>NC_090930.1:699134063-700351487 GCF_040938575.1 Ambystoma mexicanum
AGCGTGGGCGCGATCACATGATTGTTTCGTGAGCATGTTCGCTAAGGTAGCGGTTGTCCGCAGGACACCCAATGTACGGACATGCGTGTTGATGTTCTACGGACAGTGTTCGGGTCCTGAACTAATTAAAAGTGCATCACATGTAAAACAAACAGTTACGGACAGCCGTTTGTTCGTAGCACAGTTTAACTTATTTGCTAACAATACGGACAGACATAGCGTTTCAAGCACACCTCCATTTTCGTTTATTTACGAACAATTCAGGACACCACAAGTGTTCTTAGAACAGTTTCTGCTTGCTAGCGAACACTACGAACAGGCATAGTGTTCTTAAGGACACCTCCATTTTTGTTTATTTACGAACATTTCAGGACACTACGAGTGTTCTTAGAACATTTTCAACTTGCATGAGAACATTACGGACAGATGTAGTGTCCTCAGGACAGTTATATTTCCGTTTCTTTACAAACATTTCCGAACAACCGCGCTGTCCGTGGACACCTAAATTGGTTTCATCACAAAGAACTGAAAGTAATTACAACAGAATATAAGAAAAGTAACTTTATTTAATATGTATATATATAATTATGACTGGGAAGGTGGGGCAGAAACGGAAACAAAAACAGGAGAATTAGGGATTTCTAGATAACTGGGATCTGGTGAAGAAGGGAAGGAAAGCTCATCGAAACGCTTTGGTCCATAGACAGGGTTTGGGGTTAACTGAGTGGGATAGGGTGAGGGGGGACAAGTGCAGGTTGGACAATGGTGTGCTGTTGGTGGTTTCACATGATTTTCCACAAAGTTTTTCAAATCCATAAAATTTACCATAAGGTCGTCCATTTTTTGATTAATCTGTTGTAGAGTGATATCCTCTGATTGTTGTTGTGAGATGCTTGGAATTTTTGTATGGTCTGTAATAAAAAAAATGTATATGTTAAATGTATACAAAATAATATTTATCAATTGGTTTACATAGTAAAGTGTGTACCATTAGGTGGACTATCTTCTAACATTTCCTCTCGTGGGAAATGCTCCTCTAGCCAGTCCAGAGTACTACACATTTCTGTGAGAAAACAAAAAACGAATGTTTTTTTTTTATAATATAGAAAGGTTATAAATATATGAGTAAAAAGAAGTGCACTTACTATGTCTGGTGAGATATTTAATCAGTAGTCTATACGTCTGGTCTTGCTGTTGGTTGTGGAGCGTCTGTGAGGTAATTATGGTGGAAGCCACTTTATCTTCTTTTGGTATATTCCATTTTAAACCATATTGTATTTAAGTGAATGGTTAGTGTGTTACATATATGGGTTACATTATTTAAGTATTACTACATATACTTTGTATGTGTGCTGTTTTGTGTATTTGTTAAATGTTCCTATGTTATGATATAACTATGACACATAGACCCCCAGAGTTTTTAGGTGGTGGTACTGTCGTCCGAACATGTCTGCGGACCGTCAAATTCAGTAGAAAGGGTTCAGTATGTTCCGTATTATATGTATATAAAGTCAAAGTTATTATTGTTAAGTTGTGCTACTAAAAAACTATGAAATTCAGTGAAAAAACTTTGTTACAGGGATGTTATGGTTAAGTTGCACTACGAGAAACCTATGAAATTCAGTAAAAAATTGTTGTTAAAGGGATGTTAAGGTTCAAAGTAAAACCGAAAAACCCCTGAAATTCGGCAGTTATGGTAAGATAAGCAACCATAACTCGCGCCACCGTGCACTGCTAACACTAACACCCAGGACATCAAAGATGGCATCACTAATATCATTGATGACATCACTGATGACATCACAAGTTGCATTTACTTTTCATGAAAACTCTGTACAAGGGATTCTTATAATGCTGACCAAAAACTGTCAAGGATCATTGGGATGAATATTATGAGCTAATTAGTGCATTAAGCAATGCATTGATATAAATAGCATTTTGTTATGAAGTTCTATAGAGTATACTAAGCTACTCATGCAGAAACATAGGCAGTGTGTGCAGCATACATGATGAAGGTGCAACATTCATAATCTTGTCATGTTAGTGAAATGATAACTGCTTTCTTATTAGAGTTTTGCGTATTGTGAAACATGTAATAAGTAGATAATAAAACCCACTTAATACATAATTATTACAGACAAAACACAAAGAGACAACAACACATACAAATATGAGAATATACAGGGATAGTGAAGTAAACAAAAAAGCAGAAGTAGTAGCAGAAAGAGTTCATAACCTGATTGTCTTTATGCAGAGAAACTATTGCTCTGTTTCAAAGCTGCTACTTACCATATGTATGTGTATCACATGATGTGACTGCACCCAAAGGAAAGGAGAGTGAGTACAATGTATACAAATATGAGCATATACAGGGAAGGTAGAGTAATAAAAATAAAACTATGAGAAAGTGCTGATAACCGTAATGATTATCTTCATGCACAGAACGGATTGCTCTCTTTCAAGCCTGTGTCTTCCGCTATGTATATGTTTCATATGATGTGACTTGACCCTAAGTCTACAAATATAGTACCTTTTCAATTTTTACTTCCTGACTGTTACTGAAGAAAACTATGCGGCCTAGATATGTCAGTAAAGGGAAAAAAGGGAGACCCAGACATGTGATGTCATCAGTGATGTAATCAATGACATTTGTGATGTCATCTTTGATGTCCTGGGTGTTAGTGTTAGCAGTGCACGGTGGCACGAGTTATGGTTGCTTATCTTACCATAACTGCCGAATTTCAGGGGGTTTTCGGTTTTACTTTGAACCATAACGTCCCTTTAACAAAGTTTTTTTCACTGAATTTCATAGGTTTTTAGTAGCGCAACTTAACCATAACGTCCCTTTAACAAAGTTTTTTGACGGAATTTCATAGGTTTTTCATAGCGCAACTTAACCATAATGTCCCTTTAACAAAGATTTCACTGAATTTCATAGGTTTTTAGTAGCACAACTTAACCATAATATCCCAAACTTCATATACACGTAGTGATTTGTATGTCCGCGGACTACCGCCATGTCCGCGGACGTATCGAGAATCTGAGCGTGGTGAATGTAAATTTAAATAGTGTGCCCCCTTACCCCTTTGAAGTTGGCTCTGAAAAGAGCCGTTTTTTTTGTTTTTTTAAAGATGCTTGACAGACACCTGTTATTTTGTATTTTTTTTCTTGTTTTTTTTTTCTTACTTTACTCCTAAAATCTTCACATAACCTTCTCCAAAGCAACCCTTACATTCCAAAATAGAAAGGCATTTCCCGTAAAAGATAAAGAGATGCCATCTTCGTTAAAATTAGCAGTATTACTGGCATCAATATTCTCATTATTACAGAAGAACATACCAGCTCTAAGCATGAAGGCACACATGCCTCGGTTGATGACACACCAAGCAATGTTTTGCTGAGGACAAAAAACTGAACTATTGTCCCATATTGCCCTAGGTAGTAACCCAGAAAAAATTACTTTCGCATTTGGAAGGATCTTCATTACGGCTTGAACCAAGCATTCCAAATCAGCCAACAAAGTAGGGGCACTGACGTTGCCCAAATGGAAAGCACCATAGTTCAAAACTACCACATGCGGACTGTTCATCGTGGCCATATCCTCACAAACTTGTACAATTCCCTGTACATTGCAATCAGACACAGTGCTCCACACCACCTCCACTCCTTTCACATCAAAGTTCTTTTCAACATGCCTGCATCGAGCGTACTGTTGTAAACCATGCACAAACATATCTCCAAGCACCAACACCCTGACTTTCTCTACTTCTGCCATCTTCACCACACACAGTCTCTTTCAACACAAATCCACAACCTCGACATCTGATTGGCTAATCCGTACAGTCTTCTTTCCATGTTGGATTTGCTGGAAAACCCCGGATGTAGCACGCCCTGTCCACGGACAGCCGCAGTGTCCGCGGACAGCGTAACTCTTCGACACCCCTTCTACCATTTTCACTTTACTCTCTGTGCCATTCCCTCATTGCATACAGCTAAGAAGTCACACAATACGAAGAACGTCCTCAGAACACCCCCATTTTGTTTATTTTCGAACATTTCACGACAATTATCATTTCATTATTCAACATATTAACATTACAAATATTATACTTTTATCTTGTACGCTGCACACAATGCTATGTTTCTCCATTAGTAGCTAGGTATACTAGATAGAACCCCATAATACAATGCTGTTTATATCAATGCATCGTTCAAAGCACTAATTACAGTATGATATTTATTGCAATCATCCTTGACACTTTTTTCGCAACATTATAATAAAAATCCCTAGTACACAAATTTCATGAAAAGTAAATGCACATGTGATGTCATCAGTGATGTCATCAATGACATTTGCGATGTCATCTTTGATTTCCTGGGTGTTAGTCTTAGCAGTGCACAGTGGTGGCGCGAGTTATGGTTGCTTAGCTTACCATAACTGGCGAATTTCAGGGGTTTTTCAGCTTTACTTGGAACCATAACGTCCCTTAAACAAACTTTTTTTTTATTAGCACGCAAACAATATACAAAGATGTAGTGTAACCAGCAAGTTCTCACAGATGGCTTTACACAGAATGTTGCAAAGTAAGCATTTATGCTCGTTCACAGTGAAGGTCAGCTGCTTCCATTTTTTTCTCGCGGCCCGGAGAGGCCCACGACTCCCAGTATAAGGTTCTATTTTTTTTTTACCTTGACAGACAGCGATTGTGCTGGAAGACTTCTTTTGAAGAAGTGTAGCAAGAATGTAAGACACGATAAAGATGAAATTTCTGAAACGAAAACACTTTTGTATATTATATCACTTTGAGAAAGATCGTTGGCACACGCAGAGTCGTATTTTGGGACTGCACTACACTTGGACAATGGAAAATGCAATTATTATGTAAGTAACCCTTTAGATTATTTTATACCGGAATATAATAACAATAGCGTGGCATTAAAGCCCTGTCAAGTTGTACTTGTTCGTTCAATGTGGCATATTGTTTTCTACCGCGCACTATCACCGCCGAATTGATCCCCTGTTGTTTAGAGGGCTCTGAAAAAGGCAGACGACACAGGATGTGTTAATAGAAATAATTTAACCAGTCTGTAGCCGGTCAAGTGCTCTACTCGCTGTGCCACTTCACTGTAGCCGGTCAAGTGGCACAGCGAGTAGAGCGCTCGCTTTAACATCCATCCACAGCTTGCTAGCGCAGGTTCGAATCCTGGCACGGCCAAACTCAGCCTTTCATCCTTCCGTGGTCGATAAATGAGCACCACACACCATGGGTAATAATAAGCATCGCTGAGATACCTGACTGTTCCTAGTGCTATATAAATGCGAAAATATTATTATTTTATTATTAACATACTCCGTTGCAATATCTTCGCTAGCAAATAGTTTCACGCCCTAATAAATAAATGAATATTTTTAATAAAGATCGGCTGGTGAGACAAATTTATGTTTTTTAAAACAGGTACGTTGCCCCATTTTGCCAATGTCACGATTTTCAGACTCCAGCAGATGGATTGTTCAACTGCCAGGTGCAGCTCCATGTAAGCAACTTCATGACCCTCACCATTTTATGGGACAATCGCCAAGGTCAATATGTCCTTACGCAGTACTAGCGGCTAGAAGCAACATACCAACCATTATGGTGGTCTAATGCCTCGTTGTTGGAGCAACCTTCCGATTATCAGTGCGACCATTTACTGCTTTTATCATAAACCAACAGCCTATCTACTGCAAAGGAACAGCGCGTGGCTCAAAATAAACTTTTGCTGATCGACAGCAGAGACAATTGCAAATCGCTGAATATTCACTAAACATTTCATGTGAAATAAATGTACTTTATGAAATGTACAATCCTACTGTTTACTTTTAAACCACAGTTTCATATTCCAAATTGTGGCGCACTGTGTTCTAAGGTGATCTAACACCCTCTGTACCGGAAAGGAACATTGCGTGGCTCAACATGAACTTTTGCGGATCGACAACAAAGACAAATGCAAATCTCTGAATATTCTCTAAACATTTGATGTCAAATTAATGTACTTTACAAAATTTACAATCTTGCTGTTTGCTTTTAAATCACAGTTTCATATTCCGAATTGGGGCGCGCTGTGTTGTGACATAATGTGTGTTGTCTTCCGGGTTCTGTGTAAAGTCGCGTAGGACTGGAGACGACTGGGCGCGTTTGATGACGCACCCTGTAACGTCACGGAGAGAGGCGGGGAATATGAATGCTTTCATAATGTCAGGCTTAGGGGCGGGAGATATGATTTAGTGTCGCAAAAGTAAGTCAGCCAGGTCAATAGCGCCAGTCATAGGATTATCACATAATGTTGGCGCACACCAGCCTGATTTATCGTTTCTTTAGTGGACAAAAATTCGGGTGAGGCCCATAGGAAATTGTATTATCAGCGGACAAAAGGAGGGTTCGTAGAACACTTTCAACCTGATAACGAACAATACAAACAACGTTCTCAGAACACCCCCATTTTGTGTAATTTCAACCATTTCGGGACACCGCGAGTGTTCTTAGAACACATTCAACTTGACAAATTACAATACGGACAACGTCCTCAGGACACCCCCAGATTGTGTATTTACAAACATTTAAATACACCACAAGTGTTTTTAGCTCAATTTTACCTTCCTTGCGAACAAAAAGGACACATACTGGGTCCTCTGAACACCCCACCGTTTAGTTTATTTACAAAATTTCAGAACAGCCGTGTTCTCTGCGGACAAATCGAACACAACAAAAGCGTATAGCACATAAAAAACAAAACATTGAACTTATCTCATACTCCCCCACCCTCCCCAAACATTCTTACACACCAACACACTCCACTAAATACACTTTTTAATCCAAGGTTCACCGCGCCGTCCGCCGTCGACGGCGAATACAAGATGGCGGGCACCACAGAAAATCTGACGCGCTCCACGCCCCACGCCGTCCAATCAGCGAACACGTTGCATGTCCGCGGACATGACGCAAGGCCATGGGCCAATCGGGGTGCTGTCCGCGGAGCGAACAGGGAAGTCCGTCCGCGAAGCGAACACAGATATCACTAATTTTTTTGCCTTACATTTTGGTCATCTTTAAAAGAACTACTGGACGGATTTACACCAAATTTACAAAAGCACACTTTTGGACCAAGCCACCGCTCCTGCCACACATTTGGTGTAAATCCGTCCAGCGGTTCGGGCTGTAGCCGTGCGCAAATTTTTTTCCCATTATGTCTATAGGAAAAAACAAAAGTTTTGGGACTCACCCTATAAATTTGCCCTCCCTGGGCCAAACCTCTCCAAACTTTGCAGAAAAATTCAGACTGGGCCATATACTTTTTTTTGCAAAGTTTGGTGAGGATTCGTCCAGAGTGAACGAAGTTATAAGCCACCCACAAAGTGTGCTTCCTATGGAAACACCAACTTAACCATAACTACATGGATGCTACCGCGTCCATGTAATATATATATATATATATATATATATTATAGTATCTTGCAGAAAAGCCCTTTGTAGCAAGTACATATAGCCAGGTGGGCTGCACTCCTAGAGCAGCCAGAGAATGAAGTGTTCTTCGGCGAGTTCAAGAAAGCAGCACCAAACAGCACTATTATAGTATAGTGATGTCATTTGTATTGCAGGGATGATCCTGTAACAAGAATATTAAGTGCAGCTTTTTATAATGATATTGCATGCTTCAATGTGTCAATAAGGTAATGCCCCCGGGGCTGTACCGCGGCTCCTGCGGGGGACGATGGAACCCTCCAGTCGTGTGGAGGCTCTGAGCGGGGATGGCCACGCTCCGAGTCTCCACACGCCTGAGCGGGGATGGCCCCGCTCCGAGTATCCACACGCATGGAGGCTTCCATCATTCTCCGCCGAAGACCAAGGGATAGAAGGTAAGTGGGGTGGGGAGGGCAGGGAGGCGGGAGGTGGGAGGGAAAAAAAAGTATTACCTGAGTCCCCGGCGGGGGTCAAAGGCAGCCTCCAGCCACGGGGAGGCTCGGAGTGGGGATTGCCCCGTTTCGAGCCTCATTGGTTGAGGGGCTGCCACACCCCTCGCCCCTCGCCGGGAACAGAGTACCCAGCACGAACAGTGTACATGGGAATACCGCGTGGTATGGCTTGGAAAAGAGCCAATCAACACGTTGGATTCTCGGTGCACTGCACATGACGGATACTAATGTATTTTAATG
This sequence comes from Ambystoma mexicanum, assembly GCF_040938575.1. NCBI lineage: Eukaryota > Metazoa > Chordata > Amphibia > Caudata > Ambystomatidae > Ambystoma > Ambystoma mexicanum. Next base: position 699,142,255 of record NC_090930.1, read on the forward strand.
GTCCTAAGTGAAGTAGTCGTTTAAAAAAAAGACTGCAAAAATATCAATTTAGAAAGACCGCCCCGTGGCTGCACAAAGCAGTCTTTCTAAAATGAACGGTCATGCCCCTGTTACGCACGAGTGCGTGCAGAGGCTGACAGGCACTCCAGGTCACAGATGCAGCGTCGGGGGAGATGAGGTATGTTTGTGTGTGCGTGTGTTAGGCGTTTGTGTTAAATTGGGGATAGGGGAAGTCTTGGATGGGGTGGAGTGTGGTGGGGGATGAGGGAGGGAGTTTGGGGGGTGAAACCCCCCTGATTACGGGTTAATCCCACCAGAGGGGAGCAGGTGTTTGGTTTGATTGGGGGTGAGGAAATGTGGTTTTTTCACTTTTTTATAGGTGCCTAAAATCGGGAACTAAAATTCGGTCTTTTAGTTATGCTAAAAAATCAAAAATATCACTTAGAACCATTTTAACTATATGGCACACACACACCAAACTGAATTTCATGTAGGGGGCCTTAACATGAAGCCTATTGATTGTGTTATTGCACAAATCAATACAACTTTTTTTTTATGCAACGCTAAATGAAATTGTACCTAAAATAGCACAGTCAATATTAGAAAACGTGAGCTGTGCTTTTTATAGCATGTACTCAGTCCACTGAACCAGCCTTATACAGAAATAAAAGCTAACTGCTGCTAACAGAGGCTTAAGATCCAATCAGAATGAGACAGGAAGGAGTGATGTCCCACATTCTCTGCCCCTGGTTAAATCACAGCGAACAAACAAACACACACAACTGAACCATACATTTAAATATCAGACAATGTTACATCAAGCACCAGCAAAAGTGTTGCAGTTGAAAACCTGTGTTGTCAATGAAGTACGTATGTGTCAACAGATCAACAAAATGCCTGGCCATCAGCCTTGGGCAGGTGCCTGCAGGATGGAGGTGGTGCGTACAAAAACAAAGAAAAAGAAAATAGGATTCTCATTATAAAGATATCTTTATTGAAAACATTACATTGCATAATCATTGTATATGTATATAAAATCTTTGCAACAATTTCATCCAAACAACTACCACTCATACAGTCAAATGCTCTCCATACACATAATCAATAATGCACTATGCACCAATGAAAGCATTGATCAAAATAGCCAAAAAAAGAGTGAATCTAAATAACTCACAAAATGTGTTAACACAACAAATTAACACATCTCAAAAGTATAAAAATGGGTACACATGAACACAGGTTGTCTGAATGCACACTCGGTTGCGTGGCTCAACGCCCAACATAACATGTCATGTTTCTGTTCTTATGTCAGGAAATGTAGAACATTCATCAGAGGCTAAAAATCTGTATTCAAATGATGCATGAAATGTAGAAAGCTGTGGTTGAATAATATCTCAATTTGCAAGAAAATTCAAACAAGTGCAATTTACGATTGTTCTTTTTAAGGTATATTTCAGAAACCTCACCAAACCGATTTAAAAATACCTTGTTACATCAGGCGGGGGGTATTGCATTCATGTACATGCTATGCACAATGAGATTCATTGAAACTGCATCTGCAAAAAAGCAGAACAAATACTCAATCCTTCCACATCTCCAGGTGACCAACACTGTACACAACCTCCAAAATTAAAATGTACAACTACAACACTTACTAATTCCTTGTGTGTTGGGGGAAACAGCAGTTTTAAAAGGATCCTGTAAAGTTGTGCAGGACGCAACACAGTGAATGTTAAAAAATAAAATAAACCATCACTGGTTAAGGCAACTACAAAGACAACGCTAGTCAACAACTGGCACCCTCAGATTTAAACATACATCTTGTTAATGCAATTAGAAAGCAGAAGCTCATCAAATACGAGCAATCTCAGCTTTAAACATGCACCCTACAGTCAATACCTTCCTTCATTAACTTAATGCTTCCATGTCTCTTTCTGCCCTGGACACGAACAGTGTCAGTTTACAACTTCTCGGGATCTCCGGGCGTCTAACGAACCCCAAGCTAATGTAGCCTTTTTCAGTTTCTAAACTTGCAAAAGCGAGTGACACACCAGCACTTATTTGACGGCCATCTAAGACCAACCTATGTCTCATGTTGACCCTGGCTGAAAAGCCTATCCTGCATATAGGTGGCTATGCCCCACAAAAATGGCCACATGAACAAATGGCCAAATTTGAGCAATAAAATAAAATAAAATATCCTATTAGCAATCGATAAATGAAACCTTTTTCAGTTTCTACACTCACAAGGGCTAATGGCCAACAGACCATTCTTTAGCAACCATCTTGGATCATCCTGTGTCTCGTATTAATCAAGGCTATTTTACCTGCCCTATATTCCAGCAGTAATGTCCCACCAGAACCAACACAAAACAAAAGCCAGTTTTGAACAAATTGAAAGGTAACGGCTACTACTCAGCGAGCACTGAATGCACATGTGCAAAAGTGACCTTGGCCCCAAAACCCTATTGACAAACTATGAGAAGGCCAAATGAACTTGTGCTTACATAGGAGCCTTCATAGAGTCTTAGCTATTTTTATTAGGGTGTATGAAATTACTCCCCCCATACAAAAAGGCAAAAAACGAGACAAGCCACAGACTAGAGGCACTCTGTAAGAAATATGGACCACCAAATTCAGAAACCAATACCGTTTTAATACCAACCTCCTAGGAGCTGCCCTCTCAGTTTGTATCATGCCACCACCCCATGAAGGACTTTGGTGTGACTATCCATAAGAAAAATCAATTAATGCTCTACTTATATTATTGTATTTTCTATCTCCTTTTAACTGTCACCAGAATTCTCTCTTTCAGACAAATTCTCTGTTCACCGATCCACATCTTAATTGTATGAACAGTTTTTTCCAATATATATATATATACACACACACACATAAGGGGCACCTTATTTGATCTAAATAGTCTTGGCTGTTAGATTTCAGACACTGCAAGCACTGCACAGATGGTGTCCCTTGATGGATGGAAAACCCCAAATTTGTGGTAGGGATTGCATGGTGGTGTTTTTTCTTTTTTTACTATTCATTCAGTTCTTGCTCACTGTGTCTCGAATGGACACACTTCTTTTGTAGGCAAAAATTGGTCTCTGGTCTAAGGTGCCTTCTTTATGAAAAATTCTCCAATATTTACAAATTATATTTTTAATACACCATCAAATCGGTGAACGTGGTCACACACACTAATTGTGCTACAGCCTGTTCTTTTTTCTGTGTTGTACCAAAGCTTCTGTTATTGTTGCAGCCCTTTTGGCTGATTAGGGCACCAATTGTTTGCAGTACCTCTTTGTAAACAATGTATCAGTCAAAGTGGAAGTGGAAGACTCCATTTCAAATGATTCCTTAGTGCTATTATTCCTTTTTAGCAGTAAAAATTTGCCAAAGGGAAGGTTGTCACAGAGATGTTTCACGTGATGGCTGAAGTAGTATGTTTTTGTCAGCGCCTTTATTGAACGGTTTAATTGAAAGGTGACTATTGTTATGATAGATGGTAACATCCCAAAAGTTAAGTTGACTATTACTGAAACTGCGGGCAAACTTCAGGAATCTATTTTGTTTATTATTCCACTCAATGAATGCTTCTGCACTGGTGTCTTTCCACATAATTATAATGTCACCAATGTAACATCCCCATATGGCGCTGTTATTGCCAAATGGATTAGTCTCAGACTATTTGATTGATTTCTCAAAACCTGTGATGTATAAATTAGCCAAACTGGAGGCCAATGTGGCCCCCATCATTGTTTCCTCCATCCTTTGGAAAAACACCTCCATTAATTCAAAATAGTTTCATTTAAGAGCCAATTTCACACACAATAGTAAAAATGATTTGGGGACAAAAATCACCATCAATTCAATTCTACAGCACCTCTTCCACACCTCTAAAGTAGCAGGCTGAGGGATCTTCGTATACAGTGACACAATATCTAACACAAACAGCAGATGTTCCTGTGGATCAAATTCTAAATTTTAAAAGAGTGTTATTGCATGGTCAGTATCCTTAATGTAAGACGTCATGTTTTTGACCAACAGATTGATGTAATGATCAGCAAATTTAGAAAGTGTTCCCAGGACAGAATCAATGCCCAATACAATCAAACATCCAGGGGGTTGTTTTACATTTTTATAGATTTCAACCACTTTTTGTACCTTAATTGAAATGGTAGTTTTCAAATTATCAGTGGTGTCATCCTCTAGTTGTTTTTAGCTATTGTTTTCTGCTAATTGTCAATGGTATTCCGTGATATAATCCTTAGAATTTTGGATAACAATTGCACCACCCTTGTCCGCACTCTTTATTATAATCTCAGGGTGAATGGCCAGGCTTTCTCAATTTGACTCAAATTACAAAGTGTGCTGCTGGGTCTGTTCTAATGTGCCCACCTCCTCCAGTACTTTTTTTTTCTCAAAGACTTAAGATTATGGAGAGAATGAATGAAAGTGTGGTACAAACCTGGACGGCTTCCTCCACACCATCGGATTATGACTAGTATGCATCTTCAATGCCAAAAATCTCTTGAATATGCAGTTTTCTCATGAATACTTTGAACTGAATCCTAAATTCAAATGGGTCATGTCCCTTATTGGGACCAAATCCTAAACCTTTACTGAGGTCACTTACTTTGATGTTAGAAAGAGAATAACTTCTAATATTGACTAAGAGTGAGTCCCGCTCTAAGTCTGCCTAAGTTCCAGATTCCAATCACCTTGGTTTTAGGGCTGTTGTAAAAAAGGCTTGTTTCCTTTGCCATGCACTACTATTAGAGGTACCCTTGGTGGCTACATCGGCCTCACTGCTGTCCTCACTCATACTGTAGGACCTGTCAAAAAAACTATTTTTTGTTGATTGTTTAATTGTCTATGGCCCAAAATCTTTGTGATAGCCTTCTTGGGTATAAGGAAAAAACCTTATCATGCTCGAACGTACTCGTATCCTTATGTAGTCGTTTAATTCTGTCTGCCGTGGTAAACTGTTTACATTCTCTGATCTCCTGCTGCATTTCTTACAACCTTTTTATGCATGTCTCAAGTGAGGAGATTTTCTTCATTTTTTCTTCTAATTTGCCAAGGTACATTTCTATCTTTTGGGCAACTTCCTTTGCATTATCAATGATCAAGATGAGCCAATCCTGACTGCATTTATTGGCTACATAGCTCCATTGAAACAAACTTCTCATTATCTTGAAAAAGACGTGGCTTATTTCTAACTATGAAACCTTGCAGTAGCACTTTCTTTTTTAAATATTCAAACATGATAGTACAGTTCAGTTCAGTTCTTAAGTTGAATAACTTAATCCCAATCATTGAGTTCCAGTATGTTGTTTAGTGCATCATTACTATCAAGAATGGACACTGAGGACATAAGCATAAGCATCTATAATACTGCTGTGATGAGTGCTGTGATATCAGACAATGAAAGCTGAGAGTGGCACACATACACGGATTCACAACAAACTATGGGGTTGTAACGTGACCCATAAAGGATGCCTATGCCTTACAGTGCTATGTTGATCTGTTGTACATTGTGCCAGAGCAGCACCATCAGAATTTGGGAGTTTCATGGAGAGATTTGGAAATACATTAGCACATATAACAATTATTTATACGTAAATAAATAAATAAAAAAAGTGCTGCAAAAAATTGAAAAGAATCCAAAAATGAAAATCTGGGCATTTATTAATATTTCCAATTTTATTTTCCAGAACAGAAAGCACAGAGGAATATGACGATGATTATGTCAGTGTAAATAAAACTTGGGTTCTGGCCCCAAAGGCAACCCATGAAACAGATGCCACACAGATCCTGAACTCATTGCTGAAGAACTACGACAACAAGTTGAGGCCAGACATTGGCAGTAAGTTCATTTGTGTCACTGTTTTCTCAAATGTTCTGCATTTGCCTCCTCCGTCATTGGCTATTATACTAGAGACCCTGTGGAGAGGATAACTTGTTTTTTAATAGCTGTAGGATTAAAAAAAGGTCACGATCGTCCCCCAGTGCCTTCTCAAAATGACACAACTCATCCAAGAAAAAAGATTATTTTGTTGTTATGTTGAAATGATTTGCAGCAGTGTTACCGGTCTCCTTAAAATGGGATATTATTGTAGTGTTCATTTCAGGCATAGGTGTTTTTGGACAATCTTGAAACAGTGACTTAGGTTAGTGTTTTGCTTTCTGAAATTAAAATAATTGGTTTACTTTAATTGGAATTGCATTTGCAAGATGTTTTCTTTTTTCGTTTCACGTTCCAGTATTTCACTGAATTGACTTTTCTCATAATTAGGCATTCATCAGTGTTTGCCTGTTTAAAAAAAATAAACCAATCAGAACATGTTCCCGGGAAGCCCTTGAAGGGGCATTTTCTGCAGGTATTAAACTGAGAGTTTGATGAGGCTGTGTACTCAACTAATTAACTGCCAGATGATTAAGAATTCAGATAGTTTGATCTCTTGATATGATGAACAGATTGAATTTGCATTGGAATCCACACTACCACAGAAGTAAATGAGTCTGTGTTTTATGTTTTAATCTATAACCTTGCAAAACCACCCCAGGCACTGTTGGGTATTTTGTGGAGATTTGGGGCCTGACGGTATTTTATTACCGCCGAAAAATAACTTAGCAATAATCACTCCTTGTATTCAGATTGGGCCATGTGCAAGAATAATACAGTGGACATGCATTATTTCAGCACCCAGACATGCCTGTTTGTTATGCGTGGTTGGTATGTGTGGTTGGTGGTATTTTGGTGAGCATAATTCCCTTGTTTTATTTGTGGCCCCAATGTCCAGAATCCCTTATCTTTGCTTAGATTTTTCGTGTAATCACTAGAGAGACCTCAGACCTACATTTCAGGAATACCACATTTTCAGTGTTAGTGTTAGTGTGCCACCATGGGCGATCTCACTGACTTATTTACGACAGAGAGCTATATGTGGTAATTTTGTGGTAATTTCCACTACCTTATATACGGTAGGGAACTATGTCCAGAGAGTCCCTCTTCCCGTTGGCTCATGTACCTCCAACGAGCTATGCTACAAACAATCACTCTCAACTGTCCATAATGAATATGATCATGCACACATCTGTCTTAAAATGACAATTGCACTGTTTAAAAATCTCCCCTCATCATCAGCACTGTATTGGTAAATATAAAATACACCACCCGTCTGCTTTCAAATATTTTTCTCTATTATAAAAGTTGCATTTAAACACGATCTCACTCTTTACAGAAATAAATAAAATAGCACAGTAACAGCATTGTCTGTGATACACTGAAAAGAGAGTGGCGGAGAAAAGAACTCGATTTGTAACATTAACATGTGATTAAGGCACTGGAATCTCCTTTCCTACTCTGACTGAATATTCTCGTACACACTCAGCTCCAACACTTATGTAATTACCTTATCTGTTCAGCCCGAGTTTTCTTCAGCTGTTCTCTTTCTGAATGTGGCTCCCTTGAAGATTAACCCCAGTGAAAAGGATCGCCTTTCGTTTTCAAACCGGGGTCATTGCCTGGAACTCTCAACTTTTTCAGCTGAAATGCTCCAACCAGGAAAAACAGATCCTTCTCCCAGCTCTCCAAATTTCCACTCTCCTCTCTCCTCTTCAAACTCCCCCCAGCAAAAACCTAATCACTGCCTCTAGCATCATACTTGCTATGACGCTGCTCCAATCAGAATCAATCATGCCATCTCCTCCCTCTCTACACAATTGCTCATTTTTATAGTAATACTTTGTAACCAACTGATTTCCTGTTCTTTCGAGCCCTTTTGCTTGCTGTAGTTATGTGGACAGAGCAGCAGAGAAAACGAAAAAAAAATGAATGTGCGTTTAAAAGTTCACTTTCAGAGTAGGCCTATTTCTGCAGTGGAGACACATTTTTATTAGTGGGTTATGTTAAATTAAATTTTTATTAGTCAGGTTATTTATGAGTAATGTTAGTTATTAATTTTCAAATGTGTCTCTTGCACCATAGGCATTTCAGGTGAAAAATAGTGTGCATTTTTGAAGGTGCATGTGTGCTTTTAACTGTAAAAATAGATTTGCATCTTATATGTTAAAATCGTTTTTGACTGAATAGCCTGTCTTTCCTTGTTAATCTGGTAACACATATAACAATGCACCGCACCCTTGTGGTGGTGCTGCATAAAAAAAATTGCTACCTGTGAAGTAGTGCTGTACTCTGTGCTGTAATACGCCAAATATCCTTACAGCACTCACATGATTCACTACAATAGTGTTTACATATTGAGAGTTCAAAGTAGGCAATCATTTTGTGTTCCAGTAAAACATATGATTCAAAATCTAGTCTGATGTAGTTCTTGTCATTTCACAAAATTGCAAAGCAGCAATGGTATCATATTAGACATCATGGTAATCTAAGTGCAATGAAGGCAAATGAAAACGGACTATATTGAGCAGGGAACTTCGCCCAACGCAAATCCAATATGAGAAATAGGACCACTTGTTTCGCATATACACCTCATCATTGTAAATAGCTGTCGACCATGGGCGTAATTTTAGGGGGGAGACAGGGGTGTTTGTCCCCCCCAACTTTCATGGCACACCATTTTGTCTGTATTCATTTGGATGGGGCACCTTTTCTTCAGATTTCATGTCCCCCCCAACATTTTGTTACTCCACTTCTGTCAACCCATCCACCCAACTAGAGGTCTCTATGTTAAAGAAAACTATGAATTGTTCAGGATGTGGCTGGATATCAATGTCTTATCTAAGAGCTGCCCTCCTCTACCATGGTTCCAAACCTGTGGCATTGAACTCCCTTTAGCTGGATGCAGTAGGAGATCCCACATGGGACCTTATGAATTTAGTATAGTGAAAGACGCTGCCACACTCTCCTTACTATATTCAAATAAATACATATGGCTAAAACTCCTCTATAGGCCATTTTTCATAATACTTTAGATTACATTATTAAGCATTCCAATCACACCCATGATATTTTCGCGAGTTACAGAGTGTTTGTCTTGTTCTCATATTGGCTGGACAGGGTTTGCATGACTGGTGTTAATAGTGTTCAGTTTTTCATGATGTATTCGTTGGCTGTCTCACACTTTATTTAATTGACTCATTTAGTGATCACTCGAAAAGAGAATGATGAAGCTGGACTGCTGAAGCAAGTATGAATATGCTACTACCAGTATTAAACAGGCATATTATAGTGCTACTTAAAAATCTAAGATCTGGACTCATCTTACAGTTTAATATTTACGCATTAGCTGTACCTGGCATATCATATGACAACCTAGCACTCTCTCTCTCTCTCTCTCTCTCTCTCTCTCTATCTCTCTCTCTCTATCGCTCTCGCTCTCTTTCGCTGCCTTTTACTTTTTCTCTTGTGCTCTCAGACCCTCTGTGCTTTATTTCTCTATATCATTCTATGCCTCAGTCTCCGTCTCTCTCTTGTCAGTTATGGATTTGCTAGAGCCACACCAGCTGATGCTAATGGCAGTGTGAAATAAGAAAAAACACAAATATCTTGAAACAGGAGAATGCTGTGTAGTCTATATACGTATAATGAGGGCAGCTGCGGTATAGGGATCCTCAGGGTGGGAATTCTTATTCTATTGTTTTCTGGAGGATTGTCACAATTGCGCTGATGGTGCATTGTCCATACATGGTGAACTGAAGGACTCTGGCTTTTTGGGGATGTTGGGCATCTGACAGAATTTGTTGAGCCCAGAATGAAGTCCCTACAAGTGTGTTTAATTTATATTTTTCATTAATTATTAGTTGCTGTACTAGATCCTGGAAAATAGCAGGGAGACCATGAGAAATGGTAATGGGGAAACCATGAGAAATGTGTTCTGTTGCAGCTATTGTGCAAAGCAGGAAGAACCTGGGAAATGGTAGTATGATTACCATGAGCAGTATTTGTCATTGCATCTATTGTGAATGGTGGGAAATAGACCAGAGACCCTGAGAAATAGTAGCAGGGATACCTAGGAAATATTTGAGGTTGCATCTCCTGCAAACGTTATGTTGTGCCTGCTTTTCTCTCATGTAGTTGGGATAACCAACAAATCCATCATGTTTGTGGTGCGTTTAGTTGCATGGAGAACTAAAATAATTCTCTTGTTTGCAGCCCTTCTGCAGCACAGCAACCTGACAACTAATCATATTTTTGACCCTCATGTAGCATGGGGACCTGAATAATTTTGTAGTTGGGTGAATGTGAACAATGCTCAAGATTTCAGATATCTTGTAGCGTGTACAAGTCTCCCACCTGTAAGTGATTTCAACCCGGCACTCCACCTAAGTCAATGCCTAGCGTGTGATGCACAGCTGGAACCCTTAATTATTTATTTATGACTAAAAGTTCTTTTATTTCTGAATGATATACCCTTATATCACGCCCCTCTCTTCTAATCCCCCCCCGGTCACACTGAACCAGGAAGCAGGCTGTTTTGCAAAGTTAAGAGGATTTATTTTATGTATTTCACAATATATATATATATATATATATATATATATATATATATATATATATATATATATATATATATAGCAAAAAGGGAGGAAAAAACGAATCGCACTCCCGCAGGCACAAGCACGGATGCCAGGTTCAATAAAGGTTCGGAAAAAAAAAAAAAAAACAACAGACACAGTATAAGAATTACTGATGTCTTTAATGTTTTATCAAATTCATGAATATATTCAAAAGAATATCCAAACAAGAACCCAAGGAGCGGAGTACCGTCTATTAGTGATGAGAACGGTAACCAAAGAGACCTAATAACTGGTCTGGGCAATATCTGGGCAATATCACACTATTTAATATCACACTATTTAATATTTATACAATGATCACCAATCACCAATGGGGAGATGTCACAATAAATCTCTTTAATCACACTGAGTATTGGTAGGAAAAATAATGCAGCATAGAAATAATACTTTTGTGTGGGTTCAATCGAAATGCTAGTGATCACTCCTTCCCCCTGCACACTACTCAATCCCCCCAGTATGCAATATAAAGAGATGGAAGGAGAGAAAACAGGTTTCAGGAGTACACACTCAGCAAATACAGTATCAATCCAAATTTCCCACAGTAAACTCAGAGAAAAACAGGAATGATTGCAACTTGTCATAATGGTTTTGATGTGGCTTTAAATGAATGGTAAAAATACACTGAAAATGAATTTAATTCACTAAAATGGATTTAATACTAGTGGGAGCCGCTTTGTATAGTTTCAGATACACAATAGCAATGATTATTGAGTAACTAGCAAATTGAAAACTTAATTCTGAGGTCGGATGCAATGTACAGCTGTTTCACACATGATAGATTTGAGCCAAACGGGAGTGCGGAAAAACTACAAGGAGCTGGAATGTGGTTTTGAATTTGTTGGAAAGCTGAGGATGTTAGCTTCAAGTAGACTAGCATACACAGTGAGGAAGTTATGAAGGTATTTGTAGAGGTCGTTTTTTTCAGAAAGAGTAAAAATTAGTAAAACAAGGTTGCGCTTTTTTTAAAATTACAAACAAGGTTTCTTATACTAGGGAGACTATGAAGCCACAAACTACACGACAGTACAGCCACCAGTCCAACAATGATGCCTCTGGCTGGTTTTTGCCCGCCGAGACGCTTGTCTTTCTTTAGCAAATATATTAGCGCAAAAATGATTTAACACTACCATTACCAAAGGACTATAGGGATGAGAGAAAGATTCAAGTAAAACAAAAGATTTTCTACAATGCAGTTCTAGATTTAAGAGAGTGGGTTTGGATAGGGATGACTTATGGATAATACATATGCAAGAGACAATCCTATGCTATGGATACTCACTACCACTGTTTGGAATGGACCCGTCAGGGATCTGGTCAAAGATTTCTGGACTGGAATTCTGCTAGCACACTGGACTGGACTCAAGGCACTCTGGTTCTGCACTCAGCATGGAACTCTGAACACTGCACGGGACAATTGGGCTGGATCTGACAGGTTGGTTCTGGTTCGCAGCAATCTGGTCACAGCTCTGCTCTACTGGGTCTGATCTCTGGATTCTGGCAAGAATTCATAGCTAGAAAGCAGCACAGCTCAGCCAGGCTGTTCTTTTTGTTGTTCCCCTAGAGGTCAGGGGTAAAATCTGGTTTCAGGATGTATTAAAGGCCAAGCTGAAAAGGGTTCAGCTTTGGAAATGGGCCTTTCTGCTTTCAAAGTTCTGGAGTCTGGAATATGGATTTCTCTTGCAAAGTGCTTCACCAGCAATCAAATGGTGGGTGAATGTTTCTCTCTAGGTCCTAAGCTGTCTCTATTTATGTATTTTTTAAATGGGTGGGTATGCTGACTTCTACTAGGCACACCCCTAGGGATTCTATTGGTTAGGGTATTTCCTCTCCCCTGATTTGTGAAGAAAACTGGGTGTCATGGTGACGCTTTATTTGATGATCCAGGGAGAACCTCCCCTCTGTTTCTGCACATGAAATCTATTTTTCATACAAGACATATTTACAATTGTGCAACCTTAATACCAATAGCATATTTATATCAGATATTAGTTGGAGCAAGTATTCATCTGAGCCCCATCACAGTGAGAGCTTGGGTCTAGATTTGGCAATTCTTCGCACTTTTGGTCTGGTACCCAATGTCAGATTTATCCACATGTTTACACATATGTGCGCATGAAATCTGGGCATAATCATGTGAAGTTTCATGTTTCTGGCATCACCACAATTGCTACAAAACCACAAATTCTGTAGTCTTGTCCCTGAACATAGCACAGGGTTCTGAGTAGTTTTACAACATTACCAGAATTTTCATACTAACAATACTGTCATTTTACAAATTATTACAATTTTGCACAGTCCTCTGTCAGTCCTTTTCAAACATATACTTTCTCGTGCTTTAAGAATACACATAACTGTCTGTCCCGCCTCCAACGTTTTGGTGGGTCAATAGCAATCCCTGCCTCTTTCCCCTGGCAGGAGTTTCTGTTGACAGTTGCATCTGCATATCTTTTTAATCAAGGGAGTCTTTTGTCTCTCCCCAGAGCAGCAGAACAAAATCTCCTGCCCTCTCCATTAACACATAAATAGGAGTGCCTGTCCTTTTGGTGGGAAGCAGAAGGGTGGTGTGTTTCCCAGTGGGGAAGCTTCTTTGAAGTTTTGCTGAATCCGGTTACTTTAAAGTAAATTGTTACATTGTTCTTTGTTGAAATCAATGTTACAATGTTTAAAACAGGCAAACAAATATCTAATTCCAGTCTTTTTAAACATAGAAATTAAATAGTGGTAACCTATATTGCTTTTGATAGTAAGTCACTTCATTTCAACCATTTGATTTTACTGTACAAGTTTAAGCTTCCAGTGTAATTAAATGACAGCTTTCATGCAGGCGGCCGACGGTACTGCAGCCATATTTTACAGATTTTCACAGGCAAGCACCCTTTTTTAATGTGGATATTCTTGTGATGAAATCTGCTTCTCTTGACGCTGTGTGCTTATGTGGATTCTTTAAATACAGTGACGGGTAACATCCAGCAAGGATGTTGGATTTTTCTGATGTCTGGGAACCATTATTTTGTGATTTCAGCAACCAAGGAAAAGCGGATTTCAGAGCACTTCCAGGTTTCCTTGCAATGAAGCACTGCCTTTCATATAGTTTCCATTTTCACTCTGTAGGCAGCCCAATGACAGATTTTAGCAGTGTGGTCTCCTGTTCCACTACTGACACAGGCAAAGTAGATTGGCAGCCAACTTTCTGGTTCCACTGTGCAATTCTCAGAGGTTTAACGTGCATAGGGCTTTTTGCAGCCATTTTGTTGGTTCTGGTGCCACCAGCACACAGTGATGTCACAGGGCAGCCTAGTGGGTCAATGCATCCCACACACCCTTAATACAAATCTCTTAATTGTTGCTCTTGTGTAGCACAGAGGATCAGATACATTCTCAAGGGTGCTTACTGTCCAGCTCTCAGGTGTTTTCCACAAAGACTACTGCGATTCTGAAATAGTAGGGAACGGTTGGAAGAAAAGTGTTGTAGTAGCACAAATAGAAAGGGCATATAACAGTGATATTGTAGTTACCAGCGGTCATTCATATTAGATATCTATTTATAACCACAAGCCCCAGTAAACAAACCTGCTCAACTTCTTTGTGTGAGCCTTGAGCAGGAAAGTACATCATTTGAGTGGTGTGTTGTCTATGAAACAATGTCAGGCCATGGACGTCCTCAATGTGGTGCTGGTTATTGTTAATATATGTGAATTATTCAATATAGGGCATGGTGAAGCTTATTTCTCAATCATATTCATATCCTAGGTAGTACTTAAGCAGGAGTAGCCACACTTTTACCCTCCAAATGTTTTGGTTTACAACACCCTTGATCCCCCACCTTTAACTATGCTGGCTGAGGCTGATGTGAAATGTAGGACAAATAATCCCGTGGGCAACTGGTTTTCTACCCTTGCATGGAAGACTCATTCAGATTGTACCGTAGCAGTGGTCACCGGATAGATTCTATAGTTACTCTCACAATACACATCTACCACTTTGTAAATCAGTTCTGTAGTGCACTGGTATCTCCCCCCATGTGAGATGTATCAAGTTGATAAGCATCCACTTCTGAGCTGCTGAAGATTAGCTATATTTTCTTGTAGGCCCATCGACATTGGGAATTACTGAGTGGGTGCCTCCAACAAGTTCTCCATCTCCACAAAATAGAGCACATCGTCAAAATAAAGAAAATGTATGGTTGTAGTGGGGCTGTCAGGAAATCTCTGCTGACAATGAAGGAAAATTGAGAGTTAAGGTTTATTGTCCACACCACACAGCCACCTCTTCCAGACTGACCACAACTGCCAGCCCTGGAATCGGTAGCACTGTGGAACACATGGGTTACAACAAAGGTAAAAATGTACATGGCATGCTAATACAAAGCAAACAGTCAAGGTTCAAAACTATACACATTTTATGAGACAACATTAATCTCCACTATCAAATAACACTAACACTACAGCACACCTCCCTCCCTTGTTTCACTTCTATATAAAAATAAAAATGTAAGATAAACAAACAAAATATGGTCACTAAAACAAACTCCATGAGCAAACATAATCCATAAACGTCCTTAGTACATATTTAACTGTACCTGATCACCTTACTTTTCTGGCAACATCAGCTACAACAGCATCCTCCGCTACAACAACCTCTGCATTCAAGCCCTCATGCTCAGTTTTTGTCCTCACATCCATATTACTGGAGTGTGCCACTCCTACCACTTCTGTCCCCAAAGCCACGCTCAAACTTCTTGCTGTCCCCAAAACCTAGCTCATACTTCCAGATAGTCACCCACCCTTTCTAACACTCTTCCCACTCCCCAAACAGTCACTGGCCAAATCATCCTCATGTCATCTAGCATCCTTCATCACACCATTTGGGGCGTATATGTTCAGTAGAATGCCTTTTGGTTTAGCATCAGCAGCAGCTCTCTTTCAATGATTGAGGCAAGCGTTATTCAGCAAATTCAAGATTATATATTATTGTGGTGAAAATTGGAATTAGAACTTGACTAGAGGGTGCACCATGCATTAAAAGAGTTGCAGGAGAATGGTTTATCAGTGGGAATGTGTAAGTGCCAGATAAGCATGCCAAGCATCTCATACTTAGGGCATACTATTGGAAACTGTTTAATCAGACCCAGTGAAGGTTTAGCAAGAGTCATGTCTCCAAAACCCTGCTCCAGCATCCAAGAACAATTAAGATTGTTCATTCAGGGGTATGCATAGAAAACCGTTCATATGATGTACTTATTAAGGAAACATGTGGCATTCGTTTGGTAGAGTAGTAACAGCAACAATTTGGCACAAGTAAACAAGACGTAGACTATCCTTTCTTTTGATGTATGATGTAGGACAGTATTGACGGTGGATGCCAGTGAAGAAGTTCTTGGGGAAATTTGAGTGGATTGGAACAAAGGGACATATGTGCCCATAGCGTTTCCCTCAAGGGTTAAAGATTCAGAAACAAGATATTCTGTTATTAAAAATTATGTGTTAGCTGTCTGTTGGGCTTCTAAGCATCTCTGCACATTGTTGTGGTGTATAGCCTATGTGGTGAGGATGGACTGCAATCCACTTGTCCATGTTTTCACTTCAAAAGGCCTTAGGTCTGTATCACCATGGAATTCCTGATGGAAGGTTGATCTTCAGGATTATAATTTTGTTGTGAAATATGTTCCTGGCCAGAGAAAGTCTGTCACAGATTGTTGGTCCACATTGCCTGCACATGGAAACCAAATAATAGAAAAAGGGGAGAGTGCACAAGTAGCGTGTGCAATACCACCTGTAGATAAGGAAGAATGGTGGGAGGAGAGTGAATCATATCCAGAGTTAGCATGGATTTGTAAGGGGTTGAGGTAATGGTCTACAACATTTGAGAGTATTCCTGAGGAAATTGAATATGCTCTAGTTTTCAATGAGTTGGCACAGAGCCCCTGGGATATTACCTAATTGCAATGAGAAATCATTTGGTTGAACGTGCCCCCAAATGACATTTAGGAAGGCCGTTTTACCAAGAGAGATTTGAGAGAATCATATTGGTGGCAGGTTATAGCCAATGATGTGAAATGGATTGCAAGGGGTGGTATACCTTGTACTATTACTGAAAAGAGCCAGGTGGTACGAGAAAAACCTTTGCATCCTGTGTTGGCTCCAGATAGAGTTTGGAGCAAAGTAGATTTGGATATTATTTGACCTTTTCATGTTCTGGGTGAGAGTGGCAGATATCTTTTTGTTTGGTGTTGATGGACTATACATCAAGATGGGTAGAAGTACGATCTTTTTTGCAAATTCTCTTTGATTTGGAAGGGGTGCCAAGGAGCATTGTGACAGATAATGGTGTTCAATTTGTGTCGCATCAGATGCATTTTTTCTCAAAGGAAAGGGGACTGAGCATCATAGAACTGCTTTGTATATTCGCAGTGCCAATGATTTGGTGGAGTGTGTCTATGGGTTTATCAAGAAAGTCATACAGTTAACTCTGGCGAGTAGGTTGTGTTTACAGAAGCTGTGAGGGCACATAGACATACCCCTATTGGTCTTATGTGTTGCACACCTTTTGAGCTTATGAGGTGTAGGAAAGCAGGAAGCAAGTTGAGGCTTGTTTGGTTCGGTGATGGGGAGCAATCAAACGTAGATTTAAAGAAGGTAGTACAAAGAGCTAGGGAAGAACTAAGAGGATCGGCAGAGGAACACAACAGTATATGTAACACAGAGTGTTAAGTTAAAGTCAGAGATGTTGTAAGAGCAAGAACTCCTAGATTTCTAAGGAAGGGTTTACCTGTTTTCCTTTTGCCTTTGACTGTGGTTGGCATGGGGGTCGGGTATGTTAAACTGTGTTATGGTTTAATATGGATCAAAAAACACATTGCTGTCTGTGATTTGTTGCAAGCATAGTGCGTGGAGGGTGATTTGGGTGATGATTCTTTTGGAATGTGTAGGAGTGTTAAAAAGTGGGGTCGGGGCTATCTGGATGTATGAGCAAGGTTTCAAGGAGAGCAGGAAGTATGAGCGTAGCTTCGCGGAGAGCAGAGGTGGAACATGAGTACAAGAACTGAACATGAGGGGGTGAATGCAGGGTAGAAAATATAGGTGCTGTTTTAGTGGAGGATATTGTCACAGCTGATGCCGTGATTGATTTGAGAATAGTAAGGTGCTTAAGTAGAGTTAAAGATGCACCAAGGAGGTTTAAGGATTGTTTGCTTGTGAAGTTTGTTTTAGTTACCATGCTTTCTTTGTTCATCTTAAACTCCTATTTGTATGCAGAAGAGAAACAAAAGAGGGAGGGGTGTTGTAGTGTTAGCATTATATATTAATAGGTATTAATGTTGTCTCAAAATTTGTCATTTTGTTGGTTAACACCAAATGGATAAAGCCTGCTGGAATATTGGTGACCGGCTGTAGTTGCTGTACTATGTGTTCTTCGCAATGGAACCTCTTCCTGACTGAGTTTGGAGGCTTTTTGTAGAATAAGGCTCTAAAGAATGTTCAGGACAATCTTTTATTCATGTTCTTAGCTTTTATTATTGTTAGCCTTTTTGAGCTTTTAACCCTGCTTGGCGTTATCTGACTATGTATTATTCCTCTCCTGGCCCTCACCATGTGTCGATACACAAATCACTGATGGCATTGACAGTACATCAGGTTCAGAGGATAGCTGACTTAATGTGTCGAATTCCTGCAGGTATTCGATGAAAGTGGGGGTTTTGGGCAGCAGCCCTGAATGCCACTTAGTACACGAACTCGTCCTCACTCCTGTTACCCCTGTCAGAGGAGTATCTTGAATATGCAGCGGTATTGTACCATGTTGCTCTGTGATTCTTTATGTCAATGAATGCAGACTGCACTGTATGTCATTCAATATAGTAGAGTGTAATTTCATTTAATTGTTAATCTAATCGTATACTTTAGAAGAGAGTTAAGCACATAGTTAGGTGCCACTAGTGAGAGTGTGCTTACTTCCTGGCGTGGCTGTACCCCCAGCGAGACCGGAGGCAAAGGTGATGAATATGAGGGCTCCGAAGAGGGGAATGAAAGATTATTCTGTTCTTCCCATTGAGTATTAAAAGATACCAGAATGTCAGATTGGTCTCCCAATGAAGAGTCCCTCAATGGGGTTTTTTACATTGTGCTTGCTATAGGTTTGGATTTTGGGTAAGTGTTGATTGGAGCTGAGTTTAGGGCCCTTTAGTAACGTGCATGCAATGGATGGATTCACAAAATAACTCTGAGTCCAAATAACCGAACCAACGCAGGAAGATGGCAAAGTACTGTTTTATTATGAACTATCTAAAGCAGGGAGTTGCAATGGACATCAACGGATGTCCGCTCAATTTTTCTCAGTGATCTTTTCACAAAACATAGGGGGTCATTACGAGGTTGGAGGTAGCCATGGCGCTATTAGTGCCATGGCTACCCCTTACTGCATTCCTGGTCCGGGTTCCCGGAATAGGGATTTACCGGGTCATTCCGACCTTGGAGGACCCGGTAAGTCCCCATTCCGGGAACCATTCCCCGGGGATGGAGCTAATAACGGGCCCGCTATCAGCGGGCCCGTTATGAGCTCTGAAGTCTCTTAATGGGTCCCTTCCATAACGCCTGGTAAACCCAGGCGTTAAGGAAGGGAACCGCTAAGGGACCTTGTAGTAGGGCGGTAAGGGATTACCGGCACCGGTGCCGGTAATCCCTTACCGCCACCTCGTAATGACCCCCATAGACTTTATACTAAAAATACATCAGGGGTGACATTATACTACATAGCAAATAATGTGATAGGCTTAAGGGGAACATCTAAGGCTACATTACATAGAAACTACGATTGCGATTGGTTACTCACTGTCAGGTGGACAATATATGCCTTCATCTAAAACATATCATCATTATTTCAATTGGTCTTCAAACTATAAGGTCCTTTGTTAACCAGACCTCTACAATTGGTTGGCATGCTTGTGCCATGTCTGGAACATTCAGTTCACTTAGCAGCACGTAGGCCCAGACCCAGGTGCAAGGAGGTGGGCTCTATCTCTCCACCCAATTAACGCAACATCTCTCATCACCCAAGCCTTCTGCCATGAAAATTTTCTTTGAACTTCGCCTTGCAAAGTATCCTTGTCTCTGGGAATACATGGGAGTGTGAGCACTCACAGTTGTTGTTCTAGGACTCCAAGTTCAACTCTATTTACATCCTTTGTTCACGTGATTGCAGACCGAGTTATGGTCCAATTTGCAGCTTTTAAATGTCTCAAATTAATAAAACTTCACACTCTCAGTGTTCTTTCATTGCACCTTAACAAAAGATGATTCATCCTTCGCACGTTCACTCCTTTCAAGAATTTATAACCAACCGTGGCTGCTTCAGTTTTGATACCAGACCAGACAGCCTCGCCATGATTTCAGTTTATTCTTGCTGCTGCACAATTCTCCCTTTTTTATTTATGGGTCCTGGCTTACTAAAATTCATGATACATATGCCCAGCTTCTATACAGTGGCGGCTTCACCTGCATTCTGTTCACTACATATAGATAGCTTCTATGATGACATAGTGTACCATGCATGGCTGCTGGTGATATGTGCTTTTGAACCTTGAATCACCATGAAATCGGTCTGTGCAACACACAGGACTGCAGTATTTTGCACATAGTGCAGTATAGTGCAGTTTGTGAGATTTTGTTGTTCTTTGTCCTTGTTGAAAAACACACTTGCTTGAAGCGCGTTAAGATGTGTCCTTATACACTTGTCTTGAATATAATTCAGAGGTGGTAATGTTTTCAGTGGTGTCAGAGCCACAAACTGAGGTTTTGATTTTTCAGAGATCACATGCTATATTTGAAAAAGGTTGTACACAGGTGGAGGAGTAGCAGTCTGTTCCCCACCTGTCATCACTGTTACTGTGTTGTTATATTTCTCCCCATACTCCTTCTCACCCTCATCCTCATCATTCTCCCTATCAGTGGTTCCCAGATGCATATGTTGCAACAATTCTTGGTTGGGTAAACATCTTTACCCAGCTCCACACCATAATACTTACTCTCTGGCTCACAGGATGTGGGTGGGGTCGAGATGATCTTTCATATGCTGGTCTTTGCACGGTGGGTTGTGTAACCAGGCTCAGCATGCTTCTCTACTCTGTGTCTGCATGTTTATTCTCTCTGCCAACCAATATTTCAACCTCTCCCCTTTCTGACCCAAAGTCAGTGTAGTGCACCTCCTCCAACTCTGAGCATGTACTACTCACGCTTGCTCAGAAGGTTCTGTTGAATGCAGGTTGGTTAGCTTCAATGTATAACATATAATTGTGGCATCCCCAGTGCAAATATCATCTGTTGTGGCTAATGCAACTAAATACCTCCCAGCTTCATGACTTGCAGCCATGTGCCAAATGTATGTGATGCTTGCATGTTGACACAGAAGATGGTTATTTCTCTGCTCACTGATAGGAAATATCATGTGTGTATGTCACACGTGGTTTTGTTAACTGGCATTCCATCTTCCTCAGTACTAGTAAAGAGTTAATGATGTCATTAGTCTTGAAAATTCAACAACAGCTTCTGAAAGTAATCTCTTGACTTAAAACAATTCCATGATTTTTTTCTTCTCAACTAGCATTTTGTGTCAGCTCAAATACATAGCACACTCACCTGCAAAACAGGGGATGTAATCTCCTGCCTCAAAGCAACGCAATGATTTGGTTCATTCCAAATAAATGCCAAGCACAGCTGCAGCAACAGAATATTATCTGCTGCCACCAAACCATTCTATGACTTTCTCTTTTCTACATGTATTTTGTCTAAACAAAATTGCCTACCTCTACACATCTGTAATTTGTATAAACACAAACATTACATACTCGGCTACATCCACTAAATGTTATATCTTGCCTTTAAACAAATCTGAATTTCTCTTTGCTTCTAGTATTTTGTCTCATCACATGGAAATATGTCACACTCAGTTACAGTGTCTGAATCTAAATCTCCTTGCCCCAATTGTAATGTTTTCTGCTCACTTTTAGTACTCTTGCTTGTCAGAAAATGTGGCACACTCATTTACATTAATTGAGCAAAATCTTCTGCCACCAAACAAAATGTATGATTTTCTCTTCACTTCTAGTATGTTATTCAATCAATCAAAGATTGTACACTGAATACAGCCTTATATGCCTACACCTACTGCCTCCCAAACATTCTGGGATTTTCTCCTCAATCCCCATTAGTCTGTGTCAAGAGATGTTACATGCATTTATGTCATGCAAGGTAGCTACTGGGAGTTCTCTCATACCATAGTA
Organism: Ambystoma mexicanum; assembly: GCF_040938575.1. NCBI lineage: Eukaryota > Metazoa > Chordata > Amphibia > Caudata > Ambystomatidae > Ambystoma > Ambystoma mexicanum. The sequence goes on from NC_090930.1 coordinate 699,164,072, forward strand.
GTCACAAACAGTTTGCCTATCATATTTCAAGTCTACCATAACAAATTCATATTTTATTTTTAACTCTCCATCTGCTATATCCTATTTCTGTGTGCTACATTTCGTTCCCAAAAGCTGATTTTAATCTTCTACTTCTCCCTCATCTATATCCACTACCAATGTTCTACTTCTCGTTCAACGCCTCTAGCAACCTCTTCATTAACCTCTACTTAAGTGACTTGTCATTCACTCTATAATTGTTCCTTACTGTATTTTTTACTTTTTGGGCTGCACTCAACTAATCCACGTTTCCCCAATTCCTGAAGGACATTTGGGAATGTTTGGTGTGAATAATTCAACCAGAAATCAGGTAATTTAGAATGTTCCCAAATAATTTTCACTGTGCTTAGCCATTAGCATTCTAGCAATATGTCTGAGCTATGTACGACCTTTTGGCAAAAGAAACAGCTTACATGTTGAGCATTAGCCTTTCTTCTGTCAAAAAACTCCACAGTCAACATGGCCACCATGGATATGGCTTCACCATGTTCATTGATATCTGAGGAAAGGTAAGTGATTAAATATGAAAGGAGGGGAAGGGGTTATTGACAGCACACTAAGGTTGCCATGGGTAATAGCTCACGGCAATGTGGTCACGGGAACAGGCAACAAATGGGAGCTGGACTGAAAGGCAAATCCAGTGAGTAAAGAAAGGTGCTAGCAGCTATCATGGAATATAGGCTTTCATAATGCCTGTGTCCATGGTCAGCTGATTGGCTGGAGCCTCCTCAAAAGTTATATTGTGGATATTTACTATCCTCTAAACTGCCTTCGACAACAATATCAAAGGGTTAACTAAATGTTGCAGGATGGCATCAACGTATGTGCACATTTGCAAGCAAAAGAGATTCATAAGAAGCAGTAGGTTACTGGGCAAGCTTTTTATATGAAAATAATGAATATAAACAGGGCATATTGGATGGAAACATGTGTGAATCTATAGGGCTGAATTAGTAGCGGCATATAAGACATATTGGAAGTCCAACTCATATTGTGTCAGAAGGACAATGGTAGTTTTCATAATTAAATAATTAATCTTTAAATATCTACAGTATATGCATTCCATACATTAACAGTTTTGATTATTATAATAGTGTTCACTATAGTATACCTCACATGGACTTAACATTACAATAACTAACAGACCTATACTAGATTTTAGGGGCTCTATGAGATAGGGGATGATGGAATAAAGTAACTAAGAAACAATGCTATCCTACTTTTAAGGAGCTGATCATATGGGGTAATGGAAATTGTGTGGATACATTCCATTGTGCAGTTCACCAAGAACAGTCTACTGAAGAAATGTTTTACCTTTGGAATGTTAACATAAACATAGATCTTTGAATGTTTAAGGTTTTTTTTGCACTCCAATCTGTGCTGCATTGCTTCTAAAGTTTGGGAGAAAGTTGGTGGGGAAGATTTATGGAATTTACAAGTGACCTACATACTTAAAATAATTCTTCTTCAAAGATTTTGAGCACACGTGGAACCACCCACATATTTCCACCTTGTAGGATATGTTCAAGCTCTGCATCATCCTGCTTAGGGCACACAGATTGGAGTTTTTTTAGCGTCTTGGGGGTACTGAGAAATGCATGTGATTGTTAATGTTGATGGTTAATGCTGATTAGTGAATTGAATTATAGTATTATAATATAAGATTATAATTGTAATTAAAATTAAAGAATATTTAGAGTTTAATACTCATAAGATTAGAAATGTATTTAGAGTAGATTTAGGCATAACTGTGCTTAGAATTAGAAAGGAGATTGGTTCAATTAGTCAGAATCTGCTGGATGAGTGTGGCATATGCTTTTCTTTGTGGCAATGGACAATCTCAGGCTCCGTTTGACATGCTTGTATTTGTCCGAGGAAGTGGAAAATCACAGTGACTGCATGAAGACAAAATCAATAATACAGATTTTCTCTGGATTCATTGAATCATACATGGGAGAACAAAATCATAATGCTAACAACTGCAACACATCTCTCAAGAAAGGCTGCATTCTCTTCACACTAAAATCGGCTTCAATCACACTGTGCTCCCACAAAACTAAAAAACCCCCTTTGGTGGCTAAGAAGCCTCACTCAATCTCCAGCATACTACAAAAAGCATGTGTTTACAATGCATAGTTTACAGAGAAACCCACAATCTGCTACATGAGCACAAATTGGACTTTCACAGTCGAGGAAACTCATCTTCGCTTTACGAGAGAATGCATCCTAAAAGCCATTCACAAAATCATGCTAGTCACATTAATCATCCTCGACTTCTCTGCAGCAAGTGGTACTGTCAACTCTTCCCATCTGCCTGACAGGCTTAGCATCACTGTAGAATATCAGCATGAAGATGAATCACTGATTACCTAAAGAACCATAACTGACGAGTCAAAATGAATGGCCACACCTTTCCCATTAACGGCCTGCTGTGCGGAGTCCACCAGTGCTCTATCGTATCCCCTGGATCTTTAACATGTGCATCAAACCAATGATTTGATTTGCTTTTCTTCTAAGTGGCACTTGTATCCTTCCAGTACTGCTTCTGAAGTGCTAGGAACAATGAGCAAGAGGAGACAATATAAGATAAATTAAGACCGGTGAGAAGTCAAAAAGAACGAAGGAATAAAGCCTATTTTGCCACTAGGAAGGGTACAGTTTCACAGTTCACCATGCCTCGATCCATGATGTCAGTCTTGTAAAACATGCAGAAATAGTTGGACACTCTGATACCGGGAAGTCATCACACATTTCTGGTGTGAAATTCTTGACTCCTGATAGACATATCAATGAAAGACTTTGAGTTGCATACCAGCACCTTTCATCTATATGCAGATGGCTCATACATTTTCTTCAAACTCATTATGCTCAAGATAACCACACCATGATCCATTCACCCAAAGGCCTTGAGACTGGACCATCAGCAGCAACCTTGGTTTGAAGCGCTCCAAAAAAACATTTTCCTTGGTAATCTCAAACCTACTACATCCCATTTCAGTGGCACACTATTCAGAGCCTGCCACCAATCTCTCACAAAAAAGTTAAAAAATGTGTTTTTGGTATTTACAAGCTCTTTTCATAGGCCCACCAAATCAACCAGCTTGCAAAATAAACTCTTCCAACTCGACATGATGAAAAAACTGTAATGAGGGAGGACTAGTAAAAACTTGGATGCCTCTTCTCTGTGAACCCGTACAAGTTAGTAATAATAACGTGTGTTCTCATATAGTGCTTTATTCCAGATTCTTCCCACTTCTAAATGTGCAAGACTTAATTACATTTCAACCTTAGGAATGAGCAACACAAACACTTCAACAAGTCTTTAGACCATTCTATTTTATGCAAAATCCTGCACTTTATTACACCATATGATGAAGTTACATTGTGCATTTATTAAAACAAAATGAAATACAGATGATGTCTTTTTATCATTTTCAGCCAGCTTGTTTTTACCACCGGTGTATAATTAGATAACACACACATTTAAAAAAGTGGTTAGAGGTCCTTAACATTTGTAATGACCTATGGTTATACCCCACTAAGGCCGAACTTTTATTGCAAGTGCCCATACATCCACGAACAAGTGATGTGTGCCTGATTAATCCAGTGATCGCTAATGTCTCAGAAGGTGAAGAAGAAAAGAAAGGATGCAGGTTCAATCCTATCGTGAGTCTGGAAGAAAATATGTGACTTCCTGGATTGTCTATCACTTTAGACTTATTACCTGGGCATGTCATGTGCACAAGGACAAAAAGGGAGAGCGAAAGTTCCTAGTCCCTGCCTGCCCTGGAAACTATCCCTAGTCTGCACTGATGTGCTGTCTGTATATCAGTGGATAGAATAAGATGTAAATCACTTGCTAGTCAATTGTTTCTTTCCTCGTAAAATGGTAACTGGATAACTGTGTGCGCACAGTACTAGCTAATAAAGTAATTGTTGCTACAATACTGTTTGCAAATTATTCCTGCTTGCTAATTTTAGAAAGAAGTGGGGCAAATATGCTTGCAATCCTATCAAAACCAAGACTGATTACAAATATAAGAATACCTGGGCTGTCAGTTACTGTTAGGCGGAAACCTGTGCAGTTCCCTCTGGGACCACTGCAAAAGATTTAGGACTACAGGTGTTTGGCAGTAAACCCACTTGGTAGCAGTCTGTACCACACAGATTCATTTGGTAGCTTTGGCTGAGCAGCCAGACTTCCCTCAAGAAGAGTTAGGCAGTATGTGGAGTATACAAAATAGGGCAATTTACACAGTAGAACAAGCAAACACGGCACAAGGCTTTGGTGTAAAGATATATAGCTATTTATTTATAAAAACACATCTATGAAAAACACTCTGGCACTAATACGGCAAACAACTTCAATCACAATTACTATAAGAAAAAGATCAATCCCCCTAACAATAGTTCGACAAGTCTAGGTTCACCAGCATCACTTATTTGCAGACAGAGGTGTATGCTTTTACCGAGATGGCACTCTAGTATTCGTCAGGACGGGAGAGTAAAATAAGGCAGGTTATGAAATCAACTCGGTACCAATACTTTTATGAACAAATGCAAGGCAAGTAAGGCAGGGTCTACTGTAGATCGCAAAGTTCAGAGGCCAGGCCCACTCGGAGAGAGGCAAGGCGATGTGTCCCAAAACAAAAAGTATCACAGTGGAAATGCACTTCGAGTCTTTGTCGCAAATTGTTATCGAAAGATTGGACCAGTTCAGAACAGAAAGTTAAGAAAGCTTGGAGGCGACGCAATGGAAAGGCGAGGATTAAGACACCTCACTCGATCTGGCAGAAAGGGCCAGGCGGACACGGTACCTTGTTTGTGGAGAGACAGCTCCGGCGGGGGCAGTTGTTCCTGGTGGTGGATGCACGTCGGGTCTTTGCCAAGAGAAGAGATGATCTCATCGTCGAAGGAAAGTTGAAGATCGTTGCACCACCAGGGAAGAGACCAGCCGCGGAGTGCTCCGTCACAAGGCACCACCTTTTGGTCGCAGTACAGGGGGAGTGGCTATCCGGTTGCCGAGGTGCTCTGCACGGGCAATTCGACCACTGCGTCCTGGAGTGAAGAAAAAGCAAAGGGGACTGGTTGTTCCCACCAGTCAGGGGAAGAGACTCTCCGGCAGGGAGATCTCCTCTGTCGTCGGGAAGTGGTGAGTCTGTTCAGCAGGGCTCCACCAGAGGTGTCGTCGTTGCAGGTCGGCTCAGCTTTACCCTCGTCGGATTCTTAGGTCCTGTGGCGACTTCTGAAGATCCAGTCCCAAAAGCCCTGCTTTTATGCAGAAAACCCCCATTCATTCAGCCTAGTTGTCAATCAAAACACGCTAAGTGGTGAGCGGGGTGGCTCACCACTTGGGCCAATCACACCAGAGTGCGACCTGAGTTGGCAAGGCAACTCAGTCCAGGGTGCCTAAACCCCCTCCCTCACCCCCTGTGGTACCCAGACAGAATGGCACCACTTTGGAGGGCCTCTGTGTAGAGGCCCGCCAAAAGTGGAACAAAGGGCTCAACCTTTGGTTTAGGACTCACAGAGACGAACACAGACGCCATTTTAAAAACCGAGTTCTGGCAGAAAATACCAACCGATAGATTTATTTAAGATAAATAAACCGGTGGTATGTTAGAGATTAACAAGGAAAAGTATTAACCTCCAACAATGGGAAGAATCCCATAGAGTTATTTTCGGGGTTGAATATAACAAGTAGTTTCCACTGCCACCAGCCAAAACTCGACGAGGGGCGACGGGACAGTGCCCCCTCGAATAACAGACCCATGAGTAATCGAATCACTCCTACTAGTACGTCCACAATAGGATGGTTTGTACTAGTTCTGTTAGTAAATTTAGGTCTAGTAAAGCCAATGGTGACTTTACATGCCCGGGGCGACAGTAGTCAGTCCCCGGGTATGGAGTCTATGGTGGAGGTCCGCTAGGACGCCCCAGTGTTACGGCACGGAGGGTGCGTTGTAACACACATAGCAAAACATATGAGACCCTATGGAGTAAAAGACCCCATAGCCCATAGAACACATTGACATTTAAAGGAATTACACACATTCATGTCCAAGAGTGGGAGAAAAAGAGTCTCACTCTTGGCAGGATGGAAAAAAACAAACTCCAGAAATCCAGCAAAGCTTCTGGGGGACTCACTAGGTTAGGAAATTCAGCCTAAACAGAGAATTCTCCCTAACAGTTACCAAATTGATTGGAATTGACTTACAAAGTAACTCCGAGGTTAATCCTGGCACCTCCCTGGGAAACATATATAAGGTTAGTCTCAATGTCGAGACTAGCCTGGAGACATGGTTTGGACTTGCTGGCAGGAATCATTGATCCTGACTATAGGGATGATGTGAAAGTCCTTTTACATACTTGTGGGAACAACCATACAAAGTAACGGAAAGGGTGAAAATTGCTCAGGGAATATTGGAGAAAGCTTTGTTTCCTATTCCCCAAGAGACACCAATTCAGAAAGATATCGATAGAGGCTCTCTAGGGTTCAGTGAAGCAGATAGATCCAAGAAGAATAGACGTCCACAAGAACCATAGTAAATAGGTCTCCTACTAGACTTAGTATTTGCCCACAGAAATGACCCAATACTAATAGAGGCCTTTTCTAAAGTGGTCCTGGGGGAAGAAGGCAGGTCCCATGTTGGTCCATTCCTTTTATATTTAAAGAACTACTTTATAGAGGGATCGTTACTACGGGTGGGACTCCTAAATCCTAATTATTAATACTGTAAAGCCTTTGAAGATTGGTCTTGTAGTTAGCTCACTCACATTTGACATCAGGTCATCAAGAAGTTGTGAAGACTGAAAGTCAAGTGATGCTAAAATTCTATTGGCCCAGGGTGTTTGCTGATGACATCTGAACAAACGGTTTACCCCATACCTAAAACATTTAAGACAAAAAAAGAACCTGCGAAGCCGCATGGCGACTAGTCCCGTCAGTAGATAATAAATCCAAACTCACTGAGATTTCCACCATCTATAAAAATGAAATTTGCCTGGCCAAAAAAGAATCCTACAACAATCGGATCTCTCAAACTAACTCCAGCATGAAGGAGCTATTTACAATACTTAAAGAGCTTGAATCCCCAATCTCCATTGCAGATATCTGTACCAAAGACAAAATCTGGGGCCCTGGTATCCAACATGTGATCTCTAAGAAAGTAGCAACTCTCCAAAACAAAATAGCCAAAAAAAGCATCCCTGAAATCATCTGCGTATTCACAGCCTCCTAACATTACTACTATTAACGCCCCACCTTCTCCTCCCAAGACTCTCATCAACTCCTCACCCACTCGCTTCAACTTCTCTAAAACCTCAATCCTGGAGGTTGACAAAATCATACTCTCACTAAAACCTTCCAATTGCCAGGGAGACCTCTGCCCAGCCCAGCTTATCAAGGATGCTGCAAGGGATTTAGCTCCCTTTGTCTCCAAACTAATCAATGCTTCATTTACAGCTGGTACCATCCCCACCAACATCAAAGAATCCTCAGTGCTCCCCTTGCTAAAAAAACAAACACTGGACCCATTGATACCTACTAATTTCCGGCCCATCATGACCGTATCGTTTCTTTTAAAAATTCTCGATAAGGTCGCCTATACACAAATCCAGACGTTCTTGAAACTACACCACCTCATTGGCACCCACCAATCTGGTTTCTGGCCACAACATGAAACATAGACAGCCCTCATCGATTTGAAGACTCAAGTCGATGAACTAAGGGACAAGGGGAAATCAGCTCTTCTTCTCCTCCTCGACCTCTGCGCTGCATTCGACCTTGTGGATCACAGGGTTTTATGCAGTCATCTGGACTCCTCAGCTCATTCCTCCAGGTAGGCCATAACCTGGATCAAATCATTTCTGAGTGAGAGAACCATGCGGGTATTCTCTCCCTCAGCAGCTGCTGACCCCATCCCCATAACTTGTGGTTTTCCTCAGGGATCATGCGTCTCCCCTACACTATACAACATATTCAATAAGCCCCTCTTTGATGATCTGGGCAATCCCGGTATCACCTACGCTAACTATGCAGATGATACACAGATTTTCCTCACACTTTCAGGGGATTACGATGAGGATATGGCCTTAGTGAATCGGGTGCATCACATCATCCAGGCATGGATGGCTACTCATGTTCTATGCCTGAATGATGACAAAACAGAGATCATCATCCTGGGCACCCCCAATAACATTAAGAAACTAGGACCTGAATATGCTTCCTTTATAGTTGATGGCAACCTTATTAAAGTGGCCATTGAGGTAAAAACCCTTCGATTTTACCTCGACTCAACCCTCTCCTTCACCAAACAAGCCAACACCTTGGCTTCTACTACAGCTTATACTTGCAAACTTATAAGAACTGGCAAACCCTTCCTATCTAATAATAGTTGTATTATCCTATCCAGAGCTCTCATTCTGTCCAGGCTTCACTATTGTAACACCCTTTACTTTGGCTCCAACAAATCAATCATCAGAAAAATCCAAATATTTCAAAACAACGCCCTCAGAGCAGCACTTGGAGTGGCTAGGAGAGAACATATCTCTGAAACCAGGTGACAAAATAGTTGGCTCTCTACTAATGACAAAATCAAGCTAAAAATTGCTTCACATACCTATAAATCCATGAATAATGCTGCACCTAGTTATGTAATAGAGAGATTCCACAGAAGGACTTCCACCAGACCATCCAGACTAGCCCACACTAACTGCTTCCACATCTCCAGTTTCAAACTTTCCATGGTAAGAGGTAGCAGCTTTACGATTAAAGCTGCCCAGTTTTGGAGCTCCCTGCCACCTTCTATCCACGAAGACCAATCACATCAGAGCTTCAGATCTAACTGCATGAACTGGCTCAAATATACCGACTTCTAAAATTATCCATTACATGTAAAAGTTCTATAATGAATAATCTGTAATAATACATGTTGATAACTGCTATTCTCTGCCCCTCTCATATATATCTATAATGTATATCTATTGTTCTACTGTGTAACTATGCAATATATAGAATGTAGAATGTAATGTATATATGCTTCTCTACTTTGTAACTAAGCTGTCAATTTCCTTGTAACCCCTGTGCCCTGATACCTGCGGGTCTGGAGCACAATACAAATGAATAAACAAACAACAAATAAACAAACAAACAAGTATTTCATACTACCATGTCCCCTTTGTCAAAAGAATGCATCTACCCCAGTCCCATTGATCCCTTCACAACCGCTCCCTATAATTGATATTCCCTTCTCCAGAACTTCAATGTTATAGTGGCACCCTTAGAACCATCTACATTGGGTAGTAAGTTCATTCTTTTTATTGTTGATTATGCCACAACATAGCCTGAAGATTTTCCGTTGAGAAACAACACAAGTCAGCAAGTCCTGAAACATCTAATTCCCTTTCTTTCCCCAGTAGGATTTCCCAAAGAGATATTGATGGACCAGGACACCACCTTTATGTCCCGTCTGATGGGTGAAGTAAAGGAAATACTTAACACAAACACCTTGATAACTTTGGTCTATCAGCCTCAGACCAATGGTCTTGGCAAGAGCTTAAATCTGATGCTTAAAAGAATCCTGCAAAAACATGTAGAAGCTCATGGCAAGAACTGGGTCACCATGGTCCCGTGGGCTCTGTTTGCCTTAAGAGAGACACCTCAGGCCTTTTTGTGATATTCACCCTTTGAGTTGCTTTATGAAAAAGAGGCCTGGGACATCTGAGACATGCTTGAAGATATATGGGAGGACAAAGAGGAGTCAATCGTGGGCATTTCACAGACTGCACAAAATGTAAGGCGGCATATGACCACAATGTGGGAAATAGTCTGAAAACATCTAGGACCGGTAGAGGAACCCTAGAAAACCCACCATGATGAAAAGGCCATCCACAACACTTTTTCAGTAGGACAATTGGTTCTAGTCTTGTTATGAACAGCAGAAAATAAGATGTTGTTGAAGTCGTTTGGCCCTTATAATATATTGGAGAAAAATGGTCCTTGTCAATACCTCATTTATCAGCTGGAAAGCAAAACAAGACACAATTGTATCATGTTAATCTCCTGAAAGAGTGGAGAGTAGACCATAGTGCAGATTCCACTGTGACTATTGTCACTGTACTCACGGGTGTGTACCAGGAAAATATTTGTTCTCCCTAGACCTGTCGTCATCTCAACAAAATCAGCGATTTATGAGTCCAAGGAAAAAATTATGAATCTCATACCCTATTGGATCCCGGCAAAAGATAAAAGAACTGGACATAGAGAACATGATCCAAGCAGATATTATAGAACCCTCAGAGAGCCCATGGTCCTCACCAATCATATTGGTTGCAAATCCCGATCAATCATGGAGATTTTGCATCGATTTCTGGAAGCTTAATTCAATATCAGTTTAATAACTAACCAATGACCTGGATAGATGGGAAGTGTAAAATATATCTCTATGGTTGACCATGGGAAGGGGTATTGGCAGGTGCCCCTTAATTCTTCTGATATAGAGAAAACTGCTTTCTCATCCCCTCAGTGGTTATTTCAGTATAACGTGTTACCTTATGGCCTACATAGGGCACCTGCCACTTTCCAACGGCTAATGGATAAAGTTTTGAGACCCTTTTCCTATTAATGTGGTGCTTACCTTGACGATATAGTGATTTTTAGCAAAACTTGGCTAGATCATATCTTCCATCTTGACAAAGTCGTTAGAAATTTAAGAAACTGGGGATTAACTGCCAACTCTGAGAAATGACACCTATCCCAGTCAGCAGTGACATACCTAGGTTTATTCGTAGTAATGGTTTGGTCCAACCTCAAAGTGAGAAGGTTAAAGCTGTACAGAACACTACAACGCCTGAGACCAAAGGAGAGCTCTCTGCGTTTTTGGTGCTGACGGGATACTACAGACTGTTTATAGAAAATTATTACAGCATAGATGCCAACCTCACTGATAAAATAAAAAATGCACAGCCTCAAAAGTTGGCATGGAACACTGAAGACCAAAATTGTTTCAATGGGGTAAAGAACATCCTATGTAATGAGCCTATATTAAACGTACCAAATTGTAACCCCATATTTGTACTGCAGACAGATGCTTCTAAAACATGTCTTTTCACTGTGTTATCAGAAGAGTACGATTACATCAAACAAGAGCTGCAGGTAAGTCAGGCATCCCACTGGCAAAAATAGCCAGTATTGCTGGCACCAGTATTGCAGGTTTCAGTAATACCGGCAATGCCCCCATGGCGGCCTATGAGACTCCATGAAATGGGGAATAACTTACCCTTACTGGCGCTCAGAATCTGCTGGTAACTCTGGCAGACGGAGTGCAGCTAACGATAATTCCGTTTAGTGGTATCCCGCCAGATTTTCTGGTGGGATACCACCAAACTCATAATGACCACATTAGCTCTTACAAGACTGCTTTGAAAAAACCCTGGCAGACAATTTGAGTACAAACTTTGATACTAAGGCTTGATTAAAGCAAGCTCAAAGTTACCATGAGGATGGTTCTGGGTGGGGAGGTGCAGGAACTGGGAGGGAATAGCCATATGAATGAGAACGACTATAGAGAGTAAATTGGAGGGCAAATAACCAAACAACAACTACAAGCTGTGTGTCCCTAATCATGTGCCATTTCTCCCTATCTTTACCCTAATGCAATAGTTTAGGCTTGTACTTGCCCAAACTAAAAAAGAAAAAGAAAAACAAACTAAACATACAGTCAGCCACGACTTACCTTGCATCTGAATGCCTGCACTGCCACCCAAAATATAGTTGCAGCCCTTTGATTGAAACGTGACAGGTGCACCCGCAGGTGCAGCACGGGGAAAGCGACTTGTGAGTTAAACGACGCATAGACCTCAGATTGCCCAGTCTCATATGATGTGTCATGAGCTTTACACCATGATGCTCTCTGCGAAGCGTTGATCATTTTCAAATGTGCTATAACATTTCTTCTAAATGGAATAACACTGAATTTTTGACACTGCAAATGTTTTTTATTTGTACTTGGTAGTGTTTGTTGGGAGGTTTTATAAAGTGCACACAGTGCATGTTGATGCTATAGGTCAATGAGGTCAACATAACAGTCCCCAGAACTCGAGTAACTCACTGTCAGAATAAGTTCTGAAGAGGAGCATATTAAAGATCCTCGTGGAGTTCAGTGGGTTCATTTCTAATCATAACGGTACAGGAATATTTTTCTAGATGCTTCAGTCCTTACTCAAAAATGTTTTTTTTCCCCTCTTACCTTTTCTTATTAGGCAACAGTGAGAAACTGGGAACTGAACTGCAAGGAATGCAATATCGATGGATGTTCTGAAATATACCAGAGCTTCTGTTCCTGCACCAGGTTTTATGAACCTGGCACAACGTTTTGTGAATGACTCGTTTCCGACTGACTGCCAATGTACTAATGCAAGACCCAGAGAGATGCGGTCTTCCTCAACACGAGCAGAAGCCTGGCAAGGCATTCTGCACTCTCTGTGGCTTCACCAGTAACTTTGCAAGACGTACCAGGTATTCCCAAAGATAAATGGCAGGACACAGATCACTCATGAACATAGATGGATGTGAGAAAGACATGAGAGAAGAAGATGCCTCTTTCTATTTGGGTGGAAAAATCAGGATCTCAGCACCAATAACACTTGCTGCTTTTATTTAAGATCAACATCCATAATAATGCCCAGACGACTTACCCTTGGCATGGCCTTTATGCCTATGGCAAGAACAAAGAGTTTCGAGGGTTCACTTTAAAGTGTACTGCAAGCACCCCAGCCCTCTTAGGATAGATTTCCAAACTCTCAGCTCTACTTTCTCCTGAACCCTGAGAACCTATGGCATGGGGACTTGGATTCACAATGAAATTAAAATGAACTGGAAGTCGTCTTGCCATCAATTCACTGACGAGGGCAGGGGCAGATACAAATTCTGCTGCATTAGCACTGTGGCTAGTGCAACAGTATTAAAAATTAAGATTTAATGAGCAGAAACTTAAAACAGCTCCTGGGTGTCAGACACCACCCAGTAGGCAGGAGCTACCACTAGGGAACCAGGAGTGAGTACACACCACACTGAAAATCTAACTTCCACATGCTATGCAAACATTTTCTTTTTGCCATTATGTATGATCCTTTATATTTAAATGTGTTCTAGTTGTGTCCTAATTATTCTTTATTTACATTCTCAAACAGCCGATGTTAATGTAACATATGCATGTTTTGGGGCACTAGTTCGCCTGATGAGCTGAAAGGAGCTCTTGGTAACTGATGGTTTTAAGCTAATCAGGCACTCCCAGGTTAGAGACAGGATTGAAATAGCTTCGTGCAATGTCGAATCGTGTACAATAGATGTTCAGGTGGTGCAATAGAAACATCAAAAGAGAAATTACATGATCTGAAGATGTAATAACAAAGCACTCTATTGGCTAGACCTCCCCCATTAGTTCTTACAGCACCATGGAGCTTTTTACTTTTCCTTTGTTGCTGCAAGTAACGTGTCATTGGTCTTAAAACAACAGTTGTTTAAGATGATATATTCATTTTCAGATGTATTTCTAACAGTGCTTATCCCGCATGGTAATTTTCCACTATGACCAATACCATTAGAAGCATTAATGCACCATATGAAAGCCTCCCTGCCCCATTACCCTCCAAGATCGATGTCCTCGGTTCACATAATTTTTGTATTGGGGGAATTCATTGTAATCCTATATGCCATTTGTAGCATAGGCTGGGATCTGGCTTAATGGCAGATCTGAAGTTAGTATAATAGGTCTAGTTGGTGGATCAAGTTCCAGAGGAAGAGTGATACAATCAATCGGTGTAGATTTAATGCCAGTACTTGATGACAAGATACTCTTTTAAACATCTGTAATCTGAGCCTCTACCTCTCCAACTATGTATTAAGAAACAGATCCAATAGCCAAGTACAATTTGTTTCGTTCTTTTAAAAGTGCTGCCCCTCAGCTGAGGACAACACTGTCTTTCTTTTCCCCATAACTTAAAGGATAACCGCCTACCAATAACACCACTTTACAACTTGATTTTAGGCATAAAGAACTAACAATGGTACCTGCTGTTTTTCTTCCCTGAGCATTGATGTCGCACATAAACCTAATGCAGTCTTGTCCATGTTGGGCCCTGTGCGGTTATAGAGTTAGGGTTGTGCAATCTACCATGTACCATTACACACAAACCACTGCCAACTGCACTTCTCTCCACTTCAACAAAGATTTACCATGGGGTAATTGTTTTAACAGGTCACTTCCTGCTTCTACCTCTGCCACAACATGGCATGGCCAAGGATCTGGGATACTGGGTCCAAATGCAGCTGGCATTTAGCCGTGGAGTAGATGTGTTATCAGGTCAGGTACTGCACCTCCTTCCATTAAACCACATCACAGATAACGATCCGAGGTCCAAAGTCCAAGTGCCAATTGCACTTCTCCACACTTTCTCATCTAGCATTCAGTGGAGGTCAGACATGTGTTCATGGTGCTGAGTATAACGTATCTGTCCTTAGCAATTTGGCAAGAAAGTGGATATACCACCAAATATTTTGAGACTTCTAGGCCCATCCCAGAGTTGAGGGACGAGTTTACTAAATAAAGGTACAATATCTTTTGCCACCTTTGGTGGTCATTTCTTGTGAGGTAGCCAAAGATGTTAGACACATAAGCAGTGTCTTTCGGTTTTCAAGCATCAGATGTGACCATTTTCTAAAAGTGCAGCACTATTAGTAGCATCTGCCTGTAACCCCATTGAGGTCACTGCACTAGGTTGTGCAGTGATGGCCAAGTCTACTCAGAGCTTGTCAATTTTATCCAGAAAATAACAAATGTGATTACCTTCACTTCTTTTTCTCACAGTTTCTTCTGAGCCAACACAATATAATTAACCCTCCAGTTAAACCATGTATTTTTTAATTTTTTAGCAGAGGTCCTTTGAGTGAACTTTACTAATTAGTGAAGATGACTTTTTAAAAAGATTAGCTGCAGGATCCCTCTTATTAAACACAGTAGGACATGGTTTGTGAAGTCTGCCATTAGCTGGCTCACTTTGTTCAAATGTATTTGAAAAGATGACCATGGAACAGGGAACATTGTATATCAGGCACCTGTGTTTATGTTGTGTGTGTATAGGTGCTTGCTTTCATGTTGGTACGTGTTTATGTGCTGCTATACATGTTTGGATATTTAATTGTAGAGTGAGCATAGATGTGGATGGGGCATGAGGCCCTATGTTGGGCATGTGTGAAATATAGGGGGAACATACGTGGGTTTGCAATTGCTGCCATGTGATGCCAATACATGGGCATACTGTATGATAATGAAACTTGGGAGGCCTATGATTCAAGTTGTTGGACGTTAAGGCACACCTAAATATATAATTGGGTTAATTGACCCTCCTCACCCTGCTGTCATGTTTGATCATGATCCTCTCTCTGTAAATCTCCCATGTTACATTTACATCTATCCTCCTATGTTCCTGCACAATTTATCACTTTGCCTCTAAGAGAAAAATGTGTCGGTGAAAGAAATGGAGGAAATTAGCACAGGGTGGTGATGTGGCTGTTTGTCTCATAAATATCCTAAGTGTGGTATGGGGATCAGAGGAGGAATTTGAGGTTATGGATGGCAGGACCAGCCTAATTGGACTGTGCTTGTTTACTAGTACTTCAGTGATAGATTACAGGTATGGGATGCTCTGTCAAACGTTGGTTATTTTAACACTGTATTTGCACATGTTTAAAACACATGTTTTATTGTCATATGGTTAAATACAAAACCTTTCCCAAGATAATCTTCCCGGTAGAAAGCAAGAACATGCAAAACAACAGTCTATACAATTAAATTACAAGACATTCAAATAGAAGATGCCATCAATGATTAAAAGCCCAATTAGAGATAAAACACCCTGGTTGAGACAAATACAACACTTAATCTAGTTGGTTATACTCAGTAATTCACGAGTAAGAAGATGGATATCTCCCAAATGAAAAAGAAAATACCTCACCGAAGTTCATTGAAGCAATTGTAAGGGACAGTGTGTCATCCAGCATCAACCGAGACTAAAGAGAATCAGCAAGGATTTGAGAAGTGTTATGAACAAACCTGTCCGAAATCTTTAAGTGCAATTCCTTTAGTGCTGTACATTAAGTAACCAGATGCCTAATAGTTTCAAGTGTCATAACCTACAGGTCATGTTATCTTAAGCAAGACCAATACACAATATTGGACATTTCTGATGCTTGTGAATCTGCTTAGAGTCACATGCTGTGCATATAGTCCAGCATCTAGTGGTAATCGCGGAGAATTGCATCTTGTCCTTCGAGGATCGAAAGGGGGCGTCGACATGGCCGTGCTTATTACACTATCCCTAACCTGACATGTAGTGTACCCAAAATCCCTCACGCGTCGAGATCCTTCAGATTGTTTTTTTCCATCGCTGGATGCCTTCTGCAGAGCTTGAAAATTGCTAAGATATATTTCTTTGTCCACGACCTCCAGTCATTTTAATATTCTTCAATCTTCACTGACGACTACTTCAGATCCAATGCCGAAGACCACTGAAGACAAATGGAGATTTCAGGTGCTGGTGCTCCGGGCGACGCTGTCTACCACGGGCCTGCGCCCTCCGGTCAGGCCTATACAGTAGGGAGGGTGGGTCCCGAGGTTCTGTTTCTTTTCAAAAAGCATTTCCTTCTCCCCTCTCTTTCCCCTTCTGGTTTTGCTGTCGCTATTAACCTGAGCTATGGACATGACTCCTTTTAAATGTTGCCCTTCTTGCAACAGCAAGTTCCCATGGGAAGACACACACTGGAGCTGTAATAAGTGTCTACCTCGAGATCACAACAAGCAGTCCTGCCGGTCCTGCCAACTTTTGCATCCGAAGATGAAAAAAGAACGGTGAGTAAAGCAGTGGGCAGCCTACGCCATGCAGCAGGCCGAGAATAGCTCCCCTGCCGGCGCAGGTGCCTTGAGTGAAGAGGAAGTAAGCGATAGTGGTGGCTCCGATGCGGAGGGCATTGACTTACCTGTGGAACCGCCAAGTTCTGAGATGTCCTTCCCCAGCCCCGGCAGGCAGGCCACCAGTTCTGCAATGGGGAAAGTAAACCCCGGTGACAAGGACACACACACATCATGTAAAGGAAAGCACACAACCCCCCCACCCCAAGCCTCTTCAACAGACTCGTCGGGAAGGCCACAGATGCCAGCGGGTATGCTGAGCCTCTCGACGGAACCCAACGATCCTCAGGATTGGCCGCCCTCCATGCAACCATCCATACGGCATGCATCCGGGCAACCAAGTCAGAAAGGTGTCAGCACTGAATGCCATAAGAACGTCAAGATGCCTCATGAGAGCACATCAGCACAAAAGGTTTTGGCAGAGCAGAAACACACAATGAAGCTGTTAGGCCCGCCAAAATCTCTCCCAAATACGCCGGAGATCCGCGAGAGTCTCACGAACATCATCTCGGCACCAAAGACAAGTTGAGACGTTGAGAAGGTTGTGAAGAATATTCTGAGGGTTCCCAGCCCCTATCTAACACTCTGTCAAACACATCTTGACCGCCAAGAGAGCCAAGTCCTCAAGAGGAGTCCTTTCCCCCTCCAGACCTCTCTGGCTCATCCTTATGGACCAGAGACAGGCTTGAGGGGTACATGAACAAGCTCTCCAAGTTTGTGAACTTTTCTGAGAAATGTATCACACCTAAAAGGCCAAGAGAGGAAGACTCCTACCCTACTATGTCTAAACTTAAAAAAAACTTCCAGTCAAACTCCTCATGAGGATGTGTTTGACCTAACAGAGCCAGAGAAGATCCCTTTGATGAGACTACAGACCAGTCCCCAGATTGGGGTGATGAACAACCAGTGGTTGAGGCACCATGGCTGTCACCGTCCACTACCCCTGATCGAGACACACTGTGCATAGATCCTCCTTTCTCACCTCCTATAAGACAAGCCTCCCCCATCGATGACCAGATGGCATTCAATGCTATCCTTAAGAAAGCAGCTGAACACTTTCAGTTTACCATTCCAAAAGCAGTAAAAGACACCGTAGAGGATGTTTTGCAAGAAAAATCACCCTCAAGTGAGGCGATACCTCTGTTGAAATCCATCAAATGGTGCATCAACCCCTCTTTTTTGACTCCATCTCAGACAAGAGCAGTAAACCCACGAGTCGAGAAACTCTTTCACCCCTCTCTATATATCTGGGGACATGACAAACCCGACTTCCTAGTGGTCACAACTACTAGGAAGAGAGCAGGAGTATCCTTGTCTACGGCTGAGGCACAGACAGACAAGGATTGCAAGAAGTTGTATGCCCTGCGGAAGTGCATGACAACATCAGCTGCATCCTCCACCAGGATAGCTAACATCACCAGATTGCTGGCTAGTTACAGTGACGTCCAGTGGAATTAGCTCCAGGAGGGCCTGCAGGAAGTCCCAGAGCCAACATGATCACGCCTGCTAGTAGTTGTGTCGGAGGGGAGGCAGGTCAATCAGAACATTCTTAAAAACACCCTGGATGCTGTGTAAACAGCGGGATGAACACTGGGCCAAGGTACCTGGATAAAAAGGCATGCATGATTAAATAATTGAGGATTTAAACCGGAGACCAAGGCATCCCTCATTAACAAGCCGGTAGAACAAACTAACCTGTTTGGAAAGGCAGTGGATGAGGATTTATAGACTTCAAAAAGGACCATGAAACCATAAAGTAACTAAACCAGATTACACAAAGACCATATCAGCAGCGAGGGGGTAGCTCTCACCGCTCCTTTCGGTGACAATCTTTCCCACATTCCCATCACAATCAGTACGGAACAGGAAATGCATCATGGTCCTCAGGACAAGGGGCAGCTGCCACAAGCCAATATCAGCCAAGAGGGCAGCGCGGTGGCAAAGGAAAGGATAGAAGCTCCACCCCAAGAGGCTCCTCGGCCTCAAATAAAAAATGACTTACAGATCCATGTCCCCTCCCATGCCTTCCCGGTCGGGGGATGGATAACATAATTCTTCCATGCATGGGAGCGAATTGCCACAGACCAGTGGATGCTCAAGACCATACTTTATCGAGTTCAGCCGACCACCTCAATACCGACCACCAATGTCCAGATGCTTATCGCCAGAATATCTGAAGATCCTATTGCAAGAGGTGGAGGTCCTGCAAGAAAAGGGCGCAATCAAAGTCGTCCCTGTTCTACAGGTAAAGGAGGATATTTTTTCAATGTACTTTCTTGTACCCAAAAATTATCTCACCATGCACACTGTGCTAGACTTGCGCCCAGTGAACAAATTTGTCAAACCACAAAAGTGTCGAATGACAACACTGCAAGAGGTAATCCCTCTACTAACACAGGGGGATTACATGGCAACATTGGACATGAAGGATGCATACTTTCATATTTCAATGCTACCAGCGCACAGAAAATACCTAAGGTTCATGATAGAGGACAAACACTATCAGTTGAAGATCCTTCCCTTCGGGATTGCCTCAGCCCCAAGGGTATTTACAAAGGTGCTGGCGGTAGTAGCAGCTCATCTGTGCAGGCAGTCCATTCCAGTCTATCCTTACCTTGATGACTGGCTAATAACAGGGGATTCATACAGAACATGCCTATCAAACACCCAAAAGACGGTAGATCTACTCCTCACTCCGGGATTCTCAATAAATTAGAAAAAGTCCAGCCTAGACTCCAGCAAAGTCAAACAATTTCTGGGGGCTCTAATTCAGACAGAAGATGGCCTTGTCTTCCCCTCCAATGAGAGGGTTCAAAACATGCTGTTCCAGATCCCTCACTATGTAGCCAGTGACTTTACGCAAAGCCATGCAACTGTTAGGGATGATGGCCTCCTGCATTTACTTAGTCCCACACGCACGTTTGTGCATGCGCCCCATGCTAGACGCATGGGGCGCATGGCTCAACAGTCAATGGTGTCAGGCCAGAGGACAATGGGACGATCTAGTGGTTGTCTCAGCAGCCCTCATTCTCTCTCTGCAGTGGTGGTCGAGGGAAAACCTCTTGAAGGGTATAAACCTTCAACACCCCCGCAGTAGAAGCCACTCTCACTACGGTCGCATCTCTGACCGGGTGGGGGCTCACCTCCTTCATCACACGGTGCACAGCATTTGGTCGCCAGCAGTAGCATCCAACCACATAAAACTGTTGGAGTTGTTAGCAGTGTTCAAAGCCATAAAGGCTTTTCAGATGCAATTACAGCGGAATACAGTACTGGTCCTCATGGACAGCACCACAGCCATGTATTACCTGAACAGACTGGGGGGCACACACTCTCCAGGGCTATCCAAACTGTCCCAGAACATTTGGAAGTGGGCTCTCAAACACAGGATGTTCCGCCTGTCTCACAATGTTCCAGGGGAACTCAATCTTCTGGCAGATGTACTCAGCAGAGACTTCCCTCTACCCATAGAGTATGAATGGCAATTACATGAAGACATTGTCTTGTCATGGTTTATTACAGGGCAAACTGCAGCTACGAAACTCTTTCCCCAACAAAGGATGTGGCGCACAATAAAACGCTTTTTATTTTGAATCTACTACAGATTCTTTTTGAGTAGGCCCTCAAACCGTCTTGCACCCAACCTCCACAAACACCCCATCTCACAATGGACTAGGAACCAGGCCGGTGTCTATCAATAAGATATTAATTAATTTATTATTCAATGTAAAGGAGTATAATCAAAATACAGCACAGCACTAATGTTGTAGCAGCACAAAATGCAATGATATCTACAAAACAACCATATTAAAATATGATATCACAATGACTTTCTTTTTTAATGGGAGAACAGAAAAAGAACAGTTTACCACAAAGTGATAGCACCAACAGTTAAGCATTCTCCCTTGAAACACTCACCCCCAAAAACCAATTTGGACTTGATTCCTTTGAATGGAAGGCAGTGGCAAGGAGTAGGAATATAGATGGAAAATCAGTTTTGGGGTGAAGCCCACCACCACAAAATGGGAGCCAGCAAAGAAAGGGAAATAAGTTTTTGGAGCTAAAGGGCAGAATGGGATTTTGATTATTACTCGCAACTGCTAGGGGACAGAATAGAAGAAAATATGCATTGCTTAAACTTAGGAGATAGGGAAAGTTTTAGAGAATATTAATGATCACACCAGGGCAAAATAGAAATGAAGTAGGAAAATCGGTTTTGGGAAAAAGCAAATACAAAGGGAACATATGGTGGCAATGGAGATTTGTTTACACTGGGGCTTACAATGACAGGCAGCTGAGGGAAGGGTTTAGCTTACAATAGGAAAATAGGTTTTCAGTGACAAGGACAGAGGCACATAACAGGTAGACTTCTAGGTAAAAGAGTTTGAGTTAAATAGGACAGATGCAAATAGGAATTTGTTTGGTAAGGCACACAAGACACGGACAAATGTGGTTTTTAGTTACAAGGAGAATAATTCTTTTGAGGCAATACTTTAATAACTATACCAATTAAATAAAAACACCAGGAACAAGATGGTTGATTATGAATTGCAACTATCTTGAACCATGAATTTCAATGGGGGAATTAATTGATTTACTTACACAAATAATAAGGATTTACACAGACAACTGAGAGGTTTTCCAAAGGAGTCATGCTAACATACACAGGCAAACAAGAGATCCTTCTATGGAGAGATGACTGAATTACACTGGCAATTTGGGATTTTCAATGGGAATATTGGATGCACTGCTAAAACAATGTAGGGCTTATGCAATTTAGGGATGGGGTTTTTGCTACTTACACAGCAAGCCTTGGTTTAAGATTCAGGAAAGCCAGCTGCATCTCAGTACACTGCAGAAAGATAGGGCAAGGGGTTCAGCAGCCTTGTCTTCATCCTCCTTTTCTGTCTCCCTGGTTTTTGTCTGCCCTGAGTCCCCCTTATATAGCAGAAATGACATCACTAATTTTACAATCTAGGGCGAGTACCGTGTAATTATCCCTGATGCTAGGATTGGACAGTTATCATCCCTCTCTCCGCCCACTGTCAGGATTGGTTCAGGGGAGGAGAGCACCATCTGTCTGTCTGCATTTATTACCATTCATTGTTCTCATTACAACATTTTGGCAAAAACTAAGTATGTGTTACGCTCACCTGGTTCCCACAGGGGCGTCGATCGGACCTGGACAGCTGCGGTCTCCACCAACGTGATGCGTAGTGCAGAGATGACAGTCTGGACTGACCTGCCTAATCTTGTCTGCTGGACTCGTAGAAGAATTCTCCTGCAAGTGGAGAAAGGGATTTAGTCACCCGTGGACTTTAGTGATGGCCCCCCAACTGTTCTCGTTCTCCCCACTAATCACCTCCAATATCCCCTCTTGGTAACCTCACCTTATGTTTTTAAATGATGAGCTCTCCATCCTGCATGGCATGCAGGGGCGCGTAGATACCAGTTACTTCACTGGTTTGAAGGTACTGGAGGAGTTCCGGAGGAATATTGACTCCAATGTCTATAAAGTTCAAAGAGTTCAATATGTCCGATGTTCACTCTTGTTCCATTCCCTCATTAGGTTGCAGATGGGTCCAAAAGAATATTGCCTGGAGGCAGCTGATGGCGTCAGTCTGTATTACCAAACACTGTCCGGTAAAAGTTGCATGAGTTTAACTTGCTGTTTTCTCTCCCTTTATAGGTGCTACATAGGAAGATGTGGCGAATTAAAGGATAATACCTCCGGTGGAAAAGCAAGTAAGCCTATGGTGGCAAGAGATTGTCTTTGTCGGTTTTCTCGGCTCACCTTGTTATTCCTTTTGTTTTCCCGCCAGGTGCTGGGTTTCGATGAAGAAAATGATGGAGGCAGCGCCAAGTCGAAAGATGCGGTGGACTGGTGAGTATAACGTGGCGAAGCGACGCGTGCTGAAATAATGTCCTTTCCAGGCTCGGAGCTGTGCTGGGTCCGGAATCAGGTAAGGAATCAAATAATGTCTGTGATCTAACCTCTTCTCCTTTCTTTTCCTTTTGTCTAGGAGCTCCGGATTTGAGGCGGGCATGGCAGAAGACTGGATGCTGACTTGCAGACACGGTGAGCGTTACGCTGCTGGATGCAGAATAACACGAAGCATGGGCTGCTGTTCGCGCGTGGTTTAAATAGCCTGCAAAGTAGTCCCAGGTAAGAAGTTCCCCAGAATCACACCAGAGTGAAAAATTGTCCCTGTAATAAAATAGTCCCATCCAGGCCTCATATTGGCTTGGACTCCTTTGCAGTATGGTCTGCATAAGGTAAGTAAAGTCTATGAGCCTGGCGCCTATGGCGCCAGGACTGATATCTATGATGAGCATGGTGCCTAAGGCGCCAGGACTGAATCCAAACAGCCCGTAGCCGGGGCTGTTGGGGTATTAATAAGTATCTGGATGCCTGCTGCCGGGGCTGATGGACTCGATCCGGATGCCCGGGGGTAGGCATCATGAGCTTGCAGAAAACAAGACAAGCAAGCTTTTTGATATTCTGAAGAATATTGAAAAGCCTGACTCTCTCACCCCTCCATTTACGCCATCTGAGGAGGATTGTAATATGGTTTTAAATGCCTTCCAAGCAAAAACAGAAAAAGCAAGACAGAATATTATCAAAGCTAGATCCTCTGCTAATCTAGACACCTGCCCTTTAGTAACAGATAATTCTGCCAGAGAGCAGTCTTTTACATTTAGCTCCATCTCAGAGTCAGAGATGTTAGAGGTACTGAATAACATGAAGCCAACCACTTGTGCAGAAAATATCCTGCCTCCAAACATCATTCTACAACATAAAGACATCTTCGCTCCTATTCTACAGAGAATAGTGAACTCATCTTTTCAAGAGGGCATAGTGCCTAGAGATCTTAAGAAAGTTACTATTACCCCTCTAGTTAAAAAAGCAGGTCTGGATCCCAAAGACCCTGGGAATCTCCGTCCAATAACTAATTCGAACTTTGTTCTTACGTTATTGGACAAGGTAGCTACACAACAACTGCAGCAGTTTGTTGAGAATGAGGAGATCCTGCATCAACAACAATCTGGATTTAGAGCATTCCATAGTACGGAAACTGCCATGCTGGACCTGCAGAACCAGATGCTCAGCTTAATGGATAAAAGCAAGTTGGGAGTACTTATGCTTTTGGATCTAAGTGCCGGATTCGATCTGGTGGATCATCGCCTTCTTATCAAGGCGCTTAGAGAGAATGTGGGTTGCTCGGAAGGAGCCATTGATTGGCTCTTGTCTTTCCTCTCGGATCGCCAAGCAAGAGTACATTGGGGCAGTAGTTTTTCCGATCCGTATGACATCTTATTCGGAGTCCCACAAGGGGCCAGTCTGTCCCCCATGTTGTTTAACATATACATGCGCACATTGTGCAGTCTACTGGTGAATGCGGGGGTGTCGTTTACTAATTACGCAGACGACACCAAACTCATTCTGGAACTGGGTGGCAGCCACTATGATTCAGACAGTGAAATAATAGCCAGGGTTTATAAGATAATCGACGATTGGATCCAGACAAACTGGATGTGTCTGAACGACTCTAAAACCGAGCTGATGCTGTTTGGATCAAGTCATCAGCTAGCGAACTTGGGGGCTGAGTATAAATCGTTTAAAATCAAGAATGCCACTATCCAGGTGGTCCAGAAAGTGAAGACCCTGGGAATAATGGTCAACTCACAGGTGGATTCTCATGCCCAGACTAGCTACCTACAAAAAAATACGGCATATTACACAAGGCTCATGAAAGCCATTAGGCCGT
The DNA here is from genome assembly GCF_040938575.1 of Ambystoma mexicanum. NCBI lineage: Eukaryota > Metazoa > Chordata > Amphibia > Caudata > Ambystomatidae > Ambystoma > Ambystoma mexicanum. Next base: position 699,188,847 of record NC_090930.1, read on the forward strand.
TTCTTAATGAGGGTAATATTTCCACCGTAGCCAGGGCCATTATACTATCAAGGCTTGACTATGGCAATGCCCTGTTATTAGGGGCCTCCTCTAAGGATGTTTCTAGTTGTCAGGTGCTTCAGAGCAACGCGGTTAGGCTGGTAAAAAATCTGAAGAAAAGAGATCATGTTACTGCAGAGAGAATAGCCTTGCATTGGCTCAGAGTGGAGGAGCATATTAAATTCAAAGCTCTCTGCCTGGTGCATAAATGCCTGTATGGCTCTGCTCCTGAGTATCTGAAAAAGGGCTTAGTGCTTCATACCCCCAGTAGGAATCTTCGTTCAAAGGGTAAATGTCTGTTGATCGTCCCCAAGTTTAAATTGAAATCTGGGCTGGGCAGTTCCTTTTTGGTGCAGGCCCCCAGCTTGTGGAACAGTGTTCCAGAAACACTCAGAACCGTTACCAACCTTACTGTTTTTAGGAAAGGGTTGAAGACTCATCTTTTCAGATGATGAACTGGGATACGGGGGATTATGACCACCTCATGGTTTAGCGCAGACGTTCCTATTGTATTGTTTTGTTTTTCGTTGTTTGCCTAAGCGCCCTGATGCCCACGGGCTATCGGCACTATACAAAAAATAAATACATACATACATACATACAGCACTCCCCCCCAAGGCCCCTCCTAAAGTTGTTCTCCCCCTTGGCCCTGGCTTGTCTGGGAAGTCCCGATGGAATTTTTTCACCAATCGAGGAGCATGAACGTGGTCACTAGGTTCCCATGACCTTTCTTGTGGTCTGTAACCCTTCCAGTCGATTAAATAAAAAAGTCTTGATTTAACCATGATTTAACCATGAGCATGGTGCCTGAGGCGCCAGGACTGAATCCAAACAGCCCCTAGCCAGGGCTGTTGGGGATTTAATAAGTATCTGGATGCCTGCTCCCGGGGCTGATGAACTCGATCCGGATGCCCGGGGGTAGGCATCATGACAGCACTCCCCCCCAAGGCCCCTCCTAAAGTTGTTCTTCCCCTTGGCCCTGGCTTGTCTGGGAATTCCGATGGAATTTTTTCACCAGTCAAGGAGCATGAACGTGGTCACTAGGTTCCCATGACCTTTCTTGTGGTCTGTAACCCTTCCAGTCGATTAAATAAAAAAGTCTTGATGTAACCATTTTAGAGTCCAGGATGTTTTTTACCTCGAATTCAGGTTCTCCATCTATTAGGGTGGGGTCAGGTGGTTTGGTTAATCTTGTCCCGGGTTGAACTGGTTTTAGAAGTGAAACATGAAAGACAGGATGAATCGGCTTATTAGTGGGTAATTCTAATTTGACGGCCACCGGGTTGATAATGGCCTTAATGGTGTAAGGTCCAAAATATCTAGGATTAAAAGTCCGAGTTCCATTCAGAGGTATATGTCTTGTAGCCAGCCAAACTTGGTCTCCGATTAGATATGGTGGGGTCTCACTTCTATGTTGATCAGCATTTTTCTTGTATTTCTCTTTTGCTTGTTTCAAATGTTTTGTTGCCTCTTTAAAAGCTTGTGTAATAGTAGAATTCAGATGAGTTACTGCCAGCATTTCTAAATGCTGGGGCGAATCGAGTTCTGAAGTTCGAGGATGATGTCCATATATGGTATAAATGGGGCTTTGTCCGGTTCCTGAATGTACAGAGTTATTGTATGTGTATTCAGAAATCCATAAAATGTCCTTCCAATTACTTTCGGTTTAGTTGTGCATACAACGTAGGTATTGTTCAAGAGTCTGGTTGGTTCTCTCCGTCTGACCATCAGTTTGGGGATGGTGACTGGTTGATAACCTTACGTCGATTTGTGCCAATTGACAACACTTCTGCCAAAATTGCAAAATGAACTGACTACCTCGGTCAGAGATCAATACGGAAGGAAATCCATGTATTCGAACAATATTTTCGAGAAATTCCTTGGCCAAGATTGAAGCAGAAGGTAATCCTTTTAAAGGAATAAAGTGGGCCATCTTCGAAAAAAGAACCACAATAACTAGACTGGTATTAAATCCATTACATGGCGGTAGATCTGTAATAAAGTCTAAAGACAAAGTGTGCCATAGTGTGGGTGGAATATCTAAAGGTTGTAAAAGACCAGCTGGTTTCTTCTTTTGACTTTTGTTCTGGGCGCAGATGCCACAAGACAGTACAAATGACTTTACATCTTTTCGCCTGGTGGGCCACCAGAATTGTCTTTTAATTTTAGCTTCAGTTCTTGCAATACCTGGGTGCCCTTCCATCAGAGCTTCATGGTAATTGGAGATGACTTGTTCTTGTAGTTCCTTGTGTGGTAGAAATAGACGCCCTTGATAGTAAGGTAGGTCATTGACAACTGAATAATTTTGGCCCTTTTTAACCCAGTCCTGAGGGCTGCTGAATCGAAAAGTTGTTGGATATTTAAATGAATATCTTCTAAGGTCTGTAGAGTAGTTATCCCAAGAATTCTTTGTTCAGGAATTATAGCACCGGTTCCGAGTTCGAATATCCCAATTCGGGATAAAGCGTCTGCCTTACCATTCTTACAACCTGGTCGATAAGTGATCATGAAATCGAATTCGGCAAGGAATAAGGCCCATCGAAGTTGACGCGATCATTGGGCCTTGACTGTTTTTAAATACTGCAAGTTTCTGTGATCGGTGATTACAGTAATGGTATGGCTGGCACCGAGAAGATAATGCCGCCAAGCCTTGAAGGCGGATTTGATGGCTAACAACTCTTTATCGGTAACCGCATAGTTTAATTTGGGGGCCGAGAATTTTCTGGACCAAAATTCTACTGGATGAAGTTGACCGGTTTCCGGATCCTTCTGGGACAGGACAGCCCCCATGGCTAAACTGGATGCATCGGTTTCAACTATGTATGGGAGCTCGGGGCATGGATGCTTTAAGACAGGTGCTGACGTGAATTTCAATTTCAGTTCTTGGAAGGCTTTTTCAGCCTCTTCGGTCCACAAGAAGTGTTTGTTTTTTTGCAAAAGTGCTGTGATGGGGTGTACAACATATGAGAAGTCAGGAATAAATCTGCGATAGAAATTAGAAAATCCAAGCATGCTTTGCACCCCTTTAACTGAATTGGGTGATGGCCACTTGAGAATTGCGTCCACCTTTCGAGAGTCCATTCGGACTCCTTTTGGAGTCAGAATAAATCCAAGGAATTCAACTTCTGTAGCATGAAAAACACATTTTTCCAATTTTGCATATAACTTGTGCTGGCATAGTTTCTCAAGGACTGCACAAACGTGCTTAACATGGTCTGATTCTGAGGAGGAGTACACTAGAATATCGTCTATGTATACGTCAACGAGTTCACGAAGGACATCGTTCATAAAATACTGGAAGGCTGCTGGTGCATTGCACAACCTGATATTCGAAAAAACCGTACTTGGTGCGAAAAGCGGTCTTCCATTTGTCGCCCTTCTTTACACGTACCAGATGATATGCCCCTCGGAGATCTAATTTAGTGTAGATGCAAGCATCCTTTACTTGGTCTAGTAGTTCGGGGATCAGAGGCAATGGATATCGGTTCTTCATCGTGATCTGGTTTAATGCGCGGTAGTCTATGCACGTTCTGAGGTCACCTTCCTTTTTGGGCACGAAGAATAAAGCTGAAGATGCGGGGGACTTAGATGGACGAATGAAGCCATTAGCAAGGTATTGGTCCAAGTATTGTCATAGGTGACGGTTTTCGGGTTCCGTAAAGGCATAGATCCTACTGCATGGGGGTTATGCACCAGGTATGAGGTCGATTTGACAATCATATGATCTATGAGGTGGTAAGGTGTTTGCCTGTTCTTTTTGGAAAACATCCTGGAATTCTTGATATTCCTGAGGTAACTGTCTGACTGGATTAGCGACTTTGGCCAGGCTTTTGTTCAAGGTTTTTTCCGGGTAACAGTTGTGTGCACACTCCGGGAAGTTTACTCTCTTCTCTCGCCAATCAATGCAAGGATTATGTGTTTCCAACCAAGGTATCCCCAGTATTATTTGGAACTGCGGGGCTTTGATTAAGTCAAACACAATAGTCTCTCGATAACCATCTTGACCCAACAGTGTCATCTCTGTGGTGGAATGAGTTACAGGCCCAGAGGCAATTTCAGTTCCATCGACCGTGGTGATAACATCCGAAGTGGTCTTTTTGCAGAGAAGTAGATTCATCCTAGAAGCCAATTTGTGGTCCACATAGTTTCCTACGGCCCCGCTATCAAGGTATGCCCTAACTGCGTGCATACTTGATAGCTGCCTTGGATCAATAAGGACCATTGGTATGATTAGGTGCGAGGTCTGAGTGTCCTTCTTTAAGCTCGGCAAGCGGACCTCTACGCTTGTCGGGCGTGGTCGTTTCCCGAATGAGGCCCTGTTTCATTTCTATCAGCAACTCCGACTACTTTCTTGGATGGTTTTATAGGGCAATCCCGTAGAAAATGTCCTGAGGCCCCACAGTACAGACACAACTGCATCTGTCGTCTCCTATGTCTTTCTTTTTGAGTTAAGGGTCCCTTAACCCCCCCGATCTGCATTGGTTCTGATGCAACTGTTCCTTTGGGAGTAACATTGGGTTTAACCAATACACGATTCTCGAATTTAGCTCGATCGGCTTTTCTATTCTGAAATCGGTGGTCTAGCTGGACCACTAAGTCTATATATTCTGCGCAATCCTGAGGTGGGTTCACAACTTGGGCCAAAACATCTTTGAGTTCACCCCAAAGGCCACGATGAAATAATGTAATTCGCTTTACCTCTGGCCATCCGGTTTCCACCACCAACCTATTGAAGGTTGCGATATAAGTTAGCAGGTCCTGGTTTCCTTGTCATAGGGATAGAAGTTCGTTATCCAGGGCCTGTCCCTGTGAATGTCTGGCGAATAGTCTTTCCATGCTCAATTGAAAACCCAGAAAATCCCGAAGAAGAGGGTCATCCTGGTTGACTAATGGAATTGACCAATCCGCTGCGCTGCCACTAAGGTATGACAGTACAAAGGCTACTTTCGCTTGTTCGTTTGGAAAAGCTCCTGGTCTGCATTAAAAGTGCAAGCGGCATTGGTTCATGAACACGGTGAACCTTTTCGGTTCTCCAGCAAAGCGTTCGGGTGGAGCTAAAGGAATGCTCCCTGGTAGAACTACTAGCACAGGGCTGCTCGATGAAACGGGGGTTGAATTCCCCCCAATTCCAGGTAGTGATGTTTGCCCGGCTTGGTTTTGCAGCAGTTGTCTGGCAAGATCATCAGTGCGCTCCTTTGACACAATCAATTCTCTCCTGAGGGTGTTGGTGTCTTGGCGCGCGGAGTGCACTTCTGCCCTAAGGTCCCCTAACAATTGGGCTAGTTGGTCGGTTTCTGAGGTCTCCATCACGCCCGGGTGGGGATTTGTATATAGGCTTCGTGTTCTTTTACACCCACCTGGTTCCCACAGGGGCGTCGATTGGACCTGGACAGCTGTGGTCTCCACCAACGTGATGCGTAGTGCAGAGATGACAGTCTGGACTGGCCCGCCTAATCTTGTCTGCTGGACTCATAGAAGTATTCTCTTGCAAGTGGAGAAAGGGATTTAGCCACCCATGGACTTTAGTGGTGGCCCCCCAACTGTTCTCGTTCTCCCCACTAATCACCTCCGATATCCCCTCTTGGTAACCTCACCTTATATTTTTAAATGATGAGCTCTCCATCCTGCATGGCATGCAGGGGAGCATAGATACCAGTTACTTCACTGGTTTGAAGGTACTGGAGGAGTTCCGGAGGAATATTGACTCCAGTGTCTATAAAGTTCAAAGAGTTCAATATGTCCGATGTTCACTCTTGTTCCATTCCCTCGTTAGCTTGCAGCTGGGTCCAAAAGAATATTATCTGGAGGCAGCTGATGGCATTCAGGTAAGAGTCTGTATTACCAAACACTGTCCGGTAAAAGTTACATGAGTTTAACTTGCTGTTTTCTCTCCCTTTACAGGTGCAGCATAGGAAGATGCAGCGAATTAAAGGATAATACCTCCGGTGGAAAAGCAGGTAAGCCTATGGTGGCAAGAGATTGTCTTTGTCAGTTTTCTCGGCTCACCTTGTTATTCCTTTTGTTTTTCCCCCAAGTGCTGGGTTTCGACGAAGAAAATGATGGAGGTAGCTCCGAGTCGAAAGATGCGGTGGACTGGTGAGTATAACGTGACGTTGCTGCTGGCGAAGCGACGCATGCTAAAATAATGTCCTTTCCAGGCTCGGAGCTGTGCTGGGTCCGGAATCAGGCAAGGAATCAAATAATGTCCGTGATGTAACCTCTTCTCCTTTCTTTTCCTTTTGTCTAGGAGCTCCGGATTCGAGGCGGGCGTGGCAGAAGACTGGATGCTGACTTGCAGACACAGTGAGCGTTACGCTGCTGGACGGAGAAGAACACGAAGCATGGGCTGCTGTTCGGGCGTGGTTTAAATATCCTGCAAAGTAGTCCCAGGTAAGAAGTTCCCCAGAACCACACTCGAGTGAAAAATAGTCCCTGTAATAAAATAGTCCCATCCAGGCCTCATGTTGGCTTTGACTCATTTGCAGCATGGTCTGCATAAGGTAAGTAAAGTCTAGGAGCCTGCGCCTATGGCGCCAGGACTGATTTCTATGATGAGCCTGGCGCCTAAGGCGCCACGACTGAATCCAAACAGCCCCCAGCTGGGGCTGTTGGGGTTTTAATAAGTATCTGATTGCCTGCTCCCGGTGCTGATGGACTCGATCCGGTTGCCCGGGGTAGGCATCATGACAGCATGTATCATAACTTTACAATTATACTAGCTACTGCCATATGAAACAGATATGTGGTTTTAGTTTATCATGGGGACTTAGATAAGCCGATCACCAAATCCGTATGATATAGCATGGCTATGTGGCACATTTTTGTCATTTTCATAAAATGTACAAAAGTTATGAATCTGCAAATGATCAAGCATGTTACTAATTTCATTTCCATCTTTTCACCAACTGTCACATTTGTCACATGTTCAGATCAGGCAGAAAACTACTCTAACTGGCCAATACAGTCCCCAAAGTAAATGCAATTTATATCCCCAAAACCGCCTGGCAGTTACTTGAACAATGGCATAAAATTGAGCTCAATCCAAAGTCTGATGGCTTGGCAAAATGCCTAAGAATGAAATAGTATTTTATGTGAATGATGAGTGTGTCTGTCAGCAAGTGGTCTGGCTGCTTCATCCTCCACAGCCATCTGTTCCCCTGGGTCAGGCTGTGAGAGTTTTTAGGAGTCTAATTGAAATTCACAGTTTGCTCTTTGAAGTGGGTGCTACAATGACCCACACCTTCTTGTCATGCTTCAGCCACATTTTGCCTTCTTTGAAATCTCTGGGCTCTTGCCATCATGTCTGCAGACTAGGGAATGCTGACGCCCTCAGCAACATCACATTTCATTGTGGGATTGTTTAGAGGAGAGATGTGATATCCAGCTGCATGTGGGGCTTCTCATGTTGAAGTTCCTGCCTCAGCCAAAACCGTTTGTTCCTGAAGTAGTGTCTCTTCACAGGTTACAGGACCTTTATGGGTGAAACTTAATGTATATTTGCTTTGGTCACCCCCCACATCATGTTTTGCTGACATATTCTGTGTGTGCCATGATGTATATATCCATTGTGGCTTTTTAAAGCTGTTTTTATTTGCAAACAATTTGCAAACATGTGCAGGCCGTTTTTGCTTTTAATGTTTAAAATCCTGTCGTGCAGGTCAGAGGCTTCTTTGATTTCTCCTTCTTGGGTGAATTTACATCGCTGCTTGTCCATTGATAATGGTGGTAGGCCCCTTTCCCCATGGTTCTTTCATTTTACATAAACAAAAAGAAAAAGTCAGGCCTTTTTTGGTTGCAGTGTTTAAATTCATGCCACTCATGTGAACTAAAAACAAATGCCATGCCATTTTTGGTTGCAGTGTGTGACTTCTTGCCATTCATGTGCCAGGGAAAGCAAAACAGGGCCATTTTTGGTTGCAGTGGTTAAATGCTTGCCATTCTTTGGACAAAGAAGCAAGGCTGGGCCGTTTTTGGTTGCATTGTTTAAATGCTTGCCATTTATTTGACAGGCAAAGCAAAGCCACTGCATTTTTGGTTGATGTGTTTAAATGCTGCTCTGCATGTGAAAGGGACTTCTGTTTGGGGCCTTTAAATGCACCCTACAGTCTCCAAAGTCTTCACAGAATGGGGCTTCCCAGATATCAACTTGTTTGCAACTCTGGAGAATGCACAATGCCCAGATTACACCTCCAGGTAACCCCAGAACCGCTCCAAGGGGAATGGTCTCTGGATAACATAGTCAGGTAAATTTGCCTATGCTTTTTTCTCCCGACTCCCCTACTCAACAAGATAGTGCACAAGATGCAACAGGAACCAGTCACAATGATTCTGGTGGCCGCTATGTGGGCCTGCCAACCCTGGTTCTCCCACCTGATGGCAATGTCAATTTCTCCTCCGATGAACCTACCTTGCGGATAAAACATGCTTTCACAAGACAGGGGGGAAACACTCCACCCTTGCCTGCAAACTCTCAATTTAGCTGCATAGCTCCTGAAGGCATAGAGTTTGGGCACCTCCAACTTCCTCAGAGATGCATGGACATTCTTACAGAGGTTAGAACGCCGAACACCAGACATTGCTAATCCAATAGATTGAAACACTTTGCTATCTGGTGCTATTCTAAGAGCATCAATCCTATAGACTGCTCTCCAACCCATATTTTCTTATACCTAACTCATCTACTGGACTGAAGTCTGGTTTTTAATTCCCTGAAGATCCACCTACCTGCAATTTCAGCTTACACTACATCCCAATAGAAGGTGTTGTGGTGGAAGATCCCAGTGTTCAAGGCATTTATGGAAGGGGTTCAAAGACTTAATCCCCCAATTTCAAACCCAGCTCCCGGATGGGACCTAAGTGTGGTATTAAATAGACTAATGGGATCTCCCTTTGAACCGATGCATAAGGCTAGCCTTAAAGCACTCACTTACAAGACTGCCTTCCTAGTGGAAGTCACTTCAGTAAGAAGTGTCAGTGAATTACAGGCCCTTTCAGTTCAAGACCCATTTGTCACAATTCACAAAGATAAGGTGGTTTTGCGCACTCACCCAAGGTTTGCGCCTAAATTAATTTCAAAGTTCCATGTGAGCCACTCAATAGAATTACCCACCTTCTTCCAGAACCCCACTAACGTGGCAGATAGAGGCCTACACTCACTTGATGTGCGCAGGGCAGTCATATAGTTTCTGGAAAAAACAAAACCACTAAGAAAGACAAACCATTTTTTTGTCGCAGTGGCTGCTGGTAGAGAAGGGGATCCTGTCTCTAAGTCAGCCACCTCAAAGTGGATTGTAAATTGCATCACACTCTGCTACACTCTTGCCATGAGAGGTCTGCCCTTGAAGCCTAGAGCACACTCTACTCGGTGCATTGGGGCTTCCATAGCATTCATTGCAAATGGTCCTCTCGAATCCATTTGCAAAGCAGAAACCTGAAGTTCTATACAAACCTTTACAAAACACTACTGCCTCCATACTCATTCTAGGTCTGATTCTCAGGTGGGACAAGAAATATTAAGACTTTACTATTGTTCATTCTCAAACCCCACCTCTAACTCTGGGTACTGCTCGCTAGTGTATGCACAGCATGTGACTCTAAGCAGATTCACAAGCATCAGAAGACATGCATTACTTACCGTAATAGCATTTCTGATGATTGTATCTGCTTAGATTCACATGTGCCCACCCTTCCTCCCTGCTCGGAGTAGAAAGAACATAGACATTTTACTATTCTCTCTCTATCTGTACTCACGTTAGTCATAAGGCTCCATCACGGCAGAAAAAACACAACCAGAGGGACCTTGACACGTGAGGGTTTTGGGTACACTACAAGTCACGTTAGGGATAGTGTTACAAGCATGCCCCTGTCGACATCCCATTTCGATCCTCAAAAGACAAGATGCAGTACTCTGCGATTACCACTAAATGTCGGATTATATGAACATCATGTGAATCTAAGCAGATACAATCAGAAATGCTATTACGGTAAGTAATGCATGTCTTATACTGCCATGACATGCTCTATGAATGTTACTTTGTGAGTAAGCAGTGCGATCGACCAAGAAGGGAAACATCACCAGTCATCAGGCAATTCTCAATTGTCATGTGGATTAACCTACAATATTAAAATATGGGCCTTTCCCTTCCTCTTCTAGAGATGGTATACCTGCCACACTTAACTTTTATTGCCTTGAAAATGACCTATACAGTTAAAACATGTGTCTGCAAATCCTAATAAACCCCTATCTTTTTTTTTATTTTTTATTTTTTTTATTAAATGTTTTGTTTGACTTATCAAACTTTTCATTTTTCTTTTTCCTTATTCTCTTCTTATCACTACATTTTGTTCTCCTTATTCTTTTACGGGTTTTTGTTGATTTCGTTCCAGAACTTGATCACTGTAATGATCAACCACTGATTGTTTCCTTGGAGCAGCGTTGCCCATCGCTCTTCTGTTGTCATTTGTTGGTCTGAGATTTTAAAGAAGTCCCTGAATAAGTCACGTTTGTTTTTTAGCTCTGGGCACACCATGATTAGATGGAATAATGTTTCTTGCTCCATAGGGTCTTTACAGTAACGACAGATTGCCGAGATACTACGTGTTCGATCTATTAATGACAAGTATTCATGCGTGGGTAGGATGTTCAAACGAAAGCGCAAAAATAAGTCACGAATTTTCATATTAGGGAATTGGAGTAAGTACGAAGGCATCTCGTTAATAGCTCCTACTTCCATGCCGGCATTTAGATGTCTTTTAAATTTTTTCTGGTCTTCTATTGTTCTTATCCAGTCGTTTCTCTGAATTTTTCGTTTAGCGTATTGAGGTCTGTTTCTCAGCATTTCCTCGGTAATTTCTTCTTGTTGCATTTTTTGTTTGATTTCGCTTGTCCACTTTGTTAAAGCTGCAACTTGAAATGCATGTTTATCTTTCAAGATTTCCAGTCATGGGATTTTGTCCTCCGAGATAATTTTTCTATATAGGTCCATTTGTTTCCACAGTACAATGGATTGCATAGATTGGAGGGCAAGTTCATATCGAATTCTAGAGATTGGAAAAGATTTTGGTAGAGCAAGGGTTTTTCTCCAGAATATAGCTTCATATCTTGGCCATTTCAATAGATGTTGATTTATCAGAGATTCGCTCGCGTAAGTCAAAATTGGAATGACTTTCTGTTTATACAGTTGGGTTGTAGGTTTTACAGTGTATGCACCATATTTGCAGTGAAAGAAGCGGCCTTGTCTTGGCAACGATATTGCTTTTTCTTCGATATTTTCTTGCCATTCTTTTTCGTTCTTAGATGGGTTAATTATTACACCTAAATATTTTATGAATTTGGTTGCCACAATGTTTTTGTGTTCCAGGTAGAATTTTGGCAACCATTGCTTCTTAGAGTTTTCAGTTATGAGTTTCATCATTTTGGTTTTATCTGTGTTAATTTGTAAATCATTTTCCTTCATGAAAGTTTGCGTTTTGTTCAGTGTTATTTGTAGACCTTTAACCGTTTTGTCCATGATAATAATGTCATCAGCGAAAATTAAGGTTTGAATAGATTCGCTATTTATCTTCGGTGGATTCGCTATAGTGTGTTTAATTTTTCGTTCAAACTCATGGGTGAAAAGATTGTAGAGGCAAGCAGCTAAGGGACAACCCTGTTTTAGCCCATTCCATGTGAGAATTGGTGCTGTTGCCTTTCCGTCATTTGAAAGTCGAACTCTAATTGACGTATTCGAGTATAGCTGTTGTATTGGGTTCAGAATGGTCGATGGGCACCCCCAAGCAGCCAATTTGGACCAGAGAAGTTGTCGATTAACTGAATCGAAGGCCATTTTTAAATCTATAAAGATTGCGTATACCTGCTGTGCTTTTGTGAACGCTTCATATTTTATCATATTCAGCAACAGAAGATTAACGTTGGTACTTATTTTTGTGACAAAGCCGGTCTGTCTTTTTGCTTGTTTACCATGGTGTATAGCCCAAACAGTTAATTTTTTCTCAAGATAGCCTGCAAATAGTTTACCCAACAGATCTAATAAGGCTATCGGTCTGTAATTGGCTGGGTTTTTTCTATCTCCTGCCTTATAGATTGGTATTAAAATGGCTACTGACCATGTACGAGGAATCTCTTTCGTCTTTTCTATCAGATGTAAGAGATGTACGAAGAATTTGGCCCAGTGTTCTGGATTTGCTTTGAGGTTGCTGTTGGCCAGCCCATCAGGCCGGGGGCCCTAGATGAATTCAGACCCTTCATAGTGTTGGTAATATCATCTATGTCCCATTTTAGGGTCCAGGGGTCAGTGTCTTCTTGCAGAACTGATGTTGGTTCGAATACCGGTTTCTTATATAGGTTTTGGAAGTGTTTAACCCATATATGTGATTCCACTTCTTGAATCAAAGTTTGATTTTTCGATGTTATATTCATCAAGGACCACAACTGCCGCGTATTTTTTCCATTTAACGCTTTCAAAAGTTCTTCTGAATCATGTTGTTTCGTTATCATTTTGTATGATTTCATTATGTTGCAGAATTTTCGTTTTTCCTTTTTTATTTCAATTTGATAGTCTCCTTTATTTTCTTTATTTGTCGAAGTCGTTTGTAGTGTTTCTTTTTTTCTAGAAAGATTTGTAAATTGAAATAATGAGTATGCGACTATTTCACTCTTTGTTGATTTCTAGGTGTCGATTGTTGGTACTTCTCTAAGATCCAGCCATAATTTAGTTTAACTTGGTCCTCCAGCGATGTGTCTTCATATAGAGTAGTTAAGTCTCGTATTCGAAGCCGGTTCAACCCGTTGTTTATTTCAAGTTCAGGAAGATTCAAACAGTGATTGCTTGAAGGTTCAGCTGGCCAGGAAATAAAAATTTGACGATGATCACTATCTGGATTTGGGGAACTCGCAGTGGAAGTTGTGATTTTCCGAATACCTTCTGTTGTGAAGATATAATCAATTATTGTATTGGAGTTCTCCCGTGACCAGGTCGGCAATGGGATGCCTTTGTCATTCGTCGGTTGTGCGCTTAGGCAAATGTTGCGTAACGTTATTTCCTTAATCCATTTTCTCGCTCTAGATGACATTTCATTAAGTGCCAATTTGTTTCCTCCTTTATCAAAAAGATGGAAGTTGAAATCTCCTGCCAAGATGATTTCATTTGTACTATTACTGATGTTCAATAGGTCGATTTCATCACATATAGAATCGATGAATTTATTGTCAGACATAGCTGTAGGGTTCCAATATATGTTAAAGATCGATAAACAAGTATACTTTGCAGGGTAGGATGGATTGGATTTCTGTATTGACGGAATGCTGATGGATTGAAGTTGTGCCCACGGATGGATTATTTTACTTTCCATTATTCGACATGTAGGTTTAATTTTTGTTAATAAGAGCATTCCTGATGCTGGTCTCCCTTGTTGTGAAGATATGGCTGGATTCATGAATGAACTATAGCCATCACACACTACTTCCTCTTTCAGCCAGGTTTCTTGGAAACAGATGATATCGACTTGTTCAAGTATAGATGTCTCGTTTTCAAAAAGATGTTTATGTCCCCTTGTGTTCCAGGAACATAAGGTTGTGTGAGGTTTCAGTGAGTCTTTTCGTTGTTATAGATACGTTTTCTTTGTTCTCTCATTCACGTCTAAACTAGAGATGTTTCTTAAAGTTTCTCGCGATATTTTATTTTGGTCGTGTGGTCTTAGACATAAATCATTAAATTTTTTTCCACATTCTTGGATGTTGTTTTGTCCGGTTCGATTCTTGGTTATATTTTTGCTAAAAATTTCTAGTGTTCTTATTTTTTTTTCCGCCATCAAACGAGATACCATTATTTCTTCTGTTTGAAATCCCAAAGTCAATAAGTGATGTTTGTTGTCAATGACACATTGCATTGTGTCATAGTTGGAGAAATCAACATGGACTTCTTCCATATATTTCTTATTTGGAAATATAATTAACTCAATGTCTTCCGTTTTTATGTGGGACAATTGTGGGATTGCCTTTAACAGTTGTAGAGTGTTGGATCTATTTAAGATGACGGGATCTTCAGTACTAGATTTTTTCGGATATATGGCTAGTCGATATGCACACGAGGCATTTAACAGATTTTTGAAAATTGGTCTGAGCAGTTTAGGGGTTACATGAATTGTCGTGTTGCCATTGGTTTCCATGGCTCTTTCTGATTCATCAGCTGACCATATTTCTTCAATGGAAACTGCTGAATATGCCAAAGCAATGTTAATTTGGTGAACATTTTCGATGATCTCACTATGAGTGCAGTCAAAAAACGAATCTTCATATTCATCTATTACAATGTGGGATTCATCTTGAGAGTTTATGGAAATAGAATTATAGGCACTTACATCATCTTCTATAGAGGTAACTATCAGGTTAGTTGGATTTGGAGCTTTGATTCGTGTTTCCTGATTGATTACCTCTTTAGGTATACCTTGTGGTTCGGGCGTTGTCTGGTTGCCTTGTGCCGTAAGATTTAGAGCTCTATCTCTTTTTCCAGAGTTCAGAATAGTTTGTTGATTGATTACATCTATAAGTATATCTAGTGGTTCCGGCGTTGACTGATTGCCTTGTGATGTAAGATTTAGAGCTCTATCTACTTTTCCAGTGATCAGAATAGTTTGTGGAGGAGTAGTCTGGTTATTAACCAGAGAATTTCTATTGGTCTTTGTCTTTTCATTATTCGTTTTCTGAGCATTTAGTACCTTTCGCAGAAATGCACGTGACCCATGTTTTGTGATTTTTGTGTGCTTTGGTTTAATCGATGTATCCTGCCCCACTAATCCTCATTTTGAAAGATCAAAAATATCAAATGGGGTGCAAACGGATGGTTCAGTGATGTCTTGCCACGGAGAAGCTAGGGCTTGTGGAACTGGAACTGGATAGAGTTGATGATCGCATTGGGTTGTTTGATCTATTTTCCTCATATTCGGATTAGATTGATTTTCTGTCTGAGTTTGTTTAGTTATACCTTGTAAGTTCATTGTTGTTTGTGCAGATTTTTTTACTTTGTCATCCACCATTTTTTTGGTGATTGTTGAGAAAGTGTCCATTAGGTTTAGTTCATCAGCTCTATCAGCTCTCGCCACTTCTGCTAGTCTATTTTGCCATGTTCTTGACGATTCAGCTTCGTATTTTAGTCTTTCTTGAATGGAGCTTATTAGGGATTCAAACTGTGTTTGCTTGGTCAAGAGCATTGCTAACAATGTCGCTTGGTCTTTGATGGAATCAACCATCGCTTCTTCAATTTTTAGAAACGGTATCATAGCTGTTGATAACACTGCTACCAAAGTATTTTGTAGATCTAGCATCGTCGTAGGCAGTCTTTGTTGGTATTCTGGAGAATTACTTATATTATCATGGTTCGCACAGATGGAAGAATTTGTTTCGTCCAGGTTGCTTTTCAAAGGTTCCTTCACAGGCGCAGCGGTTCTAAACAAACCTATTGGGGTGGATGACTCAATTTTTCCGATTTGTTTTGGCGTAGACAGTCCACCAAAAACCTCATTTTTTTTTCCTTGTGAATCCATAATTGTGTCGATTTCTGTAGTGTCCAGTGAGAGACGAGCAATTCGTGCCATGAGTGGATTTGTGGAATCATCGTTTCTCATAGCAGTCGGCAGATGTGTTGCTTGCCATTGCTGTTTGGCTGCCCTCGCACGCTCTTGAAGAGGCGTTTGGTAGGAATCTACGAGTCTCGAATTATGTCCTAGCTTATCTGGAAGTGTAAAAGACTTAGTAGCATCACGTATAAGACATGCGTGATCAAGATGAGACAAGGAAGCTGTGGCAGAACATGTTGTTTTGGTGTCTAGTTTGTCATGAGCAAGGGTGTATGCTACAAGGTCAGCATTGACCAAGCAAGCCTGATCCACAAATTTCGCTTTGATTGTGTTATGTGTGTTTGGTGATTTTAAATTATTCGATATGGTTCCATCAAGGTCTCGTTTGGTGATTGTTTTTTGTGTAGGCACTAACGATTCCTCTCGTTTGCCCTGGAGCCTTGTACGGGGTTTGATGGGTTCCATATAGACTTCCGACTCCTATCGCCGATCCAGCCGCAAACAGCACAAAACAGCCTCGTCCTTTTCTCCACTGCGGGCTTCTCGCCGCAAGGGTGACGGAGTGCTGGTAATGAAGGCACTTCCTGTGGGCGTGTCTACCCCTATCTATGTTTTAACGACTAAGATTTTGCAAGCTTTTTTGAGAGAACTCTCTTGACATCAACACAGTGTCTAGCGCGAATGTGACAGGTCTCAAAACCGTAACTTCAAGACCAGTACATAATATTGCACATTTATATACTGCCATGACATGCTCTATGCATGTTACTTTGTGATTTCCTTTAGTTCCATATATTGGTACCTCCTCTGTAGCTGTGGAAGGTGGGGCACAGTGGCATGTTACAGTGGGAGCATTTCCACTAACTACTCCTGTGTCTGTCCACTAGCTCTCCTTTTTTCATTCATTGATTCATCTAGCCAACCAACCAAGCAATCTCGTCCTCTCACACACTCAACCACTCAAACAATTAACTCTTATCATCCAACCATCTGTCTATTCACACTCCCATATATTCAGTTACCCATCCACTCATCCACTAATTCATCTGTTAATTAATTCACCCATTCATCCAGTCGGGTTTAAACTCATCCATTTACCATTCTGCCACACTCCATTCACCCACTCCTGCAGTTACTCACCACTCAATATGATCAACTATTTACTCACTTGCTCAGCCATTCCCACACCCATACATTCATTCATCCACTCACTTTTCTGCTTACCACTAGTGTGCCAACTCATTGATCCTGTAATGACTCCGTGTTTTAAGGGTCTGAAAACTGTTATATCAAGATTATTTGGCCAACAACTCCTATGGTCCTTCATCATTGACTTTGGTGGCTGGGGCTGACATAATTGTCCAAAACCTCTGGAGAGCATAAGGTTGCAGACCAATGTGCAATTTGTATGACTCTTGGTCCATCTGCTGGCGATGTGGCAACTATACCTCAGGCAGACCCACACAGAACATCTCTCTTTCAGAGATCTTGCTGTCAAACTACATTGCATAATTAACACTGCTGAGTTCTACAGCACCCACTCCAAGATGGCCAACCGACTGAGCCTCGATGTAGTGTGGACATACTGTAACATGGTGTATTTCCACTTCTAGGCACTTAGAATGCCTGAAGTTCAGCGTGAGTGTCAGGGAGAAGAAACTGTGGGGACACGCATCATAACAATATAGGTACTGCTTTGGCCCTCGCTTGCATGCCTTAGACACACCATGTGTTCCCCCTTCCATCAGTCATAAATATATTCCATACATACATTATAAAAACTGTGGTATCAGAAGAGGTGTGCATGTGATGGAAAGGTCCTATATATTGATGATAGTTGTGTGCCTGCGTATATGTGCAACGATATGCGTATATGTGCAACGATACAACATGGGTGTAATGTGAATTTCTATATGCCAAGCATGAGTGATGGGCTATAATTAGAAACTGTTTACCTTTAAATAGAGAAGATGTCTCTGTACTTATATATGGTTCATTTTTGCCTCTGTGATACAAGGTGTTGTACTTTCTTGCCCTGTTGCAAATTGCTGCTTCTAATCTGTCTTTTTGATTCCTTTGCTTCCATCCTGATCTTTTTGTTGTTGTCTTGTTCTTATTGCAGTAAAGCCAACATTCATTGATGTGGATATATACGTGAACAGCATTGGTCCGGTTTCCGTCATCCAAATGGTGAGTGCCCGCCGTCAGCTCAAGCTGGAGGCCGAGCAGTGCATTTCTTAGTTTGGCATTTTATTCGAAACCTGGGAGAGCGGTCATTGAATGTTGCCAAGGTTGGAATGGAGTTGTGTCTATATTGTGAATGGGTGCCAATCCGAGGGAACCAGTTGCACGGCATGGCAAGATTCTTACGTTTATTGCCAATTTGCGGCAAACATTCTGATTATTAATATGTGCAGCACAACACCGTCTAAGCAGAGCTTATCTGAAGGTTATTGCTCAGTGTTTTTTTGTGGGGGGGGGTCGGCAAATTTGGGCGCTTTAAAACACAATTTACTTGATATATAAGCCCCTTACAAATGCACAATAAATAAATAAATACATGTTGGATTGTTCCTTACGTGAGATGCAGTGATAGTGTTTAAGATGTTGGAATGCAATTGCTGAATACAACTCTGCGTTTAAAAGTATGGCCCTGGACGAAATGTGTGCAATAGGACTATTTCCCACCCACGATTCATAGAAAGTTCACATTCCCATATGAATATAGCTAACACGTGCAGAGTGCTCGTGGCCATTTCAGGCAGAAGGCACTCCATGGTGATAGCAGATGAGCATGCTGGATTGTCAGTATGAGCAGAATACATGTCTTTAATTGTACTCTGAGGTATAGTTGGGTTTGTGCAGAGGCATTGTGAGTATGACGAGCTGACCCCTATTGGGTTCCTATTTTAAAAGCCAATATCCCTTGAACGTCTTTCCTTCATGTTTGTTCTATTTTGTTTGAACCGCTCTTTTTAAGTGCCGAGGGCGTGTAGGTCTCGGTCCTGAATTCACACAGGAAATCAATGCAGGCTCGGCTCCGCCCTCTCCCGGCGTTTGGTTTGTGAGTGTGTTGTCAATGAGGGCTGCGTTGTACCAATACATGCTACTTGTTCCCTGGAGTTTTTCGAAATTGTCAATGCATCCTTTTCCATGACTTTGTAACAGGAACAGCCACTGCGTTGTTCTCGGAGACTAAAATGGTGGTTTCAACCAATCTCTTGTGGCTAAGCAAGATTACATGCGGTTTCCATGACAGTATCACCTGATATTGCAACGTGTTGGTTTAGACGAGTTTCTGCAAATAAACATACGCTACAATCTATCCCGCCCCGTGTTGCTGTAGGTTATAAGGATTGCTGTTTAACGATGTCTTTTTTTTCCGCTCCTGCAATGTGGACATTAAATCAACAGTGCGTGTTCTACCAGCCTGTATATTGCCCACTGATCGCCTGGAAAAGCGTTGGCACTTGAGTTGGTTTCAAGGAACATAGCTACTGAAAAATAAAATCATATTGACTGAAACATAGATTAAAAATTGTAGTAAGAGTAGCATTTGTCACTGTCAAATGAGAAGGGTTCCCTGGAGCGCCCTCTTCTTTGAACCTTGTTCCCTGGGTCAAAAGTTGACCTCATTTAACCTTCCGTTCTTGCCTCTTCTGTGATTTCCATAATCGTGCTTGGACTTGAGGTAACATTGCATTTTTTGCTTCAAGGCTCCATCGATCGATGGATGCCCTGCGCCCCTTTCAGATATGATGGAATTATATGAACATTGTATGTTGGGTTTAAAATAGAACCGAACACAATGGACAGATACTGGTAACTTTAGGAACCAACAATTCGCCGACCAAATGTCACCAATTCTTAGTACATTTTTTAAAAAAGTGACCACTTTGTTAGCAATAAATAACGTTGTGAAAATGTTTGTGCATACTCCAAAAGTGTGGCACCCACAATCTAAGTGTGTATGCTTCTAGGGGTGATGTGCACCTCACAATGTTCTTAAATTGAAAGAAATGGAGTAAGACAATGATAAAAGGGGTTTTGCATCTTGAACTGTCTGAAAAATTATATGGAGGCCTTTCCGTAAATGTGGCTTACAGCCGTGGTGTAGTTTTTTGAGATTTCTTGCTGGGGCCCATTTTGTCATGTCTTCCTCCTACCCCATCTGCTCAGTGTGACATTCACATGCATCTTAATCCTCATCGCATTTTCATGCATGGTGTCCATGGCGATTCATGTAAATACCGTCCATCATACACTCAGTATTGACTATGTGATTGGGCCAAAGGATCATGGAAAGTCCGCCTGGATTCTCATGCTGGATTTACATCCAGTGACAGAAACAATCAGAATAACACGCATGGGACTCTGGACATTCCAGAGTAAGACGAAGCATTCCTCGTTGTTATTTACACGTTATTTCATTTTCCCGATACCGTTCTGGCACTGTTCAGCCGTCGTTCTGGTGGTGGTGCTGACCCTAGGGCCTCATTACACGGATGGCCATAAGGGATTACTGGCATCGGTAAGGGCACCGGTGCTGGTAATCCCTTAGCGCCATACTACGAGGTCCCTCTGCGGGTCCCGTCCTTAATGTGTGGCCAGACCACAGGTTGAGGAAGGGAACCGCTGAGGGACTTCAGGGAAAATAACGGTACCGCTAATAGCGGTACCATTATTTGCTCCTTCCCCATTCCCATTGAGCCCTATGGGCGCTCAAATGGGAATGGGGAAGGGCCTTGGTGAATGGGGAATTACCACCCCGCCAACCTTGGAATGGGGCGGTAATTCCCCCATTCACCAAGGCAGACTCGGTAAAATACCGGCGGCAACCATGGCGCTAATAGCGCCATGGTTACCGCCGTCTGTGTAATGAGGCCCCTAGTATGTTCGCAAGGCAAGACCTATGGAGCTCCTTATTTCTTTTTCTCTATACCGTTTTCACGTGCCTACCAGAGACTATATAGGGCAAGTGAATGCACACTGTACAGCATAGCTGAAGCAGCCAGGGGTGGACTGACCTGCAGGGAATTCTGCCGATTTTCGGTGTGCCTCGACACCAAGAGTCTCTTTTGTGTGAGTACGCTGGTTTTCTGATACTCTTACACTCTCTCCCATACATGACCACCCCCTCCAGTGCATCTCTACTTTTCTGCTAGGCCATTTTAAATTAAACATTACCCTTTGAATCCTGTGCATGCGGCACATGTGCTTTTAATTCCCAGATCTCCTGAGTACTGACACTAGATCAGCGCTGGTCAATGGGCCAGCTCTTGCCGGATCCGAGATCCGCCATCAGATGTCTCCCAGGATCTCAGACCTGGCCTGCCTCAGTGTCGGAATCAAAATAATATTATACCTCCTATTGCATTGTTTGAATGTGTGTTGGCCTACGCCAAGTTGTCTAAAACATTGTGTAAATATATTCCGCGGCAAGGTCTTGACCTTAATGTACTGTGTAAATCGCCATCTTGGATTTAGCCGCCATTTTAGGTTCTCTTGTAATGTGCAAGTCACCCTGAACATCAAAATGGAGGCCGAATGACATTTCGAGTGAGGTTCTGGCCGTTGTGACCTCCGCACACATGATTAAGTAATATGCCTGCAGGCCACTTGTTGGGGTCGCGAACTGAGACCTTGTCCTATCCCTGACCTATGTGTAAATGAACAACTGTATCAGCGGAACTGATCAAAATGCATACATTATGGGATTGACCTGGCAAGGAACCCTAGGCCTGGTCCTAAGAATGGTTAACCCGCGAGGGGGTTGGCCAGAGCAGGATAAAGAGTATAAAAACATGAGTATCCCAATGTACGGTCTCTCACACTAACGCAGTGAACTGTCGTTGAAGTTCGTTCTGTTACTCTGAGAGCCGAATAGCTATCCGTTTGTCAATTGACTTTTTGGAAACTGTTGCAGCTTTTAAAGAAAGCACTTTGTATGTTCTTTGTAACCTGTGTTGGTGTGTTTCCTTTGGGCTTCCCGGCCTCATATCAATTTCTTTGTTTTCACAGTTGGCGCCCGAACAGGGACCCTCAAGATTGATGCCAGATCATTGAAGGTTGACGCAGACTATCGAACCAGGATCGGACGGTGTGATTCTGCTGGCCCGACCGATCGAGACGCGATACCTCGGCAGCGCTGCATGATCCGATCCCTGGACGATAGTCATGTGGTCTGACACGGCATCTTGACGAGGGTCCAATTTTTGAGGCGGGCAGATTTGCCGAAACCACCAAACACAAGGTAAAATTCGTTAGGTAAGTTCTTTGATAAACCGTACGGTCCTCCTTAGGTTTGGTCAGGTGCAGTCGTGACCCAGCTCTTAATTTAACCCTGACAATTTGAATTTGGCGTATTGTATCTGCAGACACAATTATTGACCAGGTAACACCAATTTTTTGT
Organism: Ambystoma mexicanum; assembly: GCF_040938575.1. Classification (NCBI taxonomy): domain Eukaryota; kingdom Metazoa; phylum Chordata; class Amphibia; order Caudata; family Ambystomatidae; genus Ambystoma; species Ambystoma mexicanum. The sequence continues at coordinate 699,210,871 of NC_090930.1, forward strand.
GAAATGCCTGTGAAATTGTCTAGCTGCTTTAGGGCTCTGTTCCGCAGCGATCGACAATCCTTGGAATTTAGCCGCCCGGCACCACAGGAGGGGTCGCCGGCGTGTACTATGTACTGTAAGTATGGCATTGGAAGTATAGTATTTAATGATATTTGGCACAGACAGACCAGACATGCCTCCGAATTTCAGTGGCCAATCAACGGTAGTTTTGAGATCCCCCGTATTGAATACTTAGAATCGATCTTGTTAAAGAAGAAGGCTAGACCTGCAGCCTTTGATGTTTTACATAATTGGAAAAATTACAGCAGCTTAAAAGTAGGGATAAACATGCACGTCGTCATAAAACAAATGCCGAAAAAGCATTATTATATGATAAAGAAAAGCGTTCAGAATCAGTTAAAAATATGGATAGAGCTTTTTCACTCGGGATCCAGAAAATTTACCCCTCTAAAGATTTCCATGTTTCTGAGGAATTTATCGAGAAGTTATTAAACGAACGCAGGCCTGATGCCTCAGCGCCACCTCCGTATGCTCCCATTTTGGGTGCTCTGCCCATTCCTGCTGTTGTTCCTGCTGTTATTCCTGTTCCCCCTGTACAACCTATTGTTTCTAGTCCTCTGGTTGTTGTTCCTCTACCTATCGCACCACCCCTTCCTTCTACACCGATAGTTGCAACTTTATTAAATTTACCTACACCTCCGCTCCCGAGTGGCCCCGTATTGACTGAAGTCGATCCAGGTGCAGGATCAAAGATTGTCACTCGTAGTACTGTTTCTGCAGGTAAGAAACAGGAATTGTTTGCATGGGCTAAGCATTGCATGGAGAAAGGTGATCAAGTTAATGTTTTTTCCACATTATCTAATTTGAATAGTTTTCCCGAGAAAAATGGTTTTATCGAAGGTTTGGGGACTCATTTGTGTGTGATGTGGGGTAGATTACAAAATTCAGATCTTCCGCAAGGAGTGAGAGATCTGAATGCTTTGGCACTTTCGACGGACACAGAGCAGAAAGTATATGGGCATGTTGAAAAATTGTTTGAGTTTAGGAAAGACTTTGAAAAGTCACGAGATGAGGACGACGAAGAAGATAGAATATATGTACAGAAACGGTTCCTTCCGTGCCGTAGATCGGCACCTGAGGAAGTACGAATTTGTACTAAAGATGCGGTTCGATGGATCTCGGATTCATCGATTCCGCCAGATGAAGTATATGACACGTATAGTCAGTATACAGTAGAAATGCAAAGAAAGGTCATTCAGGTGATGGTACTGCACCTGCAAGAAGAATGTGTAAGAAAGAGGGTTAGTTGCCCCATAGAATTATTGGGGATTTGTAAAAGGGCTTTTTCGCCCGATACTTCTACAGCTGACTTAGCGCTCGACCTGGCCCTGTTGCTTAGTAAGCGGCAGGAGGTACCTATATCTCAGTTGCCTATGAGAGAGGTTCCTCCGACCTTTGTCCCAAAAGTTGAGATCCCCGCCAACGCTGGGACTGGTGCCCCCGCTGTGGATATCCCTGCACATTATGTATCGCAATTTGTTCACGTCCCGTTTTCACGACAGGAAGTGAACACAATTAGACAATCAGTTCCCGATATCAGGAAAAACCCAACGGGGTTTTACAAAGAAATAGAGTCCGTTTTGCAGTCCTCTGTGTTCACCTTGAGTGATATTGACTTGTTATTCCCTGTACTCCTACCCGTAGATGTATGGAAACAGGTTCGGACAATAGACGATGTGCCGGGGTTGGGAGATACGTGGGCTAATATGATTAGAATTGATGGGGAAAGACCGGCTGGTGAGAAACCACCACAGGTAATACTTACTTTGCCTGATAGAATTGTCGCAAAACTGAAAACTATAATTCCAGAGAAAAGAATTATTTGGGACAAGCTTACGGCCTGTGTCCAAGGAAAAACTGAAGGCGCCACCGAATTTTTTAATAGATTCGAGCAGGTATTTTCTGACTTCAGTGGACAGGATTTAGGTACAGAGTCGGGGAAAAGGTTGTTCGTGGACAAATTTGTACGTGGATTGTTACCTGACATCCAGTCACAGATTATGTCCTCTGAGAGCGCTTGGCAGGCAAAATCTCAATCTGAGGTATTGCACATGGCTCAGTATTATGAGAACCGTGTTAATAATGAAAAGGAAAAAATTGAAAAGAGGAAAGGAGATTTGAAAACCAAAGTATTATTACAGCAAATTGTTAGAAACCCCAGAGGAGGCACGACACAGACTAGAGGTCAGTATGTCCCAAAAGGAAATGCTCCTTTGGGTCCTGCGAATATTAATCAATGTGCTTATTGCCGCCAGGAAGGTCATTGGCGAGCACAGTGCCCTGTCCTTCGCCAGAGGTCAAACAGTGCGTTTGGGGGTATGGGTAGACGACCTAGGGGCCGCCCTGGAGCAGGGGGCCCTGATAGAGGTCAGCTTTTACAAGATCCTCAGCAACCTTTTTCACGGGAAAATCAGACCTCGAGTGTGGACTCGAGGAACATATTTGATCACCCTTCTGCTGCCTACCTTTCTGAAGAGCTTCCTTTTGACGAGGCTCTATTTCATTAGGATTGCCCGAAGCAGGGTTTGGAACCTTCACCTATTCCCGTTAATCAGAAAGGTTCCTACGTTGAACTATTAGTAGGGAATAGGAAACACCAGTTTTTGATTGACACTGGAGCGCAGAAGTGCTCCATTGATCATTCTCAGGTTCCAAACATCCCACTGTCAGGGCAAACAAATGTCTCCGTAGGGTTTTCTGGTATACCAACCGCCTGTCCAGTTTCTGCACCGGTATCTGTTTTTTTGGGTCCCTTTACAGACCATTGCCCTTTTCTTCTCACTTCAAACTGTGGAGAGAATTTGCTGGGGTTGAATTTGTTAAAGAAATTGAACGCAGTAATTCATTGTTCTTCTGATGGAGTATGGCTGACGGTTTCACCACAGCAACTTCCTAATTCTCAGTTTTTGATTCAACCTTTACCTCCTGAGTTTAGCATTGTCCCGGAATGTTTGTGGGCGGTGGACGACAATGATGTCGGGGTGTTACAGATTGAGCCCGTTAAAATAGTCCTGAAACATGGAGTGAAACTGCCACGCATTCCGCAGTATAAAATATCAGCTGAGGGCGAACGTGCTTTGAAATGCATTGTCTCCGATTTTGTGCATCGTGGGGTGATCGAAGAGATTACAGGTAGTTTGTGTAACAGTCCGATCTTGCCTGTATATAAGAAAGGTGACAATGCAATTCCATACCGGTTCATAATTGATCTTCGTGCTATTAACAGAGTGGTCGCCCCACAATTTCCAATTGTGCCCGATGTCACGACGATATTAACAATGATCCCTGCTACGGCTACGCACTTTAGCGTTGTGGATTTAAAAAACACTTTCTTTAGTATTCCTATACATGAAGAAAGCAGATATCTGTTTGCGTTCACAGTGGGGGGACGCTCATTTACATTTACAAGGGCACCTCAAGGGTATACTGAAAGTCCCAGCATTTATAGTAGAGCTTTGAAAGAGCAGCTCGACACCCTTGAATTGCCACCTACTTGCACGCTGCTTCAATATGTTGACGATTTGCTTTTGGCTGCAGACTATGAGAGTGCTTGTAAAGAAGGCACTGTACTGTTGCTTGATCATCTAGCTAAAAATGGTCACAAAGCTTCGCTTAAAAAATTTCAATATTGTTGTCAGGAGGTCGCCTATTTAGGCTACCTCCTGTCAAAGGAGGGGAGAAGATTGACACCTGAAAGAATAAAACACATTTCTGGCATGTCTGTTATAAATACACAGAAGGAAGTCAGAGCCTTAATAGGTATGGCTTCTTACCGTAGGTTGTGGATCCCAAACTTTTCACTAGTGATAAAACCGATGTTGGCTTTGACGAAGAAGGGCATTTCTCTGCCACTGCCATGGGAATCGGAACATCAACGATCATTTGAGCTTCTCAAAACCACGCTATGTTCTGCACCGGTTCTGGGTACTCCAAATTATGACAAGGCCTTTGTGTTGTTTGTGCATGAATGTGCTTTGGCTGTGTTAACACAGGAACACGGAGGGAAGAATAGGCCGTGCGGCTACTACTCCTCCGCCCTTGATCCTGTCGCATGCGCTTTGCCAAGATGTTTGCGCGCTGTCGCTGCTGCTGCCGCGTCTGTAAAACAGAGTGAGAAAATGGTCCTAGGCCATGATTTGATTTTGATGGTACCTCACTCTGTTGATATTCTATTGAATAAAACCCAAACGCAACACCTCACCTCTGCGCGGTTAACAAGGTATGAACTAATTCTGTTTGCCCCTCACATCCAAATTAAGAGGTGTTGTGTTCTTAATCCGGCTGAACTCTTACCTTTCCCGCAAAACACTGTTTGCGGTGACGAAGAAGTACATGACTGCCTGTATACCACTGAACAAGAAACGAAGGGCAGGATAGATCTCATAGATACTCCTTTGGAGAATGCAGAAGGGGAGCTATTTTGCGATGGCTCCTGCTTCAAACTTTCGGATGGTACATCTACAGCTGCTTATGCAGTTACTACCTTAAGAAAATGTTTGAAACTAAGAGAATTTCGCATAACTCCGCACAGGCCGCAGAGATTATAGCGTTGACCCGAGCTTGTGAACTCTCCCAAGGGCGTATAGTAAATATATATACTGATAGCCAGTACGCATTTTGGGTGGCTCACAACTTTGGAAGGCTCTGGTCAGAAAGAGGGTTCCTGACCTCACATGGGACCACGATCCAGCATGGCCCCTTGATAGTGCAATTACTCTTGGCACTCTCACTCCCTAAACAGTTAGCGATCATGAAATGTGCAGCACATCGCAAGGTCATAGATGATGTGGGCAAAGGGAACGCTTTTGCAGACTTGATAGCCAGACAAACGGCCACAGACCTTAGCACGGACATGTATACTTCGAGGGAAATGAGAGATGCTTACATAATCGATGAAGGTATTGGGTCTGTGCGAGATATTCAAACTGATGCCACAATAGAAGAATCTAAAAGGTGGGCTGAAGGAATAGGGAAACTGGATGATGAAGGGTGTTGGGTGGATACATCCGAAGGGAAATGGTTGCTCCCTGATTCATATGTATTGGCAATGGCTACGATGGCACACGGTCCTACGCATGTGTGTGCCCAGCAGATCAAGAAAATGTTAAAACAAGTTTGGGTAAATGACAAGATTCTGGAAACTGCGAAGAGGCACGTCCAGAACTGTATGATCTGCCTACAGCACAATGTGGGTAAGGGGACAGTGACTCCAAGGGGAAGCTTTGGGCCCCCTTCTGTTCCCTTCAAGGTCATTCACTTTGATTTTATTGAGATGGAACGATGTAATAATCTAAAATATGTTCTTGTAATTATTTGTGCCTTCCGTAAATGGGTCGAGGCTTTCCCCGTTAAAGATGCTACCGCCATGACCACTGCAAAGATTATGGTAAAATAATTCTTTCCTCGATTTGGGCTCCCGAGGATAATTTGGTCGGATAATGGTCCTCACTTTATTGCAGCAGTAATTTTGCAGATATGCACCGCCCTATGTATTGAGAAACGATTTCACTCAGCTAGACATCCTCAAAGCGCTGGGTTGGTGGAAAGACACAACGGTATTTTAAAGAATAAGCTTGCAAAAACATGTGCTGATACCAAACTAAAATGGCCAGATGCCTTACCTATCGTGTTATTAGCTATGCGTACCACACCTCAGACTAAGACTGGGCTTTCTCCATTTGAGGTAGTGATGGGGAGACCTGCTAACATTTGGGGTCTCCCAAAACCAAAAGCCCTGAGAGAGGTGGAAAATGTATTGCTTGTAGACTACTGTAACCAGTTAACTAAAAACCTGTATTTCATTTATCACCAGGTACACTCGGCTTTACCTGTACGGTTCACGGGCCCAGGACACGATATACAGCCTGTAAGTTGGGTCCTAGTGAAGGCCTACGAGAGGTCTTCCTGTCTCGCGCCTCGCTGGCGGGGACCCCACCAGGTGTTATTGGTCACCAGGACAGCAGTGCGGGTGGCTGGGAAGAAACACTGGATCCACGCGACGCATGTCAAGAAACTTCCTCACCCGACGCCACACGTTACAGAAGAAGCAGATCCCCTTGCTGAGGCTACAGTCCCTGATCTTGTAGTAGCAAACAGCGCTGTGACTGCGTCGGAGAATTTCTCTGAGCCTGAGGAGCTTGGGGAACAGTCCATTTCGTCTCCGCACTCTCTTGAAAAATCACTTCCGGAAAACACTGTTTCGAGCTCTGCGACTTCCGTCGCCTCCGACACGTCGCTTCCCTCAGGAAGTGACGACACTTTACTTCCGGACCAGACAATTTTGGGTACCACCAGGTACAACCTTCGACCAAGGAAATAGAACTACGGCACGAGTTTTGCGTGCATTTGGAAAAAGGAAGTGATTGGAAATTCTCTTGTTATGAGAAAGTTTTGTTGAACAAAAGGGATTCTGCTGGCTAGGGTTGGGAAGGACTAAGAAATTGCGCGACTGTAGCATCGCCAGCAACGAACATTGGGGTCGTCGATTGAGGAACTACGATGCCTGCCACCTCCGCTGCTGCCCCCCGCATTGGACTTGTAAATAAGGGGGTGACCAAATTGGACAATGAACAATGTGCCTGGGCCCCGAAAACATACTGTTGTGTTTTGATAATGATAATTGTTATTTTTGCAACTGCTGCTGTAGGACTTTGGTATTTCGAAGAAATCTATCCTTTGAAACCTTTACTACCGACCGAGATTGTACCAACTGTTTTGACTCCCTCTGTACACCTTCACACTCTGTCCCCTAGAGACTCCCAACATAGAAAAAAGTATCATAATAACACTCTGATGATAGTAATGAATGCTACTCATGCCATTTTTAATAAGAGTAACTGTTGGATTTGTACTCATTTACCGCAACATGGGAACAAGGGACTGGGATGGTATATACATCCTCTACCTTTAACGACTGCTTGCTATGCCTCTCTTAGAGCACTATTCTTTGGCCGTTGGAATGATAGCATCTCAGGGAACTTTGATGGAACTAATCTGAATGATTTCGAGAAACGTGAATTGACTCCCCTGGGATGCTCGCTTTTCGCAAATAGAAGTAAACCTAACATCGCTTCTATTAGGCCGTCTGATAAACTATCTCTTCCTTTTCAAACTCTGATTTCCTTTAAAATGGCTCCGATAGGCAATAAGGACGCTGTACCTCCTTCTTATTCTATAAATCATAGTCCTGACTCGGTTCCCTTCTGTGTACAGAGAAATGGCACTAGGCCAATGGCAGATTTTGAAGCTTGTAAAAACATTGTAAATGTGACTGGGGAAAACAGGCCTCTGTATGTAGGGGGGCCTGTTTATTTTGTTTGTGGTAGTTTAGCATTTCCCTGGTTGCCCAAGGATTGGCAGGGAACCTGTTATTTAGGAATATTGTTACCCGAGGTATTTGTAGCAAGTACATTAGAGATTTCTAAGGCTCGCCCGCGGCGAGACGAGAACGGAGATACCCCTGGGCAGGTATTGGGAGACATAGCGAAATCAGTTGTGCCCTTTTGGGGACAAATAACAAACTCAGAGAACATTACGGGATTAGCAAGGGTACTGGAGAGAACGATCAACCGGACCACGGACATACTCTACAATATGACCTTAGAGCAAAAAGCAATAAGATTGGTAGCACTTCAAAATCAGATGGCATTAGATGTCATTTTGACAGAACGAGGTGGAGTATGCAAATTAGTGGGGTCCGCTTGTTGTGTTTTCGTACCAGACTCCTCACCAACAATTTTTAAAGCGATACAGAACTTACATACTCTCAGTTCTGAAGTACATATCCCTGTAGGAGACTGGAATCTTCGCACTTGGTTCTGGGATTCTCTACGATCTTGGGGTTGGAAGGTGCTTTCTGTTATTTTGGTTATTTTAGGGATCCTGCTATTCCTTTGTTGCTGTTTCCAATGCCTCCCGAGTATATGTGGAATGCTAGGGGGATGTTGTGCCCAAGCAGTGAGCGCAATAGGACATAAAATATATGCCCCGGATCCAGCATCTAAAGAATTCATGTTACAAGAGGTTTTGATGAACGACCTAATGGCTATAGACATTACAGACAATGATTCGGAATCTATGGATGATAACACATGGAGTTATTTTCAAAAGTATTAGGAATGATGTCAGCACTTGGCATAGGCCAAAAGGAGGGTCTGTCGGAATCGAAATAATATTATACCTCCTATTGCATTGTTTGAATGTGTGTTGGCCTACGCCAAGTTGTCTAAAACATTGTGTAAATAGATTCCGCGGCAAGGTCTTGACCTTAATGTACTGTGTAAATCGCCATCTTGGATTTAGCCGCCATTTTAGGTTCTCTTGTAATGTGAAAGTCACCCTGGACATCAAAATGGAGGCTGAATGACATTTCGAGTGAGATTCTGGCCGTTGTGACCTCTGCACACATGAATAAGTAATATGCCTGCAGGCCACATGTTGGGGTCGCGAACTGAGACCTTGTCCTATCCCTGACCTATGTGTAAATGAACAACTGTATCAGCGGAACTGATCAAAATGCATACATTATGGGATTGACCTGGCAAGGAACCCTAGGCCTGGTCCTAAGAATGGTTAACCCGCGAGGGGGTTGGCCAGAGCAGGATAAAGCGTATAAAAACATTAGTATCCCAATGTACGGTCTCTCACACTAACGCAGTGAACTGTCGTTGAAGTTCGTTCTGTTACTCTGAGAGCCGAATAGCTATCCGTTTGTCAATTGACTTTTTAGTAACTGTTGCAGCTTTTAAATAAAGCACTTTGTATGTTCTTTGTAACCTGTGTTGGTGTGTTTCCTTTGGGCTTCCCGGCCTCATATCAATTTCCTTGTTTTCACATCAGCCCTGGCAAGGCTTTAAGCTGGGGGCTTGGTGATCTAATCTGCTCGGCAGGGGTGTTGCTAGGTCTGGAAAAGATCAGGGGCTAAGCTAATGTCGGGACTGGTGGGACTAGGGCTAGCTAGCCTTTTGGCTGTAGCCCCTGAGCTTCTATCCAGGGCTACAACCAAAAGACCCGGGGCTATAGCCCCCTAAGCCACCCCCTAGCAACGCCTCTGCTGCTTGGTGTCCCTTTCTCCAGCAGCCATTTGTGCGTTTGCTGGTCCTATTTGCTAATTTAATTTCTTTCGTCTGGCCTGACAGGGACACCAGGGGACTCAATGTGCCATGACTATCATTGGGGTAAGGGACATCACTGTTAAAGGAAGGCTTTCTAAATGCTGGGAACACTATTGTTTTCCAAATGTGCATCTAACACTCATAGAAAAAAAGTAATTTCCAAAATCAAATATGCTGCTTAAACTTGCATTCACTAGTTTACTTTGAAGTGTGTTTCTTTTTTTGTCGGACTACCACACAAATACCCTAATGTTTTTGTATCCCTTCCTTTGTGTTTTATCACAGGTTATATTTATAAGGATGTTATATGCTTGTCAAACTGTTTAATCACTAATAAATGCTTCTGTTGTGCTGACAGCAGTTATTAGGACATTAAACTGTGGGTTGTAACTGTAATTGTAATCGTAGTTTATATATGCCCGTTTCCCCATTTGTATGGCCTCCATGCCCCGAGGTCAGGCACGTGGCTGGGTGCTGTTGGTGGATTAGGATAGAGTGCTGGTGCAGGAGGTTCATGGGTGACAACTTTTGATTTTCACTACAGGGGCAGAAATACCCCCACTCCGCTCTGAATATAAGCAAGCAACCAGCCCAACCCATACCCTGGCCAAACACATTTTATAGTATTTGATTTTTATTAGGAATTGCAAAAAGTCACATGATTAAAAACCAGTTTTTAATATATAACATCTCAGCAACGTCACTCAACCTGCTGAGCTACCCTGGTAGCCTTCTATTGTAGCAGTGTCTATAGATGCCTTAATGTGCTAAACATCACTGCATTACCAACAGTATTTTGGGTGCACTACTGCCATGGAAGTGGTTTAAAGTGAAATTGATGTACAGTGTGGAGTTTGGAAAGAAGCAGCATTTAAGAAATTGAAACATTTTTAAACTATTACTTTGAACATTTCCTTTGAGCATAGTTCAACTGCCAGCTCCGCCCACTCAGAACTCTTCCCCGTCTCCAAAATCTGCTCCACCCCACGTGGGATCCCCTTTACATGTTTTTCCTTTTCCGCCATTGCACTAGATAAGACATGGACATGTTACTCATCCCCAGTGGTGTAAACGGATCCCGGCCGAGGGGCCATGCATGCCCAACAGCCTTATTAGCAGTGTTCTTTTTGCATACTATTTATGGCATTTCGACCCAATGTCCTTTAAACGCTTTGGCACTTGAGAAAGATGCAGAGGAAGAATTGTGTTTATGCAAACAACTGGGCACGGAATCTTGCGGGACAAGCCATCAATCATTACCTGTATCACGAAAGCTACATTCAGTGTAAATCGCCTTGCCACCACGCAAACTGGTACTGGCCAGGGAAGCATGCTACCAATGAGCATGTGCCGTTTGATATTCTGTGTTTGGTCATGGACAGGCTTTTCATCAAAACAATCACTTTATATACCTAGTACCCTTTTGTGATGAAATGTCACTCTGCACAGTAATGTCATGATCGATACGGTATCCCTTGCGGTCTCGTTGAATCAAGGTCTGCATGGTCAATCAATACAGCCATCAGTCCTTCTTGTTCTGTGCAGTGCACTTTACACTGGGAGTGCCAGTTTCTAAATGCTAAAAAATTGCTTACTATAAGAGGTATAGCCACTTGCTGTGAGACCTGTGGTAGGCCAATTTGTGTTTCCTAAAATAGACCAAGCCAGGCAGTATATTAATTAGATGGCCTCCCATTATCCTCATTTCGTATGAAGGCAGACTAAATCCCACCAGTGCTGCTTTGGGCCATAAGTGATGCCCAGCAATGCATGCCCTGATATATGCATAATTTGAAACACTTGCAGCGATCCAACTGTGATGTGCCATTCAATTACATTTGACTACACAGTAAGGGTTAATAAGAAACTAATGAACAACATGTATTTATTTTAATAGTCTTATCACAGATGTGTATTCCAACGTTTGAATGTGTGCTCATGAGTGCTCTTTCATGCCTGTGACTGTGAACTTCATATCACCATTAAATGCCTAACAAGCAATCATTTGTTATCATGTGAAAACAAAGAAGAGTGCCAAAGAAATGTTAGATTATGGAAAGAACGCAATTGACTATGCCTTTGTCGCGAACCATCGACTATGCCTCTGTCGCAAACAATCCATCATTGGTAACCGATTTGTCCATAACACAACATCATGAGAGTGATCATCTTATGCTCGTAGTGAGTTTTGATATAGATCAATGTAAAATCGTTGCTGAAACAACGGGGACCGTCTTACTTAATAATGCCATGACTAGCATCAAATGGTCTTCAACCAGACTTGAATCAGCCATAGCAATTCTAATGTACGTGTTTGGTCAATTCTGCACCTCTGTTCAACTAACCTACGACACACCGAAATACACAAAGGTCACTCCACACTAGCTAATTATGAGGAGTGTGTGCATTCTTTTAACAAAGCAATCTTTCCCAAAGAAACGAGCAACAAACGACTGGCCTCTGGACTGAAGAATACCCTCAAGCATAGCTACGACAAATTGATAAGTGACAAAAAAAAAGGCTATGCACAGAAAGTTGCGCCGCTTGGCCACACTCAAGGATGTCCGTGCTTAGTGTGCCCTACAGAGGAGAAAAATAAGGGCAAATTATAACAAGTGGCTCCGACAACACCACCAGCAACGGGCATGCGAAAAATGGAGGAACCTAGTCTGGAGTGTCCAAATTAACGACTCTAGACAATTCTGGCAGATCATTAATAATGAGAACAAGACCAGTACTTGCATAATCAATGGTGTGTCTGAGGCTGGCTGGATTGGCTATATCAAACACATGCTTGGTGGCACCAACCTGGCCCAATCTTCTCCTCCTCTACAATCTCGCAAGTGGCAATATAAGAACAACACATAAGACATGGATAGATTGATTAGCCAGAGTAAGTCATCACGGGCCCCTGGCTCAAATGGTCTGTGCAATCTCTTGATCAAATCCAATGTCGATTTGTGGTACAAAGTTTTACACCACCTCTTTTCCTGCATAGCTTCTACCCAACTGTTTCACCCTTGTTGGGTATCATCCGTGAGGTGAAGCTCTGCCTCTCTAAGAACAGTGAGCAAGAGGTCCACGTCTGGATCTCCCTGGTAACTCAGGGTGAGACCCAAAGTTAATTTATGCAAAATAAAGGGGGGTCTGGGAATCTCTTTACCAGCACAAACACAGCCCAATTACCAGTTCTTCCGTAAATAACCCCTGGGAGAGACTCTACCAAGTCTTTAGCTCACTGTCCCTTTCACAGAGAAGAAATAGTCCTGACTCGGTTCCCTTCTGTGTACAGAGAAATGGCACTAGGCCAATGGCAGATTTTGAAGCTTGTAAAAACATTGTAAATGTGACTGGGGAAAACAGGCCTCTGTATGTAGGGGGGCCTGTTTATTTTGTTTGTGGTAGTTTAGCATTTCCCTGGTTGCCCAAGGATTGGCAGGGAACCTGTTATTTAGGAATATTGTTACCCGAGGTATTTGTAGCAAGTACATTAGAGATTTATAAGGCTCGCCCGCGGCGAGACGAGAACGGAGATACCCCTGGGCAGGTATTGGGAGACATAGCGAAATCAGTTGTGCCCTTTTGGGGACAAATAACAAACTCAGAGAACATTACGGGATTAGCAAGGGTACTGGAGAGAACGATCAACCGGACCACGGACATACTCTACAATATGACCTTAGAGCAAAAAGCAATAAGATTGGTAGCACTTCAAAATCAGATGGCATTAGATGTCATTTTGACAGAACGAGGTGGAGTATGCAAATTAGTGGGGTCCGCTTGTTGTGTTTTCGTACCAGACTCCTCACCAACAATTTTTAAAGCGATACAGAACTTACATACTCTCAGTTCTGAAGTACATATCCCTGTAGGAGACTGGAATCTTCGCACTTGGTTCTGGGATTCTCTACGATCTTGGGGTTGGAAGGTGCTTTCTGTTATTTTGGTTATTTTAGGGATCCTGCTATTCCTTTGTTGCTGTTTCCAATGCCTCCCGAGTATATGTGGAATGCTAGGGGGATGTTGTGCCCAAGCAGTGAGCGCAATAGGACATAAAATATATGCCCCGGATCCAGCATCTAAAGAATTCATGTTACAAGAGGTTTTGATGAACGACCAAATGGCTATAGACATTACAGACAATGATTCGGAATCTATGGATAATAACACATGGAGTTATTTTCAAAAGTATTAGGAATGATGTTAGCACTTGGCATAGGCCAAAAGGAGGGTCTGTCGGAATCGAAATAATATTATACCTCCTATTGCATTGTTTGAATGTGTGTTGGCCTACGCCAAGTTGTCTAAAACATTGTGTAAATAGATTCCGCGGCAAGGTCTTGACCTTAATGTACTGTGTAAATCGCCATCTTGGATTTAGCCACCATTTTAGGTTCTCTTGTAATGTGAAAGTCACCCTGAACATCAAAATGGAGGCTGAATGACATTTCGAGTGAGATTCTGGCCGTTGTGACCTCTGCACACATGAATAAGTAATATGCCTGCAGGCCACATGTTGGGGTCGCGAACTGAGACCTTGTCCTATCCCTGACCTATGTGTAAATGAACAACTGTATCAGCGGAACTGATCAAAATGCATACATTATGGGATTGACCTGGCAAGGAACCCTAGGCCTGGTCCTAAGAATGGTTAACCCGCGAGGGGGTTGGCCAGAGCAGGATAAAGCATATAAAAACATTAGTATCCCAATGTACGGTCTCTCACACTAACGCAGTGAACTGTCGTTGAAGTTCGTTCTGTTACTCTGAGAGCCGAATAGCTATCCGTTTGTCAATTGACTTTTTGGTAACTGTTGCAGCTTTTAAATAAAGCACTTTGTATGTTCTTTGTAACCTGTGTTGGTGTGTTTCCTTTGGGCTTCCCGGCCTCATATCAATTTCCTTGTTTTCACATCAGCCCTGGCAAGGCTTTAAGCTGGGGGCTTGGTGATCTAATCTGCTCGGCAGGGGTGCTGCTAGGTCTGGAAAAGATCAGGGGCTAAGCTAATGTCGGGACTGGTGGGACTAGGGCTAGCTAGCCTTTTGGCTGTAGCCCCTGAGCTTCTATCCAGGGCTACAACCAAAAGACCCGGGGCTATAGCCCCCTAAGCCACCCCCTAGCAACACCTCTGCTGCTCGGTGTCCCTTTCTCCAGCAGCCATTTGTGCGTTTGCAGGTCCTATTTGCTAATTTAATTTCTTTCGTCTGGCCTGACAGGGACACCAGGGGACTCAATGTGCCATGACTATCATTGGGGTAAGGGCCATCACTGTTAAAGGAAGGCTTTCTAAATGCTGGGAACACTATTGTTTTCCAAATGTGCATCTAACACTCATAGAAAAAAAGTAATTTCCAAAATCAAATATGCTGCTTAAACTTGCATTCACTAGTTTACTTTGAAGTGTGTTTCTTTTTTTGTCGGACTACCACACAAATACCCTAATGTTTTTGTATCCCTTCCTTTGTGTTTTATCACAGGTTATATTTATAAGGATGTTATATGCTTGTCAAACTGTTTAATCACTAATAAATGCTTCTGTTGTGCTGACAGCAGTTATTAGGACATTAAACTGTGGGTTGTAACTGTAATTGTAATCGTAGTTTATATATGCCCGTTTCCCCATTTGTATGGCCTCCATGCCCCGAGGTCAGGCACGTGGCTGGGTGCTGTTGGTGGATTAGGATAGAGTGCTGGTGCAGGAGGTTCATGGGTGACAACTTTTGATTTTCACTACAGGGGCAGAAATACCCCCACTCCGCTCTGAATATAAGCAAGCAACCAGCCCAACCCATACCCTGGCCAAACACATTTTATAGTATTTGATTTTTATTAGGAATTGCAAAAAGTCACATGATTAAAAACCAGTTTTTAATATATAACATCTCAGCAACGTCGCTCAACCTGCTGAGCTACCCTGGTAGCCTTCTATTGTAGCAGTGTCTATAGATGCCTTAATGTGCTAAACATCACTGCATTACCAACAGTATTTTGGGTGCACTACTGCCATGGAAGTGGTTTAAAGTGAAATTGATGTACAGTGTGGAGTTTGGAAAGAAGCAGCATTTAAGAAATTGAAACATTTTGAAACTATTACTTTGAACATTTCCTTTGAGCATAGTTCAACTGCCAGCTCCGCCCACTCAGAACTCTTCCCCGTCTCCAAAATCTGCTCCACCCCACGTGGGATCCCCTTTACCTGTTTTTCCTTTTCCGCCATTGCACTAGATAAGACATGGACATGTTACTCATCCCCAGTGGTGTAAACGGATCCCGGCCGAGGGGCCATGCATGCCCAACAGCCTTATTTAGCAGTGTTCTTTTTGCATACTATTTATGGCATTTCGACCCAATGTCCTTTAAACGCTTTGGCACTTGAGAAAGATGCAGAGGAAGAATTGTGTTTATGCAAACAACTGGGCACGGAATCTTGCGGGACAAGCCATCAATCATTACCTGTATCACGAAAGCTACATTCAGTGTAAATCGCCTTGCCACCACGCAAACTGGTACTGGCCAGGGAAGCATGCTACCAATGAGCATGTGCCGTTTGATATGCTGTGTTTGGTCATGGACAGGCTTTTCATCAAAACAATCACTTTATATACCTAGTACCCTTTTGTGATGAAATGTCACTCTGCACAGTAATGTCATGATCGATACGGTATCCCTTGTGGTCTCGTTGAATCAAGGTCTGCATGGTCAATCAATACAGCCATCAGTCCTTCTTGTTCTGTGCAGTGCACTTTACACTGGGAGTGCCAGTTTCTAAATGCTAAACAATTGCTTACTATAAGAGGTATAGCCACTTGCTGTGAGACCTGTGGTAGGCCAATTTGTGTTTCCTAAAATAGACCAAGCCAGGCAGTATATTAATTAGATGGCCTCCCATTATCCTCATTTCGTATGAAGGCAGACTAAATCCCACCAGTGCTGCTTTGGGCCATAAGTGATGCCCAGCAATGCATGCCCTGATATATGCATAATTTGAAACACTTGCAGCGATCCAACTGTGATGTGCCATTCAATTACATTTGACTACACAGTAAGGGTTAATAAGAAACTAATGAACAACATGTATTTATTTTAATAGTCTTATCACAGATGTGTATTCCAACGTTTGAATGTGTGCTCATGAGTGCTCTTTCATGCCTGTGACTGTGAACTTCATATCACCATTAAATGCCTAACAAGCAATCATTTGTTATCATGTGAAAACAAAGAAGAGTGCCAAAGAAATGTTAGATTATGGAAAGAACGCAATTGACTACGCCTTTGTCGCGAACCATCGACTATGCCTCTGTCGCAAACAATCCATCATTGGTAACCGATTTGTCCATAACACAACATCATGAGAGTGATCATCTTATGCTCGTAGTGAGTTTTGATATAGATCAATGTAAAATCGTTGCTGAAACAACGGGGATCGTCTTACTTAATAATGCCATGACTAGCATCAAATGGTCTTCAACCAGACTTGAATCAGCCATAGCAATTCTAATGTACGTGTTTGGTCAATTCTGCACCTCTGTTCAACTAACCTACGACACACCGAAATACACAAAGGTCACTCCACACTAGCTAATTATGAGGAGTGTGTGCATTCTTTTAACAAAGCAATCTTTCCCAAAGAAACGATAAACAAACGACTGGCCTCTGGACTGAAGAATACCCTCAAGCATAGCTACGACAAATTGATAAGTGACAAAAAAAAAGGCTATGCACAGAAAGTTGCGCCGCTTGGCCACACTCAAGGATGTCCGTGCTTAGTGTGCCCTACAGAGGAGAAAAATAAGGGCAAATTATAACAAGTGGCTCCGACAACACCACCAGCAACGGGCAAATGGAGGAACCTAGTCTGGAGTGTCCAAATTAACGACTCTAGACAATTCTGGCAGATCATTAATAATGAGAACAAGACCAGTACTTGCATAATCAATGGTGTGTCTGAGGCTGGCTGGATTGGCTATATCAAACACATGCTTGGTGGCACCAACCTGGCCCAATCTTCTCCTCCTCTACAATCTCGCAAGTGGCAATATAAGAACAACACATAAGACATGGATAGATTGATTAGCCAGAGTAAGTCATCACGGGCCCCTGGCTCAAATGGTCTGTGCAATCTCTTGATCAAATCCAATGTCGATTTGTGGTACAAAGTTTTACACCACCTGTTTTCCTGCATAGCTTCTACCCAACTGCTTCCGCAGTCCTGGTGTGATAGTATTCTGGTTCCTGTATTAAAAAATGGCTCACATACAGATCCATGAAACTATCGACATCGGGCTACGCTTGATGTTCCTTTAAAGGTATATGCAAATATATTGTTGGAGGAACTAACAAATTAGGCAGACCAGTCAAATTAGGAACCAAACCGGGTTCCATAAGGGGTGTTCTACGTCAGTTAACATATTATTCCTCATTACCATTATTCAACAAGCCTGGAAGATCCGGAGACGTCCCATCTATGTGGCATTTGTTGACTACAGTGCTGCCTTTGACAATGTTGATCGTGGTAACCTGTGGGATATATTGACCCACTCAGATGTGCCTTACCACATCACTTGCTGCATTGGTGCAAGAAACAGCAAAATGGCTGTGCTAACTCCTGTGCACGCCACGATCTCAAAATTGCGTTTCCAACCACCAAAATAAAGGCTGCATCACCCTGCCACACATGTTTCAGGTGGGGAGGAACAGAGTATACACCGCAGGAGTGGGCCAGTGTGCTCCGCAATATTTTTCTACAAATTAATTGAAAGAGGCAGCATTGCCTTGCTGGAAATCTCAAAATTTCCCAGTTAAAATTGACACCTTTTTCAGCCTTGAAAGTGCTGCTTGGTGCTAAATTCATCAATTTCTCATGAAACTACTGTGATTGAAAAAAAGCCCTGCTATGTCCAGGAGCATTCATTATGTCTCAGAGGAACCGGGCCTCATTTGAATGAAAGCTCCAGTCAAATAGCAACTTTAAAAAATCAACCAAGGACTCTGCTTTCACTCGCACAGAAAAGCACACATATTTTTCTAAACAAAGGGGGGGTCTGGGAATCTCTCTAACAGCACAAACACAGCCCAATGACCTGTTCTTGTGTGAATAACCCCTGGGAGAGACTTTACCAAGTCTTTAGCTCACTGTCCCTTTCACAGAGAAGAAATATCCCTGCATATCAGTCTTTGTCCTGCCCAGGGGCAGTCCAGCACCGAAATGCTAGGCAATTCTCCTCTGAACAAGAGTACCAACAGCAACCCCATACACATGTTTCAGCCTTCTTGGGCATCATCAGTGAGGTGAAGCTGTGCTTCTCTAAGAACAGTGAGCAAGGGGTCCAAGTCTGGATCGCCCTGGTAACTTAGGTGAGTCCCAAAGTTAATTTATGCAAAACAAAGGGGGATCTGGAAATCTCTCTACCAGCACGAACACATTCCAATGACCTGTTCTTGGGTGAATAACCCCTGGGAGAGACCCTACCAAGCCTTTAGCTCACTGTCCCTTTCACAGAGAAGAAATATCCCTGCATATCAATCTGTGTCCTGCCCAGGGGCAGTCCAGCACCGAAATGCTAGGCAATTCTCCTCTGACCAAGAGTACCAACACCAACCCCATACACATGTTTCAGCCTTGGTGGGCATCATCAGTGAGGTAAAGCTGTGCCTCTCTAAGAACAGCGAACAAGGGGTCCACGTCTGGATCGCCCTGATAACTCAGGGTGAGTCCCAAAGTTAATTTATGCAAAACAAAGAGCGGTCTGGGAATCTCTCTACCAGCATGAACACAGTCCAATGACCTGTTCTTGGGTGAATAACCCCTGGGAGATATTCTACAAACTCTTTAGCTCACTGTCCCTTTCACAGAGAAGAAGTATCCCTGCATATCAGTCTTTGTCCTGCCCAGGGGCAGTCCAGCACCAAAATGCTAGGCAATTCTCCTCTGAAGAAGAGTACCAACAGCAACCCCATACACGTGTTTCAGCCTTGTTGGGCATCATCAGTGAGGTGAAGCTGTGCCTCTCTAAGAACAGTGAGCAAGGGGTCCAAGTCTGGATCGCCCTGGAAACTCAGGGTGAAACCCAAAGTTAATTTATGGAAAACAAAGAGCGGTCTGGGAATCTCTCTACCAGCACGAACACAGCCCAATGACATGTTCTTGGGTGAATAACCCCTGGGAGATACTCTACAAACTCTTTAGCTCACTGTCTCTTTCACAGAGAAGAAATATCCCTGCATATCAGTCTTTGTCCTGCCCAGGGGCAGTCCAGCACCAAAATGCTAGGCAATTCTCCTCTGAAGAAGAGTACCAACAGCAACCCCATACACGTGTTTCAGCCTTGTTGGGCATCATCGGTGAGGTGAAGCTGTGCCTCTCTAAGAACAGTGAGCAAGGGGTCCAAGTCTGGATCGCCCTGGTAACTCAGGGTGAGACCCAAAGTTAATTTATGGAAAACAAAGAGCGGTCTGGGAATCTCTCTACCAGCACGAACACAGCCCAATGACCTGTTCTTGGGTGAATAACCCCTGGGAGATACTCTACAAACTCTTTAGCTCACTGTCCCTTTCACAGAGAAGAAGTATCCCTGCATATCAGTCTTTGTCCTGCCCAGGGGCAGTCCAGCACCGAAATGCTAAGCAATTCTTCTCTGAAGAAGAGTACCAACAGCAACCCCATACACATGTTTCAGCCTTGTTGGACATCATCAGTGAGGTAAAGCTGTGCCTTTCAAAGAACACTGAGCAAGGGGTCCACGTCTGGATCGCCCTGGTAACTCAGGGTGAGTCCCAAAGTTAATTTATGCAAAACAACGAGCGGTCTGGGAAACTCTCTACCAGCACGAACACAGCCCAATGACATGTTCTTGGGTGAATAACCCCTGAGAAATACTCTACAAACTCTTTAGCTCACTGTCCCTTTCACAGAGAAGTAATATCCCTGCATATCAGTCTTTGTCCTGCCCAGGGGCAGTCCAGCAGAGACATTCTAGGCAATTCTCCTCTGAAGAAGAGTACCAACAGCAACCTCATACACGTGTTTCAGCCTTGTTGGGCACCATCAGTGAGGTGAAGCTGTGCCTCTCTAAGAACAGTGAGCAAGGGGTCCAAGTCTGGATCGCCCTGGTAACTCAGGGTGAGACCCAAAGTTAATTTATGCAAAACAAAGAGCGGTATTGAATCTCTCTACCAGCACAAACACAGCCCAATGACCTGTTCTTGGGTGAATAACCCCTGGGAGATACTGTACAAACTCTTTAGCTCACTGTCCCTTTCACAGAGAAGAAATATCCCTGCATATCAGTTTTTGTCCTGCTCAGGGCCAGTCCAGCACCAAAATGCTAGGCAATTCTCCTCTGAAGAAGAGTACCAACAGCAACCCCATACACGTGTTTCAGCATTGTTGGGCATCATCAGTGAGGTGAAGCTGTGCCTCTCTAAGAACAGTGAGCAAGGGGTCCACATCTGGATTACCCTGGTAACTCAGGGTGAGACCCAAAGTTAATTTATGCAAAACAAAGGGGGGTCTGGGAATCTCTCTACCAGCATGAACACAGCCCAATGACCTGTTCTTGGGTGACTAACTCCTGGGAGAGACTCAAGTCTTTAGCTCAATGTCCCTTTCACAGAGAGGAAATATCCCTGCATATCAGTCTTTGCCCTGCCCAGGGACAGTCCAGCACCGAAATGCTAGGCAATTCTCCTCTGAACAAGAGTACCAACAGCAACCCCATACACGTGTTTCACCCTTGTTGGGTATCATCCGTGAGGTGAAGCTGTGCCTCTCTAAGAACAGTGAGCAAGGGGTCCACGTCTGGATCTCCCTGGTAACTCAGGGTGAGACCCAAAGTTCATTTATGCAAAACAAAGGCGGGTCTGGGAATCTCTTTACCAGCACAAACACAGCCCAATGACCAGTTCTTCCGAAAAATAACCCCTGGGAGAGACTCTACCAAGTCTATAGCTCACTGTCCCTTTCACAGAGAAGAAATATCCCTGTATATCAGTTTTTTTCCTGCCCAGGGGCAGTCCAGCACTGAAATGCTAGGCAATTCTCCTCTGAACAAGAGTACCAACAGCAACCCCATACACGTGTTTCAGCCTTGTTGGGCATCATCAGTGAGGTGAAGCTGTGCCTCTCTAAGAACAGTGAGCAAGGGGTCCACGTCTGGATCACCCTGGTAACTCAAGGTGAGACCCAAAGTCAATTAATGCAAAACAAAGGGGGGTCTGGGAACCTCTCTACCAACACAGACACAGCCCAATGACCTGTTCTTCGGTAAATAACCCCTGGGAGAGACTCTACCAAGTCTTTAGCTCGAGTCCCTTTCATAGAGAAGAAATATCCCTGCATATCAGTTTTTGTCCTGCCCTGGGGCAGTCCAGCACCGAAATGCTAGGCAATTCTCCTCTGAACAAGAGTACCAACAGCAACCCCATACACATGTTTCAGCCTTGTTGGGCATCATCAGTGAGGTGAAGCTGTGCCTCTCTAAGAACAGTGAGCAAGGGGTCCACATCTGGATCGCCTTGATAACTCAGGGTGAGCCCCAAAGTTAATGTATGCAAAACAAACGGGGGTCTGGGAATATCTCTACAAGCACGAACTACAATGTATCAAACAGCTGTTTCAAAGAACTTCTAACTATTTGCGCCTGGTTAGTGTCATGTATCATTGTGCTGATAAAACTCATGCTTCCAGGAAAATGACCTTGGTTGCAAAGGCAGTGTTTGCAAAGGCAGAGGGGGCTGAAAAGTTAAAATTAAAAAGAAAGACATTTTATTAGTTGTTAACACATGTGGTAAAATGTGCTTTTGCTGATTGAAGAAAAATTGGCCTATTTAAAAGTAAGTTGCTGGGTGAAGGCCTGCTTACTTAGCAATGTAAAGGATTTGTTGCTGGTAAAAGTACACCTATGAGCTGTCTTGATTCCCCAGATTTTGTTTAAGTCAAGATTTAAAATGAGAGAATGAAGGCTAAACTCAAAGGCTAAGCTGCCAAGCTATACAAATAAATCCTGCTCTTCAATTTGCAGCCCTGTAACTTCCTTCAGGAGGAGAGGCACATTATAAACTACTGGCACAGGAAAGCACTAATTGCTTGAAAGACTTTGAATGGACCAGGAGAAAGGCGTTTCACATGCTCATCAGACAGTTATCTTTGCCCCAGGCTAGGACAATAACGGTCCTGGGACTCACCCCTGTCAAGTGAGAAGGACAATAAACCCCTCAATCAAGAGAGAGGCCCTCATCCTGCTTCAAAAAAAAAACTGTCAGTTGGTGTTAGCTGGGACGAAAAAAAATGACAGACAATGACTCCCATTTGCCTTAAGACTATTTTAGAAAGAACTTTGTAAAGACTTATATCTCAGCTATAGAAATTGGTAAAAAGGTGCCATTTTTACAGCGTAAAAGTGGAATTGTGGGCTGTGTTTTAAAACTTGGTAGAACGTCGTGACACAATCTGGACAGAAATGGTCATATATGTTGTATTACCAGAAAAGCATCCAGGGTGCAAATATGCAATTTTGTACATACATCCCTGGGGACGATTTGCATCTATGAATAATATTGGGGATTTGTGGGCCAAATCTTTAATGTGTAAAATTACCAAAATGTGTCAGAAAGGCGAAAGCAAGAATGCACAGACTGGACGTTTAGAGTAATCTGTGCTTCACAAAATATGTAAACTGTGTATCTGTTTTTCTAAGAGTTGTCAACTGCATACATATCTGTTTTTGGCTAAATCAAATTTTCAGTAAAGGAAATGGGGGAGTTTCTAGAGACAGTAAAAATCACCTCATAACCATGACATCACTTTTCTGATATCCAACCAATTGTGAGCAAGGCAGAGATTATGCCCTTGCCCAATCCTGTTGTAGGGGCGTGGGTAGTGAATCCTGTCCCTGTCATATACTGTAATGATGTCATCTGGCATTATAAATAAGGGCCCCTGATTAGTACTCAGGACACACACACACACAATGATTCCTGATTCCTACGCTGGCGTCCTGTTCCTGTCTGTTCCTGTCTGCTCCTGTCTTCATCTTGCATCTATCCATAGAACTCCAGATCCCAACCACAAGGCAAACCAATTGCTGATCCTGCTTCAGCTAGTCCTCAATCCAAAAAATTATCCCAATAACCAAAGGGAAGCTGTGGTGTTTTGGGGAAGCATCCTGAATTTACTTGGCTTGCTGCCACTCACTGCTATCCTGCTATTCTGCTATCATGATGCCCAATAGTATCCAGTAACCAGAATGTCAGTCCAGAAGAACTATCCTTTGGTATCCAGTCTGTGCCCAGCTGACTCTGCCCCGCTGAGTTTGTCTGCCTGCCCTGTGTTAGACCAGATCCAGGTGGTGATCCAGAGCCATGCCTGTTCAAAATCCAAACTAAAAGAGGACTGTCAGTAGCAGTAGGAATCAGAGAGACATAGTAAACCTTGCCTTGCTTTTTTCCATCCCTACCTCTAAGTCTTACAATACTCATCCTGATAACTGTAATATTGTCACAACCATTCTTAAAACCCTGCCTTTGATTCCTTGCGCTAGTGCTAACTTCTTTAATAATTTGTCTTGGGAAATCCTAAACCCTCGGGTAATCGGACCGGGTCAGCCAGGGCGGGTGCAGAGGTGCTGGGGTTGGTTCAACGGATCAACTCCAGAACTTACTATGTCTCAATCTGGTCGCCTAGCCTGATTGCCCTAGCGTGAAGTAAAACTGTCCTTGTAAAAATTGATTTCTGTTCCTTTTTCGCAACTTTATTTTTCCAAAAACGCACCTCATAGTACCTTGCATATCTCTCTTAGTTAGCTTAGACCTATAGCTACTTCCAACCCAAAAACTGCATCCAGATTTACTATATTTCACCCCTTTTTATTAAAAAATGTTTGGGTAATTTCAGGCATGAATGAGCATTTTTGCAAAGTTTTACACGTCTTATTTTTACTATCAATTGTTTTAAACCATCCATTCATTTTCACATTGTATGATTTTGCTCGATCTATTGCTTATGATTGTTTGTAACTTTCCAGTTTTTTCCTCGTACAGAATTGTACTTATTTAAGGATTTTTGCACACATTCATTGTTTTATTCAGCCATTTCTGAGTGTCACTTTATCCTTGCAAGGATTCAAATACATGTTTCTATCTTGTTTGGGGAGGGAAGGTTGGATTTGAATTCTGTTTCTTGTTCCTCATTCCTGATTACCTGCTGATTCCTTTTATCTATTAAGAACTGATTAATTGTGTGTTGAGGAATATTGCGGGGGAAAATCCTAACTTGAGTGCTTTCTTTCCCAAAATTCAAAAGTGTCTCTATTCTCTGGTGTTTTCTATCTGTGCTGCTAAAGGGTTAATTTGATTGCATTGTTCACATTCCTAATTGTTATTGTCACCACATTGGTGATTGCTCCCCCATATATTAAAAAGTGTTTGATTTTCTTGAATTTTTAAATAAATAAATGAATATTACCTTTACCTACCAGCCTGGTTCCTGATCCATTGTGACCCGGGGTATCTGAAAAGGGGGTGTGATATGAGTGGTGTATCTCTCAAATATTGAAATTATGTATAACAAAATAAGCATTTCAGTTGTGCACTGCATAATAGGCTGAGACCAGGGAGTATCGCCTGATTGAAATCCTTAACAAATTTGGGGCTCGTCTAGGATTTTGAGTTTGATTACCACCTGTGACAGTCTAGCACAGCAGGCTAACTTGCATGGTAGTGTTACTTTGTGTGGTTGGTATACTGTGCTACACTGTACAAGTGCCTCCCAAAAAATTCTCCAAAACAAGGCCTGTCTGTAAAAGTAAAAATAAATCAACCCCGAAATAATTAATGGCTATCCCAGTAGAAATCGGTATGGCTAGGGAGTACATCCTGCACAAGCTTTTTGTCAGAGGTGAGTGGCCAGAACAGGATGAACATGTCTGGCTACAGGAGATCACACAACAGGTCACTGCCATGAACATAGATACATGGCAGGGCAATGGCCTATTACACCAAGCTCTTAGTGAATTATAAATGTCCCCAAAAGTTAAAGAAGAGCAAATCAAAATTGCCAGAATTGCGGCTTCATATACCTCCACCTAGGAGTGATACGGGAAAAGCACGCTGAAAACATAGTTCTGGCACAGAATCAAATTGAATCACTAGAAAAAATCCAGAATGATCTAGACTCATCAGAACAAAGGTTACAGAAGAGCCAAGAATTAGAGGCAGAATTTAGACATTATGTCACAACATTAAAAGAGGATCTGGCTTTCCTACAGCAAGAGAATGCAGAGCAAGACACCCAAGTACAGGCACTGGAAGAGGAGTGTAAGGAAAGGGCTGACTCTCTACAACAGAGTCAACAGAAGCTGGCACAACAAATAATGAAGCCTGCACAGAACAGATAGTTACCCTACAAAATCAGATAGAAACCTTGAACAAGGAAAATAATAAATGAATTATAAAAGACCTCCACTATCAAGAGGAATTTGATCAGGAGCGCCAGAAAACCAACACCATCAAAAAACAAAGAGATGACGTGGCAGAGCAGACGAGTACCCTAAATCAAGAGAAAGACACTCTAGGCCAGGAAATAAGCGAGTTACAAACCAAGCTAGATGAAAGTAAGTTGGTCCTTCCTTCAGGAGTTAAAAGAACTAAGAACTGAGCATGGGAAGCTGCTAGAGCACACCAGACGGGTAGAAGGTGCTCTGAAAGAGAACACCCAAGCCAAAGACACACAAACCCAGGAGATGAATCACTTGCAACAGAGAATGTCCCAGTACCCCCAAAACATACAGGAAGCGCAGAGGGACAATGAAGCCCTCTGTGAAAAGATTAATGGACTCCACCAACAAGTAGCACGGCAAGAGCGAATCATTGAGACCAGTAAGGCCTTGATAAATGAACAAAAGGGCCCAGATTTTTGCTTATCACCAGGAAAAAGGGGCTGAAAAAGAAAAGGTAGAAAGATTAGAGAAAGAGGGTGCTAGACTAAATTGTAACTGGAAGGACAGGGCAAAACCTGATCATAGCATCAGGACTTCTGTACTCAGGGACTCAAACCCATTCAACACCATGAACACTGCCAACTTCATGTGTACTGGCTCACACGAGCCGGGGGCCATGGGGCTGGCAGAATTCAACAGGGTTGGTAAAATGGGACAGACAGATCAGCGCCCCCCAGAAATTGAGGGATGGGTGTCCCTGCACAGATACCCAAATATTAGGGCTGATATCTCTGACCAGGAAGACTCCTTTGAGGGGAGGGTCAGGGAATCAGATCCACTGAAATACCAACTTCCAAGGGACCAGTTTGTGAAATTTGGTGGGGACCGCCAGGAAACAAAGCCCAAAAAGAGTATCCTGAGGAACTCTACCCAGTTAGGGCAGTGGGGTGGGGGAGCCAATCCTGGGAGCAGGGAAGAGTCAGAAGACTCTTCTGAGCAACACAGAAATAGGGTAACTAGGCCCCCACATTCTGCAAGCCCTTCTCAAGCTTGCAGAATCAGGGAGTGCCTAGAGGACCAAGAAGCCACCTCCAGTACCAGCGCCTCTGAGTCTGAGGACGAGTGGACTCGTGTGACTAGAACCAAGAAGTCAAACAAAATTAAGAGAATTATGCAAAAAGATCCTATTAGAGAGATCAAGGCCATTAGAAGTGTGACAGCCAGAATTGCATACAGTATGTGAAATGGACATTCTCCCCTGAATGCTCCAGTTTCTTTGCGGGGCTGGAGGACCAGAACCCCTCCAGAATGTTCACTTACAGGGTGGCCATCTTAAAACATTTCTCTGCTCACTAAAACCCCAAAGCGGCCCTCAAGACGGCCTACAATCTGCAGTGCGGGGAAGATCAGGCCCCACAAGAATTTGTGCAGGAGCACAAACACACCTTTGCACAGACCACCAGGAGGGTGCAAACAGATAGTCAGGAGTTTATTACCACCTTCTTTCATGCCTTTCCAAAGTACATAATGACCCAGCTGGTGAGGGACTTTCATGAGAAAATATCACTGGATTGGGTCATAGAACAGGCGACCCGCATTTATGAGGTACAAAAACCGGCAGATAACAAAAACACAAACAAAAACCCTAAACCACCCAGCACCCCTGCTGCTACTAAGGTGGCGGAGGAGAAGGTTGCTCTCATTCTAGATCTGGAGATGAGGGGGCCTAAAAATATACCTGCACCAAATCCATCCAATAAAAGACCCAGAAGGCCCTCGGGTGAATCCCAGACAGGTGGTAATCAGGGAGGTAATCCCACAAGTGGGACCCCTAACTCCCCTGATTACATTAGCCCAGATACAAGGGTAACATAGCCATCCTGGGGTTATGTATGGAATTCCCCAGTCCAAGGGGGGGATCCAACCAGGTAGGTACCACCCCAGGAAGCTTCCCTCCTAACCTTCCCAGGAGGGCATTAATGCCCCAAATGCCGGGTTGAGTTTCGTTTCCTGGTACCCACATAATCCAACTTGCAGGACAACCCTCTATTCTTTCCCTGCTTTCAGGAGTCTAGACAGCCCAATCCAGGAGAGGGGAGCCCAAGGGTGGAGGGTTACCAAAATTCTCCATACCCAGGGTACAATGGGAGAAGGGATAGTTACCCTTGCTGTGGGTCAACCAGGGTTGACCAGAGACCTTTGTCCCAGGATCTGGGTTGCATGTTGAGGGCTCAACAGAACCCTCAGATGAATATGGCAGCTCAGAACCCCACACACCAAGGGTCTGGTACTCCAGAACAATGATGGGGGGAGCACCACGGCAACACACCGGTTCCAAGGAAGGGAGGTGTAAAGCCCTAGAGGAAGCTTCCTTCCTTGCCCATGAAGAGCACCTGGACACCCAGGAACCGGAACCAAAATCTCCTGCCCCCAAAAACCCGCTACCCAAGGAACAGAGGGCGGGTAGGAGAAATTAAAAACCCAAAAAGACCCATATTGTGGAGGAGGGTAGTGTCCTGCTATTTGAAGGAGAGGAATCCTCTGAGGATTCTGGGAAAAAAAATCTTCTCCTTCAGGGACAGGGGAACTCCTCCCAAAGAATAATGGGCCCCAAGAGATCAGAATGAAGACTGGGTGAATGTGGGGACTGAGTTAGAACCGCTTATCATTTCACCCCAGAATGATAATCAAGGAAACCAAATTTCCCAAACCAAGTCTGGGGACTGCCTCCAAAAAAGGGGGGGGGGTGGCCCAGAATCAGAAAAAGAGGATTCTCCAGCTCCCCAAAGCCATTCTGGTGACTGTTTCCAAAAAGGGAGGTGCATGCCCAGAATCAGAAAAGGAGGAGCCCGAGACTCCTCAAATCCTTGAGTGCCAAATCTTCCTTTCAGATTCCCAAACTACACAACTCCATTCTGGGGACTGCCTCCCAGAAGGGGTGGGTCAACACAGAACCAGCACAAGAGGAACCCCACACCTCACCAACCACTTCTGTTGACTGCTTCCAAAAAGGGGGAGCAGCTACAATCAGAAAAAGGGGAGCCCAAAACTCCCCAAATAGCGGTGTGTCAAAATTCTCTGTCAGATTCCCAAACTCCAACACCAAATCATGACCAAACCACCCCTGTATCAGAGTCAAAAATAAGGAAATGGACCACCAAACTTGCCCAGAATGCCCATTACCTTTGCCCATTGGAGGGGAAGGAGGGTTGATTTTATGCCCCAGTCCAAGTGCAAGGGCAATTGACATATTCGTCACTGGTGGACACTGGATCCCAAGCCACTCTTCTGTCAAAGAGGGCATTTGATCAGCTGAATTCAGGAAGGGGGGAGACATACCAGATCCCTCTCACGCCTCTTCCTGGATAACTTCAGAACTTCAATGGGAATGAAATTCCTGTGGAGAGGACTGCGGATTTGGAAATAAAAATTGGGTGACACAAGATGAAACATCCAGTCATAGTCGTGACTCTGGAGGGCACACCCTGTCTACTGGGGAGTGACATCCTGCGTAGGTTGTCCCCCCTAATAGACTGTGTGAACAAGGTCCTCTGGAACCAGACTAACAGATCAATAAAATTAAAACATAACGCCAACCATGTTAGTTTAAATTGCACATGCCACATGGTTGAACAAAAACCAGATCATAGTGAGTTCCATTTTCAGAACAACCAAGTACCTGATGTGACAGTAATTGCTATAAGACAACAAAGTGGTGATGGGAACGCCTCTCCATTTCTGACAATCAACCTTCCTTCCAGTTTCAAGCGGCATTCCACACTGGAAGGAAATACATTGAAATTCTATACTAATTCACAATCTGAAAATCCCAATTCCATAGTCAAAAAAGAGAAACCAGCTCAAAGTTATTCATCCCTGTTCAGTTAAATGAGGGGAAGGAATCTGTTCTTGTCCGAGTGTGCGTGAACAACGGTAAGAGCTTCATCAGCGAAACCATGTTCCGAAAACTCCCAAAAGATCCATCCATTCCCACATTTAAATTGATTGATAAATGGGAAATGATCCTGGAAACTCCCAATTCCAAACATCTGCTACCCAGCAGTTGTATGTTCAAAATTTCTATAGGCAACAAAAGCATAGTACATAATTGTTGGGTCGTGCAAGATGTCCCTGCTTTTATTCTATCTAGGCAGTGACATTCTCAATCATTTTGCCATTAATTTGGACCTGATAAATTACAAAGCCTGGTCCCAATTCGGGGGTAATCCCGTGGACTTTGATGATTCAGAAAAAGCATTTCGGTCAGCCCAATTGCTGCCGTAAAATCCTGACGCATATGTTTACCTCAACATCCATCCCCAACAGCAAGGGTTGGGGTTAAACCCAACACCATTAGTTAATGTAGAACACAACACCATTCCAATGCTGATCGATAACAGCGACCTTATGAGTATCACTCTGGGCGCAGGCACCATTATTGGAATGGAGGTTGATGACCGACATTTTTCCATGGATTTAGGTAATTAACTGATAGGACCAATCCCCAATGACTGTTCCGACAGTGATAGTGAAAATGACATAACACCAGACAGGATCTTCACCCAGCAAGGTGGGAATTTCCTGGTGTATTCTTCAAGCCCTTACGGTGAGGAGGAGGTGACTTCTGACATCAGGCGGGATGAGGTGATCTTCCAGATCCACTGGGACTGTCTCCCTTGCCTGAAACCCTCTGTCCATGAGAATACTTTAACCAGGGACCTCTCCACCCAGCTGGAGGAGGCCGCTGAGATAGCAAAACTGGAAGTCTTTCCAGGATTCAGGCAAATGGTTGAAGAGAGATTCAACCTAGCTGATGCCTGTGAGACTCCGGAGCAAAAGCAAATGTTTTCTTAGATTTTCAAGATCTCTTTGCGGTGGACTCATATCATTGTGGTCGCACCGGAATCCACACAACAACAATTCCACAGACCCTAGCATGATTCCAGTGTTTTTGAAGCAATACCGCTTGCCTCTTGCCTCCCGCATCCATGGAGTTCCAGATGGAAATAATCAAAAACCTTGAGTCCCGTGGGATAATTTGTCCAGTCCACAGCACCTTTAATAATCCGGTGCTGGGGTATAAAACCCAATGGCCAGTGGAGACTGTGTGCTGAACTGAGGGAGCTGAACAAATGGGTCCATATGTCCCGATGGCCTCTCCCCTACATTGACCAGGGGCTGGCCCAGATCCAGGGGTCAAAGGTATACACTGCCTTTGACCTGACCAATGGGAACTGGACGGTGCCTGTCAGTAGCAAGGACCAATACAAGCTGGCATTTAACTTCGGGGGCAGCAGTAAACATAGACCCGGACTCCCTTCAAATACATCAACTCCGGCAATGAAGGCCATACCTGACTTGGGTGAAAGGGGTAACCTGGCCTATGTAGATGATGTCCTGATCAAAGCTCAACTGTGGAGGAACACATAGCAGAAATCTGTTATGTTCTGACACAGATGAGTGTTGCCGGAGCAAAACTCTCCTTTCAAAAGGCACAATGGTGCAGAACCCGGGTCAACTTCCTGGGGTATGAGATAACCCCTGAAGGTCTCTGTCCCCAGGAAAAGAAAGTGGAAGCACTCCTAAAACTGAAAGACCCCACAACTCTGCGTGATCTAAGGAGCCTCCTTGGGCTGAATAATCACAGTAGGGAGTTAATTGAGGATTACGCAGAGAACACAAGACCCCTGATCCATCTGGGGGGCGTCAAGTGGGAGTGGGGTCCAGAACAAGCCGAGGCAGTAAAGTAACTACAAAGATGTCTCTCACAAGCGCCTTGTCTAGCTTACCCTGTCAAAAACAATGCGTTGTTCTTGGAGAAAGGGTTCACGAATACATGCTTGACAGTAGTATTATATAAAAAGCATGACAAGGTCAATAAAGTCATCTCCTATGCAAGCAAGACTTTATCGTCTGTGGAGGAAAAATTCAATTGTGAGAAGGCACTCCTGGCAATGGTGTGGGCATTGAAAAATGACCACAAATTCATCCAGCGGGAACACATTATAGTGGAGAGTCACCACCAGCCTTTGCAATATCTCCAAAGTGACAGAATCTGGCCCAGAAATGTGAGTAATTCCATTACTTCCTGGATTCTGTAAATGCAAGGCTTTCCTGTGGAGGTCAGGTATGGCCAAAACAAGAAGTGTCCCCTCGCGCAAGTTCTGGCTGACTTGCATGATTGTGCCAGAGAAAACTGTCTCGAGGACGAAAGTCTTAGAACCCAGGACAACATGGAGGCGTACCTGAATTCCCCGCACAAAGTCCATGAAAAAGACAAGTGCAAGGGAATGCCCACTATTTATGTGGATGGGTGCTCCTACCATGTTGACAACAACAGGGAAAAGGAGCTGGTGACCGGCGTTGGGAATGCCTGGGTAAATGATGACCCGCACCCCTCAGCTGGGTACAAAATCAGTCACCGTAGTACTCAGGTGGCAGAGATGATGGCCGTTCATCAAGCCATCCTCATTTCTGTCCAACACCAACTCCACAAACTGGTCATAATCACTGATTCAGATTATGTCCGGACCGGGTTCGTGGAGCATGTTAAGTTGAAAAAGTTGAGGCATGCTATGTGCTAACAACAAACCGCTTGAACATGGCAAGCTTATAAAAAAATATTGATGATCTGGTCACCTCTAGCGGGATGACCATCTATTAGAAAAAGATCAAGGGTCTTTCAAGGATAGAGGGACCAGACAAAACTGGAAATGACCTGGCTGATCAACTGGCCAAAACCAGAGCCATCCAAGGGGATATCCTCAAGATCGAGTCCCTGTTGGGGGAAATCTAGGTCACTGCTATCACTAGGTCCCAGACAAATGCTCACAATGAACTCTCAACTGCCGAATGGAGTAAGGAGACCCCAGACCCTGATTTTATCATGGCACAAAAAGGGCATTCGAATATTGGTAAGTTTTATCAACACATTGATGACCCTGAGAACATTCCCCTGATGGAGAGCGATTACACTGGGAAAGAGGACCTCAGGGTGTTGATGAAATGTCCAAAATTGTTCCAAATCCAAGATGGTTTGTTGGTAAGGAGATCCATATCTGGCTGTGACCAGTGGATGGTCCCTACCTCATTCTGAAGCTTGATGCTATGCCATGCCTATGATGCGGCCACAGCTGGTCATCGGGGGTTTCATACTTCATTAGAAATCTTGCGAGAGCTTGCATACTGGCCACACACGGGGCAGAACCTCGACCAATACTTGAAGCAGTATCTTGTGTGTGCACAATTTCAGCCAACATCACTCACTCAAAAGAGGGGGATGAAACTGCCTTGATCAGATTTACAACTAGATTTCATCAGGCCCGTGATTTGCTCCTCTAGGGGGAACAAGTACATGTTAACCGTAACATGCTTGTTTACTAAATGGGTGGATTGTCTCCCAGCCCCAAATTGTCTCCCAGCCCCAAATTGCAAGGCAGAAACAGCAGCTGCCCTGATGATCAATCATATCTTCTCGTGTTTTGGACTACCCCAAAGGATTGAGTCAGACCGAGGTAGTCACTTCACCAGCGAAGTATGACAAAGTAGTGGGAGATACTTGTGGTAAAAAGGAAACTACACATTGCCTACTGGCGGTACTCTAGTGGTGGAGTTGAGAGTTAGAATAAAACCATTGTGTGTCTATTAAAAACGTTTGTAGCAGACTCTGAGCCAAGTTGGGACATCTGATTACCGCTTGTCCTGATGGCCATCAGATCTACCCCTTCTTCTGCAACTAAGATGTCTCCATTTGAGCTGATGACTGGATGAAGGGTGGTGCTACCCCAGCATCTGCTCTATAGAACACAAGAGCAGACACAGATAAATGCCTCCACAACCCATGAGTATGTTGAGAATCTAATAAAACACGTTCAACATGTTTTGCGTATGCTAAGCGGAATCTAGAAAGGTCTGCAGAAGGCATGGAGACTCAGTATGATCTAAAAACCACCAACAAGGAATACCAAGTAGGAGATATGGTCTACTTGTCCAATTCCCAAAGGAACCAGACCAAAGAGTGTAAATTGTTGCCTAGCTGGCAGGGACCTTTTGAAATTGTAGACAAAATCTCCCCTGTCGCCCACAGAATCTGCATCCCCAAAGGTGAATTGACAGAAGAGAAGTGGGTCCACATCAATCAGCTAAAGAGTTGCCATCCCAGGCACATTTTGCAACAAATAAAGGAGTCCATAGCAAACCCAGTGGGGGATACAACTGAAGCATAGGAATATTTGAATTGTCACGAATGCATGCATATCCCACTGCTGTCATCGCGATTTGAGGACAGTTAGTGGGAAATTGTTGCAACCGGTTTGTGTTCTCTTTTATAGATTTGTACTGGTTGCACCTTCCTTACCAAGGAGGACCACCTCTGGGACCCGGAGGGAGAAACCAAAGGAAATCTGGGGTTTCGCTCCACATCAGAAAAGAAAACCTGAGATAAGGCTTGGGGTATTGTTCCACATTCCAAACAGAGGCCGCGAGGGGAGCATGTCATATCGTTCGCTGATGGAAGAAGGACTCATACCCGACTGAACCTGCTTTTTCAAGAAAAAACAAAATCCCACTTGACCGACTCCCCCCCGACTGCAATTCTACATGAAGTTGGGGGGGAATCTGTGGGATACATTGATTCACTCAGATGTGCCTTACCCCATCACTTGCTTTGCATGCCAGCATCTCAAAATTGCATTTACAACCACCAAAGTAATGGCTGCATCACCCTGCCACACACGATTCAGGTGGTGAGGAACAGAGTACACACCACAGGAGTGGGCCAGTGTGCTCTGCAATATTTTTCTACAAGTTAAGTGAAAGAGGCAGCATTGCCTTGCTGGAAATCTCAAAATTCCCAGTTAAAAATGACACCTTTTTCAACCTTAAAAGTGCTGCTTGGGGCAAAATTCATCAATTTCGCATGAAACTACTGTGATTGAAAAAAAGCCCTGCCATGTCCAGGAGCATTCATTATGTCTCAGAGGAACCGTGCCTCATTTGAATGAGAACTCCAGTCAAAATGCAACTTTGAAAAATCAACCAAGGACTCTTCTTTCACTCGCACAGAAAAGTGTGCATATTTTTCTACAATGTATCAAACATAAGCTGTCTTCAAAGAACTTCTAAATATTTGCGCCTTTTTAGTGTCATGTATCATTGTGCTGATAAAATTCATGCTTCCAGGAAAATGACCTTGGTTGCAAAGGCAGTGTTTGCAAAGGCAGAGGGGGCTGCCAAGTTGAATTTGAAAAGAAAGAAATGTTATTAGTTGTTAACACATGTGGTAAAATGTGCTTTCGCTGAATGAAGAAAAATTGGCCCATTTAAAAATAAGTTGTTGGGTGAAGGCCTGCCTACTTTGCAATGTAAAGGATTTGTTGCTGGTAAAAGTACACCTATGAGCTGTTTTGATTCCACAGATTTTGTTTAAATGAAGATTTAAAATAAGAGAATGAAGGCTAAAATTCATAGGCTAAGTTGGCAAGCTATAAAAAAAAATCTGCTCTTCAAGTTACAGCCCTGTAAATTCCTTCAGGAAGAGAGGCACACTATAAACTACTGGCACAGGAAAGCACTAATTGCCAGCTTGAAAGACCTTGAAGGGACCAGGACAAAGGGGTTTCACATGCTCAACAGACATTTGTCTTTGCTCCAGGCTAGGACAATAGCAGTCCTGGGACTCTCCCCTGTCAAGTGTGAAAGGTAATAAAACCTTCAATCAAGAGAGAGTCCCTCA
Source organism: Ambystoma mexicanum (assembly GCF_040938575.1). Lineage (NCBI taxonomy): Eukaryota > Metazoa > Chordata > Amphibia > Caudata > Ambystomatidae > Ambystoma > Ambystoma mexicanum. Next base: position 699,246,211 of record NC_090930.1, read on the forward strand.
TCCTTCTTCAAAGAAACTGCCAGTTGGTGTTAGCTGGGAAGAAAAAGAAATGACAGACAATGACTCCCATTTGCCTTAAGACTATTTTAGAAATAACGTTAAAAAGACTTATATCTCAGCTGTCAGAATTGGTAAAAAGGTGAAATTTTTACAGCATAAAAGTGGAATTGTGGGCTGTGTTTGAAAACTTGGTAGAACGTTGTGACACACTCTGGACAGAAACAGTGATATATGTTGTATTACAAGAAAAGCATCCATGGTGCAAATGTAAAATTGTGTACATACATCCCTGGGGACAATTTTCATCTATGGATAACATTGGGGATTTTTGGGCCAAATCTTTAATGTGTACAATTACCAAAATGTGTCAGAAAGGCGAGGCAAGGTCGCACAGACTGGAGGTTTGGACTAATCTCTGCTGCACAAAATATGTAACCAGTGTATCTGATTTACTAAGAGGTGGCAACTGCATACATATCCGGATTTTGCAAAATCGGATTTTCAGTAAAAATCACATCATAAACATGACATAACTTTTCTGATATCCAAACAATTGTGAGCAAGGCAGACATTATGCCCTTGCCCAATCCTATTGTAGGGGTGTGGGTAGTGAATCCTGCCCCTGTCATATACTGTAATGATGTCATCTGGCAATATAAATAAGGGCCCCTGACTAGCACTCAGGAAACACACACGCACACACTGATTCCTGATTCCTACACCGGCTTCCAGTTCCTGTCTGTTCCTGTTTTCATCTTGCATCTATCCATAGAACTTCAGATCCCAACCATAAGGCTAAGCAATTGCTGATCCTGCTTCAGCTAGGCCTCAATTCTAAAATTATCCCAATAACCAAAGGGCAGCTGTGGTGTTTTGGGGAAGCATCCTGAATTTACCTGGCTTGCTGCCACTCACTGCTAACCTGCTATCCTGCTATCTTGATGCCCTATAGTATCCAGTAATCAGAACTGCCAGTCCAGAAGAACTATCCTTTGGTATCCAGTCCCTGCCCAGTTGACTCTGCCCTGCTGAGTTTGTCCGGCTGCCCTGTGTTAGACCAGATCCGGGTGGTGATCCAGAACGCTGACTGTCCAAAATCCAAACTAAAGGTGGACTGTGAGTTGCAGTAGGAACCAGAGAAACATAGTTATCCTTGCCTTGCTTTGTTCCATCCCTAGCTCTAAGTCTTCCAATACTCATCCTGATAACTGTAATATTATCACAATCATTCTTAAAACCCTGCCTTTGATTCCTTGCGTGAGTGCTAACTTCTTTAATCATTTGTCTTGTGAAATGCTAAACCCTTAATCCTCTTTCGGGTAATGGGACCGGGTCATCCAGGGCGGGCGCAGAGGTGCTGGGGTTGGTTCCACAGATCAACTCCAGAACTTACTGTGTCTCAATCTGTTCGCCTAGCCTGAATGCCCTAGCGTAAAGTAAAACTGTCCTTGTAACAATTGATTTCTGTTCCTTTCTTGCACCTTTATTTTTCCAAAAACACACCTCATACTACCTTGCATACCTTGCTCCCTCAGTTTAATAGCTAGAGATTTCATTTCACTTTTTGATTGTACCTAAGACCTATAGCTACCCCACAACCCAAAAACCGCATCCAGATTTACTATATTTATTTTATTAAAAACCGTTTGGTTAATTTCAGTCGGGAATGAGGATTTTTGTAAAGTTTTACACATGTTATTTTTACTATCAATTGTTTTAAACCTTTCATTCATTTTCACATTGTATGATATTGCTTATGATTGTTTGTAACTTTCCAGTGTTGCTCCCGTAGAGAATTGTACTTATTTAAGAATTTTTGCACGCATTCATTGTTTTATTCAGCCATTTCTGAGTGTCACTTTAACCTTGCAAGGATTCAAATCAATTTTCTCTCTTGTTTGGGGAGGGAAGGTTGTATTTGAATTCTGTTTCTTGTTCCGCATTTCCGATTACCTGCTGCTTCCTTATATCTATTTAGAACTGATTATTTGTGGGTTGAGGAATATTGCGGGGGGAAATCCTAACTTGAGTGTTATCATTCCCAACATTCAAAAGTGTCTCTATTTGTTATTGTCACCACATTGGTGATTGCTGCCCCATTTATTAAAAAGTGTAATATTTTCTTGAATTTCTAAATAAATAAATGAATAATTACCTTTTCCTACCAGCCTGGTTCCTGGTCCATTATGACCCGGGCTATCTGAAAAGGGGTGTGATATGAGTGGTGTATCTCTCAAATATTTAACCTATATATAACAAAATAAGAATTTCAGGTGTGTGCTGCATACTAGGTTGAGACCAGGGAGTATCGCCTGATTGAAATCCGTAACAAGGCTATGGGGGAAATTACGGAGCTGGGGAATTTCCTTGGGCCTATTGAAAATGATTATGAAACTACACAAAGAGAAGCGTGTTAAAGTGCGACTAGAGAGTAATGGCAGCAGATCTAGTTGGATCACTACAAAACTGGGCTTCAAACAGGGCTGCTTTTCAATCTGTACTTATATGACATGGACCCTGCCGTAACCAATACTAGATGTATACCACCACGCCTGGGCAACCATTAGGTTCAATGGTTTGGCTATGCTGACATCGTCATTCTGAACCTTACACCATATGGTCTACAACTAGCCTTAGACAACCTCTTGTCCTCCTCCGTAGCGAACTCCCTAAGAATAAACGCCACAAAAACTAAAATCATGGTTTTTAAGCCATCATACAAAAAGTGGCACTTTCCTCATGAAATCTCAAAGGGGCTCCAATTTAAGTAGTGCGCAAATATACCTATCTGGGCATTGCGATTGATTCAAAACTACTGCGTGTCTCACGTCTGAGTAAGTTAAAAATCCGTAGTGCCCAAATAGCATGCGCCATTTGCTCGCTTGCTTACAGGGGAGGAGGCTATTCAGTGGGATCTGTTGTCAAGCTGTAGTCAATGAAGATAGCACTGATTATCTGCTATGCCGCTGAGGCATGGGCATTTTGGTTAATTGAAGCCATCTCCAGAATAGAGTGTACGACCCACAAGCGGCTAATACGTTTACCACTCTACTTGTCACCAGAAATGCCCTATTTGGAATTTGCCCTTACACCTATAGGCAAACGAATGGTGCTGATAACCTTCTACTAGAAGCTTGACCATGCTGCGAGTAGTACTCTCATGGGCCTTCTAAATGAAGTCTTCTCCTGAAAATATGCCTACATGAAAGTTTTCTGGCTTGATGCACTCAAACATCTATCTGACCTAAGGTCCGGGAAACTGAGAATGGACCCAATGGCAATGAAACTTGGCCAATGCAAACAAACCATTAGGTCACTGTTGGACACATATAGCTAAATAGTTGACCTAGCCTCGAAAACGACCGCAGAGTGCGTTTTCCCATACATATTGGAAAGACAACTTATTCCAAAGTACATCCAGAACCTCAATGGTAAGCATCTTGTATGGGTCTATTTATGGATTAAGTTTAACGCTATCAAATCATTTGAAACAACTGGGAACTGGTTTAGGGTGGAAAGGCACCATGGAATTTGCCCTTTCTGCAGTAACACTGCTATTGAATCTGTGCTGCACCTTCTTTTCGATTTTAGTGCAATGGCAGCTTTCTGACGTAAGGCCATCGTTGCTGCTGGCCTCCAGTTGATAGAACGTTTCAATGATCTATGAGACTTATTCATGCCTGGGAACCAAGAAGGAAGCATAATTAATTTTTCCAGGCTATGGAACAAAATCTACGATATAATTGCCATAATTGAAGCAGGACCCAATAGCACAATGTGATTTGTACCTCTTAGTGCCTGTATCTTTTTTATTCACCACATCTCGATGTGATGTTTTATGAAATGTATTTAAAAGTAATTAATTTAACTACATAATCAAATGAAAAAGGAAATTCTATTTTCGTATCACTGCAACATTTTTGGTAAGGATTTTATGTCTCAAAGGTATGTTTATCTGATGAAAAAAAGTAAAGTGAATAAAAAGTGCTACAAATTGCCAGAAAAATATACGGTGGCAAGGATGATACGATTACAACATGAAACTGAAAACCACCAAAATAAGTGAGATACCGTAAGGTTACCATTGAAGCCCTGCCTATCTAGCCTCACACATGCAGTCTTCATGAAATCCCAGGTGGCATTACAAATGAGGCCATAGATAATCGCACTGATGACAATTTATCTGAAATCATCACTGACACATTTCAACCTATCAGTGTACTAATGCTCTAGGTAAAAGGCTTCTTATGAAACCATGCACTAGGCACAATATTAGTACCCACAAACCACACAGGGCATGCCCCGTGGTGCTTTTCATTCGGTACTCTTGGCTGAATATGGGTCATGGCTATGCTGGAAATGGAAAAATTGTAATCTAGGAAGCATTCCCCCTTTGTGCAGGGGAGGGGGTTGAGCTATGAGCATGAGGCCTAGGGGAACACACCAGCCCAAGTCGAACACACCTTATCTCTTTAAGGATCCCAATTGTGGCGATTTTCATGAAAGCAAAGCACATTTTAGGAACAAGAATAACGGGAACTACGCTTGTAAGAATTGTGGTTGTCTTTAAATTTGTAATAGAAAGGAATGGCACTTTTTTCTTTTAGTGAATGACATGTATTTCATCTGTTATATTCACCATAGGACGACGGGAACAATGTTATGAGCAACTTTGATCTGCCAAAACACTGATTTGTTCTCTCTACTAGCCTTTCGTTTCTTGTTAGTCGAGCTCTTGATAAGAGATGAGCTGTTGGGCTCATGGAGTCGATGAGTCGTGTTGAGACTGTGGGGTATTACACTGGGTCCCTTTGGTGGCTTTGGTGATGGTTTGTGGTGGCATTACTGTCCACGATTCCAGGTGAATATTGGCGATGAGGAGTGCGGTCGTATTGCCACTCCCCTTGGTAAAGAGCTAAAGGGCACTGTCTCCACATGGTGTGTTCTGGAGTATATATTGAGAGTTGGACCATATGCTCATGCTATGGGCTAACGATTATGAATAGTGGAGGACAGTACATAATGAGTTTTTCCCATGTCTTCATTTACAGAGCTATGGATGATTGTGTAAAACTTAGATGACATTGACTTTGGAGTAGACACATTCATGGTGTCGGCATATGAATTACGAGTGATTGCAGGTCTTGATGACAGTAGGTGTGGTTAGGACTGACACATTTGTTGTGATTAATTAAGATTTGAACCAAGTGGTTCATAGCAGTGCTGATGTGTAATTGTGTGTGTTTTGGTTTTGACTTGTAGTGGTTTCCAGTTATTAAGGCATTGCAGATTGTGACACTGTGTAAATATGTGTCAGGAATATGGTAGAAGACACATTGTCCCACAGATGAGTTCAAATGTGCATGGGTACAAAGAGAGGAGAAACAATTATGTTTCAACACCCCTGAAGAATATCAAGCATATTGCGTTTATGACAGAAACATGTTGGGTATAGGCATGAATATTATCATGCTTTGTAATATTAATATCAAAATATCAGGTGTATCTCTGATTTTGACATTTGGACAGACAGAGGTGTAGGCAATTATTGTAAAGTCCTATTTCAGATTGTAGGCTCTCCTTTTATGATAATAGTTAGAAGTTTAGACACTTCTTAATTTTATATTCATGTTTTTATCATGAATAATATAATTGGGATTATTTGTATTTGATTTACATGTTTGTATATTTGAATCAAATTTCTTTTTTGGATTGTGTTGTATGGTTTGGCACTACTGCAGGACAAATTGCCTTTTTTGTTTATATGGTCAACTTTACCCTAAAAGTTGGTATTGTCAACATGCTTTTTATGATTTCGGGTTACCCGATCAATTTAAAAAGGAACACGAATCACCACATATGTTTTTATATGAAATATGTCTGTGATAGTGTTAAGATGGCCAAGGAAAGTCCCAAATTACCCAGAGGACTTGGAGTCAATCCAAACCGGATTCATAGAGGAAGTAGAAAACGTGCATGGCAAAATACAGCTTTATTATCATCCAAATAAAGCTGGGACAGTATTCAAACATTACAATCTTGTTTCTTTCAGAGGTTCGATGTCTTAAAATTGTGTCAAAAATGCTCTGTTTACAAAATATTGCAGCAAAAATGCTGTGGTTTTGTTGCCACAATCATGTAAAGGATGCAGGGGACATCCCCGCATCCCCTGGACCCATTATACCATTTACGGGGAGTGGGGGAAACACCCTGCAACCCCTGCTCCCCTTAAATGGTATAATGTGGTACACCTTTACTGGGTTAAACCAAAGCATTTCTGTTGCGATTTCTTTTACCAGCGACATTTCTGTCACAATTTTATTACCTGATACCCTTTCTGAGGATACAGTGAAAACCATTGGTTAAATACTACACATTTGTCAACACTGACATCATAATATAATCTTAGTTGCAAAAATATATGGGGAATGGGGATTGGTTAGTGGGAGGTGGTTACATATACACTATATGTCTCTGATTCATGGAATTCATTGTGCTGTAAATAGGGACTTTGTGCAAAACCCCTTTTGTTGATTCATGGAATCAGCTGCGCTGGACTCTTTCTTACTTTGCAGGGACTTTGTGCCTCTCTGCATGTCTCTGCGAGTGGCCGAATGCTTTGCGCTAGATACGACAGAGAGCGAGGGGATGGCCTACGCAGACACCAGAGTAGGGGAAGAACACACAAAAATGAGGAAGACCAAGGGACAATGTGGGCCAGCCCACAGGCAGTTCACTGCACGCCCACAAATGTACACAACCAAGCGTATTCATCAGTCTGACCATGCAACCTTTCATCAGGGAAATTCCCACGCAAAACTCTCAATCTATCCACCATCCGAAGTCAGGCATACAGACACTTGCTCATAGGAATCACTGAACAGAGGTGAGATCAGATGTAGGATTTAGAGGTGCATGCATGCACACGCAGTTCCAATCTAACTTAGGGCTGTGCGTACAGAGTGCAGCAGGGGGCATGAACGGTTTGCACGCAGATTGACCAGAGTATTACCTAAGTTACAGAAAATGGTACGCATGTTGTCGGGGTGCCGGTAACAGTTAATGGCGACCCCACGCAGTATTGACGAGGTGCTGGTTTGGTTGCGGGGACCACACACAGTGTTACCAGTGTGCATGAGTTTGTGCCTAGGGAGCCTGCAAAGGTGGGGGTACGCTGCTGGATTTGCTTCATATGGGGGCATGTCAGGGGCGTTCCTGCTTGTGTATAGGTTTACTTTACAGGAGCATGCAGAAAAACATATGCTCGCAGGCTCATGCATAGTTGTGCTCAGCGCATAGGCTTTGCAAGATCTATGCATGCTTTTCCATTAATCAAACCCTATATGTATTAAAGGTTTGATTGGGTTAAGCATCTCTGGAAGTACCACCTAGAACCACTTCTAAATTGATAAAGGTAACAATACATCATCCCTACACCAAGTGATCGGCTGGCAAGCTATTTCATGGGGGGCATAACATTGAGGGTTTTGATTGTATGGTTCTTTACTAACTAACCTTGAAAAATTGACAAGTAGTCAAGACATGAGCCAGACAAAGGGTTGGGGAAGATAGGCCCATGGACTGTTCATTGTTCATTAAGGAAGTTACCATCCCTCATTCCTAGGCCATGAGACCAGGCACTCTCTTTGAATTTGGCCTTGTTTGGTGCCTAGTGTCTTCGTGTACGTGTAGGGAGTTTGGCAGGTGTTCTAGCTGTCTTTGTGTCTAATGAATAGTCAGTGTACTTCAATTATGGGTCACCTGTTATGGGACCATGTATGAAATGGAATAATCTCCTATTTAATGGGATTTCAGCTACTATTTATACACATGCTGTGTTTTCTGTTGCCACCTGGGACACTCTTGAGTTATTCTTCATGGTGTATTTTGGCTTGCTGCATTACTGCTCCTGGCCTACGCAGGCTGATTGTGTTCTTATAAAACTAATTAATATGGGAGTATCCAGCCGACGTCCAAGGAATTACTAGCTTGTAGCTTCATTCTTCTGCTTTCACCCTCCGTTATTTTCCTATTTAACCTTGGCACTATTTGGCAACTCCTGTCTGAGCTCTGAACGGATATGTATATCTGCGGATTCAGTATTTTGAGTTATTTCAAAGTCTTGAGACCTTTCGTCTAATGAAAAGCATGCTGTGGGATCCATTTTAAAGAAATGCCTGCCCATTTATACTCTTGTTTCTATGTTAGTGCGCTATATTCGCATGTCGTTTAAGTTACATTCGACTTATACATTAGGCATGTTAGTATTCCTCATGCTTGTGGACACTTTGTTAATATTCTTCATGTATGAATACATATTTTACCTAGTGTGTATGTTCTTCATGTAGGAGTGTACATTTGCCTTGTGTCTAATGCATGCACATGTATTGTTACACCAGTTTGAATGCTTTTGCCATCTTTTGCCTAAATTGTCTTTATATCCTGTTGTACCTACCTGGGATAAATGTGGTACAGTTGCCTCAGTGAGGAACATTTCTCACTTGTGCTGTATTGTGCTGGGGAGGCGCATAAGCTACAGATGACACATTCATCTGCCTCTCAACAATAGTGATTCAGCAATAAACCCCTTGAGCAAGTAATGCACGATGGCTCTGTGCTCATTTCATTTGTCACTAAACTCACCCTAAAAGAACAATTCCTGTACATTGCATGACCTAAATACCTATTTGGACAACTTGTGGACGGGATGTGAGGGTTGGGCTATTTCTGCAGCGAGCTCACACATTAAGCATTCAGTCTCGGAAATTGGCAGAAGAGTGCTATTTGTGGTCGAGAACTCCAGAGCACCAGCTTGGGAGTATTTATTGCATACTGCTCGACTAGCATGGGCCAGGGAATTTGGGCCACAGATCTCAATGGTGTTGTAGCAAGACAACGTTGCAGGAGCAGCACAGTTCTTTCTTCTCTGACCCATTTTGTACCCTGCGTATGGTCATACCCTAAGTGCAGAGCTACTTTCAATAGTACCATGAGACATAGCAAATAGTTATGTTTCTTTAATTTTAGAGCCATCCTAGCATAACCTAATTGCTTCTTGGCCCCCTTTAGCATATTGCAGAAGCAGATCTCCCAAGGTATATTATCAGAACAGATGGATCTTGAATTTTACCCAATAAGATATTATTTTAGATTAGTCTTATGTCTTCTTGGAGGTTTTTCCACTTTCAGGTAGTGATTTAAGTCATTCATCTGTTCTCTTGCGCATTGTTAATGTAATGCTGCAATCAGCATTCGCTATGACGCCTACGTTTGTGTCATGGTATTAATACAGACTGTTAGCAGGAGGTGTTGTAGTGTTCTCGCTTGAGCTACCTAATTTTGTAAAGTCACAATCTGCTCTTTTATGACTGTGATATTTCCTTCAGGCTTGTACTTTTAAGAAAAACGTGTTGACTGGTCTGATAAGCTTTTATTGAGTGACTGCATGCAAGCTTGTGAAAGCATTTAGCTATGGATGACAGATTCAGGAACACAGTGTTGTCCGATATGTGCTTATGGACTTGCAACTAATAGTTTGTTTTATTTTGTTACTGTGCACTTAGTTTATTACAAACCTTTGACACATTAAAAGTAAAATTATAATAATAATAGACTAATAATTCTATATACACAGTACTGTTAGTACTAGTTAAGATACACCTTCAGTCAACAACATCCATACATTTCATTTAATCTCTAGCTCATTTAGTGAGATAATTTTGTATATTAGATTTGCTGCACAAATATATCAGTTTATTAGTTTCTTCAAGAATTCTTTCCATATAATAATAGCAGTAGCCATGATTACGATTGATAATGCACCCATTATGGTAGACCAAAATTGGTCAACGTTAGTAAGAAAATTGTTATAGCCACGAGAATATAGAATCTGAAATGATTACAATTCGTCAATATATGACAACAAGTCTCTATTTCCATATGACATAATCAACAAAGACGATCTTCGTAAGGAATTTTTTGCCAGGCTCCAATTAGATCCATAGTAGGGAGCAAGTTCAATCGTAAATGCATCATTACATGTTTAAGTTTGTTAGTACAAAACTTTTAAAAATACGTAAATGGTGAGTGTATGTGAAAACCTAGTCGTATAGTCTTAACATGTCGTTATCTCTAGTTTTATCATATAGTTTATTAACATTGCTTGCCATATCCCAGTATCTAGCTTTTCTTTAAACTTGTTCTACATAATTTGGGTCGGAAGTAAGCACATAAACATTCAAGCTCAATTCACTGAAAGTTCTTGAAATGAATCTGAAGATAAGATGGAATTTTTGTTTCTGCGGTTGGAAACCCAGTTATATTTACAGGATAAAACAGTGGGCCTGTGCCCAGCCTGTTCACTAGTATTTCAGTTTTAGAAATATTTCCTACGGCTATGGCCTGAGGGTATTGCTGACAAGCCATCTCCCTTTACACTACCCAAACAGCATTGCCTATGGCCATGCCCTGTGTAATAATACAGAATTTAATAGATCCCAAAGGGCCTAGCCCCTGGCTACTGCACCTGGACATGGCATGTTCTTATGCACTGGCTAAACACACCTAAGCACATTACCCACAGTAAAAGGCATACATCTGTGTCCTGTGTGTTTGTTAACCGGACATTGGCTTTGCTCTGGAGTATTGCCAATCCCCAGAGTAGGCACAAGACACGGTCCATGGTCATTACCCAGAAATGGTCATGTCCTTTGCAATACAACCCATCCATTTGGTACCCACAGGCCACAGTTTTTGGGTTATACATCTGAAATAGAACATGCAGCAATGTCCTAGCTCACTACCCCTGCCCACCACACCCACAGGGAAGAGCATTAATCATTGTCCAATGTGTATAGCACCTGGGGAATGGCTTAAGTATTGGTTGAATCATGTGCTCTCCAAGCCCTTTCAAGTTAGAAAACCATTATATAATTGTAATAGTTGATTATGCTACCCAATATCCAGATACCTTACCTTTAATGAACTATCATCATCAGGCAATGGAGCCAACCAATCAGGTTTATTGGATCGCAAGCTGAATCCTATGATCTCAGCCCATGTCCTAAACAGCCTGACGGTTGCTGCCCTGCCCTGCGATCTTGTCCTCCCTCTCCTCTTCCTTACCCTTTGTTCACTGTGTCATCCCCTCCCCACCCTCCTACCCCTTTCACCATATTCATTTGGCGGTGACGCCATGGCTGCCACTGCTCCAGCTTCCATCCTGGGCCACTGTGGAAACAGAAGGGGGGTTCTGCTTGGAGCCCCATACCGTCTCCACGGCGGTCATGTTAAGAAGTAGTTTCTTTGAATAAATGGGACGCTATCTTAACTCTTAATCGCTAAATATCCACTCCTGACCTTACCTACTTATACCAAAGGGTATAAGTAGATCTCTCTGATTCTTTTAGTTTACAGTGCTTCGATTTTAACTTCATGGATCACAAGCCGCACTCCAAATGTCTATGGGTAGGGCTCTACAACCTCACCAGATTATGCGGTGTCCTACTTGCATGGCACTGTGGTCCATAGTAACACATGGAGTGAAAGAATGAGCTACATTTCTGGGCATCTCAATTGTTATGGGATAAAGAGTTAATGCAGCAACGTGTAATTTTACCCATACCAATGTCATGTACTTGGGCTTACAGGTCAGTAAGTTTCTCATGCAGTGACGAGAAGGTAAGGTTTCAGTGGTTCACAGAAGTTTCATGCCAAGCTCTGTGAATGAGATCCTCGCCTTCCTCAGTCTTCCCATATAAAGCCAATCCACATATTATGAGGTGGTTTGAGGAATTGCAACTCTATACTTTCACAATATAATTATTCTTAAAATACACACAGAAACTATTGTTCAGTAGTACAAAGGGATAAGCCCTAGTTTTATACAAGCTCATATTGTACCAGCATGACAGACACATTAATTACTACAAAATGATGTTCGCTCACAGAGTAGTATAACTTCAGGCTTAACCATGAGACCTGAGAATGCACTTAATTCTTTCAAAATCAACACTACTTACAATCATTTATTTTCATTTTCTTTTCCTAGCTCAAGAGCAGCAGTGAATTGTACAAACTGTTGGTAGCCAGCATTTGGGCTGGCATCTTTTAACAGTAGCTCAATACTGTACGTTGAGGTCTGTGCATCAGTATGTGACTCCACTGGGATATATCCGTGGTCAGGTGATGTTGATAAAAGCCATGTTTTGAGAGATTTGCGAAATTGGAGCATTGTGGGGTAATTCAAGTCGATACTGGGATCGAATGCCACAGGTTGGGGGCATGACAAGAGACAGATTGTTATTATGAGTGTCTGTTCAAATCCTATCCAAAGAAAGAGAACCCTTATGTTGTTTGCAAGATGACAAAGAACTAACACAAATTAACCACTGCTGACTAAAAATGACCTGATAAAAATGGGTGAATTATGTTAAAGAATTCAATAGATGTAAGCCATGCAGTGTGTGTTCAGAAGAGGATTTCACAAAGAAATGTGTGGAACTTCATTCAAATTGTCTATACCTGTTTTGTTGATGGGTGGAATACAGATAAGACATTGAGTTTTTGATAATTTGTTTGACTTAAAAAGACACCGATCAGGACAGAAAACACCAATCAATATATATACAATTTAGAAGGATCTCAGGGAGTGTCTGGCCCACACTGGGCTTACTGTAACCTTCATCAATCTTTTAAGATCCATTGCTTATAGTGGTTAAAATACTCCTGGTTGGTTAGGTCACAGGTACAAGGGAGGGAGGCATGAAACCTGTAATGAAAGGAGTTAGTGAATAACAACATTGACTAGTCAGACTAATATGTGTTTTAACCTCTACTTCCTATGTCCCTAAAAGGGATGATCTTGAATGCCTTCCTGTCTGCTGCCTAACAAATAGTTAAGTCTTTAAGTACAAAATTGGGTTCAGCCCATGTATTCACCAAGAAAATGAAACATTCAAAGACTCCCACTGTGAATCAAATAGAACACGTGGAAGAGAGGCAGTGACAGACCTGGCCTTAATCTTTCTCTGTCCTGTCTCTGATATAACTAATCAAGTTAGCATCGTTCATGCTATATCTGGATCTGCTACGGATGTCATCATTAAACATTGACACCTTTTTCTTGACATTGTAGCAGTCAACACTAGATAAGGAATCCCAATAGATGCACTGACGTTTGTTGCAGTTATGGTCTTTGCTACTAACTCATAGGAAATCAACTTCGTGCTTCTCTCATCAAATGCAACCAGGAGCAGGAAAGGCTCACATTAGCCACCTCGCTGCAGCACAGAGGTAGCTGATGCAGGGCCAGAGATCAGGTTGGAGAGGGGATTGCAGCATGCTGGGGGCCTTATGCACCAGGCCCTCCTGTTCTATCAAATGACATATCTTTCAGCAACTTCTTCAATGCATGCCTAAGAACATTTGTTGGACAACTCCTAACCAGCCCCCATCCCAGGGAAAACAAAAAGAGAATATTAGGGGTGTGAGGATTCTCATACTACCCCATTCGGTTAATGAGGCATGTTGAACCATGTTTGGTTTTACTAGTAGGCTAAAGCCCCTTTCTCAATGAGGACACTGCACATTTTGAAGGATGGAATATGGAGAAGTGATGAAGTGGTAATGGCTTACACAAATTAATTTGGTTTCTTATATTGGGCTTCATGCTTACAGGAGACATAGTGAAAGCATGGGTAGCCTTTAAATGGTCCCTATTTTTTACTGGGATGGTAAAAATGCAGCATCCGTAGCTTCATGCGCCCAAAAAAGGCTTTAATGTGACTGAGTCCTTCAACATGAAACGTTTTATGAAGGGCTCCGGTCATGCATCCACAAAACTCAATTCCATTTGAGATGTTTTCCAAATATATTGGGCATTCTGAAAACACTACTAGATGTTATCAATCAGTGGTCAAAGGGGCAGAGCCCCAGTTTAATAAGCCCTCACCGTATGGTGTTTGTTGGCCGACAGTTTTTCGATTGAATTTTTACCAAAATAAATTCCATCGAAAACAACATTCAAATATAGGGGGAGGGAGTAAGGGGGTAAAACAGGTAAGGAGGGGTTGGGGTAGGGTTACACATATAGGGATGTGAGGTTTGGGGGAAACCCCCAAATAGAAAAAATAAGAAATTTGATGAGTTCTTTTGATATAATTGCCAGTTTATACTGATAATATTGAATACAAAAATGTCGAAAGTCATAATTTGGGAAAAATAATGTAAAAAAAAAAAAGAATTTCTTTTTCACTACGTTTTTTATTCTAATAGGGGGGGTTCCCCCCCAACCCCCCCTTTTTTTTTACCTTTTTTTACTCGGGAAACCCCCAAAAAAATATATAAATAAAAAAAAAAAGAATTTGATTTTTTTTTTTTCACATTATTTTTTCGAAATTATTGTCTTTCGACATTTTTTTTCTCGATATTATGACTGAACACCATAATTGCCATCGTCAAACAGACATCGAACCAACCTCACATGATTCCAACAAGGTAGACAAGCTCACCCAGTCTTCTATGAATTGAGTAGATGCAGGTTATATAGGGTGTGTTGCGAAGAGAAGCTAAGTTACCCCACATATGGATGTCACAAATATAAAAAATATGTTGAACCTCTCAAAAACTAAATATGCCCATTTGAGGGATGGCTGGAATACAGTTAAGACCTTGCGTTTTAAGAAGAAAAAAAAACGTGTTTCTGACTAAGGAGGCTGCATCCATTACACCTGTTGGCAAGCCCTAGGAATAAAAAATGCTCCAAGCATCTAAGGATTAATCATAAAGGTTCCCGCTGCCCGTGTACTACAGTTCAAACCTCTGAGAAGCAGTTCCATGCTGTGTAATTGTATTTTAGAAATGAGGTCATTGCCCCTCCTTTACAAATTCCATGAATTATAGCATAATAATAGTGCGCACTTTCCCTAATACAGTGCCTGCCATTCTTTGGAACAAACCATTTACTGATTACATGAATGCCAATGTTTCCATTAAGGCATCTGCATATTGTTTCTCAATAGCTACACAGGAAGGTTGGCAGCCTCACAAGTTAAATACTGTAAAACTTTAGGATTGTATTACATTTAAATTAGATTTAACTTGGGTGTTTTAGAACGATTTACAAAGGTTCCTATGCTCTCATTTAAAAAGGACATCAGAGAAGAGAAATGTGGTAATTATCAGTGATTATCATCAGCAGCAGCAGTCTGACCCCGATAATGCAGACACTTTGAGTTGCAGTAAAAAATACAATCCTAGCTAAAAATAAATTAAAAAAAAAAACATAAAATAGCTGCAACTGAAACCAGTAAGCCTTACCTTATGGAAACGTTGGTTATTATGAACTTTCTACATGACCGAGGCAGGGAAGTTCAGATCTTGTGGGAAGAAAACTAAATGTAATGACAAACTCTCCTTAGTTGCTATTATGCACTCCTCCAAAACTTTGGAGTTGATTAACAATTCAATTTCAATGTGAAATAGACATTAGACAGAATGGTATGGTGTTATTCGGGCATGATTGCACACTGTAGTGGTGAAGGCAGCCTTTGGTGTCAGGGAGTAAGACTATGATGGGAGACACACTTCATTCTAAATGATCCAAGGTAATTGAAGTCTGGTAATTGGATGTTTCTTTGGCAATTAACTCCCAAATGAGTGTGTGTGTATGTGTGTGCCTATATGCACGTGCAAATGGTGTTCATTAGTGTGCTCCCAGAGAACATGTGTGCAATTGCATTTATGACTTGAAATTGTGCTTTTTTTAACCCAATTTGGAGAAACTCCAGGAAAAATGCCAAACAACTTACACTCAGCTCTGTAAGTGAACACACAGAAGAAATGCAATAAATGAATGCCAGATCAACACCCATCCAATTAAATATTGTACAATATGTTCATGATGCCTGTGCCAACAATAAATGCACGCTTTGCCACTTAGAAAATCCCCATGAATTGTGATGCCAAAAAGGTATGTTACCACTCACTGTAATGCACATGATCATGATGACTTGGTCCACAAGATATGCCAGCATGGACCTGTGCAAAGAAAAGTGGTATATGCTCCAATAGCTTTCAGTAGTGGCACTTTAAAATGAATTCACTGTAGGATATTTTGTGTAAATTTGGGGTCTGGCGGTATTTTCTTACTGCCAAAAGAAGAGTGGTAGTTTAGTAATACATATCCTCGCGTTTAGATTGGGTTTAGCCTCATATCATCCTAGTGACCATACCTTGTTACATTATATTGGAAAATCTAGTAATATGTACTACTGGCGGTATTTTGGGGTAATAGGTTACTTAGTGGTGAGCATAATTTTCCTTCCCTACATTATGACCCATCATACACAAAACCTTCCTTACTATTATAGTATTCTTAGTGATCTATAGAGAGCCTTGGGCCTACATCCAGGGACACCAAACACTTTTACATAGAATGCCCCTACAGCCTGCGGCCGGTATCACGGGTTTATCTACACCAGTGATCTATGCCCATAGACATTGCTGGCTCATGGACCTCCAGCAATATATATATATATATATATATATATATATATATATATATATATATATATATATATATATATATATATATATATATAATTCCCCAAACAACATGCAAAGGGGAACACACACACACACTCTTATTTTATAACAGCTTATTCTGTTTGTTATTCTATCTGTATGAGCAAAATGGCAAATGCATTACCAAAGAGAATAAATCTCCCCAGTGGCAAAAGTACATTCCCAAATGCAATTAAAAAAAACATACACCATCTGTTTTTATATATTATTTGTATTGCATACAAATATCCTTCACAATGAAATCTTACCATGTACTTACATTGTTATCTGTAATACAAGAAGAGAAAAATACATAGACAGAGCAAAATTCACTTTGTAACATTATAACATGATGAATGAAATGCAGGGTATTTCTTTTGGCTACACTCCCTAAATGATATTTTTAGACCAGACATTTGTCAAACAACGGCACACAGTAACCTCACTTCAACCGTGGGTGCTTACCAAAAAGATTTGTAGTTCTCTCCCCCACACGACCTTCTTTCACTCGCCTCAGAAGAACAGGCCCAGTCTGCATGAATTGCCTCTGTAATCTTGGCGTCTGAGATGCACAGCAAAACTTCCAAGCCAATGCCAGTGACACGAAGATTGTCTGTCTCCCGAGCCCAGCAAATACAAACTAACTTCTCTCTCTGACAGTCTTCCCCCAGCAGAGCTCTGCACCTTCCCACTTTGCCTACGTAATAAATCTGCAGACACTTTGCTTCAATCAGGTTGAAAGGCAGCATCACCCTTCACTTTTGTACAATAGGCTCTTTACCCAGGGAGCAACTGTATCTAATATAATTTCCTGGTATGCAGGCTCTCTGCTTGCTGCAAACACAGAAAGAGAAGGAAGAAAAAAACGAATTTCAGAACATGTATGTTCACCTAATTTTGCACACAAAAATTACATTATAATGTTAATGAGTTAGCACTAGTGATGAGTAATTGTCAATTAAATCAGTGAGTTGTATAAATAATGTAGTCTCCTATGCATGAGGTATTCCAAAGAAGAGAAAATAAATGGTGCCCTTTTAAACTTTGCAGCTTCACATTGAGTTTTTTCTTTTTTACTGTATTATAAATCCTGTACCTTGCATGCCTCCAGCCACATACTCACATGTTATACTGGCAATATAAAACTGGTTATATGAGGGTGCCACATTATTGCTGGCAATGAAATGCTATCACATTCAGTGAAGCCCTACACACTCCAAGGCGCTACAAATATTATAAAGCGCTATATATTACTACATTATCCCACCTTTTCTGACAATTTGGCAATGTTCCAAGCCACAATTGGAGGAAATCCAAATTGTATTCCTCCTTCCTTTTAAAATGTATGTGCATTGGGATATCTTTCACTCCCTATGGTTGCTAATATCACCAGTAACATCTTCATCTTTACGGACAAAATGATTAACCATCCTCCCATCACTAATACTACAACAGCTAAACCCACCAAAGTGCGTTCCACCCAGGTTCCCCAATTAAACATTTCCACTTCCATTATACCCAGACTACTAACTGTAATATTTTCCTTCCTCAAATTCATTCTAATAGTGTGTTTTTCTTTATGATTCAATAAGAATTCCACATCCGGGTCTATTGGGAGCGTATCCTTTTGAAAAAACTCAAAATTATCCACTTGGCTTTCCCAAATATAATTTGTAAAATGGAACAACGTTAAACCCCCAATCAAAACAACTGTGTCCTTTGGAATCTGTAAGTAAAGCACATTATATTTCAATTCCTTGACAACAAATGTTACCTGATTTAAATGCATCATTGTTCAATTTTTCATACAGGTGCTGACCAACCATTTGTTTTTGACCATTTTAGCTTGTGCTAATTCTTTACCACCCAGATTGCTAATGACTACTTCACATCCTCCTAATATACCTTTATCAGATTTTAAACCACAAATGGCATCGGTAGCATCAGGAACAAATGTTTTACCTGGACACATGTCATTTTGTTCTTTACATTTTATACATGTTTCCAAGTTCAGAATCAAGTAAACCTCAGGCTCCCATGACTGAAATGCCATCACTTCTGGAGTATTAATTTTTATAAAGTTCTCTTCTTGCCAAAATCCCATGTTATTTACACATTTAGTTTGATAAATAAGTTCAGGGGCTATATATGGGATGCATAATAAAAACCCAATTTTCATCCTTTCCAAATTCACATATAAGGGCATTGCATTGCCCATTTCAAATGCAATTTTCACTTGTACCATATCTATCTCCCTTCTGGTCAACCTATCTATCATTTGATGAATAATATCTTGTGAAACAAAATATATCGGTATATGTCCTCCAATTAATTGGGAAATTGCAATTTGGACTTCTCTCATGTAATTTGTCAACAATCTATCTACAAGATTTATTACATTCAGGATTTAATTCAATATCCGTTCATGCTTAATTATTAATTTAGTAGTACGCTGTGGAACATCAACCTGCTCGTTTAGTATTATTGCAGTTTCATTGATAAACTTCACTTGTTCATCAAATCCACCTCTAATTCCATCCAAAGTTTTTTGGATCATTTCCAAATCAAAACTCAACTTTTGTGCTTTAGTACTGAGTGTCCCTACTGAAATGGCATTGGCCGTTGACATTGTAGTACCTATTATAGCTCCAATAATAGACATTACCAATGAGACCACAAGCATCACTGCTCCTCTTTTTCCTCTCCTTTTCTTTATGTCCACTGAATTCACAAATGTTTTTTCTAACTGCATCAACATATCTCTTATTGACTGTTTGGCCTACTCTTGTCTTAACTATAGCCACTCTTTAGTCTGCTCAACCAGGATTCCAGTGTTGTTAAAATGTTTTTCCATTAAATTATCAGGATTCAAAGGTATATAAATATTTTGAAAGATCATCCTTCTATTGCTCATTATGAACCCAGGCACTTCTTCCACCGCAATGCCAGATGCTGGTCCGGGCTCAATGACAACCTGTGCTTCCAAAGTTTTGAGATTCCCTACAATCATCGGCATTGCCATCCATGTCGCTGGCGCCATCATCAATGATATCCGTTTTATAGGTTTGGTCTTCACCCCCGCCCGGGGCTTTTTCGGAATCTTTCCTTGTGGATTCCAGGACTCCATCATCTCCCGTGTCCTCCGGTCCTGTGACCTCCGACCTCAAAACATAGGTTAATGGTTCTAAATCAAATAGAAAAGAGACAGATTAAGTATATAGCACAATACCAATTTCACCTTTTTACCAAAAATAAAATATTTAATCCAAAACATTTTGCCCTTTTTCATTTTGTTTCTGAAATTAAGCACATGTTAGAGAAAAAACAAACATATGCACAAAATGTCATTATACATTCAACATATGTCAACCTTGTAATAAAATAACATCATTAGCTTCAGCCCACTTTTTAATGTTTATCACATATGGTATTTTTATTTACATCTATTCCACTAGAAGAATCACATATATTTTTATTTGTTTGGTATTGGGCACTATAAATAGAACCATGTGTTTTCTTTCATGTATTTAGGGCCCTTGAGTAATTTTTACTTGCTCGAGCCTCCTTACTTCATATTTGGGATGACAGGGCTTAAATTGGTTAACATGAACAAATTGCTTTGTTACTGTTTCACCCATCGTTCTTCATATTTTGTAAACCATTGGAGACACCTTATCTATGATTTGAAATGGCCCCTGACAAGCCACCAGAAATTTAGAATTATTCTGTTTACCCTTTACAAAATGAAATGTATACACCTGATCCCCTACACTATACTTTTTCACAGATGTCTTTTTATCATAATATGATTTTGCACTGTCAGCAGCCCTTTCCAAATTTCGCTGCACAAAAGCAAATGCATGTTGTAAATGTTTCCTCATTTCTTCCATATATTCATGAACTGTAGATGCGATTACAAATGTCTGTTCATGTGTCCTGTATAACAAGTGTTGTGGTAACACCATTTCCCCATTTTCCTACCTATCAATACTTCATGAGGACTAATACCTGTTGCTTTGGCAGGAATTGATCTGATTGCCATCAAAACCAGTGGTAAACGTAAATCCCAGCTAGAACCTGCCTCTACTACAAACTTCTTTAACATATCCACAACAGACCTGTTGTAACATTCAACACCCCCAGAAGAGGCAGATCTGTAAAAAAATGTGCAGTTTTCTTTTCACCCCCAGTATCTGCCACACCTTACTCATTAAAGCGCTTGTGAAATGACTTCCTCTATCTGATTCTATTCTTTGTGGTAACCCAAATCTTGAAAATATATGATTCACCAATAATGTAGCTGCTGTTTGCGCACTACAATCTGGTGCAGGAATACACTCTTTCCATTTTGACATCAAACAAACCATGCTTAAAATATATTGGTTCCCCCTACTCAACCTTTTTTACAGGCCCTGCATATTCTAATTGCAAATCTGACCATGGAAGGATTAAGCCTCTTTTCATCAGTGGGGCCCTATGCATTGGTGAAGCAGGTTTAAATTGGGCACATACTAGACATCCACTAGCATATAATTCCACATCTTGGGACATATGTAGCCAGTAAGCACAATCTTTCAGTTTCTCTAATTTTTTTTGTGAACCTCTGTGTCCTGCAGTTATTGCATCATTTGCATGGTGTAGCATTAGCCCTCTGAATGAAAGGGGTACCACCCACTGTATGTGCCCTGTTATGGTTTCCCTAATCATGAGTGCATCCTGTAGTCTGATTTGTTTTGTATTCTTTAATAGCACCCTCAACTCTTCTTTTCCCACACAATCATTTTCTGTTTAAGGATTTTGTTCAGGGTCTATCAAATGATTATAATAGATTCGCAAAATTGGATCATCTTTTTGTGCCTTAATCAGGTCTTGATCTGGTGTATCATACCTCCATTGCACTACTTGTTGTTCTACCTCTTTTGGAGCTTTAGAGCGTTTAACTGCATCAATTCGTATTTCACCAAGTAAATGTTCAAACGGTAGCAACTCTCCTATCACAGCCCCAATTTTGGCTAAATGATCTGCCCTATCATTCCCCTCCTTATAGTCTCCTAGAGTTTTTAGATGTCCACAAATGTTCCTCCAGTATATTGTTAAATCATTCTCTGACACCAATTTGTCTATAGCGTGTATCATTTTTCCATGTTTGAGAGGCTTTTTATTGTACAGAATTATGCCTCTTGCTTTCCTGCCGGGCAAATATTAGTAATTAGTAAAGGCAAGTAATTGCTTTATAAATGGCTGCCAATTCCGCTACTTGACTGCTCCTAGCCCCAATTATCATCCCTATACTGGGAATGTCTTCACACTTCAACCAGACATTTCCTATTCCTGATACCAATTGTTTATTATTGTCATATTCAATGTGAAAAGCACAACCGTCAACATATACAGTTGGCAAATCCTTGCATGTCTTTTCATCAAAAGCTTTGTGTGGTGATTGTCCAAACTCCTGTAAACTACATTCCACCTCTACTTCATTTGATAAATGTTCAGCTGCATCATGTTGATCTGCCAAACATTGAGCAACTGGGCTCTTTTTATTTTGCTAAATCACAATCAGGGAGGCGTAGGATTGTACTTTCAAGTTTCACCCAAAGTGTTACTTGGGACAATGTTTTAACACACATAAACACTTGTAGGGGTCCACAATTTTTAGTGTGGCAGCTAAATCTTATTTTGGTTCCAATTAATGGGTGACCTCAGAGAACTGTTGTCACAGAAGATTCCTCATGGTGTATAAGGACTTCTGTCCTTGGGAGTGGAATGTGTGAAGGAGGAAGCACTGTTGCCCATTTGGGAGCCAGCAGGATCAATTAAAAAGAAGTGAGAACTTGGGGCCTTATTTCGAAGAGGAACTGCTTTAGAATTTTATTTGACCTTCATAGGTGGTCCCCGAGTTGTTAATTCACTTCATAGTTATTTGAAAAAACAAACAAGGATGTTTGTTGAGAGTTAAAAATAAGGAACTTCATCCATAGTATACTGTCATATGGTCTAGTTCACAGGGTATCCCTGGTTCATTTCTGGGATATCCTTGATTAAAATGTAGTCGACCGGTTTCGATGATGTACTATGTATCACTGGCGGTATTTTGTGGTAAAAGGTTACTTAGTGTTGAGCATAATTTTCTTTCCCTACATTATGACCCATCATACACAAAACCTTCCTTACTATTATAACATTCTTATAATATTCTTATAATATTCTAAGTGATCTATAGAGAGCCTTGGGCCTACATCCAGGGACACCAAACACTTTTACATAGAGTGCCCCTACAGCCTGTGGCCGGTATCACGGTATCACAGGTTTATCTACACCAGTGATCTATGCCCATAGACATTGCTGGCTCATGGACCTCCAGCAATATATATATATATATATTACATGGACGCGTTAGCGTCCATGTAGTTATGGTTACGTTGGTGTTTCCATAGGAAGAGCACTTTTTGGGTGGCTTATAACTTCGCTCCCCCTGGACGAATCCTCACCAAACTTTGCAAAAAAAGTATATGGCCCACTCTGAATTTATTTGCAAAGTTTGGTGAGGATTCGTCCAGGGGGGGAAAAGTAATAGGGGGGTCCCAAAACGTTTGTATTTACCCATAGACTGAATGGGAAAAAACTTTGCGCACGGCTACAGCCCAAACCGCTGGATGGATTTACACCAAATTTGCGGCAGGAGCGGCGGCCTGGTCCCGAAAGCGTGCTTAGGCAAATTTGGTGTAAATCCGTCCAGTAGTTTTTTAAAAATGACCAAAATGTAAGGCAAAAAAATTAGTGATATCTGTGTTCGTTTCGCGGATGGACTTCCCTGTTCGCTCTGCGGACAGCACCCCAATGGGCCCAGCGGCTTGCGTCATGTCCGCGGACATGCGACGTGTTCAATGATTGGGTGGCGTGGTGCATGATGCGCGTCAGATTTTCTGTTGCACCGGCCATCTTGCATTTGCGGACGTCCGCAGACAGCGCAGTGAAAGTTTGTTCAAAATGTGTATTTAGTAGAGTGTGTTGGTGTGTAGAAGTCTTTGGGGAGGATGGGGGAGTATGAGATAGGTTCAAAGTTGTATTTTATTTATGTGCTAGACGCTTTTGTTGTGTTCAATTTGTCTGCGGACAACACGGCTGTTCTGGAATGTTCGTAAATAAACAGAATGGATTCGGTGTCAACTTGAAAGTGTTCTAAGAACACTTGTGGGGTCTTGGAATGTTTGCAGGGGGTGTCCTGGAGACGTTGTCTGTATTGTTCGTTGGCAAGGTGAAAATGTTTTAAGAACAATCGCGGTGTCCTGAAATGTTCGTACATAAAGAAAATGGGGGTGTCCTGAGGACGCTGTTTGTATTGCCCTCTGGCAAGTTGAATGTGTCCTAGGACCTTCCCTCTGTCCGCGGACATAAAAATGGTTGCAATGCTTGCATCTATGGGTGTGATATGCTGCGGTGGTTGTGGCCAGGGTATAGAATGATGGGTGCATGGCCATTTGGCCATGCACCCAAGAGTGTATGCCCTAGCCACAACCACTGCAACATATCACACCCATAGTAGCTTTTAACTTTGGGTCAAAAACTAATTTATAAGGAACAATGTTATAAGCTTGTATTGGTGTGATATGCTGTGATGGTTGTATTTATCTTGTTATTCGTACTATTTGGTTTAGTAATGGGAGTCCATGTTTTTCTTGTTCATTTCTGTAATTAAAGAAAATAGCATGTTAGTATTAGTATTTTATAATGACTTATTACATTGTACAATCAACATTTTCTTCTTTTTATTGACCCTCATATTTAGTAGATTACAAACCAGAGTACTGTGCAATTTGCAAAGTTTCTGTGTTTGTTGCTAAAATCATTGGGTCTGTGGGAGAAAAAAAATCCATGTTGGATTAAAAAAAAAACCTTTTTTCTGTTAACCTACAGTTTATTTATTTGTTTGTTTTCCGCGTTTACTTGTTCTTTCTGCCTAATGCTTTATGCATTGGATTGTTCCAGTGTTTGTGAGCAGTAAGATATTAGGTATTTGTTTGGATATTGTAAAATTTTGGCCCAGTTAGATAGCAGTAGGCGTATTCTAACTGTTAATGTTTTGATATAATTTCGTGGTATTGATTTATCTGTTTGCATATTTGTAAATTTTGGGACAGTTAGATACCAATTGGCGTATTCTAACTGTCCATTTTTTGCTCTATTTGAGTGGTATTAATTTATCTGATTAGTTGTTGTAGAATCTTTGGGCAGTTAGGTTTTGAAATATTGTGACAGTTTATATTTTTTTACTACAAGTGTACTTAAGGTGTAAGTACAGTTCAGTTATCAAATTTTGGTTTTAAGAACATTAAATACGCATTTGTAAGATTAGCTGGTAATCTCTGCTTTAGAGTAACGGTACTATCATTACATTCAAACCATCCACATTTTTTGTTTATATATGCAGTGTAGTGCCCTGAGTTGGTTGTGGCTCCTGCGTGGTAGATTATGCCTATTGTTGTGAAGGTTTTCCTACCAAGCGATATTTGACCATGTGTGAATCCAGTCAGCTTGCAGTTGTTTTTCGTACCATCTGCATTGTAACGTAGAAGCATTAGTATTACCTATTTACTATGTGTTTGTATTAGTAATGTGGAGCGATTATCCAAATTGCAGGAAGAACATAATCTACTGTGGTTTGCATTTTGTACAAGTTGCTGAAATGGAACGGATTCACAATTAGGTATTGATATATAGACAAAGCGCTCATTGGGGATTTGTTCTTGTGTCACATTGTTGCAGAGAGTGCATGTATGTTTCCACATGTAGGAAATCTGAAAGATTTCATTTATAGGTATGTTTTTGTTTTCCAGTACTTGTAGTAAGTACATTAGAAATTCTTGTCGATCTTCCTGTGAGTTTATAGTGAATTTCACCATTCCAGCACAGTAGTCCAATTGTTGTCTTATTCCATAAACAGTATACGTGTTGTCAGGATTGTTTGCTGCATTTCTGTGAAGTACTAACATTTGCAAAAACAATGACTGTGTAAGTAAATGTTGTCATCAATTGGTGGTAATTGAAATAGAATATTCATTGCTACATTTGCGTAGCAACTTACACTAACTATATTTGAGAATTTAAATGGTCCAGGTAGTTCTGTATCTAACTGTTTTTTTTGGAGTTTGTCTTCCTTCTTTAAAAAAGTACCTGGTTTACTTTCCCTAATGGATTCTTTTTTGCTTGTGGTACTTGATGAAGTTTTAGTTTCTTTTAGTCTCTTTGGAGGATTTGCAGTGACATCCTGTTGCATTTCTGTTTGATTTAGTTTTCTTTTAGAACATTTTCCTTTTCGTGGAACAGGATATGTTTGTAGATGGGGGGTGTACAGTGAACGAAGTCTATTGTATTCTAAAATGCAAGGAATATCAGCATTTACTTTACTTGCATCAAAGTTTATTAGAAATAGACCGTCAATTGTACGGAGGCGTGACAGTGCTACGTAGCTCATGCCTTCTTTAAAGACTGTGTTACCAATGTCTATCATTGCTTTGTCTAGAGTAAGACCTTGTGATTTATGAATGGTGACTGCGTATGCAAGAGTTAGAGAAAATTGTTCTCTGATACATACATGTCTTTGAAGAGAAGGAATTGAGCTGTTGAGCGTCCTATTCTTTTTACTTTTGAAAGTTTGTCAAAGAGAATATTGACAAACTGAATTTTGTTGTCACGTGGCTATGTTTGAAAGCCAACAACTGTACCCGGTGCTCCATTAACTAGTCCTTGGTCCACGTCAAGGTTACGTTTAAGCTTTACTCTGCAATTTAAGGATAATTTTAATATCTTTTCCAAGCCTGCTGTGTTTGAGATTGATTTTTCTAAACTATTTAGTCTTGTTGTGGATTGGTCACACATGGGTAGTGTCATTCCATGTACATCTAGTTTGTCTGTGGCGCTAATTTCCATAATTGGTTGCATTTCTTTGCTTAACATTATTTCATTGAATTTGAAACAGCTTGCAAGAGTTGGCATTAAGGCCATACAATTGACATTTCTGTGGGCTAATTGTTCCATAACATCAGTAGCACATGCATTATCACCATAAAGTGCATGAATGTGCCGGGTTTTCAATATTGCTTCTGCTTCTCTAGAAAGTATACCAACTCTGATACTTTTTAAGATGTTGCCATAAGTGAGATCTGCAGATTTTCTGTTAATTCTCTGTATTGGAAATGTTGCCAAAGGTTGACATTTCCAATGCTGCCAACAGTTTTATGCAGAGTTTGTGTCCTAATGTTTTAAAAATAGGCTCACCTTTTACAGGTGTCAATTGAAGAAGATCTCCGAAAACAATGAGGTGTTTTCCTGCAAAGAGCTCTTCATAGTTTGTTTTGAGTACTTCTTGTAATCTGCGGTGAATCAAAGCTAACATTAGGTTGGACACCATGCTCACTTCATCTATTAGTAGCATTTTCATTTGTTTCAATTCTCTGCATACTTCCATTGCAGCTTCTGCAGAAAGTTTGTAATAATCTAACTTGTTTTGGTGTTCTACTGGCAGGAGTAGTAATCGGTGTAAAGTGACACCACCTATGTTGTAGGCAGCTAAACCTGTGGGGGCAGTGACAACAGCTGACAGTTTGTTGTTTGTCAATTGTTGAAGGAACTTACTGATGATTTTGATTAGGAATGTTTTGCCAGAACCAGCTTCACCACTGACATACAATAGTATAGGTTTGTAATTTTGGCAGGTGCATTCTTTCTTTTCATGTTGCAAACCATATGCGAATTTCTTTTGTTATTTCTTGAAAAATGCTACGTTGCTCTTTGTTTAGTTTTGATTGTAGTGTAGTTAAGTCTTCTTTATCTTCATAGTGACACATGGTGTTTTCTACTTCTATCATAGCTAATTCTGCCTCATTTGTTATTAGTGGTTCTCCCAGTGGTTCTTGGCTTCCTGTGACAGAAGGTTGACTACTGTCAGGAGTGTCCTTATCTAGTTGGGCCTTGAGTTCCTCTTCGTGTTGCTGTTCATTGTGCAACATTTTTTTGTACTGTGCAAAGTTTACATCAGTTATACTGCTTTCAATGGCTTTGAAAGCGTCTTCATATGAGTCATAGGTATCTAGTATTTCTTCTACTTTTCTCCATGGTTTGAAGAGTTGTAGCAGGGACATGTAATATATTTCTTTATGTTGAGGAGTCTTTAATGACAATTTGATTTGATTAATTAAATTTGGTTTGGTGAGTTTTACTAAGCTGCCATCACAGTTTGTCACTTTGTATTTACGGTTTTGCTTATCAGGTTTTATATTATTTTTGTATGTGTAGTTTTGGGCTATGTGGTATAGACACATGGTTTCCAAAGTGGTACTCCTGTTTGGGTAGTATGTGTCCAATAAATTGTTTTTTAAAAAGTCTTGGCTGTTGGGATCATGTTTGGCTATTGTTTTTATATTTTCGTATGATTTTAGAACTCTTTTTCTAGATTTAGCTGGACCAAGACTTAGCCATACTATATTTGCAGATTTACCATACAATGCAGTACCAGTTAATCGATCAGCTGCTTCATAGGATCCACATTCTCTATGGGACAGCATTTTTATGCCCAAGCTGTATAATTACTGAGACACTGTTTTATCTGATGACAGGTCATTCCAGAGGTCTTGGAGCTCTGTCTTTTCTGATTTGGTTAAGTATGCTGTGACATATCGTGCAACTGCAGTAGAATTGTCTGCAATGTACTGCACATCTATGTTTGCATTCCACAAGTGGGCAATGATTGCATTGTAATCATTGATATATTTTTCTTCTTCTTTTCTTTTTATGCAATATGTATTTTTAGGTGACTTACCTTTAACACTATGTCTAACTGAAGACATGAAGTTGTTCACTTGACCTGTATTTGTAACTGGTCTAGGGAAACCAAATCGGCATTTGGTGTAGTATTTCCCTTTGTTTTTGTATTTGCGATGACAATATTTGCCACATTTGTGTCTTTGGAATTGTAAGATTTTTGCATGAAGATCACTATTTGTGGATTCTGACGGAATTTCACAAGTGACATATTTATCAATAAACTGTAAAACAGTGGCATCACTGTCTTGACCAAATTTAGGAGCATCTTTAATCCATAAAAGCATGTGGACATGTGGCGCTCCTCTGGCTTGGTATTCTATTCTCCAAAAGAAGTGTTCCACTTCTCCAAGGGGAGGAACAGTTTTATTACAAATAAAATGTAGCATAGCAATGAAGCGATGGTGAAAATATCTAGAAACATTAACAGGATCCTGAGAACTTTGTTTTCATTTGATATGCGTAGGAAAGCATGTAAATCTTCCCATGCATATTCTGCGCAACTTAATGTAACAAACCAAGTGGGTGGGCCAAGGTTTCTGATCATACAACGTACATCTCCATGGCGTCGAAACCAGTACTCTTTAGTACCTCGCATATTTGCTAATAGATTTGTAAGATTTGCCTGTAAAACCTCATCTTTTTGTTGAACTTTTTGTAATAATTGTGTGGCTGTCATATTTTGAAAGTGTGATCTTGATTCTAATATGTGTGCAACTCCGTAACATAAAGTTGCTAGTTCACTTTCAAAGAGTAGTTGGAATATGTATTCCACATTTTGTCGAAATCTGGGATCTTCAGATTACATTCGTAATGAGCGATATTCTGATGCTCATCTATCATCGTATCTTCCTCCTTTGCCAGTAGGAAAGAGTAGAGGAAAAGCATGTGCTTCTATACTTTTTTTCCCATATGCTGATTGGTGATCCTTTTGTTTGACGTATTTGGTACGTTTCCAGTGCATCTTCTATGTGTCATTAGAGTGCAATGGGTGAATTGTATAATGGTCTAAAGTGTTTGCTATTGTAGCAGGATCTAGGAGCTCAAATTGACCAGTTTCTGTGTCTCTTGAATTATTTCAGTTGTATCTTTCAAGTTTTCTTCGATATTAATTTCTTTGTAATAATCATTATTCTCTTTGAGATATTGCAGGGCTTCTCTAAATGTATGTAAATCTACCAGTTGTTGCCAAATTTTTTTGTCTTTTGTAGGTACTCCATTTACCAAGATAATTAAAGATTGTTGCATTGGACGTTGCACTCCTAGAGTGTGCACATTTTCTTTTAGATCTAATGGTAAATACACTACTTTTCCACGAATACCTTTCACTAATTCAGAGGGAGGTAATTTTGCAGTTTTTGGTTGAAGGCATATTATTGCTTGTAATGGATGAACTGTTTGAATTATGATGCTCTCATATAAATTAAGTTGTTGAAGGAGTTTTGGTAGTGGATGTAATTCCAAGTTTTTTGTGATAGCACGTGAAGGAGTTTGGTTGTTGTCAAGTTTGGTAGTGCAGTAACTGCAAAGTATTATGGGATCAGTTATTTCGTATTTGTTTTCTGCTATAAGGTAGAGAGCTAATTCAAACCATTTAGAATCTTCATTGTCTTCTATTTTGTATGAAAGGTCTATAGTTTTTCTGTTACTTTTATAACACGTTCTGCAGCAACATACACACACGTGGTTTGGTACTTCAGCTGAAGTGCTTTGAAATTTTAGTATTTCTTTTTTGTATGTGTGTAGTGAAAGGTTGCCATGTGCAGATTTGTTACGAAGTTGGTTGACAGCTAATTCATCTTGTAAGTGGGTTTCATTTCCAAAATATTTTTTCTGTATATACTCGATTTCTTCTAGTAGGTCTTTTGGTGTACCATGTAGAAGAATGTTATTTAAATTGGCTAGTGCTAAAGCAGGACTTTTTGCATAATACAGTTTATAAACTAGATTTCTTATACTTGCATGATGTGTTGATATCCTTTTGATATCATGGAAGGTTGTTTTGCAAGTAGGTCCTGATATGCAGGCCAACGAATGTCCTTGCAGTCCGGTGTGCTTGCGTACTAGACAAGCATCCATATTTTGCAGTATTTTAATTTTGATTTTGTCTTTGCTTTTCACATATTGATTGAGGAATAGGCGTAAAGATTTTAACATTTTTGCATGGCCATGTGTAAATTAGATGTTCTGATTCAGTCGAATGGAGGGGTAAATCTAGGTTTCAAGGCATGTTTTTGTAAGGAGTACTTCTTGTTCCATTATGGTATTATTAACTTTTTCATAACCTTGACCACTGCTATATATGGCAATTGTATTTGTTTGCTTTTGTTTGTATGCTTCTTCATTAAAGTATGGTTCTGTGCTTG
The DNA here is from genome assembly GCF_040938575.1 of Ambystoma mexicanum. Lineage (NCBI taxonomy): Eukaryota > Metazoa > Chordata > Amphibia > Caudata > Ambystomatidae > Ambystoma > Ambystoma mexicanum. The sequence continues at coordinate 699,276,960 of NC_090930.1, forward strand.
TAGTGTGACTCCATTCACCTCTACAGATATTTAAGAAGTTATTTCTGTTCACATTTCGTTTATTGAGAAGTCTTTTTTGTAATTTAGTTATTAGTTTTGTTAGTGGTTTAATTCTGTTTAACACAACAATAAATAAGTTTCTTTTGAGAAGAATTGCACTGTCCATCAACGCTTCTAAGATTACTTTCCTACAATAGGTTTGAAGTGTTGAACCTGGTTTCTCTCCTGTTTTTATCAGATTTTGAAGGACTTTGTGACGGAACATTTTGGCTAATATACTTTTCTTGGTATGCTTACTTTGTACTATATCAAGATTTATAGAAGATGTTTTATTTGTAGTGATAGTTGATTTTCTGTTAATAGTTTTTTGGGTCGTTTTACTTTGTGATAGAGGAGGCAAAGTTTTTGCACTAGAAACTTCTTCTGTTTCACAACATGACTGTATTAGCTGTTGTGTTTCAACGTTTTTTACAAATTCTGCTATAGATGGGTGTTTATGTTGGAGACTTTTCTTTTCATTTGCTCTACTTCTGCGTCCCTTTCTACGGAGTTGCTTTTTGATGGGCATTCTTTAGCGTCTGTTGAAAAAAATACAGAAGGTATGGGTTGGGGTATTCTGCAATGCATGTGTGTTGTGTGCATGATTGTTTGAGTAAGATGATAAAGATGTATGTAATGGTGTGATTGTGAATTGGGAAGTTGAACTACTAGGGATGGGTATTCTTCAATTAATGTGTTACTAAACTGGGGTTCAGATGACAGAAAAAAGTAAGCCGGTGGTGTGGAAGAATAAATAATATAGGTAATGCTATACAATTAAAACAGTTGTTTGTTCTACAACATCTACATTCTAGCGGCTGAATTGGGTAATTTGTGTGCCGAAAAATAGGAATTTGAGGGCCATTCTGACAGGAGATCACTGTTTAAGACGGGGGGGGGGATTTTTGGTCAGAATGGTGCAGAATCTCTATTGTTAGGCACAGAAATACCATGAATGCACCGTACAGTGCGTGTGAGTTATAAATCAAATATTATGGTAACAACCTAGTTACTTTTTTTTCAAAAGTGAGTAGTTTGCTTCTTAGTTGTTCTTTGTAAATCAAAATCGGCTGCTTCTATTCAGGCGAATGGGCTTCACTGCAATTGTAGAAGAAAGAAATTAGTAATTTGGTTGCTATATAGCACTGTTTTCATTTTAGACATATATTTTTTTTAAATTGAAAAGCTCAGCGCCTTCCTGAAAACCATTAAAATCATATTATGACTAATAGTAGGAAAGAAAATATATTTACTATGGTTTGTGGAATTCATAATCTACCAACGTATACCACTATTCTTGTAACTAAGCTTTTCCACGTAATAGTGAGTCATTGTCATCATAGCTCTCAACCATGTGTGTCGCAAAGGCGGATGAAATCACTTGATTTTGTTTTTGGCGGGAGAGTCAGTCCTTTACAAGGCGGGTGACACCTGCCAAAAGCGTGTGAGTTGAGAGCTATGTGTCATAGCCTGCTTTTGCACGTAACAGTGAATGAATGTCATAGTCTGTTTGTCCTATATAAATGTATGTAAGTACTTATATAAACGAAAAAAATTAAAACCAATTATGTGTTTGTACAAATATTATTGTTTGAGATTTGATCATAGGGTGTGTATGTTATTTTGTGTGATTATATGTTGTGTATATCTTTTATTTCAAAAATGTTAGTTTAATAGTATTTGCATGTGTGTGTGTGTGTATGAAGAAATTAAACGATATAAAGGTTTGTAAGTGACAGGTCATTTTAGGACAATGAAACAATGATCGTCCATTCATTTTTCAGATTATAGAAGGTAAAAGTCGGTTAGAAAATGTGTTCATGTACTGTGTAGAAAATATGCATACCTGTGCTTTCTGTTCATGTATATGGATATGGACCAAGCTGCAAGTAGAAATATTGGAGATTTGTATAGTATTTCTCGTAGATCGTGGTTGTCAATGGTATGAGACTTGCACTCCGAGAGATACACCGTACATTTGTAGTGCTGCTCTATGATGATGCAGTTACATGTAGAGTTATTGGATTTGATTGGTGGATGGTCATGTGATTGCTTAGCTACATCCAATGAGGGAATGGCACAGAGAGTGAAAGCGAAATGGTAGAAGGATTGTACATGTTACGATACGTTTGCGGACATGGCGGTAGTTCTAGGACACAGCGTATTACATCTGGGGAATTTGGGGAGGGGAGGTATGGAAATGAGATTGGATGAAGCAAGGGATTGGTCAGTAAAGTTTAGTGAGTGTGTTGTGCTAGGAGAGGTTTTCTACGATATTGTTTTTGCAGAGAGAAGAACAGATAGCTATGGCTGAGTGTTTCAAAACACAGATTGTATGGATTTTGGGAGACACGTGGATTCATTGGTTGAAGGTGCATGCAGAAATCTGTGGAGTATCTATAGATCTTGGATTCCGACATGTGGAAGTGCACTGGCATGGAGTGCGTGGAATGAAGTGGTTGGACTTGCTACCTCTCTGTGCAACTTTGAAGATAGAGGAACATCCAGACATAATTGTAATTCATTGTGGAGGGAACAGTTTAGGACATGTGTCTGGAATTTCTTTGCAATTTGCAATGAAAGAAGGACTTCAAAAGATAATGGACATGTTTCCAAACTCTAAAATAATTTTTTCACGGATTGCGCAGAGACAAATGTGGCTTCGTTCTTTCTCATGTGGTCCACAAATGGAGAAATCAAGGGTTTTATTTGGGTAGTGGGCAGGTCTTCTGGTGCTCTGAGACGATCGTCTCAAAAGCACTCCGAAGTCGCTCCCCCCTGCAGAGTACTGTGTCACAGTACACACATACAACTGTGACCCTCGAAAGGTAAGGGTCATCAGAATTCTGTATGGCCTGTGAGGCAGCTTGAGGAAGACGCTGTCCCAAAGAGGTGTTCCTTGTGGTGACAGGATCAGAAACGGAGGATGAAGAAGATGCAATCAACCTACCACGCTTCTCGCAAGGTACAACCTTGCGAATGGCCCCAGTGTGGAATGAGCGCATGTGTCGCTTCATGGTAGTGGTCCCAAAGCTATACGAACCATGCTTCCCGCGACTGAGTACCATTTTGCACTCATTACAGGTGACACGGTTCGCATGAGACTTAGGACCATTTCCATGAACAGTAAACAACCGCCACACCCAAGATTCACGCCGACGGCGGGTAGTAGGGATTTCCTCTACCTCATTCTCGTCATCCTCTTCTTCCTCCTCTGTATCCTCACTCCTGTTCCCCTCTTCAGGCCCTTGGGGAAATGGTGGTGGTGGAGGGGGTGGGGGTGGTGCTGAGGCAGATGTAGCACCATGTGGTAATAGTCGAGCCATGGATGTCATAGGCTTGGCGATGGAAATCTCAAAATCTGTAAAGTATGCAGCAAAATGCAGTGTGCTCTGTGGAATAGTCAGAAACACAATGAGAATGCGCTCTCGGGCGTGGTCTTATATAGGGGTGCTTGTGCGCGGGTCGCGGAAATGCGCGCCATCCGCAAGACATATCGAACATCAAAAAAGGTTCAAAAAGTCACAAAAACTATGTGGAAAGTTAGGATTAGTATGTGGGATTTGTGGTATGGTGATTTTTTAATGAGAAATATTGTGGATTACTTGGAAATGTACTTTTAAACTGGTCGGGGACACGAACAGTGTCCGCATTTAGAGCACGAGATGAGCGTGGGCGCGGTCACATGATTGTTTTGTGAGCATGTTTGCTAAAGTAGCGGTCGTCCGCAGGACACCCAATGTACGGACATTGTTTTGCGCATGCGTGTTGATGTTCTACGGACAGTGTTCGGGTCCTGAACTAATTAAAAGTGCGTCACATGTAAAACGAACAGTTACGGACAGCCGTTTGTTCTTAGCAGAGTTTAATTTATTTGCTAACAATACGGACAGACATAGCGTTTCAAGCACACCTCCATTTTCGTTTATTTACGAACAATTCAGGACACCACGAGTGTTCTTAGAACAGTTTCTGCTTGCTATCGAACACTACGAATAGGCATAGTGTTCTTAAGGACACCTCCATTTTCGTTTATTTACGAACATTTCAGGACACTACGAGTGTTCTTAGAACATTTTCAACTTGCATGACAACATTACGGACAGATGTAGTGTCCTCAGGACAGTTACATTTTCGTTTCTTTACGAACATTTCCAAACAACCGCGGTGTCCGTGGACACCTAAATTGGTTTTATCACAAGGAACTGAAAGTAATTACAACACCATATAAGAAAAGTAACTTGATTTCATATATATATACAATTATGACTGGGAAGGTGGGGCAGAAACGGAAACAAAAACAGGAGAATTAGGGATTTCTAGATAACTGGGATCAGGTGAAGAAGGGAAGGAAATCTCATTGAAACGCTTTGGTCCATAGACAGGGTTTGGGGTTAACTGCGTGGGATAGGGTGAGGGGGGACAAGTGCAGGTTGGACAATGGTGTGCTGTTGGGGGTTTCACATAATTTTCCACAAAGTTTTTCAAATCCATAAAATTTTGCATAAGGTCGTCCATTTTTTGATTAATCTGCTGTAGAGTGATATCCTCTGATTGTTGTTGTGAGATGCTTGAAATTTTTGTATGGTCTGTAATAAAAAAAAGTATATGTTAAATGTATACAAAATAATATTTATTAATTGGTTTATATAGTAAAGTGTGTACCATTAAGTGGACTATTTTCTAACATTTCCTCTCGTGGGAAATGCTCTTCTAGCCAGTTTTTTTTTCTAATATAGAAAGTTTATAAATATATGAGTAAAAAGAAGTGCACTTACTATGTCTGGTGAGATATGTAATCAGTAGTGTATATGTCTGGTCTTGCTGTTGTTTGTGGAGCGTCTGTGAGGTAATTATGGTGGAAGCCACTTAATCTTCTTTTGGTATATTCCATTTTAAAACATATTGTATTTACATGAATGGTTAGTGTGTTACATATATGGGTAAGATTTTTTAAGTATTACCACATATACTTTGTATGTGTGCTGCTTTGTGAATTTGTTAAATGTTCCTATGTTATGATAAAACTATTACACATACCCCCCCAGAGTTTTTAGGTGGTGGTACTGTTGTCCAAACATGTCTGCGGACCGTCAAATTCAGTAGAAAGGGTTCAGTATGTTCCATAATATACGTACATAAAGTCAAAGTTATTATTGTTAAGTTGTGCTAATAAAAAACTATGAAATTCAGTAAAGCAACTTTGTTAAAGGGACGTTATGGTTAAGTTGCGCTACTAAAAACCTATGAAATTCAGTGAAAAAACGTTGTTAAAGGGACGTTATGGTTCAAAGTAAAACCGAAAAACCACTGAAATTCGGCAGTTATGGTAAGATAAGCAACCATAACTCGCGCCGCCACCGTGCACTGCTAACACTAACACCCAGGACATCAAAGATGACATCACAAATGTCATTGATGACATCACTGATGACATCACATGTGCATTTACCTTTCATGAAAAGTCTGTACAAGGGATTCTTAGTGTAATGTTAATAAAAAAAAGTGTCAACGATTATTGGAATACATATCAAGTGCTAATCAGTGCATTAAGCTATGCATTGATATAAATAGCATTCTATTATTAACTTCAATCCAGTATACTAAGGTACTCATGTAGAAACATAGGCATTGTGTGCAGCATACATGATGGAGGTGCAATATTCATAAGCTTGCCATGTTCAATATTGAAATGATAACTGTTTTCATATTAGAGTTTTGCGTACAGTGAAACTTGTGATAAGTAGGTAATAAAACCCACTTACTACATAATTGCATTATTATACACAAATCACAAAGAGACAACACCACATACAAATATGAATATATACAAGGGAATTGAAGTCGGAGAAAGAAACAGCAATAGTAGCAGAAAGTGTTCATGACCTAACTGATCACCTTTATGCAGAGAAATGATTGCTCTGTTTCAAAGCTGTTACTTACCCTATCTATATATATCACATGATGTGTCTGGACCCTAAGGAAAATAGTGTGAGTACAACATATAAAAATATGAGCATATACAGGGAAAGTACAGTAATAAAAAAAACATGAAAAGTATCAGAAAGTGCTGATAAAACTACTGATAATTTTAATGCACAAACAGGATTGCTGTCTTTCAAGGTTGTGACTTCTCCTATGTATATGTTTCATATGATATGACTGGACCATAAGGGAATTATTCTAAGAACATACTTGAAGGATAAGTCTACGAATACAGTAATTTACAATTTGTTGTTACTGACTGTTACTGAAGAAAATCATGTGGCCTAGATATGTCAGGAAAGGAAAAAAGGGGAGTCAGACATGTGATGTCATCTTTGATGTCCTGGGTGTTAGTGTTAGCAGTGCACGGTGGCGGCACGAGTTATGGTTGCTTATCTTACCATAACTGCCGAATTTCAGGGATTTTTCGGGTTTACTTTGAACCATAACGTCCCTTTAACAACGTTTTTTCACTGAATTTCATAGGTTTTTAGAAGTGCAACTTAACCATAACGTCCCTTTAACAAAGTTTTTTTACTGAATATATATATATATATATATATATATATATATATATACATTAGGATTCCCCAAACAACATGCAAAGGGGAACACACACACACACACTCTTATTTTATAACAGCTTATTCTGTTTGTTATTCTATCTGCATGAGCAAAATGGCAAATGCATTACCAAAGAGAATGAATCTCCCCTGTGGCAAAATTACATTCCCAAATGCATTAGAAAAAAACATACATCATCTGTTTTTATATATTATTGGTATTGCATACAAATATCCTTCACAATGAAATCTTACCATGTACTTGGATTGTTATCTGTAATACAAGAAGAGAAAAATAAATAGACAGAGCAAAATTCACTTTGTAACATTATAACATGATGAATGAAATGCAGGGTATTTCTTTTGGCTACACTCCCTAAATGATATTTTTAGACCAGACATTTGTCAAACAACGGCGCACAGTAACCTCACTTCAACCGTGGGTGCTTACCAAAATTATTTGTAGTTCTCTCCCCCACACAACCTTCTTTCAATCGCCTCAGAAGAACAGGCCCAGTCAGCATGAATTGCCTCTGTAATCTTGGTGTCTGAGATGCACAGTGAAACTTCCAAGCCAGTGCCAGTGACACCAAGATTGTCTGTCTCCCGAGCCCAGCAAATACAAACTAACTTCTCTCTCTGACAGTCTTCCCCCAGCAGAGCTCTGCACCTTCCCACTTTGCCTACGTAATAAATCTGCAGACACTTTGCTCCAATCAGGTTGAAAGGCAGCATCACCCTTCACTTTTGTACAATAGGCTCTTTACCCAGGGAGCAACTGTATCTAATATCATTTCCTGGTATGCAGAATATGTATTTTCACCTCATTTTGCATACAGAGATTACATTATAATGTTAATGAGTTAGCACTAGTGATCAGTAATTGTTAATTAAATCAGTCAGTTATATGAATAATGTAGTCTCCTATGCATGAGGTATGCCAAAGAAGAGAAAAAAAAAAATCTGTGCACTTTTAAACTTGAGTTTTTTTAATTATTTATTTTTACTGTATTATTTATTTTTTTATTTTATTTTATTTATTTATTTGCATTTGTTAAGCGCACTTGCAGCCCATGAGGCATCGAGGCGCTGTTACAGAGGAAACACAGATTTAAGATTACATTCGGAGGCTCTTAGTTACAAGTTAGCAGGCAGAAAGGCAGAAACAGGTTAAAGTCACACAAAGAGTCTGGTTTTGATAGCCTTACGAAAGGCAAGGTGGGACTCGATGAGTCTGAGGTGAGGTGGCAGGGCGTTCCAGTGCGTGGCTGCAAGAGTGGGGAAACTGGAGCCACCAGCACGCACTTTCCGAAAGGTAGGCCTGACAATGGTGTTGGCGTAGAAAGATCTAAGCGGTCTTGTTGCGGAGTGCCTGGTGATTCTGTTCGTCAGGTAGGGGGGGGCAAGCTTGTGAATGCATTTTATAAATCCCATACCTTGCATGCCTCCAGCCACATACTCACATGTTATACTGGCAATATAAAACTGGCTATATGTGGGTGCCACCTTATTGCTGACAATAAAATGCTATCACATTCAGTGAAGCACTACACACTCCAAGGCGCTACAAATATTATAAAGCGCTATATATTACTACACACTACAGTGTCCAAAATATATGCCCGTGTTGGCACTTTAAATGTCATCTTTTAATGCCTCAGGCCACAATATACGCCAGCGTGACCCTCTACAGCACTTGTTCATGCCATCTCTGCCCAAATATGTTGCAGTATTGCCACCTCACAACAACTTCATGATGGCGGACACCATATTCCAGCACAGTGATTGTAAAGCATGTGTTCATTAAACCTCTGCGCAAAATATATGCGAGCATGCTACTGAAAAAAGAAAACTTTTATTCTCCATATGTAGACAAAGGTACACACATTCCTGTGTTTCACTCAGACACAAAAGCAGTCTTCTGTCTTCTCTACTCAGCTGTAGGAGTATCACGGAAGTAGTGCAGGTGGAAAGAAGAACACATCTAGTGGCCAGGGTGAGACACCGAGGTTGCCAAGCCCACTGTCATTGCATGACACTGAACAGTCTCTCCATCAGCATGCATCATATTTCTCGTCTTTGGCTCCACTGCTGAAAGACCATGTTAATTTTTCATGGTGGAGTCATGTATGTATGGACTGGTTTCAGACATGGTTGAAGATTAGAGATATCCATGTAATGGTGTTCAGAACATGATTACTCCGTGTATTATTTGGCAGCCAAAAAAGATTCTCAAAACACGTCCCAGTGCATGTGGAATGTATGAAGGGAATAACTCATCAATGTATTGACAGCTGACTTAGTGCTTCCAATGATCGATCGAATAATAGGCAACTGTACAAGTCAGTGGGCATCATTCCGAGATGGGTGGTAGCCATGGAGCTATGAGCTCCATGGCTGCCTCCCATACCGTGCCCGTGTCCGGTCTCGTTCAATAGGGACTTACCAGTGTAGTCCGACCCTGGCGGGACCGCTAAGTCCCCATTGAACAGACCATTCCCCATTCCCATTGAGCCCCATAGGGCTCAATGGGAATGGGGAGGGTGCTAATAACGGGCTCGGTACTTGCAAGCCCGTTATTAGTGCCCTGTTCCCTTAGTGGGACCCATAAGGGACGTGTAGTCAGACCACATGTTCCTTACGTTCCCCTTCAAGTGACCTTGGAACAGGGCGGTAAGGGATTGCCGGCACCGGTCTCCTTACCGGTGGCCGGTTTCCCTTACCACCCACCTTGTAATGACCCCCAGTGACTAACTCTCTCTGTGATACCTCCATCTACTAGCAGTTGAATACTACTACTCTCCCTCTCTCTCACTGCTCCTGGTCCATCGTCCAACCGGTGTGACCAATACCCTAAACTAAGGACTAAACCATTGCCTCAAAACAACACATTGCAGACTAGAAAAACACAAGCAGAAATATGACGGTGTTAAGTTATTTTGCTGACCTAAAATGATTGTATAGTGCAAATGAATAACAATATTAAAAATGAAGGATTTGCTGACATAGCATGCAATTATGTTTTATATGGTGAACTATTGGTGGAAATATATAACATAGTGTAATGGCTCCCCATGTACCAATGTCACAGGGATGAAGGGCTGAGTTGGCTCTAGTCATGTATGATAGATCATCATAACATCTGTGACAACCTGATAACTGAGTGGGACTCAATGACGAACCTGTGTTTCAAAGCTGTCGGCTGTACTCCATCTGCATGTGAAACACCTCCAAGACCCTGACATGCAGTGGTGCTTTTGCCAAAGAACTTAAGGGGGGGGTGAACTGGATGGCTCTGATCTAGAAGGTGCACCACAACATTAAGACCATGAACACCATTGCCAATTTACCCCTCCATCAGGAGCACAAGCGAAGTCTGTATATTTAATGGGTATGACAGGAGATAATCTGGGGGGGGGGGGTGAAATAGCGTCATGTGGCTTTGGTAAACAATAACATGCATTTGTTTTTAAAATAGAGAAATGCTAATGATGCCTAATATGCTAATTCTTGGGGATTATAATGTTCACTTATTAATTGGGCCTTGCCAACGACTGGGCTTAATATATCAGTCTACATAAAGGCAAGACCATGTTTTGTTTGTGAGCCGTCTGGTTTCCCCCCTATCTTTATCAGTGGCTCTGTGGAACATTAAAATTATGAATTTTAATATTGAGGTGAAACATATTAATACAACATGGATGATAATCACATGGCTCAAGAAAGCAGAGTGGAATTGATTTCCAACACAATAGGGGTAATGTCTTGGGTGAACACAATGCAACTCACGCAAATGCTACAATATTGTTAGGAAATCTATGCAAGATAAAAAAAAATAATAATGCTCATCTGCATTTGAAATAACAAAAATCCTCCTCATTCCAACTCACCAGCACCATGCTGGATAGCCCACAACAAGATTTTTAAAAAAATATTTCTTTAAATTCCTGCTGCTCATGGTCTTGCTCCCAACTATCTGGATTAATGCATCTCACTGTACTCTCCCACTCAGACTTTCTGCTCCTTGTCTCTCTGCTACCGATCAGTCTTCTGGGCCGCTGCACTTCCTACTGCTTGCAGTATTTTTCTCTACTTGCCCCACTTGCCTGAAATGCTATACTGTGGACATCAAAGCCATTTCATCAGTGGAACTATTTGTAACGAGGCCCACACTCCACCTTCTACCAATTGAAGTAGCCCTCTAATCCCCCACCATCCTATCGTGACTGACCAGCTAACTCTCTTTCTTTAATCTCACAGAACTACTCAATGTACATTGTAATTATGTGCATACTTGCCCTATACTTCTATTGTCTCAATGTGTGTGTGTATGTCTCCCTGTCTCTTGTCTGTTTCCCATATGATCTCTTCATCCCCTGGTATACCTCACCCAGTACAACTAGGCATCTTGCCAAAGGCACTCTACACAGGGACTGCCTTTGCCCTTTGTTACTGTGTAGCCTGTATATCAGTTCTGTTTACAATGACATCCTTGTTCTGAATAAATACAAATACATACTATTATGGCAGTACAATTGTGCATGCAAGGAATGTATGCATGTATAATTTTATTAGCATCAGTGCAAATAGAGTACCCATGCAGATACATTAACGTTTACGTAATTGCACATTTGCAAACTGTGTTTGCTGACCTACAAATAGTATTTGTAGGTGCTTGTGCCGTAATCCCACCACTCAAAGTAAGAGAATGGGTCTTAATATTGAAGAACCCACTTTAATCTGACGTAAAAAGTGCATGTATTTTTCATTGCATAAAACAGGCTTTATTAAGTTGCCCATGAGTAGTCATTTTACAAATGTTAAAGACCTTTATCAATCTTTACTAAGGCAGTGGTCAACATCCAGATTGTTAACACAACCTTGTAATTATATCTAGAATGGTGGGCTAACTAGTCAGCGGTCCAGTAATCCTGCTGTCCTGGAAGGCAGCCTGGATAGACCAATTTACAAAATACAGGCACGAGACGTGTATGGCCCTTATCCACAAATATCACTGATTGATAACACACCAAGGGTCTTCATTAGGCTGCTGGTCTCGTAACTGGAGTTCTTATTAAGCAATGAACATTTATTCAACGGCTCGGAACAGGTGGTATACGTCATTTAATGAGGGCTCTGGGACATTAACACCAGGTGCAAAATTAGAAACGGGTGCTTATTGCTATTTGCACCCATCCAGCTCCAGGGCACTTACTGGTGTTGGGATTGAGAGCTGGCAGGTGTGCTGGAGGGGGAAGGTGTTGGGCCCATAAATGTATTTAATTTTGTTTTTGACAATTTGGTTTTAGTTGTAGGTGGAGGGGAGAGGTGTCTGGGTCAGGAACAAAAGAAAGTGTGATTGTTTCAGGTCTGTGTGTTTTATGAGTTGTACACAGCTGTGCAGAAGCAAATTGTGGATGTAGGTGCATTGGTCCGCAATGAAACAAAGAAAGGTGAGCACAACGGCCATGATGAATGAGGATGTTATCCTATTAACTGAAAGGATTTCATACTATATGCACACTTTGGACAGTATAAACAGAATTAAAAAAAAACAAACACAGGTAGAGGGGAGGTATTACACATTTTATTTTTGTTCTGAACATGTTTAAAAGGAGGTATAGAATATGATAATAATCAGTTTAGGATTTTCATAACAGTGGTACATAATTACAGTACAGGATATTGCAAAGATGATAATGACATGAAGCTAAGTATGTATTAGGAAACATTTTAAGAGACAGTGGGCCTTATTACATGATTGGCTGTGCAGAAACAAGGGTGCCGGTAGCAACGTAGTGGCATCCTTTACGGACGGCCAAACTGCAAGTTTGCTGGTAGGGGCATCAAACTCCTGGCAGACCTGAACTCCCAGGTATTCAGGCCCTTATCAGGAGCATTTTCCCTGAAGCACTGGCACCGTTAGCAATGTTGCCAGTGCTTCAGTGACCCCATTCCTGTGGAGTCCGATGGGAGCCCACGGGAATGGGGATTTACTGTTTCCGCTGCCTGCCATAATATCCCAGTGGCAACAGGAAGTCATGTGGCAGAAGCAGTGTTACGGGGTTGCCGGTCCCCCGCCACCTACTGGCAGGTTCTACTGGCCAGTATATACAAGCTAGCATTAGATGAAAAAAGACCAAAGCACAGTATAAATAAGGTTTGTTTGAATTACATTTGAAATTGCAATGAAATGAGATTGAGCAGTTCGAGAAGTGGGAAGAAAGGAAAACAGAATAGGGAAAGGTTGAGAGAGAAGTGTTAGAAGTGGGGACTACAGTAGTCACAGCAATGTTTTCTATTGATGTTAATTGAAGTGGATGGATGGTGATACGACCTGGACCCAGCATTTAATAGGATTGAGAATGAGTGGCAGTGTTCAATCATGCAAGGTTTCGAGTGACTTCCTATGAAAGATTGCTATTTATGTACAGTAATGGTCATTATTTTGCGTGCCTCCAGACCTACATCTGCAAGTAACTGGTTTTGTTCTAACCAGGATTGAATGATTTGTGAAGGCTCTTCACAAATTAGCCTGGATTAAAATAGTTTTCTTTATTGCTCTCAACATAGTTTTACCGGATCTATGTAATCACTGTGCCACCGAAAATGTCGACTCAGAAAATGCTGACTTCCGTTACAGCGATGCGTAGTGATCACATAGTTCCCTGCATCCCCCTGCCCACTCCGCCCCAATGTATTTACCTTTCCGGAGGCACACTCTATGTTTGCTGCCGACTCCTCTCTATCCCTGCAGCATCAGTTCCTACCCACCTATGTGGGGTGGAGCTGGCGCAGCAGGGTCTTTTAAAAAAAAAGTTTGTCCCCGCTATTCCTTTAATGGAAGCGGGGGACCCCCCACAATTCCCGACACCCATTACACCGAACAATGGGAGCAGGGACACCTCGTGAACACCTGCTCACCTTAGTCAGTGTAATGGAAGTAAGGATTTTTGTATGGCGCAAAGGTGCAGTAATGGTTATGTCGCCATTATGCACTGAACTTTTGGTATGATTGCGTTTTACCTGGTGGTTTAGTGGTATGACAGATTGCTGATGTCAAACATATAGCTTTGCGTATTTGTAGGGTGTATTTAAAAAAGCAGGGTGCATTGTGGGTAATTTAGAAATAAACATTTCCAGAGAACATTCTGGAAAATAGGGGGTGGCTGAAACTGCATACATTCCTACACTGTGCTGACAATGAGTATGGTCGGAAATGAGTGATTCTTTTTGGGTTCATAGAAGGTAATTGTGGCAAAACGTTCTTCTCGTCCTCTTCTTGCTAAGTACAGCGGAAGGTCAAACCAGACTTTACATTAAAATGCCATGGGGTAGTCACAGCAACATGCTCAGAAGTTCGAACAATTGCAAGATTTGATGTAAGGATGTAAGTCTTGTGCATGGATGTGTCCAGGCCTGCTCTTCTCGACATTTTTTGTAGTGGCTTTAAATACATTGGGCCTCAGTACGAGTTTGGAGGTAGCCATGCCGTCATTACCAGCATGGCTACCTCCAAACTCGTGTCTGGGTCCCAAAAAAAGGGAATTACTGGGCCATTCCGACTTTTGCGGGCCCGGTAATTCCCATTTTCAGGACCCAGACCCGGTAAGTCCCCATTGGGAATGGGGAGGATGCTAAAAACGGACCCGTTAATGACGGGTCCGTTGTTAGCATCCTGATCTGCACACAGGTGTTGGTATGCACTTCTGGCCAGACTAGACGTGCATACCGCCACCCGCGAGCAAACTGGTAATGTGGCGTCCCGGTATGAACAGTGCCGGTACCTTACCGGTACCGTTCATACTGCGGCCACCAGGGTCATAATGAGGCCCATTGTTTACTGGGCACAAGACTTTGCTGTACATAAAATTATTCAGTGCATTGAAAGGCAGAGACACAAACTATCTAATCCTCCAACAAATTGACACCATTGTTTTTGGGTGATATTGTTCACTGATCCCCATTTTTACTGTGCTCAGTGGCATGCAATTGCCACAAGCAAATATTTGAGTTGTGTCGTGTTTTTACTATTATTGTTATTTTTATTATTATTAGGGTATTTATTTGTATTTTATTGATTTATTTAGACATTTAAAAAAGCACACCCAGCCCTTGGGCATCTGGGCTCTAGTTACAATCAGGCAATAGGATAAGAACAAGGGGGGAAACAACAGAGGGAAAATCGTAATGCCAGTTAAATAGGTGAGGTTTAAGCTTTTTTCTGAAGATGTATGAAAGTTTGTCTCGCAGGTGAATGGGGAGTTTGTTCCAGAAAGTAGAGGCACGATTTTTGAAGCTAGACCCACCCGCTCTCTTATGGTTGAACTTTGTGATGGAGAGACTGAGCGTGGACCTAGCTTCAGGAAGCAACAGAGCAATTTACAATCAGTGAGGGAAGAACACATTTAAGGAAGCAGAGAAAAAGGGAGTGGGGCGCTAACGAGTGGGTGAGGTAGGGCAATTGGCAGCAAGGGATCTACAAGCAACCAGGGGAGGAGACTGTAAGGAGCAGATCACCAAATCTCAGGTAGGTTGGGGAATGCAGGGTGCGTGGACCTAGGTGTTAGTGAGTAGCTATTTCTTGAAGTGTACAAGCAATGGGGCAAGTCTGATGTTGATGGGGAGGAGGATCCAGAGTCTTGGAGCATAGACAGAGAAGGCGTGTCTCCTGGTTGTTTCCTTCCTGCACAGTTCAAGTTGAAGTCTGCACATTTACTCATTTCTGGTGGTTCCCAGTCCTCAGTAAATGCTTAATTTCTCAGTGTGATAGCTTGTGAACTTCAGGGTAACCGCCTAGTAGAATATGCAAAAGGATTTATAGATGATACTGGCTTGCAGTAGGAGCCAGTGCAATTCAATGAGGGTTGGAGAGATGTGATCGAATTAGCAGAGTCCTTTGGTGATTGATGAAAGTGAGAGCCTAGGTTTTTATCAGTCAATTCTTGAAAACATTCACCATCCATTTGATGGCATTTCTGGTATATTCTGCATGCTCAATTTTGGCAATGTTTCAAAAAAAGGTAGCAGGCAGTAGCAGTTTCATAAGAACAGTACCTTTTGGGGAGGTGTGCCACCTACTGGCTTGGGAGCGGATTTGTGTGAGTCAGGGTTATGCCCAGGCCATTGTTCAAATGAGGACGAGCAAAAACATGGAAAAATAAGATTTCACAATCATTCAGAGATGTCAGTATGCTCTGTGAGGGCAGCGCAACTGTATTTTTTCATGCATATGTTTTGTGTCATTATCCGGCATGTTCACGAGTGGGATTCCGAGTGCGATCAACTATTGTGATGTACTTCATCTTGAGACCTCTGGATTTGCAGAGAATGTGAGTAATCTTCATATTTTGCTGGTCAATCTACTCAGCAACGTAAAATAACAGCAAACTACTACTGCACTGAATCTGTGTTGGGATGACGGAAGGTAGAGGCTGCTGTTGGAATGTTTCAGGCAAATTTGTCTCACTCTTAGATTTGGAATTCAGGATGGGAACAAAAGATTCAGCTCGCTTTTCAGGCAAGCTCAGGCTACAGCCCGGGCTGTTAATTCTCATTATGCTTCTCCAAGGTGTGCTGTGCACAAGGTAGTTAAATTCACGTCCATGGCTTTACTCTATCCCATTTCTCCGGGAAAACAAATAAAGAGTTCCTCACACCATCTGTATTTGGGATTCATAGATTAATAGATGATGATGCATATTTTGATCATATGTGTATTTGTAGTTATTGTGTAGTAATTTTCATCAGACATGACTTCAAAACATATTTATAGATGGCAGAGGCACTCCCAAGAAGGGTGCCTATATAATAACACATAGGGCATCATTACAAGTATGGAGGTATCCATGCTGCTATTAGCGGCATAGCTACCCCCATACCGGGTTCCCGGAATGGGGAAGTACCGGGCCATTCCGACCTTGGAGGGCCCGGTAATTCCCCTTCCCGGGAACCCAGACCCGGTACATCCCCATTCCCATTCGAGCCCCCATAGGGCTCAATGGGAATGGGTAGGATGCAAACACCGGGCCCATTAATGACGGGCCCGTTGTTTGCATCCTGGTCTGCTCGCGGTACAAGCTAAGGATGTCTGGTAAAACCAGGCGTCCTTAGCGGTTCCCGCGAGGAGACCTCGTAATGGGGCGGTAGAGGAATAACGGGGCTGGCATCTCTAACGGCCACATTATCCCTCTACCGCATACCTCGTAATGAGGCCCATAGATGAAAACAAGTGATAAGCAAGGTTATGTGGTTGGGAACAAAGTGGAATATAGACAGGTATACAAAGAACACAACCGAAAAACTGAACTATTTACATATATAGCAGTAGCAGCACTCTAGTTATGATTAAGTTGCTAAATGCAAAGAAAGATCACTTTTTGGGTGGCTTATAATTTTGCCCCACCTGGACGAATACTCACCAAACTTTGCAAAAGAAAAAGAATTAGGCCCTCTCAGACCGATTCTGAAAAGTTTGGTGCGGTATCGTCAATGAGGGGCAAATTTATACGGAGGCCCCACATTTTTGAAATCCTCATAGACACAATGGAAAAAATGCTTTGCTCACACCTACAGCCCAAACTGTTGGTTGGATTTGCACCCAACGTGCGTGAGGAGCGGCAACTTGGTCCTGAAAGTGTGTTTTTGTAAGTTTGGTGTAAATCTGTCCAGTAGTTTTTTGTTTTTTTAAATGGCCAAAAACTAAAAAAGAAATGTTCTGGGTCCTGTCTGTGGACTCATTTCCTGATTCTGAGTCCGTGGACAACCCCTGGCCAATCAGAGAGCAGCGTGTTGTTCGGGTACATCATACACACCTGCTGAATGGTCAATTAAAAACATGAGGTACATCAAAACTTTTTAAACAGACGCCATGTTGGATTTGTGGACATTGCAGTAAAAACATATAAAAAACACAACATTGCACTTGCCAAATAAATGAAATAATCTCTGGGGTGATGAGAATGGGATTTGCCCATAAAATGCCAACAATTTGGTGTTTTTCCTCTATGAAGTCCACAAACATCTCAGATGCTCAGGGACATTGCTGGGATGTTCGCAAAACTTTACAACTTTAGTGCCACTCAATGAAACTGCAATATCATTTCAGACCTGACCTTGAATGGTTCTGCAAAGTTTGGTGTTGTTTTGCCAAGAGGGGACCAAATTAGAGGAAGGGTCCCAAAATATTTGAAAGGTTCTGTTTCACAAATCTGAAAAATAGTTTACAAAAAGATTTTAAACCCAGATTTGAATGTTTTTGACATGTTTGGAGGGATTTTGTAAAGAGCAGGCAAAATTAAAGGAGGGTCTCAACCTTTTTAGGTGCCTTATAATTTAGTTGCTGTTTGATGTATCTGCACAAACGTTTTCAGAAAGATTGTAAACCAAACCTTGAATTTTTGTGCGAAGTGTTAATGGATTTTGTGAATTGATGGCTGAGTTATATGACTATTTTTTGTACATACATTTTCAAACTTTTCAAAAAAATAAATATGGACAGAATTGCAGCAAACTCGTGCAAGGAGCATTGGCAAGGACCAGAAAGCACGGCTGTGAAAAAGTGTCTGTGTTTTATTTTTGGAAATGTGTCATAATGTAGGTACAACTAATAGCGATTTACATTTTGTGACTGATTTATAGCCATGAGGGACCTGCAATGACATTAAAGTAGGCATGGCCACCAGGGACCAACTATGTGGTAAAGTTTTTGGAAATCGGGATAGTTTTAAATGGGAAAAGAAATTCTGCTTGTGACTACAGCCCGAAGTGCTGGACAGGATGGCAGCTAACAGTCACGAGGAACATCAGCAAGGACCTCAAAGCATGGTTTTGCAAATCTATCCTGTGTTTTATTTTTTACTAAAGTGTCAAAATGTAAATACAAAAAAATGTGATATAACTTTGGTGTCTGGGAAATGGGCCTGGCCCTGAGCAAGGTTATTGGGAGACCTATCATGAACTACTTAATGCATTAAAGAATCTACTCATCTAAACAAAACATTATATTGCAATGTTGTTGTTAATACAGGAACCTTATCATACATACACATAGGCAATGGCTCCAGCATGCACCATAGAAATATTTATGATCTGTTAATTTTGGATAGTAAAATAATGAATGCCACCTTATCAGAGTTTTGCGTAATGTTTAATATGGAATACATAGCTAACAATTCAAGACTTACTCTACGCGTGTGTTAGTATAAACAATACATATTAAGACCCACAATGCGTACAAATCAGAGGCACATACAGGGAAACTAAAGCAAGGAAGAAAAAACATCACAAGAAAATCACAAGTAAAACTGAAAACCCCCAGAAATTTGCCAGTTATGGTAAGCTAAGCAACCATAACTCACGCCATCACCGTGCACTGCTAAGAGTAGCACCCAGGATATCAAAGATGACATCACAAATGTCATTGATGACATTACTGATGACATCACATATCTCAGTCACTTGTTTTTGTTCACTAACATATATAAACCAGGTGGTTTTGTTCACTGACAGTCAGAATATTAAAAATGAAAAGGTGCTATATATCTAGATGCTAACCTTGCCATATGTTCTTGAAGCACTTTCCTTATGATTTGGTCTCAGCTCATGGTGCACATACATGGGAAATG
This sequence comes from Ambystoma mexicanum, assembly GCF_040938575.1. Classification (NCBI taxonomy): domain Eukaryota; kingdom Metazoa; phylum Chordata; class Amphibia; order Caudata; family Ambystomatidae; genus Ambystoma; species Ambystoma mexicanum. The sequence goes on from NC_090930.1 coordinate 699,296,173, forward strand.
AGCAGGCCCCAAACACACATTGTATACATGAAGATAAAGTTTAATGTTCTTAACATTTTCTGATGATGATGTTTCTTTCTTCCTTACTTTAGTTTCCCTGTATGTGCCTCTGATTAGTATGCATTGTGGTTTTTCAGATGTATTGTTTGTACTAGCACAACTGTTGTAAGTCTTGTATTGTTAGCTAGTTATTACATGTTTAACATTACTCAAAGCTCTGATAAGGTAGCATTCATTATTGTACTATCCAAAATAACTAGATTATAAAAATTGTACTTCTATGGTGCATGCTGCAGTCATTGCCCATGTTTATATATGATTAGGTTTCTGTATTAACAACAACACTCCAATACAATGATTTTAGATGAGTACATTTTTTAATAGATTAAGTTGTTCATGATAGGTCTCCCGTCACCCCTGACATTGTGTTACCAACAATAGAAACACAACCCCTTGTAGGGACTTTTCATCAAAATTAATTTCACATGTGATGTCATCAGTGAAGTCATCAATGACAATTGTAATGTCATCTTTGATGTCCTGGGTGTTAGTCTTAGCAGTGCACAGTGGTGACGTGAGTTATGGTTGCTTAGCTTACCATAACTGGCGAATTTCTGGGGTTTTTCAGTTTTACTTGTAACCATAATGTCCCTTTAACAAAGTTTTTTCATTGAATTTCATAGGTTTTTATTAGTGCAACTTAACCATTACGTCTCTTTAAAAACGTTTTCTCATTGAATTTCATTCATAGGTTTTTATTAGTGCAACTTAACCATAACGTCCCTTTAACAAAGTTCTTTCAGTGAATTTCATTGGTTTTTACCAGTGCATGCTATTTTCCTACAACTTATTAATATCATACTTACCCAATATAGCAATATTTGTGTCGACTTTACAAAGTGTCACCTTAAAACTTTGCCATTTTCCATCTTCTAGCATCATTTTTAACTCTTTTACACACTTTTTGCAACTATTTCAACTGATTTTGCATCCATAGATATCTACGAACATCTGACTTCATTACAGACCTTCCAAACAGTGCCTCATGACCATACGCTGGTGCGTGGCATGATGACGTGTCCGAGAACCCGTCTGCACTTCGCAATAAGATCTGTGCTTCGCAGACAGTTCGGAACTGCATTTTCTACTGATCTAGGAACTTTCAACTTCAAAATGTCCATTGCACAGCTCATACACCTATTCCTACTCATTATCCATTAACAATCTAGTACACAGTACATACTTGGAAAAAACTTTAGCAAAACTGCTATTTGTCTTAAAAATGGCATCAGCTAATGCCATTCCTCCTCCCCAAGAGCCACCACCACCACCAGCTGGAGGACCTTCAAAACAAAAAAAAGGCAGTACTTCCTTGACAATGAAGAGGAACAAGAAGTTGAGGTAGAGGAAGTGCCTACCTCTAGCACCCAGAGAGAATCATGGGTGTGGCAGTTATTTACCACTGTTGGGAATGTACCAAAGGCTAAAGCTACCAAAGTAAAATGCACTGAGTGCAACTTTATATTCAGTCGCGGACTCCCCTGACAGTAATCCTACGGGACCACCTCCATGTGCTGCCACCCCAAATCCAATGACCGCAATGCTCTCAGAAAGGTTGTTCCTTTCTTAGCAAGTAGGAGGCTGTCTTCCTCCAAGTCATCTTCCTCAACCAATACTGTAAACACACAGCCTACACCTGTGGGACACAAAATCCCACCAGTTACCTTGCAAGCAACAAAAGAGGCTCTTGATCAATTTTTTTCGAAGACAACATTCCTCTGTACATACTACAACAAAACATTCTGCAGAGGGAAGCACTTTCAAAGTGCTTTTGAAGCTGTAATCAAGGAGCATGAGAAAAACTGCCCCCTACCTTGCCCAACATTTTTCCCTTCCACCAAAGATGACAGGTGCCTAAAGAAGTTCAGGCTGCCAGCATGTGGCAATCCATGTGCCACCACACACACATGTTCCAGGTTCCCAACTTATGAAAGGCTATTCCTGTGTAGGGCAAAGTATTTGGTGGTGGGATGGTGGCCATGGGGCATGGTGGCGACAGGGCATAGTGTTTGGTTGGGGGATGGAGGCCACAGGGCATATCGTTTGGTTGGGGTGGGATGTAGGCCATGGGATATAGTGATTTGGCTGGGGGTGGTGGCCATTCGGCATAGTGTGGGGGTATGGGCTATGGGGCACAGGGTCTGGTTGTGGGTGGTGGCCATGGGGCATGGTGTTTGGTTGGGGCATGGTGGCCATGGGGCATAGTGTTTGGTTGGGGAATGGGGCTTAGTGCTTGGTTGGGGCATGGTGGCCACAGGGCATAGTGTTTGGTCAGGGCGTGGTGGCCACGGGGCATAGGGATTGGTTTGGGGGGTGAGGGCCACAGGGCATAGTGTTTGGTTGGGGTGGTGGCCATGAGGCATAGTGTTTGGTTAGGGCATGGTGGCCAGGGGGCATACTGTTTGGTCAGGGTGTGGTGGGCACAGGGCATAGGGGTGAGTTTCAGGGTGGGGGCCACAGGGCATAGTGTTTGGTTGGGGTGGGGCCCACAAGGCATAGCGTTTTGTTGGGGGCCATGAGGCATAGTGTTTGGTTGGGTGTATTGGCCATGGGGCATGGTGTTTGGTCAGGGTAAGGTGCCCACGGGGTATAGTGTTTGGTCTGGGCGTGGTGGCCATTGTCAAAGTACTTGGTTGCAGGGTGATGGCCAAGGGGCATAGTTTGTGGTCTTTTTCCATGTGTTTAATAAAATTTGCCATGTCACCACCACGCTTAGTGCCGAATCGCACTGCCCCGCCACTGCTCCTCACATATTTGCTTTTTGGCCCACTATAGGCAGGTACATTCGGCCCTCTGACGAAATCAGTTTTGCACCCCTGTTTTACACTGATCAGAGCATATTTACAGTAGTCTAATAATGGTTTACAAGTCAATAAATGACTACTGTACGTGGACATTGGGAAACGGCAGATATTGGGACTCATTATGAGGTTGGTGGTAACCCGACGGTGCTACTGGTGGGTTACCGCCAACCTTGAAACATTGAATCCGCTGCCTTAATTCCCAGTGCCACTGGGACATTACAAGTCCCAACGGAGCGGCAAGTCAGGCAGGAGATTCGGGAACTCCCCATTCCCGTGGAGGTCAATAGGACTCCATGGGAGTGGGGAGACAGAAGCACCGGCACCGTTGCTAATGGTGTTGGTACCGTGATGACTGCCTACCAGGGCTGATGCGCCCAGCAGGGTCAGACCTGCTGAGCACAATGGCCCCTGCAGGCAGACTGGTAGTGTGGCGGTACAGAAACATGGTTGCTGGTACCCTTCCCAACACCCGTGTTTCCGGACCGCCACACTCGTAATGAGTCCCATTATCTTGTCTATTATGACCTTTTAGCCTGTTAAGCCTATTGCTTGTTTGTGCCACAACGTTATATTGTCATTGTTGAAGGCATTCAATCCTGTTTTCTTCTATTGAGTGTCTGTGATCTTTAATATCCTTTTACGATTTTGTGTGGTGCAGTCATGTGGCTATCAATGGAAGTGACAATAATTTTTAATACTTCCATTTGTATCAAAATGTTTCCAAAACTGATTGGTGAAAGAGTATTTAACCCCCTGCTGGAATAAAACAAATCTGTGAAAAGTGAAGTCCCTGTTCCTGCAAAAGTGTTTCCCAGACCCAGCCTGCCAGCCATTCAACCCCAGAGCAGCAGACTGAACATCTACATGTGGTGAGTCTGGGTCAAGGTGTGTTTGGTTTTGTGTGTGTGTCTCTTTTGCTGGATTATTTATTATATTAAACTTGAAAAACATAGCTCTCTCCAGTCAGGTAGATTTACATAGTTTGGTTAAACATAAATTAATGATCAGAGTGATGTGAATGGCCAGGCTGTATAGTTCTATATTAGATACTTTAAAGATGCCTGAACAGGATTTTGCAAACTGAAATAATCACGCTTACCCTTTTCAAGTAAAGAATTGCGGTCTACCAGCACAAAGACAAAATCAGTGCTGGCTCCAGTGACAGTGACCCAGATCATTTTGGGTCAGGTGGATGCTGACACTGGGGGGACATGTCTCCTGGATCAGCCTTCTGTATCCCCACCCCAGACGCTGGCATTAAGGAGGGAAATTGCCCCTGAACGATCGCCACGGTCCTTGTCTAAAGCCCAGGACCTGCATGTAGAGGAACATATTCAACTAACTACTCATCAGAACCATGAGGGGGGTACTATGGAGGCAGTTGCCTATGCCCCAAACTTGGAAGTGTCTGGGGTGGAACTGTCGAAAACCAACCTACCCCTGCCAATGGAGGTGGAGCAAGAACCTTCTGCGAAAATAACCCTGAAAACAGTACCCTCTCTGACAAATTTTGACCCTAAAGATCAGATTGAAGATTTAAACAACATGAACGGTGGCTGACGGTTCACTGTTAGAGGCGGTTACTGACTTAAACCAAGTGGTTGATCTTACTAAAGCTAGCCCAGAAGGTCTATTGGAAACCTCATTGTGCAAAGACTTTGTACCCTTCTTAAATGTGGAAATGTTACCAGACATATCAAAACGATCAAGTAAGGTAGACCGCGCTGCATAGAGCCTGACTAAAAATAATCTAAGCTCCCGTGTTTGTACGACTTAACTGAAACAAAGTAACGCAGAAGGAACACCTTGTCCATCTAAAGGGAGGATCTTTCCGCTAACTCGTTTTCCATCAACAGGAGCTGAAATATATGAAAATCGGGTGGGTGAAATGAGTGACGCAGATGTCGAAATCTGGCAGGATGATGACCTCTTGGATGAACTGACTGATGAACCCCCTTTGCAGCTCTCTAAAGAAATGCCAAAAGAGGCTATAGGAGCACAGGAGGCTTTGCTTAAGGTGGTGCAGATAGGCAAGGTCGACTATGGGAACAACCTGCCAGTGAAAATGGTCATGGATATTGAACATAGAAAGATGGGCCATACTGAAGGAAGGGCCCAAATTTCCAATATGAAAACAGAGAAAAGCAACAAACGAATCTAGTGAGCTTTCAGTCTCCAGTTGGGCTTATGAACTCAGGGACAAGACATCTGAGTAATTCATGTATGGCGGACAAGTTAATCCAAGACATCTCAAATCTAAATCAGAAGCTGCATTCTGGCCATTCAGAGCCATGGTGAAATCATGATTACTAGCCTAAACAGCCAATCTCTCAATGACACGTTCGGCCAGCCGCCATTCGCCACCATGTAGTAATGTTCACCCTGGCTTTATCCAATTCAGGACCACCCTGTAACCCGGTCCTCACTCTCCACTGTAACTATCTTGTACCCTGTTCTCTGTATACTTTATTCTTGGATGTAACTACTCAGAGCTTGGACTAATGTATGCTCTGACTGGTGTATTAAGTTGTTTGTGTAACGATATGTAACTCTGCTGTGCACATGATTATGCGCCCAGCTACCTGAGCATTCGGACGCGCTTTATAAATAAACAAACTAAACTAAACTAAACTAACAGGGAAAAATTGTAAAAGAAAAAAAGAGAAGTCTATCATTTATAATGGATAAACTAGCGGCATTGGATGGGGACGCTCCACCCATGGAAAGTTTAAAGGAGCTAAACGAGACGGCTTTAAATACTTCTGTTGCTTCTGCTACTAAAACATTACTTTTGGACTGTTCTTCTGAGGCAAAGGGCCTGCATACAATGACAATTGAAGAAGACTCACTTGGGAAATTAAGTGATTTGTGTAGAAAGGGGCAAATGGATGATTTTGTGCACACCCAGAATGTGGTGATGGCAGCACTAAATATTGTGATAGCCCCTTTTCTTAAGCTTTATGAGAACATTAATGAATCTCTACAAACAATACTCACCTTAAACATGATGTCAAAGGAACAGATGAATGAACTTGATGACTTCATGAGGAAAATCGTTCTGAGAATGGATAAGGAAGCAGATCTAACGAACCAATGGCAAAATCGATTAAGTGATTTAGCGAGAAAAGAATCCAATGATAAATCGATACTCATGAAGGCAGTTTTGGAAGACTGTAAATGGATGAGAATGGCTCATAAGTTGAAAGAACCTTGCTGCATTCTGTCATTAGAAAACTCCTTAGGAAAAATGAGGAGCCAATACCCTAAGGAAATTGCATAAAGAGATGTTGAGGACTCGGAGAACAAAATACCAGAAAGGTCTAAGGGAGGTCCGATGATGCTGGGGAAGGGCCTTGGTGCCTTGATATCTGTTAAAGTACATAGAGATATAGCCCTGGCTATTGGCCTTAAGGAAGCTATACCACCTAAGACTCAGTTGGACATCTTACAATCAAGCTACCCGATCTTCCACGATCCGAGTGACCAAACTATGCAACTATCAGAGAGTCTGAAAGCCACTGCACATGCGGTGAGTGACAACAAGCCACACAAGAAGTCAAAAAATCAAGCAACCAAACGGAAAGTGAATGGCTCCAGATCCTTTTTGAGGAATATAAGAACGCTGCCACAAGGAGATATAGTCCATCTCGCTAAAAAGTCGAGGAGAGAAATGAAAACAAGAAGCTTGCCTAGTGATATAACTACTGTTGGAAATCACCTATAATCAGGATTGAAGGTGAGAAAGAGAATGAAACTGATGATGAATCTAGTGCATGTTTGAGTGATCTCATTGAAATCATAGAATAAAAACAAGGAGGATGAGAATTGAGACAATATCAGTAAGTGAGATTGGCAGGAGATTGACAAACAAACGAGCCATCCTTCAACTGAGATAAAAGGAAGAAATTTAACTGGAAGGGATTGAAATAAATCTGCTATGGATGACAAAAGGAAGAAAGAGATTAGTAAGCATGCTAGTAGTAAAAGAACTAGTAGTGAAGAAAGAAAGAGTGAAGCAATCCTTAAGTGACTAGAAGATAGGAGGTGTGGCCATGTGAAGGCACAAGTAGCTTCCCAGTGAGAAGGCATCAGGAACCATAAGGGGAGCAAAGAACAAGAAAGAAATCCCCCCACACAGGGGAATCCGCTGGCATGAGAGAAAAAGTTGTCCTATAAAAACTATAAGCTAAAACTGGAAAGAATATCAAAGGATGCTAAAAGAATCCTTTTAAATACAAAAAACGTGATAATTCTGTTCAATCAGTTCTCATCACTGCGGAAAATCTCATCTTTTGACATTGCAATTGTGGAATTTGTGGATGAAAGAAGGACCGACCTGGTAATTTTACATTTGAGGTCGAGAAAGATTAAGGACACAATCAAGAATGCCAAAGAGAAGTTGGTTGCTATGGGCTTTAGACTAAGCAATTTAGGCACAGCAGAGGGGAAGAAAAACGCTTGTGGCGTAAATAAGACTAAAAGGGGCAAATACAAAAAATACAGAGACAAAAAACAAGAAATGGGTTGAAAGGCTCCAATCAAAGATCAGGCTAAGTGGGGTACAATGATCAAAGGACACAAGAGAGAGACCCCCCCGAAGACAAAAGGAAGAAAAGACTGAATTAATGTCTGTCGATAACCCTGTTACAAAATTAGGATTTACTATAGACAACTCCAGATTAAAGACCAGGCATCTTGGAGCTGATGAATTAAGGGACAAACAAGTGGAGGAATGGTCTTGGGTGGCAAGTGCCTTGACTACAAAAAAGAAACAATAGGTTAATGACGAAGCCGATGAAAAAAAGGTTGTGTGTGCCTCATGGAATACCAGTGGATTCGAAGCACCTGTTTTCTGGAAAAAGTAACTTCCTGGGAAAGTTTAAACTAATCTGTTTACAAGAGTCATGGGTAAGAACTGTTCCAATTTGTGGAGGATATGAAGTCTATATGAACCCAGCAAGGAAAGGTCTCAAGGGAAGATCTACTGCCGGACTCCTGACGCTGATAAGAGTTGGCAGTGGTTTCCATGCATTGGAACATCCTATCCCAAATCCCTTTGTTCAGCAAAAAATAAAGAAAACTATGAGAACTCAAGAGATTAGAATACTTCTAATAAATACCTATTGGATTGTTAACAACTGTGATGCTGAAAATTACTTAAGTGATATTATGGAGCCCATAGATAAATCGATGTTGGAGGATAAAAACCAACTCTTTGTGCCCTAATTATACCACGCTAAGTGTTGTATGCTGCAGCGCGTGTGTTTTGACATTACCGCTTGTGTTGCTGCACATGTGCTTTGCTGCTGCCGCCAGCATCAAAGCCAATTAGTCCCTGATTCCATACACAATTTTGCTACTGTGCGGAAAATGGAATGAACCTATTCCACCACTTGAATACTCATGTGTGTATCTTAAATCATGACCTATTCATATTAACTAAAATAACATACTCTTACATCCAAACCTTAACTCTGTTACAATGAATCCCCTCGCCCATTGCGGGCTCCTTGTTAATGTAAGTTATCTTAGCTCACTGAATGTAACTTTGTAGATGCTTTATTAATGCGATTCAGCCCACGTGATTGAAATGCAATTCTGCCTTATTAATGTAAGTTAGCCCATTTCATTGAAATGCAATTCTACATTATTAATGCAAGCTAGCCCAGTGATTGTTATGAATGTAAGTTAGCCCATGTGATTGAAATGCAATTCTGCCTTATTAATGCAAGCTAGCCCATGTGATTGAATTATAATTCTGCTCCCTACTGGTACAAGTATTTCAACATCAACTATTGATGCCTGCCCATACTGTCCAATAGTCTACAGCAACAGCCTCTAACTAACTTCAAAAAACCCTTACTTCCGATCTATCTCAGTCTATTGCAGACTGTGTTAAATAACCAGCTCCCTGGAGCATTTGCCAGCCCACATTAACTGATCGACTATCGCTCTAGTAATCATTAGTGCACTATCACAGACTATACTACAGTATACCCAAAACATTGTATCCTGGATAACAATCTCACAGACCCTCTTAAAATGCACATACAAAGGAGTGCTCTTTTTCACTGCCCTTTACACATAGCCATAGCCATAGTTCTTACTTACATGTATATCACACCTTCAACCCCCCACCTTTTTATCGCTCCAACTTCCACTATGGCCCAGTCCTTTCCCCAGAGAAACAGCCGACTCCTATGCAAAAGCCAGCTAATCTCAAAAATATTGTGCCCCAACAGCCTATGTATAACTCCCAACCTTGCAACACCCCCACAAGAAACAAAAGGCTCCGCTCAAGACTTGCCAAGTTATTTGAACCTCTAGCAAGAACACTTGCCATTCTCAACAGGAGGACGATCAACTCACATGCCGAAAACCACAATATAAGAGGAAAACGTCTCCATAGCCCTCTGCTAACCCACGCGCCACTCAATCAAGCCACATTTAAAACTCAAAGTACGGAAGCATCACCCACTATCACACCTTCCAATCTAGCTCTCAAGGGCGCTCTAATAAATGCCAGATCTCTGGTCGCACATGCACTGGAGATCGCCCACAACATACAACTAGAAAACCTAGACTTCCTAGCGATCACCGAATCATGGCTACACATAGCTGCTGGCCCAGCCCTCTCACTGCCTAAAAAATTCCTCCCAAATCTTCCTATTAAGGGATATGGACCTGGGTTTTAATGGCCCTAAAGACACACATGCAACCAGAGTGTCCAACATTTTAACTGAACTAGGCCTTACCCAGACAGTGCTCCACCCTACTCACAACAAAGGGATAATACTTGACTGGGTCGCAGACTACAGCTGCACCACGTCTATCTCATCCATATCACACCAGATCTGGACAGACCTCCACCTTGTAGCCTTCTCCTTAGCAACTGAAAAACCCATCCCCACAACCCCATTTTTAGCTCCACCTATACCTACAAGGAACAAAAAGAATATTACCTGTGACAACCTACTCCCTCTCATCCTCCCTACACTTAATGCACTCCCAGAACACTTCGGGCCTGATGCATTGGTCAAAGAGTATAATAAAGTCATGTCCTCATCACTTGACTCAATAGTGCCACTCAAAATGATAAGTAGCAAGCCTAAAGCGCACCTTAACTCATGATACACACCCCACTTGAAAACACTACGAAAAAAAGGACAATGCAAGGTTTCTTTGACATTATTACCTACAGAGGAAAACAAGACCAACCTCAGCACCATAACTGCTCTCTAAGAAAAGGAAATACTTCTTGCTAAACGTGAAACCTGCAATTCTTGAATATCACAAGCCAAATCAAGTATGAAAGAGCTTTTTGTTATCCCAAACGAGCTAGAAGCTCCTATCACATTACCGAACAACTGCGTAAAAGTTATACTTTGGTGCTCCAACATACAGCAAGCACTTGCCAATAAAGTTACGACCCTACAGTCTAAAATTGCTAAGAAAAAAGCTTCCTTAACTTGTACCTTTTCATCTACTGCTGACCCTGAACCTCCTAATAATATTGTTGATCCTCTGTGTTTTAAGTTTTCTAAAAGTTACTCGAAACAGAAAAAAACATTCTATCTCTCAAACCATCAAACTGCCAGGGCGATCAATGCCCGGCCCAATTTATAAAGGATGCAGCCAGAGACCTGACCCCTTTCATCACAAAACTGATTAATGCCTCCTTCTCTTCAGGCACTATCCCAACGAACCTCAAAGAATCGTGGGTGCTACCACTACTTAAAAAACAGACCCTAGATCCAGCCATACCCACTAATTACCGACCGATTACTACAGTGCCTTTTCTTCTAAAAATCATAGATAAGATGGCCCACAAATTCAAAAACACCGCAAATCCAACCACTTACTAGGTGCATGCCAGTCTGGTTTCCAGCCCCAACATGGGACCGAAATAGCCTTAATCGATTTGAAGGCCCAGATAGATGAACTCAGGGATAAAGGTAAATCGGCCCTTCTTCTCCTCTGGATCTTTCGGGTGCATTTGACCATGTGGACCACGGGGTCTTATGCAGCCATCTGGACTCGCCGATCATTTTAATGCAGAAGCTATAATCTGGATACAATCTTTTCTAAGTGACCGGACTGTGAGAGTCTTTTCCCCCACTGCAGCCGCAGACCCTATCCCTATCACTTGCAGAGTTCCTCAGGGTTCATGCATCTCACTTACCCTATATAGCATCTTTACGTAGTCCCTTTTTGATGATCTGTATCATCTCGTTATCACCTACACTAATTATGCAGATGATACTCAGAACCTCCTACCACTTACTGGGGATTACGACAAGGATTTGGCCTTAGTGAATAGGGTATATCTCATCATCCAGGCATGGATGGCTACCCATGGACTATGCCTGAATGCTGACAAGACTGAGATCATTATCTTAGGCACGACCTCAACCCTCAAAAATCTGAGCCCTAACTACACTGTCTTCAATATTGACAACAACACCATCACCGTTGCTAAGGAGGTGAAAACCTTGGGGTTCTATCTAGACTCTACCTTGTCTCTCAATAAGCAGGTAAATGCCATGGCCTCAGCTACGGCATATACTTGCAAACTGATTAGAGGAGGTAAACCGTTTTTGTCTAACAACAGCTGCATTACCTTGGCCAGAGTGCTTATTTTGTGGCCAAAAGGAAAAAAAAACATTGAGCAGTGCTGCTATGACTACGCCGAAACACTTTTTCTGATAAAGACGAACTTATGAGAAAGTGTAAACAGTCCTATAAGAACTGGCTGAGATCATCAAGGGCCCAGAGAGCACCGGGTGATGCAGAGCAAATGCTGGCTGCAATCAGGACAGTAAATGCAAGGAGCCTTTGGGAGATAATAAACAAGGGTAATGACTTTCAATCTGCATTAGCGACTAATCAAGTCTCGGAAGAAGACTGGGTCAAACATTATACAAGACTCTTTAGGCAGATTTCAGAAGTAAATAGCAGTAAAACGACAAAGAACTTGACCCCTTGGCTCACTGAATTTGATCGTGATGAGATATCTCTGATGATAAGAAAACTGAGCTCCTCTAGGGCGGCCGGGCCCAACAGCGTATCTAATCATATGCTAAAAGAAAACTGTGAAGCCTGGACTGACTTAATTCTGCTAGTATTCCGACAGATAATAAGAACCAGAACAATACCTTAATCCTGGAAAGAGGCACTGGTTGTGCCAATCTACAAGAAATGAGACCGCAGTAACGCAGATAATTATAGGATTCCATCGGGAAGTTATTTGCCTCAATCTTAATTCAGGGCTTGAAAAGCTGGGCTACTAAGGCTGGTATTATGGACAAACGACAAACAGCTTTGTTAGTGGAGTAGGCATCTCCTTGAATCTATTCCTTTTGAATATACTAAAATGAAGAGTGCTTGAAAAGAAGAAGAACATCTATGTGGGTTTCATTGACCTGGAGCAGGCCTTTGATGGGATTAGCCGAGAACTTCTCTGGGCTAAGTTAAAAGCATGGCACAGCCCAGAAGACCTTTTAGAAGCCATCCAAGCACTCTATAAGAATACATCGGTCTGTATCCAAATTTCAAAGGAGGATTGTATGACTGAGAAGTTCCTGACCTCTAAGGGTATTAAACAAGGATGTGCCTTGGTGCCATTTTTATTTGCATTTTACCCAGATGATATGGTAGAGCCACAGAGGAATGCAAGAGCTTTCCCGCCCAAGGTTGAAGGGGGTGAATTATCCTGGATCCTATACGCAGATGACGTGGTATTTATAGACAAAACCACTATAGGTCTCCAGAGACGAATCACTGAATTCAAAAAGTATCCCGACGAAAACAGCATGAAGATCAATATAAAGAAATCAATTATCTTAATCATGAAATCAGCCCGGGGGAAAACAACAAAGAAGAAGAATTTTACCTGGATGATTGAAAATCAGAAGCTGGAAGTAGTCAAATCAATAAATTACCTTGGAGTAAGAGTCAGTAAAAACATTAATGAACAAGGCCAATATTGCCTAATTAGAGAGAGGTTATTGAATCTTACTAATCAGGGTAGAGCACTCCACCGGATATATAGCACCTGCTCAATGATTCCAATATTCACCTTTTATAAGCAAATAAAAGCCGTGCTGGCCTGTGGCGCAGAGACCCTGTTAAACCTACTAGGGGAAACATGGGGTTTATGTGAAGCCTTCTTTTGGCAAAAAATGCTTAGGCTGTCAAACTGTCTGGCTGTAGCAATAATAAGCAAATTAACAAGGTGGGTCCTGGGAGTCCCTCTGCCAGACATTAGTCCTGGTTGCGAGAGACTTACCCAGAGTCTTTAGTTCACTATCTTTCACATAGAAGAAATATCCAAAACATATCAGTATTGGTCCTGCCCTGGGGCAGTCCAGCACCGAAATGCTAGGCAATTCTCCTCTGAACAAGAGTACCAACAGCATCCCCAGACACGTGTTTCGGTCTGGTTGGACCTCATCAGTAGGGAGGAGCTGTGCCTCTCTAAGAATAGTGAGCAAGGGGTCCACGTCTGGATTCCCCTAGTAACTTAGGGTGTGACCCAAAGTTACTTGCATATGCAAATTAACAAGGCCCAACAAGGACGAAACATGTTTGGGGATGCTTGTGGTCTTGTGCAGAAGGGATGTGACCTAGCAATTCTTTCTGGACTGCCCCTTTTGGGGTGGGGCCATGGCTGATTTGCATATGGTCTTTCCCCTTCTGTAATGGCTTGGCAGGCGAAGAACGATGGTCTGGAGGGTTGCCCCGAGCAATGCCAGTGGTTAAGATTCAGTCAAAACCTTCCAGCTATCACCTCTTTGTTTTTGCTTTGTCACCCTCAGTGGGACGGGTATGCCCAGACGTGGGTCCCGTGCCTGCTGGGCCTAGAGACCCAAGCTACTCCTCACTGATGAGCCCCAACAAGGACGAAACATGTTTGGGGATGCTTGTGGTCTCGTGCAGAAGGGATGTGACCTAGCAATTCTTTCTGGACTGCCCCTTTTGGGGTGGGGCCATGGCTGATTTGCATATGGTCTTTCCCCTTCTGTAATGGCTTGGCAGGCGAAGAACGATGGTCTGGAGGGTTGCCCCGAGCAATGCCAGTGGTTAAGATTCAGTCAAAACCTTCCAGCTATCACCTCTTTGTTTTTGCTTTGTCACCCTCAGTGGGACGGGTATGCCCAGACGTGGGTCCCGTGCCTGCTGGGCCTAGAGACCCAAGCTACTCCTCACTGATGAGCCCCAACAAGGACGAAACATGTTTGGGGATGCTTGTGGTCTCGTGCAGAAGGGATGTGACCTAGCAATTCTTTCTGGACTGCCCCTTTTGGGGTGGGGCCATGGCTGATTTGCATATGGTCTTTCCCCTTCTGTAATGGCTTGGCAGGCGAAGAACGATGGTCTGGAGGGTTGCCCCGAGCAATGCCAGTGGTTAAGATTCAGTCAAAACCTTCCAGCTATCACCTCTTTGTTTTTGCTGTAGCAACAATAAGACAGGAACTCATATTACAATCCCTGGCATCGATAGTTTTGTGGAAAACCATATCCTTCTATCGAAAGTGCATCCTTGATTCACCTCCAACACCCTTTGAGATCTTGACAAACACTGATCCGATAAGGGTTGACAAAAACTTCCAACTTTGGAAAATGAAATGCAAGGAAGTATTAACGTATTACAACATTAAGCCTGAGATGTTAAAAGGAAATGCAAATAAGGCAAAAAGAATTATTCAAGAAAAGGACTGGGACGATACCCAAACACTTAAAAGACAGAATAACCTCTGTCATAATATCATATGGGAACGAAAAACATTGAATGATCCCCCCGTATATGAAAGAATTTCCGCCATCTCACTATGGGGATCTATTGATGCGCTGTAGCTTGAATCCTCTGCCATTTAGGGAGGTGCAACTGTTAAGAAAGCAGATCAAAGTTCAAGAGGCTAGTTGCCGATATTGTAGACATTCTGCCATACTCAAGACTACAACACATTTGATGTTATCCTGCCCGGAACTAAGTGTTTAAAGAGAAAAATGTATGGGCAGTTATGTGGTTTTGATGGGCCCAAATACAGAAGAGGAATATTGGGAGAGACTCATGATGGCCGATAAAATTGATCGGACAATTGATGGTCTCAAATTCATGGAATTCTTACTACTGTTCAAACCTGATGCTAACACTTCTGAATAGTACGATAGGATGATGAAAATCATCAATACTTTATTTTGGATTTGAGGCTAACAAACATAGATGTTAGTTGATAAACGTGATGAATGCATGGATACATGTTAAAGGTTGAAATTTCTGTTCAAACAATAAAACATTTTACAAAAAAGATGAAAAAAAAATGGTTAACAGAATCTACATTTTTCTTTTGGCCTAAGGTTCAGATGCTGCCCGCTATTAACACAAACATGTGACTCCAGTCCAGGTCAAGAAATTAATACAGGGCAGGATTGTGCAGGTTAACTCGCAGCCTCAGCCTAATAGATATCCTGCTTCGTAGCATATTATATCCACCACAAGAATGTTGTAGCAGACCTCAAGACCCTCCAGAAAGTGTGGTCTTGTCATTTGCAGCCAGAGGAGCCATGGATCAAAACCCACCCTCCTTTAAAAGTGCCCATATTTCCATCCAGCCTTGCTATCTATTGAACTTGGCCATTTCCGGCTGTTCGGGGCTCAGGGAAGTATGTGTTAAGGCTTTGCGCTGCTGTTTATTGGGCATTACATGCCAGGCTCACAATTGCAACCTGGCACAATTTAAGACTGGCCACTGCTGCTCCAAAGACAGTCCTCAGTTGCCTTATGACACGGCTAAGTGTTCTCGGACAACTTCCATGATGATTTGTTCCAGTATACAACTATGCAATGTACAGGGGGAAACCGAAATGTAAATGTTGCTAATTATCCAGACAAGTTTGCATCACCCTCCCCAATGTTTCTTTTTTTAATTTTTATTCAGGGTTTTCAGGTGTGAAAGGTGAACAGATTAGCATTTCTGTTGCCTTCCTTCTTTGTGATTAGCAGTCCCCTTTCACACAATGCATTCTTGTTTCTGTCACCTGGGACAAATAGCCAGGCAGACCAAAGTATAAATATGTGGGGAAAAGGGAAATGCCATAAAATCTACCAGACGCATTTTTGGCCAACAAGTTAATAAGGATGCCTGAGAATGTCTTTGGTCCACTACGCATCAGTGCTTCATACATTTCCCAAACACTCTGAAATCTTGAAAAACCTGCTTTCATGGAAAAAAAACTCATCTAAACAAGGAATTACATTTTTCCTTTCTTTCTTCCTGATCGTACCTCCACCAGAACACTAAACATACATTCACATAATGATGTCACCAGCACACATCCCCATCTTTCTCATGCCCTTAGTGTCTCAACATATCTTGTTACCTCTTCCTGTCTCTATTGTTAATTGATCCTTACCATGCTACCTTACTTTAGTCTACTGTCTGCAATTCCCTGATTGTCAGATAAGATCTTGGTTTTGTAAAACCACAATGATGGGGATCGATATGTTGTTAAGGGCTCTTAACATAACTTAAAATACCAGTCCATATTCATTAATCTATTTGCCCAAATAAAATATAGTGGGCGTAGCACAAGAAGCCACTGATAGTACTCACAAGTAATCCTGGATATTTAGTAGTAGACATTATTGAGAGAATAGATGGAAAGAAATCCTGAAACCATTGGATTACATGCAGGGAAAATTTTGCCTCTGAATATAAGGGAAGCTGTGATAAGAGAAATATGAGCCATACGTATTGCAGTCATTCCAGCAACAGTGTGTACTAATCCTCACAAATGGGTGCTGCTATGGAAGTCCCCTTTCTTTATCCATGGACTTCATCATTGCAACTCCCCATCCGGTTTCCACCCTTTAATCCTTGTCCCCTCTAATCTCAGTGCCTGCCACTAACTCCCCTGAGCATCTGCTGTGGAGAACCCATCACTCCTATCCGACAATCCGCATATATTTGCCCTTCAGCTGGACTTCTTCATCGCACACTTGTGGAACTGTAGAAATGCTCCACGTGAGAATCTGCTGCCCTGCATTCAGAAGAGGTGCCATGGTAAGATATTCGTATGCATAGATTCATTCTGGTTCCACCACTTCTACAGCTACTGATTTGTCTAAAATTAGGACATGATACTTGGTGTTTGGTACCAAGCTTTGGGATTAGGTAGCAATCTTGGCTGGAGCTCACCATGCTCACCACGGGTACATTTTTAAGGTACACACACACCAACTTTCGTGCACACACAAAACCACACACATAAACTGGCACACACACACGCAAAGTGATAATTAGACAGCACTTCCTGCTACCTAACTCATACCCACTTTTTCACAGGATGTTTGCATGCACTTAGCATGAGGTGGGGTTCATATGGTCAACCATGCCATCCTACTCAACCATCTGTATGATAACCTAGGTACCACCGATCAGGCCCTGGCTTGGCTGACCTCTTTCCTCTCTGATCGACGCTCCCAGGTCCAACTTGGGTCCTTCCTCTCCTCTTTCTACCTGTGATGTTCCCCAGGGGTCTAACCTCTACCCTGGCTGTTCAACCAATACCTGGCACTTTTTGCCCACTGCATTGCTACTCTCTGCCCAAACTTTCAGTGCTATGCCGATGACACTCAACTCATTTTTAGTCCCCCGGCACTTCTTCTCCTTCCCTCATCTCTGACTGCCTGTCTGCTATCCAGGAGTGGTGTGCTGTCAGTGATCTCTGCCTTAACGCCAGTAAGACCGAGATTCTCCTCATCGGCACACCTGCTCCCTCCTTTCCGGTCACTTTCTAGCCAGCCTCTCTTGGCCCTCTTCCTGCTCCCACCTGTGAAGCTAAAAACCTTGGGGTCATCTTCGACTCCACACTCTCCTTCTCTCCTCATATCTCTGACATCTCTAAGAAGTCACAGTACCAGCTGCACCCACTCAGAGGTATTCTTCCTTTCTCTCCTTCCCCCAGAAGCTAACTGTTTCCTGAGCACTGGTTCTCTCTAGGCTGCACTACTGCAATATCCTCTTTCTAAATCTTCAACTCATCCAGAACAGGACTGCAAGACTTGTCCTTGGCCTCAAGCTCAGGGATCATCGTATCTCTCCAGGACTGAAATCTCTGCACTGGCTCCCAGTGGCTGTGAGGATTACGTTCAAAACCCTCTGCATTATCCACAAGGCATTCTGGTGTCTGGGGCCTCAATACCTTAAATTCTCTATTCATAAATATCTTCCTTCTCAAGCTCTTGGGTCATCTGCCTCCGATTCCCTCGGGGTCAGTCGCTTCTCTAACAACGAGTTGGTGGCAGATCTCTTTCTTCAGCTCGGGCCTCCCTCTGGAACAGCCTCCTCTTTGCTTCTGCTTTCTCTCCTCCTCTCCCCTGCTGAAATCCTGGCTGAATCTGAAACTGCACTGGTCACCTGGCTACCCTCTGATCTCAGGCCCAGGTCCCGTCCCCCGCCAATTGCACCCCTGCACTGCCTCCCTGGCATCCCCCGCACTTGGGGACTGTTTTCTGTGCCCCTACCAGCACTTGACACTTGATGTCTGCACTTATCCTTGCACTTTCCACCAGCTGGCCACACTTTTACTTATTGCTTATTTACTCTATTTATTTTTACTGTTGTTCTCTTGTACTTCACTGCCCCTCCCCTTTTCCCCTCCAGTTTCCCCTTCCCCCTTCCCCTGCACTTGCGTGATATCAGAGTCACCTGGCCTAGTAAAATTGTTGTCTTTGTCTTCCCTCTGTTCCCCCTCCCTTGCCTCCTCGTGCCTTCAAACACATGTGTATAGGCACATTATAAATGCCATATCATATCATATGGCATGGACTTTGCACACAAACATATGTTCCTCCATTTCTGATGCACTTCACATCAGATGGTCCCACCTTTGACTGATGTATATTTCTCTCTCTACCTGCACTTTTATTCTATCAGGAGAATCAGATGTATTGGGCTCAAATTGCACATCAATCTGCTAGATATATCCACTCCTCAGAATTGTTTTCATGATAATCCAAATGGCACCAGCTTTTCTAATTTGGTAAGGTCATCAAAAACAGGAAAGTGTAGTGTTTGTGGCACTAAAATGGTACTCTTTTCTACATGTACATCTGTTATCTTTATGCCTGCACACATGGGTTCGTATGGCATTTTCACACTACTTTTCCTGCAACCCTGATGGATCACAACCACAGCCATGGTTGTTGATGAGTTTGAACCCATTGCACTCCAATACACAGGTACATAGGTGGCCCTTTTTTTTAATAAACATTGCTTAGGCTTGTCTGTGATAGGCATTTGGTGATCCTTTTTAACAGTGAATATTGTGCATAGTGGCTTCTCGGTCAGTATAAAGAGCTCTTTTTCCTCCGGATATTGATGTGGGCACTGTTATGCCCAGATTTCTCAGCAATTTTTCCCTTTGTCAGAAATTGGGCAATCTTCCTTTTGCTGTCTCATCATGCCAGAATTTTCAGCTGCTGTGATTAAACCCATTCTGCCATGGGTCGCGAGTCAAATGTATATCCGCAAAAACCATGCTTAAGAAATATGAGAAAGATAATGAGGGACTGTGTGGAAATCTGCTGTTGTATGACAAGGATCACAAAGGTTGTGGTGTGTCTGAGAATTTTGCACTTTAAGAAAGTATGTGTCTATCTGAGGAAATTGCAGAGCAAGGAAATATGTTCGACCGAAGTATTGTTCTTCTTTTGTTTTAAATGTTTTATTTAGTGTATTATAGTTTTCCCTGAACTTTTACACACATTAAAAAAGTGTACAAAAATAAATAGTTAACATATTGCACTTAAGCCACCCTCATTCTTCTATTTTAAGTGGGCACTTCCTCATTAAACTACATGAAGCCTATAAAGATTACCACTACTAGTAAGACACTGTGGTAAAGAAGAAGTGACTAGGTACAAAAACGTCATGATTTTGGAATTAGAGCAGTTAAGGCAAGAAATTAAGGTACACATCGGACATCTTACAGGTCTCTTAAAGAAACTGCACTTTAATACCATGCAATTTTGCTTAGAATGTAACTAATGGGATTGGCCATAAGCTATGGACACGGGTTTATTGCTATTTCGGGTCACTGTGATCCAACTTCTGACACCATTTGTGGGAAACCAGAAGAATGTTTGCATCCCTTTTGCTCTGTTTGACAAATAGCAAATGCCCTCTCAACTCTCTCAGGCTCTCGTGCCTTTGTCAGCTTTTCCAGCGTTAGTGCTTTATGTGCGGGATTATCCCTTGTCGGTTGTGCCAATCTTGGAAACCAAAGTTTGCAGCCCTCGCTGGTGTTCTCATTTGTAGAGCGTTTGCTTCCCTGTTGGTACTCGTCTCGTGGCAAAGGCACTTGCTGTGTGGAGCTCATAGGCCCCGGCTCCCTTCTTTCCTGTGGTGTCAACGTCAGTTACTTGGGGTCAGGCCCACGACTGTACTCCTGTGGTTGTACCACCAGTTGAGATGGTTACATTTCTGTCCCTGTCTTGCTCCTGACCGGAGTCTCTCGCTGGGTCAAAATGCCTGCAGTTCAGTCTCCAGCTAGCAGTTTTCTCTTCCTCCATGCGTCTGCTGGTTCCATGGCCTTGTGTGGCTCTGCCCCTTCAGAACATCATTTCTAGAGGGGCTCACCTCTGCTTAGGGATTACTCTTCTCCCTCTGTAGGAGTCTCTCCTCATATCACAGTCTGCCGTGCCCTTATGCACGTCATCAGAAACAAAAGAAATGAGTCTGTCTTCTTTGATTAGGACATACAGGCAACGTTTAGCATTACCTGGAAGCCACATGAGTTAAATAAGGGTCCGTGTTTGTTATAGTCATAATGGGAGATGCAAAAGTGTTTCCAACACCCATATGGGCAGAATTGTGTTGTGGACTGGGAGTTCCTTATCAGAATGGGAGTCCTTGTCCCCCAGAGGGGAGTCACTCCTAGTGAGTTCCCACTTACCCAGACTCCAAGTGAGGGATTTGCTGTGTGTGATCTCCTCCCTAGCTTCAAAGGGGTGGCTCCCCTCTGGTAAAATGGGGTGAACAGTCCAGATTCATCAAATAACCCAGCACGCGTTAACTTTGCAGCATCATTTGTGGTGGAAATTTTGTATCGGGCAGTACAGAGCCTGTGTGGGAGCCTCTTCACTTACACCAAGTAGGGTCCTCCTCTTTGCTTTAGCCCATTGAATTATCTGTTAGGCATGTGTTAGCCATCCCCTCAGGAATGTTATTTCAAAATAGTCTGAATTATATTTTTCCTCACAATTCACTGTATGAACACATGCTGTTGATACAAATTATGCCCCAGTGGAGTGACAAGGATCCCTCTGATCGCTGGAGTACTGCGCTGACAATCATGCTGCCATGCTGCACTGCTCCCAGTGCAGAACGCCCCTGAAGAGAGGGAGCACCACATTGGCAGTCATGCTGCCAGCACTGCATGGCTGTCAGCATGTGCTCCCTCTTGTCACGGAACACTGTGCTGAGAGCAGCCATGACTCTCAGTGTGCCCCCCCATGATGAGGAAGCACCTTCCTGAGAGCCATGCCATGCGGCCATGGTTCTCCTTGCAGCACTCCCTCTCCCACAGGAACGCTGCACTGACAGCCATGCTTCCAGCGCGGCTCTCCTCCTTGCCCAGCCACACCTGACAGACACAGTCCAGGCAACCAAATTTCCCACCTCTTTGCTCCCAGTTTACCTGATTATATTAGGGGGCTAAGCCCCCCTGCCAGTGCATCACATCCATGCCTGGGCAGCACCTGACAGACGTGATATGGGCACATGAAATCACCAGCCCCTTTCCCACTCGTTACCTTCTTGGTGAGTGGGGGGAATCATCTGACCCCCAGTCTTTGCTGGGCCACACCTGGCAGATGCTGCCTGGCTTTTTCTAAGCCTTGCCCCTCTCTCCTCAGAGTGGTTGCTGGCAAGTGGCTAGTTCCCAGCAGCAACTCCTGGGAGATTGCCTTTTTTTTGGTTTTATATTTTTTTATTTTAAGGGACATATTAGCTTTTATAAACTGCACCCTAAAGTTGCACTAGGAGTTATGGGCCCTGAGATTTCATTAAACACCATTGCTGTGTTTGTGCCTTTAACTTTGTCTTCAGGGCCCATATCTCCCTGTACGGCGCTCAGGGTAGGTCTACAAAGCTTAATTATGCATTCAGATTCTCAAGAATGTTCTCTTTCTGAAATCATCATTTTTGTTTTATGACTTCATGCAAAACAAAATAATTAAAATATGAGAATGCATTAATCAACTGTACATTTCAATATTTCTGTTTATTCAGCAAACTTTCAAAAAGGTATAGCAAAAAGCTGTTTCCCATTTTTCACTTTAAATACAGAAATATACAATTCTCTTAAGATGCCTGTGCATTGAGAACTGAGCATGTGCACAATAATTTCTATCTCAAGAAGTGGCTAATATTCTGTGCAGTAATCAGTTACAACCATAACATTCACACATCCAAATTCTAATGCTGTCTGAATCAGTATGTATGCTTCAATGTTAAAAACACGTCATGTACTTGGTAGTTCAAACATGCAACCCTATTGTTACCGACAGGTCCGTCAAATATCAAGATCTGTGGTCATTCTTATGTTCCCAAAATGCTCTTTGATATATGTAGATCAGACTAGAACACTGAATAGTGCTATTTATCCCCATTCCTCTTGTTGGGGTATTTTGAAAGAATTCAATAGGAGGAAACCAGGTTATCCATCTTGGACTGATAACCTATCAGCAAATAATTGACATAGTTATTCTCAGTTTGGACAGTGTGCTTTGGTCAGTAAGGCAAGTGTACCATTTGTATTACTACAATACATACCGGATGTGATCCTTAGAAATAAACAGTGTCCACATGTTTTAAAAGAAGCCAGTTTTCAGGGTCTGCACGATTAAATAATTGTCTATTTTTACTAGCTACTTTTGTAAAATATCACTTCGCAACCTCTGACGCCCTGCTCAATATGTTTTTATTTCTCTGATTGCACAACTGTCAACAACTGCTTAGGCAGCTCTGGCAAATGATCACCTGAATACGCGACTTGCACCCACATGGAAAGAGACAGAGACATAGCGCTTCATTACGAGTAACCAGGTCTGGAAAAAATGCTGGTAAAACATCCAGTACTACCGGCTCCAGCATTTCTTCTGGGCCGGGTTACTCCAAGTCTGCCGTTAGGGGCAGTGAACAACCAGCAGGTCTGACCTGCCGGTTGTTCAGGTCCATACGGGCAGGCAAATCACTGGAGCACCGGCACTGTTGAAAACAGTGCCGGTGCTTCAGTGGTTCCCATTCCATAGAGTCCTATGGGACTTCATGGAATGGGATCTTACCGCCAGTAACACTGGGATATAGAGTACCCGGCAAGGTGAGACTGTAGGTAACGCGCCAGTAGCACAGGCGGGTTACTGGCAATCTCATAATGAGGATCATAAAGTGAGGCAGAGCGAGAAAGTGAGAGCGAGAGAGAGAGATACATAAATAGAGAGATAGAAACCTCTAGATGGGCATGTGATAAGCCAGATGTACATAGTTATTAATAGTTATTTTATGACATTTATATTCTGAAATGTCATCGTCAGAAGATATGTGTGCAATGTCTGAAAGTATCATCTACAGTCTGCTTACTCTATAAAACTTGAAAACCCTCTTGTTTTCTCTGTGAGAATAATTACGGATTTATTTGAATGTGAAATAGTTGATTACTTTTGATTAGAAATGACAGTCAGTTTAAAAAGCAGCTCCGTTGTAAACTGCAGAAGGTTCTCGTGTTTCAGCGGAGTATATATAATATGTTCATTGATATTATATTATGCAAATGCATTCCACTGTCAGAAAGGCTGAGCCATTTGATTATATAAGAAAATCCTAATCTATAACAAAGACTTTGATTATTTATTTGGCATTCATACATGGCTAAGATAGATGACGTATTGATTGACTGGTGCTGTATTATTTTAGTTCCCTGCAGATATATGGGTAAATTACTTTGAAGGAATTGTTAAATTATTTACTAATGTAAGTAGATGTCAGCAGTGAACGCTATCATGAGTAGAGAGCCTCTTCAATATGTGTAAGGGCTTTAAAACAGTAAAACTTCCTGTTATCACTCAGCACAAATAACGAATCCAAGGACAAGAGGGTTGTTTACCATTTTCATATGCTGATTGGATCTTAAGTACCTTAGGATTTACATAATTGATCATCGTGGCTGAAGAAGTTCACGAGAAGTAAAGCAACACAGAAGAGTCTTGTTTTTTTTTCCTAATTTATTTTTGTCAGCTATTTATTGTACCAAAGAACGAAGAATGTATTTTCGAAAATACATCTCTATGTCCAACCTTCCTTGTAATTGAATATTTCAGTTTGCTAGAAAAGAATGGTGACAAGAATGTTCAGCTCCAGTGCCATTTAGCTGCCTCCAAAGAACCATAACGCCGGGGTTAACTGGTTAGGAAAAGCCAAGAGTCCCTATCATCTACGGGGGAATATTCCACTGAGGAGTTCAAGATAAACAACTGAGTGGAGCTCAAGTCGTCTTCGGTCTGACACTGGAAACTGAGGTGGAATATGATGCCTTGGTTTCCGAGTCACTCATGTAAAATGTGATGTTGTGTAAATGTGAATTTTAACTGTTTCAACCCTCTAAGAGGAAAGGCAGCTCCTTTCCCCTAAAATGACCGCCACTTCCTGTTCCCTTGAGACCTGGAGTGCTGTGAGGAGTCAGCAGGGCGTGAGCTGTGGAAGTTAGATGTGCAGGCACGTGATATCACTGGCATGAAAAAATAACCTTCATATTTTTCTGCAGTGCCGTCAGAGTGAAGAAGCAATGTACAAAAAGAAATATATAATATTACAGAGTGGAATGTAATTCAAGATGAACGAGAGAGTTGTATACATTTTGCCAAGTTTGTTTACAGAGATACAAAAGGAACAGCTCTGAGAGCGAACATAAAAGACCTTCAAGTATTAAGTACATTCTTCAATTTCAGCAAACATCCGACTCCATAAAGTGAAGTATAAGGTGACTGACAGCGAATTTGTACACGATTTTGATGACATTTATTGATAGTAAAACAACGCCTGGCACAACGGAGCCTATGTAAATCAACTCTAGAAGCTCAATCACTTAAAACAAAGGATCTAAAATGCTTCATTTCCTATGAAGAAAAAAAAAACAACTCCTTATTAGAGATAAAATTGTACATACATTGAAAGATGTTCATTAGGTAGATGAAAAATAGGTGAATATTTTAGAATGAGTTGCACTGTAACCTTTTAAAAGTGAATGGGAAAGGTCTTAATTATCTTTGAAGGCATTGGATTTCAGGACAACAATACAGAGAGCTAGTGAGCTACTCTGAGGAGATCTCGTTATCAGAGGAAAAAGTATCTGCAAGTTGAGGTTCTATCACGTGAGAAGCCGAGCAGCCAGTTGTATTTTTTATCTTTTATTTTATTGTTCATCTATAACACGCTTAATACCAGTGAGTGGTTTCTAAGCGTGGGATTGGGATTTGAACCTGCGCTGCGTCGCGTTGACTTGCTTCCAAGACAAACACGTTGCCCCTGAGTATCTGCAGGCCACTGTGAATGCACACTGATCTATGTGGTGGGCACAGTGAGACTCATGGGCCACTTTTTCAAAAGCTTATTTGACAGAATGCGGATCACTAAGACCATTTTGGTGCATTGTTATCTCCTTAAGAAGTGTTAACTACACTATTTAGGTGCGTGTATTCAATATATGTAGTCATGATACCTAAAACATTGGATGCACTTGTGTGGTAAGTGCTAGCATTGACATTGTTATTACATACATTGAGGATCAAGATTGTCTACCAAAATAAAACACACACATTTAAATTGCTGCACATAATTACATTATTTACAGTCAAGGAATCAGCAGAGAAAGAAAAAAGGAGCCTAACAATGGGTGGCAGTATTAGCTTCACTGGGCTGCATAGCAGAAGGGAAAACTAGAATAACATTAAAAGGTCAATGATGTATCAGCTAATTGTACAAGGGGCCCAATAATGTTGGGATTGCAATATTTGTAGGGAAACTACAACTGTAGCTTTCAGGAAAAGCAAGGCTAAACTAGCATGTTGTGAAACAAAATAAAAACGGGTGGTATTGGTTAGGCACAGGAACTGTGTGTGTATAACTACGATATTAGTATAGTTAATGGAATTTGTATTTGGAAATACATGTTTTGAAAGATTAATTGCCCTGGAGGCATCGAATTCCCATGCATTAGGTACTGTGGGATGTTTTTACCCATGCATCCGAGCCCTACCAAAAACAAAAACTGTGCATTACTGGCATTGAAAACATCATTATGGCCAGAGCTTCCCAGAAAATGCACAGGGAAATGCATGAAGAATAGGCTGCCACCCATTTTTGCCGATGTTATGGGCACAGAAGGGCACTGCCTAAAACCACCATCGGGCTACCCACACAGTAGCCTGAAACCATTGGGAATGCCAATGCTGATTGCCAAAAGCAACCTAGAACTGTGGGGAATTCATTTTCTTAAATCCCAAAAATGGTTGCATTACCAGTACTCACCACTATCAGAAAGCCGGCGTTTTAAAACAACACCAGACATTTGTGTAAAACTGAATAAATGAACCCAAAGCAGGCCAAAGAAAGACTTACTGAGAGGTGGATACAATGTAAAGTTATATTCTGAAGTGACTTGAAGGTTTATAACAAGACTGGCTGAGCTCTGCAGGTCTGCAGCGGCTTAAACTGAAATTGGATTTAAAATTACCAAAAATCGAAATGTTTAAATTAACTGAGTGACCTACTTTTGAGTGTCACATAGTTTGTCACTGTTAAAATGTCATAGTTCTGAACTTAGAATCAGCATTCTAGCTGCATATGTAAAAATTGTTAGTTTTATTTGAATGCAGAAAACTGGGTAACTAAAAGTGACATTAGCTGGGGCCTGGCTTAAGGAACTGGATTCTGCCTGACAACTTTCCCCCAATTGGAGTGAAACTGGATCCACAGCAGTTCTCAGGCCTGGCTGCATTCTGAGGGGAGGTTACCCCTCTCTGATTGAATTACCAAGGGACTGCTAGAGACTAAACAAAGGACCCTGGTAGAGGGTTTATTGGGGGGGAGGCCATAAATGGCTTCCTCTTGAACAATGGGCCTTCCAGGGCCCAGGCAGATGGTTTATTGGGGGAATCGTAAAATAGCTTCCTCTTGGTAGAAGCTGGGAGGGGCAGGGTCTCTGAGCTTGGCAGAAACTGGATAAACTGGTTTCTCCACCATGTGACCTGGGAAGACACACCCCTGTTGGCCAGAATATGATTTTAAGAAAGATGTATAACTCATGGTGCAGACTTGTCAAAATTATTTAAATGATACCATAATTCTTGTGATTTTTCTGTGCACGTTTTAAGACGCGTTGGGAATTTGTGTGATGTTCTGGGGCAAAACCCTGCTATTTATGTATACTACAGACTCTGTGTTTAAGCTAGAGACATGGGAATTTACTGGAGTATGTATGGACAGGCCGTGTATATGTGTATAATTTTTAATGAAAAACCAATATTGCAAAACCAGTTAAAAAACGCAAAATGTTGCCGTTTCTGAATGCAAGCTCTTAGAAACATCAGAGTTTGAACAGAGTATACCTCATGTGATACGTGATGGGTGCATGTAATTTCAAACCACTGTGTATCTATGAAATATGTCTTTAGGTCAAATATAGATTTGTGGGCAAACTGACCAGGGGAGGATCCTCTGACCCATAAAACCTACAGCATCACCATGACACACATTTCCTTCCCCCAATCAAAGCAGTGCGGAAAGCTTGACCAATGGGCAGTTGGAAGAGGGGCTGGCTAGTGATGCTGCACACACACCCACTTTCAAAAGACATAAAAAGAGCCACTGGAAGCTAGAGAGGACATTCAATTCCATTTGCTGCGGAGCATGCTGACCGACGACTTCACATCCAGAGATCCTACACTTAGACTTCCAAGCTAAACAGAGACTACAGAACTTTGAACCAAGAAGGCCCACTGCAAGCAAAAGTATTTGTCAGCAGGCCCAAAAATCATTTGCAGACTATTCACAGCCGGACCCAGGTGTTGATTCTGGCCTGAAACCCTGTGCCAGAAAGATCCAGAAGCAGTGCTGTACCCAGAGAAAGCAGAGCAGTATCCAGAACCAGAGACCAGAGATCCAGAGTGACCCAGACCGCTGTTAGCAGAACCAGAGAGCTGATCCAGATCACTGTGAAGTGCCGAGACCAGAACCGGAGTCCAGTCCAAAACCTGACCAGATCCGTGGCGAGGCCTAATTCAAAAATATATTGTGAGTACCTAGCAGAACTGTGCAGAACCAATATCTTAGTTAAAATAATCTAATCCAAACTATTTTAATCTAACCAGAACTGCCTCCTAACTGTCACCTGTCATTTTCTAGCTGCAAGCTGTAACCAGTCGCTTTGAACTTTTAAAATTTCAAATCCGAAAAACTACCTTTATTTAATCGTCCATATCTCTGGAACCGTTTGGGCTAGGAACTTGGTTTAACTTTCCTCTGAAAGCTTAGAATCTCAGCTTTTCAACAAGCTTAGACTTAGAAACGACTTGCTACTCCTTATACTTTTGCCGTAATCATGATTCACGCATTCGCGAATTTTGCCGCGATTCACGATTTGGTTAAAAATCCAGCCACGTGTGAAAACAGCAGCTTCCTTGCTTTCCTTTGCCAAAAATTCGTTTAACCTGCTAGTTACTCCTAGATCCTTGCTAAAGTGAGCCTGAACTCATCCCAAGTATATTGCACTCACCCTGAACCTCCTAAAGGGAATTAAAACCATTTTTAGCATATTCCTCACTTCATTGCCACCTCTCAAAGCACTTTTGCTTGTATTTCAAACTCATACCTGTTTTCTCTAAGCTTGCTGGGGTGAAATGAATTACATTTGATTGCATTTCTGAGAACTGTGTGCTTTCCTCTTCATCTCCTTACACTGCATAAAGGGGGGGTGAATTGTCCAAGAAAGTGATTACATTGTCTTTTGCTGAAACCCTATCAAGTTTTTTTTTCTGTACTGCAATTTCATTCCACCTTGCATCCATTTGAAACCATAAAAGTATTGTTGCTATCTTATCCATCCTATAACCACTCATCATTGATTATAAAGAAGTGTGCTAGTGCCAGACTATCCATTATTGATTACTGCTCAGATTAAGTGTGATATTCAATTATTAATTTATTATAAAGTGTGATATATATATATTGTTTAAATTCTCAAATAAACCTTTTAACTTGCAAAACAGAACTACTTCTTGGCTCAGTGGGGTCAGGGTGATTCCAAGAGAGGGGTGTTATATAGGGGCAGTCATCCAGAACTCATGAACTGGACATAAAGATATATCAATAAGGGTTTCCATTCAGTATCCCAGACTAGGCATTGACTTAGCTGTAGTGTTGAATTGAATCCTCTTACAGTACCCTTAAGCCTGTCTTAATGTCCTGAATGAAGAGTCAGCATTAAGTTGGGCTTTCGTCACCTAATGCCCGCAAATTAGACCTGTGGTGGTGGTAAGGATATTAGCACCCAGGGGACCATGGCATACTCGAAAAAAAGCAACAGGCACTGCAGGGGGGAGAGCAGCATCCAAACTCCTGAATTCCGTCATAGCAACATGGACGTCATATAGCATGACATGCTGAATTGGTTTGGCGTGTGTCAGTGTGAGGGGCCATCGCATGCAGAAGCAAGCTGGAAGAGCAGATAGGAAAGCTGGCTGGAGGGCAATATGGTGCGGGCTGCAGGCTTCAATGGAGGAGAGAAGATCCAGCATAGTTCCTCTGAGCTTTGCATTAGGTTCATCCGTGCAGGAAATGGAATTCTGTGTAAATAATGGGTACTAGTACCGGGTATTTGCTTGGAATCCCTGTTCCTGAATGGCTGAGCATGAAGCATGTAAATATCTTAAAGGTGGAATAAAATAATATGTTGTTTTGCTTTTCGGACAAGTGTAATGACCTCAGAACTAATCACCCTATTACATGGACCAAAAGTTCTTGGACTCAGGAAGGCAATAATACACACCTAGACCAATGATTGGAATATAATTTGCTCTTTATACGTCCTTATTCGCACAAACAATAAACATACAGATAACTATTGGAATAAATGCAATTGTTTATACATGGGCACTCAAATAAGAATAGTTACAAAGGGTCTACATCACCATTAGTGCAGTTGTAGGAGAAATCTTCATCTCAGCCATAACAACACTACCCAAACCCAAGGCAGGTAGGCAGAGAGATCACACATACTAACGTGGTCTGGAGCATAGCGTCCTCCCTCTCAGCAAGACTTCATCGCCCGGGGATTCCAATTCTCTGTCTATCATCAGGATACGTCTCTTCTTATGGGGGACAAATCCCAGCCCCTCCCTGGTTGCCAACCATCCCCGGCGGAAGGACAGCCAGCATGCATGAAAGGCAAAGAGCGGAAAAATCCAAACACTAGTGGAAAAAACCAGCTTGTCTCTGCGCGCTTCTTCTCAGCACCCCTTATCAATGAACCTGCATATCTCTGACTCCCTTCTCTACTCGTCCTTGAGCGAACAATACCACAACTATCCTTCATAGTGAGATCCTCTGTTTCATAATATAATATTGCAATTGGTGCAGAATTCCTTTCTGCATTCTAAATGAGCTCATAGGAATGTAGACTTTCATTGCAGTTTGGAAGTGAATGTCCAAAATGGTAGCACACCGGTGCTGTGTTTTAGCTCATTTTAGCACACGCATTACACTTCACCCATTGGACAATCAACTGCCATATTGCAATGAAACAAAAGACGGTTTCTGAAATTGACAAAACGTCCTCACCAAATTGGGAATACAAGAAATACAACAACAGCAAACAACTAAAACAAAACAACCACAAAAAACACAAATAAGAACATAGCACAACACCTCAGGAATACAGGAAAACAGCAGATCCCACCCGTTCCCGCTCATGAGTGACTTGGGAAATCAGTCCTTTAAACCACCAATGTGCTTTTCAATAGAAGGGGAATGATCGTTCAAATCAAAACAACACATTCCTTCAATGGCTTTTCAGCCCAAATTATGTTTCAAAAACTAATAATCAATAGCTGCCCTGTTCTGCAAAATAGCCATCCTAAAATTCTCGTTTTCTAACAGTAGGTCAGTCAAAGCTTAAGTGGTCTCATTAAGTCCTTTAACTACCACACAAGTCAATCTAATTAAGGATGTGTAGCACCCAGCAGCTAAACCCCCAATAACCACTAAGGAAAATGCAAGCGCTAGAACCTCAGGTTCAGACAATAGATGTCCATTAGAATCACAGTCATTGGACAGGCCAATATGAGGAACAGAACGCGTAGATCGAAGAATAGCAGGTTGCAAGGGAAACATCATCAAACTAAAGAGTGTCAAAGCTCAAGCGCCACCAGAAATGATAGAAGGAATATAAGAGTAAGAAAGGTTACAGCAAGAAAACAGCCAAACATTGGCACGTCGAATATGGCTGGCAGCCAAAACAGTTAAATTACAGAACATATTTTTGGACAAATCAGTACAAACAGACATAGATCGAGTACACAAACGATTTTCAGAGTCAGTGCCAAGTCGGTCATTAGTCAAGTCCAATTGCTGACATTTGCCAATGTCTTGAGGATCACAAAAGTCATTAAATAACAAACATCAGCAGGAGCAATAATGCAGGTGACAATACGGGTCATATTCCTCTATGTACGATCAGAGTCGGCACAAAATCTGCAGTACTCATTGATAGAAAAAGATCCTCTGATATCTGAATCTTCCACTAGAGAATCATTATTCAGGACTCCAAAAACATGCCGCAATAGAGTGGCAGGCATTGGTACAGCAACAAGGAACATCAAAATTAAATGTGCAGCATCAATAACATCAGCCAAGCAGAAGTGAGAGATGTTCAACACACGACGGGCCAAGAAGACCCATACATTCTCAGGCTGCCTGACAATTGCAGCATAGCTATGCGGCACAAAAGACATGGAAATTGCGGAAGGGGACAAAACATCACACCCATTTCCAGAACGTTTTCTCACGGAGTCATGATACAAGGCAGTTAAACTGTGACCAGGTAATGTGGGAACATCAAAGCTGTTAGTCGTCATCCACATCATCGGACTCAGTTGCACGATGGAGATATTCGCCACCTCTTCCAGCATGTCCCC
Source organism: Ambystoma mexicanum (assembly GCF_040938575.1). Lineage (NCBI taxonomy): Eukaryota > Metazoa > Chordata > Amphibia > Caudata > Ambystomatidae > Ambystoma > Ambystoma mexicanum. Next base: position 699,328,291 of record NC_090930.1, read on the forward strand.
AGACCCTCCCGAATGGACTTCACACAAATCCACAAGTGCAAACATCACACAGTGTCTGCAGAAAAAAAATAATAATCAGAAAAAAAACAAGGTATCAGTGAAGTACATCACTTACTTAAATAACATTTGTCAGCGGGAACATGACTCCATTTCCTCTTTCCTTGTTCCATTGTTAGAACAACTTTATCTTCCCCTGCTGCAATCACATCTGCGGGAACCAGCAGACCACTAGGTTTCTCAACCCAAACTTTCACTCTGGGGACCATTCTGTCTGATGAGCAAAAACCTTTATCCCCACCTGTAGTTACTACAGTGGGTGGCTCTCCTTTCTTCACCATAGATAATTTCACAGGGATGATAATTAGCTGCGTGCCTCTATCACCCTTATGGATGGACAGCGTTTTCTCCCCACTATTGATTAAGATCACCTGTATTTCACCTGGGTAGTCTGCATCAACAATTCCTCCCATTACCTGGATTCCTTTTAATGCCAGCCCAGTTGTATGGATAATCAATCACATATGTTCTGATGGAATTTGTACTCCAATCCCTGTATCAATAAAACTGATTCCTCTGGGTTCAAGTCTAATCTCCTCCATTGCATGCAAATCCACTGCTGGAGACAATGGTGTTGCTCGATTAAGGAGCTAGTGTTCCATTTGACATTTCCCATTACATCAATGTTTCAAATGCTCTATTTGGTTTCATTTGTAAGGCTGACATTAACATACGCATCAAAGGGGTGTCACCATTGGTGATTGGTCTGTTATTCAACACTTACACTGCATCTAGGATGCATTCACGCCATCCTTTTAGGTTACCATCACCAGTCTTTCGCAATTGCTCTTTCAACAAACCATTCCTTCTCTCATACAATCCCAAAGTCTTGGGGTGATAGGGGACGTGAAAAATCCCTTTGACGCCCTTTTCCTGACAATAGTCTTGAATCAATTTTCCTTTAAAATGTGACCCATTGTCACTCTGAATCTGTAAGGGAATTTCATAATACACTGCCACTTGATCTAACAATGTAATAGTATTCAATCGTGTGGCTCTCTTACATGCTAGAACCATCAAATATCCTGAATATGTGTCCACAATTGTGCACAAATGCTGACATCCACTGCTAATTGGCATTGGAACGATATAATCCATCTGCCAGATTTGACCAGGTAAAGTACCTTATTTTAGTGTACCACAAATAACATGTGGAATGGATCTCTGTTTCTGATGCTGACACACTGAACATTGCAAAATTACTGTTTTCACTATTTCTAAAGGGATGCTAATTTCTCAATCTTGTGCTCACCTGATAGTAGCCTTTTCTCCAGGATGCCCACTTTTGTGGTATGCCCACTTAGCAAGCCCTTCCAGATCATTTTCCTCAGACTTCGCATACATAGCTGAAATTTTGGCATGTTCATCTGCAACAGAATTGAACCAACGTTCAAATGAATTTGTTGCGAAGTGTGCATCTACATGATAAACTGTCACTGTACTATGCATCAACATTTCGGTGATATCTTGCCACAGTTCTTTTCCACATAATTCTTTTTTGCATGAATCTTCCATCCATTCTTCTGCCATGTTGGCAGCACAATTACTAGTCCTTTTGCAACAGACAATGAATCAGTGTATATATAAAAATGTTTAGTTTGTTTGCTCGTAAAATCCCCATAAGGGACTCCCCATTTTACAGGCGACTCACACATTTGGGTCCCTTCTGAAGGTTCCAAATCAACCAACGGGACACCAGCCACTTGCTAATCTAATTTTGCAATTTTGCCTTTCCCTGTTTTGGCACGATCTTGAATGTACCACTTCCATTTAATGATGCTATCCTCTTGAGCATGTCCAATTCAATTTGTTTTGGGAGAGCTTAGTACCCATTGTATGATCAGTATTTCTGGTCGGACCAATACACCATGACCCACCGTCATCTGTTCGGTATCCACAAGAGCCCTATAGAATGGCAACAGTTACTTTTTGAATGGAGTATATCGACCACTGGCTTGGGGTAACCTCTGATTCCAAAATCCCAAAAGAACATGCTTCCTGTCCTGTTTTTGCCACAAGCTCCGATTGGCATAGTTTTCATGTACAGACACATTAATTCAACTTCCCCTGCTCTCAATGGTCATAAATCCAGCACTCTCTGGATCATATCATTTGCTAGCTGAAATGCTTTATCTTTCTACTTGCCCCATTCAAAATTAGATTTGTCCATGTTACTTTGTAGAGAGGCGCTAACATCTGCACCAAGTGTAGTATATGTTGTGTCCAGAATCCGAACAACCGTATATACTGTTGGGCTTGTTTCTCATTTACTGGTGTAGCAAACTCAAAGATCTTTTGTTTAGCCTTCGGCACCATCTCACAATGGCCATTATACCAATGAATTCCCAGACAAATTACGGTCTCTGCTGGACCTTGGGTTTTTGTCTCATTAAATTCCCATCCTTCCTTTCTCAAACCCTCAATAATGGTGTCTAGTTGGGTCCGCACACTCTGCTCTTCCTTTCCCTGTATCAGAATGTCATCAACCTAGTGCAAAATCTTTTCATCAGATTTGCACGGGATCTTTTCCAAATGTTCTGCCACCAGCTGGTGACAAATGGTCAGACTATGCATGTAACCCATGTGCAAACGTTGAAACGTATACTGCCTCCCATTCCAAGAAAATTCAAACTGTTCTTGACATCCTTCTGCAATCGGTACTGTGAAAAATGTGTTTGCGAAGTCTATCACCGCGTACCAAGTTCCTTTGAACTTCTGCAGATTTTTGATTAAGGTAACCGCATCTGGAACTGATGGTATTAAAAGAGGAGTGTACTTATTCAACTCACGATAATCTGCAGTCATACTATAGCTTCCATCCAGCTTCTTAACCAGCCAGACCAGATTGTTCTAAGCCGTGGTTACAGGACGTAGCACGCCCATGTTTACATATCCCTTAATGGTATCTGAAATCTCCTTCTGCCCCCCAGGAATATGATATTGTTTCATTAAAAAAACCTTTTGTGGCTAGGGAACCCTACACAGGGGGCATTTTCAATGTTCCCACAATAACTGGGGTACACGTCAAGGCACTCACCCCAAACTAAAATGTTTGACCTCCTAGTCCCAAAGTCAATCCTTCCAGAATATCAAAACCAATAATATATTCAGGTATGGGAACAATCAACACTTGATATTTTTCTTCATATCAACTTTGGTTTGAACTGCGGTGGTCTGCTTCCCTCCCACTCCAGTAATGGTGAAATGTCTGCCATTAAAGGATTGCCATGAATCAATAATCCCCTCAACCCCCCGGTATCAATCAAAGCTTGAACGTCTTGTGTATTTCCTGATTGCCAAAATAATGTAACATTCACATGAGGTTGTCTATCTACCGTAATCCGGTCAGACACTACCGGAGTTTGACCACAACGCTATTCATTTTTCAAATGCGTGTATTTGAACTCTGTCTCCAACATCGCACTCACAACTTTCCAAAAATCAGCATAGGTCTGCTTATATGGTAAAAGCATCACCAGGGAGCAATCATTTATCTCCTCTTCAGGTGGTGCAGAAGGGGACTCCACCCCTCTTTGCTTATTGACATCTTGCCTTTTTACTTGTTTATACTGCTCTTTTCTTTCAAGCCCTCGCTTTTGATATTGCTGATACATTTCTCGAGTTTCAATTCCATCAATATCTTAGCGCAGCACTCCATTGTTTAGCAGTGCCAATAACATGTCTTTTCAGGATGCACGTGTATCTCTACTATCAAACGTCTTTCCAGGGGTCTGTCTATCACTTTGTCTCTCTCTCTCTCTCTCTCTCTCTCTCTCTCTCTCTCTCTCTCTCTCTCTCTCTCTCTCTCTCTCTCTCTCTCTCTCTCTCTCTCTCTCTCTCCCTAAGTGTTTGAAGTACCTCTTTCAGGGTGTACCACTTCTTCTCATCGCTAGGTCAGTCCGATGTATTGGGATACTTACGATTACACCCTTGAGCAGCTAAGAGTAATAGAGAAATCCACAAATCTCTTCCCTGGGCATCAGGAGGCAAACACAGTTCAATATGGTTCACAGGCATTTTTCAGAAATGGAAATAAGATGGCAAACATGTTTTTTCTTTTGCAATTTGTCTGGCATATTACACTGCTATAGGGCATCCCTTAATGTTATGTAGGTTTGGTGGGTTCCAGGTGGGTGACGTTTGCCACATAAAAGTCAAAAAATGACTGATTTTAGAGTCTGATTAACAGATGCAGAGATGAGTCTCATTCACGGTTTGTAGACCTGTATGGCCGTTTTGCAGCCCTGTGTCTGCATTGCACACCATAGAATATTTGAGGGGCATTACAGAGGGTTGTAGCATTCCATTAAAAGCACAGATACGCAGCAGCAAAAAACACTCTTTATTCATCAGGTCCCTGCACATAAATATATTACTAATGCAGCCATCTGCCCCATATCCTATGTAAGGTTTGGGGCAAAGGGCATCTCCATAAACCATGCTGTGGCAAGTTGTCCACTTCCCATGGCTGCAGGATATGTCCATCAGCCCATGAACCCACACAAGGTGAATAGTGTCGATTCAGTTTCTTAGCATTTCAGTCCCACCTAGATGCTTGTTTTGGCAGGGCCTGGTTCACGCCTGAAGGTCATGCATAAGGCTGGCCATTAGGTATTATCATGGCAGCATCACCAAAACAGGAGCTGGCGCTCCTGGAGTTAAGGTTTAGTGTAGACACGCTAACTTGATCAGGCAAGATGCACCAATGGTTACAGAGAGCAGCACACCTCACAAAGTCAGACACATCAGGCAGCCTGCTGACAACCTCAGGACATGTGTGAGACTACTGGCATCTCGCGTGACAGAGTAAGGAAGCCTATAAAAGGCCCTGTACATTGGCATGCTGTGTTGTTTATGGCAGGAAGCTCCCCGGTACTGTGCTTCGCCACTGCCCATGCTCCTGTACTGGAGCTCTTCTTCAGTTTCCCTGCAAAGATGACAGAGACATAACAGTTAGTGCCCAGAATTCCTGCCACTCTACACGCTTGCTTGTGGTCAGCACTATGTTCCCCATTGTTTTTAGGCCATCCTCCATGCTCGTTCTGTCTCATGACCTACAAAAGAAAGAAACATTGTCAGATCTTGCATGCTTAACGTGCACACATCTCCTAGCCACAGAAGCAGCAAGATAAATCCTCTCATGCCTGGGGTGATGTTAACCACCATCGTGAAGACAAGAAGCTAAAACCAACACTGTTGCTGGACAAGGAATTGGCAGTTGTGTTCATCCTCATACACAGGGAAAGGGAGGAGCCACTCACATCAGGCCAATCACAAACAGTTTAGGGTTACTAATTCTTTGCCTTGTACCACAAAAGTTGGGAAGATCCGAAAGAACAAGACATCCTCATCTCAACACTACTTTTTTAAATGTATTTTTTATTGTAAATTCAGTTTATTACAAACTTTAAATTACATTTCTATCATATCCATTTAGATTCCAAAAACCCAAAAATTATGTAACTACATCATCATCATTTCAACCATCATAGACACGGTTGAGCCAAGTCAACAGAGCATTATCAAAATAGTCGATGGCTGAACAGGTTAACTTCAAATTTCTGCCAGATAAGAGGGTCAGCCACCACTCGTCCATATTGTCATTGATTGGAGCATATTTCCCCAAAAATATGCTTCTTTGATCTACTAATGCTTCACTTTCAATGCCCAAATGTTTTAGTGATTCTACTGCCTTTGCGCAGAAACGACAAATGTCATCGGGAATGTTTGCTCGATGTTTCATAAACATCATTTCCATGGTCAAATATAGATTCAAGCATGACCTCAGAAATTGATTACAGTGATACCTAGATGGAAACTTTTCCAAATATTTGTGGAGGGTATTCATTTTACTTGCTTCGCTACCAAGGTCTAAGGTAGTTGCAAAATCACCTCTATTGTTCTGCGTTTCGATCCAGTCACAGCTAAGCAACTTTTTCTTTGCCGCACACAGGTTTTTTAGGAGGGAGTCCATATCAATATCCGCAGCACTACCCTCATTTCACCCACGTTGCTTCCTTGGCAGTGCAGCTAGAGGGAATAGAGGTGGGGCAGAGAAGTGCCAGCATCCTCTACCAGAACCGGTGTCCACGACATCCCTGGGATTCTCAGAAGGCCAGATAGTACATTAAAGGATTGCATTCATGGCCACTGGCCTATAGTCCCAATGTTTAAGTGACAACTGGGTTTGGCTGCAAGCCAGGGACAGTGGATTTTTCGCTTGACTTGGCAGGGCCTGGGGCATGGCCCTGGTCCTAGGCAAAGTGGCCCATGGACCCATAATGGGAGAAACATAGCCATTTGGCCTAGCCACAGGGGAGGCCCAGTGGCTACTTTGCATGGCTTGGCTGGCACTAGGTAAAGTGGCCAGTGACCCTGTGTCCCCTATAAACCCAATTTGGTAAAAAGGCCACTAAGCCTGGCCACAATAGCTTAGGCTTAGCAGGGCCTGGTGAATGGCCAAAGAGCATGTTCTGTGCAATGTGTCTAGTATGCCAGGGGCCTCCAATGTGGTTGAAGGTGCGGCATGTCATGGCTGCTGGCACACAGAATGGAAATTGGAGTAAAGTAGCCCCAGACATTACTCAGAGGATTGGGTGTACTTGTGGCATGATTAAAAGCCACACCGTAGGCAATGGGACCACAGGCCGTGGCGATCGACAACTTTGTTTTCGGTCATGGCCCACGTTCTAGAAATGGGGGTTCGGTGGCCATTTTAGATGGCTTGGTTTGGTCTGGGGCATGGCCAAATGCATCCACTTGATGACAAAACGCTATGAAATATCAGTGAAAAAATGTTGTTCAAGGGACGTTATGGTTGTAGCACAAGTGATTAATACCTGAATAATGTGCTTGTTGTAGTTCTTAAAGGAACTTTAACTCAGCCACTGCACTGCTCATAACGCCACCCAATAAGCCACTGATGCCATCATACATGTATTTGTTTATTGTTTGCTTGTTAGGTGCTTATACAGCAAGTAACATACTGTTTTAAAGCACCCACAGGGCGAGGGAGGGAACAAGGGAGTGAAACACATTAAACGCAATATTTAAAGCAGTGGAAGGATAAAAGAACAAACCTACTATGCCTTTTGAGTATTCAGAACATGCAAGTGCAGCAAGTAACAGGGTAGAGGAGGTAAGTGCTGGGGAGTCTGAGCTCATGGGTGAGCCACAGATGAACTGCTTGAATGTTGAGTGCTATATGGCCTGGAGCCATGTTAAGTGTAAGTGCAAACCTCCAGGGTGGAGGGTGTGCCTAGGCAAGTGCTTAGGGTAGACAGGAGCTGGGCAATTGGGTGTGGGAGGTCAGGGGCCCTGAGGATGCATAAGGGCCCCAGACATCAATCACAGCAACAGTGGGATTAGTAGAGTAGGCAAGAAGAGAACAAGGATGTAAAGAGGAAAGTCTTGAGGAGATTCCAGAATTTAGGATAGTCCTGCTCAAGGCACAGAGGGAGGGGGAGGCTGTCCCATAGGAGGGAGCAAGCTGATGAAAGAAATCGACCACCTACCCTCTGTTTAGCAAAACGCTTTAAACACAAAAAGTTGGTGCCAGAGGAACATAGTGGTGTAGAGGGAGAGTATTTACCATTGAAGATAGGGAGGTGCCCGGGCCCAGGCAGCCTTGTGGAAGATGTAAAGGCATTTGAATTTAATCCGTGCAGCAACCAGGAGCCAGTGCAGACCTTTATCGGCAGGAAAGATGCAGACCCTTGCTTAAGAAAATGGATAAGTCTTGCTACCCTATTCTGGATTAGCTGGAGGGGTCGCAGAGTGGAAGAGGGTAGACTCAGGAGGAGGCTATTGCAATAGTCAAGCCTAGAGAGAACCACGGCTCGGGTAACATTGAGCCTCTCAGGGAAAGTGAGAAAAGGAAGCATTCCTTTGAGAAAGAAGGGCTAAAAGTGGAACTTCTTGGCCCTGTCTTGAGTGTGAGGGAGGAAGGAGAGAGAGGAGTTGAAGATGACTCAAAGGTTTCTGGCTTCAGAAGAAGGAGCAAGGGGAGAGCCCAAGGAGGAAGGCCAGAGTGAAGGGAAGAAGGTTCCATGTGTTAATAACCCCGTAAAAATATCGCCGTACAAAAATATTGCCATATTTTTGCAGCAATATTAAGGCATGGAACCTGCAGAGGACACCCCCGCAACCCCCATAATATTTTACAGGGACCAGGGGACTCCCCCGCAAACCCTGCTCCCAATAACCCCAAATATTATCCCCACTAAAAATATCACCTGTGGTCGTTCCCGACGACCATATATACAGTGATATTTTTGGTGGGGATAATAGTACCTGATACCAGGAAGAAGTAGGGAGCAGGGGTCCCGATGGGAAAGATCTCAGTTGTACAGTCATTGAGGCAGAAATTGTTGGAGGTGCACGATGACTGGATGGCAGATAGGCAGTAGTGATGATGGAGGGTGCCAGAGGGTCAGCAGGATGTTTGAAAAAGAGTTGTATGTCGTCTGCATAACACTGGAAGTTGGAGTAAAAGGGGAGATGAGGCATGCAAGCTGAGCAAAGTGGATGTTAGAGCCACAGGAGAGGATAGAACTCTGGGAACACCACATGTAGTGAAGAAAGTAGGAGAGGAGAAGGTACCCAGGATGACTTGGGAAGGGCGGTCAGTTAGGACGGATGCCAGCTGGTCCAGTGCCTTTTCCGAGATACCAAGAGTATAGTGGATCCTTTGTATGAGGATGGAATGGTTGACCGTGTCAAAGGCAGAGAAGGGACAGAAAGTATGAGGACAGCTGGGGAGTTGGAGTCCAGAGATGTGATCAGTTCTTCATGGGTGTTCATAAGAGCAGTTTCTGTGCCTTTGGATGCTCGGAATCCAGATTGATGGCTGTGGAGACCACCAACAATTTCAGTGTGCAAGTTGAATTGGGACAATGCCAGCTTCTCCAACAGCTTCCCCAGGAAGGGTGTGATGGAAGTAGGGTGGTAGTTGGCAAGACAGGTAGTGTCTGCTGAAGGTTTTTTCAGGAGCGGACACACAAGGGAATGCTTAAGGGAGGAGGGGAAAGATCCAGTGGCAAACAAATGATTTCAGAAATCAGTGAGTGCAGGGGCAAGAGAGCCAATGTTATCCTTGAGGGTCCTGAATGAGCAAGAGGAAACCTGTTAGAAGAGACCTTCATGGAGTAGACAACTCTTGTAACTTCATCAGGTGTGACCGGAGAGGAGGAGGAGAAGGTGGAAGCAGGAGGTTGAGGGGCCAAGGCAGTGTGGGATGTGTAGGGAGGGTAGGTAACAAGGGTGTTCAGCATGTCTTTTGTTGGCAAAGTAAGTGGCCAGTGCATTGCAGAGGACCTGGGAATGAGAAGGCGGGGAGGAGACTGCAGAAGAGTTGGGTAGTTCCCTGCAGATCTTGAAAAGTTCAGCCATGTTGTTGGATGCCCCGGAAACCCGTGCCTGTATGTGGGCTCTTTTCCTGGCATGGATGGAGAATCTGTATTGCCTTTGGAGCAGGCGGCAGGCCAGCTTGTCAGAGGATGAGCCTGATGTTTGCCACTTCCGTTCCACTGCCGTGTACTTTTGGTTCAGGGCCGCAAGTTCAGAGTCATACGAGGTATTACACTTAGAAGCAGGTTTATGATATGATATGATAGGTTATTTATAACGTGATTAATACCCAGAGGTTTCTAAGCGCAGACAGGGAATCAAACCTGTGTTGCTCCATGTCATCTTGGTCCAAGGTGCTTCCTTGCTTCTCTCATCCACCTCCAACTCCCTCAGGGTCAGTCACTTCTCCAAGCAACACGTTGGTGGTAGATCTCTTTCTTCGGCTGGGGCCTCTCTCAGGAACAGCCTCCCTGACCCCCTGAACTTGAGGAGAACCATCTCTGGTTCTGGAAGCACCTCAAAACCTTCCTCTTTGCCTCTGCTTTCTCATCTCCTCTCTCCTGCTGAATTCCTGGCTGAAACTGAAACTGCACTGGTCATCTGGCCCCCCTCTGATTTCAGGCCCAGGTCACCTCCCCGCCAGTTGCACACCTGCACTGCCTCCCTGTTAATCCCAGCACTTGGGGACTATTTTCTGTATCCCTACAGTCCCCCTACCAACTCTTATACCTGATGTCTGTACATAACCTTGCACGTGCCACCAGCTGGCTGTATTCTTTATTTATTGTTTTATTTATTCTATGTATCCCATTTACTGCACTGTCCCCTCCCCCCTGCCCCTGCACTTTTCCCCTTCCCCCTTTCCTTGCACTTGGGCGATCTGAATGACACCTGGCCTAGTAAGATCGTTGTCTCTGTCTCCCTCGTTTCCCCCTCCCTTGCCTCGTCACGCCTTGAAACACTTGTGTATAGGCACGTTATAAATGCCATATCATATCATATCATATCATATAATATCATATCACTTTGCTCCTGAGCTATCCGCCCGATATTTCAGGCAGATCCTCATGACTGGGTCAAGAAAGTCAAGAGTATTGGTGATCAACAAGTGGAGGTTGCTGAGAACACAGTCAGAGGTAGAAACTAAAGTAGGGAGTTGAGGGGGCATAAAGGTGTTTCGAGGGCAGCAAATGACATTCGTTTCATTGGGCAGATGATAGTGGTCGAGTTTGGCAGGACTGTTGGGGGTGCAGTCAGAGGGCCAAAGGGACCCAGGTGGGAGGAGCAGAGAGAATTGTCTGACAAGGAGAGAGGATTGACTAGTGAGGGGGGGGAGAGAGAGAGAAGTCAGAGTTTATGAGGGCATCCAGAGTGTGTCCAGCCAAGTCGGTCGGACCAGAATGGAGATTGGAGAGGAAAATAGAGGTGCAGAGGTCAATGAAGAGAGGATGGTGAGCCAGGAGAGTCCAGTTGGATGTTGAAATCACCCTGGAGGAGGAGATTAGAGGTGGATAAACATAAGGAAAAACATAAATCTGCCCATTCAGAGAGGAAGAGGGTGGCGGCACCAGGAGGCCGGTAAATGGTAGCAATGGTCAGTGTGGAGCTGGGAGAAATTACAAACTTGAAAACCAGGCGCTCAAAGGAAGAGTAGAGCTGAGTTAGTAACATGGAAGCATGAACCCACTCAGGGAAGATTAAGGCAAACCTCCCCACCCCCACCAGTTTGGTGAGGTTGAGGCTTGAAGATAATCTTGAAGCCGTCAGGGAGGAGGAAGTCAAAAGCAGTGACTGAGCTGGCATTGAACTGTGTCTCTGTAAGTGTGAGAATGTCAATGTCTTCAAGAAGGAAGCAGATGTCAGCAGAGTGTTTGTTCGCTGAGTGGGTGTTAATGGTTGCCAGGTGTTATGATAAGTCATTTATCACGTGCCTGTATGCAAGTGTTTCTAGGTGCAACAAGACAAGGGAGGGAAGACAGAGGGAGGACAAGACAAACAATCCTACTGGGCCTTGTGTCATTCGGATCGTGCAAGTGCGAGAATGAGAAGTGCAGGGGGAAAGGGAATGGGGAAGTGCAAGGGAGAGGGGAGGGGAAAACAGGGCAGCAATGTATGTTCAGCCAGGGCAGCACGGCTCTGGGTAGTGCAAGGAGAACAAGGGACTGTAGGCTTACAGTTACAGACCCTATGTGTGTGGTAGGCCCGGAGGCAGTGCAAGGGTGACTGATGAAGAAAGAGCCTGGAACCCAGTGAGACTCTGAGGGTAACCAAGCAGCCAGTCAGTGCAGCAGACAGGTCGGTCAGGTAGATCAGCAGGGGAAGGAGAGAGAGAAAGGAAAGGAGAAGAGGAACATTTTGAGATGATTCTGGGAACATCTGGTGGTCCGGCTCATGTTTGAGAGGGGCAGGGAGGCCATTCCAGAGGGATGCACCTGCAGAGGAGAAAGATATACCCCCCTCATTCTCTGCCTGAAGAAGCTTCTAACCCTTAGAGAGTTGGAGGTAGCTGAGCGAAGTGCTGGAGAAGGAAGGTATTTTGGAAGAGAACGTTGGATGTAGTGCAGGCCCCGGCCAAAGAAAGCCTTGTGGACAATGCAAAATGTCTTGAACTTGATCCTTACAGCCACCGGGAGCCACTGGAGAGATTTCAGGGTTGGAGAGATACGGTCCCTGGGCTTGAGGCCAAGGATAAGTCTTGCAGTCCTGTTCTGGAAAGGGTGCAGAGGACAGAGAGTAGAGGAAAGCAGATAGAGAAAGAGGCTGTCGCAGTAGTCCAGTCTAGTGAGAACCAGAGCTCTGGAAACAGTGAGCCTCTGGGGAAAGTGAGAAAGGAAAGAGTCACTCACTTGCAGATCTGCAGGGAGCTTAGATGCCCAAGGTTCAGAAGAAAACACATGTTTTTGTGTAGGGGACTTCCAGGCCCACCTTGGCCCAGACAGGCACAGACAGGGCCTTAAATGTGGGCCTTTGTTGGAGGGGTTGGCTTCTGCCTGCCGGCACCTCCAATTGGCCAATGAGGCAGAGGTAGCCAATTGCAACGAGAACAGCCATTCTGTAGTAGCTAGAAACTTGGACATAGGACAGGTCGGCCATCTTAAAGAGAGGGGATTTCAGGGCTTAAGAATAGCAAATGACCACGTAAAGGTCAAAGCCCATTCAAGTAGAAGCTTCACATGCACGCTTTGCAGGAATTATTAAAAAGCACTTCATTGCTGATATTACAAGTGTGATTGGCAGTCATTTTTTTGGCATTTTCACTTTTTTTTCTTTTCATTTTTTTTAAAGTGCCCCAACTGAGTGGGAAGAACCCATCATGGCTTACCTTCTTTATCTCTGAAAAAACACTGCTCCAGCAGCTTTGAAAAAGGGCAACTGGTGGTCTAGGGAGCAGAGGCTTTACCCCGCCCTCTGCTGATATCACTACCAATGGTTACACACTCTGCAACAAACAGTTTGAGGGCAGTTGTTTAAGTCCTACCTAGACTGTCAATATTAATTTCATAATCATTAAATGTGTAATAACCTATGGCATTGGAGTGTATTTATGCATAACAAAAACATTATGTTTTTGTGTGATAATGTAAATTGAAAAAAGGCAAAGGGTGCGATCTGAAGAAATTGGTTCCTAACACAGTGCACATTTGCCATAGACTTATAGCAAGCATAATAATAATTCTCCAACTTGCATTCAGTAAACCTTAGTGCAGCCCTTACGGAGTACCCATGTGGCTTCTTTCAATTATACACATGGGGCCTCATTATAACCGAGGCGCTAAGTGGTTGCCGTCGCCGTAAAAGGCTGCGGCGCCGTTAACCACTTAGCGCCTTACTACGAGGTCCCTTTGCAGGACCCAACCTGAACGGCTGGTCTGGACCAGCCGTTAAAGTAGGGAACCGCAAAGGGACCTTGCAGGCAATTACGGTACCGCAACTTGCGGTACCGTAATTGCCGCCTTCCCCATTCCCATTGAGCCCTATGGGGCAAAAATGGGAATGGGGAAGGGCCATGGGGAAATGGGGAAATACCGCCCCGCCAACCTTGGAATGGGGTGGTATTTCACCATTTCACCAAGGCGGACTCGTTACAACACTGGCACCAACCATGGTGCTAATAGCGCCATGGTTTAGCGCCGGTGTTGTAATGAGGGCCATGGTGTTGGCTAGCCAGTATTTCCAGTAACTTTAAGACACTCATGAGAAATGGCAACATTAAATCAATTGACCACTGTGCTAACATTGAAAATGTTTTAAGTGCCCATATTCTTTTTTTATTTTTTTATTGTGCCATTTTTTACACATTACATAGTTCAACCTCCTCCAATTAAAACGTTTGTGCAATCTTTCTTAATTTGTCGAAAAGAAAAGATTAACAAAGTCCTTGCATTTATTTTAATATCCATCATATGTCATGTTGTTGCTTTTTACTTTTGTTACCCTTGTCCGAATAAATGGTCTAGAAGGTGTATTCCGGCACAAGTAAATTCACATTTCTTTGTCCACCACTCTTCCTTAGTTTTTACTTTAAATGTGGCAAAATCAGAATTCAGTCGAATCGATCTTTCTTCCACCACTCCTGGGCATTCAAGCAATAAATGTTTGGTTGTCTCAATACAAGCTTCTTTGTTGCAAAATCTGCATCGCTTTCCATTATTATGCAGAAACTTTTTTGTTGGATAGGCACCAAGTTTTATTTTCAAGAGCCTTTCTCGGCAGTGTTTGTTTGGGAACCTCATCAAGTAATGTGGCATCCTATCCCTTTTTCGATGTTCTATGGAGACATTTTTGTGTGAGTTCAATGAAAGTCAGTGTTCCCTCGTTTTTATCCATTCTTGTGTTTTGAGTTTGTCTTTGACTCGATTAGGATGTGATATTCATTCCTCCAATGAGGAGTCTAAGCTGGTTAGCTGTTCGATCCACTTTTCTTTCCAGATGCTGAGCAGTTCTGCACTTTTGGAATGTTCAAGATAAGCTAATATTTTATAGCTATCTACAGGAGCCTGAATTGTGACCTTTCTTAGGAGGGCTATGGACTTCCACATCACAGACCTGTTCAGGGATTGAAGACCCAATTCTGATCTTATTGCAACTACTGGCGTACATTTGGGTAGTTTTAATATCGGCTTCCAAGAAATACTTTTGAGTTTTGCCCATATTCTCCATGATATATTCAGCCCAGCTTCACTTCCAAACACCAGGATGGGGGTTACTTTTTGTAGCTAGAATGCACATACTGGGGTAATTTTGACCTTGCCAAATCTTCCATTCAAGATTATTCCTTGTGAGCACAACTTTTTTGCCTTCACCAATGAATCAGCCTCACAGGTTTTTTAGGGATTGATTGGTTGAATCAGATGCCCAAATACCTTATGTCTTTCACCTTTTCCAACTTCTTGTCTACAATTTTCTAATTAAAGCGTGTTTCACTAGCTTTCTTAGTTCCTCCAATAGTCAAGACATTTGTTTTGTGGATGTTAATTTCAAGACTATTCAGGATCATATAGGAATTCTGTTAATTTAACAGGGGTTGCAGACCAATTTGGGAGTGGTCTACAAGCAAAATGTCATCTGCGTAGCAGAGCATCGAAATCTCAATGGTATTTATCTTCAGTGGAAAATGCAGCATGTTTTTCATGGCTACTGGGGGATGGGCAATGTATAGTTTAAAATGGGTGGCCACAACAGTACATCCTTGTTTTACTCCTTTTTGGTTCTTATATCCACGGATAGATGTCCAGCATTGGTCCTTATTAGTGTTGAGGTGTTTGTGTGAAGGGCTTTTATCGGATGCAGTAATTCCTCTGGGCATTTCCATTTAAGCAGTTTCTCTAATAGTTTAGCCTGGTTAACCTCATCAAAAGCCTGCCTTTGGTCTACAAAGAACAGGTGTATCTTTTCTTTGGTTTTGATGGAGTTAAGTTTCAGTAATGGCAAGAGGAATACGTTTAATTCCGTACCACATCCTTTCGTGAAACCTGTCTGCCGGTTGTCTATTATTTGATTTATTTTCTGCCCATTCTGTTAAGCTGTTCTGCAAATCTCCTGCAAAGATTTTTCTGAGTGTATCAAGCAGTGCTATGGGCCGATAATTTGTTGGGTCTTCTCTGTTTACCTTTTTGAAAATCGGCACTGTAATACTTTTTGTCCAGGACTTTGGTAGTTGTTTTTGCCTTTGAATGTTCTTAAATATCAAATTGATCAGTACAGACCATTGTATTGGGTTGTTTTTTAAGTGCAGATTTATTATCCCATCTGGGCCTGCTGCTGAAGAATCTTTCAGTTCTTTAATTTTCTGTTCAATTTGGCTTTTATCCATCATTTTTTTCCAGGGATGTACCTTAGTTTTTACTGTCCCTCCCATGTGGGATCCGACTTCAAAACAGCCTAGAGTAGTTGTTCATCCAGTCTTTTTCAGTGTCTCCACATGCTAGGCGACTTTGTTGATTTAGGGCTTGATTATTAATTATTGACCACATGTCTCTTGTGGCTAGTTTTGCTAATGCTTGCAGGATAATTTCCCCTTGTTACTGCTCCCATTGTAGTCGGAACCCGATAAGCCAATTCTTATAATATTGCCTCTTTAGCCTGACTTGTCGCAATCGAGTTTCCCCATTACCTGTTTATTTGTTTTGTTTCTTAATAATTTCCTCTTAGCTACCACCTTTGAGCTGTATTGATGTTTTGGTTTAACAAGATGTAGCTTCATTCCAGTCTGCTTCGTTTCAAAGTTTTTTAGTAGGGAGACATAAGACATAAGAAGTTTCTGTTTCGCCTGTCACCACTTGTTGTTTATATCTTTCTGTCAGCATTGAGATATATTTTTTTTAATTTTAAAGCGATTCCCACCGTGATTTATTTCTAATGGTGCCAATTTTTCGTCATGCCTTTCATGTTGTTTTCTTGCCCAAGTAAGTCATAGTATATAGTGGTCACTATTGCTTTGTGGAATTATCTCAAAACTGTCGACCTGACACAGACTGTTTTTAGTCTATGGTTGAGTTCACAATGCCGTTCGTCCAGGTCAGTTTACTTGGGATGTCCCCCTTCACTTGCCTGTTCACCATGTATAGATAATTTGCTTCTGCCATCTGGAACCATTTTGCAGCATTTGATTCGCCTTGCCTGAGTTGGTTGAGGATCTGTTAACCATGTTGGTTTATGCATTTTAGATTAAGATCACTGCATAAGATCAACTCCAAACATGGATCTTCCATCATTTCTTCTGTTATTATTTTCGATAGACTTTGTACCAACATATGAGAGGTTATTCTTAAGGGATTCCAATAGATGTTTATTATTAGTGTTCTTCATTCTATCCCAAATTCCTGATCTTGTGAGAACATTATTGTCCATTGCACAAATGTGTTGGGGTTTCCTTTCTGTTTTATTGTGCTTCCAATATTTAGTTTTATTAGCATCAGTAGGCCACCATGCTGTCTTCTGTTTCGCCCTTTTTGAGCCTGATTCATGAGTATCTCATAATTTTTGCAGGCTGCCTGCTCGTGGATCTAAGTCTCTTGTAAGCATATAATGGATGCTCCCTCAAAGATTTTATTTCGCTTAATAAATAGTTGACTGAATCCCCTTGTGTTCCAGGCTATTAGAGAGCCCCGTTCTTTACCACCGTAGATCAATTGCTAAGCGTTTTTTGTTACCATTAAAGAGCTTGCCACCCAGGACCACTTGTCAATACTTTCCAGAGGTTTGTTTTTAGTCTGTTTGTGGTCTTTTTGTTGGTAATTTGTATGTTTTGACATCAGTTTTTTTAATGGTTTTTAATTCAACTTGTTTTACGTCTCTTACCTTATCCTTTAACTCGTAACCACATTTTCGTAGCTTTACTGCACTTTTTAACAGAATGTTCTTTAATTTAGCTGAATTTAGATGAAGGATTACTTTATCCACTCTGTTTTCGTCAACATATTCCACTACCGCGATATCCTCTGTAGCAATTCCTTTTTGTTGTGGAACACTATGTAGAAGATGCAATACATTCTTCCGATTCAGATTTGTTTCATTTTTTTCATTTAGAATATTTTCAATCCTCACTTTTGGTAAGTTTCCCCCAAAGAAACGTTTAGTGGGATCCATATTGTCTTGTTTTTATTTCCTTGAATCTCATTGGCTTTATTGGATTCCAGTTGACCACCTTTCCTTCCTTGTTTTTTGATCAGTCATCTTTTATTTTTATTACTTCCATCTGTCTTGATTTCCATTTTTCCTCCATCATTACAAAAAGAATTCTTCCATAGGTACGATTTCCTCGTTTTCTTCCTCATTACTTGTTGTGCCATAGGTCATGTTTTGCTCTATGGCGTCCAAATTCTCTGAGGAGCTATCTTTTTCTCCAGCAGCCACTCCTACATTATCATCCAACATGTTGTTCTCGTTGATGTAGAAGGAGACATCATTAAGTCGTGTGTCTCCTCTCCATCTTCCACCACTGAGCACAGCTCATTCTCTTCCCTAGGCTATTCTAACTTTGATACTGCTTTTCTTTTATCACTACTCATTCTGACTGTTTCCGGTGGTGTTGGGTTAGATTTTTTGATTGGAGTTACTCTGTGGCAGCATCTGTATGTTACGAAGGAAGGCTCTTTAGCTCGTTGTTTTCGATTTGATACCTTTTAATATTTTTAGGGTTTTTTCGTCTTTCTTTTTCTCCCTCATGCTTGTTTATCCCCATGATTCGTCTTCACTTTCTTCCACGTTTCCTGTACTTTCCTTTGATCGCCCTTGCTTAGAGATGAACACTTGATATGTACTCTCACATCTACTTGCATCTTTGTTCCTATTTCATTCTCCGCGTTCATATTTGGAATAGACTTGACTTCACCATTATTTCAGTTTTGCAGCGTTGTCTCTCTTGCCTCCTTGTGCCATTCATTTAGTACATTTGAAACCTATTTGGGGGCCCCAGATTTTCCAGACCCATTAATCGACCTCTCTCTTCAATGTTTTGCCTTGTTTAAGTGCCTTTCATTGTTTTGTTCTTTTCCTGGTGTTGTTCCTTAGATATCGTGGCCACAGCTGGTACATCGTTTGTTGGCTGAGATTGGGGAAGTAAAGCCTTTGCCATGCTAGTTGCTGGCCTCGTAGCATCACAGGTTTGCTCCAATCCGTCGTGGTGTGTTTTGCTTTGCTACTTTTCACGGATTGTTGCTTTGTGATTTTCCCGATCCCTGTTTTCAGTCGTTTTCCTCATCCATTTTAATGAGTCCAATAGGGCCTGGGTAAATATAGATTTTTCGCCCTGTTCACTACATGCCAAGTTGCAGAGCCATCTTTGCCAGACTGCGGAAGTCTCTGCCTCTTGATTCAGACATTCCTCCACTTTAGTCACAAATGTTTCCATGGAGGTTAATTTCAAATGTAACAACGCAAGAATCGTTAAATAATCCTTGACATTTTCAATGATAGATTCGTATAGTTTGGTATACAAGGCAAGGGAATTTGTTAGTGAAGCCATAACATTATTATATATCTGCTTTCCTGCCACAATCGACAAATAATTTTTTTTGGTCGATGGAGTACCTAATTCCTCCTCGCTCTATTTTTTTCCCTGCCATTTGGTCCTTGTTTCGATGTCGACAATCTCTTGGCTCTACTGTTAGTTTCGATTGGGTGAATTAGAATGTCATTTGCTGCACAGACCAGCTCGTCTTCCATGAACTTGTTCCTTCAGCTGTATCTCATTATCAACAAACAGTTTTGCATCTTGTGTCTTTGTGATTTTTTATTTTTTTGTGGAAGTTTGACTTTCGTTGTTCACCACACATGTCGATTTCTCACAGTTGTAATCATTCCTCACAGCTGAAGACTTCTCAATATTGTGAATCTTACATCTTTGGTCGTCATTGTTTTTGTCCAGGACATTCAAACTTTCTTTTTTCAACTGTGTTATGATAAGTCTCTTGTATTTCTAAGGAGCAGTCCATGTTGTCATTTGACATCTCAATAGAGAGTCGTACTTTCTCTAAGCGTTGTCTGTCTTGCATTTTCATTTTTTAAATAACATTTTGATGCTATTCATATTCCCTTATTTCGTCAGCAATCGAGGTTTCATTCAGGCTTAGGCTTCAATTGTTTCTTATTTTGCCGATCAACGACCTTGACACTTGAATGATTGTGTGGTTTTTCGATGTTCTTCAAACTTCCAGATTTCTAAGTGGTGACCTATTTCATCTTTCAAGGGGAGCTGTTTCTTCTTGCACTTTTTACCTTGTAACTTTAGTTCAATCCATAAGTCATCCTCCTCGGGTAAGTTTCCTGTGCCAATAATTAAATCATCAGGTGTGGTTTTATCTACATGTGTTTTAGTCACTTGGTTAGATGGTGTTGCACTGACCACTTCTCCATGGCAGAACAGAGATTCTCTGTTATGTTCAGCCACAGGGTTGTCCACCTTCCCCCCTTTTGTGTTCTTTCTTGAGTCTATAGTTGGTAATGGCTGTGTTGAGGAACTATTTAGGGCGCTCATTGGGCTGTGATCACTTCTCTCCTTGTTTCATTCATTTCCAATTTGACTAGCAGCCATCTGTATGGGAATGTTTAGCGGGAGAGTCACCTCATTATCACTTTCATCCATCAAGCCTGTTTCCCCCGACTTCACATCTTCCTTGGTACCACCCACAACGCCGACCATTTTATTCACATTGTCTGCCGTTTTATCCTTGGTTGTCAAAGTTGTATCACCACGTTTCTCATTCCTCGCCTGACACATTACGCCAGTTGTTTGAGGAGCAGGTCAAGGGAGTTTGTCTAGCATCGCATTATTATTATTCATGCTGTCATTTCGTCCTGCCTCTATTGAGAATTGTGCTTTTGTACTATTGTCTCTGGGGGCAGGTGTGTTTGGAGTGGAAGTAGATGTCCTTTGCCCCTTTCCTAGGGTGAATTGCTCTGCAGTGTGACGCAGAGGATCAATGGAAGATCCAATCTCACACAGCTTGGCATCAGTTATGTTGAGCGGTTATATCAACTCCCCCCATCCTAGGCACAATCTGCCTGCTTTCAGAACTGATCTCCATGTCGCCATTCTCAATGCAGCACTCGGGAGACACACACCTCACTCCCACACCATCCGTTGTGTCACTTAACGAGCGCCACTAAATGCCTGATTTCCCTTTCAGGTTTTGAATCGCTGCCGCCGTACCATTCTAACAAAACTCTGGAGGCATGAGGCGCTGCTTGGCCCTAGTGTTCGGCAGCATCATGTGGTCTCTTGCAAGTCCATCCTCCATTGTCTCTAAGAGTCTCTATGAGTCCAACTGGAAATCCTTTCGTGCTCCGCCTGTGCCCAACAGCTGACGGCTGTTTGTCCGGCATCCACAGATCAGGAACAAATACTTTGAGCAAGCGGCCAGTGACCTTGCACCCTGGCACCCGGTCACAAATTCACTCTGCCTCACTCCGACTCGGCTCTGCCGTCCGCTGCCTTTTTGATTAAAAAAAGTGAAAGCAGCAAAGACAGACTGCACCTCCAGCAATGTCCAGCAGTCTCCAGCCACACAGTCAATCTGCCTCAAATCTGCCGTCTGCGGCTTTTTTGATAAAAAAAGTGAAGAAATAAAAGTGAAAGCAGGAAAGACAGACTGCACCTCCAGCAATCTCCAGCAGTCTCCAGCCACACAGTCACTCTGCCTCACTCCGCCCATACATAGATTCTGATCAATAACCAGAACGTCCAAGACAATTGCCAATATTTGTATTATTTGTTTAGTGCTACTTAGTGTTGAGGTGTGGGTACCCGATCAGTGACTTTATGTGTGATTCAGAAAGGATGTTATGGATAACATCATTTGTGCTGGTATCTGTTATGAAATAGGTAGCATCATGAGCAATGCAACACAGGGGAAAAGTTATGGTTTCTTTAGGAATCATAACCAGCACATTTTGGGTTTTCATTTTCTTGACTGCAACAATAATGTCCAGTTAACAAACTTTTTTCACTGATATTTCATACGTTTTTGTAACAACAACCTAAGTGTAATGTCCCTTTTAGAAAGTTGTTGTGCGGATATATTCAGTAAAAAACATTCTTAAAGGAGTGTGATGGTTGTAACACAAGAAAACAAAACTCAAAAAATGGAGGCAATAGTTAAAATGAAGGGGTGCATTGAAATATCTTTTTTTATTGATTTAAAATGTTTGCACATTCTTTTACAATTTCTTTTCCCATTTCTCTTACAGTTTTTTCTCCAAATTTCCAGCCTGCCTCCTGGTTGTCCAATATGTTTAAATTACATGAGTAATATCACATACAAATTCTTCGTCGTTCCCCATAACACAGGAACTCCAAACAGATATGTTTGTGTTACATAATCATAAGACATGTTGCCTATCAACCTATCACCATATCAAGTTGAAAGTAGGGGTAGAAATATTTAAGTTTGTCAAAGTCTCCTTCTGTTGGTTCCTGGTATCTTGGCTTTTCTGAGCTTCCCCTCAACCTACTCTGTCACATCTCCCCTTTCAGCTATCTCCTATGTGTCCTGCAGCCTCCCTTAAGCCTTGCCTCTTCCATCGGCCAGGTTTCCCCACAAATGAAGCCAGCCTTCCCACCTGGGAGAGGTGTCACTATGCACACAATAGATGTCCAGGGAGTATCTGCACTAATGTGTTCGGAAAATAGTTTAAAAGGCAGAACCCTACAGCATTCCTTTACTTAAAAGTGGAAAGTCAACGTGGGGAAATAACGTGTCCACAAATGTGTTTTTGGCAAATACATGTGATCCTCTCAGGAATCAAATATCTGTCTTCGTGACAATATCTTTACAGTGGAAGAGCCTCTAGCCTAAAAGGGACTGCCTCACTGTCACCAGATGCATAAGGTTACCAATGATCCATTTGACTGGGGGACTTTAACAAGTGTCGTCCCACTGCAGGCAAAGATATAATTAGCGTTGCAATTCCATACCATACTTTCACTAAGCTTGGAATATTCGATTAAAATGTATGTTCCATCAGTAAACAGCTGCATAGTATGTACATGTTTCCTTGGTGCCAACAGAGCTTTTAAAATCAAACTCGTCTCAGAGGCTGCTACTCAGCCCCCACATCTGGACGTTTGAAGTAAATGATACTTTTCCCTGAAAAGTGGTCAATTCACATTTTAGCAGACTGGTATATTTGGACACTGTGCACAGCAGAAGTATACATGCATCTGCTACATGACTGGCAGTTATCATGTTACACACTCACAAAGCCTGAAACCAGCCTAGGTACACTGCTGACAACCATTCTTTTGCAACAGCGAATGTGCAGACAAGTTGTCATTATCAGTAGCATGCACTTTCTGGCAGAGAAACCACCTTCCGGCACAGCAAAAACCTACAAAAACGCTCAGGATAGTACACGATCGTTGATGGCATTCGATACTTTTTGTTGCTGCAGTCTGGTTTGAAGTTTGGTTATATGCATGTAATTTGTGTTGACATACGTGAAATCATGAGTAGTTCATGTCTGTGGCGACCCAAACAACTGAATCCCATCTGAAATATATTTTCCTGGTCTTACCTGACAAAACAGCCAATTATGTATGCATGGAGGAAAGAGGGGAGGTGGAGAAGGGAGCACAACTTCATGTTTAATAGTAAATGACATTTCTAAATCTAGACGGTAGTGTGCATTGTTGGAAAAAAATACATTGCATTTGTAGAACAATTGTAACGGCTTAGAGATGCTAAGGGGCAACCACAACAACCGTATTATGTTATCCAAGATAGTTGAAAATCCGGCAGATTCTATTCCTTTCATGCATTGTGGCATGAAGAAAGGACAAGAGGAGAAGGATTTCACTAGTGAAGTGTGATAACACTGTGGAGTATCCAGGTGCAGGGATCAGAAAAACATCTTGATAAAGAGTACAATCCACATCCTGCAGCTCATCTCAATTCTAGGTACTTAGCTGAGCTGATGACAAACATGTTCTAGTCACATGCCTCACAGTCAAGTATTTAGCTAAATACCTAACCAAGCACACATAGTAACCATACTTGCACCACGCTATGCACCAATCAGGCTCCTTCCATCCACAGTCATCCAGATGTTAAGGGAAACAATATTCAGACAACAAAATAGTAGTTGTAAACCCTCATTGTGCATGGTTCTACGAACAACGCCTGATTATAAGATTTTGAAAAATATATTTTTTTAGATAGCCCTAAACTGTTCAGCAATACCACAGGTTGCAGAAACACATTATACAGTGTTTCTACTTTTACACACTTCAGACACCAACACACAATGGATTGGTCTATCTGGTTCAGATGAATGTACTCTACCAGAAACAACAGGTAAACAACACTTCATGTTTCCACATTGCAATCCTTCTGTTTTATAAATCCATTTAATTCAGTGCAACACACCCACAACAGTCATGCCGGTGTGTAGCTTCTATATAGTGTGTGTGGATCCCTATCATCACTGTCATACCTCGGCCGGAATCTCCCATCCCAGCTGTGCAGATGTTCCTCCATATCCTCTTCCAATGGTTGCCCATGAATTAACCGAATTTTAAAAATCGAATTGAGAAATGACCACATTTTATTGGTCAAAAAAACAAAATTCCTAGCTGCTTTTTGCACTTTTTAAAAAAATTATTTGGGGGAGACCCCGGCACCTTCACCCCCTAACTTAACTAATACCCCTAATGTATCCCACACTTATATTTTAGTACAAATGTACCAACATTTCGAAAGAAATCAGCCAACAAAATTTGGTGATTCAGTCATTTCTATGGATACCCTTCCAACATGTAAGAAGCGCCTGGAAACCCTTGTGTATAGGTGCCTTACAAATGTCAAATAAATAAAATATCATGGCATCCCTAAAGCCACTGCAGACAAAACCGACATGAACAATATACTTGCAATTTCATAAGTATCTACTCAATAAACTATTTTATGTACAAACGGGTATTATAGTCATCTGAAGTCGAAGTGCAGTCACTGTGAGAAATCCAACATGAAGTAAGAGATTAATTATAAATTACCTGGTAAATATAAATCAAGCAGTATTACACCTGTTTCTCTGTACTGCCTGTTTACGGACATAGGGGGAATTTACCTTGTGCACAATTGCTTGGGAACATCACATAAACTAAATATTGTCTCTGCATGATGTGAAATGTCTTTGAACATATTGAAAATATGTGCATTTCTCCCCAAATCTAACATTTAGTTATGTGAACTTAAGAGAAAAGAATGTTTGCGGTCATCAAACTTTCCAGTGCATTCTTCAATGAATTCCACAAAAGGAGCATTACTGACCCTACTGTGCATTGGTCTACTCTTTTGAATGAGGTTAAGAAATAGCTGTTTAGGGGTGCATAAAATGCACATGCAGAATTTCTGCAATGTTGCAAGCAATGTTTCTGAAAATATGTATGCTTGACATGGGTTCACCACCATAGTAATGGTAGAATCATAAAACTGTGGGACCAGAAGATCTCTGAATTCAGCAATCACAATAACTGCATGCATAACGCAGGTGAGAATCACCACAGGAGTTGTAATTAGGTCCTAACTAGAGATGTAAGTGCAAGGAGTGTGTGTGGCACAGGAAGCCTATATCAATACATTGAAACAGTTCTGTAAAAATATCGGAATGGTACATTTCCTGTCACATCAGTTCATTATCATTTAATTATAGAAATATTTCACAATCATGACCATTAGTTAATCTTCTGTTTAATTTATTGTAATATATTAATCGTCTACTTTTAAATGTTCAATAATGAGTATCCTAGAACTATAAGATGTTTCCAACAATAGCACCTACATCAACCCGATATGATTGGTGGGTCTTGCCCTCCAAGGGTTGCTTGCTTTTTGAAAGATAGACTATCAGCCATTTGCCTGCTTCGTTTTAGATCACACTTTCTTACATTGACTTGCATTTGAGTCCCATATGTATCTTCAGTCCTTTCCCTTTTCTGTGTATTGTTTGCTTTCTCCCCCTAATAAATTTGAGTAAGGGGAGAAAGCAAACAATACACAGGAAAGGGAAAGGACTGAAGATACAAACGGGACTCATATGCAGGCATAAACGTATACAATTAGCCTGGCGATAGATAGCTTTCCATTTGATACACCCTTCTTTCTCGACTTGCCTTCTTGCCTTAACAAATGGATAGGTGAGAATATTTTAAAGCTTTTTACCCCCACCATCTTGAGAGGCCAAAAACCTTACGGTCATCTTCGACTCCACTGTCTCCTTCACTTCTCACATCATGGACCAAACCAAGAAGTCCCACTTCCAGCTCCACCTCCTCTGAGACATTCTTCCTTTTCTCACCTTCCCCCAGAAGCTCACTGTCTCCAGAGATCTGGTTCTCTCCAGGATGGATTACTGCAACAGCCTCTCTCTCAATCTCCCTTGTTCCTCCCTTCGCCCCTCCAGCTAATCCAGAATAGGGCTGCACGACGTATCCTTGTCCTCAAACCAAGGGACTGTATCTCTCCAGCCCTAAAATCTCCCCACTGGCTCCCAGTGGCTGTAAGGATAACATTCAAGACTGACTGTATCATCTACAAGGCCTTCTGCTGTCTGGGTCCATGCTATCTCCAACATTCCCTCCCAAAATATTACCCTGCTAGAGCCCTATGCTCCTCTAATTCCAACTCTCTAACGGTCAAACGCTTCTCCAAGCAGAGAGTGGGGGCAGGTCTATCTCCTCAGCTAGTGTCTCCATTTGGAACAGCCTCCTTGCCCCTCTCAGACTTGAGCCGGTCCTCCGTAAATATCCGGATACTGCTCAAACCTCTGCTCTTCTTTACTTCTTTCCCTCTTTCCCTTCCCTGCTAATCACCCCAGTGCCGCTGTGACTTGTGGTCTGCTCCTCATGAATCTCCCACACCCTTTCTCCCAGTCATTACCAGCACCCCCCCCACTGCACTGCCCTTTAGGCCACTGCTTGGTGGCTCCACATCCCACCTTGAGAGTCACCTGTACCAGCACTTAGCCTAAGTTTCACCTCCTTGGCTCCCCTGAGCACTTCCCTCCCGGACCCTGCTCAAGCAATTGTCCACTCCTCTGTTCCCACTTCTGTCTCCTTCCACTGCACTTCTCGTCAATGCATTTGCACAGCTGAATGCAACATGGCCTAATAGGACTGCAACTGTATATTACTGTTTTGCCATTGTTATTATTTCCACATTTCCCTTCCCATTTAGCCCAGTGGCGCTTTGAAACACAATTCTGTTGTATAAAGCCCCTTTCAAATGCACAATAAAATAAATGCATTCAAAATCACACTCAGTTGGGAATCCTGATTTTTGGACCCCATCTGATATCTGGCATTGTCCAAATAGCCAGCAATATTAAGCAACTGTCGACATCAGGTGATGCAGCAGAGAAATGTTGCAATCATTTTGGAGAGTCAGAGGTTGAATCAGGGGTTTTGGTAACTTTTAGTGCAAGAACTGATGAGCACTGCCGTAGTTGCACCTTTTCTCTCAAAAATGGATTATGCCAGTTGCCTTTATTTAGTTAATTAGGCTGCCCGGACAGAAATGTTAGGTAGAAAGAGGGGTCACATAACCCCCATACTTTGAGCTTTCGATTGGCTTTTGATAACTGCCAGAGTCAACTTCAATACACTATACACAGCTCATAATAATTACTATTGCCTTTGAAAAACAGGCATAGTATTTCTGGAATAGATCATTACGATCTGACCTCACCTCAATATGTTCAAATTCAAATGTGTTATACTTCAGATTGGAGGCAGAGCTTTTATCTGTCTCATACCATATCGGGAACTCCATCCCTACTTCCCCCCAGGGAAGTGCCTTTTTTCAGACCTTCACAAAACATAAGCTATTTAATCTTTGCCCCTCATTACGATACCGGCGCTAAACCATGGCGCTATTAGCACCATGGTTGGTGCCGGTATCGTAACGTGTCCGTCATGGTGAAATGGGGAAATGCCGCCCCAATCCAAGGTTGGCCGGGCGGTATTTCCGCATTTCCCCATGGCCCTTCCCCATTCCCATTTTTGCCCCATAGGGCATAATGGGAATGGCGAAGGCGCTAAGTACGGTACCGCAAATTGCGGTACCATACTTACTGCGAAGGTCCCTTTGCGGGTCCCTACTTTAACGGCTGGTCCCGCAAAGGGACCTCGTAATTAGGCGCTAATGGGTTAACGGCACCGCAGCCTTTTACGGCGCTGTTAACCCATTAGCGCCAGGGTCGTAATGAGGCCCTTAGTATTCATTTCCATTTTTCACTGGCTAATTTTTCTCATAACCCTACGGACTCGTGAGTCCAGGCTGCCTATGTTGTATATTGCACCTTCTTAGAGCCAAGTAGCCATTTGTGACTTAAGCGCTCAGCACTTAACTTATTATTATTATTATTATTATTATTATTATTATTATTATTATTATTATTGTATTTATTGAGTGCTGTGAGAAACCTGAAGGTGTCTCACCCAATAGTCCCTAGGGATCTGTCATCCTGGAGGCCAGGACACGGCCATTGCTTTTTGATCCAGTTCCTGGGGGTAGACCAGTGCGGGAGGATCTCTGGATGAGGGGTCTTCGGGGAGTGGAAGTGGGACACTGCATGAAGAGATGCAGTATTCCCTTCCCTGTAACACCTTTACCCCATCCTACCAGGTATAGGGATTCAACCCCTCGCCCCTTTTCTGACACAAACACTTTCCCACAGAAAACTCACTGTGCGCGAAAACTGACTAACACCTGAGCCGTATACCTGACATGTCGCAATACAATGGTCACGCAGAGTTAGGCAATTACTGATCATTACACACTCATGACTTCCATCGCCCTTCCCAACACAGATAAAAGGCGTAGCACGAAAGCACACTCTGAGCGAGGCAAAGCACACAAGGAAGCAGCAGTTCCAAGATGGCGGTTTAATACAAGGCAGAAGATGGTGAGACCGAAGAGATTAGCAAGGAGGGAAGTGCTCTTGACCTTTTCACTGAAAGACTGCATCTTTCATGAGCCTTCCAATATAGGAAATGAAACACCTGCAATTCAAGCTGAAGAATCCTGAATTGTGTGTCAGAGGTAACCTGGGCTCTCCGGCGTCGATAGTCAAGGCACGGAGAAGCGTTTGCTGCTGTGGTACTGTCCTTGGCTCCTACAACAAAGCAGCACCAGTGAGGTCAGCACAGCTGGTGATTTGGGGAGACTGATACCAGACCGGTTTGTGTGGAAACCAGGGTTGCATGCAGCAACACTGTATGAAGAAGGTTATTAAACCAGCAGATGAGTAAATGAACTTTGAAGCTAAAATACGATACCGTAGACTGAGTGGTCCGGCATCACGTGGGTGCTCATTCGAAAGTCTCTGTTAGGTATCCAACCAAAAGGGTGCAAACATTAAAAGAAAGAGAATTGTGAAATCAAAGTGTTACTGCAACGAGTCAAGCCAGACCCTGTGCACATTTGAAAGTCTTCATAACTTGATGTAAAACTGACATTGGTCCGAGCCTGGCTGAGAGAGACTTATTGTGTTGAAGGGATCTGAGCCCGGCTGAGGGGGATCCAAGGTGAAACTTGAGCCACCAGCAAAAGAACAACGTACGAACATTGTGTGATAAAGTGCACAGTGAAAGACAGGCTCGAGCCCGGCAGAGGGAAGCCGGTGCAAAACTTTGTGCTAAGAGGATTTAAGCCTGGCTGAGGGGAGTCGGGGGTGAATAGTGAATCACCCGATGTGAATACTTGTGCAAATCTAAAGAGGAAAATAACTTGTTGTTTATTTGATTGCATCAGACCCTTTTAGTAAAGAGACTTTTAGAAGCAAGGAGATTTACGCTCTGAAGGCCCTGATGCTGATGATTGAACTGTGACCTTGTGCTAGGGAAGCCAGAGACTGTGCTATGCTCGAGTGAGTGAAATGCCTTGTCCTATGCTGAAAACGTGGGAAAGGGAGGCCAACAGCCCGAACATCCTGACTTATCATTTTGTGAACACTTATTTCTTTTTGCAAACATTATTCCCCACACTATTTGTATTTAAAGGTAAGGATTGCCAATAGTTTTTTTTTCCTTAGTATAGACCCTTTTATTTTGACAAGATACTACTAGGCCTGCACTATTTATTAAATGATGGTCATAGCTTGCTCTCATCTGTAGATTTAGGATTAGATAGGCATTTATCAAACCCTTTTTGAAGTTCAAAAATCACCTTAACCTGTGGTCACGTGTGTCTGTCTTACTGTTGATGCCATGCCTTCCTCACAGTGTGGACCTAGCTATGGGAAGCAACGGAGGGCTTTCCAATCATAAAATCCATTAATTGAATGATTTGCCAATCAATAACGTATCTGTGGATCCACCTGTTTTTATAGTAATTCAATCTAGAGAGGTAATTTTCATTGAGTTTAACTAAATTGATATCTCTCTGTTCATAAGCTTCTCCAACATTATAGAAACAACTGTGACATCTTGACAAAATAAAACAAACCGTATTGCCTCTAGTTCATTAATGGCTGCTCGAAGCACTGTACAAAAACTATCAAGCCTGCATCCATCATGTTCCAAAACACACATGTTCTTTATTCCCAAAGGGGATATGCCTGTTATGGGAAAGCTGGGTTTACAGCGAGTTAGTGCTGTGTACAACCAACATTCACTTACTCATTGTGTACATCACTTAAACAAGTGAAGCTTGTGTCAGCAGGTCCCCAAGGTCTTCAGCACTCCACCTATGTGGGCGTTTCAAAGGTATTCCAGGTGACTGTCACGTCACAGACAAGGCATAGTTCATAATGAAAATCGAAATGTAAATTAAATCTAAACAGAAGCTATTATGTCCTGCAGGGGGGTTTCTGTTTGGGGTGCTGGAAGGCATGGAGGAGCCTGAAAAGAACCCTTTTTGACAAGTCATCACTGTGCATCTGGCCAACATACATGGGAGGTTTTTGATAAGGGTTGTGCATGTTTTAATATGCTGAACGGGCTCACACATGCACAGTGCACACCCCTTAGAATTCTCCTTCACGCTAGATGCACTGCTGAGTGCAAAACATGCACAGCGAGATTTTCATTTCATGCATCACTCCAGATGCAAACTGACTTTTTCCTGAACTCACATGAGCTCTTGCCTCACACAAGTATGAAGTAACATCTGAGGAGTTTGCCCCATGAGTCCAGTGAACTGAATGCATTTAGTTAGTGCGGCAATATGGGGAGACTGCGCTAAATGAATAGGAATCTGTCTAAATGAGTCATTCCAGGTGGGCGAGTAATGATGCCTGCTTTCGTTGAGGCACACGAGGGTCTGGAGAGAGCCCATGCTTCTTCGTGCAGTGTTTAGCAGCAGGTATAGAAATGCGAGGTTCCAAGCATTGCACCTGCTAAGATCGGATTTGTGAAGGTGCCAGTAGCATCTAACTTGGAGTTGTCTTCACAATTGTAAAGTGCGTTTGAAATGTCTCAAGACAGGCAGCAGATGGTGCTGCCAAGCAGAGCATCTCTTCTTCGCGCTGCCGCTCACGTTCGCTTGTAGTGGGAGCCACAGCTGATGGCAGCAGGTGCTTCCTCATTTCCCGCTGAGGCAAAAAGAAGCACCGCATGAAGGGCACCAGAGGGCTGCATCGTTATTTATTTTAATAACAGCCCCCACGCCCCCGAAGTATTGTTAATCACCTTGGGTTGTAATGAGTTTATGTCAGATGCATCGGATCCTGTTAGGCATGTTTTTGCTACATGCTCGTTATTTATAGTATGCCTCTTTGCACTTGGTGTTGGTATTTCGGTTGCTTCATCTCCCTTTTTGTGTTTTTGTCACTTTTGTTTCTCATTGTAAATTCGTCCACAAAGTGCACATGGTTGCAAGAATAACACAAGTTTATAACATGTAGGGTCAGCCAAGAAGAGAAGACAAGCTTCATTTAATGCATCATCATTAAATGGCGCTATATATAGAGAAGAAGACATGTTTTCAACCACATGTAAATCCTTGCATATTGATTGGTTCACAATTTAAATCCCATACATAAGTCTACACAATTGTGTGCCCTATTGGCTTAAAGCTTCCACTTGTGGCCAGACCAATATCATCCCTCTAATCGTGACCTTGTATCCATATTAGGTGAAGTTGCACGTTTTTATTGGTTGACTGCGGTGATTCAATTTGTTACTTGCAAATCTCCGATGGTTGTGGTTTCTCATGGTTCAACCCTTATTCTCAGTGGCGTCACTAGGGGGAGGTCTGGGGGGCCAGCCCCCCCCCTGTGAAACCATGGGCCCCCTCTTGTGTCCCCCCTGCCTAAAACGAGCAGTGACCATGTTCTCCTCTTACATTTGTCTGTGCCCTCCCTACTTTTGTCTTTGGCCCCCTCTGTGCCCCTCCTAAATTTGATTCCTGGCGACGCCACTGCTTATTCTTGACCAATCTCAGTGAGGTGCTGACCTTGTGTGAGATTTAAGAAATTATTACTCATCTTTTTCCCATGCAACCAGAATTGTTGGTATCCCCTGATGGTTCTCATTCTTACAACTTCAAAACTAACAGTTGAATGTGAGACTTCTCATTGGACACATGCTGTGCCATCTTCCCTTTTCCCATGGAAATCAATGACCTCATGATGAACACTACTCAACACAGCTTTTCCGGAGAATAGGTTATTTGACGTGTGCTTTTAGTTCGCTTTTGAATTTCAGGAGGGTGTTGAGGTGGTGAGGTGGGGCAGGAGTGTTGCTCTCCTCACCTTTTCATACCTATTATTTAATCCCCTTCCTTGTTTATATACTGTTGTCATTCTGCAGTCATGTTTCCTAGTCCCACTGCTTACTTGTTAACCGTGTCCCCAACTACCTCCCTGCAGCTTCATTCTAAGTGACATTCTCTGTCAGGGGGCAATGTGTTCACAATCAGATCTGCTCTCCCTGGCCCTAATTCAGTATTACCATATTCTCACCAACCTGTGTCCTTCGCCTGCATAAACCTCTGCACTAAGTTGCAACATTAAATTGTATTGTACCTCGCTTGAGGCCTGAGAACTAGATGTGCCCTTCCTTCCTGACCAATCCCTGTGTGGCTATACACCCTGTCTTCCAAGGGCACTGGCCTTGTTTGTGCGCCATTGAAAATGGACATTAATTGAGTGTATTTTACTGTCAGGAAAAATCCATGTACAAAATCAATGGCACAGGAGGTTGCTTCTATGCTGGGGCCTATATTTATGCATGTGTACTCTAAATTCATAGGCAATTAATGGGTGCTAAAACAGATTTGTACTGTGCTTTGCAGCTACTACCTGTGACATTACTAAAAGAATGCTTTTTCACTACTTGTCATGCCCTTTGCACCTTTCTCTGCTTATTCATGTGTGTCAACCTTTATGCACTACTGCACAATATTTGCCGACTGTATTATGTCACATGGGCTATACTCTCCATGTGTGTTTCTACTATATGTTGCTGCCCAACATTTCTTCATGGAATGATCTCAGAAACGTATAGCTCACCCTTGCTACTCAAAGAGAGTAGGAAGGTGTGATGAATGTTTTCCCAGCTGTGACCTCCCATGTTGTCTGAGGATGGCAGCCGCTACAAGACCCTGACCTGGGTGTGGCTGTTTGACGGAGGATCACTTGTGGGGGACATCCTCCAGAGAAACACTATGACTTCATCGGATGAGATGCGGTATCACCACCTTTCTTATGATGAATACCCTCTAACACCCAAGAACCTAATGGCCTATTGTCAGCTGTTTGTTCCCCCTTGTAGAGGAAGTAAAGAAACTGCATGCCAAAATCTTGTAGGTCAAACCCCTATCTATGACCTAGACACACAATGCTCCAGCCAAACACGTTTGCTTTTGAGGTAACTTTTTGTGGAAATGTTCTCTCATGTGAAACCTCTGAATGGTGTATGTCCAATGACATCAATGAACTCCAACTCCACTAATCACTGATGTACTGAGACGAGGAAGATGAAGGAGTTGGAACAAGGTAACAGGAGCCTGAATCTCAATGAGTAGACTAGTTGTTCTACAGAGTTACCTGTGCGCAGAACATTTAAAGATGGCAACCACACTACTAAGTGTGGCAGTGCAGGGAAGACATTGGCTCCTGTGCAGATGCTTTCGAGTATGAGAGACACATATCGATGTGACAGAGAAGAGGAGTCCACCGAGGCAGAAGGAGAAACACATTGCATGAGCAGGAAGAGCCACTGAGAAGCCGGGAGAGTTTCTGGGCAATCAGCAACTCAAAGAGGCTGCATTCTCAATACCAGGAACTGAAGGGAAGCATACATGTGTCCGCAGAGCCACAAAGGAAGCCAGAAGGATGCCTGCATGATCTGGGAAGGAAGCAGCAAAGCCACACCGCAGAAGTGTGAGCGGTACTAGAGAGAACCAGTGAGTAAAACCAAAGCAGGTAGGGACCCCGGGGTATTCTGGCGACCACCCAAACGACAATTTTAATGCTATGAGATTGATAATACTGAAACTACCAGAAGCTTGTTTGATTGCAGGAAAGGCAAAGTACAAGTTCAAACCCTGATGATTTATAGATGCAGGAGATGCAATTGTGGGGCAACATTTGTTGAATGAACATTACCTCACAAATATATACAAAGACAAAAACTATACCTGCAATTTGGGTGATAGAGAGGAAGTGTGAACCGCATAAGAGGTCATGGCAAGGGAAAGATACCTGGAAATTGAAATACATATGAAGTCCTGGCAGGAGAGTATACCAGGCAAGTGAACCCACCAGAGAGGTCTTGGCAAGAGAGTACATCAGGCAGTTGGAATTGCATAAAGAATCCTGGAAAGGGCATATACCAGGCGAGTTGCAAAGCTGCAAGAAATACTAAAGAAGGACAGTATTTGCTAGACAAATGAGAAACATGTGTGCTCAAAAAAGTTGTTACTTGTTGCCTGAAGAGGAACATTGTGAATCAAGGTGAGACACAAAAGCAACTGCTAGTAAAGGAGAAATTATTATTATTATTCACGAAATGCATTGGGCCACAAATAAATCAACCAAGTTTGATAAAGAAATCCGACTATGTCAGTTTCTTTGATATGTATATATAATTGTTAAGCTGATGTTCTAAATGAAATGTTATTTCAAAAAAGAAAACTGAATATGTTATGATCCTTCTAATCACCAGGACTCATTTCTGAGCCATTAATAGAGTGCAGAGGACGGGAGTTCCCACACTTGGCAACTTTTTTCTTTGTTTCATATGTCACAACCCATATGCCAGGGTTGTTTATTATCTCCTCCGCACCTTAAGTGTTACGCTCACCTGGCTCCCACAGAGGCGTCGATTGGAACTGGACAGCTGCGGTCTCCACCAATGTGACGCGTTGGGCCGAGATGACGGACTGGACTGGCCCACCTAGCTTTGTTTGCTTGGCCCGTAGGGATATTCTTCTGCAAATGGAGAAAGGGAATTAACCACCCGTGGAGTTGAGCGTAAATACTCCCACCCCTGCTGTTCTCCCCACAGATCACCTTTGATGTCCCCTCTTATAGTCTCACGTGATGGTTTGAAAAGATGTGCTCTCCATCCTGCATTGAGCGCAGGGGCGCGTTGATACCCAGTTGCTTCACTGACTCGAAGGAATTGGTGAGTTCCAGAACAATGTTGACTCCGAGATTCCTGGCAAGACGCTGTAAGTATAAAGTTCGTAAGAGTTCAAATGCTTGACTTTCATATACAAGCGTATATACAAGCGTCCTTCACTTGGTCTAGTAGTTCAGGGATCAGAGTCAATGGGCATCGGTTCTTAACAGTTATCTGGTTCAATGAGCAGTAGTCTATGCACGTTCTGAGGTCACCTTCCTTTTTGGGCACGAAGAACAAAGCTGAAGATGCAGGGGACTTGGATGGGCGAATAAAGCCATTGGCAAGGTACTGGTCTAAGTATTGTCGTAGGTGAAGGTTCTCAGGTTCCTTACGGGCATAGATCCTGCTACAAGGGGGTTGTGCACCGGGTATGAGATCGATTTGACAATTGTACAATCTGTGAGGAGGTAAGCTGTTTGCCTGTTCTTTTTGGAAGACATTCTGGAATTCTTGGTATTTTGGAGGTAGTTGCATGACTGCTGTGGTTACTGTGGCAAGGCCTGCATTCTGATTTTTCTTTGGGTAACAGGTTTGTGCACAATCCGGGAAGGTTATTCTCTTCTCTCACCAATCAATACAAGGATTATGTGTTTCCAACCAAGGTATCCCCAGTATTATTTGGAACTGTGGGGCTTTGATTAGATCAAACACAATAGTCTCTCGATGCCCATCCTGACCCAATAGTGTCATCTCTGCGGTGGAATCAGTTACAGGCCCAGAGGCAATTTCATTTCCATCGACTGTGGTGATGACATCTGAGGTGTTTTTTTGGCAGAGAGGTAGATTCATCCTGGAAGCCATTTCATAGTCCACATAGTTTCCTATGGCCCGCTATCAATGTATGCCCTTACTGCGTGCATACGGGATGGCTGCCATGGATCTACAACGACCATTGGTATGATGAAATGCGAGGTCTGAGTATCCTTCTTCAAGCTCGGCAAGCGGACCTCTACGCTTGTCGGGCGTGGTCGTTTCCCGAGTCTGACTCCATATGGCTTTTATCAGCAGCTCCTACCACCTTCTTGGGTGGTTTTACAGGGCAATCCCGTAGAAAATGCCCAGAAGTTCCACAATATAGACACAATTGCATTTGCCGTCTCCTTTCTCTTTCCTTCTGGGTTAAGGATCCTTTAACCCCTCCGATTTGCATGGGTTCCGAAGCACCTGCTCCTTTGGGGTTAGCGTGGGTTTTGACCAACACCCGATTCTTAAACCTTGCTCGATCAGCCTTTCTGTTCTGTCTGTGATCTAACTGGACCACTAAGTCTATATATTCAGCACAGTCTTGAGGTGGGTTCACAAATTGAGCTAAGACATCCTTGAGTTCTCCTCAAAGCCCTCGATGAAATAACGTGATTCGTTTTACCTCAGGCCATCCAGTTTCCACTATCAACCTATTAAAGGTTGCGATGTAGGATAGAAGGTCCTGGTTACCCTGTTGTAGGGACAAAAGTTTGTTATCCAGGGCCTGTCCTTGGGAGTGCCAGGCAAATAGTCTTTCCATGCTCGTTTGAAAGCCCTGAAAATTCAGAAGAATTGGGTCATTCTGAGTAACTAGTGGAATTGACCAATCAGCTGCACTGCCGCTGAGATATGACAATACAAAGGCTACCTTGGCTTGATCGTTTGAGAAGGCTCCAGGTCTGCATAAAAAGTTCAAGAGTCATTGGTTCATAAACACGGCAAACCTTTTGGGATCTCCGGCAAAGCGTTCGGTTGGAGCTAATGGAATATTTCCTGGTAGGTTTATTTGCACAGGGTTACTTGATAACACAGGAGCTGGATTTCCCCCGGAACCAGGTAGGGGTGCTTGTCCAGCCTGGCTTTGCAATAGTTGCCTATCAAGGTCATTAGTTCGCTCTTTTGACAAAATCAGTTCTCTCCTAAGAGCATTGGTTTCTTGACGGGCGGAATGCACTTCAGCTCTCAGTTCCCCTAGTAATTGGGCCAATTGGTCAGTCTCTGAGGTATCCATAACACCCGGGTGGGAATTTGTGGGTAGGCTCTGCATTCTGTTACACTCACCTGGCTCCCACAGAGGCGTCGATCAGAACTGGACAGCTGCGGTCTCCACCAATGTGACGCGTAAGGCCGAGATGACGGACTGAACTGGCCCACCTAGCTTCGTTTGCTTGGCCCGTAGGGATATTCTTCTGCAAATGGAGAAAGGGAATTAACCACCCATGGAGTTGAGCGTAAATACCCCCACCCCCGCTGTTCTCCCCACAGATCACCTTTGATGTCCCCTCTTATAGTCTCACCTGATGGTTTGAAAAGATGAGCTCTCCATCCTGCATTGAGCGCAGGGGCGCGTTGATACCCAGTTGCTTCACTGACTCGAAGGAATTGGTGAGTTCCAGAACAATGTTGACTCCGAGATTCCCGGCAAGATGCTGTAACTATAAAGTTCATAAGAGTTAAAATGCCTGACTTTCACTCTTGTCCGATTCCTTGCAGGTTGCAGCTTGACCCTAATGAAGAGTTCCTCATGGCAACCGGTAGAATTCTGGGAAGGATTTGTATTTTCCAACACAGTTCAATAAAATAATGTCAATATGTAACCTGTTGCTTTCTCCCTTATTCAGGCGCTGAAAGAAAGTATGAAGTCTCGGGAAATAATACCTCCGGCGGTAAAATCAGGTAAGTCTATTGTGGTGAGGAGGGTTCCCCTTGTTAGTCCCTTCGTTTCACCTTGCTGTCCTTTTGTTTCCCCTTAGGGGCCGGGGTTCGGCGAAGATGCAGTGGAAGCTGCGCCGACCCGTGAAGAGGAATAGTACCCCCGGTGGTAAAATCAGGTAAGTCTATGGGGGGTAACCAACATTCCTCTGTGTATTCCCTTGGTTACCCTTGCTGTTCTTGTCTTCTCCTTAGGTGCCGGAGTGCGGCGGAAACATGCAGGAGGATGCGGTGGAATGTGAAGATGCTGCGAAGGCCGGTGAGTTCAGTGCGGCGCTGCAGCAGGCGAGGCGACGCGCATAAATAGCTTCTTTCTTCCAGCTCGAAGGCACGATTGATCGGGAATTCAGGTAAGGATCAAAGGTATTGCTCTTGTTCTAACCTTTTCTCCTTCTTTCTCCCTTTTTCTAGGAGCTCCAAACTCGAGGCGGGCATGGCAGAAGGCTGGATGCAGACTGGCAGGCACGGTGAGCGTTAGGCTGCTGGATGCAGAATAACGCGAAGCGTGTGCTGCTCTTCGGGCGTGGTTTAAATAGCCTGCAAAGTAGTCCTAGGTAAGTATTCCTCCCCAGTCCCGCCTGAGTAAAAAATAGTCCCTAAGTAAAGTAGTCCCTTCCAAGCCTCTTTTAGCTTGGAGCTCTTGCAGCATGGTCTGCATCAGGTAAGTTTGCAGCATGGTCTGCATCAGGTAAGTTTTAATCTATGAGCCTGGCGCCTATGGCGCCAGGACTGACTCTCCATATGAGCCTGGCGCCATAGGCGCCAGGACTGGACCCAAATAGCCCCTAGTAGAGGTTGTTGGGCTTGCTTGGAATAACTTGATGCCTGCTTCCGGGGTTGCTGGACTTGGTCTAGGTCCCCGGGGGTAGGCATCATGACATTAAGTCAATGCAATAATCTTTGCAAAATTCATATAATCTAATCATAAGGTTATTAAAAAAGGAGTGCGTGTCGATGTCCTTCTTCTTGATTACAAGTAAAGGAGACATTGCCATCCCATTTCAGAATCTAGGGGATGGGGACCATTCCCTGGGTCCAGGGTCTTTCACCTTGAAGAACATTTTCGTTGGAGTTATTCTGATCTTGATTTGTGAACACATTTTTACAAATATCAGGTTGAAGACATTTCCTTGCACTCTTATTGTTTTGTTTGTAGTCTGAGGTTCAGGATAGGATGTTTTGGACACCAGAACAACTTTTTAGTTATTGACATCCTAACACAGACAGATCCAAAATGTTAATTTTTTAGGTAGGGAATCTCCTCTTTAGAATAGGGTCAGAGAGGCCTTTTCCACCCCATTTCCATTCAAATAAAAGTCTTTAACCAAACATGATAACTTTGTGTCCGGCTTCGATTTCTGACCCCTCACAAAGGGTGTACCTCTGACTAAGGTCACTGGCATTTTAATAGGCCTATTGTCCATTCTATAAGGATTTCCTTAATGTGTACTTCCTCGCACGTTTTCGGTGTTGGAATTGCATCCTAACATTGTGCTTCGGTAGGGTGGAAGGAAAATGACTCTTACAGCACTGCTCCACAGACAGACTAGCATCAGGGGTCTGAAACATGTGTCTCTCCTTATGTTTTAGACTGCAACTCCCATCATCCCTAGTCAGGATTGTCAATGTTGGGGATCATGGAAATCATAGTCCAAAACATCTGAGATTCTCGGATTGTGGACTCTTGCTGTAGGTTGTATTTCCCGCCCCAGGTCATAGAGACATATGAATTTGAGTGTCAATTGTATGCAGATGATACCCATATCTTGGTTGATGTTCATGAAGGTGCGATTACGGGTGCAGAGTTGGCTGATTGTTTGCGTGCAGTGCAGAGTTGGACAATTGTCTGCAACTAAATAGAGGGAAGACTGGAGTCCTGCTTTTGTCGTGGCTAGCAGGGCCGCCCATCCCTTTTCCCGACCCCTCCAACATTGGTACTCCTCAAGCCCCAGTGGAATGGCCAGGGACTTGCGTGTTCTGTTCGACAACCAGCTGACCATTGCTCCGCAAACAGATGTAGTAGTAAAAGGTGCCCACTACCACCTGAATAACATCACCTACTAGATATAGGCCATTTGAATATTTTAGGCCAAACTGTGGTCCTCGCGAAAATATAGTATTGCTTGTCTATCTATCTTGACATTTAAAAAAACTATAAGCAGTCTTCAATATGGATGTGTTATGTTCGAATTGAAAACATTAAACCACATTGCTCTGGTTCGGCAAGAGTTAGTGTGGCTACCAGTTGAAGATCTTTTTCAGGAACAGCCCCTTACACACATTTGAAAAATTGTGAATTGTGTGCTGCCTGCGTATTTATGATCTCTGGATCAGCCCTATTGTCTGACACATTCACTTTGATCTAGCACCAAGAAGATATTAGAGCTGTTAAATTCTACAGGCTATCATTTGTAAACATGTGTTTGCCAATCCTGAGATGCCAGTTGTGGAATAATTTACTAGTTGCAATCAGAAGTATTAGTACAGTGTGTGAATCAAAGCGTTGGTTGAAAAAACATCTTGGGTCTTTACACATGCCATACATAAGTTGCTTTTTGGTGAATTACAAGATTTAGTGCTCTATTATGGGCTTTTCTGAATAAAACCTTAAAACTATTTTTATTTTTTTTAAACATATTTTATTGGTATTTCCAGTTTTTACATTTTACATTGAAACAAACATTAACCTCCACACCACCTTTTTCACCACCCCCCACTTTACTCTTGAATCCAACAGGAACATTCAGCATTAAAAGTGGCAACAGTCTGTTTTAAGGATCAATATTTTGTCTTCATTATGTTGAGTGTCTTCAACCATTGTGGACACAGAGGCACTACATTGTCATCTTGCAAGAAGTTCAGGACTGGGCCCTGTCTTGTCTATCCGATGCATGTACCATCTGAATGAAATATGCGACCCACTTGAATGCCACAAAGTCTCACACTTTTCTGATCCAGTCCTGGTCTGAGTACTCTACTTGTATCCTTCCATTTCTGTGCTATTAACAACAAGGCAACTAATATCAGCATTGTGTAAGCCTTGAAAAATGGCTTGGAATATGGCGTAGCCTCTGGGTTCCATAACCCCACTAGACACTCGCCCAGCCTTAGCTTTATACCTGAGCCAAATATTTCCTGCTTTTTTGTGTGTACATTTCCCCCAAAAGCCTTGACCACCGGGCATGTCCAGTATACGTGGTTACATTTGCCTATAATTATCCCTGAGCTGTATTGCCCTAGTTAATTCCGGGATGTTTCCTCTTTAAGTCTCAATTTTCCTGTGGTATGGCATGTCCCAGGGTCCTGTCCTATTTGCTCATGTATGGCCATTGTATCTGCGGTCTGCTCTCTGTGAACATTGTATACAGTGAAGAGGTCAGATTTTTGGATCCTGTATGGGTGATTAGGCATGTTTCAAATGGGGTAAGAGGTCTTGCTACCGCCACTTTGACCTGTGGATCTGAGCCCCAGTATCATAATTGAAAAGAGCGGAATGCCTCTCCCTCATTTAGCCACAGCTTTATCTTGAATTCGTTGAAAGATTTTATAGATTTCCCTTGAAGAATGTCACTCAGTTTCAGGCATCCCACCTCTCTCCACCTTGCGAAGGCCCCCACCTCCATCCCAGGTGAAAACTGAGGGTTACGACAAAAGGGGGTGAAGGGAGAGGGTAATGAAGTGATGCTGGATTTGCTGATCAGAGCTTGCCATGTATCCTGGCTTATATGCAAACGTTTGGGTCAGCACCATGTCCATTCTAGCCCAGATTTAGATAGTGTCTGATAAGGACCAATGCCATAGAACCCTGAGCAACGCAGCTTCATTATATATGATTAGTTTTTTGAGAGCCAGGACTTCGTTATTCCTAGGGGCCATCATTGTTCTATAGGTGATACACAGTCTTTTATTTTCCATACACATTTTGTGACAAATTTGTTTAGTCTTTTGAAAAATGTAGTTGGTAACACTATGGGTAAGGCTTGAAAACAATATATGGCCTACGGTAGGATCATCATTTTAATGGTTGCTGTCCTATCCATCCATGAGATAGAGAGCGTGGCCCCATCTGTAGTTTACACACAACTGCAGTGAATGAGTTAACCGGGTCTGTCAGCATCAACATCATATAATCGGCAAATGCTGATATTTTATGACTCCTACCCACCCCCAAATAGAATTCCCTGAGCCTCTTCCGAGGATCGTAGCCTGGCCAGAAAAGGTTCTAAATAAATTGCAAATAGGAAAGGGGATAGCGGGCATCCCCGTTAAGTTCCACTTTTGGTATTTATTATTTGGCATAATTGCCCATTAATGAATACTGTAAAGAGGGCATGGTTTTAACAGCAGATATACAAGACAACGGATGTAACTTTCAAAAACCTTTATTTAGAAAATCAGCAGGGTTGGAGTAATTCCTAGCTAATCCTAACTCTAACATGGGAGTAGTCTCAATCATGAAACAAAAGAAACAGTCCTAATCCGTCTAGTCAAATTATAAAGACCTATACTAAAGAAACCTAACCTAGCCCTCTAACAACAAATGTGTGCAAGGGAAATAAAAAAATAAAGAGTGCTATCAAAGAAGTGTCAGAATGACTTGTATAGCAGTGCCCTTCACCACATTTACTAGCACAGGGTTTTAGAGAGTTCAGATGGATAGGTGACAGGCACAGTTTCATCAAGTTCTGAAACAACCATAGGACCATTGTCCCACACAAGCTGCTAGGGAGAATTCTCCAAATGTGCTAATTTCCCTTACCTTTTGAGACCCCCAGCAACTTTGCTGGATTTCTGGGATTTGATTTTTTAACCGGAAAGAGTGTGAGCCTTTTTTTCCCACTCTTTCATGATTTTGGATGTGTTTTACTTTTGTGTTCTTTGGTGTTGGAGTTTTAAAACAACTCCAGAGGCATCATATTTTTCTGTGTCACACAGCACCTTCAGTGCAGTGGCACAGGGGTGTCTTTCAGATTCCCCAATGTTTAAATACCTTCCCTGGGACTGACTACTGTCTCCCAGGGCATGTAAATTTAAATTGACTTTACTAGTCTTGTGAAAGCAAAAGAAGATATTGAGGCTGAGTACCTTCAAAAGGAAATACACCAAACGCAGGTTATAAAGATACACAGATCTTTATTCAAAGTAACTGAACAGTTTTCAAAGAAACAGAGTATCGGATAGCTATCAGGCCCTCAGTTCACCACAGCAAATACCAGCCCGTTCGGTGTGGGAAGTGAGTGGGGCTGTACATCAGAATAGTCACATCTTTTATACATTCCAAAACATGATGTCCAACCCACTTGCAGGTTAATGAATCTAAGATCTAAGCTTTGTGCCGAGTTTGTTCCTAATTTATGCAGCTATACATTTAGGGTTTAT
This sequence comes from Ambystoma mexicanum, assembly GCF_040938575.1. Taxonomy (NCBI): domain Eukaryota; kingdom Metazoa; phylum Chordata; class Amphibia; order Caudata; family Ambystomatidae; genus Ambystoma; species Ambystoma mexicanum. Next base: position 699,371,321 of record NC_090930.1, read on the forward strand.
CCTTAATATATTTGCAAACAAGTTACAATAGCAACAGTGTGTCTTCGGATTTCGCATTGAGCCTCTGCACATAACTTTATACAATATAGTAAAACAAGTGTTCACATAAGATGCTCAAACAGTATTGTGCACGATATACATTCTTGGATTAATCTCGTTGGTACAGGTAATCCTTTATATACAGGTCAACGAAGGACAAGGTCTCAGTACATGACCCTAACATTTGGCCTGCAGGCAGTTTAGACATTAACTTGCACACAGAGGTCCAGACGGCCATGTTACATTCAAAACGACACTGTCCACCATCTTAGAACACAGGGTGACTTTAGAGAGAGAATCTAAAATGGCGGATGAACCTAAAATGGCAGCTTACGCAGATCTAAGGTCAGGACCGTGCAACGTGGATTTCCTCGCAGAGCAACTTGGCCTAGGCCAATATATGTATATACACACGATATAGAGTATATAATATGATTTCCCGTTCGACAAACCCTCCTTTTGGCCTATGCGAAGTGCAAAACTACTTCTAATCACTTTACAAATAATTCCACGTCTCAAATGTCCACATACCCTGAATCACCATCAGAGATATAAATCGCCATTAGATTGGTTACCAGAATTTCTTTCAGAAGGTATTCATTGGAGTTTTTGTCTGGGGCATATACCTCGCGTCCTAACGTACCCATCGCCTGTGTGCAACATCCCCCTAGCATCAAACATATACCAGGTAGACACTGTATACAGTAACAAAGGAACAACAGAATTCCCAAAATGATCAGCAAGACCGAAAATACCTTCCAACCCCAAGATCGCAAGAAGCCCCATAAACAAGCGCTAAGATCCCAGTTTCCCTTGGGAACATGTACTTCTGAATTTAGGACATGCAGATTCTGTATTGCCTTGAAGATAGTTGGGGAGGAATCTGGCACGAAAACACAGCAAGCGGAACCCACTAATTTACATGCCCTTCCATGTTCAGCCAGGATGACATCTAATGCCATCCGGTTCTGAAGTGCTACTAACCTTATTGCTTTCTGTTCTAGAGTCATATAGTATGTCAGTGGTCCGGTTGATGCTTCTCTCCAGTACTCTCGCTAGTCTCCTGATATCCTCTGAGTTCAATATTTGCCCCCAAAATGGCACAAAGGATTTCGCTATGTCTCACAGAACTTATGCTGGAGTGTCAACATTCTCATCCCACCGTGGACGACACTTTGAAACCTCTACAGTACTGGCTATGAATACCCCGGGTAACAGGATCCCTAAATAACAAGTTCCCTGCCAATCCCTGGGTAACCATGGAAATGCTACATTATCGCAAACAAAGTAGACAGGTTCGCCTACATACAGAGGTCTGTCTTCCCCAGTGAAATTCGCAACGTTGGCGCAACCTTTAAAATCACCCATTGACTGAGTACCATTCCTCTGTATGCAAAAGAAACTGAATCAGGGCTATGGGTAACAGTGTAAGAAGGAGGCGTGGCATCCTTATTGCCTATAGGAGCCATTTTAAAGGAAATCAAAGATTGGAAAGGATGTGACAGTCTATCAGAAGGCCTAATAGAAGCAACGTTGAGCTTGCTCCTATTTGCAAAAAGCGAGCATCCCAAGGGAGTCAAAACACGTTTTTTCAAACTGATTCAAATTAGTCCCATTGAAGTTCCCTGAGATGCTATCGTTTCAACGACCAAGGAATAGTGCTCTAAGAGAAGCATAACATGCAGTTGTCAAAGGTAAAGGATGACTATACCAACCTAGCCCCTTATCCCCATGTTGCGGTAAATGTGAGCAAACCCAACAGTTGGACCTATTAAAGATGGCATGTGTAGCATTCATGATGAGTAATAGTGTGTTGTTGTGATATCTCTGTCTGTGCTGAGAATCCCTAGGAGATAGAGTGTGCAGATGCACGAAAGGAGTAGAAACAGTAGGTACATTTTAAGTCGGTAACAAATTCTCAAGCGGATGTACTTCTTCTAGATACCAAAAGCCTAAAACAATTACAATTATAAAACCAATTAACATTATCCAAAAACAGCAGTACAAATTCAGGCCCATGTTGCAGTCTGTACTTTTTCACAGCTGGTCACACGTTCACCTATCAGTCCTGTACGAGCGGTAGCAGTGGCAGGCATCGTAATCTTCAAACAAACACGCCAATGTTTTTAGCTGGTGACCTCCAGGCCGAGCGTCTTCTTAGTCCTTCCACAAACCCTAGCCAACAGAATCCCTGTATATACAATAGATTGGGCCAAAAAGGCAAGCCCTTGCTGATTTTCCTCGATCGCACAGCTGAACCATGCAGTAGGTCTATTTCCTAGGTCGCAGATCGTACCTCGTGCTTCCTGGTACTGAGTGATTTGAGAACAACGTGTCGTCACTTCCCCTTGGAAGCGACGTATCAAGAACAAGAGAGGATGCAAGATCCGGAACAACAGCTTCCGTAAACAAAACTGTTGGAGAGTGTTGAGGCAAAATGGCTGTTTCCCCAGGGCCCACAGGCTCAGGGAGAGTCTCCAACACACTCTCGATGCTGTTTACTGCTTCGAGATCGTTGGTTGCAGTACTGATGAGGGGTTCTGTTTCTTCTGTATCGTATGGCACTGGGTGTGGAATCTTCTTGGTGTGCGTCGCATGGATCCAATTTTTCCGGCCATCCATCCGCACCGCCATCTACGTGACCAGCAGGACTTGGAAGGGATCCAGCCACTGAGGTGCAAGGCAAGAGGTTCACTCAAATGCTTTTGTCAGGACCCAGTCACCTGGCCGTATGCTGTGACCAGGGCCCTCGTATCGTACAGGTAAAGCCTCTCGCACCTGGTGATAATTCAAATACAAGTTTTTAGTCAAATGGCTACAGTAATCTGAAAGAAGTACATTTACTACATTTCGCAGAGAACGACTTTTCGGAAGGTTCCAGATATTAGCAGGCCTCCCCATAACCACCTCAAAGGGAGAGAGCCCAGTCTTAGTATGAGGGGTTGTACGCATGGATAACAACACGATCGGTAAGGCGTCCGGCCATTTTAGTTTGGTGCCGGCACATGTCTTAGCGAGCTTGCTTTTGATGATACCGTTGTGTCTTTCTACTAGTCCGACACTCTGTGCGTGTCTGGCCAAATGGAACCGTTTATCGATCTGTAATCCTGCATATATCTGCAGAATTACAGCAGCGATAAAATGTGGACCATTGTCCGACCAGATGACTCTTGGTAGCCCGAACCTTGGGAAATATTCTTTCATCATAGTCTTTGCAGTAGTCATGGCTGTAGCGTCTTTAACAGGAAAAGCCTCAACCCATTTGCTAAAAGCACAAATGACAACTAACACGTACTTCAAGTTATTACATCGTCCCATTTCAATAAAATCAAAGTGTATAACCTCGAAGGGGACAGAAGGTGGACCAAAACTTCCCCTAGGAGTTGGCTTTCCCTTTCCCACATTATCCTGTAAGCAGATCATGCAGTTTTGGATAAAACGTTCAGCTACCTTAGAGATTTTGTCATTCACCCATACATTTTCCAACATTTTTGTAATCTTGGGGGCACATATATGTGTGGTACCATGAGCCATAACAACCATCATCATAATATACGCGTCAGGAAGTAGCCATTTCCCTTCAACTCTGTCAACCCAACACCCATCATCGTCAAGTTTCCCCAAGCCCTCAGCCCATTTGTTAGACTCTTCTAATGTGGCATCGACTTGGATATCCCTCACAGAATCGATACCCGCATCCATAGTACAGGCATTTGTGGCCTCCCTTGAAGTATACATCTCTAAAGAGAGATCAGTGGCAGTGTGTTTAGCTATCTGGTCAGCAAAAACATTCCATTTTCCCTCTTCATCTACAATCTTTTGATGCGCTGCACATTTTACAATAGCTAACTGAGTAGGGAGTGCAAGCGCTGAGAGTAGCCTTTCTATCAGGGAGCCATGCTGGATCTTTGTACCATGTGAAGTAAAGAACCCTCTTTCTGACCAAAGTCTCCCAAAGTTGTCAACCACCCCAAAGGCATACTGTCTGTCAGTGTATATATTCACGGTAAGCCCTTCGGAAAGTTTGCAAGCTCGGGTCAATGCTATAATCTCTGCGGCCTGCGCGGAGTTATGCATGATTCTCTTGGTTTCCATGACCATGCTCAACGTAGTGATTGCAAAAGCAGCTGTGGATGTACCATCCGGAAATGTTTGAAGCGGGAGCCATCGCAAAACGGCTCCCCTTGTGGATTGTTCAAAGGAGTATCTTTTAGATCAATTCTACCCTTTATCTCTTGCTCGGTAGTGTACAGACAGTCATGTGACTCTTCGTCAGTGCAAGCAGTACCTTGCGGGAAAGGTAAGAGTTCAGCCGGATTAAGAACACAACACCTCTTAATTTGGATGTGTGGTGCAAACAAGATCAATTAATATCTTGTCAACCGAGTGGAAGTGAGGTGTTGCGTTTGAGTTCTGTTCAATAGAACATCTACAGAGTGAGGTACCATCAGGGTTAAAGCATGAGCTAGGACCATTCCATCACTCTGTTTTACAGATGCAGCAGCAGCAGCAGCGACAGCTCGCAAACATCTTGGCAAAGCGCATGCTACAGGATCAAGGGCGGAAGAAAAGTAACCACATGGCCTATTCTTCCCTCCATGCCCCTGCGTTAAAACAGCCAAAGCAAATCCATCACATTCATGCACAAATAACACAAAGGCCTTTTCATAATTTGGCCCAAAACCGGTGCCGAGCACAATGCAGTCTTGAGCAAATCAAATGCAGGCTGGTGCTCCATGTTCCACGGCAATGGCGAAGAAATGCCCTTCTTCGTCAGAGCCAACATCGGCTTAATCGTTAACGAGAAATTGGGGATCCACTGCCTACAGTAAGAATCTATTCCTATCAAGGCTCTAATCTCTTTCTGCGTATTTGGGACAGACATGCTAGAAATTAGTTTTATCCGTTCAGGTGTCAATCTTCTTCCCTCCTTTGACAGGAGATAGCCTAAATAGGGGACCTTATGGCAACAATATTGAAATTTGTTAAGTGAAGCTTTATGTCCATGTTTAGCCCGGTGAATATGCAACAACACAGTGCCCTCCTTACAAGCGCTCTCTGAGTCAGCAGCTAAAAGCAAGGCATCAACATATTGAAGCAGTGTACAAGTAGAGGGCAACTCAAAGGTATCGAGTTGTTCTTTCAGAGCCCTACTGTAGATGCTAGGACTTTTCGTGTAACCCGGTGGTGCACGGGTAAATGTGAAGGAGCGTCCCCCTAAGGTGAACGCGAACAAATATCTACTGTCCTTGTGTATAGGAATACTAAAGAAAGCATTCTTTAGATCTACAACACTAAAGTGAGTAGCTGAAGCCGGAATCATAGTCAATATCATCGTCACATCAGGCACAATTGGAAATTGTGGAGCGACAATCTTATTGATGGCACGTAAATCAATTATGAAACGGAAAGGAATTGCATTATCGCCTTTTTTGTACACGGGCAAAATCGGACTATTGCACAAACTACCTTCAATTTCCTCATCACCCCTCGATGTACAAAATCGGAGATGATGCATTTCAAAGCTTGCTCCCCAGCAACTGAAATCTTATACCGTGGAATGAGCGGCAGCTTCACTCCATGTTCAAAACAATTTTAACAGGCTCAATTTGCAAAACACGGACATCATTGTCGTCAACTGCCCATAAACACTCCGGAACATCACTAAATTCCGGCGGCAAAGGTCTAGTCAAGAATTGAGAGACAGAAAGTTGCTGTGGTGAAATTGTCAAACGCACTCCATCAGAGGAACAATTAATTACTGCATTTAACTCCTTCAACAGATGCAACCCCAGCAAATTCTCTCCACAATTCGAAGTAAAAAGGAATGGACAATGGTCCGTAAACGGACCCAAAGAAATAGGTACCGGCGAAGAAACCGGACAAGCAACTGGTGTGCCAGAAAACCCTACAGAAACATTGGTTTGCCCAGTCAGTGGAATGTTTGGAACCCGTGAATGATCAATGGAACACTTTTGTGCCCCTGTTTCTGTCAAGAATAGATGTTTCCTATTTCCCACTAACATTTCAACGTAGGGACCTTTTTGATTAACGGGAATAGGCGTAGGTTCCAAACCCTGCTTCGGGCAATCCTAACGAAACACAATATTGTCAAAAGGAAGTTCTTCAGAGAGGTAAGCGGCAGAAGGATGGTCAAATATGTTTCTAGTATCCACACTTGCTGCCTGATTATCCTCTGAAAAAGGTTGCTGTGAATCTTGTGAAAACTGACCTCTACTAGGGCCCCCTACACCCAGGAGACCTCTGGTTCATCTACCCATGTTCCGAAATGTGTTATTTGACCTCTGTCAGAGGATCGGACATTGTCAACGCCAATGACCCTCTTGCCTACAATAGGCACACTGATTAATGTTTACAAGACCCAAGGGCACATTTCCTTGTGGAACATACTGACCTCTAGTTTGTGAATTACCCCCTCTCGGGCCTCTAACGATTTGCTGCAACAATACCTTTGTCTTTAAATCACCTTTTCTCTTTTCGACTCTTTCTTTTTCATTATTGACATGATTCTCATAGTACTGAGCCATGTGCAGTACTTCTGATTGCGACTTGGCTTGCCAAGCGCTCTCAGAAGACATCATTTGCGACTGGATGTCAGGCAGAAATCCACGCACAAATTTGGCTACAAATGATCTTTTCCCAGACTCTGTGCCTAAATCTTGTCCACTGAAATCCGAAAATACCTATCCGAACTGATTAAAGAACTCGGTAGCACCCTCAGACTTCCCTTGGACACAGGTGGTAAGCTTGTCCCAAATAATTCTCTTCTCAGGAATTATAGTTTTCAATTTCGCAACTATTCTGTCAGGCAAAGTTAGTATCACCTGAGGCGGTCTTTCGCCAGCTGGCCTTTCTCCATCGAGTCTAATTATGTTAGCCCATGTATCTCCTAACCCTGGTACATCATCTATAGTCCTAACCTGTTTCCACAAATCTACGGGCAGGAGTACGGGAAATAAAAGATCAATATCACTTAAAGTGAATGCTGAGGATTGCAAAACAGACTCTATCTCTTTATAGAATCCTGTCAGATTTTTCCTAATGTCAGGAATAGATTGTCTAATGATGTGCACTTCCTGTCTTGAGAACAGGACGAGAACGAACTGAGACACATAATGTGCAGGTATTTCCTGAGCAGCTGTACCCGCTACAACATTAGCGGGGATCTCACTTTTGGGACAAGTGTCGGACGAACCTCTCTCATAGGCAACTGAGAAGTAGGCAATTCCGAATGCTTCTAAGCAACAGAGCCAAATCGAGCGCTAAAGTAGCCAAAGAAGTGTCAAATGAAAAAGCTCTCTTGTAAATACTTAATAACTCTGTGGGACAACTAATCTTTCTTTTTACACACTCATCCTGTAGGTATTCCACCATTACCTGTATCACTTTCTTCTGCATTTCTAGCGTATATTGACTATATGTGTCATATACTTCAACTGGAGTTATCGACGAGTCTGAGATCAATCTAATCGCGTCCTTCATGCAAATTCACATTTCCCCAGATATCGATTTGCGACAAGGAAGGAACCGTTTCTGCACATACATACTATCTCCATCTTCATCCTCATTCTGTAACCTTCCCAACTCCTTTCTATACTCAAATACCCTGTCAACATGCTCTTGTACCTTCTCCACAGTGTCTCTAGAGAATGCTAAGGTGTTTAGATCCCTCAACCCTTGTGGGAGATCTGTATTATTTAATCTGTCCCACATTACACACAAATGGATCCCTAATCCCTAAATAAAAACATGTTTCTCAGGAAAATTGTCCATATTAGAAAGTGTGGCATAAAAGTTAGCTTGATAATCCCTCTCAATACAATACTTAGCCCATGCAATCAATTCACGTTTCTTCTATGGAGGTACAGTATTGCGAGTGACAACCCTCAATCCCGCTCCCTGATCTACTACAAGCGGCGCAGGACCACTTGGAAGAGAGAGAGTAGGCATGCTCAATGGAGGTGTTATCACTGGTACAACAGGAAAGAGCGGAGGAGCGGGTGGAGGAGCAGGCGGAGGAGCAGCAACAAAAGGAGGACCAACGACTGAAGGAAGAGGAACGACAGGAGGAACGATAGGAGCAGGGGGAGGAATAACAGCAGGAAGAGGCAAAGCAGTAGGAAGAGGAACATAAGGAGGTGGCCCAGTGGCACCTGGCCTTCGTTCATTTAACAATTTATCGATAAGTTCGTCGGAAACATGAAAGTCTTTTGAAGGATAGCTTTTCTGGATACCAATTGAAAAAGCTCTATCCATATTCCTAGCCGACTCAGACTGATTATCTTGGTCATACAACAATGCTTTTTCGGCGTTCATCTTATGACGACTTGCATGGTTTTCTCTACTCTTAAGCTGCTGCAAAGCTTCTTTGTTCCAATTCTGTAATATGTCAAATGCTGCAGGTCTACCCTTTTTCTTTAATAATATAGATTCTAAGTATTCAATACAAGGAATTTCAAAACTACCATTGATTGGCCACTGAAGTTCGGAAGCATGTCTAGTTTGTCCGTGCCAAATATCATTAAACACTATACTACCAATGCCATGCTTACAGTACATAGTACAATCCGGCGACCTCTCCTGTGGCGCCGGATGGCTAAATTCCAAAGATTGTCTGTCACTGCGCAATAATGCCCTAAAGCAGGCAGACAATTTCCCAGGCATGTCAGAATATTGGTGTTTACCTGGTCAATAATTGTACTCGCGAGTGCAATGCTCCAAAAAAATGATCAGGATACTTAAGAATCAGGTCACGACTCATCTGATCAAGCCTAACGAGGTCCGATCGGATTTCAAAGTTTTTCTAACAAATTTTACCTCGTGTTTGGTGATTTCGGCAAATCTGCCCGCCTCGATATGTGGACCGTCATCAAGATGCCGACTCGGACCATGTGCTCACCATCCAGGGATGGGGCTGTGCAGCGCTGCTGAGGTGTCGCTTCTCATTCAGAAGGGGCCCCTTTTGTCACCGTCCGATCCCTGTCCGATAACTGTGTCAACCTTCAACGAGCTGGCATCAATCTTGAGGGTCTCTATTCGTGCGCCATCTGTGAAAGCAAAAGAAGATATCGAGGCTGAGTACCTTCAAAAGGAAATACACCAAACGCAGGTTATAAAGATACACAGATCTTTATTCAAAGTAACTGAACAGTTTTCAAAGAAACAGAGTATCGGATAGCTATCAGGCCCTCAGTTCACCACAGCGAATACCAGCCCATTCGTGTGGGAAGTGAGTGGGGCTGTACATCAGAATAGTCACACCTTTTATACACTCCAAAACATGATGTCCAACCCACTTGCAGGTTAATTAATCTAAGATCTAGCGTTCGTGCCGAGTTCGTTCCTAATTTATGCAGCTATACATTTAGGGGTTATCCTCAATATATTCGCAAAAAAGTTACAATAGCAACAGTGTGTCTTCGGATTTCGTGTTGAGCTTCTGCACATAACTTTTTACAATATAGTAAAACAAGTGTTCACATAAGATGCTCAAACAGTATTGTCCACGATATACGTTCATGGATTAATCTTGTTGGTACAGGTAATCCTTTATACACAGGTCAACGAAGGACAAGGTCTCAGTACATGGCCCTTACATTTGGTCTGCAGGCAGTTTAGACATTAACTTGCACACAGAGGTCAAGACGGCCATGTTACATTCAAAGCGACACTGTCCACCATTTTAGAACACAGGGTGACTTTAGAGAGAGAATCTAAAATGGCGGATGAACCTAAAATGGCGGCTTACACAGATCTAAGGTCAGGACCTTGCAACATGGATTTCCTCACAGAGCGACTTGGCCTAGGCCAATATATATATACACAGTCTAGAGGGTATTACATTATTTCCCATTCGACAGTCTCTTTAAATGTACTGACCCAGCACACCCTATCTTACTATAGAGTGCTGGAGGGGTTGCCTAGCTTCCCCTGAGTCAAAACACTCATGTAACAGTAGAATGTTACCCTTTCCTACTTTAAATGGCTGGTGGCAGTGGTGTAGGTCAACTACCGTGATTTCTTCCCTACCGCTAACAACGGTAGCTAAAAATCGGGTCATAACATGGCACCCAAGACCTATCTGTAAAAACAGACCACAGTCATCTTTTTTCGCTATTTCTTTTAGGAAAGGTCCTTCTTGTGTTTGTCTCTGCGCGCCAAACCGGGTTTGGTCCCTTTGTTTGTTGACCTTTGGCGGGCTTCAGTGCTCAAACCCTCCTCTGGCGCCAGGGTGTCTCGAGTGGACAGGATGTGAGGGAGGCGCCCGATACTCCCTGTGCTTAGTCTCCTAGGAGACCTGAATGCCCTCTGATGTGATTGGCCGGCTGGACAGCCACCCTGCTGTGTGAGTGACAGCCAGGCTGGAATGAATGGGGGAAAACTGTTTAAAAGTAGGTCTCTGGTACTTGGAAATCAGAGTCGACCACTGGAACGAAAGAACCAAAGAGGAGAGGAAGGAAGAGGACTGTTGCAACTCCTGGATGACTGGTGAAGCCCTGCTGCATGTCCGAATTGCCTGAAACTCTGACGACAGAGAAGCCATTCAAGGTTAACTGCTTCCCTTGAGTTTGGTGGGAACAACCAACTCGCAAGCCACATGGACATCGTCCTATTCTGGTGAAATTTTCATCAGAGTGCTGTTGAAAACCAGATAACCAGTGGGAAGGAAACCAGCTTGTGGACTTTAAGGCACTAACACCTTAAACCAACGTCTTGCTACAGCTTTTGGCTTCTTCCCTGGGCAGTGCAGGAACCTCCCGACGTCCTCCTTCTTGTCCCCACGACTGAAGCTCAGGAACAGTGAGATCTGCCCGAACTGCCAGGAACAACTGCCTCAGCTACAGCTTTCTTCATTGACAAGGTACTGTGCAAACGCAGTCCGGAAATATTTTCGGCCATCGAGAAAGTGCGTGAAACTTTCCTCAATTTTGAAGGCTTGTCCTTCCCTAAACATTCGTCAAACTTTTCGCCTAGCCAAATCCTTTAAAAATCTGTGGCAAAGACTTAACCGTTAAATACCAGAACTGTGCTATTCTATACAAAAGTTGCTGAACCATTGTCTTTGGCCCAGGCCTATTGAGAAGAATTGCTGGTTGTATTTAACTGAAATCCTTTGCCCTGCTTATGAATGTATTTGTGCTGTCTATTCTTATAACCTTGTCTTTTCCCTCCCTTATTAAGTATCTGAAGGGCCATTTTGCTCACACTTGATTTTTGATCTAAACTTGTTCAATTACTTACCGGTTGGATTTTTGTGGGTGTATTAGTGTGTGATATTGAGCTGCTTATGCTAGTGTAATGTTTTATAACTGATTGAGTAAATAAATATATATTCTTTTACCAAGAAACCTTGAGTAAGTGTTTACTTGAATCACTGTATTGGTTGGCCCTTTGTGTAACTTGTTCTACTGCTAACTTAAACTCTTGCAATAAGTCTGGCTGCTCAGCCATCACTACCACTTTACTGTGTAGTACGGGCATGTACGAAAGCTGAAATTGTGCTAACACTTGTAGTCGTAATTACCTGGAGTGTTCCCAAAGGGATCTGCAGATGATTCTGCCTAACACAAGCCTTCCTCTGCCGGACTCAAACCTGTTTCAATTTTCCCTTTTCTTTCACCACACCACAATGTTCACCTTCATTTCACAATATTTAATATGCACTTTCCGTTCACCAAAAGTTCATTACAGGCTTCCCTCTGCCCGGCTCGATCCTGCCTTTTCCTTTCATCTTGGGTTTTACACTCATCAAGTGTAAAATAGAGGCAGGCAGTGTAAAACATGCACAGAAATGCAAAGGACCTAACTGGTATTTTGAAACCGTGTGATACCTTCGTGAGGAATTGTCATCGAGCAAGGGTGATTTTTTATTAATAAATAAAAGGATGAGGGTAATTCCTGCTCTGAAAGTGTAATCTGCTTATCTGATTGCCCTTTCTGAACAATCATGCCAAAAGTACGGGGTGTATCTGGGTCCTGCTGCATCAATACCTTGATTTGCAGCACCTGTTCTACCAGTTTCACAGAGCTGGTTCAGACGTCACCATTGCCCAGTTGACAGATGCAGTAACCTCTGCAGTACTGGGGCTCCATTTAAGATATGCCCCCCTGTACCAAAAGTATGATGATCATAAGCAACCCATGATGGTGGCAGGACAATCTCTAAAATAAAGCTATTCCTGAGATTAGACATGGTGCATGACACTGATTATGATCATGGCAGCCACATCCAATTTTATATCACACATGTGTAAGCTCCTGTGAGTCTGTTTCACTGTGAAACCTATGGTATGGTATTGTTTATTTGTAAAGCACCTATACACAAAGTCAATGTTTATTCAGGCTAGACATGCTGAGCCTGCCAAATGACAGGACAGAAACATGAATGGCAGTGTCTCTTCTCTGATCTATTTGAGGGGGAAGGTAATCCCTCCGTCAGAGACATCAACCCAACAGGCAGCTGCTCTGGTCCAAGCCCTCAAAGGATCATACCCATTCAAAGGGAGTAGACTCATACCATGGTTCTGCATTTCTAAAGGCATGTGATCCTGATGAGAAGTGAAAGGGGAGAGGTCAGAGCTGTCAGTAGGGTTCTGTTCCGTGGAAGGATACTTTATTTATTTGAATTTTGATTTGGATTATACCCTACCCAGATGGTCTTGGAGCTTTCATTATTTTGTTTCTCTTGCCTCTCTCTTTCCTTCCTGTCCCGTCCACTTCCTCTAAAGCAGAACATTTTGGCCATGATGTCAGAAGTGCAAATTCCACTTCTTTCAAGAATAGGCATTGGACTAGTAGGTCAGGCTAGCTTTAGTCCAAATCGCCTGTGGAGGTTTACCTTCCAAAATTGGGGTTTTACACCACTTCTTTTATTCACGCAGGAAAAAAACCTGAGAAGTATTCACTGGAACTCTTTTGGGAGAGTTGTACTCTCCAAAGCCCTCAACCACTGAGTTGAAGAATGAGAAGGCAGTGGCAACCTCTCCCCACTTCCTACTTCCAGGGCACAATGTGCCTGTTTTACCTTTACAATTGTGTTGGCTCTTGGTTTGTAGAAGTAAAAGGGCTGAGTGGACATTGTTTCCCCTACCCATCCCTGTACTCCTGCTGAGCAGTATCCAAGTTGAAAGAACTTGTCTGAGAGATCTATGATTTTCAGTCAGTGAAACTATACAGCAGTGCAAAACAAGCAGCCATCATAGAAAAAGATCAATAGATTGTTTTCAATATCTTATACTGTGTTTTGTAATCTGAGTAAATAATGGTAAGCAGTGCAGGGGTTTCCCTGTGAGTGGAGTCAGATGACTTAAACCTAAGTTCTGCAGATGCCCAGTAGATATTGTCATCTTTGCAGTGCTTGAATAATCGGTGGCTCTGGCTACATTTATTACACTACAGCAAACTCTAATCCAATCATTTCTTTAGCCAGAAATAGCTCCTGCCCACGTGGAAGCATTTGCATACACGGATCATTTTTCACATTACATATCATGCTATCAGCAGGCCAGCAAGGATTTAAAACAGTGGTGCCCCTTGTCAAACAGTAAGAGGAAGTGACACCTTCTTCATTCCTCTTCATTTTTTGACGAGAAGCACCAAACCACAATGTTGTTACTTAGTCGTGCAGGGCACTGGCTTTCAAAGGATGGGGCTGATAGTGAAGGGCTGTTAGTGAAGGGATCAGACCAGAGGGGCACAACTTTACTTGAACAGTACCCTGCCAGCAAACTATGAATTCAGGTCCCATCACTTCCGTGTGCTCTTATACCACCCAAGCTCTCACGTCAAAAGAACCCCTTCACTGACAATAAAACCTCTGGATTTAGGAATTCTGACAATGACAACACGTTATTAAAAACGGATAAAAGCCATAGAAGGAATGCCATCACCGTCAAAGTTGATCTATGTGCAAAACTCTGCCTAGGGTTACATAGTCAGCTTTGAAAGTTCTCTATTTCTTGTTTTGTTAACACTTTGTGAGCAGAAGACGTTCCAAGACTTCCCTCTGGGAACATGCTCCAATCTGCTCTCCCATAATTGCACCTGCCTGCAGTGAAAACCGCCCTCTGCAACCTCCCTCACCAGCACCTGTTGCTTTGGCAATACAACGTGCATCCGAGCTTAAAATACTGGCTCTGCTGTGATTTTTTGAATCAACTTCCAAATTGCATGCTTGTACTAGATAGTAATTCACTGTCAAATTGTAATTTCTATTCACTGTGTTATTTCGTAAAATTGGTTTCATTATACACGATTCCAAAAGTAGAAACTTCGGTGCATAACTGGATCGGGCTCAACACACACAAGCAGAGTAAAAGTGTACCTGAGATCCAAAGAGACAACGCTCTAAATGTGTCTTTCCAGAAAGGATGAATAACCTACCACTCATTGCTGTCTCATCCACATAATGGAATGGCTCCTTTTCAGTGTATGAACATTGTATCTATAGCAGAAGACATATTGCATTTTCTTCACTTTTGTAATAGAACTAAAATATGCCGTCCTGCACTTAGATGTTTTATTCTGTTAAGTGACCCTTCAGTGCCTTATGCTGCTCAAGGTTGGTGCTTTTATAGCCACCTTTAATGCAGACACACATGATACAGACAAGTATGGATATAGGTAAGCGGGTAATTTTTTTTCCCCCTCATTACCAGCCCCCCCACCACCCCCAACCCTCTTAGAAAAGTCAAAAAGGCAATTAGAGTGGAGGTCAAATGAACAGACAAGCATGAGGACCAAATAATTTCAGAGTCACAACGGTTGCAAATTGTGCAAACTTTCGTAGGAGCTTTGATCTCAAAACAGTCTGTGCCGGGCATGCCATGAATACGTCTTTCAGAGTTTCCTGGACTTCCACATTCCAACAGTACCTATACTCCACCCAGTCCCCAACAATCAAACCTCTTCTGCACATGATTTCTTTGGTTAAGAAGAGATTCTAAGGAAAACACATTAAAGCACTGCAAGCCCATCTAGCCGGATATACTGCCAGGAATGGTGCTAAGACTCCCAGTTTCTTGTGATCATATTTTAAATGAGAGAGGTAGAGGAGTAGCTATGTATCTTTTCCATCTTAGCGATCTTAACTTTTTTCTTCACCCGCTCTGGATCATAACAGAGTTTCTCCGATGAGCTCTGAATTTGAATAAGAACCGTGGTGCAATGATCCCCAGTTCATATTGATTGGCTTTGATGGGAACTGTGTTGGGGAAACCCAACACCCTGCGCCAAGCCGTAGCTTCAATTCAGGACAGGCTATCCATTAGGGATAGTGAGTATATTTCCATCTTGTATGTTATTTTAGCAACCACTTTGCCCTTCTAATATTTTATGGCCGGTAGCAATGTATAGCTTCCATAACAACTATCTACTAAAAACAATTGATTTACTAATTGAGTGGTCCGTTCTCTCACCCAGGCTTTCAGTTTAGTCTGGCCCGCGGTGGCTTGTATTAAGAGCCTGAGGTATACCATTGAATTGACTTTCATTATTGGTTCTGTGCCAGCGTACCACTTAAACTTTGCTCGTGTGATAACTTTGGAGCATTGTAAGATCTTGGATTTAACAGGATTAATAGATAGGGAGTTGGCTTGAGTGTAGACTGTGAAGATGTTCAAGACCTTTTGGAGTCCCACTGATGTAAGATCAAACAAGAGAAAGTCATTGGCGCATGATAGCCAGAAAAGTCTACACTGATTGACTGCAGGCAAAGCAAGGACAGCAGATTTCAGATGTTCGCCGATATCCGATAAATATAGGTTGAACAGATGGAGCAAACATGCACCCCTGTCTAAGCCCCCAACTCGTCGGAACAGTTCAGTCGCACCAGGATTTCTGACTGGGTGTGCCTGCCATTCAAGAGTCTAAAAGAACAGCAGGCAATCCCCACTGATACAATTTAGCCCACAGGAGTTGGCGATCTACTGCTTCAAGAGCAGCACTTAGATCTATTGAAGCTATATATACTGCGTTATGTTGACCATCCCATTCCAGGTGCTGGACTAGCTTTACGATAGCCCCTTTGAGGCTAGTACCAAGATTCCGCTGGAAGCCTGAATTGCCATTTAGTTAGCCTTCCAGCCGCCACGGGCCAATCCTCCAATTGTGATAGCATTATGGCAGAGAACAGCTTGCTATCCGCATCAAGGAGGGCAATCGGTGGATAGTTAAGCGTATTAGGTTTTTAAGCCTCACTTAAAGATAGGGAATATATAGGCCTTGCACCAGGAGGCAGGGAAACGATCATTGGTTGCAATGTCCTTAAATAGGATGCTCAATACAAGGGCCCAGTTAGAAGGATTGGCCATGAACATAAAGTTTGAAAGCCCATTAGGGCCAGGGGAACGCAAGTGACTGTTCCTCTTAAGGACCTTCAGTCAGTTTATTTATTTTATTTTATTTGTTTATTTGTATAGCGCCGAACCGCCTGCGGGCATCGGGGCACTAACATTGAGACAAGGACGGACGGAATGGGTACGTGAAGACGGGAGACAGGACAGCACAGAAGATTATTTCTTAGCTAATTCGGAGAGGTCCAGCTGAGGGTTACTTGAAAAGCTCAGTTTTGAGTTTTTTACGAAAGACCAAAAGATTGGTCTGTAACCTAAAGAACTTCGGCAGTTTGTTCCAGATGGCTGTTGCTCGGTTAGGGATGGCTCTGCCCAGACCAAGTGCCTTTTTGTGTTTCAAGGGAGTTATAAGCCCACTGGCTTCTAATCTTAATGCCCTAGGGGGGTGGTAAAGAGTGAGTTTGGACTTCAGGTAGGCTGGTGCCTTGCCATATAGGCACTTATGGGTTAGGCACAACGATTTAAATTGTATGCGATCCTCCATTCTCAGCCAGTGGAGATCCCGTCTAGCTTCAGTAATGTGTTCGCTTCTTGCTTTATTTTTTACCATTCTGATCGCATTGTTTTGGACCAGCTGGAATTTTTGGATGTTATCCTTGCTTGCACCTGACAAGAGCGCATTACCATAGTCCAGACGAGACAGGATGGTAGCTCTAGCTATGGTGGCACAGTTCTTCTCACTCAGCAGTGGTCTAATTGCCTTGAGGAGTCTGATGTAATAATTACAGTTTTTGCTAACATACATAGCTTTGGCGTCTGCATTAAGGGAGGCTTCCAACGTCATGCCAAGCGTTTTAACCTTCTCTGCCACAATAATGCGGGTTTCGTTGATTTGGAAGGCCTGGTAGTCAGTGGGGAGTTTGGCACGGGTCTGAGTGGAGCCAAAAACCATTAGTTCGGTCTTAATGCCGTTCAGGAACATCCAGTTATTGTCCATCCAATCTTCGATCTTTTCGTAGAGTGTGTTTAAGGTCGTACTGTCCTTAGTGTAATCCCCACTCAATTCCAGGACAGCTGAGTATCGTCAGCATAATTGGTGAAAAATATCTGGAGCTGTTGTAATAGCTCACATAGAAAGCAGATGTACAAATTGAAAAGCAAAGGGGACAAACTGGCACCCTGTGGTACCCCGCAGAAGATGTTAGATTTGGTGGAGAATTTGTCACCCCAGTGTACTCGGGATATTCTGTTTTCAAGAAAGGATGTTAGCCAGCCTATTGCTTCCTTGGAGTAGATGGAAACCTTCTCAAGAACTTGCTGTCGGAGCTGGTGGTCTAGCAGATCAAAGGCGGTGCTTAGGTCTAAAAGGACCAACAGGCCAGCCTTTCCCTTATCCATAATTTCCAGCATTCTGGTCCGTAGGTCCAGCATGGCCGTCTCAGTGCTGTGAGCGGCTCTAAAGCCAGATTGTTGTGTATGTAAGATCTCATGGCTTTCCACGTATTCCTGAAATTGTGCAGTAGCAATTTTGTCCAGTATTTTAAGAGTAAAATTACAGTTCGTAATGGGTCTTAAATTGTTAGGGTTGCGGGGGTCTAGGTTGTTTTTTTTTACTAAAGGTGTGATGGTGACTTTTTTTTATGTTGTTAGGCACTACTTGGTCCCGGGAGGAGGTGTTTACAATTTTAGTGAAGAGTGGTGCAAAGATTTCGGAGTGTTCAAGGATGATCTTAGGAGGGAGATTGTTTTCGGCGCAGGAGGGTGGTTTCATAGATGTTTCTGGAAGGGAAAATATTGCTGAAATACTATTATTATGTATTAGGTATAGCTGTATTTTATTTTTATATTGTTTTACTACTGATGTGTATATTTGCTTTTAGTGAAATTATTTTTTTTCTCCCCAAATAAATCTGATGATGATTAATATGACTAGTTCACTATACATGAATGAAACGATAACCATGGCACTTCTGTGCAGAGCTGAAGAGATCCAAAGAGACAGGTCTCCGAATAAGTCTATCCAGCTAGGAAATTGTTTTAAAACTCTAAGTCAACTACCTCGCAAAACGGTTTATTCAAATTGTATGTCGATCAGTTGGCACGTATCTCAGTGTAAACATGGGTTCAAATTCTGTTTGTGCTTTTGCGATTGAGCCAACCAATTGAAATTAGCCTCATAAGATTTCTTGTTATCCTGCCCTTGCAAAGACAAATACATATATTAAAAACATAAATGCCAGACCACTGGTTGGATCCCCAACACCTTGGGCCTTCTTTTCTGTGATCTGTTTCCTATTTCCATCGTCAAAAATGTTGAGAACCAATTGGCAGTGTTCTCTCTGACTTTGGGTTTCTCAATGTATTTCAAAATCACCAAAACGCTACCTAAGATGAGTGATTCAAAGTAATGTTATTGCAATAGCCGCATTATGAATTACCAGTACATAAATACATACATTCATAAATACCCAGTACATTTTGTTGAAAGGTTGTGTAACTTTATTATGTTTACAATACTTAACTTTTAAGTCTGTTTCTGTTCTGTGGTAAAATAAATATTTCTGTAGAATCGTTTTTTTTTTCTTCCGCAAAATGTAAGTTCAGTGGTCCAATTCACTGAAGGGTTTTATAATTGTGCAATCCCATTGAAAAACACTGAAAATCAGGCTGACTGTGTGTCTCAGTTTATTTATCGCTATGTGCTACTAAAATATCTGTAAAAGACAATTGCTCCATTCTGATCCCTTTCACCCCTTTTTAAACGCGCATGCAAACAACAATTAGCCCCAGATCCAAATACATTACACCAATGTGGTCAATTTAGCAGTCTGAACGAGCAATTTAACACCAATATTTGCACACACCAAAAAGTGCAAAAGATGGTTCTTGACTTGTCAGCCAAGGCATTGCTGATATTTCTGCCGTTGTCGCTCAGTGCCGTTTTTCCTGTGGTAAATCGAGGCCAAAGTTAGTGGAAAATGGCCTGCCAACTCAGCTAAATTGAGCGTCACTGCTGCACTTTGTGATTTGGCCCTTTGCTTTCGATTTATAGATGCTTCATCCGTGCAACTTACTATTTCCTGTGTTTAGAAAGTGTAGTACCATGCCATCTCATCAAAAGACATGTTATTAACACACATTTTCATTGCAATTCAGACTTTCTCCCACACACATAGTCCCAAAACACGCACACTGAAACCACTGTCTGTGACATAGCACAGCTAGTTTGCTGATATCAATAGATTTCTAAGAAAACAGTCTCTTAGTGTTTAGCGCAGAAGCACATTAATGGAGCTACTGATGCATCCAGGCTGTAAGCTGTTTCTGAGAGGAATAATGGCAAGGTGATGAGTCTGCCCCACTGCATGCGCCGTGCATCATCTCGTTCACAGAGAGCCGCTGATCTGAGATGCAGCCCTAACTGGGATTTACCAGAAATTAAGTTCAGGACATTAGCGTTGCACCGTGGGAGACATCCTTGCCAAATTGTTAATGAAGTTGCAGCTCTGCCAACTACTGAATCAGGCGTGTATATAAGTTGTGCTACACCCCACATCCTGCCATTTCCCACTGAGAGCTGGAAAGCCAAGCATTGGCACAAATCTGAAAGAGCTGTTACATCATCCCATTCTTGAGTTATTCTCTGTGCACGTATTTCAAGGAGCTGTTCACTTTCACTCTGGGGGTCTTCTTTATACACAGACTTCAAAGCACATCTACTTTCCACTCGTGGGTTCTTTTCAGTGCACGCATTTAAAATAGCTGCTACCTTTTACTTGTAGTCTCTTATACCTAACACCCTCGTGCTCTTCTCTCTGCATGCTTAACAGAAATGACATTGGGCCTCATTACTAGTATGGAGGTAGCCATGGTGCCATTAGCGCCATGGCTGCCTCCATACCGCAATCCGGGCCCGGGTTCCTTGAATGCGGAATAACCGGGCCATCGCAACCTTGGCGGACCCGGTAATTCCCCGTCCGAAGAACCCGGACCCGGTCCATCCCCATTCCCATTCGAGCCCCCATAGGGCTCAATGGGAATGGGGATGGAGCTAACAACGGACCCATTATTGACGGGCCCATTATTAGCTCCCTAGTCCCCTCGCGGGACCCGGTAAGGACGCCTGGTTTTTGCAGGCACCCATTGCGGGTCCCGCGAGGAGACCTCGTAATAGGGCGGAACGGGTTTACAGGCACCGGCACCTTAACCGGTGCGGTAAACGCGTTCCGCCAACCTTATAGTGAGGGCCATTGTCTGCCTGCTTGTACTCATGTGTTCTTCTATGTGCTTTCCTTCAAAGGAATGCATATCTTCCACTGTTGGGGTGGGATTACAGGAACTTTCCACTTTGCACTGGTGCAAGCGCAATTAGCAAGCACTGTGTCAAAAAGACACTCTTTCAATGACATGTCTACCTGCGCAAAGGGCTAGGACTAGAACAATCACTGCCCTGGTGCTAAAAAAAATGCACTGAAAGATATGGATTTTTGGGCAATTGATGCCCTAGTTGAACTTGCATTTGAATTGGTGCAATATCTCTGTCCACTCGCATGAGGACTTGCAACTCTACCTCTCTGCCCTGAACTCTCTCAAATCCCCTCTTGATAGAGCTGAAAGGGAATTCTACCTAACCCTCATTGACTGTCACTCCAACCATCCTCGCCGGCTACAGGGCACTAACTCACTCATCACTCCTTATAAGTCTATGGGGCTCATTACGAGTCTGGCTGTAACTGTGCCGGTAGTACCGGCAGGTTGCCGCCGGACACGTAATGATTTACCAACGCCTGACTTGCCGCTAACACCGGGGACTTACAACCCTGGCGTTCCAGAAAGTCAGGCGCCGGTAAATCGTAATTCCCCATTCCCATAGAGTCTTATAGGACTCTATGGGAATGGGGAACAAAGAAGCACCGGCACCGTGCCGGTCCTTGCGTGAAGGTCTGCTTACCGTGGCCGCTGTTTCCGGAGTGTCCGACCTGTCGGGCACAGCGGCTCCGGCATGCAGACCTGTAATATGTTGGTCTGGAAACAACGGTGACGGTAATCTTACCAGCACTGTTGTTTCCGGACCAGCAGGCTCAGAATGAGCCCCTATGTCTTATGTAGTGAAGGCATGGTATCACAAGTATGAAACTGACACAATGGATACAATTTGTAAAACCTTTATTGAAAAGGTTGGGTTTGGATACACTCCTATTTTGCCCTATAACTGAGATGGGACCATGAAACGATAAAGAAAACAGTCCTAGTGTAGTCGGTCAAATAAAAAAGGGCCTATGCTAACAAAAACCTAATGCCTGCTCTCTCTCAGGAAAAATCAGTGTTCAAAAGAATAAAGGTAGTTCAACCAGCTCTCCTCCTCACGTTAAACCTCATGGCCTAAGGCTGTCCTTGTAGGCAGGATGACACACACTGGCTCGGTTTCTAACACTCAAAGCAGTTCCAAACCATGGATTGAGGCCCACTTGGCTTTCCAATTTAAAGTCTCTTTCGTGACTTTCAAAATTGTATTCCAACTCAAAGTTCACGTAGGTCTCCCACTGTCGTGTTCAGACCTCTCAAGTCACTGTTCAACACAAACTTGAAAGAGGGCTCCCTTCTTAACGGTTATTGCCTCGGACCCCTTTTAGATGTCAAAGACTTTTGAATATGCGTGGTCCTCTTTACGGACCACAGCAGGATCACTTTCACTCAAATTTCCTGTTTTCTCTCACTTAATTCACTTTTGCTGTTTGTTTGCGTTTTAGCTTCAAACAATGTACCTTTCACAGAGACTTTTGACTTGGCTACTTCCTTTCATCGGACCACTCTGTTACTTAGTATAGCTGATCCCACTGCTGCCTTTTACTTCAAAGTTCATTCACAAGCCTGCCTTTCTTCACGTCACATCCACATGCGTGCAGCAGCACTTGTAATATAATGTTGCTACTTCATTCGTTTTCACACCGGTCTCTTAGGTCACTTGCCAACTCACCGGCTGTGTGCGCTTCTTTCTTGTTTTGCTATTTCCAATTCACAAGTCAAGGTTAGTACCACAGGCTTGGATTTGCCTTCCCAACTTTGCTTTTCACCCGGGAGGGTCACTGGCATCCTTGAAACACAATGCAATCTTCACTTGTGGGATCTGGCCTTCTCCACGTGTCTTTGGGGGTCTGTCGGAGGCAAGGACCTCCAGTAGGGAACCCTTGGGTTTTTTGGCCCGCTGTTCTCATCCCTTGGTTTGTTTCACCACTCCAGTAGGTGTGCCTTTGTCCCGGATGTTCTGCTCATACTCGTGTCCCACTTTGTTCAGAGTGTCTCTTTAGGCGTTGCTTTTATTCATTTGAGGAGAGCTAACTGGTATCCTGTGTAAAGCGTTTAACTTTGCCTAACCCGATTAACTGGACATGTCCAGTACGATGTGAAAGAGTTAGTCTGGTAACTCTCAGTCACCCTCTTCCTTGTCCCAGTATTTGTGTAAAAAGGTGGGTGGACTTCGGAAGATCCTAAAAAATGGGATGGTGCAGATGAACAGAAAAGGGGGGAATACCGCATCTCACCATCGGCTGTCTCACCCCCAATCCCAAAAGACCCCTAACCCAGGTGATCCTCCCTCACTAGTCCACCCCCAGGGTCTGGATCCAAATGCGATGTCTGTTCCCTGGCCACCTGATAGACAGATCCCTGGGGACCAGCGGGTGACACACCCTCTGGTTTCTCACATAACCTTCCCCTTTGCAATGTAGCTGCATCTATTTCACAGGGAAACCGGGAAAAGAAACTGATGTTCCGCTGTTCTTTACCTCTTCAGTGTTCCACAGTGAAACTCTTGTAAACCCTTGTAATTGGTTATTTATAACGCGTTTAATACCCAGAGGTTTCTAAGCACGGACCCAGGGATCGAATCTGTGTTGCTCCACGTTGTCTTGTTTCCAAGGCAAGCGCGTTGCCCCTGAGCTATCCTCCCAAGTCACAGTAGGGTTGCAGGTCTAAGAGCCATTGCATGACTCGAGGGTATGATATGATATGATCGGTTATTTATAATGTGCTTAATACCCAGAGGTTTCAAAGCGTTGACCTGGGGATCTAGCCTGTGTCGTTCCGTGTCGTCTTACTTCGAATGTTGCCCCTGCACTATCCTCCCGAGAGGGTTAGAGTCCTTCCATTGATTTATCCCTACTAAAGGTGAGTGGTCGGTGACAAGTGTGAACTTTCACCCTAGAAGGTAGTATTTTAGATGGACAATTGCCCATTTGATTGCAAGGGCCTCTAATTCCAACACAGAGTAGTTCTTCTCAAGTAGGAAGAGTTTATGACTATTGAATAGGATGGAGTGTTGTAATCCATTGTATGTTTGCGATAAAACTGCTCCTAACCCTGTGAGGGAGGCATCAGTTTGTATAACAAATTCTTTCAACAAGTCTACTACTTTTAGGATGGGCTTCTGACACAAGATTTATTTTAGGTTGTTGTAACATATATCATCCTCATCAGTCCAATGAATCTTCTGGGGTTCAGCATTCTGAGTTTGTCTGTTAATCTGGCTGTTCTATCTAAAAAACTTGGGATAAACCTATGATAATAACCAATCGATCCTAGGAATACCCTAAGCTCTCTCTTGGTCTTTTGCATGGGGACATCAAGGACGACTTTCACCTTTTCTTGTTGGAGCTGGAGACTGCCATTCCCTACAAAGAAGCCTAGATATTTCATAGCCAATTGTGTCAGCTTACATTTGGATGGATTTGCAGTTAAGCCGGCCTTTCTGAGGGTTCTCCTAACAGTAGAAAGATGGAAAGGATGGTCTTCCCAAGTTCTACTATAAATGACTATGTCCTCAATATAGGCCCCACAGAAATCCGAGGAGGACTGTAATATCCTTTCCATGAGTCATTGGAAAGTGTCTGGGTCCCATGCAGACCAAATGAGAGGACTAGGGGTGTTCAGAAAGCTGCCTTACCCTTATCAGGTTCATTTACTGGGACCGGACACTATCCCTTGGTTAAATCTAGGGTTGATAGGAATGTGGCGTTTCCAAGTTTATCTATTAACTCATCGATGCGTGGCATAGGATAGGCATCAAAGGCAGAAATAGTGTTAACTTTCCTGAAGTCTATGCAAAATCTCCAAGAATTATCAGGTTTAGTTACCAAGACAATAAGGGAGGACCATGGACTTGAAGAGGGCTCGATAATGTTTGCCTTCAGCATACAAGACAATATCGAGGAGGTGGTGGCGGAAGGATTTTCTTTCTGCTCCTTTAGGAGATGTATGTGGTAAAGGTGGGTCTTTTGTTTTCTATCAGATTGGACTATTTTATACGTACAGGTTCCTGTTTGCTCTAGCACCTCATATGTCGGATGCTACTTTGAGACATGTTTATTTTCAGAGGTAGGTAAGAGGACTTATACCTTCTGACCTACTCAAAATGATCTCAAATTCACCATCTTGTCATAGGTGGACTTCTGTTGGGCTTGTGCTTTCTGCATGTGAGTGTGGACTAGACTCCTGACGAGTTTCATGTGTTCTCGCAATTGGGTAGCCGTCTTTGAGAGGGGAATAGGTGCCCCTTCTCTCTCTTCTCAGGTCTCCTGGAGTATATCTAAGACATCTCTTGATTCTCTACCGTAAAGTAATTCAAAAGGAGAGAACCCAATGGATGCCTGTGGGGTCTTTCTTACTGCAAATAGGGCCAATGGAATCATGTGATCCCAGTCCTTCCCATCTCCATCTACCAATTTCCTCAAAATCATGTAAAGGGTTTTGTTAAATCTCTCTACCAATCTGTATCTTTGGGGGTGGTAAACTGAGGTTCGTAAGGTGGTAATGTGTAGTAGTTCCTTGACTTCACCTATAGGTTTGCTCATGAATTGGATCTCTGATCTGTTAGAATTTCCTTGGCCAAACCAACCATAGAAAAGAATGGCAGTAGGTGTTTTAACATTTGCTGGGTTGTGTTGTTCTGCATGGGGAAGGCCTCTGGATACTGGGTAGTGTAATCAACGATTACGAGAACATCTTTAATACCCAGTCTAGAGGTTTCCAACAGTCCAATAATATCTGTCACAATTCGGGAGAAAGGGACTTCTATTATCAGTAAGGGGTTTAGAGGGGCAGGTAAGGGAATATGTTCACTGGTTTTCTAGCATATTTCACTTATCTGAATGAAGTTATTTATGTCAGCATGGATACCTGGCCAGAAGAATTTCCTACTGATGTGAGCTTGGGTTTTAGACAGCCCTAAATGTCCCCCTGTCAGATGAGAATGTGCAATCTCTAGCACTATCTTGTAATGGGTTTTGGATATCACTAACTGAGTTTTACTCAGGCCTTCTCTGGGGATTTCCTTTCTGTATAGTAATACCTGAACAGAAAAGGGGGGAATACTGCATCTCACCATCAGCTGTCTCACCCCCACTCCCTGAAGACCCCTCACCCAGGTGACCCTACCGCACTGGTCCACCCCCAGGGTCTGGATCCAAAGGCGATGGCCATGCCCTGGCCACCTGAGAGAGAGATCCTGGGGGACTAGCGGGTGAGGCACCCTCTAGTTTCTCACACTATCAACTCCACTCTCACAGCAAATGTCCTAGCTGAATACATTGCTGTAAAACATTTCCAAAATGAGAGACTCTCGCATGACCTTCCTCACACTCCCGCCTCCTACATTTTACACTCTGTCTACTCTACCATCATCCTCTGCCTCCATCACCCACTTTAGTCACACTAACACTGACAATGCTATCTCTATTGGTGAAGGCTAACCCCTCTTGTGCCCCATCAGACCCTCTTGTTTCTCAGCTATTCAAGCCTATTTCCTAAATAGTGGCCTCTCACATCTCTGAACTTTTTAACCTTGCCCCAGACTCTGCTGGCTTTCCCTCTGTTTTCAAATCAGCCATGTTCATCCCTCTCCTAAATAAGTAAGGGCTGACCCAAACCTACCGGTTAACCCCAGTGTCTCTCCTTTTGCACAACTCTAACGTGATCGAAAGGGTTGCGCTCAACCATTTTACCAATTTCTTAGATATCCACAACCTTTGAGACCCCCCACAAGCAGGCTTCCACTCCTGTCACTCCACAGAAACTGCTCTCATTAATCTGTCCAACTTCATTGCCTTTAGTAAGCACTCAAACATAATGCATCTTTACCTGTCCGCTACCTTTGACACTGTCGATCACTCTGATATCCTTAATACTCTCTTTCTTCTTGGGATTCGCGAACAAGCCCTTGACTGGACTGAATCCCACCTTGCACCTCGCCAATTATCTGTCTCCTAGAGAAACAACACCTCTCACTCATCTAACTTTTGATGTTCCACAATACTCTGTCTTTTGTCCGCTCCTCTTTACACTCTCCACTTCTGCTCTTGGGGCATTATTCTCCTCCTTTGGGTTCTCATACCAACTCTTCATGGACGACACCCACATCTTCTTCTCTTTTCCTGAACTCTCCTCTGATCTCTCTATCAAAATGTCCAACTGTCTCTCTGCCATTAAATATTGGATGGTTTTGCACTCTCTGATGATAAACTCTACCAAAACAGAGGTACTCTTCTTCCCTGCCAAAAGCTCTCTCTAATCTCTTCCTTTGCCTATCTACTTCCAACCTGACACTCTACCCTACTCCTCTTGAGCAAGAAACCTCAGCATCATCTGTGACCTTTCTCACAGCTTCTCTACTTTCATTTACAAAACTGGAACAGCAGCTACCCTCAACATCCTAAATATTAGGAAAAGCAGGTACCCTTTTCCTTTAAACATATCTCTTATCCACTCTTGTCTTCTCTAAACTACTGTGCCAGAATCATCTTTGTCTCCCCAACTATGCTTTTCCTCCTTTTGACAAGATCATTAACTTTGCTACCAGGACTCTTTGAACTCCCTTACTTCACACCTACTTCATCGTACCGTCACCAGGCTGGATGGCTGATGATGTAAACAGGGCCAGATGTAAATATCTTCTCCTGGTTTACATATCTATCCACAGTAAGGCACTATCGTATCTATCCTCCTTTATCGAACTCCATAAGCCTTCCCGTAATCTCTGCCTCCTTGACTACCCTTGTGGCTCCTTGCTCTCCCTGTGCTTCCTCTCACTTCCACTCTGAAGAGGGAAAATCAAGACCAAACCCATGCCCCCTCACCCCAAGCGCATATATAGAAGAACAGCAGGAAGAACAAGGAGCGCACTTATCATTTGAACCAGGCCCCAGCGCACCCATGGGTGACAAATATGCTGAAACACACCCACTTCACCAACAGTGCAACTTCCATGCTACATTAGAATCAATGCTGCAATATCAGAATCTACAAACACAAAAATCCCTGTTTAAAGGCTTGCAAATGCCTATATGAATTAACATGGTCTAAATGCACAGTGTAAAGCCATGTTTCAGGAAAATTACAGCCAAGTTCATTTCACTCACTGAACACTGGCTGCAGGAGCCTTCAACAATGTTCCTCGCAAAACCCCCGAACTGCCAAGGCCACACATTCAAGATAAGACTGCCACAAATGCGAATAAATCACGGCAACCCAGTGTGTTTTTTTTTTCTTTCCGGGAAAGAAAGACATTTTCAAAAGGACTCGCACAACATGTGAAACATAAATTGTAACAAGAATGGCGCAGCCCAGCCAATCTGCGCCCAGAGCCCAGGTGCGAACTGCTTGTTCAGCTAAAAAGTTATGGGAACAAGGTCATATTGCAACAAGGTAGAATTAGATAATGGGGGCTGGCACAGCTAAATCAACCCATTGACGCAAAAGGTTAATATCCAATTATCAGGCTCTCTATAAGGGCTACATAGGTAACCTACCACTTAGCAGCCAATAGCAGGAGGAGATAGGTTTCTGGGAGCTGATCCAATTCTGTGAGGTCAGCCTGCAGTGTGATTACAAAGCTGGCTTGCAAGCCAGCCCCGGGGGAAGACGGCGCCTGAACTCGCGATGTGCACGAAGCTCTGTGTGTTTTTTTTCTTTTTTCTTTGCCCAGAAATAAATGCAGTTTGAAACATGCTGCTGCCTGCTTGGGACTCTGTTGCATCTCTGGGGGCCATATGGGAGGTGTTGGGGCCTCCCATAGCTGGTGAGGGTATGGCTGCTGGCCCCCCACTGCCCTGGGGGGGGGTCCAGCTTCTCCCCAACAACTCTTTCTCTCTTCTTGCTCCACTTGCATGGAATTCATTGACATCTCAGAAACATTCCACATGGATTTGTTCAAAACCATACTAAAAGCCTACCTCCTTGCCTCTGAGTTACCCACTTAACCTATCTCTCATTTGCCTGCTAGCTAACTTTTTTTTCTGCGCCTCTAACCTGCCTCTGTCTCTCACTGCCTCTGCCTCCATCGAGCACTTCACCCATCATGGTAACGTCCTGAGCACACCTGGCCCTACTGCCTACCTGCACTTTAAAATGTCCAGTGTTGGTTGTCCTTCATCTATGTATGTCCACTAATGTACTGTCCACGGTGACTGTTCGATTTACTCCCCTCCACAACCTGGTCAGAATGTCCCTCAAACTCACTCCATTATAAGAAGCTCACTGATTCCCGTCAAATCTGATTTCTTATCTATTGTACATTCTTTTGTGATCAAAAGAGCACTGTTCTTCCTGTATATAAATAAATATGTATTTAAATGAGCTGCTTCTTCCACACATATGTTCTTTCATCAGCACAGATTTAAAAGTGCTCCTACCTTTGACTTGTTGGCTGAGTGCAGTTGAGGAGGCAGCTTGTGCTGAGTCCATAAGGAAAAGAGTAAAGGAAAAAAAACATTTTATGTGTGTACAATAATTCATATGTATGAATGTATGTATGCATGCATGCAAAGGGATGTGTAAATGTGTATATGTATGTGAAGAGGTTTGTGTAAATTCATATGCATGAATGAATGGAGTGTGAATGGTGGACATGGGTATGAATGCATATGAGAATGCCGGAGAATGATTGAATGCATGCGTGAGTAAGTGAGAGAGTAGTGGGCACAGGTAAACATACAGTGTGTGAATTAGTGAGTTGTGAAGCGAGTGAATGAGCATGCTCTGTTGAATTCTAGACTGTTTAATTACTGTGATTGGCTTTGTTGCTCATTGCTGCATTGGATTTTTAAGCATAACCTGTAAAGCTTATCAGAAAATATACAGTTGTTAAAATGCCTTAAAGAGTAAGGCCTTGATTTAGAATAGGCATTAAGGTTGGTCATAGTGTTAGAAGTTGGAGGTGGTATTTTAAATGCCACATGCTATCAATCACAGAGTTAAAGAATCTATTTTCCAGGTAAAAAAGAGACCACATCATTCTTGTAAATAATGGCAGAGTGGTGCGTGAGTGGAGATGTCTGTGGCTGTCTGCGCGCAGTCTGTGCCCCTCAGTGAGCTACATAGCAGCGTCTTCTAATTTCCATGGATCCAGCCGTACAAAGGACTCAAAGCCAAGTGCGCTGGCTTGTGAGGGACAAGTCCTCGCTGGGCACCGAGTTGAGCGGAAATATGGCAGGGGGTGAGCCCCAATGTCTACAGCTCAACTCGAGCATGGTGGGGGGGAGGAATCTCCAAATATTTCAGCAAGTAAGATGGGAGAGGGAGAAGGAGAAGATGGTGGAACTTTGCAGGCCACAGAAACTCCACCAAATCAGCCACCGATAGGTCAGGATTCTGATTTGGGATGCTGTGTGTACTTATGATATGATATTATATGATAGTTTATTTATATAGCGTCCATACACAATGTGTTTCAAAGTGCTTCAAGGCATGTGAGTGAACAAGCGAAAATATGACGACATTCTTACAGGCCATGAGCAGTAAGTATGTGAAATTAACTATCGTACTCGGCCTGACGACATTTCAGATAGTGCAAGTGCTAAGACATAGATAAGGAAGGGAGGGGGGAGTGGGAAGGAAAGGGAAACAGACAGGCGACTACCATACTAGGCCTGACGACATTTCTGGTAGAGCCGGAGGAAAACAAAAGGTGAGGGAGAGGGGTGCAGAAGGGAGGGGAGGAACAAAACAAGCGACTATCGTACTAGGCCTGACAACGTTTCAGATAGTGATGGAGGGGGCGGGGATGACAGTAAGGGGATGGGGGAGCGACAGGCGAGGTTGCTATCATACTAGGTCCAGGGACAATTCTGATAGAGTAAGTGCATAGAAGAAAGTAAGGGAGGAGGGGAGGAGATAGGAAAAGGGAGAGGGGAGGGGAGGAGAGAACAGAGAGTAAGCAATCAAAAATAGTGGAGAAGCAAGAGTGGAGAGCGAATACAATTGCAGAAGTCAGTAGTAACACATAATGTTGCAAGCCAGGATACAAGATGAAGATAGGAACAGCATGATTCAGGGCCACCATGAGTACAATTTACCGCTGTTATATTGCTCGTCTGCTGAATTGTTCCTCTGTGTTATGTATCTATTCCCATTGTAGTGGGGATTAAATATATCTCTAACCTTACGCTTACCATTTGTCAGAGATATTTTCTGGCAGATACCTCTGTCATATATTCAGGGTGATCAGTGGGCAGGGATTTGCAATGTACACCCATAAAGCACCCATTGGTTGTAAGTGGGGGAATTCACAAAGTAGGGGGATGATTTAACTATTTCAAACCTCCCCTGTGCCAGAGAGAATTGATGTCCTGGGTGCTCGTGTGCATGACAGAGAAGCTGTATGGGCGTGTCGCTGGTGTGGGTGAACAAGTATAAATGCGCGTGTGTTCCTGTTTGTGTCTGTGTATGCAAGGCAGGCAGCATTGGAACATAAACATTTTTTGACAGGGGAAATACATGATTTTCTGGCTTTTGTGGGCAAAGCAAAGCCAACATGATTGTTATCACATAAAGGAGGGGTTGGGTTGGGAGGAGGGATCCTACAATGGTACTGGCTGGTAACTATTATGGTTTGAAATGTTGTACTCACATTAAGGGCAATGCAACATTAAGGACAAATGCAAACTTATCTTACATGAGGGGGCATGGCATGCTTCCTTACAGTGGCATGGTATTCTTTTTACTGGTGTCAAGGTGAAAGGCAACCTGATGAGCGTTCTTAAGTGTGGGGGTGCATGTTTCCTTACTGTGGCATGCCATTACTTTTACCGCTCTTAATGTCAACGGCAACATGAGTGTTCAGATATGAGGGGGCGCTTGTGCAGCTCTGACGGCAATGTTTCTTACTGTGATATGACATTTATTTCTGGCGTTAGGGGGCAAAAAAGCTCGTTTTCTCACTGTGGCATGGTTTTTGTACTGGCTTTCAGGCAAAGCCAACAGGAGTATTCTGTTATGTCGGTATACTGGCATATATAGGTGAAGCAGCATGGCCTGCACTGGCGCAAACAGTATGAACACGTTTTTATTGTTGCAGATTATTAGCATATAGTGAGGCAAAGGCATAATGACAATTCTTCGGAAAATGGTCTGTTGCATTGTTGGTGACGTAGCATCTAATGGATTATTGTATGTCTTACCATACAAAATCAATTGCAAACATTCTAGCTTCATACCTAATTTGTTACAGAAAGTGTACTGTAAAATACACCATATAAGCCCATTATTGAACAAATAGTTTGGACAGAAGAAGCCCCCTGAACTGCATCTCATTGGTTCAGACTCCCTCACTAGACTCTGTCGCTCCTGCGCATCCGGCCGCTGGCACAAACCTCCTTCCCTCCGCGGGCTCTCTTTGTGGTGGCCCTACTACTTTAGGTGCCAGCCACACTAGATAGCCAATCCTGGCTGTGCATCTGTTTCATCACACCAATTATATGTTCACTTTTTCCTGCTTCATGAACGCGTTTTCATTGGCTTATAATAATTACTGTGCACAGTGCGTGAGTGGAGATGTCTGTGGCTGGGACTGGGCTAGGTAGGGCAGAGCAGAGCCCCTGCAGTGTCTGAAAACCACACATGAGCCGGGAAGCTGCCAGTGGTCCCTCAGGCCCTCTGTGGGTAAGCATTCAGCACCTGATTAAGGACATGGGTGACAGCACGTAGCCGCCCTGCAAGATAGCAGTTGACACAGGAATGTGTGTACAGTTGACTCTAGTAAGGGATGGGCGACTAATAGGTTGTGACAGAAATACGGCCAGGCAATACACCACTTGACACCTAAAAGCTGTATGTGTCCAAATGGTTATATGTTTCACACACAGTTTGCAGTCATTTCACTGTTTGTGTGTTATACATGAAATAAGTAGGAAGATGAACGTGCATTCCGAGCTAAGAAGGGGGCTGCTGGTTTGAATCATTGTCATTGATATGTCATATTTAAACTATTGTGTTTATTTTTGTGTTCTGAAACTGCCCTTTGATTTTATGGAATGCAGCCAGAAGCTTTGGTGCTTTCTCATTTGCAAAAGTCCCAGCAGGCCGCTGAGAATGTTACAGTAAGGTTTGAGTCACCACTCAGCCTGCTAACCAACATCCTAAGGACAGTGAATTGGATGACTGCTGTGCCCAGTTTGTAAGCTGCACTTCCACCGAACCTTAATTCTTATCCCCCATAAACCTTACCAGTATATGGTCATGTCTAAGCTTAAAAACAGCCTTTTTCCTCATCTGCCAACTCGCAGATGCTTGTTGTGTTCCTCATGAGGTGCAATGTATCTATATTAGACATAGAGAAAAGTGTGGGAGAGAAATCATGACTGTGAGAGCGCAAGAGGGTGATAGAGGGAGAGGCGTAATTGGGACCTGGAGACATGGGATCTGTCTAGAAATGGCTAGAGGTAAGAGTGCAGGGTTTCAGGTTGCTTTGCCTTGTAAGGCCTACCTCTTCCTTCTCCCAACTAACCGACTCCCCTCTAAGATCTCCTACCACTTTACACTCCACATACAAACCCCCAACAGAAGGCCACCACAGGCCACTACAAGCCTAGCCATTAGATTTTCAACAGTAACCGAGAATTGACTAAGCTCCCCCTTTAATCCTATCAGGCTTTCCTACATCAGCCGCTAACTAGACACATAGCACTGAAGTCTAACAGACCTTGAGCCATTCTCTATGGATAACATACTCACAAGTTTCTTCCACCAAACCCACAGAAAGCAGATTGGTACTCAGGAACCGGGTAATTCCGACTTGCACCCATCAACAACACAGGCTTCACATCTGCCTTTCTGACTGTCCCACTAATGAACCCCACACTATTTTCTCAAACAGAGCCAAGCATAGCAAGGCCATCAATACTGGCAGAGAGGCGCTAAGTGCAAAGGCTAAGCCAGGATTGTCTAACCATTGGGACGTGGGTCTAATGTAGTATGTCCCAGCCCAAGAGGATCACACAGAGGGAATGAGGTTTGTTCTGTCTGCACCTGGATGTGCAGAAGCGACTGAGAGTAGCAAGGGAGTCCAAGCCAATGAGGGGCAGGATGGGGACTTCTTCCATCAAGAATCTTTTTTTCAGTTATGGGTTAAAATGGTGCATTTTACAGTACACATTTCTGTGACAAATTAGTTAAAAAGCCACATTTTTAATTATGGGTTTTGTAAGGTAAACTTGACCTTGACACAAGTAAAATAAATGCCATCCCACAGTAAACATACCCCGCCCTCCCCCATGTTAGGAAACGTATCATGTTACCTCTGCCCTTAATGCGAGTACAAAATTCCATTCGACAGTAGTTCCTATCCAGTCCCATTGTAGTACCCTCGCCCAACTCCTCCTTCATGTAATAACACTCAAATTGGGTTTGATTTGCCCAGTAGATCATGTAATGCCCTGTTCATAAAATGTCATGCCACGTAGCCCCCAGCCTTGCATACACAGATACCCACAGACAAACAAGCATTCATACACACAGTTTTACACGTTCACCCACACCAGTCACACACCCATACAGCTCCTCCGTCATGCCCGCAAGCACCAAGAACATCCATTCTCTCTGGTACAGGGGGGGGTTGAGAATAGTTAAATGAACCTCCTACTTTGTGAATTTCCCTGCTAACAACCATTGGGTGATTTATGGGTGTACATTGCAAGTGTCCCCCCAGTCCACTGACCATCCTTATTATACAATACCAGAGGTATCCATCTGAAAAGATCTCTGATCAATGGACTCAGTAAGCATAGGGCTAGAGACATACTTAATCCTCACTACAATGGGGATAGATGCAAAACAGACAGGAAGAATTCAGCATAGCAGAAACATAACAGAGGGAGGTACACACGGCATCCCAAAACAGAATCCTGAGCTATCAGTGGGAAAAGACCAAAAGAGTTTACAGGCCCAGTGCTTCCATTAACTGACGAGTGGTAGAGGATGGCACCCAGATCGTTTTCCTTGTTAAAGAATGTACTCGATGGACCTACATGTTAGTGTAGAGAGACTAGGGCTGTATTTCAAGATATTGGGTATCATGTTACCAAAGAGGGATGGCATTCCAAAACTGCCAGTCTAAGCTGTGCCAGGTGATATGTTTTAAATTGCAGTCAGATGTAACTGGCATGTAAGGATATCTTTCTTTATGGAATCATTTAATTAAATAATGCCCTCTGCTATCTTCAGACTGAAAGCATAGAATGAAATTGCCGTCACGGGTAGAAGGGCCTGCAAATAAAAATAAGACATTGGGCCTCATTACGATTCTGGCAGTAGCTGTGCCTGTAATACAGGCACGGCTGGCACCGGAGTCATCATTTTTCCGATGTTCTGGAATGGGTAATAACCGGGGTATTACAAGACTGTTGGATCCGGTAATTGCCCATTCCAGGGCGCCGAAAATATTCTTCCCCATTCCCATTTGAGCCGCACAGGGCTCAATGGGAATGGGGAAGGCGGATGCACCGGCACCATTTCTGAATGGTACCGGTACATCCAAAGTACTCTGCTTGCGAGTGCCTTTGCAGCCGCCAGGTCAGTCCTGGTGGCTGCAAAGGAATCCGTGAGCAGAACTTGTAGTTTTACGGTCCGGGAACTACGGTACCAGCATGCTTACCGGTTCCGTAGTTCCCAGACCGGCAAACTTGTAATGAGGCCCATTGTGTTTCAAAATGATGCTTACTGATTTACTGATTAACTAATGCTTTGCCTTCTCCACTCTTTGGATATTAGAAGATAAACGCATTGTTAAATCTCCCTTACTAACAGAACCTTATTTTTATTGAATCACACGTGTTTCTCCTTGAAAGCTGGAACAGCACTTTAAATTCTCAAAATAGTTTCCCTTAAGGGAATATTTGTAATGCACAATTACATGTGCTTCGTAGGCCAACACAAGGTGAACTTCCAAGGAGGGGTAATGGATGGAGCTGTGGCATGTGTGGTTTGTTAATTGAAATGGATCATGCTACTGCTGCCAGAGCTCCTGTAGCCTTTGTGTGTGTTGGGGAGACAGGAGGTCACTTCAGTCTTGCTAAACATATGATGCCTGCACTGATACTTTGGTAGTGTTGGTCCCCAGTGATAACTGTATTATAAATGAGCACCAGTCCGAATTCACACATATTTGTTATGATTTCACTACACATTTTGCATGGCACTTTTGCGAGGCAAATGAATGCATCATCCATAACTTCTGCCCCACCCTCACATTGATACCGTAAAGTTGAGAGACGTTACTCCCTGAGACCGCCGTTCCGCCCTTATCCCCCACAGGTAGAGCAGGGTTTGGGAACAATGTGAGCAGAGCATTCAAACTAATGTAAAAGTAGAAAAGCATGCGTTAGACATGAAGCAAATATACACTCCACATGAAGAACATGAACAATAGGAAAAATATGCATTTAGACATGAAGCAAATGAACATAGCATCCAAGACATGAAAGGCACTAACATGACCAAAGTATAAGCTGAACGCAACTTGAACGACATGCGAATATAGTTCGCTAATGTAGAAGCAAGAGTGTAGTTTGGTAGCCATCTTATTAAAAATGAAAGCTGCAGCACATCGCTGAAGGAGCACAGGCCTCAAATGCTTGGGAAAACTCAAAAGGCTGATTCCACAGAAATACATATCTGTGCAGAGCTCAGTTAGTGGCTGGCAACTTGTGCCAAGGTTAGAGTGAAATTAGGGACAATCAGTATGGCTGAATGAAGGCAAGAGAAAGCAGTTCCCAAGACACAATCAGTATATTCTCAAATTAATTGAAGTTTTATAAGAACACAACCAGTCTTTGTTAGCCAGGTGCACCTGTGTATGAGCGTGATAGAAATAAAATATCAATCAATCAATCAATCAATCAACAAAACTCTAACCCAAAAGAATCCATGAAGTCTCCCCAGTGACAATACAAAACATGGAACAGAGATTAATATTAGCTGAAATCTTAATAAATAGAAGTTAAATCTATTCCAAACACGGCCCCACTGCACGTGACCCCCTACTTGGAGAACACTGGCCATTAAAGTAGAAGCAATCACAGATAGGACACCTGCCATACTTCCTAAATGCACACATAGAAATGAGGCCCCACACAAGGCCAACTACAAAGGGATTGCCCTGTGTCATGGCCTGAGAATGAGGGATGGTAATTTATAATTGACAGAAGAATGTCCCATGGACCTCTCGACCCCTACTCTATGTCTGGCTCATTTCCTGATGATTTGCCAAGTGTCCAAGGTTGTTTAATGTGCCAAACTATCAAAATCCTTGGAGACATGCCGCCCATCAAGTAGTATGCCAACCAACCCCTTCCCGTGAAGATTATGTAGTTTAACCTTTATTAATAAAGGGATGGTTCCAGGTGGAGGCATCAAATATGTGTAACCCAACAGAAATAAATGTTTAACACTCATGGAATCTATTTGTAGCCAAACTCACTAACCTATTTCTGTTCCCCATACGTTGTGTAAACTGATATTATGTTAGGATGTCAATGATGACACATTTTTAGTACTTAAGCAACTGTTTTTGATAAGTAAGTTGAGAGCAATGAGATTTGTATGCTGTCCCAGCTTTGTTCAGATGCGAATAAAGTTGGGTTTACTTTGTCTATTCTGTCTTTGAGCCTGGTTTGGATTGACTTCAATTACTCTGGGCCTATCTGGGATGTTCTGGCCACCTTAACACCACATCTACATGCAATTATTGCTGTCTACCAGCTGGGGCCAGATTACAGAATCTTTGCACCAGTCCAAGTGTGGTATTAGCACTAGGGCAAAGTTTGCCCTATTTTTAAAAACACTGGGACACAATAAAAAACAATTGCACTTCGACAAGTGCAGTTTGACATATTAAAAGCACCAGGGCAAAACATATCCTAGTGCTAAAAAGATACATTTTTGATGCATTTGTGGATCAGGGCTAAGTTTGCCCTAGTGCTAATACCATTCCGTATTAGCACTAGGGCAAACTTTCCACTGGCGCAAACATTTAGTGAAAATGCATCTTTTTTGCACTAGGGCAATTTTTGCCTTGGTGCTTTTAATATGCCGAACTGCACTTGTCGAGGTGCAATCTTTTTTTTAATGGGTCAAAGTGTTTTTAAAAATAGGGCAAAGTTGCCCTTGTGCTAATACCGTACAAACATTGCACCTGTATATGTTATGCAGTTTGTCACATGGGAGTCAGGCAGTACCTCACACTGCCACGTTGAGGTAACTTGTATTGTTGTGGCAGTAGAGGTATGTGGGCTCGCTGTATTCGTGTGTTATATTATTTGCTGCAGTTCTGTTTATCATCGGCCAAAGGGAACCCTTAATTCACACCAGGGCCTGAGCGTCCACAGTGTTACTGATGCATAACATCTGGTATAAGCCCGGTGTAATCACAGCATAGCATCCCTATCATCATTATTTACACAAATGATGTGGTCGCCTCTAACTGGAAAATATGTTCCTTTAAATCTGTCATTGCTTACTTGTGACATTTAAAACATCAAGTCCAACTACTACTATGACCAACCTCACTGATCACTCTTAATCAGGGCCTTGCTCTTCAACACATTTTA
Source organism: Ambystoma mexicanum (assembly GCF_040938575.1). NCBI lineage: Eukaryota > Metazoa > Chordata > Amphibia > Caudata > Ambystomatidae > Ambystoma > Ambystoma mexicanum. Next base: position 699,409,545 of record NC_090930.1, read on the forward strand.
ACAACTGGATATTTTCTGCTAAGCTTTTCCTGTTATACTTAAAAATCCCGTGCACAAATGAGCAACAAAGCCGGTCATCGTAAATAAGCATTGTAGGATTCAACAAAGCATGCTCATTCACATACTTAGCAACTCACTCATTCACACACTGCACGCTTCCCTCTGCCCATCACTAACTCACTTACTCACTCATGTATTCAATCACTCTCTGGCATTCTCATATACACTCGCACCCATGTCCATCATTCACACTGCATTAATTCATGCATATGCATTCACAAACAGCACTTTGCATACATACACACACGCACACATCTCTTTGCATGCATGCACACACCCATTCATACATACATACAAATCAATCCTTGCACACACTCATAAACACAACACAAAAATGTTTTTTTCCTTACTTTTTTCCCTCCAGACTCAGCTGCTCGCTCCTCCACTGCAGGCGCAGACAGGACGCAGGGAGCACTTCCCTTGTTCATGGCATGTGTGAATGAGCCGGAGAGCGACCCCTGATGCTTGCTCTTCACAGTGATATTGCCAACTATGGCCCCACCCTGTCTATGCATAATACAAGAGCACCTACATTGCATTACATTACATGGCTATCGGAACATCTTTTTGGGCTTATAGTGGCCATGCTAAGTCCCCCTCCTTTACCATGCCCAGCATAATGTTGCCACGCTCCCTTTACATGGTCCCTCCCTCCATTTTGTATCTCACTTAAAGCACTGACTGTACACTTCAATTTGTCAAGTTTCTCTGTACTGCTGAGGCAGGCTACATTTTTGTTAAGAATACACAGTTAAAAAGGTTTCATGTTATACATTTATGGCATTAATATAGTAGGATGAGTCCATAACTGGCATTTCATGTGAAAATCAGCCCGGGTGGAGATCCAGTCCTTCATACCAGCGCACTGCTACCCTTAGTAAGTGCACTAGTTTGCCGATGGAATAGTATTTGCAAGGGGCAAACTTTGCCAGACATGCCACTTGTTGCCACTTGTTGCCATGTCAAAAGGAGGAACAATTGTCAAATGTCAAATGTCCCAAATAATATTTGAATGGATGTTAACCACAGACCTGCTAGACCTGTGAACATCAAAGCAAGTTCTTCTTTGGCTTTTTGACATAAAGCAACACATTATTTGTATACAAATAGCTTTAATGGTGTTTTCTATTTGAGATTGTTTTGGTGCATCTTGCGTATCAATTTTGCATCTGATAAGAAAGACAATTGCTCACAAGTTTGGTGACCTTCTGGAAGATCATGACCAGTCTGGCTAAGCTTCTGCGAGTTTTAGAATCTAATCATTGCAACACTACTTTAGTAGCATTCCTTAGATGATTGTGTCCTCAAAATGAGAAGTCAGTTACTGCATTCCACACTATGGTAAATTCACCAGGAAAGATCCAGTGTGTCAATGTTTTTTCACCCTCAGCTTCTCAAAAATGGTGACCACCTATTTCAATGGACTACGTGTCCAAAATGTTAGTTCATGTTTATGCCAGGACATTGTTCCCGTATTGTGTCTGATCTCATAAATTATTGCATTGGGGAGATGGAAATCCAGCGATTTATGAGCAGCTCTGCCAAACCTACATGACCATCTTATATTAAAAAGTTTGTTCCAATTACATTTCACAGAGGAGATGACCATTTGCATACCGGTCTGTTCCATGAAAAGGGCAGTAGAGCCCATACAGCCGGGAAGTCTCCTTCGAACAAGAACACCAATAGCAACCCCAGTCACATATTTCTGCCTTACTGGGCATCACCAATAGCATGTTTGATCTGTTCATCCTTGGTTTGGTGTTTCTCACACACTTTGTGTTTTCAAGATTTGCTACATGGTTATCCAAGCTCTTGAACATGTTTCCATGTTTCATTTACATGACTTAATTGTAATATGATTATATGATCTGTATTCAAAGGCTTTATAGTATTATTTATCCAACAGATCCATGAGCAGGAGGTTTAACTTACCAGTCCAGAGTGAAGTGAGGGGTATTCACGAGGGCCGAGGGTACTTGATGGACAGCATAGAAACCACTCACAGGGGGTGCCAGATGCACCCTATAAAAGGAGCTTGCCAGCAATAAAGTGGGCCTGCCTTCCCAGAAGAGTGCATAGCTTTGGTAATTAGTTTGGCTCTTTAAGAGCAAGTCGGAGGGTAGTCAGAGAAACCGATAGGGCTAACCCGGGCTAACTGTTCTTGAAGGCTGCCATTAAAAAGCAAATGCATTTACAAAAAATAAATTAACACATTGTTTTGGGGTTTTATACAAAACAACTGCTGCCCTTTTTATGGACATGGCATGGCATGTTCATGTTTCTATGACCTTTGAATGCAATTTAATTGTGTGTTTTTTTAGAATAAATAAAGGTAGCAATAAGTACTGCATTAATTCCCCCAGCCGCAATGGTGCACTTTGATTGTCAATGATGTACCCATAAACAAAAATGAATCCCAGAAGCATTGTATATTTGATTGGATGACATTCATCAGGGCAATTTAGCAACCAGTCACTAAACAGGAATAACACAATTACCGGTTTCGGATTTTGAAAATTATGAGCGCAAACCAATAAAATAACCACCTTCAGTATATTATCCACATTTTCTAACAATAAAGTTTTTAGTTCAGAATTGATAAATTGTGATATAATCTATTATTGATATATATACAGATAGCTACACATAGATACATAGATAGTCAAATCTGATAACATAATAGATCATGTTTAATTGTGAAACAAAGACTAGATTCATAGAATAAATTCAGTGCAAGACTACCGTGTTTCAATCTCACTATTGTGAATGAACAAACACCATAATGTTTAAATGGCATTTGGATTAAACACTACTCATTGATACATGTTCTTTGAAGACAAAATATAAATGAATGGGCTTTCTAAATTATGCTGATGTCTGAATTCTTTTTTTTTATTTGAAATGTTGTGTTCAAAATCCGTAAAGTAATTCAACTCCTGCTTCGATTCAATATGCTCGTGAAAGTATTAATTAATAACAATGCTACCTCGGTATACCACTGAAATCATGTGCATTTAGAAAGGGTACTGCGTAAAATGTGTGCAAGAAACAATCATTGGTTTGGATTCATGTCTTTTGATCAAAGCAACTTAATGTCTGTCGTGTTGAGTTCCCAGGCACAAAGGTATTCCGGAAACATTCAATCGGCACGTATTAAGAACTATACCTTATTTTTAATTCTACATAAAAACAACAATTCCACCTACAGCCATATATGCAATGGAAAAGAGAATCTCTTTACGATAATTATCTGGCCACATTTTCCCGGGATTAAACAGCATTTCAATTCCCATTTGTAATCTCCGGGGGATCCAGTGGGCAAGCACAAAATGTGTCTCTTTCTCTCAGTTCCCAAGATAGACCTGGTGTGGTCAAATAATGCCTGCTTTTAATGTGTCCTTCCAGTACTATACTTAGCTCACTTTCATTCTAAATGATTGTAGTTGTGAACAGGACACCTCAGTTCAGATGAAGATAGTGGCTTTTGGAGAGCCCTTTTAGGGTGGCTTCCCTCTACCCTGGTTCCCAAATGGATGTTTCAAGGCATCTGATCATCCAGACATTCTGGCCATGGAAGAGCTTTACTTTTCTGATCATCTGGAGTGGTGGGGGGAGCAAGATTGTGCCATGGGATAGTGCAGACATAAGTCTAAGATCAAATGACAAAAATAAAATGTCACGAGAAAGTTTAAGAAACATCTCTAACTTAGACGTGAATCGGAGAACAAAGAAAACGTATCTATAACAACGAAAAGCCCCACTGAAACCCCATACAATCTTATGTTCGTGGAACACAAGGGGACATAGACATCTTTTTGAAAATGAGACACCTATACTTGAACAAGTCGATATCATATGTCTCCAAGAAACCTGGTTGAAAGAGGAAGTAGTGTGTGATGGCTATAGTTCATTCATGAATCCGGCCATAGGTTCACAACAAGGGAGACCAGCATCAGGAATGCTCATATTATCAAAAATTCAACCTACATGGCGAATAATGGAAACTAAAATAATCCATCCGTGGGCACAACTCCTATCCATCAGCATTCCGTCAATACAGAAATTTAATCCATCCTACCCTGCAAAAGACACTTGCTTATCAATTTTTAACATATATTGGAACCCTACAGCTATGTCTGACAATAAATTCATCGATTCTATATGTGATGAAATCGACTTATTGAACATCAGTAATAGTACAAACGAAATCATCTTGGCAGGAGATTTCAACTTCCATCTTTTTGACAAAGGAGGAAGCAAATTGGCACTTAATGAAATGTCATCTAGAGCGAGAAAATGGATCAAGGAAATAACATTACGCAACATATACCTAAGTGTCCAACCCACGAACGATAAAGGCATTCCATTGCCGACCTGGTCACGGGAGAACTCCAACACAATAATTGATTATATCTTCACAACAGAAGGTATTCGAAATATCACAACTTCCACTGCGAGTTCCACGAATCCAAATAGTGACCATCGTCAAATTATTATTTCCTGGCGAGCCGAACCTTTAAGTGATCAAGGTTTGAATCTTCCTGAACTAGAAATAAACAACGGGTTGAACCGGCTCCGAATCAAAGATCATCAAATACGAGACTTACCTACTCTATTCGAAGACACACCACTGGAGGACCAAGCTAAATTAAATTATGGCTGGATCTTAGAGAAGTACCAACAATCTACATCGAGAAATCAACAAAGAGTCAAACAGCCGCACACTCACTATTTCAATTTACAAATCTTTCTCGAAAAAAAGAAACATTACAAACGACTTCGACAAATAAAGAAAAATAAAGGAGACTATCAAAGTGAAATAAAAAAGGAAAAACAAAAATTCACCAACATAATGAAATCACACAAAATGATAACGAAACAACATGATGCAGAAGCACTTTTGAAAGCATTAAATGGAAAAAATACGCGACAATTGTGGTCCTTGATGAATATAACATCGAAAAATCAAACCCTGATTCAAGAAGTGGAACCACATATATGGGTTAAACACTTCCAAAACCTATATAAGAAACCGGTATTCGAACCAACATCAGTTCTTCAAGAAGATACCGACCCCTGGTCACTAAAATGGGACATAGATGATATTACCACCACCATGAGGAGTCTGAATTCATCTAGAGCCCCGGGACCTGATGGGCTAGCAAACAGCAACCTCAAAGCAAATCCAGAAAACTGGGCCAAACTTTTCGTACATCTCTTATATCTGATAGAAAAGACGAAAAAGATTCCTCGTACATGGTCATTAGCTACTTTAATACCAATCTAGAAGGCTGGAGATAGAAAAAACCCAGCCAATTACAGACCAATAGCCTTATTGGATCCGTTGGGTAAACTCTTTGCAGACTATCTCGAGAAAAAACTATCTGTTTGGGCTATTCACAATGGTAAACAAGCAAAAAGACAGACTGGCTTTGTCACAAAAATAAGTACCAACATCAACCTTCTCTTGCTGAATATGATAAAATATGAAGCATTCACAAAAGTACAGCAGGTATACGCAATCTTCATAGATTTAAAAATGGCCTTTGATTCTGTTAATCGACAACTTCTCTGGTCCAAATTGGCTGCTTGGGGCTGTCCATCGACCATTCTCCACCCAATACAACAGCTATATTCGAACACGTCAATTAGAGTCCGACTTTCAAATGACGGAAAAGCAACAGCCCCAATTCTCACATGGAATGGGTTAAAACAAGGTTGCCCCTTGGCGGCTTGCCTCTATAATCTTTACACTTATGAGTTTGAACAAAAAATTAAACACACTACAGCGAATCCACCGAAGATAAATAGTGAATTAATTCAAACCTTAATTTTCGCTGATGACATTATTATCATGGACAAAACCGCGAAAGGTCTACAAATAACATTGGACAAAACGCAAACTTTCATGAAGGAAAACGATTTACAAATTAACACAGATAAAACCAAAATGATGAAACTCATAACTGAAAACTCTAAGAAGCAATGGACGCCAAAATTCTACCTGGAACATAAAAACATTGCGTCAACCAAATCCATAAAATACTTAGGTGTAATGATCAACCCATCTAAGAACGAAAAAGAATGGCAAGAAAACATCGAAGAAAAAACAATATCATTGTCAAGACAAGGCCGCTTCTTTCACTGCAAATATGGTACCTATACGGTAAAACCTACAACTCTATTGTATAAACAGAAAGTCATTCCGATTTTGACTTATGCGAGCGAATCTCTGATACATCAGCATCTATTCAAATGGTCAAGATACGAAGCTATATTCTGGCGAAAAACCCTTGCTCTACCAAAATCTTTTCCAATCTCTAGAATTCGATATGAACTCGCCCTCCAATCTATCCAATCCATTGTACTGTGGAAACAAATGGACCTATACAGAAAAATTATCTCGGAGGAAATAATCCCAACACTCGAAATCTTGAAAGATAAAAAACATCCATCTCAAGTTGCAGCCTTAACAAAGTGGACAAGCGAAATCAAAGAAAAAATGCAACAAGAAGAAATTAGCGAAGAAATGCTGAGAAACAGACCTCAATACGCGAAACGAAAAATTCAGAAAAATGACTGGATAAGAACAATGGAAGACCAGAAAAAATTTAAAAGACATCTAAATGCTGACATGGAAGTAAGAGCTATTAACGAGATGCCTTCGTATTTACTCCAATTCCCTGATGTGAAAATTCGTGACCTATTTTTGCGCTTTCGTTTGAACATACTACCAACACGCGAATACTTGTCATTAATAGATCGAACACGTAGTAATTCAGCAACCTGTCGCTACTATAAAGACCCTTTGCAGCAAGAAACATTATTCCATCTAATCATGGTGTGCCCAGAGCTAAAAAATAAACGTGACTTATTTAGAGACTTCTTTAAAATCTCAGACCAACAAATGTCAACAGAAGAGCGTTGGGCAACGCTGCTCCAAGGAAACAATCAGTGGTTGATCATTACAGTGATCAAGTTCTGGAACGAAATCAACAAAGAAGTGTAAAAGAATAAGCAGATCGAAATCTAGTGGCAAGAAGAGAATAAGGAAAAAGAAAAATGAAAAGTTTGATAAGTCAAACAAAACATTTATTAAAAAAAAAAAAAAAATAGTGCAGACAATTCCAATTGCCACTGGATAGCCTTATTAGATGGTCTCTACAAAGTCTACTGGAAGAAAGGCTTTATTAGGGCAGGTAGAGTGACGGTGCGAAGAGTCACCCATCCTGGACCGCCTTAAGGCAGGTATCCGTATTGGTATGTGCACCAGCAGCCAGATCTTTCACCAAAACGTGTTACTACAAAATTATGTATCTTTGGGCAAACAAGCAATGTGCATGGTCTTTATGGACCTCATAACATCATTCAATACCATACCTCAGGATAAACTTTGCATTTTTTTTACAGAAATTAAGTGAAGTGGTGTGAGTGATTGAATCACTTTACAGCAAGAATGTTGCGGTAGTACCTTGGGGCCAGAAGCGGTAAAGGACTAAAGGGTGCCCCAACCTTGCAGGCATTAGACAGGGATGTGTGAGTCAGTGCTCCTACTTTTCTCTCTTTTTATTATTAACATAGCCGTCATTGTTGCAGGGTTGGAGCAGATGAACCATCTCTTGATGGGGAAAAGATAGAGTGCTTCTATTCACAAATGACACTGCTTTGATACCAAAGATACTCAGGGCCTGTTTACAAAAACCTTTTTAAAATAGGAAATCCCCATTGGAAAATGCTTTGTAAACCAGGCCCTCAGTGTTCTACAATATGAGTTTGGTTTTTTCGAGCTCGTGCTACGTGAACGAGCTGAAGGTTAACTCTCCTATGAATAAATCGGTGCTATGCCATTGTAGACTTACCTCAAAATTGTTAATTGCACTGAATGGAGAATCTTTAGAACAAGTAGACTAATTTGATTGGGTGTTTGATTATGTAAGAAAGTGAAATGGGGAGAAGATTTCTATAAAAGCAGCACAATCTTTGCTAGGCAAGCAGGTGTGCTGCTCAATGTTCCCCTGTATTATGGTTGAAGAGCCATTCTCCCAACATTGGAGATCTACAAAGCAGAGGCTATTGCGGCGACCCTGCATGGCACACAATGCTGGAAAGAGTCATCTTCAGTTTTTTGGAAGGATCTGAAAATACATTCCTAAAGAAATGGTTGAGCTGTTGTTAAAATGGAGCCATTTCTGTCAGCCCACCATTACCAAATGGTTGTATCAGGCAAGATTTGGATCTCAGCTTGTTTAGAGAAATATGGAGGTGTCTTGCATGATGAAGTACTCAAGCTTGGCGCTAGCTCACTCCCTCGGTTGAATTATGTGAAGCAAATGCTGAGACCTCTGGATTTGGCCTATATTTTGGAAAACCCGACTATCATCAATGGGGAATGCAGGCTTTAAAAATGCACTACTGGATAAAAAAGTCTTCGGGGGAATAGTTGCGTACTAAGAATTCAAGTGTTATATAAACACAGTACCTAGAATGTAAGGACTCCTGTGACTACAAAAGCTACCTGAAAATGAAAACTCCTCATTTTCAAAGGACTCTCTCTTTTAAGTGTTGAATACGCCTCCTACCATTATTCTCTTCCATGTCATGATGGAATGGTTCTGAAGAGATGAATGGTATTGGTATGATATGGTATTGTTTATTTTTAAAGCGCCTATACACAGGCGCTCAAGGAGGGTGGGAATATGGGGAAAAACAACAGTTTCTCAGAGCCCTTGAAATTCTGAGACTATAATAGTCTGCACAGGCAGAGTAAGTGCGTATGATATATTTAACAGTTGAGTCGCAGCAAATAGGCCTGATGGCAATTCTGCAGTTCTGCCAGTGCAATTAAGAGGTGAAGACTAGGGAGAGCAGACAGACAATCTTCAGGCATTGTACATTCGGATTGTGCAAGTGCACAGCTGGTCACAGGAAGGGGGAGGTCCAAGTGCACCCAGTCGGTGGAGACTGGGGTAAGTGAAGAGAGTGCCATGTCTTGCGTAGTTTCTGAAGTGCAGTGAAGGTGGGTAGGGTGTGGGCCCTGAGGTAAGTGCGAGAGAGGACCGGCAGGAGTGCCCGGACCTGTGAGACTCTGAGGTACAGCAGGTGGCCTGTCAGCAAGCTGTAAGGAAGAAGAGGAGGAGAGGGCAAGAGCTGAAAGCTAGGTTAGCATGGTAGAGGGAGGGAGAAGGAAGAGGAGAAGAGGAAGTTCTTGAGGAGTTTCCGGAACTTAAAAAGATCAGGCTCAAGACGGAGGGTCGCAGGGAGGCTGTTCCAGATGGAGGTACCTGCTGAGCATAAGGATCTCCCTCCAAGTCTCTGCTTAGAGAACCGGCTCACTCGCAGAAGGTTGGAGATAGATGAGCGGAGGGCTTGTGAGGGACAGTATTTATGTAGGCAGCGTTGCAGGTAAGCCCCAGAAAGCCTTGTGGACAATGCAGAGGGTCTTGAACTTGGTCCTTGCAGCCACAGGTAACCATCGAAGGGATTTCAGAGATGGAGAGATACGGTCCCTGGGCTTGAGGCCAAGGATAAGTCATGCAGTTGTGATCTGGATGAGTTGCAGAGGGCGTAAGGAAGAAAAAGGCAGTAGTCCAGCATAGAGAGAACCGGGGCTCTGGAGACAGTGAGAAGCTGGGGAAAAGTGAGAAAAGGTAGAGTACCTCTGAGAAGGTGTAGCTGATAGTTACACTTTTTAGAGAATGTGAAAGAAGAAGGAGAGATTGGAGTCAAAGTTGACCCCAAGGTATTTTGCCTCTCAAGGGGGTGCGGGCGCAAGGACAAGGAAGGCTGACCAGAGTGAAAGTGGGAAAGCAGGAACAGGGGTGCCAATGAAGACAATCTCAGTCTTACTGTTGTTGAGGCAGAGGTCGTTGCAGCACACTATGACTGAATAGTGGACAGACAGATATGAGAAAGGAGGAGGAGGCAGCTGAGGGTAGACTGAAAGATAGTTGCGTGTCATCCACGTAGCACTGGAAGTTAGAGGTGAAAGTGGAAATCATACATTCCAGGGCAGCCATATAGATGTTGAAGACCAGGGGGATAGGTTAGATCCCTGGGGAATGCCACAGGTTGAGAGAGCTACAATAGAGAGAAAGACTCAGAGTTCCACCTGCGATGGGAAGATGAGAACAGAGGTTAACCAAGCCAGAGCCTGATCTGTGATTCCCAGGGTGTTACGGAGATGTGCGATCAGGATGTTGTGGTTAACCATGTCAAAGGCATAGGAGAGGGTAAGGAGAATTAGGACAGAGTGAGTGCTAGTGTCAAGATTTGAGAGCAGGTCTTCACAGGTGTTCAGAAGAGCAGTTTCCATGCCTCTGGATTCTCTAAAGCCAGACTGATGGTCATGGAAGAACCCAATAGATTCAGTGTGGAGGGCCAGCTGAGAGATAGCCAACTTCTCTAGGAGTTTGCCCAGAAAATAAGTGATAGAGATAGGGCAGTAGTTTTCTGGAATGGAGGGTTCAGCAGAGGGTTTCTTGAGCAGAGGGTGCACATGGGAGTGCTTGAGGGCATTTGGGAAAACTCTGGTGGAAAAAGAGAGATTGCAGAGGTCAACCAAGGCTGGGGCGAGGGAGTCGATATTGTTCTTAATGATTTTAAAGGGTCATGGGTCCACCTGTTTGGATGAAGCCTTCATAAACCAGACTTGTCTCGTAACCTCGTCGGGTGTGATGGGTGAGAGAGAGTAGTGCCTGTTATTTGTTCTTCATAACAATCTAGCTCTTTGATGGCAGGTAGACTTTGTTGACATCCAGCAGATTCAGAGCAAATTCACTGGCTCATAGTGAACTGATGATGCCGTTTTAGCCAATTAGTGGGAATATCCCAAACATACACAAGTTTAAAGGTGAATGGGGGCCAAGTCAAAGTAATAGTTCACTTACTTAAATGTCCTGACATCTAGTGGGTATAGCAAATCTGACGTACACTACAAAATTCAATTGGATAACACAATGTAATTTGCAATGGCTCGTTGGTCAAAGGACAGTGATACTAATCATGGGCACTGTATCTCTTTCACTGTATCTCTTTCGCCTTGCCTTTTGCTTGGTTTTTCACACATAACTCTACCAAATATATACAACACAGTTGTTCTAGTGTACAGTCTCTTTTCATTAACATTCCAGGAGACTGCAACTACCAAGATCCTGTTCCATTATCTCACCCAGTGGGGGTTGAGAGTAGCCTGTTCTACCTCGCTGGTCCCTTGCTTTTTATTCCTTGGTGACCTATTACCTTTCCAGACACATCCTTTGAAAAGTTCACAAGACTCAAACCACCCACCAAACTGCAGCTGTTTATAGTTTTCCCAGAAATAGTTTGCCTGTCGCTGCTGTCTTCCATGTTCTAAGGTGGTGAATTGTAGAAGCTTTTTTAACTAATTATAACTCTGCAGAAGTTTTAAAAACACCACCATATTTAAAACATGTTATAAGAAACCTTTTGTTGAGCACACGCCTATATTTTAATGTGTGTTCCTCATTAACCTAAAAATAAACTGTTTCATGTGGCACTGTATGCCCTGTACATTGCTCAAAAAGGAACCCTTCACTTGTTTGTATAATAATTGAAATTACAGATGTCATTAACTTTTAAAGTCCAGCCACAGCCACACCTTTTCTTTCAGAAGAAAGTATCTCATGTCTTGATTGCTAATTCCCGCAGGTGATCATTTAGGGAGAGTAGGTAATATGAAGAAGATGAAAGTCTTCAATCTTTTCTCCCTAGGGGGACTGTGAAAAGGGTGAACTCTGGAATGCAGTATTGCAATCATAAAACACGTTTCTGCGACACATTCTGGGCATGTTGCAATCGCATATTGCATGCCCAGAACATACTTTCCCAGTGGCAGATTAGTGATTTATATTGCATGTTTGCAAATGTTTTCATGCGGATCTCTGTCTTGGGCTCTGTGTCACATAAAAGAACATTTATCCTCTGCAAAATGCTAATGATGACAGAGAGCCAGAGAATTTGTGATTCAAATTGACTAGCTCTCCGGGGAAAATTACATACAGAGAATGACATGAAATATACGAGTTTACTGGAATTACTTTGCCCAAAAGAAACGTGAACAAAATCATTAAAACTGAACAATCGCCATCCACGGAATCTCAAGAGAAGTCTCCCAGGAAAAGAAGACGGTCCTGCTGTATGCTTTTAGATTAATTTAATATGCTGTTGTGCAGGTTTGATGTGTGCTTCCCCTTCATTTTTATGACACTCTCTCCTCTCCTTTGGAAAATCCCTTCCATTCCGGCCTGAGGGGCCTTGTCAGTTGTTGTCGCAAAATGAAATCCTTCTGAGAACAGACATTTTACTCCTTTGTTTTGATACAAACCACCACCAGTTGTGTGATTATTCTGTCCAACAGAATGAATCCTCTTTGGTAGGATTACGTTTCTGTCAGCTTAAAAACGATATTACTTGGCAGCCCTCTAGGCTATGATTTTGTTAGTGCACTATAAGGTCTACAGAGGACAGCAGTCACCTGCGGTAGTAGTGATTGTGATAGGTTTCCCCTAAAAAGGTCATACTAACTAAAGCATACACCTACAGAGGGATGATGATGATGATTTGCCATTTCTTTAGCGCTTGTGACCAACCACTTTTATAGTTTTGTCAATCACACAACATGGGCAGAATGTAAAAGAGAGGATACTGGAATAATACGGGTTTAATTTGTTTGTTTTTTTTTCCCAAAAATTAAGCTCATGGCTCCTAGACATCCCGAGAGGCAAAGGGTTCAAAGAAATGCCACCTGGACCTGAAAAGTGCAGCCCACAGCTTTTTTGCTACGTGAACACGATACAGGTCTACTAACTACTACGTGTTTGTAAAATGACAGAAGGTTTCTGCCAGTCATATGCCATTTAACCCTACCTGTACGATACACTGGTCCATAGAGAGGCTTACTAAAGCGAGCAAATTAAACCTGATCCATGCACGCACTGGCAGCCATGGAAGTCTTCTTAGAACTGGTGAAATAAGTGCTTATCTAGTGGTGTTTCTTACAATGTGTGCTGCACTATTGAGTAGTACTTGTAAGCATACATTGAATGTTGTTTTCATTTCATGAAAGAAAGAGTTTGTTACAATCATCTATTCTTTCTCTAATTATTGCATGAGCAACCAAGGCACACATGAATAATATGAAGAAGAGCTAAAGACAGCATTTGCTTGTGGTGCCATGGACAAAGTAGAGCCCACCAACACTGTCAATGACGACTTTTCCCATTGTCTTGAATTGTATTTGAAGCAAAAACGGGGGAGGATTTACAGATTTTAAACCTGCCTTCATATAGTCAGTGTAAAGCAACAGGAGTTCAGTGTTTGATTCACTAAAGCACATCCAATTGTTGCTCATCCACCTCCTTGATATGTTAAAAAGACATTTGATACACTCATAATGATCTGAGCGTTGCCAGCATAGTTTTGAAACATCACCCATTGCCTTATCAACAAGTCATGTAGTGTCTTGATGCAAAGATTGACAAGGGTTGTGTTGTGGAACACCCCATTTAAAAGAAAATAGGGACGAATCATGTTCCTCCATCTTCACAGATGTTTTATTCTAGGAAATGATCAGCTCCAATTGAAGTTCATCTATCATGATTTAGGACCGAAATCTATCGGTTTAACAATATCTTTTATCTTACAGGTCAAAGTGTCAGTTAAATCGAGTATCATCCATAGAGAGGCTTTCAGGTGTAAAGTTTCTTTAAAAACTAAGGGTACCCTTTCTCCATGCCTGGCACACAGTTTCAAAATGAAATATCCACTTGGAATCACCATAGTGCATGCTGGACCTAAATGGGTGTTCAACCATGTCTCTGAGATTGAAAGCAAAGGCAGATAGGAGAGGTGTTAATAGTTTGCTGGAATGTTTTAGAGAGGGCCTTTGAACTTGACAGTACACTAGTCATTATTTTCCAGAGATAGAAGGGTGACAGAATACTGCTACATTTCTAAAATTCACATTATTATCACAGAGTCATATGTTGCAATCCTTTTTCAGAAATCCTTCAAGAATATACTTTATTTTGATAGACTTTGTTTGAATAATTTCTTAACACATGACTCTTACACATTCCCCTTAGTTGCATTTATTCTTCCACTTCAGCAGGAGCACCCAGACCATTGACACCCCTTCACTTTTGACCGTGCAGTCTGCAGTCATGCCTCTATTTATACATTGGTGGGTTGATCTCTGGTGGTGTCATTTTTCAACTTGTGAGGTACATATCTTAGTGTACAAGAGAAGTTACTGCTTAGTGAAGGAGAAAGACACTGTTAATGTATTGTGAGCTACTCTAGTAGTTGGTGCTTGAACTGAACACCTTTTAGTCCAAGTGGTTGTGAGAGTCGTCTGGGGAAGGGAGCGCCAATTTGCCAGCGTTGCGATTCATTTCATTTATGAAATTATGTTGAACTTTATGACAAAACGCCACCAGGATAATAGAAAAAGTGACAATTATACTCTGAGCTATAAAACCCTCTATGGGCTGCACTATGTCTCATATAATCTGATTCACTTTCATTCCAAACTTTCTTTTTTCCTTTCATTTTTTCTTTTGCATTCCTATTCATGCCAGTTCAGCACCAATGTCAGGAATCCAGCTAGGCAGTTTTGTATCTCCTTTATAGACACAATTTATGAATTGCACTTGAACCCATTCAGGGTCCAAACTCACCAATTCCAATGTTTGCATTTGTCTGCAATATTCTATTTCATGGTTCATGTTATTTCAGCCATTGTTTATAACACCAGTAAACATCAAATATTGTTAATAATTATCAGTATTGTCTGATTATTCATTATTATTAATGTTCATTAATTTCTCTCATAAACATTGTCTTAATGTTATGTGGATACATCAAGTATATGGGTGCAAAAAGGTGATTGGATCTTACATGATGGGATTACCAAATGAGTAACCAACCCCCAGCTACCTCAGATCGAACTCCGAATCTGTTCTAATTTTCACATCCCCGTGATGTACATTGCTTTTGATGTTTAGGCTTGGGAGGCCAGAATCAGCCCTACCCCTGACATGGATGGTGGCAGCAGAGATGGCCGCAGATCCTGAGCCCCCCCCTTGTGCCAGCATGTTTGTATGTGGTCCCTTGTATCCAGCCTTGGTTCAGTTATTAGATACTCACTAGTATTTCTTCTTTCTTTCTTTCTTTCTTTCTTTCTTTCTTTCTTTCTTTCTTTCTTTCTTTCTTTCTTTCTTTCTTTCTTTCTTTCTTTCTTTCTTTCTTTCTTTCTTTCTTTCTTTCTTTCCAAAACCAAATTTCCAACAGCACTACACACAGGACAAGGCCAGTCAAAAAATGAGAGAGAGTCCCCTATGAGGCTCAAAGCGCAGCCACTGACGGACGCCAGCAGCACCAGCACATATGACCCAAAGAGAGGAATGACTCTATGTGACAGTCCACAAGATCTCACGAAGCTACCAGATGGAGCAAGCTACACCGCTTACAGACAGGAAACAAAAAGGGAGCATAAATCACTGTCCCCAAAGAAAGCAAATCCCACCAAACGGCGACCCTGACTTAACACTGTCAAATGTACAGCACGTTCTTTGGTACACCGCAAGTCTATGTGGAGCATGTGTGTTGAGCTCTGCCCCCTTTTCAAGTGTTTCCCTTGCAGATACATGTCCCAGGTTTTGAAGACTAGTGGGAGAGGTGGCCAACCACCACTACACGTATCCCCTACTATGCTCCTCCTCCTACTACTACTCCCCTCCTTCCATGACTTCTCTACTACAACAAACAGCTCAAACATCCTCCTTCCACACTTCTCCATTCAATTCACATTCACTTCTCTCCCAAACCACTCTGCTCAGTCATGATGACACAAGCATGCACACTCACACACACCGATGAACCACTTCTACTACTAAGACAATACCTCAGCTGCGCCACAATCTCCTCCACAAGCTGCTGTCCCATCATTCCTTCAGCTGAGCAGATTTAAGCAGGGGACAGGAAGTGATTTTTTTTCTGGTAAGGTCAGAGGTCAAAACTATAGCTATATCTCCCATGGTGCTTTGCAACAGAGAGGCTTTTCAGAAATGAAAAGCCAGAATTTGTATTTTGTTTTGCTCAATGTGAGTGATTACTGCAGTAATATCGGGGAATGTAAAAATGGAAAATGGCAATAAAATGCTATTTGGAGGAGGAAAAAGGTTGAAATCACATCAGGTTAGAAGTGGGGAGGGGAAAAGAGGACATCATATGAAGTTGGGTAGCTGGGGGTGGTCTGCAATTACAGTTTGGAAAGTTTTTGGCATTATTGGGGGATCTTGGGGGGAATCTCGCGGGATCACCCCTGTAATAACGGAAGATGAGCTCAGAAACAAAAACGTATCACTGAAGCATTATCATGGTAATTAGTATGTCATTGCTGCGAGATTGCCACAGTAATTATCAAGGGATTATCATGGCAATGGAAACTGAGAAAACAAAAATGGGGGACATCTGTTGTGATCACATCTACTAGAAAGGGGGAAATTTGTCTTTGTGACAATGGTTCTGGCAGGGGGCCCCAGTGAAAGCTATTGGTTCACCATGTGCAGTAGCCACAGCTACAGGCCATGCCTAGTGGTCCCTAAAGAAACCTATTGGTGCAACATGTGCAGTGGCAGTAAGCGCTCTATAAATAGCACATGATTCTGTTTTGTTTAGAATAAACCAGTAGGTTAAACTGGTGACTGAGTCCAAAAGCTGTTTTGGAAATCAAATATGTGTCACCTGTTCTTCTCCAGTCATGTGTTAATGTGATAACAGATACACACTAGGTGCATAGATGAAAACATCTCTAGAATAGACCGGTCCAATTCATACAAATATTTTGGTTAAATAAGGTTTGGGAATACAAAATATGTTAGTTAAGAATGTTAATTCAATTTTAACTTTTGCACTTTACACTTTACTAACCCCTTGATCACTTTCATTGGAGTTTCTTTAGAACAACTTTTGAATGTGTTGTAATGTTGTTTTTTTAAAAAGATTTTGTGGATAATAAAAATTGAAAGAATACATATACAGGTGTGGCAATGATCTCATGGTCCAGAAGTGTGCATGTTGAATTGATTGAGGTGTTCCTCATGGTGCTGTGATTTGATGTATTACTGGAGTGTTAGGAGACACCATGTTTAGGTACCCTTTAGTTTCTCAATTCTATACAAACCTCCTTAACAAATGTAGGTTTATCATTGGTGTCGGAAGGAGTAAATCTGTTTACAATGCATGAGCCTAATTGAATCACTCAAGTACATCCTTTCCAAAAAGGGGATGCCTTCAATACACTGATTATGACAATGCAAACGTCCTACAATATTTTATCATAATAGGTGTACTGAAGGTTTCCCATGTTTGATGCAATCATAGGTACCTAAGTACACTAATCAAAACTACTTTTATTTTTTCTGATCCATAACATATACATACAGGGTAATTCATAGAATTTCGCAGAAAAGTGTCGCAAGCGGCTGGCGCAGAGTGTCCGCGTGCGATTGACTGCGCCAGGCACGTGCGCTAAAACCGATTTCCGCGCACAGCATATTCATGGATTTCAGGCTTCCAAACCAGCCGTGGCACAGAGAATCGCAGCGACCCTGCAGCAGCGCCAGTAACGCCCCCAAGAAAGCCCTCACGCAAGGAAAAGCCATCAAAATCGCTAAATCATCGCAAAGGGCTGTGCTAACCCTGGACCAGTTCACCGGGCTGGCAAACAGCAAACGCCAAGCGGGGAACGTGTATTGCAGGGGTGCGCGGGAAGTTCCACACGCGACTGGCCCCGTGCAAGCAGGGTACGTGAATTTCAGGGGTGCGCGGGAAGTTCCACACGCGATTTCAGCAGGGTACGTGTATTTCAGGGGTGTGCGGCAAGTTCCACACGCGATTTCTGCAGGGTACGTGCATTTCAGGGGTGCGCGGGAAGTTCCACACGCGATTCCAGCAAGGTATGTGTATTTCAGGGGTGCGCGGGAAGTTCCACACGCGATTTCATCATGGTACGTGTATTTCAGGGGTGCGCAGGAAGTTCCACACGCGATTGGCCCAGTGCGAGCAGGGTACGTGTATTTCAGGGGTGCACGGGAAGTTCCACACGCGATTTCAGCAAGGTATGTGTATTTCAGGGGTTCTGGGGAGTACTACACGTGAATTGGCCGTGTGGGTCCGCCCAGGTGTACGCTCCACAACCTCCACGGCCTGCAGGCCCCTGCAGGCAGCCCACACCACGGGGGACTACCCTGCACCCCTGCTCATGTCCCGCAGGCAGCCCATCCACCATGTCACCTTGCACTACTGATCAACAATGCATGTCTCCCACCACCCCCACCCCCCCAGCAGTGCAGGGGCAGCCTCCACCAGGCCCCCACTCATGTCTCCCACCACCCCCACCCCCCAGCCACCAGGGGCAGCCTCCACCAGGCCCCCACCCATGTCTCCCACCACCCCCACCCCCCAGCAGTGCAGGGGCAGCCTCCACCAGGCCCCCACTCATGTCTCCCACCACCCCCACCCCCCTGCCACCATGGGCAGCCCCCACCAGGCCCCCACCCATGTCTCCCACCACCCCCACCCCCCAGCAGTGCAGGGGCAGCCTCCACCAGGCCCCCACTCATGTCTCCCACCACCCCCACCCCCCAGCATCCAGGGGCAGCCTCCACCAGGCCCCCACTCAAGTCCCCCTGCACCCCCAACCCCCAGCAGTGCAGGGGCAGCCTCCACCAGGCCCCCACTCATGTCTCCCACCACCCCCACCCCCCTGCCACCATGGGCAGCCCCCACCAGGCCCCCACCCATGTCTCCCACCACCCCCACCCCCCAGCAGTGCAGGGGCAGCTTCCACCAGGCCCCCACTCATGTCTCCCACCACCCCCACCCCCCAGCATCCAGGGTCACCCTCCACCAGGCCCCCACTCATGTCTCCCACCACCCCCACCCCCCTGCCACCATGGCCACCCTCCACCAGGCCCCCACTCATGTCCCCCTGCACCCCCACCTCCCAGCATCCAGGGTCACCCTCCACCAGGCACCCACTCATGTCTCCCACCACCCCCACCCCCCAGCAGTGCAGGGGCAGCCTCCACCAGGCCCCCACTCATGTCTCCCACCACCCCCACCCCCCAGCCACCAGGGGCAGCCCCCACCAGGCCCCCACCCATGTCTCCCACCACCCCCAACCCCCAGCAGTGCAGGGGCAGCCTCCACCAGGCCCCCACTCATGTCTCCCACCACCCCCACCCCCCAGCAGTGCAGGGGCAGCCTCCACCAGGCCCCCACTCATGTCTCCCACCACCCCCACCCCCCAGCAGTGCAGGGGCAGCCTCCACCAGGCCCCCACTCATGTCTCCCACCACCCCCACCCCCCAGCCACCAGGGGCAGCCTCCACCAGGCCCCCACCCATGTCTCCCACCACCCCCAACCCCCAGCAGTGCAGGGGCAGCCTCCACCAGCCCCCCAGTCATGTCTCCCACCACCCCCACCCCCCAGCAGTGCAGGGGCAGCCTCCACCAGGCCCCCACTCATGTCTCCCACCACCCCCACCCCCCAGCCACCAGGGGCAGCCTCCACCAGGCCCCCACTCATGTCTCCCACCACCCCCACCCCCCTGCCACCATGGCCAGCCCCCACCAGGCCCCCACTCATGTCTCCCACCACCCCCACCCCCCAGCAGTGCAGGGGCAGCCTCCACCAGGCCCCCACTCATGTCTCCCACCACCCCCACCCCCCAGCAGTGCAGGGGCAGCCTCCACCAGGCCCCCACTCATGTCTCCCACCACCCCCACCCCCCTGCCACCATGGGCAGCCCCCACCAGGCCCCCACCCATGTCTCCCACCACCCCCACCCCCCAGCAGTGCAGGGGCAGCCTCCACCAGGCCCCCACTCATGTCTCCCACCACCCCCACCCCCCAGCATCCATGGGAAGCCTCCACCAGGCCCCCACTCATGTCCCCCTGCACCCCCAACCCCCAGCAGTGCAGGGGCAGCCTCCACCAGGCCCCCACTCATGTCTCCCACCACCCCCACCCCCTGCCACCATGGGCAGCCCCCACCAGGCCCCCACCCATGTCTCCGACCACCCCCACCCCCCAGCAGTGCAGGGGCAGCCTCCACCAGGCCCCCACTCATGTCGCCCACCACCCCCACCCCCCAGCATCCAGGGTCACCCTCCACCAGGCCCCCACTCATGTCTCCCACCACCCCCACCCCCCTGCCACCATGGCCACCCTCCACCAGGCCCCCACTCATGTCCCCCTGCACCCCCACCCCACAGCATCCAGGGTCACCCTCCACCAGGCACCCACTCATGTCTCCCACCACCCCCACCCCCCAGCAGTGCAGGGGCAGCCTCCACCAGGCCCCCACTCATGTCTCCCACCACCCCCACCCCCCAGCCACCAGGGGCAGCCCCCACCAGGCCCCCACCCATGTCTCCCACCACCCCCAACCCCCAGCAGTGCAGGGGCAGCCTCCACCAGGCCCCCACTCATGTCTCCCACCACCCCCACCCCCCAGCAGTGCAGGGGCAGCCTCCACCAGGCCCCCACTCATGTCTCCCACAACCCCCACCCCCCAGCCACCAGGGGCAGCCTCCACCAGGCCCCCACCCATGTCTCCCACCACCCCCACCCCCCAGCAGTGCAGGGGCAGCCTCCACCAGGCCCCCACTCATGTCTCCCACCACCCCCACCCCCCAGCCACCAGGGGCAGCCTCCACCAGGCCCCCACTCATGTCTCCCACCACCCCCACCCCCCTGCCACCATGGCCAGCCCCCACCAGGCCCCCACTCATGTCTCCCACCACCCCCACCCCCCAGCAGTGCAGGGGCAGCCTCCACCAGGCCCCCACTCATGTCTCCCACCACCCCCACCCCCATGCCACCATGGGCAGCCCCCACCAGGCCCCCACCCATGTCTCCCACCACCCCCACCCCCCAGCAGTGCAGGGGCAGCCTCCACCAGGCCCCCACTCACGTCTCCCACCACTCCCACCCCCCAGCATCCAGGGGCAGCCTCCACCAGGCCCCCACTCATGTCCCCCTGCACCCCCAACCCCCAGCAGTGCAGGGGCAGCCTCCACCAGGCCCCCACTAATGTCTCCCACCACCCCCACCCCCTTGCCACCATGGGCAGCCCCCACCAGGCCCCCACCCATGTCTCCCACCACCCCCACCCCCCAGCAGTGCAGGGGCAGCCTCCACCAGGCCCCCACTCATGTCTCCCACCACCCCCACCCCCCAGCAGTGCAGGGGCAGCCTCCACCAGGCCCCCACTCATGTCTCCCACCACCCCCACCCCCCTGCCACCATGGGCAGCCCCCACCAGGCCCCCACCCATGTCTCCCACCACCCCCACCCCCCAGCAGTGCAGGGGCAGCCTCCACCAGGCCCCCACTCATGTCTCCCACCACCCCCACCCCCCAGCATCCAGGGGCAGCCTCCACCAGGCCCCCACTCATGTCCCCCTGCACCCCCAACCCCCAGCAGTGCAGGGGCAGCCTCCACCAGGCCCCCACACATGTCTCCCACCACCCCCACCCCCCTGCCACCATGGGCAGCCCCCACCAGGCCCCCACCCATGTCTCCCACCACCCCCACCCCCCAGCAGTGCAGGGGCAGCCTCCACCAGGCCCCCACTCATGTCTCCCACCACCCCCACCCCCCAGCATCCAGGGTCACCCTCCAGCAGGCCCCCACTCATGTCTCCCACCACCCCCACCCCCCTGCCACCATGGCCACCCTCCACCAGGCCCCCACTCATGTCCCCCTGCACCCCCACCCCCCAGCATCCAGGGTCACCCTCCACCAGGCACCCACTCATGTCTCCCACCACCCCCACCCCCCAGCAGTGCAGGGGCAGCCTCCACCAGGCCCCCACTCATGTCTCCCACCACCCCCACCCCCCAGCCACCAGGGGCAGCCCCCACCAGGCCCCCACCCATGTCTCCCACCACCCCCAACCCCCAGCAGTGCAGGGGCAGCCTCCACCAGGCCCCCACTCATGTCTCCCACCACCCCGACCCCCCAGCAGTGCAGGGGCAGCCTCCACCAGGCCCCCACTCATGTCTCCCACCACCCCCACCCCCCAGCCACCAGGGGCAGCCTCCACCAGGCCCCCACCCATGTCTCCCACCACCCCCACCCCCCAGCAGTGCAGGGGCAGCCTCCAACAGGCCCCCACTCATGTCTCCCACCACCCCCACCCCCCAGCCACCAGGGGCAGCCTCCACCAGGCCCCCACTCATGTCTCCCACCACCCCCACCCCCCTGCCACCATGGGCTGCCCCCACCAGGCCCCCACCCATGTCTCCCACCACCCCCACCCCCCAGCAGTGCAGGGGCAGCCTCCACCAGGCCCCCACTCATGTCTCCCACCACCCCACCCCCCAGCATCCAGGGTCACCCTCCAGCAGGCCCCCACTCATGTCTCCCACCACCCCCACCCCCCTGCCACCATGGCCACCCTCCACCAGGCCCCCACTCATGTCCCCCTGCACCCCCACCCCCCAGCATCCAGGGTCACCCTCCACCAGGCACCCACTCATGTCTCCCACCACCCCCACCCCCCAGCAGTGCAGGGGCAGCCTCCACCAGGCCCCCACTCATGTCTCCCACCACCCCCACCCCCCAGCCACCAGGGGCAGCCCCCACCAGGCCCCCACCCATGTCTCCCACCACCCCCAACCCCCAGCAGTGCAGGGGCAGCCTCCACCAGGCCCCCACTCAAGTCTCCCACCACCCCCACCCCCCAGCAGTGCAGGGGCAGCCTCCACCAGGCCCCCACTCATGTCTCCCACCACCCCCACCCCCCAGCCACCAGGGGCAGCCTCCACCAGGCCCCCACCCATGTCTCCCACCACCCCCACCCCCCAGCAGTGCAGGGGCAGCCTCCAACAGGCCCCCACTCATGTCTCCCACCACCCCCACCCCCCAGCCACCAGGGGCAGCCTCCACCAGGCCCCCACTCATGTCTCCCACCACCCCCACCCCCCAGCCACCAGTGGCAGCCTCCACCAGGCCCCCACTCATGTCCCCCTGCACCCCCAACCCCCAGCAGTGCAGGGGCAGCTTCCACCAGGCCCCCACTCATGTCTCCCACCACCCCCACCCCCCTGCCACCATGGGCAGCCCCCACCAGGCCCCCACTCATGTCTCCCACCACCCCCACCCCCCAGCAGTGCAGGGGCAGCCTCCACCAGGCCCCCACTCATGTCCCCCTGCACCCCCAACCCCCAGCAGTGCAGGGGCAGCCTCCACCAGGCCCCCACTCATGTCTCCCACCACCCCCACCCCCCAGCCACCAGGGGCAGCCTCCACCAGGCCCCCACTCATGTCTCCCACCACCCCCACCCCCCTGCCACCATGGGCAGCCCCCACCAGGCCCCCACTCATGTCTCCCACCACCCCCACCCCCCAGCAGTGCAGGGGCAGCCTCCACCAGGCACCCACTCATGTCTCCCACCACCCCCACCCCCCAGCATCCAGGGGCAGCCTCCACCAGGCCCCCACTCATGTCTCCCACCACCCCCACCCCCCAGCAGTGCAGGGGCAGCCTCCACCGGCCCCCACTCATGTCTCCCACCACCCCCACCCCCCAGCCACCAGGGGCAGCCTCCACCAGGCACCCACTCATGTCTCCCACCACCCCCACCCCCCTGCCACCATGGGCAGCCCCCACCAGGTCCTCACAATCCCCAATCATGTGCGTAATGGTCAGCCTCCACAGCCAAAAAGCCCTACCAAGTAACCCATTCACCCACATGGAAATGGAAATCACATGTTACACCCCCAATGTTCATGAAGCTAATGAACCCATGTCCGTCACACACAATGGTTGCAATTGAATGGGAAAACACACAACATGACATGCATGAAACCAATGAGATGATACCACACAGTGAAGTATGGAAACAAAATTGTATTGAAAAAAATAAAGAATGCTAAAGAAAGAAAACAAACTACAATGTGAATGAGAAAAAAAAAGCTGCATGTCCGTATAAAAACACAAAACTTGAAATCTAAATCCAAAAATGTTTTGTCCAAAGTCAAATGTAAAAAAATCTCCATGCAATAAAGAACTATGTACAAAACTACCAAGGGTCCATGAGCCCAACTGAACAAAGGAAACCTACTAAAAAAGCTACCAAAAAATCAACTATATACAAAAAGTGGAGCAGTGTCCGTCGACTCCAAATCATAATAAGAAAGAAAGGAAACCTAAAACTAAAGAACTATATACAAAGGCGGCGGGCAAGTCCAGCGGCTCACTCCGTGGTGTCCCGGACCAGGGCATCATCGAACTCCTGTTCGATGTCCCGGAGGCGGTCCAGTTCCATGGCCCCGAGGGTCCGCAGGGACGATGCCGTGTCCTCCTCCAACCCCCTGCGGATTGCCTCGAGGCACTCGGCCCGCCTCAGGGCCCTCCGCATGGAGTTCTCCGCCCTGACCATTGTGAGCCGCGCCTCTTCTGCCCGCCGCCGCTCCGCACCTATGGCGTGGCCCAACCGCTGCCACACGGAAGACACTCTCTGTCCTGGGTCCCCCTGCCCTCCGGCCGATGCCTGCCCCTCTGATGTCGAAAGCCCTGAGCCTTCATGTCTCCCACCATGTTGCTGCTGCTGCTGCTCTGCCTCTGCCCGTGCACTGCCTCCTGCTGCCTGCACATCCTCCGCCGGCTGGGGTGCAGTTGTTGATGTGGCCACCCCTGCTGGACCTCCGACTCCCGACTGTGGCAGGGATGCCTCCTCCACCAGCCTGGCCGCACCGTCAGAGGCAGCTCCACAGGGCACCCAGGTGACTGATGGGTGGGAAGATGGCACAGAGGACGACTGGCGCGTAGGGGGTCCAGTTGAGGAGGGGGTCGAAGCAAGCCCCATCAGACAGCGGAATCCGGCCTGGGTGACCTGTCCCAGCAGGCTGACGTGGTCAACGAGCCATTCGAGATGACGTGCAGTCTCTCCATGAAAAGACTGCAGGTCACCTCGCATGGCCCGTTGACGCAACGCCACACCAGCCAGGACAGGCTCAACCCGGACCTGGATGGCCACGTCCGCAGGCAGAGGAAGGCCAGTTGACGTCAGCTCATCCCCTGCCTGAAAACGGGTCTGGACGTAGGCATCCCTGCTGGTGCAAGATGATGCAGGGACAGGATCGGGGACAGGATTGCACACAGGCACCTCCGCGGCCGCCTGTGCTGCCTCCTGTCCCTGGTCCTGCATTGCACCACTAGCACCGGTGGAACCCCCACCTCCAGACCCCGTCTGTGGTGCTTGCACGGCCTCCTCCTCCACCAAACCCCCCACCAACCTGGATGACTCCGTGCCATCTTCCCCTGTTGGGCCCTGTGGGGTCCCAGCTGCCCCTTCTGCTGCCGAGGAGTCCAACTGCAACCTCCGCCTCTTGGACCTCCCCCTGGCAGCTGCGGCCTGGGATGCGGCACCGGACTCCTCACTCCCCGACGAGATGACAACACGGGAGGGGAGCCGGGCCTTGCGTCTCCGGCTGGCGGTCGGATCCCCGCCGCTGTGCTCCACAGCACCTTCTCCGCCCTCTTCATCAGTTGACGCTGCAGACAGGGAGAAACAAAACACAGGCATCAGGGCACTGTACAATGGACACATACACGCACGACAGTTGCACATGAGTGGCATTGGCAAACCTCAGACATGTCATCACAATCCCCAACACACATGTCATTGCAACTCGCACACATGAGCCATACCACAGCCATATCGCAACTGCCACCACCATCCATACACATACAACAGCATGAGCAGCCAAAGGGGAGCCAGACATCACATGCAACACAGGAAGTGCACCACACATGTACACACACCACCACACTTGCATGCATGTCTACACCTCTGCCAAGTGTCGCACTGTTCAGACGGGCATCCATGTCACATCTGCCAATCAGGCTTCCACATACCGCTGTCACATGCATCCATGTTGCATCACTGTTGCACCCTTGTCAAATACACACACATGCACATGTACACAGTGCTCATACATGCAGCCGAAAACAACATACATGCCTGACATCACGGACATGTCTACTTACATACACATTCATCCAAACATGTGTGCATGCACAACTGCATTTGCCATGCAAGCCCACACACACAAGCACCATCCATGTCTCACACATCACAGCCCTCGCATGTGTCAGCCCCACGGCCCTGTACACCCCCACCCATACTCGACCCCATACAAACAGATGTGCAACCTGCACAATACCGAATAATCACCACACGCACTGCTCACAATCAGGATGCATGTACACTCACCGCTCGACTCCAGACGGGTCTGCTTCTGTAGGACCTGGACGTGGAGCGCTGGGGATATGCGTTCCAGGACCCCCATCTGTTCTTCCGACAAGTGGCCCCGGCGCCCCTTGGCATCCGCTGCCTTCAAGAGGCGCCGGGCCTTGTTCAGGGTCCTGGACCTGAAGTCCTCCCAGCGCTTCCTGACATGTTGTAAGTCCCGGACTGCCACCCCCTCCGCGTTGATGGCAGTCATGATGTCAGTCCAGATCCGAGTCCGTCCTTCGTTGTCGGCGCGGGAACTTCCGAAGAGGGCATCATACTGCCCCAGGACTTGCTCAACCAGGACACCAACTTCGGTGGCACTGAAGCTGGTGCCCCTCTGCCTCTCTGGCCGGGGGTTGTCAGTGGTCACAGATGGTGTTTGCCCCGACATGACAACCCCAGAGGCAGGAGTGGGTGGGCAACTGGGTCCTGGGGCTGGGCTGTGGAGCGATGGAATTCCAGTCGGGAGTCTTCGGTTCCAGCAGGGGTGGTCACAGCAACAGCACCCCTGGCTGATGTGCAGGCAGCAAATGGCAGTGCACGTGGGCAGCAGGCAGTCAGGCAGCAGCAGATGGCAGGTGGGAGCGTGCTCGGGGCTCTGGGGGGCAGTAGTTCGGCCTTCTGGGCAGGAGCGTGGTCTTCCGTGTGCTTACGCGTGGCCAGCTTGGTACGGAGTGATTTGGCACGTGAAAATCCTGCACGTCAGCGTGAAAACCGAGGAAAGGCCCTTAGCGCGTAAGCGCGTCAGCACGCATACGCGATTCTATTGGACCAAAGGCCCTCAGCGCGTAAGCGCGTCTGTGACGTGACCCGCACAGGTGTTTCCCACACAGCACGTGATGACAGAGCACACGTGGAAAGACTGCGCGTCAGAGTGTCATCGCGTGTGATTGGTGGAAAAGGCCCTACACGCAGAAGTGACAAAGCGTGTAATTGGTGGAAATGGCCCTAGCGCGTACACGCCGCGTAAGTGACGCTGGACGTGTGGGCCTGTATAAAAGGTACGCGTAGAACACCATTTCCTTGTACGTGCTTTTCGTGGAGAGCGAGTGGGTGAATTCTGTACTTCTTGTCGTTTCACACGCAATTTACTTCACAGCGTTTCAAGTTCGTATTCCCTGTTACCTCTGACAGCTTTTTCTCTTTTTTCTCTTTTACTGGTTTACCTGGGCCTGTTCCCTCAAACAGTGTTCCCTTCTACTATTGTCCTGTCTCCTCAGACAGCGTACAAATCTTCTTTTGGCAGGGGTATTGCCAACCAAACGCACTCCTTTTTCACGCTCTTTTACCTGGCAGACGGTGAGTCACGCACGTATCTAACATCTGTGCTTGCCCCGTGTGTAGCCTACCCCTTCAGAGGTCATTCTAGGCTGCGTGTGACACGCATACGTTCATTCTTGTGTAACTGGGTGCCACAGCGTAGTGCAGGTTTTTCTTTCTGCACACGTGGTCTAGGAGGGGTTGCGTGCACGTCATCTCCCTTTTTTGGTGCTCCTGTGCGTAGCGTGACCCGTCATCTTTCCCCAGGGGTTACAATCAGCCTTGCAAGAGCACTAGGGTACAATTACCATCTGGTACCCAACCCCTTTGACCCCCAATTGCCCAGGACTATATTTTACAACCACTCCCATACGCACATTAACATCAGTGCCATGGCTGGGAGGCGAGGATTCCGTAAGGGTGGCAAAGGTGGAAGAGCCACAAGTGGTGGCCGTGGTGGATCCGGTAGGGGACGTGGTCGTTACTTGCAGGGTGAGCCTGTCCCCCCATGTGTGGAGGACCAGTCAAGGGCACCCATAATCCCCCCCCTCCCGTTGAGGCTGATGTGGCTGACACCATCCATTCTCAGCCCTTGTGGCACCAGACCTGGCTGACTCCATGGCTGACTTCCAGGTCAGCAGGCCTATGACACGTGCGCTGGTGCACGTTGATGTCACCATGCCACGTGCATCTGGGGCAGCAAGGTCATCTGCTGCACCAAGTAGGCAGGGCGGAGAGGCTGCAGGGGCAGCTGCGGCTCCATCCACCCCAGCCCTCACACACCCAGCCCGGACAGTGTCGGTCCTAGTCCATGCTGCTGACATTCCCCCTGACACCATCACACTAGAGCCAATGACTGCACCAACTCCCATGCTGAGTGTGCAATCCCACACTCCTGATACAGAGTCCACCAGGGCTCCTGCCCCTAGTGTCCAGAGCGGCGCAGGACACTCAGGATCACCACCACCTTCCAAGCGGAAGAGGAAGAGTGCTCGTCCGGCACAGGCTGATGCCCCAGACACGGCTACACAGTCCGGCCCGTCCAGGAAGCCCAGCTTCACGGATGACGAACTGAATGCACTTGTCGAGTATGTGTCCGCACATGACAATGAGATGGTCATTGTTGCAGGATCCAAGACCACACCTGCACAACGCCAGGCACACTGGCAGACGGTTGCGGACATCGTAAGTGCCCTTGGAATCGTAAGGCGCGCAGCCAATGATTGCTATAAGCGCTGGAATGACCTAAAGCGCAGGGCAAAGAGTAAGCTGGCCTCAAGTCATGCCGCAACTCTAGTGACTGGAGGTGGGTCTCCAGTAGTAGACATGGAACTCACTCCACATGAGTCAGTCGCTGGGACCTACGTCACGGAGGAACAGATCCAAGGCGTGGGAGATTTGGCTGATTACGAGGCATTGTCCGGTGAGTGCACATGCATGTGTGTGTCATCCATGTGCATGGTGTGTGTGAGGGCTTCTGTTTGTGTGCCAGGTGAGAGTGTGTGCGCCTGAGTCGTATGGGTCAGCCATGTGCTTCATGCAATTCATCCTGCGCAGCTGCATTTGGCCATAGCAGTATCCCTTCTGCCAACAGTAGACATCTAGCCCAACTGCACGCCAGTTGCCCTTGAAGTGTCACCTTGCCACAACATTGTTGCTTAATTTTTCACTGTTCATTTAGTCAGATTGTTTGCATTCCACCACTTTTACTAGGCATGTCACAGTCCTCTAGTCACATGTCTGACATGGCTATGGTAAAGTGGAGTGACTTTGTTACCTGGATATCATTTGTTCAAACATGTCCCTGTGCAATTGCACCATTTCGGACTGGCAGCTCCAGGTGAAGAATCTGACCTGTTTGAATTAGAAAAGCTATTACATGCGGGAACTGGACTGAATGAATAGGTGCTGCCCTCCTCTCCATCTTGACTCAATAGCAATGGTACATGCCATCTGTGTGATGGCATGTGTGTTTCACCTGCCAATCACAGGCCAATGTGTGATGCCACTGCCAGGCAGCATGCAGAAAATGTGTTCATCTTCCATCTTGGTGTCATCAGTATGTGCCATTTGCCTGCCCTTCATACGCAGTGAGGGTGCATGCATGGGAGGGTTTTAGTCATGTGGGACATGTGTCAAACAAGTACTGTTTCTCTTGCTTCTCAGCCCTCATTGTGTGCCATGGTGCTAATGCCTGTTTCCATTTCTTTGTTATTATGTCTTTGCAGGGGAAGACGCACCTGATACTGCTGGGGTTGTGGAGATGGTGCTGACCCAGGAGGGGTCCGAGGGCCGACCAACCACCAGTGAGGGACGTGGTGTGGTGGTGGGTGAGAACCCACAAGTGCTGCAGGTCGTGCTCTCAAGGGGTGTCTCTGGCTGCACCTCCCCCGAGCTGTACTCAGGTGTTGATTCGGATGAGACCTACGTGCCGTCGCAGGTGAGTGTTCCAGGGAGGGATTCTGTTCTGTCTCACCCACCTGCACCAGGGTCAGAACCCTCAATGGGGATGTCAGTGTTGGCAGCTACGCCTTTGGTGGTTACGGATGCAGGGTCACACTCCGCAACATCTGATCCTGTTCCTGGGCCAGCAGATCAGAGGGGGAATGCAGTCCTGCAGCCTCAGGCAGTGCCGGCACAGCAAGGCGCAGTTCGCCTTGCCCCAGACAGGTGTGGTGCCTGCCGACGTGGTGGCCGTACGCCACCTGGCAATACCGCATGGGAGCAATCCATTTACGGTATGGCAACCCAACAGGCAGCATCATCCGAGATGATGGCTCAGGCCATGGATAGGGCGGCCACTTCCATTGTCCCCCCTGAAAGGCTGATGGAGCGACTAGAGCAGGCAACTGACTCCATCTGCCAGTCACACAGGGAGGACATGTTGGGGTCCAACAGGGACAGGCGGGCGGCACTGGCGACTCTGCAGGAGGCCATCTCCATTGAGTCCCAGGGCCACAGGGAAGCCCTGAGGCAGGAGCTCCTTCACCTCAGGGCGACTCTTGTTGAGCTTGAGGCTTCAACACACCAAAGGACAGAACAGCAGCTGGAGCGTCTCACCCGTACGCTCTCAGCTGAGATGCAGGCAACGAGGGCGGAGGTCCGGGCATCCCGTGAGTTGTTGCATGGGGACCTCCGCACACTCATCCTCCAGAACCAGACCTACCACACCCGCATGCTTGCAGCCATGGAGGAGCAGACTAGGGCCTTGCGTGGGCTGCCTCCCATAGTGCAACCACCTCCGGATGCAGCTGCACAGGGTGATAATAGCGACAGCAGTGATACTCCCACAATAGGGTAGCCGTGTGGGCCATGAGCCCATGGAGGTGTTTTTTTTCCCAGGATCCACGCAGGTGGGTTCTGGTGTGCATCCTGTCCTCGGACCTCCTGGGTGGCCTCCCCAACCCCCCCGGGCCCTTCAATGGCCATTTTTTATTTTTTTTATTTTTATTTTTATTTCTTTTATTCCCAATTTTTTTGGGATGATTTGTTGGCTTCCGTGGTTCCTGTGGGCATACGCTGCATTGTGGCTGGGCACATGCAGGCTTGTAATGTATTTGGTTCAGATGCTTGGGTTTGAGTCACACACACCCCTCATGCTTCC
Source organism: Ambystoma mexicanum (assembly GCF_040938575.1). Taxonomy (NCBI): domain Eukaryota; kingdom Metazoa; phylum Chordata; class Amphibia; order Caudata; family Ambystomatidae; genus Ambystoma; species Ambystoma mexicanum. The sequence goes on from NC_090930.1 coordinate 699,440,806, forward strand.
CGTTTCCATGGGCTTGCAAAGGGTGTGCCCAAGTGACAGTGAATTACACAGTGACGTTGGACTCCCATGAGCTGTGTGGGCAGTCTGTAGTCAATACTGTGTATACATTCCTAGTGCATATTGCTGTTGTGTTGTACACTGCATGTTGCATTGATGTGTAACTCATCTTCTGTGTCTACCTCCCAATTTGCAGGTCCCTTCCTCATGTCTACACAAGGACCTCTAGTCTGGAGATGTGGTCCATGTTGGCAGCAGTGCACCTACAACTCTACATGGCGCCAACACTGCACAGTTGGTAGTGGTGGGAGTGCAGGCATTTCCAGGTGGTGAGACTACTAATATTTAACATTAGTGATGTCATGTTAATGGTAGTACGTGCTCAAGTTTGTTGTTGGTCCGGCATTACTGTGAGCATTTCAGGTGTTGCAAGTTTCTCATAGGGACACTGTACATTGTGACACTAGTGTCATGTTGTGGGGTTTACTTTGTTTACCTGCAAATAGCATTACATGGCACGGTGTGTCGTGTGGCGGTGCTGGGGTTGGGTTGGCTGACATGGCACTGTCCTCTTGTTGCATTTTGCAAGTGGGTATTCATTTTAGCTGCTTGAATGTGTAACTTCACAAAACTGCATTGGTGGTGTCTGTGTGGGTAGGGATGCACACATTGTGACACTTCCAGGTGAACAATCTCAGGCTGATATGGTTTTCACGGTTCTTTCTCCAGACATTCAGGATCAGTGTCAGGTTGAGTCATCATTGATTGTCAGATGGAATGTGCCAGGGCAGTGTGCACTCCACAGGGGTGTGATTTCTATGTGAAGTAATTAGCCACTAGCTGTGTACGGGCTGCCTCCCCCCGTGCCCTTTCCCCTCCCATGCGCAGCGGCTGTGCATGTGGTTGGGGATGGGGGGGCACCACCATGTCCACGTCCAGGCCCCGGCGTGTTGCAACGCTGTGCAGGACACATGCTGCCACTATGATCCTGCACACTACTGGGGGAGCGTACAACAGCTGCCCGCCAGAACGGTCAAGGGAGCGAAAGCGTGACTTCAGCACTCCGAATGTGCGCTCCACTATGCCCCGGGTTGTAATGTGGGCTGCGTTATATCTTACCTGGGGTGGCGTGGTGGGGTTCCGAATTGGCGTCATCATGTGGGGGCTGAGAGGGTAGGCACTGTCCCCTGTGGAGGTGGTGATTGGTATCATTGGTGGGGTTGTGACCTTGCTCAGTATCTGACATGCATGCATGTGCAGTGGCATTCATACTCACCAAGCAGCCATGTATCGCCATGCCGCCCAGCTTCTAGGTCCCGGCTTAGGGTGGACATTCGGTAAATGAAGCCGTCGTGGGTTGACCCGGGATAGTTGGCATATACTGAGGTGATGATTCCCTTGGCATTACATACTACCTGCACGTTGATGGAATGCCAGTGCTTGCATTTCCTATAGATGTGCTCTGATGCCCTGGGGGGACGTAGAGCCACATGGGTGCAGTCGATGGCACCTAGCACTTTGGGGAATCGTGCCACAGCATAAAAATCCAGGGCGGCAGCATGCCTTTCTGCAGGGGTTCTGGGCAGGTATATGTGCCTGCGGACTGATGGGCGTGCAGTGATGATGTTCAAGACCTGGTGTAGGCAGCGTGACTGGGTGGCCTGTGATACACCACCCACAATGGCACTTGTCCGCTGAAATGATCCAGTGGCTAAGAAGTGCAGTACATTGAGGACCTTCTCCAGGGGGCTGAGTGCTTGGGAGCACAGGGTGGGTGATGTGAGGTCATCCTCCCACTCACTCACCAGGTCCAGTATGATGTGTGGTGGAAACCTGTACCTCCCATGCACCTGGTCATCAGGCATCCCGAAAAGGCTGGTTCTGGGTGTGAATATTCTGGCCCTGACTATCCTCCTCCTCCTCCTTTGGTAGGCCACGCCCACTGCTGCTAGGAACGGTATGTTCATCCTGGGTCTGAGCTTGTTATTTTGTTAGCGCGCAAATTAATGCGTTGCGCGTGTTGTAGGCGAGCGTGTGACCCGCGCACCCCTGAAATCCAGTACCCAGTCCAATAGCGTGTGGAAATACCCGCGCACACCGGGATACAGGTGCGCTGACGTACTTGCGTGTGTAAGTGTCCGCGCACACCTGATATACACGTACATAGGCCAATCGCGTGTACGCGCACTTTTGGCCAATTACACGCGATGACACCCTGACGTGCTGTCCAATTACACGCGATGAGACTCTGCCGTGCTGTCCAATTACACGCGATGAGACTCTGACGTGCTGTCCAATTACACGCGATGACACTCTGACGTGCAGTCTTTCCACGTGTGCTCTGTCATCACGTGCTGTGTGGGAAACACCCGTGCGGGTCACGTCACAGACGCGCTTACGCGCTGAGGGCCTTTGGTCCAATAGAATCGCGTATGCGTGCTGACGCGCTTACGCGCTAAGGGCCTTTCCTCGGTTTTCACGCTGACGTGCAGGATTTTCACGTGCCAAATCACTCCGTACCAAGCTGGCCACGCGTAAGCACACGGAAGACCACGCTCCTGCCCAGAAGGCCGAACTACTGCCCCCCAGAGCCCCGAGCACGCTCCCACCTGCCATCTGCTGCTGCCTGACTGCCTGCTGCCCACATGCACTGCCATTTGCTGCCTGCACATCAGCCAGGGGTGCTGTTGCTGTGACCACCCCTGCTGGAACCGAAGACTCCCGACTGGAATTCCATCGCTCCACAGCCCAGCCCCAGGACCCAGTTGCCCACCCACTCCTGCCTCTGGGGTTGTCATGTCGGGGCAAACACCATCTGTGACCACTGACAACCCCCGGCCAGAGAGGCAGAGGGGCACCAGCTTCAGTGCCACCGAAGTTGGTGTCCTGGTGGAGCAAGTCCTGGGGCAGTATGATGCCCTCTTCGGAAGTTCCCTCACCGACAACGAAGGACGGACTCGGATCTGGACTGACATCGTGACTGCCATCAACGCGGAGGGGGTGGCAGTCCGGGACTTACAACATGTCAGGAAGCGCTGGGAGGACTTCAGGTACAGGACCCTGAACAAGGCCCGGCGCCTCTTGAAGGCAGCGGATGCCAAGGGGCGCCGGGGCCACTTGTCGGAAGAACAGATGGGGATCCTGGAACGCATATCCCCAGCGCTCCACGTCCAGGTCCTAGAGAAGCAGACCCGTCTGGAGTCGAGCGGTGAGTGTACATGCATCCTGATTGTGAGCAGTGCGTGTGGAGATTATTCGGTATTGTGCAGGTTGCACATCTGTTTGTATGGGGTCGAGTATGGGTGGGGGTGTACAGGGCCGTGGGGCTGACACATGCGAGGGCTGTAATGTGTGAGACATGGATGGTGCTTGTGTGTGTGGGCTTGCATGGCAAATGCAGTTGTGCGTGCACACATGTTTGGATGAATGTGTATGTAAGTAGACATGTCCGTGATGTCAGGCATGTATGTTGTTTTCGGCTGCATGTATGAGCACTGTGTACATGTGCATGTGTGTGTATTTGACAAGGGTGCAACAGTGATGCAACATGGATGCATGTGACAGCGGTATGTGGGAGCCTGATTGGCAGATGTGACATGGATGCCCGTCTGAACAGTGCGACACTTGGCAGAGGTGTAGACATGCATGCAAGTGTGGTGGTGTGTGTACATGTGTGGTGCACTTCCTGTGTTGCATGTGATGTCTGGCTCCCCTTTGGCTGCTCATGCTGTTGTATGTGTATGGATGGTGGTGGCAGTTGCGATATGGCTGTGGTATGGCTCATGTGTGCGAGTTGCAATGACATGTGTGTTGGGGATTGTGATGACATGTCTGAGGATTGCCAATGCCACTCATGTGCAACTGTCATGCGTGTATGTGTCCATTGTACAGTGCCCTGATGCCTGTGTTTTGTTTCTCCCTGTCTGCAGCGTCAACTGATGAAGAGGGCGGAGAAGGTGCTGTGGAGCACAGCGGCGGGGATCCGACCGACAGCCGGAGACGCAAGGCCCGGCTCCCCTCCCGTGTTGTCATCTCGTCGGGGAGTGAGGAGTCCGGTGCCGCGTCCCAGGCCGCAGCTGCCGGGAGGAGGTCCAAGAGGCGGAGGTTGCAGTTGGACTCCTCGGCAGCAGAAGGGGCAGCTGGGGCCCCACAGGGCCCAACAGGGGAAGATGGCACGGAGTCGTCCAGGTTGGTGGGGGGTTTGGTGGAGGAGGGGGCCGTGCAAGCACCAGAGACAGGGTCTGGAGGTGGCGATCCCACTGGTGCTAGTGGTGCAGTGCAGGACCAGGGACAGGAGGCAGCACAGGCGGCCGCGGAGGTGCCTGTGTGCAATCCTGTCCCCGATCCTGTCCCTGCATCATCTTGCACCAGCAGGGATGCCTACGTCCAGACCCGTTTTCAGGCAGGGGATGAGCTGACGTCAACTGGCCTTCCTCTGCCTGCGGACGTGGCCATCCAGGTCCGGGTTGAGCCTGTCCTGGCTGGTGTGGCGTTGCGTCAACGGGCCATGCGAGGTGACCTGCAGTCTTTTCATGGAGAGACTGCACGTCATCTCGAATGGCTCGTTGACCACGTCAGCCTGCTGGGACAGGTCACCCAGGCCGGATTCCTCCGTCTGATGGGGATTGCTCCGACCCCCTCCTCAACTGGACCCCCTACGCGCCAGTCGTCCTCTGTGCCATCTTCCCACCCATCAGTCACCTGGGTGCCCTGTGGAGCTGCCTCTGACGGTGCGGCCAGGCTGGTGGAGGAGGCATCCCTGCCACAGTCGGGAGTCGGAGGTCCAGCAGGGGTGGCCACATCAACAACTGCACCCCAGCCGGCGGAGGATGTGCAGGCAGCAGGAGGCAGTGCACGGGCAGAGGCAGAGCAGCAGCAACATGGTGGGAGACATGAAGGCTCGGGGCTTTCGACATCGGAGGGGCAGGCATCGGCCGGAGGGCAGGGGGACCCAGGACAGAGAGTGTCTTCCGTGTGGCAGCGGTTGGGCCACGCCATAGGTGCGGAGCGGCGGCGGGCGGAAGAGGCGCGGCTCACAATGGTCAGGGCGGAGAACTCCATGCGGAGGGCCCTGAGGCGGGCCGAGTGCCTCGAGGCAATCCGCAGGGGGTTGGAGGAGGACACGGCGTCGTCCCTGCGGACACACTCGGGGCCATGGAACTGGACCGCCTCCGGGACATCGAACAGGAGTTCGATGATGCCCTGGCCCGGGACACCACGGAGTGAGCCGCTGGACTTGCCCGCCGCCTTTGTATATAGTTCTTTAGTTTTAGGTTTCCTTTCTTTCTTATTATGATTTGGAGTCGACGGACACTGCTCCACTTTTTGTATATAGTTGATTTTTAGGTAGGTTTTTTAGTAGGTTTCCTTTGTTCTGTTGGGCTCATGGACCCTTGGTAGTTTTGTGCATAGTTCTTTATTGCATGGAGATTTTTTTACATTTGACTTTGGACAAAATTTTTTGGGATTCGGATTTCAAGTTTTGTTTTTTTATACGGACATGCAGGTTTTTTTTTCTCATTCACATTGTAGTTTGTTTCCTTTCTTTAGCATTCTTTATTTTTTTCAATACAATTTTGTTTCCATACTTCACTGTGTGATATCATCTCATTGGTTTCATGCATGTCATGTTGTGTGTTTTCCCATTCAATTGCAACCATTGTGTGTGACGGACATGGGTTCATTAGCTTCATGAACATTGGGGGTGTAACATGTTATTTCCATTTCCATGTGGGTGAATGGGTTACTTGGTAGGGCTTTTTGGCTGTGGAGGCTGACCATTACGCACATGATTGGGGATTGTGAGGACCTGGTGGGGGCTGCCCCTGGTGGCTGGGGGGTGGGGGTGGTGGGAGACATTAGTGGGGGCCTGGTGGAGGGTGGCCATGGTGGCAGGGGGTTGGGGGTGGTGGGAGACATGAGTGGGGGCCTGCTGGAGGCTGCCCCTGCACTGCTGGGGGGTGGGGGTGGTGGGAGACATGAGTGGGGGCCTGGTGGAAAGTGAGCCTGGGTGCTGGGGGTGGGGGTGCAGGGGGACATGAGTGGGGGCCTGGTGGAGGGTGGCCATGGTGGCAGGGGGGTGGTGGGAGACATGAGTGGGGGCCTGGTGGAGGCTGCCCCTGCACTGCTGGGGGGTGGGGGTGGTGGGAGACATGAGTGGGGGCCTGGTGGAGGCTGCCCCTGGATGCTGGGGGGTGGGGGTGGTGGGAGACATGAGTGGGGGCCTGGTGGAGGCTGCCCCTGCACTGCTGGGGGTGGGGGTGGTGGGAGACATGAGTGGGGGCCTGGTGGGGGCTGCCCATGGTGGCAGGGGGGTGGGGGTGGTGAGAGACATGAGTGGGGGCCTGGTGGAGGCTGCCCCTGGTGGCTGGGGGGGTGGGTGGTGGGAGACATGAGTGGGGGCCTGGTGGAGGCTGCCCCTGCACTGCTGGGGAGTGGGGGTGGTGGGAGACATGAGTGGGGGCCTGGTGGAGGCTGCCCCTGCACTGCTGGGGGGTGGGGGTGGTGGGAGACATGAGTGGGGGCCTGGTGGGGGCTGCCCATGGTGGCAGGGGGGTGGGGGTGGTGGGAGACATGAGTGGGGGCCTGGTGGAGGCTGCCCCTGCACTGCTGGGGGTTGGGGGTGCAGGGGGACATGAGTGGGGGCCTGGTGGAGGCTGCCCCTGGTGGCTGGGGGGTGGTGGGAGCAGTGCTTTAAGTGGGGCGGGGCCTGCCGGGGCCGGGCCCCGGCAGTCTCCAGAAAGTGGGGCTGAGCCGGGGCCCAGCCGGGGCCCCCCATCCCACACAACATTGGCGGGATGCATTATCCCGCCGCGGCCGCAGCCGCGACGGGAGATGCGCCCGTCATTATGTCGGCCAAGCTGACAGAAGTGCCAGCCAGCCACAGCGACGCTGAGGCTGGCGGCACTTCTGTCAGTTAGTGTAACTCCCTCTGATGACCCCTCATCAGGGTCATCAGAGGAAGTTACTGTCCCATTGTTTTCCCTCCCCAGGTCACTGACCCCCGCGGGCTCCGTGATCTAATATGCAGATTAAATCACGGAGCCCGCGGGTTCGCAGAGGGTGAAAGACGCCTCGGGCTCAGTGATCTATGTGCTCTGAGCAGATAGATCACAGAGCCCGAGGTGCCTTTCTCCGTCGGCAAAGCTTTATAAAAGATGCCTTGAACTGTGTACGTTTCAAGCCATCTTTTATAAAGGTAGAACTATTTATTCTATGTTTATAAAAGACGGCTTGAAACGTGCACAATTCAAGGCATCTTTTATAAAGCTTTGTCGACGGACAAAGCCACCTTGCGGTTTGTTTTGTCCATCATCAACGCTTTAGAAAAGATGCCTTGAATTGTTTACGTGTCAAGCCATCTTTTAGAAACATAGAAACATGTTACAAATATCTATGTTTATAAAAGGTGGCTTGAAAAGTACACAAACCATAGTAAGGTAAGCACACAAGTGTGCGTAACTTACTATGGTTTGTGCACTTTTCAAGCCACCTTTTACAAACATAGAAATATGTAACATTGCTATGTTTAGAAAATATGGCTTGAAAAGTACACACACCATAGTAGTAAGCATACAAACATATACATGCTCACATACATTTATGTGTTTGTTTGCGCACCTTACTATGATTTGTGCACGTTTAGGCCACGCCCCCAATGAAAGCCACGCCCCCAAACGAGGGCCCCCCCTCAATTTCTTACCCCACTTAAAGCACTGGGTGGGAGACATGAGTGGGGGCCTGGTGGAGGCTGCCCCTGGTGGCTGGGGGGTGGGGGTGGTGGGAGACATGAGTGGGGGCCTGGTGGAGGCTGCCCCTGCACTGCTGGGGGGTGGGGGTGGTGGGAGACATGAGTGGGGGCCTGGTGGGGGCTGCCCCTGGTGGCTGGGGGGTGGGGGTGGTGGGAGACATGAGTGGGGGCCTGGTGGAGGCTGCCCCTGCACTGCTGGGGGGTGGGGGTGGTGGGAGACATGAGTGGGGGCCTGGTGGGGGCTGCCCCTGGTGGCTGGGGGGTGGGGGTGGTGGGAGACATGAGTGGGGGCCTGGTGGAGGCTGCCCCTGCACTGCTGGGGGGTGGGGGTGGTGGGAGACATGAGTGGGGGCCTGGTGGAGGCTGCCCCTGGTGGCAGGGGGGTGGGGGTGGTGGGAGACATGAGTGGGGGCCTGGTGGAGGCTGCCCCTGGTGGCTGGGGGGTGGGGGTGGTGGGAGACATGATTGGGGGCCTGGTGGAGGCTGCCCCGGCACTGCTGGGGGGTGGGGGTGGTGGGAGACATGAGTGGGGGCCTGGTGGAGGCTGCTCCTGCACTGCTGGGGTGTGGGGGTGGTGGGAGACATGAGTGGGGGCCTGGTGGGGGCTGCCCATGGTGGCAGGGGGGTGGGGGTGGTGGGAGACATGAGTGGGGGCCTGGTGGAGGCTGCCCCTGCACTGCTGGGGGTGCAGGGGGACATGAGTGGGGGCCTGGTGGAGGCTGCCCCTGGTGGCTGGGGGGTGGGGGTGGTGGGAGACATGAGTGGGGGCCTGGTGGAGGCTGCCCCTGCACTGCTGGGGGGTGGGGGTGGTGGGAGACATGAGTGGGGGCCTGGTGGGGGCTGCCCCTGGTGGCTGGGGGGTGGGGGTGGTGGGAGACATGAGTGGGGGCCTGGTGGAGGCTGCCCCTGCACTGCTGGGGGGTGGGGGTGGTGGGAGACATGAGTGGGGGCCTGGTGGAGGCTGCCCCTGCACTGCTGGGGGGTGGGGGTGGTGGGAGACATGAGTGGGTGCCTGGTGGAGGGTGACCCTGGATGCTGGGGGGTGGGGGTCCAGGGGACATGAGTGGGGGCCTGGTGGAGGGTGGCCATGGTGGCAGGGGGGTGGGGGTGGTGGGAGACATGAGTGGGGGCCTGGTGGAGGCTGCCCATGGTGGCAGGGGGTGGGGGTGGTGGGAGACATGAGTGGGGGCCTGGTGGAGGCTGCCCCTGGTGGCTGGGGGGTGGGGGTGGTTGGAGACATGAGTGGGGGCCTGGTGGAGGCTGCCCCTGCACTGCTGGGGGGTGGCGGTGGTGGGAGACATGAGTGGGGGCCTGGTGGGGGCTGCCCATGGTGGCAGGGGGGTGGGGGTGGTGGGAGACATGATTGGGGGCCTGGTGGAGGCTGCCCCTGGTGGCTGGGGGGTGGGGGTTGTGGGAGACATGATTGGGGGCCTGGTGGAGGCTGCCCCTGCACTGCTGGGGGGTGGGGGTGGTGGGAGACATGAGTGGGGGCCTGGTGGAGGCTGCCCCTGCACTGCTGGGGGGTGGGGGTGGTGGGAGACATGAGTGGGGGCCTGGTGGGGGCTGCCCATGGTGGTTGGGGGGTGGGGGTGGTGGGAGACATGAGTGGGGGCCTGGTGGAGGCTGCCCCTGCACTGCTGGGGGTTGGGGGTGCAGGGGGACATGAGTGGGGGCCTGGTGGAGGCTGCCCCTGCACTGCTGGGGGGTGGGGGTGGTGGGAGACATGAGTGGGGGCCTGGTGGAGGCTGCCCCTGCACTGCTGGGGGGTGGGGGTGGTGGGAGACATGAGTGGGGGCCTGCTGGAGGCTGCCCCTGCACTGCTGGGGGGTGGGGGTGGTGGGAGACATGAGTGGGGGCCTGGTGGAGGCTGCCCCTGGTGGCTGGGGGTGGGGGTGGTGGGAGACATGAGTGGGGGCCTGGTGGAGGCTGCCCATGGTGGCAGGGGGGTGGGGGTGGTGGTAGACATGCATTGTTGATCAGTAGTGCAAGGTGACATGTGGGTTGGCTGGGGGGCATGCCCATGGTGGATGGGCTGCCTGCGGGACATGAGCATGGGTGCAGGGTAGTCCCCCGTGGTGTGGGCTGCCTGCAGGGTCCGTGGAGGTTGTGGAGCGTACACCTGGGAGGGCCCACACGGCCAATTCACGTGTGGTACTCCCCAGAACCCCTGAAATACACATACCTTGCTGAAATCGTGTGTGGAACTTCCCGCGCACCCCTGAAATACACGTACCCTGCTCGCACTGGGCCAATCGCGTGTGGAACTTCCCGCGCACCCCTGAAATACACGTACCCTGATGAAATCGCGTGTGGAACTTCCCGCGCACCCCTGAAATACACATACCTTGCTGGAATCGGGTGTGGAACTTCCCGCGCACCCCTGAAATACACGTACCCTGCTCGCACTGGGCCAATCGTGTGTGGAACTTCCCGCGCACCCCTGAAATACACGTACCGTGATGAAATCGCGTGTGGAACTTCCCGCGCACCCCTGAAATACACATACCTTGCTGAAATCGCGTGTGGAACTTCCCGCGCACCCCTGAAATACACGTACCCTGCTCGCACTAGGCCAATTGCGTGTGGAACTTCCCGCGCACCCCTGAAATACACGTACCCTGATGAAATCGCGTGTGGTACTTCCCGCGCACCCCTGAAATACACATACCTTGCTGGAATCGCGTGTGGAACTTCCCGAGCACCCCTGAAATACACATACCCTGATGAAATCGCGTGTGGAACTTCCCGTGCACCCCTGGAATACACATACCTTGCTGAAATCGCGTGTGGAACTTCCCGCGCATCCCTGAAATACACGTACCCTGCTGAAATCGCTTGTGGAACTTCCCGCGCACCCCTGAAATACACGTACCCGGCCAAATCGCGTATGAGACTTCCCGCGCACCCCGGTATACACGCACACGTATTTTTTGTCAGCGGGTGTCCGTGTTTGTGGGTACCCCTTTGCACGTCATTTGTCCAGGAGGGCCACAGTATAGGACATTCTTCATGGCAGTATATGGGTGCTATTTGTTGGCGCACCTTTTGGCGCACATTTCTTACAGCCACAGAGACGCTACCGCCTGCTTTCTTGTGGCGGTCGTGTTTGTGCCTGTGCGCTGGTTTGAGCGTGCGCTTTTTTGCCCTATTCTGTTCCATGAATACGTGTTGTAGGCGAGCGTGTGGGCGTTCCGCGCACTTGTGCCCTGTACTTCCCCCGTGATGCCCACGTTTTGGCAAGTTGTTCCCCATTCCGAGTGTTACGCCCGTGTTCCGCCTACTTTTGTTGCGTGCGCCGCGCTATGTGCGATTTTCGCTGTGGCCTGTGCGATTTTCGCTGTGACCTGGCGCACGCTGTTAGATGGCCTGTGCGCCATCGTGCGCCGCGCACTTTTTTATCGCACATCCGCTGGTTTTCTCGCGCACGGACTTCCATGAATCGATGTGCGCTGCTTTTCGTGCGATTTTCGCACTTGCACTGCGATTTTCGCTATTCCACTGCGATTCGCACGTTTTTGCCCACTTGCGCCGCGCTAATTATTCCATGAATCGGCTCCATAACGTCTTCAAAAGAACTAGTCTCAATGTGTTTTTTTGTGTGCAGGAACTTTGAAGACGGATGTAGCAAGTCTGGCTATGTATCTTCCCCATACATGTTGAGATACTGGAGTCCCAGGAACCATGAGTCACCCTCGCTCACCACAAATTCCAGGTCAATTACATGAAACATCAGTAAACCCCCTTTTTTATCACTTTTATCACCACTCCCTTCTTTTCTCCCTTTGGAGGGATAACAGAAGTGCAAAGGGCTTCTAGCTAAGTTTCCTTCAATGCAATGATGTCAAATTGTTGTATATATTTACATACACAAATATTTCCAAGCTTTTATATTTGTGCCACAAAGTTATCATGCAGAAACATCTCTGCTTTATTTTTAGAAAAATCTTGATATGGACAAACTGAAGGTCTTATCTTATTCGACACATGCAAAGAGTAGGAATAGCCTTCGGAGCTGCAATCCCCCACTTGAACCACACAAATAAGGTCATCATTGTATTTATTTAATGTATTTATTGTTCACTTGTTAGGCGCTTATACAGGAAGCAAATACGGTTTCAAAGTTCCCACAGGGCAACAGGAAGGGGACACGAGATGATAGACAAAGTAATTACAGCAATGTTAAATAATTAAATACAAAAAAAGAAGAGGCAATAGGGAGGGGAAGACAAACCTACTATGTCTTGTGAGTGGTCAGAACGTGCAAGTGCAGGGGGCATTGTAGGCTGATTATTCTTCCATAAATCAAAAATACTGCACATAACAAGACAACTGGTGGGTACCACTTCAAAACGTCAAGGAATTTGACAGATGAGTAAAAATGCACAGGTGACATCAGTGGCTAATCTGAGGGTAGTTGACTACATAAAATAGTTGTATGTGATATTATCAATGAAAACAAAAACATTGTTGGGTAAAGGATATTTTAAATAAACACCCTTTCCAACATATATTAGGACTGGAACGTTTATAACAACAAACTCCTGCATTAGAATATGTAGGGAAAGTTGTAGATAGTGTGAGGAAAAGATTATGTTCCCCCCACAATGTTTTTTATAACGATAATTAATCTTCAAAGCCTCAAGGCCATACTTCCTGAGGCTTGAGGGCATAGAATTGCCTACAGAGCTGAGGGGAGAATGGTGCATAAGAGACAACAGTGAAAGGAGTCTTGCAGACAAATAAGTATAGGCAATAGCTACAGAAGCCAACAAAGGCAGTGGACAGAAAGGGGCAAAGAATACAAAGACGTTAGGTTCTCACTTGGGGTGCAAACAGAGTAGGGGAAGAATTTCCAACAGGTCACTGGAAATGTTAGCCTTCTGAGCTGGTTGTTATTACAGGGTTTACTCTGAACGCTCATGGAAAGTAGCAGCAGGTGTGGGTTTATGTGTGTGGAAACTAATGAATGAACAATGAAACAATATTTAGAAGACTGAAGCCTTTATGGGTACAGTAGGAATGGAACAGTCACTCCCCCCTGAAACAGGAACCAGCACACTGTTCGCAAATATGGCACAATGGACACGACTGAGATGCGACAAAGGAAAAGGGCAGAGATTGCTTGTCATAAAACCCAGCCGCCAAACTCTGTATATAGGAATATAGGAATATATGGGAATTACTGTGTTCTGTGTTTTTTAGTGTGTAACTGGCCAGTTTCATGCCTATTTTGTACAAACAGCCCAACTATGGTGTAGGAACAAGAAATCTCTGGATTGAAACTCTGCACTAGGATAACACGGACTGAACTGCAGACTAATAACATGGAATGCAAGGCACTGTACCTCTGGACTGGATTTACAAGGGCAGGACAGAGAAATGCAAGCAGGGGAGCAGGGCTGCAGGTCAGGGGACCCAGGGCACTGGAACAGGAGCAGGTTCTGGAAACAGCTGCAAAAGAACACAGCAGAAATCCAAGTATCAAAGGGATGGCAGTGAAATAAACTCAATTGCTCGCTCTTCCTGTAGGCTACTGTTTAAATACCAACCTACCCTGTATGATATGATATGATATGATATGGTATTTGTAACGCGCCTATACACAAGTGTTTCAAGGCGCGACGAGGCAGGGAGGGAGGGAAACAAGGGGAAAACAGACAAACAATCCTACTAGGCCAGGTGTCATTCAGATCGCGCAAGTGCAGAGGTAAGGGGAAAAAGGAGGAAGTGCAGGGGGGAGGAGGTGGGGGGGAAGTGCAGTACAAGGTAAGTAGCGTAAAAAAATAATAAATAATAAATAAAAAGGGCCAGCTGGTGGCAAGTGCGAGGTAAGTGCAGAGCAAGTGCTGGGAAAGGGGCTGTAGGGATACAGTGACAGTCCCACAGTGCAGGGGGAGCCAGGGAGGCAGTGCAAGTGGAGAGTGGCTGGGCCCTGGACCGAGGTTGCTGAGAGTGGCCCAGATGCAGGTTTAGTGCTGAATTCAGTGGGGAGTTAAGCAGGATTAGCAGGGGAGAGGGAGAGAGAAGGCAGAAGCGAAGAGGAAGGTTTTGAGGTGCTTCCGGAACCGGAGATGGTTCTCCTCAAGTTTCAGGGAGGCAGGAAGGCTGTTCCAGAGGGAGGCCCCTGCTGCGGAGAGAGATCTACCCCCAGCTCGTTGCTTCGAGAAGCGGCTGACCATGAGGGAGTTGGAGACGGATGAGCGAAGGGCTCGTGAAGGAAGATATTTAGGAAGAGAGAGTTGGAGGTATTTAGGTCCCAGGCCCCAGAAGGCCTTGTGGACAATGCAGAGGGTTTTGAACTTAATCCTCGCAGCCACTGGGAGCCAGTGAAGAGATTTCAGTCCTGGAGAGATACGGTCCCTGGGCTTGAGGCCAAGGACAAGTCTCGCAGTTCTGTTCTGGATAAGTTGCAGAGGGCGGAGAGTGGAGGCAGGCAGATTAAGATAGAGGCTGTTACAGTAGTCCAGCCTTGAGAGAACCAGGGCTCGAGAGACAGTGAGCTTCTGGGGGAAGGAGAGGAAGGGAAGAATACCTCTGAGGAGGTGCAGCTGGTAGTGTGACTTCTTAGAGACGTCAGATATATGAGGAGAGAAGGAGAGTGTGGAGTCGAAGATGACCCCGAGGTTTTTAGCCTTGCAGGTAGGGGCAGGAAGGGGGCCAAGGGAGGCCGGCCAGAGAGCTGCAGGGAAGGAGGGAGTGGGTGTGCCGATGAGTAGAATCTCAGTCTTACTGGCGTTGAGGCAAAGGTCATTGGCGGCACACCATTCCTGGATAGCAGACAGACAGTCGGAGATGAGGGAAGGAGAGGAGGAGGCTGAGGGTAGCCTGAAAATGAGCTGGGTATCGTCTGCATAGCACTGGAAGTAGGGGCAGAGAGCGGCGATGCGGTGGGCAAGGAGTGCCAGATACTGGTTGAAAAGCCAGGGGGAGAGGTTGGATCCCTGGGGGACACCACAGGTGGAGAAAAAGATGTCAGAGAGGAAGGAGCCCATTTGGACCTGGGAGGGTCGATCGGAGAGGAAAGAAGTCAGCCAGGCCAGAGCCTGACCAGTGATACCCAGGTTATCACGGAGACAGTTGAGCAGGATGGCGTGGTTGACAGTGTCAAAGGCAGAGGAGAGATCGAGCAGAATGAGAACACAGGGAGTGTTGGAATCGAGGTTCAGGAGCAGGTCCTCACGGATGTTCAGGAGAGCAGTTTCCGTGCTTCTGGCCGCTCTGAAGCCGGATTGATGGTCATGAAGATTACCAACAGAGTCAGCATGGAGGTTAAGCTGGGAGATGGCCAGTTTCTCCAGGAGCTTACCCAGGAAGGGAGTAATGGAGATAGGGCGATAATTGGCCGGGCAGGAGGGGTCGGCAGAGGGTTTCTTGAGGAGGGGGTGCACAAGGGAGTGCTTGAGGGGGGATGGGAAGACTCCAGAGGCGAATGAGTGGTTGCAGAAGTCAGCCAGGACAGGAGCCAGGGAGTCGATGTGGTCCTTGATGGTTTTGGAGGAACAGGGGTGAACCTGTTTAGACGAGGCTTTCATAGATCGGACTTGTCTGGAAACCTCATCAGCAGAAAAAGGTGGAAAAGCAGAGAAGGAGGGTGGAGGGGCGGCTGCAAGAGAGCAAGAGGAAGAGCCGGGAAGAGAGGGAGGGAGGAGAGAGGAGGAGAGCAAGGACAGGATGTCCTGAGTTTTTGAGATGAAGTGCGAGGCCAGTGCAGTGCAGAGGGCCTGGGAGGGGACAGGAGAGGTAGAGACTGCAGCAGGGTTGGCCAGCTCCTTGCAGATTTTAAAGAGTTCGGCTGAGTACTGAGGCTGGCTCTTGAGCAGCAATTGAGGCACCATGCCTGAAGGTACTCTGCCTCCTCCCTGTATGGACTGGGAAAAGTGAAAGCAGAACCGGTCCCTAGGGCTTCTGGGGATTGTAGTTCTGAGACTGCTGTATGGGAATAACCAGGTAATGAGAACTGCCAAAAGGTGCAGTATGGGGCAGTATGGGATAAACAGTTTGTGAAATGAAATAGGGAAGTACCAACATCTTGTAAAGGTAAAGTAACAACAGAATTATGAATAAGTATCGTCCTTGGTGGCTTATGATGATGAATTTCGAGTTCTTATTAGACCACAATGTTTGTGGTCCCTCTTGGTGTTCCGGTAGTACTGTTGTGACACGTACTGGGAGTTATATGATATGATATGATATGGCATTTGTAACACGCCTATGCACAAGTGTTTCAAGGCGCGATGAGGCAGGGAGGGGGAACAAAGGGGAGACAGACAACAATCCTACTAGGCCAGGTGTCATTCAGATCGCGCAAGTGCAAGGGTAGAGGGGAAGGGAAAAGCGCAAGGGGGAAAGGGAGAGGGGAAAGTGCGGTACAGGGTTAGAATACAGGATAAATAATAAGGGCCAGCTGGTGGCAAGTGCAAGGTAAGTGCAGACAGGAGCTGGGAAGGGGGGCTGTAGGGATGCAGAGACAGTCCCGCAGTGCAGGGGTTGCCAGGGAGGCAGTGCAGGGGAGAGAGTGGCTGGGCCAAGGATCGAGATCGGTGAGTGGCCCAGTTGCAGATTCAGTGCAGTTTCAGTAATTCAGCAGGGGGGAGGGGGAGAGAAAGCAGAAGCAAAGAGGAAGGTTTTGAGGTGCTTCCGGAACCGGAGATGGTTCTCCTCAAGTTTCAGGGAGGCAGGAAGGCTGTTCCAGAGGGAGGCCCCTGCTGCATAGAGAGATCTACCCCCAACTCGTTGCTTGGAGAAGCGGCTGACCCTGAGAGAGTTGGAGGCGGATGAGCGAAGAGCTCGAGAAGGAAGATATTTAGGAAGAGAGAGTAGATATTTAGGCCGAAATACAGTGTGTGATGGTGTTTAATGAGGTTTACAGGCCCATATCTCCAGGTACAGCATGAGGGCTCTGGCTATAATGCTATTTTGACCCATGTGTGGAGGAGATGGACAGTTAAAACCATAGCAGCAATCTACGTGGGGAGTTTGCAGGTAATTTACTGCCTCCCAGCTGTGTATATAGAAACATTCTGCGTGAGTGCAGGTCTTATTAATCTGGACTGGGCTGTCTTTTCCAGGTGGTAGTTTGCGGGGTGGAGGGAGAGCAGGGTCAGGTCTGAAAGGTGAAGATGGGGTTCTGTGCTTCGGTGGCATACAGCTTCAGGCAAAGAGGGGAGAAGTAGGGTGAATTGGCATGCCATGATCACTCCTTTCAGGTGTGGCCCGGGATGAGAGCAGTACTGGTGGTGGGTATTTAAGTACAAAGCTATGGAGAGTAAGCACAGCGCTGAGAGCCCTCCAGGTGACAGTGACCAGGGGAGTCCCACGGCTCTCCCTCCTTGGCCAATTCTGAGATTTACATGCTATGCCGACTGGCATGACCTGGGACATAATATCCCTTGTCACCCATTAAACAAGCACTGAAGACCGTTCATTGGTTGTCAGTGAAAAAAGTAATCACATTTAAGCGGATCTATCTGGGTTATAGAGTCTGCATGTCACTTGGATACATGTGCACACACATGGAAGATGCAATGCAAATCAAAGCCAATTCGAGTCCTTCAACTGGGACATCCACATTTTAAAAGTCAGAAGGGGACGGTGACTGCTCATTGGCAGTGTCAGCCAAAGAGAATTGGGACTTGTTGCCACCTGATGCCAGGTCTCAGGAGGAGCTCAGGAATTTGCGAGCTTAACTAAATCATATCCTTATGCAAATGACTTTTGGTTTGTTCCAGTGACTAACTTGATTACATGATATGATATGATATGGCATTTATAACGTGCCTATACACGCGTGTTTCAAGACATGATGCCCATGTTCTGAAGCCACTAGCTAGTGAAATGTAATGTTCTTAACTACAAGATGGGGATACCATAGCATGAGGTGAGCGGCAATAATACCCATCACCTCATAATCAGTACAGTCTTAGCTGTACCCATTACCCATGTCTAATTAATAGTGTCCTTGCATTTGGCATTCTTAATCTTTTCAAATATAGGTTCAGGCTACGAATGGATAATCTGTTCAATTATTAGATGTCAATGACAGAGGCATTTTTTGGAGGGCACACCTGCCATTGGTGCAGCTTTGTTGTGCCATGAAGAGAAATGATAAGCCAGGAAGGAGGCTTTCAGCGGAAGCAGGATAGACATTGGTGAGTAAGAAATTGAAGCCGGAAAAACAGCTGTAAATGTGCACAAAGGTGAACCTATGCATCAGGATTTTATTGCACAGCTTGACAATAGCAGATTTCTTAACAGTCCCTGACAAATTACAGACAGTTGTTAATAGCAGAGCTGAAATAACGGATGCCTGGCCTCCATCTCTTAAATGGGCAGCCTGTTTCAGTTACCTGTGGTAAGAAAGGATATTGATCATACAGCAGCCTTCCAACATCAGAACACCTGCTTCTTGTTGAAGATTCCTTAACTTTAATTTGCAGCATGACATTCAGGGCAGATCGTGTGCGGACTTAAACATTCTGAAGGCAGAGCACACAACTGAAATATGGTTATGTGTTAGTATCCAATACAAATTGCCAACAGGCACTACCACATCTTACTGAATAAATCAAGGTTTAACAAACATAGGCATCACCGTAGGTTAATGTTTGGCATCTGGTTGAATGAATGCTCTGATTGTAAGTTGTATCTTCTCTGATTTGATAAGTTCTCTTCTATGGTCCACTACCCTTCTATAATTATGGGTGGCAATAACTGGTGTTATTTTTCTCATTATGCCTCAAATGTGTGGAAACATTCATATTCACAGTTTGTTTTCCAGAATGTAGTAAGAGCTGGCCACGAATATACTCAGATATCAGGGTAAACGAAAACGTTCCAAGCCTTGCTTCTCATCCACACATGCAGCTATTGTACTATTGCAATTGGAAATGGGATTACAATAATTGCACCTTTTAATGTAGACGTGTGTTATGAACTCATTATATGAGGTATGGACACATATAGGCTTCTTTATAGTAGCCCATCACTGAAATATATCCATACCTCATTGGACTGGAGGGATGCCAAAGCAAGGTAAATGCAAGAGTTACCCTCACACCTCTGCTGTGGAGTTTGATTCCTTGCTACCAATTATTTGTATTTGTATTTTATTGAATTTATATAGCACTTTAATCCAAAGTGCTTTACATGAGAACAAGAAGAAATACAACAAGCATAGGATGGCAATTCTGAATTACAAAATGGTCAGGAACCAAGGGGCTTCCTCATTCGTCTTTCTTCCTGTGACTCGTCATGCAGATAAGGCGAGGTGGAAGAGGGAAAGGGACAGTGAGGTGTGAGATTAAGAAAGAAACACATTACCGGTGTACTTGTTACATGTACCTAATCAGTGGCAGTATAACACTAACATTGATCAAGCCAATGGGTCTTGCTTTTGTACAGCAGCAATGTTCTGTGGTGTGGAAGGGGCTACACAATGGTTCTCATGAATTAACATAGCATCTTAGCAACATAGCATGTGGAAGTCTAGGTCGCAGTGGTGCTTGCAACATTAAGAGAAAAGGCATTGAGAAGTGGGGCGCAAGTCAACATTGTGGGGTTTTTAACAGCCCTGAAAGCAAGGGAACTGCCGAGAGATACCAAAAGCTGTAAAGATACTGGCCTCTATGTGTGTGGTGCATCCGGTTGACCCTCTCTAAGAAGATCGATTCTGAACTCCACTGAGGCAAAGATGGTTCGCAGAAGTGGATTTGAAGCATGCTGAAGATCTAGGCAAATTCCCAGGGAAGCAATGGCTACAGGAGAACGAAAACTGGGAGACTTAGTGTCAGCCAATATTGTTAACACAGCAGACTAGCAAAAGGGAGGAAAACAACAGTTCTCTTTACATCCTCAAGCGAGTCTGCAATGTAGGTGCCTTGATGAACTCGGTGTATAAAATCACGTATGAAACAACAGAATTGAGATGGAGAAACATGAAGGCGGAGAGACACATTGGCCGGGCTTATTAAACTGATTTGGATCAAGAAAGTAACTCTCTCAATGTGGTTGAGAACCTTATGCCGTGGAAAATTCCGGGTATGGCTACGAAATACCACCCTAGTTCCGACTGCAAGATCGGGGGAGAATCTCTTGATACAAAACATATTCGAGGAGGATGAGGAGGAGGAAGAGAAGGAGGAGGAGTGCTTTTATCATGGAATATAGCCGGGGTGGAACAGAAATGGAAGGATGGGATTTGGTAGTCCTTTCTGGATATATGTATACTGGAGAAAACGTGGGCTATAGAGATGCTGTAAAATGCATATATAAAAACCCGGTGGAAGGCCAAAGGCGGGCTATTGAAGATGGTAGCTAATGGTGAGATGAAATCGCATAGCATCCAGCTTGATGATGACTGGATTTGACCCCATTAGCCAAGCAGCCAGGGAACACAACGGCTAACCCAACTTGGAGTCACTGGGCCAGTATCTAGTACATCTTGAAGAGTTACCTATGTGCAATTTACCAACCTACATTGTTTAGAGTGGAGATTTCAACATATATATAAATGGTTCGGCCTCCGTGGTAAACCACCACAGAGAAACCTACAGCCAAGAGATTTAAAACGTTGGGTGATTGAAAGGAGCAAACTGTGGACACCATCACAGGACTGGCAGAGATGTAATAGTTTCATTGGAGAACCCAATCTGATATACAAATTAACACTGCTGGCATAGCAAGGAGTAGAGGGCATTGGAGAATGTGTTTATTTCCGCTTTATGGATGCCAGATGCTACTGACATAGAAATAATGTAAATGTAAAGTAAGTGGTATTGCATTGAACACTTCTGACACATTTGTTTACCTGCCCTGTAATAAAATTGGGAATCATCATTGGGACAGTGGGAGAGGCAGATGCAAGACCTCAGATTTTGACGGGTGTAGGTCAGAAGCACCTGTTTCATGTGTCTAAATGTGCTTTCTATGGGATTGACACAGAAAAGGAGGCATATATTATCCACAGGGAAGTTCCCAACATCTGTTAGACTACAGTGTGTTGGGACTGGCTAGATGCTGATATTGATAAGTGTGACAGGGGCGAAATGGGGAGCTAAGACATTTTCGGGATAAGTGTTGATAATCGAATGGCTAGGACTCTGGGACCTACATTTGAGGGATTTGTGTGTATGCGTGGGAGTGTGAGGAGCTCTTAGAAGGGAGTTGGTTAGCCAGGGAAGAGTGGAGTAGGACTTAGAAGGCAAAACATCCTGAGCCCCGCACTCCTACTGCCCTTTTGAAGACATGTTACGTTTTCATTAGCTCACATTGGCACTCTCCCTCTCTCTCTGTTGGTCTCAAATAGATACATTGTACATCATTTGAAAACAAAAAAAACAACCATCTGCAAGTTTATTTTATTTTATGTTTTACATTTATAAAGTGCACAAAACAGCCCTGGGGCATTGTGGCACTGTTACAGAGGTGCTTCCTTAATTCCAAGGACAATTGGTGAGAACGCATCTCTGTGGTTCTTGCTTGCATTGAACCTAATGCAGACAGATGGCTGTTACATTGATACAGAAATGGAAATGATACAGGCTAAATGGTTCAGGTACAAGACAGAATGGCCAGGTCTCAGTCCGATGGCAGGAGACCTTCCCGGTTTGGAGGAGTGGGAGGGCGTGAAACACTGTGGTGAGCTAATTGAAGAGAACGGTTTTGAGAGATTTGCGGAATGCTAGGTGAGAGGTCTCATTTTACAGGATTGTAGGGAGGGAGTTCCAGAGTTTGGGGGCTAGGAAAGTGAAGCTGGTACCTCACGCTTTGGCCCATTTGAAGGAGGGGACTTTAAACTAATTATAATGATGTGACCTTATAGGTCTGGATGAGGTGGCTCTAATTACTGTGTCAGCAAGATAAGGTGGGGCAGTATGTGAGAGGCATTTATGGGTTATGGTTGATGTCTTGAAGAGAATCCATTCTTTGACCGGAAGCCAGTGGATTCTTGTCTGGCAAGGGAGATGTGCTCCCTTTTAGGGATGCTGAGGGCCGCCCTAAGGGCATTATTCTGAATGATTTGAAGTTTAAGATTTTTTGACAAGGTACCGGTAAACAGGATGTTACAGTAATCTAATTTGTCTCCAATGGTGGCTCTGGCTTTGGAGAGGCTGTTACTTGTGGAAAGATAAGGTTAGACCGCATTGATTAATTTGGGTGTGAAAGCAGCTGGGGACACAACAGCGCTAACTTGATGTATCATAGAGAGATCGGAGTCAATGTACACCCCAAAGGTTTTGACTGCAGTTGACACAGGGATTTAGGTGTTGTCTATACTAAAGGAGTTTGTCAAGCTTGGTGAGTATTTCCTTTGGGCCTACAATGAGAGCTTGTGTTTTTCCTCGTTGAGGCATAGACCATTGGCTGCCATCCAGGCTTGGATGGTGGTGTAGGTTTTGCTTAGTGTTTCTGTGTCTCTTTCATAAGTGCCAGTGAGAGAGAGAAGTACTTGTGTATCATCGGCATAGTTGGTGTAGGCTATGCAGAGATTGTCCAATTAATTGAAGAGAGGAAGGGTGAAGAGATTACACAGGGTGGGAGAGGTACAGGAGCCCTGTGGGACTCCACAGTGTATTGTAGTGGGAACTGCTTACGCCTGTCCTGAGAAGACCTTCATGGCTCTCCCTTCAAGGAAGGAAGTGACCCAGGCAGTGGCTTCTGGAGAGAAGTTGGCAGATGATGGTTAGGGGTAGTCTGGAAACTCCACTCATTGCCATAAGATACATGCTAATGGTACTAAGGGAGCACATAAGCCTTGGTTTAGAGAAAGGGCTGGATTAAATGTAAGCATAGCAGTCACATTTTGCATATTTCTGATGGGAAACTGACCGGTCGTTTCATACAATAACTAATTTGTGATAGGAAAGATACTGATGGCTGGAGTTAAGCCCGTGTAGTGAATTCTTCCATGTACAAGTGTTGTGTTCCTGCTGTAATCTGTGATTTGTGTAATGGCCATGACACAGCTAAAACATAGTGGCCCTCATTACGACCCTGGCGGAAAGTGACTGACCGGACCGCCACAGCGTAAATAGCGTTTCCGCCATTGCACGAAGGAGCAAAGTGCGGCCCATTCCGACCCATCGGGCACGAGCACCACGGCATGGCGGAAGTGCAAAGTCCGCGATGGCGGAAATGACCCCAAAACGGCCCACACTGCCGCCGTACGGCGCCCTAGGTGCAATACCGCCACCCATCACAGCGGACACCGCAGTGTGCGCCTACCGGAAAGTACGGTGACCGGAAATATACGGAAACGGAAGTAAAAACATGGGCCCGGAACGGGAAACATCCCGCCGTACACCTATAAAACCACTAAAACCACACAACCACCAAAAACACTACCCTGAGACACACCCCAACCCGTCATCCACCCTAGCGAAACCAAGAAAAATGGGAAAAGTAGCGAAGAAAGCGTGCGACCGCAAGCGGCAGGTCCACTTCTCCCGTGAGGAACTCACCGTGCTAACAGAGACCCTCCAGGAGAATGCAGCCGTCGTCTTCTCCACGCAAATGACCAGGACGGCACTTGCAAACAAGAAGGCCATATGGGCTCTGGTGGCACAGCGGGTAAGTGCGGTGGGGACCGCACCCCGCAACCCACAGCAATGCCGAAAGCGATGAGACGACCTGCGGATACGCGTCCGCAGCATACTCTCTGCCAACCGCAACATTGCCACAGCCACCGGGGGAGGTCCTGAATCACCCATCAAGTTGACCCCCTGGGAAGAAATCTGTGCCTCCACCATCGGAATGGAGAGCATAGAGGGAGTCGGAGGGATGGAGAAAGGAGTGCAGACATCCAAAGATTCAGGTAGGTGGGCCAGATAAAACAATGCCAAATCCACAAAGTCCATTCATGTGAAGTACCATGTGTCCACATAGTGCAACAGAAACACATGTCCAGGAGAACGTCCACACACATCGGCCTGATAGCGCACGTTAAAACCCACAATAAATACATAATTAATTAAAAACCCCTAAAACACGCACTACACGTGCAGCAGGCACACCCTAACTGCAGGCTGCCAAACAACTGCACCCTCACTCCACACACAAATGAAACCACCTCCAAGGCCCCGACCCAAATCACCCTCAGGTACCACCCCAATGCATGTGATACAATGCCATTCCAATTCCCACAGACCCATCAATAACCCTCGCCCTCCTTTACTCCACCACAGGGTCCGATCCAAACGACGAGCATCAGGACACCCCTACCAGCACACCTGCAAAGAGGGCCAAGACCAACGGCCAAAGACCCTCCACCTCAGCTGCACGCATCAAGACACGGCAGCAGCACAAATCAGGTGGCAGCACAGAGGAGGGAACATCAACAGGCACCCCAGCAGCCAGCATGCCCACAACACCACCACCACAGGTCCCCCCAACGGATGCCACAGAAGGCACTGCCTCTGGTGGCAGCAGCACCATAGGTGACACCCCATTGATGGCAGCATGCTCCGACACAGAAGACGGGGATGTCGAAGTCAGATCCATCCATGACCTGTCCCAATCCCCCTGTCTGTCCCATCCCGTACAACATGAGGATGCCACGCAGGGGCACCCACAAGACGACGACTGGCCATCCCCCACAAGCCCTGTGGCAAGGCAACATGAGGTCCACAGCCCCTCTGTGACACCCCCGCAAATGGCCATGGCCCAGCAGAGGCAACAGTCCCTCGACCAGTTAATCGTGCAACAGCAGCAACTGGCCACGCTCCTCAAGGACCATGCCGATGAATGTGGGGGCACTAAGGCAGACATAGAAACATCAACTGAGACACTTAGGGCAGAAATGGAGAGAGGTACAGAGACACTAAGGGCACAAATGGAGAGAAGCACCGAGAGCCTGAGGGGGGAACTGCATGCGACGTCCAAAGACGTATGTGCCGAACTTGCCGCAGTGCGCCGTGTGCTCACTGAGCTCTCGCAAACCCTCAGGGACATGCATGGACGTGAGCAGGCAGAGACGTCATCCGTTGCAAGTTCCGTCCAGGGCAGCCCCCAACGTAGATCTGGGAGGAACCTGCGCTCCACAGGCAGGGGTGCCCCTGACACCCGCAGAGGGGGCTTGCAATAGCGACTGCCCACTGACAATGAGCATCTTTGGACACTGGTGTTCGGGGGGGAGGTAGGAGGGTGGAGGGGGTGTGTTGGGCTCACTTGGGTGGCGGGTCGATAGGGTGTTCAACATGATATCACATATGCCATAAACAGTGCACGATCAACCAATGAGATGTGTGGACATTGATCTTTGTGTACTAGGCCATCATAGGCGTACAGTCCATATTGTGCATGTCCCAGACACACACAGTGCCACGAGTCCCGTGTCCATGTATCAGCCACCAGGCGTGAGTGCTAGAAGCATGCATCAATGAGATGCTGACGAATGTCACGGCCCTCCGGTGCCTCGCAGACTCCTTGAGGTGCTGCCACATCCCCACCCTCATCATGACCATCATCAGGTGCTTGCAGTTCTGCGTCAGGGGGCATGGGCACATTTCTACGTACGCACATGTTGTGGAGCATGACACATGCCATGACCATCTTTGCAACCTTCACATGGCGGTACAGGAGTGCCCCGCCAGACCTGCTGAGGCAGCGGAAACGACCCTTCAGTAGGCCGAATGCCTGTTCAATGACTACACGGGTACGTGAGTGGGCATGGTTGTAGTCCTCCTCATGCTGGTCCCGTGGGTTCCGGACTGGTGTGAGGAGCCATCTCTTCAGTGGATATCCAGCATCACCTGTATGTGGACGATAAACGTATGATGTGGAATGCCATTGCTACGTACGCACACCCCCCCCCCCCCTTCCTGCCAGGTCATTGCCGAATCACATACCCCACATTATCATGCATGTAATGAGACTCACCGAGTAGCCAGGATCTGTTCCCTGTGTGTCGCTCCATGTAGCGTGGTATTGTAGAGTTCCTCAAGACCATAGAATCATGGGTTGATCCAGGGAATCGGGCACAACAATGTGTAATGATCCTGTTGGAGTCACACACCATTTGTACATTCAGGGAATGAAATTGTTTTCGGTTGCGGTACTGGGCCTCCATGGCATGTGGGACGACCAATTCCACATGGGTGCAGTCGATGGCACCAATGCAACCCGGTATGCCGGCAAGTGCATGGAATCCCACTTTTGTGTTGGTAATTTCCTGCTCCGAGCGTGGTAGATAGATGTAGTCGTCTGCGTGCTGCAGGAGGGCATCGAGCACTTGCAATAGTGTCCGTGAGAACAGTGGCTGAGAAATGCCATGCAACTGTCCGACTGTGTGCTGGTAGGTGCCTGTGGCCAGGAAGTGTAGTACAGACACCACCTTCAGTAGGGGTGGGATGGCGGTTGGGCTATCTATCATGCTGACAAGGTCAGCCTGTGTCATGTCCACAATGGCGGTTATGGTGTCCCGGTCCAGACGGTAGAGGGTGTGGATCTGCTCATCAGTGAGGTTGAACGGATGTGCTCGGAGGCGTGGGATTGCGGGCTGCCTGCGTGGTGGTAGTGGCTGTGCTGGCGGCCCTTGCTGGCCCTGCCTTGCCCTCCTCCTCCTCCTGCGTCTCCTCCGTGCGGCCGGTTGTAGTTGGTGTTCGTCTTCTTCTTGGAGTTGGAGTACTTGCAGTGCTATCAGGTCCCCCAGGGCCAACATCGCGAGTCCTGCCGGTAGCATTTCGGAGTGGGTGTGGTTGTGGGAGGAGACTGGGTGTGCAATTTATGTGTTTTCAGGCTGTATGGCCTCCACCTGTGGTGATTCATTCCACCTGTGCAAACTGCTCTCCCCTTTGGCCGAGCACGTCCCGCACACAACGCTGCAATTCGAGGAATGGCATCTTGCTATTGCAATCATGTATTTGTACCCGATGGCCGTGTAACATTGGTTGATATGTTCATTCTGCTGTGGTCCCATTGTTTCACATACTATCTGTGCAGTCGCGAACAGACTTGTGAAGGGTCAGTGGTACGTAGTACTCGAGTAACGGTGGGCCCTCATGCATCACTGTACCGAGTTGCAACGACGGGCGGGGCGTCCCATTTGTGGGTGAAGGCAGTTGCCATTTTCACACACAGCCGCACTAGATGGATTAATTTGTGATTTCAAACGGCCACAGATGCCTCTTCGACGTGATGTTGCAAATGAGGAATTCGAAGGGCGGCGCTTTCGGTTTTCAGCTAGCGGCGAGGAAATGCCCACAGGTCTGACTGCAAATATAACGTTCTATTGTTCAATGTCCTTGAGACAGGGGCCATGGCGAGGATGCAATGATTGATATGAATGGTTTGGGATGCGCAATAGCGACGTGGGCGATGAGGCCGGACGTTCCCAAATACATGTTACTTCACTACACTGGAATTACGGGCTGGGGCACTGTGGATTTTGCAGGCTGCATAACGCACAGACTCAATGGATATTTCTAATGTTATGTGAGTAAATATTCAGGCGTTTTAATCCCGGGATGAGGGAATGATGAATGGATGCATGGGCAGGTGATTTGATACAGAGTTTGCCATGTACAGGGCTTCTTGGAATCTATCCGCCTCCCCTGCGCTATGTGATGCAGGGCTGCCATAGTGGGACCATCGTCTATCTGGCCTTGTTGAGCCCTCCCTGTCTCGACGCGCCCTCAGACACTTGTGTCCATGCACGTTACCAATCCCATCAGATGGATTCTGTTTTCACAGACGCATGCACAGGTACACTCGTTTGTGATGGTGTTTACACCTCGATATAGATAGTTATGAGTCGCAAGTGGTTTTTGGGTGGTGATGATCCTTTGGAGTGGGCTAGCATGCATATGGCTGTGGAGTTAGTGTGATCATTGAAGTGAGTTGTTCGAATGTAGTTCTGATGGCCATTCTATTCTTTTTCTTTTCTTTTGGTTGACAGGTATCTCCTCCCCTTTTGCCACTGCCATCTGTATGCCACTCCTGCAGATGGCTTTTACTCCCGACACCTGCTGCTTCGTGTTAATCAGTGGAGCAGCATTACGATCTTATGGGACGATCGCCAATGGGCCACATGCCCTTACGCAGTACTGGTGGCTCGGAGCAACATTTCGGCCTTTCAGCTGGACTAGTGCCTCCCCATTGGGACGGCCCTGCGGTTCTGTGCGCTTCCATGTTGCCTTTTCGTACGTGAATGTGGCTCTGTGTACCATGATGGAACAGGGCGTCACACAAGTAGTGGCTGGTCATTTCTTGCGGATGCAGCCCACAATGGTGAAATGTGTTTTGGAGTTCATGGCCTAATGGCTGTATGGGCTTGGTGATTTTGTTGTGCATTAAATTTCTATTCTGATTTGGCCCGTGTAGCGTTCTTCTTTGCAAGTGATGTGGCATATTCCTATTTGGGGAGCGATGTATTGTGAGGAGATCTGCATTGGGTTCCAGCTTCGGAGTTTAGTTGCGTGGTACTGTACTGGGCGCGTTTGCCTACGAAGCCCAGTGAGGTCAGGGATGGGGGCTGCCAATATGACTGTTTGAATGTTGTCATGCTCAGGGGCGGGGGATTGGGTTTTGTGTAACAGATGCCGGTCAGCCAGGTGGACTGGTGGCATGATGTGATTTTCGGAATATTGCTGGTCACAGGTGCCTGTGTTTGCGTGCGTTTCGGGGGGGGGGGACTGTGGTCATGTCCATTGGATTGGCTTCTGTATTCGTGCCATCTGTGCCCTGCAGCTCCCATTGGCCCCTCTTGTGTTTCTTTTGTTCGTTGGCATGCATGGGTGACTTGTACATTTCACTGGTTGCATTGTGACTTCATTGCACCTACGGGGAGTTGTACTTTGTGGGCAAGGAGCGGTGTACAGGCACTCAGTGGGGCCGTTTACGGTTGATTCGCGATGCCGTACTTCTCACCATGGCGGAATGGTACATTCCGCCATGCTTGATGGCGTTAGGTACATGTCCGCTAGGGTCGGAATTAGCGTACCCTTGCGCCATGGTGGTGTTTACGGTTTGGCATGGCGCGCGCGCGCGTGCTTGGTGCAGTTAGCGTTGGCGTTCACTACGGTGTCGCTAATGGCTTCGTACTTTGCGGTGACAGGTCATAGTCGCACCGAGCGCTATTCGATGGCGGTATTGCATTTCCGCCATCGTTTTCCGAATTCCGCCAGGGTCGTAATGAGGGCCAGTGTCAGATTTCTGCTGAGTAAATAAATGATGTTAAGGATAGAATTAGATTAGTGAGAGACGTTAATAGCATTTGGGAATTTTGCACAGCAAATGGCAACTCATGTCACCTCACTTAGTATCAGTAATGCTGAGGAGCGGAGAAAGTGAGATTGAAAGTTGTGGGTTTATCAAAGGAGAAACGAGAAGCACTGCATATTACATGAGTTATGAGAGAACAATAGAAAATGGTGATAACAAGGCTGACAGATCAATGGAAAGAAAGGTTGAGGCAAAGCCATCTAGAGCCTGGCAAAGCTCATGATAGCAGGAGTTTTGCTCCATTGTGATTTCACAAGATGTAGTCTATTGCATGGACGTGGGCTGCAGTATTCAAGAAAACGTACGGAATGGGTTCATCGAAGCAGCATACAAGAAACATGCCAGTGTGTGAGGTGCTGTGTCTCAAGAGGCCCAGAGAGGCATTAGGTTGCTGTAGACATAATTGGGTATCACTAAAGTGCAATTATGTTAGGAAAACTATAGGGCTAAGAACGTAGTTTGTGCAGCATATGTGTGAAGAACCTAGGCAAGCATTGTTAAATCCACTGTATTAAGAGGGGTATTACCCTTAATTCCGAATGCAATTGAGGTGGGTTGATTTTAGGCCAGTCTTATCTTGCATATGCCTGTGGACTAAAAGGGCCATCACAGTATACAAGGTGGTGCTGGTGCACACCCTTAGCCTTCAGACATCCTAGCGGATCCACTGGATTAGTTGGACACCACATTCTTAGAAAGCATGGTGCTCACTCATACATCTGGAGACATACACATGCACTGAATATAAGTTACATTTTACTTATTATATATGAATACTATTTAGAAGTGTCCTGCTGGGATTATAACCACGGTAACTGGCTGCAACATTGTGTACTAGGTCTTTTTTTATTATAAACTTCAAGATGCCCTACAACGCTTCAATGCAGTTATGAACACAGCAGCACTTCATCTTGAGCCTATTTCCACTAAGCATGTGTGGTAGGAACAGGGAGTAGATGGGATCAGGA
This sequence comes from Ambystoma mexicanum, assembly GCF_040938575.1. Taxonomy (NCBI): domain Eukaryota; kingdom Metazoa; phylum Chordata; class Amphibia; order Caudata; family Ambystomatidae; genus Ambystoma; species Ambystoma mexicanum. The sequence continues at coordinate 699,470,737 of NC_090930.1, forward strand.
CATTTGCCCACGCGGTGCTCATCAGAGAGAGACAGTGGCTCATAATGTATTTGCTTTTTTGCAAAGGTGTACACATATTAGATCAACATAGGGTCCCCATTTCACAGAAGCAGGGCCATGGGAAGGGTGGCAGATGATAATGGACTTCATAGCCTGCTTGTCAAAGTTTCTATTTCAAACTAAATTGAGAAAACATGGCGACAAGGAAATTGATTTTAAATTTAGGAACAGATTTATAATCTGTAAAATAGGTACCATTATTTTTAGCATTTTGAAGCTGTTTGCATGTCTGCGTTATTAATATGTGTGTGCATTCTAAAAGTACATTTGTTATGGATTGAATTTAATTGTGTATATATGTGCATTATTTGCTCTTGGTGTTAAATCAAATGGTTCATGATTATGAATGGTTTGTACTAGCAATGGTTGCCATCATTTGAATGGTTACTCATAGCGTCTGCTAGTTATTGACAATATATCTTCAGGTGCTGCCTACATTTGGCAGGTAATGCTATGATTTGTCTGGTACTCAAATCGCATGGTAGATATCCCAATCAAATTCCACTTGCTGCTACCATATGCTAAGGTACTCACATCATTACTAGGTAATGCCAAGATCTGATCTGAAGCCCACGCTTTCCCAAGAATTGCCACCAAACGTTGAGGTATTGAGGCCATAACCATCGTTCAATAGCCCCTCAAAAACCTAGGTACATTTCGATGAAAAGGTCAGGTACTCACACTTTTTTACAGTTATGATCATCTATCTACAGGTACTCACTTCATTGCCACATACTGCAGCGTTTCATGCATGAAGCCATGCAATTATGAGGTTTTGCCATTAAAAAGCCACGTATAGTGATGAAGAGAATATTTACTCAGGTATTGACATCTCTTGCCATTCAAAGCCCAAGTGCTGACACCATTGTGAGGTATTGCCCTCAGAAAGGCAGTTACTTGCTCCATTGCCTGATATTGTAATCAATATTCAAAACACTCTATGTATTAGTAGTTATTGCTATGAAAACTGTGTGCTCAGTTTACTAAGCTTATATTGTAATCAAAACATCAGATACACCAAACATTTGGCAAGTAATGACATGCCATACCTAAGTACTCCCTACACTGACAGGAATTGACGTGAGCTGACCAGGTCTTTGTACCATTTCGAGGTCTTACCCATCAGAAGCCCAGGTGCCTACATCATCGGCAGGAATTGACATTCAATATTCAGACCCCCCTACTAATTGTCAAATATTTCCCTCAAAATCCCTGGCAATATTGCCATTGGCATGTATTCGCTTCAAAATTGAGGTACTCACGCCATTGCCAGGTACTGCCATCAAAATCACAGGTGCTCACGCCATTTTCATGTATTGCCGACAAAAACACAATACCACAATTCTCACATCAACACAGTAATGGCCAGCAATCAAGTGACAGCACTCTCTCGGCTCTCAGCTTTGTATTGAACTCATTGGTTTCAGTCTTTGAACTATTAAAAATGGAAGTGCAAATACAAGCTGGGGTGTTGCTCAAATTAACAAACGAAACAGCTAAAACTGAATCAGCAATTGTGGGTTTAAGCACTGCTATGAACAATATTTTGATCCCTAACTTAAAGGAAACGCAACTCGAAGGGGTGAAACAGGGTCTTGATATGGCATAAATTTTTCTCCTACTTAAAGCAGGGAAAAAAGAAAGTGACGGTACCCATGAGCTGATTAAAGAACGTTCAGAAAATGTGCTACTTTCCCTGAACCTTAGGCAAAACCCAAATGTAGAAGGTCAGGTTGAAAACCCTCTTTTCGATGATACCCCCCTCTCGGAATTTGTCTTGGAGGAGTTTAGAAGACTAGCAAACATGGTTGTCGATGATGAGGAGGGGGTCAATGACATCCCAGTACTAGTGAAGGATATAACCACTAAAGAGCTAGTCATTGTGGAGGATACTTGGATTCCAGCTTCCTCTCAAAACTACAAAGGAAGAAGAAAAATAATACTGAAAAGGGTAAACCAAACCCAGCCAAAAAATCCTCTTCAACAAAAAACAAGATCGCAAAAAAAAGACAAAAAATCAGAAAGGACAAACAGGTGTGAACCAGTTTCTGAAAAATGTGACACTCCCTGTGGAAGAGGAACCCATTCAAGCCCGTGCTCCAGCTCCTCCTTCTGCTGAACCAGATCTGGTGGTGGTTGATATCCTAGCAAGTCCAAGTTCTCTTCCCCCAAGAAAAAATTGGGGCAGAAAGGCTGTCCTAGGAAAGAAACTAATAAAAGCCCAGCGGGATAAAAAATCCAATGCTCAAGTATTGGTCTTCAGATGGATGTAGTAAACTCTCCAACGAAGATAAAATGCAAACAAAGCGGGGGTATAGGGCAAGCAAATATTAAGATAGCCCCAATATTTCTGAGGAAAAAAGAAACTAAGGCTCAAAATTCTGCTTTAGTTATAGAAACAGCTGGGGAGCCTGCAAAGATTAAGCTGAAATTAGCGCCAATGTTTGCAAAGCGAACAGAGAAGAAAATGCATAGTCCTGAACCATTAACCCCTCATCACGTCATACAAGAGGGAGAGAGGCAGGAACTCCCAGTTTGTACTGAGAACACATGGAATGGTCTGGGGAAATATAGAAAATTGGAGCTCCCCACTGGAAGCAGTCCCTGTGAGGGGCTTGAACCATTCCCCATCCTAAATCCTGCCAAGGCCAAGTTCACAGAAGAGACAGAGGGCCTCATTACGACCCTGGCGGAGTGGGTTTACGCCAGCGTTATTCGCGGCGGACCCGTCCGCCCTACTACGAGTTCCCGTAGCGCCATGGAACGTTTTCCGCCTGGTTTTTCCGGGCGGAGAAATCCATGGCGCTACGGGACCTTGTTGTTAATTACGCCACCGTATTTTACGGTGGCGCAATTAACGCCTTCCCCACTCCCATTATACCCTATGGGGCAAAAATGGGAATGGGGAAGGGTAAAATGGGGAATGGGGATTTACCGCCCCGCCAAGGTCGGCATGGGGCGGAAAATCCGCCAACCTCCATGGCGCTATCGGCAGCTTTCCGCCGTGCTCCGCGGTGCATTTAGCACCGCGATTTCCGCCAGGGTCGTAATGAGGCCCAGACTATTCTATCCCAAAAGTCTGATTAAGGCAGGCCCTCAACAACAATAACAAATCTCTATGTAGATCGGTTATTCTTTCTTACTTGAACCTGGTCCCAAATCTGTACCTCCTCTCAAGTGATGACATTGAATATGTTACATTTCCACTCAAAAATTACCATCATTTTGTTGAGATCGAGATTGAAGTGCAAAACAAGCTATTGTAAACCACAAGGCCAATTTGGGCTGGGTGGGCCTGATGATCACAGAAAAGTTTGAGGAAAGAGAACCAAGAGTCCACCCCAGTACAGAAAGCTCAAGGTGGAGCAGGAGTGAAGATAGGGGCCCTGGGTAAGGTCTCACAGAAAAAAGAGGTAAATAAGTCTGAGAGTCCCAAAAAAAATGGAGAATTTTTGGCAAAGCTACCTGAGATTATCTCGCAAATCATTCTAAGATTTGGAGCAGAGACAAACTGCCTTTAGGCAAAGCAATCTGAAGCTGGTTTGTTGGAACACACGAGGGTCAGTTTTTTTTAAAAAAGAAACAACTCAAAGAAGAGCTATGGGGGAAAAATGATATCTTAATATTACAGGAAACCTGGCTCGTACACCAGCTTGAGATTGAGGGCTTTACAACCCAAAATTTGTATGCATCTCAAAAAGTCAAAGGCAGACCATCAGGGGGTCTTCTACTTGCCTTTAAAAACTCCACCTTCAAACTGATCACTCCAGTGTGTAATAACCCTTTGGGAATACAAGCATGCAAAGTTGTGTTGAAAAATACTGAAATCCTATTTGAAATGGTGATTATCAACATCTACTGGAATCCGGCTATCTCCAAACTACAACATTTTCTAGTTGATCTTGATGAGGTATTAACCAATGTGAAATCTGAACAGGAAGGTACTTTTATCCTTTTAGCCGGGGATCCCAACTCTGATTGTTCCACTAAAGGCTCTGGTGAGTACCAAGGGAGTAAAACCTCAAAAAGAGGTAAAATGTGGTCAGACTTTTTTGCATCTTGGAACTTAGAGCAGATCCAGGCGAAGCCTAGTGTGGGTGGAAGGGCAGAAACAACCTGGCGCAGTGGAAACCTTGCATCTACCTTGGACTTTGTCTTTGTCTCCTCCGAATTGTCCTGCCTCCAACCAAGGTTGATCATAAATCATGAAGGTGGGAGTGATCACTGCAGATTGGAACTTTCCTTTCTGGATTTGCTAAACCCTAAAGAAAGGAGATTGGCGCAAGAAGTAGAAGGGAAAGCTGAGAGTTGTAAAATATAAACAAGAAGGGAAAACCCTTGAGGAAAAACTTGGGGAAACCTCAAAAATAGAATGGAAAGAAGAACTCCAACCGGAGAAATTCGGGAAATTTATATGGACAACTCATCCACCTAGTAAAATTTGTGCAACCTCAAAACAAGATCATATCCACATCTTTAATGAAGAGACTCATAAAAAAGGGAATATAGAAGTATTTTGCATAAACTAAAAAAGGAGATTAGTGACAACTTTACCCTTTTTCAGGAGGTAACAAAAGGAGGTAAAAAAGTAAAGCAGACATACAGAAACTGGTCAAGAAAACAGAGATTCCAAAGGATCCAACAGGATGGCGAACAAATGTTGCATCTTTTAAGCTCAAATAACTCTAGGAATTTCTGGGCGGTGGTGGGAAAACAGGAATCAGGTGTCAACTGCTCCCTGTGCATCCTAGTCCCAGAGAAAAAGTGGGTGGACTATCTCTCAGAGAACTTTAGATCTTGCGGGTCTCTTGACCGTAATAGACTCCCCTTGGTCCCTTTCATTTAAGGAAGAAGATATTTTCGATCTAATATCTAAGTCCTCTATTTCTAAAGTGGCGGGACCAAATGGATTAACCTACCAGGTTCTTAGAAATAAACCAAAACTTTGGCCAGAGATCTTAAATCTTCTATTTCGAGAAATATTAAAGATCTGTTTGTTACCACCATCATGGAAGAATGCTTTAGTTATACCATTCTTCAAGGTGGGTGATCGACTTAAACCGGAAAATTACCGTCCGATCGCCCTCCTTGATATCGACAGCAAACTTTTCCTGCAACTACTCTTAAGAGATCTCACAAGCTCGATAGAAGCACGGCAAATCCTGTCATGCCATCAGACAGGTTTCCGGAAGGGACTGTCCACCGGCCTGAATGGCTTAATCCTAAACCTGGTTAGTGAAAAGTCTAAGGGGAAATCTGACCTACCTCTTTTTGGGGCGTGGGTAGATCGCTCCAAGGCATTTGACCATGTAGACAGATGTCTGCTTTGGAGAAAACTTTATGATTGGGGCATACCACACCATCTACTAGCAATACTAATCGAGCTTCATAAAAATACAACATTAAGAGTACGGTTAGACGAGCAAGGCCACCTCTCCGATTTGGTACAGGTTTTGAGAGGGTTTAGGCAAGGTTGTATGGGGCACAATTGTTTTCCAACCTTTTTCTCTCAGACCTTTGTTTTCAGCAGCGTTGGCCAGTCCGGTGATAAATGGTAGAAGGATTCACTGCCTGGCCTATGCAGATGACATCATCCTGTTAGATAGGTCTGCAGTGGGCCTTCAACGTCCCCTGAATAGGTTGGGGGAATACGCCAGTTCAAACGTGCTCACAATCAACCCTGCGAAATCTAAAATACTGATCTTTAAACATCCAAAAAAGAAAGTCAGTTATGGCAATTGGTTTCTCGATGGGATGGTTATCCTCCGCGTGGATGAACTGACCTATTTGGGATATAAAATCTATGCGTATCCCGCAAAAAACAAAATAAATGTATCAATGATGGAGAAAGTTGCCCAATTAATTCCTCAAATGAAGAAACTTAACACAAAATACTCTAAATTCTCAATTCTACCATTGATCGATTTACTGGATAAATACAGTGTGTGCCAGATAGCCCGATTTAAACAAAGCATGCTTTTACTCTGTACCATTCGCTGTCAACAGGGCCATCGTAATGACCTTTAGGGCCTGGGACACAGTCACCTTTACTCGGCCCCCCAACCCGAAGAAATGAAGGGATCCGGAATCTCTGGTTGTGCCCCCTTCAATGCAATCACAACCCATAGCTTGATCTGCTGCCCAAAGCAATCAAAATATGCATGAGTACTCCCTTCCAATCCCTTCCTTTCTTTCAAGGGCCATATTAGTAGTCCACGACGAGGTGTACATGTGTCCTACCATAGGTACAGGACACATTTTACAAATAGCAGCCACGAGGAGGGTGTTGTACATGTAAAAGTGCTTAACCTTGGGGAAACATTCGAATGGATGAGAAAGGTTCACAAGTCTTTGCATAGAAAAGTTAATTGCTACAAATTAGAAGCTACGGGAAAGATACTTGCATGCTAATATAGAGTGAGATTATAAGGGAGCAAGGGACGTCATTTCACCAAAATTCCAGGGATAGCGGAAGTGACATGACACGACCCTTGACCCCCCCGATGACATCACAGGAAGTGATGTCATTTGACCCCACCCCGAAGTGATATAGCGTGAAGAGATGGAACACGACCTTTCACCTGTTGATAAAACAGAAAGTGGCATCAAATAGCATTGTACACTACAAAAAATATGGTTACGATATCACTATAATGTGATGTACATTTCATACACGAATGGATCGCCATATGTATCGTTAAGATCAGTGAGTATAGGCCCATATTACCAAATTACTGTGAATGCAAGCAGACATCCATGACCAAATGATAATGATTAGTTATTATATAGCACTTGTGCTTAAGCGCTTTATATAGAAAAATGTACTCCCAATATCACCCAACATGTGTTGGTACTCATTTATCGACCGCAGAAGGATGAAAGGCTGAGTTGGCGACCCCCAGATGACGTCCCTGAGGGAGCTATGGTTTTCAAGTGTCATTCATTCAGCAAAGAAACAAATTACTTTGCATTGTGTAATATATCTAGGCCACTATTATTATACACGAAGCAATAACACAGCTAGTTTAACCGTGATCACACTACAGATAGTTTGACCATGATCACTCTTTTGGGCGGACAATTTTGGCATCTTTAGACACTGGTAATTTTGAAAAGTTAGGCATCACAAGATTGAATGAGTTGCCCAAGATCTTGGAATTGAGCCAATCTGCCTTTTCTGCACTTGACACATTGTTTCCCCTATCTTTTCACAGAGAAAGGGGTCATTTCTATTAACGTTTGATTTTCATGAACTAAAACATTACCCTATTATGTAGTACTGACTTGGAAAGGACACAAATCGCACAAAAACCTAACCAGACAATATTTAAAAACAAACTGTATAGAAGCATGTTATACACAAAAGTGTGATGCCGGCTTCATCTTCTCCATCATCAAGGCAAGTACATAAGCAGCAGAATATTAATTGACGTGAGCATAACATATTTTATCCAGGTTTTTCTATTGTATTTTAAACTTTGTAATGCACCCAACACAAAGATGTGTTGACTGGTATTTATGATGAACAGAGTACCTTTGATTTAAAATAAATAAATAAATAAATAAATCCATTGCTTGTGGCATATAATGACACCTGCAAATATTCTCGCTAGAGGCTTGTGACATGTGATCAGCTTCTTCATTCTAGCACCCCTTCACACCAATGACCTACATACAAACAAAAATCAGGCGATGTTCTAAACAATGCCACCAGGATGTGAGGAGGCAAACCTTCTCATGGAAGTCCGCAGAATACCGACAGTGAGATAAGATGATTTCCCTGGGATCACTGTTTGGTCTGCTCTCAGATCCAGGATATGAGCCTCAGCACTTTGGTTTCATAGTTTTGAATTTGACTATCTAATTGCCTCTCCCGATTAACGGTGTACCGTCTTTGTTGGGAATGGCTTCTACTTTGTATACCCATCGTTTGGAGGAACCTAGACCTGCATAGCAGTGATCCTATGTTACTTTTCATAGCTAGTGATATTTGGAGCAAGTAAATTTTTTTGTAGTGTAGTAGGGGTTACTATCAGACATGTATGTATTCACACAAGTGTATAAACCTAAGACATAGGAAAACCTGTGCCTGCCTTTCTGGAATTGCAAATCAACATACGTGTGCTTATCACACTGAGCTATGTTTTGAAAAAATGGTGGCACTCAAATGTATCTATATGCATCTCGCCTTTCAGATTGCATGTGGTAAATATATTCCGCACAGAAGGGTGAGAATGCTACATGAGTTGTACTATAGTGAAGGGAGACACTGGGACAGATTTTCAGAAATGAGAGCAAAATGCTAAAAGGACTTTTATTTTCCTAATTTGTGCTCATTTCAGATTTGTGCAGGTCACTTTATTCTCAAAGGAGGCCTACGCTATTCAGGGTGGCTGAACAGTAGCACATAAGATGCGATGCCCAACCCCGCAGATGCATTAGTGCTGGGATCGTTACAGGTTCCCAGCACCCACGTAGGTGCTTGGATAATATTTCAGAGTGATAGACCCTTAAAGGGCCTGCTACTGTGAGATGTGGTTAAAAATAAAACTGCATTTCTATCCTTGTTTGAGGGTTATAAATGGGAGAGCAACTGTTAACACTGCTTCTCAACAACTGCAAAGAAAATGCATGAATGGTGCCTATAAGGCACATTATAAATACCAAATCATATCACCGTACTGACAAAACTGAGTAACGTGTATATGCCCAGTTGCCCCACCCCCACATTAAAAGTTGCCACAAAGTGCACATCAGCATCTGGCAATGGCAATCAGACTAAAATAATGTGAAATGTGATGGTTTGGATTTGGCTGTGCAGAAGTACACGGATGAGTAAAATGGCCCATTCGGCCTGCACTTCTACAAACCAAATACAATACAATCATAAACAGGCAGAGAGGTGTGAGGGTGAACCAGTAGTGACCTAAACAACACTTTGCCACAGTCCAAAATAAAGGGAACGTCAATCAAGTTTCTATAAAAATATGTCCACCTTAATTAAACACACATCTGCAATAGAACAAATAGAAAATAGTGTATAAAAAGTCACCCTGACGGAAGAAAAGAGAAGATGCGACAGACTGAGGAAAGTAGCACTCTGAGCGTAGTTCCAGGGGTGGCAGGTAAATTACTGCCAACAAAAAGGATGTTTTAGTTGAAAGATTATAACATTCCCACCAATAAAAGGGGGAACTTGGGCATAGCATCTAAACATGCATATGACCCATTGGTAGTGATGACGAGACGACTTTGGAAGGTTTAAGAGGGAAAGAGGGCTGGGAACAAATGAGAAGATACATGCCTGCAAGCAAAAATATCACAACTGGCTATTGGCCAGGAGGGCCATGCAAGTGCAAAGAGATGCAGAGAGAATGCTGGAGGTCTGTAAGTGATTTTAGTAAGGCGCACACCCAAGTCAAGCCCAGCATGTAGTGCATAATTGAAACCCTTATTTATTTTTATCTATAAATTCAATATTCTGAACGATATACCACTCGTATCACACCCTTCTCCTGAGACCCCCCCCCCCCCGTCACACTGAACCGGGAATCATGCTAGTTTGCAAAGATAGATATTTATTTATGTACATAGAATATAATCACAATATCTTTTAATAGGTAAAAAACAATCACCAATGGGGTGACAGAACGCTAGATCGTATCTTTAATACACTAGGAATCAAGGAATGAGCACAAAAACAAATGCAGCACAGAAAAGAATACTTTTAAATTCGTGTAGAACAGATGGCACTATGGTTAGGAGTTCCCCCTGCAACATCTTTCAACCCCCCAATAGGCAATGTAAAGAGATGGGAGGAGAGAGCAGGTATTCAGGAATAGCACAAATCAAACAGAATATCAGTCACACCTTCCCTCTTTAAACACAAGAGAAAATCGGAATTGACTTTTCAACTGTCAGGATGGCTTTGAAATTGTCTTTGAAATTGACTGAGCAAAAACACCAAATGTAGTCAAAAATACTTACATTGTTACAGATTCCTACGGGAGCTGCTTTGAACAGTTGCAAACAATCACAAACGATGATTTAGTCAGAAGAATCCTTTTGAAGTCTTAAATTTCAAGTGGGAAATACATTAACGCTATTTCACACATGTAAAATGTCTCAATCGCGGCAACCTTTTCCTTATGCAATATTCGCTATAACGGGAGAATTGCTCTGTTCAGCAATGCATTTGCATGGGTTCTATGGATAGCTACGGATGTTAGGTACAAGTATTAGTTGAAATATTTTTTCTATCATAAAAACTGAGGGAGTTATAGAGGTTTTAGTAAAGGTTGTTTTTGTAAAATAGGCGCAAGAATGGAAAACAGAAATGCACTTTGAAAATGAAACATGGGTTGACTACAATAGATTATGACTATGAAAAACCGAATGCCACAGAGGGATCTTACAGTCACATGATCAGCGTAACCCGCCTGTTGTGGATACTATACTTCTTCAGATGAGAAAAGAGTCAGTGCAAAGATAGTTCTAACAACACTATGATTCTGAATTAAAAATGGGAGTGGTTTGAGATAGGGATAAGACAATGAAAATATACTACGGGTCACAGTTCTTCCTATTAATACTCACAGGATAAGTTATTAAATTGGACCGTCAGTTCTGGTCATGAATTTGATCTGGTCTAGGAAGAACAGCACATCAGGCACGGGATCATGTCAGCTAAGCCAGTCGACGGATTTGCACAGGATCTGCCCTCCTAGTCTGTGGATATTTCGATCAGATGGATAGCGAGTTCCTCAGGCAAGCCTAGTGGTAGCAAGCCAGAGAATGTCAGAATCTTAGTTCAAAAGGCCTTCTCACACCACAGTGCATCCCTGGGTTGCAAGAATAATTTTGAGGATTAGGCCTTGCAGAAAGTCAATAGTTCTCTACTTCTTGCAAGAGCCTTGGCATCTGGATCTTGAAGGATGTTAAAGCTGGATGTAGTATGCTGGATCAGAGTGCTTTGCCGGAATCAGGAAATGAAATGAATCAGTGAGTCCATATGTGCTGTCAGCTATCTCTATTTATGCTTTAAAATGACATCACAAAGTGAGTGTATGGGCCGGCTTAGCTAAGCCTGTCCCTGTGAGCTGGGATTGGATCAAAAATTAATCTCCGCCTTGCATTTGAGTGATTGGATCAAGGCCGGTTGATGTCACATTTTATGGTTTGCTTTACAGTTCTCAGACACCTCCCTTTAGCTATTGGTCTCAAAATAGGATTTTATACTAAATACACAATTCTACATAGGTCAATTTTATACATCTCACACACAAAGATGCCATATATTACGTAGTAGCTGTTCATCAAAATCTCGCAGCTGTAGGATCTTGTTTCAACTTTCTACAGAATTTTGTCCCTTTTGCTGTGAACACAATTTCCAAACTTTATGCTAATTTCCACAAATGTGTGTGTTTATCATAGGGATGTGTGTGAACATTTTCACAATCATAACATTAATACATTTCACATAAAACCAGATATATTGCCATTCCTGTCCAGAACCTCTTAAAACGTGTAGCCAAATGTAGACTAACAAATATGTCCTTGGTATATTTTTCACCACTTTGAATCATAAGTTATGAGTCTTTCAAAATTGTTCTTTGTTCATGCTTAACAGAAAATGGTCCAACCATTTGTGTCTCCCTACAGTCCAGGAAAAGCCCCCTCCTGGTTTGTTCACTCCAGGAGGCATTGACGACCCTCTCACACATCCGTTTCTTGGGCTGAGGGGCCTGATATTATTCATTCTCTTTCTAGACAAGAGTCTGGGCTAACCCACAATTGGTATCTCCCCGTGAGTTTCTGCTGAGAGGAAGGCCCTCCTCTTGGGAGAAACATGTTTGTCCACTCCAAAGGGTTGCAGCTCAGCCAAACTAATTTATTCTTAATTAAAATCCATGAAAAACCACATGTTACATCAAACATAAATACATTACTTTCTTAGCTTTAACTCTGTGGGATAAAAAGCAACTGAGATCTGTATTCTTTTTAGCCACAATCCTTTTTATGTTTGCTGATCCGGCAGGCTTTTTACTTTAGATAACTTTAAAGTTTCATCAGTAACTCATCTGACAACTGTCATTCAGGTAGCCCAGGGTACTGCACCCAGATTCTCACAGGGGCTGTCAGTTTACAGACAATACACTTTGTCGGATGAAATGTTTTGCTCTTCACCTTAGGACTTTGTATGTTCGCAATGCTTCATTAGATTACATACATTTTAGTACCAAGCAAGGTTTTGGATGTTGGGAAGAGTTATGTTATAGGCATTTTGGAGTTTTTAGCACCAAGCGAATGTCATTTTTAAGCACATTTTGGAGTTATATTTACAAAGCGCTGCTTCTCTCTCTGCACTCTGTTTGCTGGTCATGGAGCCTCCTGCACATTTTCTGCAGGGTGTGCGCTATTCCACCACACATGCACCCTGGGTGGTTAGTTTTGCATCCCTCTCTTTGTGTGATGAAGTACACATTTCTTTTAGGTTATTGTAGGTTTTTGGCACACACAAGAGTTTTGCCGCCATTGTTGCAGTTTCTTGCGCCATAAGTATTAGAGTGAAACCGCATAGCACAGCAAAGTGGGTCAATACATCCCACAAAGCCCCCCATCCCGACTTGATTTTGACCTCCCATCAAGTGGAAGTCGGGAGATTGGGATGTTCTTTTTCTGTCCGTGTGGAGAATTTCATTTGCTTCACCCTTCAGTGCTGGAGCGACACGCTCTCCTCGCTGGTTCTGGTTGGGAGTATTGCTGGTTCTGGTTGGGAGTATTGGGCGGCACTCTGGGCTCCGTGGGTCTTTGTGGAGGCATTTATCAAGGTCTGCTCTTGGGTTCTGTAGTTTCATTTTGACCCGAAGTATCTCCCACATCTTTGTCATCACTTTGCTTGTGAAGTGGCTACCTCAGTCTGACTCAATGATTTGGGGTAGTCCAAAATGCTAGAAGATGTGATTGATCATTAGGGCAGCTGTTGTTTTATGCCTTGCAATTTGGAGGCAGGAGACATTCCACCCATTTAGTGAACAAGCATGTTATGGTCAACATGTACTTGTTCCCCCTAGAGAAGCGAATCATGGGCCCGATAAAATCGACTTGAAAATCTGACCAAGGCAGTGTCATTCCCCTCTTTTGGAGGGGAGAACGGTGTGTGAGTGATGTTGGCTGAAATTGTGCACACACAAGACACCCCTTCAAGTATTGGTCGAGGTCCTGCCCTATGTGTGGCCAGTATGCAACCTCTCACAAGATTTCTAATGTCGTTTGAAACCCCCGATGACTGGCTGTGGCCGCATCATGGGCATGACTTAGCATCAGGCTTTGGAATGAGGTAGGGACTGTCTATGGCTAGATATGGATTTCCTGACCAACAAACCGTCTTGGATTCGGTAGATTTTTGGACATTTCATCAACACTCTGAGGTCCTCTTTTCCAATGTAATCAGTATCCGTCAGGGGAAAGTTCTCAGGGTCCTCAATGTGTTGATAAAACATACCATTTATTGGATCCCCTTTTTGAGCTGTAATCAAATCAGCATCTGGGGTCTCCTTACTCCATTGTGCAGTTGAGAGTTCATTGTGAGCATTTGTCTGGGACCTAGTGATAGCCATGACCTGGATTTCCCCCAACAGGGACTCGATCTCAAGTAGATCCCCTTGGATGTCTCTGATTTTGGCCAGCTGATCAGATAGGTAATTTCCAGTTTTGTCTGGTCCCTCTACTTTAGAATGACCCTTAACCTTTTTCCAGTAGATGGTCATCCCATTCGAGGTGACCAGATCATCAATATTTTGTATTAATTGACTGTGTTTTAAAGGTTTATTATTAGCACATAGCATGCCTCTGGTTTTCCAGTTAACCAGGTGCTCCATGAACTCATTCCGCACATAAAATGAATCAGTGATTATGTCCAGTTTGTGTAGTTGGTGGTGGACAGCAGTGAGGATGGCTTGATGCACAGCCATCAGCTCTGCCACTTGACTACTTCGGGGACTGATTTTGTACCCAGCGGAGGGTTCTGGGGCATCAATCACCCATGCATTTCCCTCACCGGCCACAAGTTCCTTTTCCCCGTTGTTGTCAACATGGTCGGAGCACCCATCCACATAGACAGTCGGCATTTCGTCACACTTGTCTTCTTCATAGACTTTGTGTGGGGAATTAAGGTATGCCTCCATGTTGTCCTTGATTTTAAGACTTTCGTCCTCAAGACAGTTTTCTCTGGCACAATCATGCAAGTCAGCCAGACCTTGCGCGAGGGGACTCTTCTTGTTTTGGCCATATCTGACCTCCACAGGAAAGCTTTGCATTGACAGAATCCAAGAATTAATTCAGGAATTACTCACATTTTAAGCCCAGATTCTGTCAATTTGAAGATATTGCAGAGGCTGGTGTGGAGTCTCCACTATGATGTGTGCCCCCTGGATAAACGGGTGGTAATTCTTCAATGCCCACACCGTTGCCAGGAGTGCCTTCTCACAATCGTTGAATTTTTCCTCCACAGAGGATAAAGTCTTACTCGCATAGGAGATTACTTTATTGACCTTGTCATGCTTCTGATATAATACTGCAGTCAAGCATGTATTTGAGAACCCTGTCTCCAAGAAGAACTCTTTGTTTTTGACAGGGTAAGCTAGGCAAGGTGCTTGTGAGAGACTTCTATTGAGATGTCTTACTGCCTCAGTTTGTTCCGGACCCCACTCCCTCTTGACCCCCCCCCCAACAGATGGATCAGGTGTCTCGTGATCTCTCCAGAATCCTCAATGAACATTCTGCTGTAATTAGGAGGTTCCTTAGTTCCCGCAGAGTTGTGGGATCTTTTATTTTCTGGAGTGATTTTACTTTCTTTTCATGGCGAGAGAGCCCCTCAGGAGTTATCTCATGCCCCAAGAAATTGACACATGTCCTACACCACTGTGCCTTTTGGAAAGAGAGTTTTGCTCCAGCAGCCCTCAACTATGTCAGAACATAATGGATCTCCGCTATGTGTTCCTCCACAGTTGAGCTTTTGATTAGAACATCATCTACATAGGCCAGGTTACCCCTTTCACCCAAGTCGGGCATGGCCTTATGCAGAAAGATTTTAAATTCATTGCTGGAGTTGTTGTATCCAAAGGGAGTCCGGGTCCAAGTGCACTGCTGCCCCCCAAAGGTAAAGGTCAGCTTGTATTGGTCCTCCCTACTGACAGGTACAGTCCAGTACCCATTGGTCAGTCAATGGCAGTGTATACCTTTGACCCCTGGATCTGAGCCAGCCAATGTAGGGAAAAGGCCATCGGGAAATATGGACCCGTTTATTGAGCTCCCTTGGGTCAGCACAGAGCCTCCACTGTCCGCTTGGTTTCAAAATCCCCAGCACCAGATTATTGAAGGTGCTGTGGACTGGACAAATTATCCCACGGGACTCAAGGTTCTGAATTATTTCAGTAAGGGACTCCTTTGATGCAAGAGGAAAGCGATATTGCTTCACAAACACTGGAGTCATGCCAGGGTCCGTGGGAATTGTTGTTGTGTGGATGTCGGTGCGACCACGGTCATATGAGTCCATCGCAAAGAGATCTTGAAAATCTAAAAAAACTTGTTTCCATTTTTGCTTTTGCTCCAGAGTCTCACAGGCATCAGCTAGGTTGACTCTCTCTCTTCAACCATATGCCTGAAGCCTGGAAAGACTTCTGGTTTGGCTATTTCAGCGGCCTCCTCCAGCTGCGTGGAGAAGTCCCTGGTTAAAGTACTGACTTGGACTGATGGCTCCAGGTGGGGAAGGCAGTCCTGGTAGACTTGAAAGATCACCTCATCCCCCCTGAAGTCACAGGTCACATCAACCTTACCATAAGGGCAGGAAGAGTACACCAGAACATTTCCCCCATGCCGGGTGAAGATCCTGTCTGGTGTTGTGTCATTGTCGCTATCACTGTCAAAACAGTCATTGGGGATTGGTCCTATCAGTTTGTTACCTAAATCTATGGAACAATGTTGGTCATCAACCGCCATTCCAATAATGATGACTGCACCCAGAGTGATACTCTTTAGGTCGCTGTTATACACCTCTATTGGAATGGTGTTGTGTTCTTTATTGACTAGTGGTGTTGGGTTTAACCCCACCCCTTGCTGTTGAAAATGGGCATTGAGGTGAACATAGGTGTCAGGATTTTTCAGTTTCTGTCCTCTTTTAATTTTTACTTCAAGTGAGAATTGTCAGGTCCGTTCTGGGATGGTGACTTCCTCTCCAATCTGAATTTCAACTGCATATGGCAGCAGTTGAGCTGACCAAAAAGCTTTCTCTGGGTCATCAAAGTCCATGGGATCACCTGCTAATCGGGACCAGGCTTTGAAGTTTATTAGGTCCAAACTAATGGCAAAGCGATTGAGAATGTCACTGCCTAAATAAAATGCAGCAGGGACATCTAGCAAGACCCAACAATTATGGACTATGCTCTTGTTGCCTGTGGAAATTCTGAGCATGCACCTGCTAGGCAGGAGATCTTTGGAATTGGGAGTTTCCAGGTCCATTTCCCATTTGTCTATCAATTTAAATGTGGGAATGGCTGGATCTTTTGGGAGTTTTCGGAACATGGCTTCACTGATGAAGCTCTTACCGTTGTTCACGCACACTCGAGCAAGAACAGAGTATTTCCCCTCATTTAACTGAATGTGGATGAACAACTGCTCTCCAATTTTCTGAATGTCAGCCAAGCTTTAAGCTGATTTCTCATCATTTTTGATGTTAGAGTGAGATTTTCTGATTGTGAATTTGTATAGAATTTCAGAGTATTCCCTTCCAGTGTGGAATGCAACTTGAGAAAGGAAGATCGATTTTCAGAAATAGAGAGGACTTCCCATCACCAGTTTGTTGTCCTACTGCAATTACTGTCACATCAGGGATTTGGTTATTTTGGAAATGGAATTCACTTTGGTCAGGTTTCTGTTCAACCATGTGGCATGTGCCATTTAAACTAACATGGTTGACACTATGTTTTAATTTT
This sequence comes from Ambystoma mexicanum, assembly GCF_040938575.1. Classification (NCBI taxonomy): domain Eukaryota; kingdom Metazoa; phylum Chordata; class Amphibia; order Caudata; family Ambystomatidae; genus Ambystoma; species Ambystoma mexicanum. The sequence continues at coordinate 699,487,788 of NC_090930.1, forward strand.
ATTGTTCAGATAGTCTGGGTCCAGAGGACCTTGTTTACACAATCTATGAGGGAGACAATCTACGCAGGATGTCATTCCCTAGTAAACATGGTGTGACCTCTGGAGTCACAACTATGACTAGGTGCTTCACCTTGTGTCACCCAATTTTAATGTCTAAATCCACAGTCCCCTCGATTGGAATTTCATTCCCATCGAAGTTCTGAAGTTGTCCAGGAAGAGGGGTGAGAAGGGTTTGGTATTTCTCCCCCCTTCCCGAATTCAGCTGATTAAAGGCCCTTTTTGACAGTGGGTGGCTTGGGATCCAGTGTCCACCAGTGCCATAAATGTGCATTGCCCCTGTATTTGGACCGGGGCATAAAATCTTCCCTCCTTTTCCTCAAGGGGGCAAAGATAATGCACATGTTTGACCAATTGGTGGGTTAATTTCTTTGCTCTGGCTTCTGATAGAGAGGTGATTTGGGCAGGATTTTGTTTGGGATCTTGGGAACCTGTAAGAAAAAGGTGACAGTTGGGGATGCAGGAGTTTTGGGCTCCCGTGGCTCTGATTGTGGGCTGCCCCCCCCCTTTTTGGAGGCAGTCACCAGAATTGGTTTGAACAAGGTGACTTTCTTGCTGGTCATTCTGGGGTTCAATGTTGGTCGGTTTTAACTCGGTCCCCACATCTACCCAGTTTTGATTAGGATTTCTTGGGGCCCATTTATCTTTGGGAGGAGTTCCCCCATCCCTGAAGGAGAAGATCCTTTTCCCAGAATCCTCTGACAACCCCTCTCCTTCAAATTGGAAGATTCGAACCGCCTTCACAAAATGGGTCTTTTTAGGCTCTTTATTTCTCATACCCGCCCTCTGTTCATTAGGTGGCAGATTTTAAGGGCAGGAGATGTTGGTTCCGGTTCCTGGGTTTCCAGAGGCTTTTTACAAGTGGGGAATGAAGCTTCCTCTAAGGCTTTACACCCTCCTTCCCCTTGTCCCTCCTCCCTGGGAAGCGGTGGATTGTTGGGGTTCTCTCCCCGTCATTGCTCTGGAGCACCAGACCCTTGATTTGAGGAGTTCTGAGTCGCCATGTTCATTTGAGGGTTCTGTTGAGCCCTCAGCATGTGACACAGATCCTGTGCCAAGTTCTGGACCTGGCGCTCCAGTTGGGACACCCGCTCTGGCTGGTACAGGGTCCTCTGGTCTACCCTTGGTTGATCACAGGAAGGGTAACTGTCCCTTCTTCCATAATACCCTTGGTTGGGATAATTTTGATACCCTTAAACCCTTGGCCTCCCCTCTCCCGGATTGGGCTGTCTGGGCACAGGAAAGTGGGGAAAGAAAGAAGGGCTGTTTTGGGGGTTGGTGTTTGGCGAGTACCAGGAAAAGAAATTCAACCCAGCGTTTGGGGGATTACTACCCTCCAGGGGAAAGTGAGGAGGGAAGTGTCCTGAGTTAGCAGCTGCCTGGTTGGATTCCCCCCCCCCTTTGGGCTGGGGGAGTGCACACATAGCCCAGGATGGGTCTATTGCCCTTGTAACGGGGGCTGATGTAGTCAGGGGATTTAGGGGTCCCAGTTGTGGGGTTACCTCCCTGACTCCCTGTTTGGGATTGGCCCGAGGGCCTTCTGGGTCTTTGGTTAGTGGGATTTTGTGCAGGAATGTTTTTAGGCCCCCCCCCCATCTCCAGATCTAAAATGGGGGCAACCTTCACCTCCGCCACCTTAGCAGCAGCAGGGGTGTTGGTTGGTTTTGGGATTTTATTGACACTTTTATTTTCTACTGGCTTCTGCACTTCGTAGATGCGAGTTGATTGTTCAATGACCCAGTCTAGTGATCTTTTCTCATGAAAGTCCCTCACCAGCTGGATCATAATGTATTTAGGGAGGGCATGAAAGAAGGTATTGATAAATTCCCTACTGTCTGTGCGCACCCTCCTGGTGGTCTGAGCAAAGGCACGTTTCAGCTCTTGGACAAATTCTTGTGGACCCTGGTCTTCCCCACATTGCAGATTGTAGCCCGCCTTGCGGGCCTCTTGAGGGTGTCTGTGTATTGAGAAGTGCTTTAAGATGGCCACCCTATAGATGGACCATCTTGAATGGTTCTGATCCTCCAGGCCCGTAAAGAAGCTGGAGTATTCAGGTGAAAATGCCCACTTGACATACTGAATACAGCTTTGGCTGTCCTTCAGGTGGAAGGTCTCCATCATTTGCTCAAACAATTCGAGGTGCTCCCAAACTGAATATTTGGCATTTTTATGGTAGGGTGTTATGATGCTCCTAATAGCCTTGATTTGCTTCAGGGGATCTTTCAGTAGGGCTCTCTTAGTTTTGTTGGCCTTTTTAGTTCTGGTCACCCTCATCCACTCATCCTCTGACTCAGAGGCACTGCTACCAGAGGTGGATGTCTGATCTTCTAGGCTTTCCCTGATTCTACAGGCTTGGGAATGGCTGGCAGAATGTGGGGGCCTAGTCTCTTGAAACCTGTGGCGCTCAGAAGAGTCTTCTGACTCTCCCTTGCTCCCAGGACTGGCTGAGTACCCACCCCTCCACTGTCCTAAGTGGGAAGAGGTTTTTAAAATGCTCTTTTTGGGCTAGTCTCGTGGAATTACCCACCAAATTTGAGTGACTGATCTCTTTGGAGGTGATATTTTTGAGGATCCAGTTCTCTGATTCTTCCCTCACTAGAGTCTCCCTGATCAGAGAGGCTGTCCCTAATATTTGGCAACCTGTACATATGTGCCCGCCCATCCATTTCTGGGAGGCGCAGATCTGTCAGTCCCATATCTCCCATTGTATTGAAGTCTACCATCCCCGTGGGCCTTGGTTTATATGAGCCAGTGGACAGGAGGGTGGCAGAGTCCATGGAACTGAAGAGATTTAAGTCCCTGATGCCAGGGGTCCTGAGGTTATGCTCAGTTATTTCTCTTTCCCATCTTACCTCATCTATTTCACCCCCTGCTCCCCGATGACATGCCACAATCTAACCCTTTTGTTCCTCTATTAAGGCCTTACAGGTCTCTATGATTCGTTCTTGCATGACTATCTGTTTGTGGAGCCTTTCATTTTTTTCACAGAGAGCCTCATTGTCTCTCTGTGCTTCCTGCCTGCATTGGGAGTATTGGGCCAGTTTTTGCTGCAGGACACTCACCTCCTGAGTTTGGTCCTTATTATTCTGATTATTTTTTGCCAAAGCATCCTCCACCCGCCTGGTGTGCTCTAGCAGCTTTGTATAATCAGTTTTGATTTCCCCAAACTCTTGAAGGGCTCACTTACTTTCCTCCAACTTTGTTTTTAAATGGCTGACTTCCTGGCCTGAGACATCCCTCCCCTGACTTAGAGTGCCCCTCTGCTCAGCCAGGGCATCCTTTGTGTTTTAATGCACCAGCTTTCTGGTTCTCCTCATCACACTCTACTTGGGATTCTAGAACTTTAATGATTAATTTATTATTTTCCTCTTTTAAGGATTCTAGGTGGTTCTCTGAAGTGACTATCGGTTCTGCGCATGCTCTGTTAAAATGTAACTGTTGTGCCAGCTTTTGTTGACTCTGTTGTAGAGAGTCCAATCTTTCCTGACACTCTTTTTGGAGTGTCTGTACCTGGGCATCTTGTTCTGCATTCTTTTGCAGTAAGAGAGACAGATCTTCTTAGAGTTTGGTGGCATACTGCCTAGCGTCTGTTTCAGATTCTTGGCTACCCTGGAGCCTTTGCTCTGCAGAGTCCAGATTGCTCTGGATTTTCTGCAGTGCTTCCCCTTGCCTCTTTGTGAAATATACATGGTCTGCGTATTTTTCCTGTATTACTCCTATGTGGAGGTACAGGTAGGCTGCTATTTTGGCATTTTTGCATTGCTCCTCTTTTATTTTAGGGGTCATATACAATTTGTTAAGTGCTTGATGTAATGGCCCCTTGTCCTGCCAGGTATCAAGATTGATTTTAGTGATTTGCCGTTTTATTCCCTGCAGACATACCTGTTTGTCCTGTTCTGGCCATTCACCCCTGACAAACAATTTGTGCAGTAGGTGTTCCCTTGCAATATTAATTTCCACTGGCGTCGCCATTCCGTAAATATTAATTTCCTTCTGGCTTATCTCAGGGTTACTTTACTTTTGCAAACAGGCCCAACTCCTTTAATTATTTCTTTTGAGGGGTGCTTGTACAGTGTAGCACAGAATGGTAACCCAACAAGGTGTATGTACCCTGTTGGCTAGCATGCTGTGTTAGACTGACACAAGTGGTATGTCAAATGTATGTCAAATTCAGGATCCCGCAGACGAGCCCCTAAACTGTAAGTGATTTTAATCCGGCACACACCCCAGTCAAGCCCAGCATGTAGTGCACAATGGAAACCCTTATTTATTTTTATCTATAAATTCAATATTCTGAACGATATACTACTTGTAGCACACCCTTCTCCTGAGACCCCCACCCGGTCACACTGAACCAGGAATCAGGCTAGTTTGCAAAGGTAAATATTTATGTATGTATATAGAATGTAATCACAATATCTTTTAATAGGTAATGGGGTGACAGAACACTGTATCATATCTTTAATACACTAGGAATCAAGGAATGAGCACACAAACAAATGCAGCACAGAAAAGAATACTTTTGAATTGGTGTAGAACAGATGGCACTATGGTTAGGAGTTCTCCCCGTAACACCTCTCAACCCCCCAATAGGCAATGCAAAGAGATGGGAGGAGAGAGCAGGAATTCGGGAATAGCACAAATCAAACAGAATATCAGTCCCACCTTCCCCCTTTAAACACAAGAGAAACACAGAATTGACTTTTCAACTGTCAGGATGGCTTTGAAATTGTCTTTGGAATTGACTGAGCAAAAACACCAAATGTGGTCAAAAATACTTAAATTGTTACAAATCCCTATGGGAGACACTTTGAACAGTTGCAAACAATCACAAGCAATGATTTAGTCAGAAGAACACTTTTGAAATCTCAAATTCCAAGTGGGAAATACATTAAAGCTATTTCACACTTGTAAAATGTCTCAGCATGTAAAATCGCGGCAAACTTTTCCTTACACGATATTCGCTATAACAAATTCTATCATAAAAACTGAGGGAGTTATAGAGGTTTTAGTAAAGGTCGTTTTTGTAAAATAGGCCTGAGAATGGAAAACAGTAATGCACTTTGAAAATGAAAGATGGGTTGAGTACAATAGATTATGACTATGAAAAAGCGCTATGAAAAAGCGAATGCGACAGAGGGATCTTACAGTCACGTGATCAGCGTAACCCGCCTGTTGTGGATACTCTACTTCTTCAGATGAGAAAAGAGTCAGCGCAAAGATAGTACTAGCAACTATTCATTGTTCTGAATTAAAAATGGGAAGGGTTTGAGATAGGGATAAGACATTGAAAATATCCTATGGGTCACAGTTCTTCCTATTAATACTCACAAGATAAGTTATTAAATTGGACCATCAGTTCTGGTCATGGATTGGATCTGGTCTAGGAAGAATAGCACATCAGGCACAGGATCTGGTTAGCTAGGCTGGTCGCCGGATTTGCACAGGATCTGCCCTCCTACTCTGTGGATATTTCAATCAGTTGGATAGCGAGTTCCTCAGGCAAGCCTAGTGGTAGCAAGCCAGAGAATTTCAGGATCTTAGTTCAAAAGGCCTTCTCACACCACAGAGCGTCACTGGGTTGCAAGAATAATTTTGAGCATTAGGCCTTGCAAAAAGTCAATAGTTGTCTACTGCTTTCAAGAGTCTCAGCATCTGGATCTTGAAGGATGTTAAAGCTGGATGTAGAATGCTGGATCAGAGTGCTTCACCGGAATCAGGAAAGTGAATGAATCAATGAGTCCCTATGTGTTGTCAGCTTTCTCTATTTATGCTTTAAAATGACATCACAAAGTGCGTGTATGGGCCGGCTTAGCTAAGCCTGCCCCTGTGAGCTGGGATTGGATCAAAAATTAATCTGCGCCTTGCATTTGAGTGATTGGATAAAGGCCGGATGATTTCACATTGTATGGTTTGCTTTACAGTTCTCAGAGACCTCCCTTTAACTACTGGTCTCAAAATCGGATTTTATACTAAATAGACATTTCTACATTGGTCACTTTTACACAATTTACACACAAAGATGCCATATTTTATGTAGTAGCTGTTCATCAAAATCTCACAGCTGTAGGATCTTGTTTCAACTCTCTACAGAATTGTGTCCATTTTGCTATGAACACAATTTTCAAACTTTATGCAAATTTCCACAAATGTGTGTGTTTAACATAGGGATGTGCGTGTAAATTTTCACAATTCTAATATCAATACATTTCACATAAAACCACATATATTGCGTTTCCTGTCCAGAACATTTTATACGGATCTGCCACCTCTTAAAACGTGTAGCCAAAATTGACACTAACAGATATGTCCTTGGTATATTTTTCACCACTTTGAATCATAAGTTGTGAGTCTTTAGAAATTGTTCTTTGTTCATGCTTAACAGCAAATGGTCTGCCCATTTGTGTCTCCCTACAGTCCAGGAACAGCCCCCTCCTGGTTTGTTCCTTCCAGGAGCCATTTATAACCCTCTCCCACCTCCATTTCTTGGGCAGAAGGGCCTGCTATTGTTCATTCTATTTCTGTAGACAAGAGTCTGGGCTAACCCACATTAGAATCTCCCTGTGAGTTTCTGCTGAGAGGAAGGCCCTCCTCTTGGGAGAAACCTGTTTATCCACTTCCAAAGGGTTGCAGGCCAAGCTAATTTATTCATAATTAAAATCCAGGAAAAACCACATTTGTTACATCAAACATAAATACATACTTTCTTAGCTTTAACTCTGTAGGATAAAAAGCAACTGAGATCTGTATTCTTTTTAGCCACAATCCTTTTTTATGTCTGCGGATCCAGCAGACTTTTTAGTTTAGATCACTTTAAAGTTTCATCAGTAACTCATCTGACAGCTGACATTCAGGTAGCACAGGGTACTGCACCCAGATTCTGACAGGGGCTGTCAGTTTACAGACACTTCAGTTTGTCTGATAAAATGTTTTGCTCTTCACCTTAGGACTTTGTATGTTCACAATGCTTCATTAGATTACATACATTTTAGTGCCAAGCAAGGTTTTGGATTTTGGGAAGTGTTATAGGCATTTTGTAGTTTTTAGCACCAAAACGAATGTCATTTGTAGCCAAATTTTGGAGTTTTATTTACAAAGCGCTGCTTCTCTCTCTCTGCACTCTGTTTGTTGGTCATGGAGCCCACTGGCACATTTTCTGCAGGGTGTGCGCTATTCCACCACACATGCACCCTGGGTGGTTGGTTGTGCATCCCTCTCTTTGTGTGCTGAAGCACACAGTTTTTGTAGGATTTTGGCACGCACAAGAGTTTTGCCGCCGTTGTTGTAGTTTCTTGCGCCATAAGTGTTAGAGTGATACCGCATAGCACAGCAAAGTGGGTCAATACATCCCACAGGTCATTTGTCAAAAAAATACAAGAAATCTGTGGGAACTTCTGAATAATGGCAGTAATTTTAGATCCACCAACATGATGAGTCAAGTGGCCGAAGATAGATGGGTCTCCCATTACTCTGCCCTCTTCACTAATCATCAAGCATCTAATGTTTTGGAAAAGGGAAAGGGCTCAAAGAGGTGGTCCTTTGCAGTGGAGGAGGCTGATTTAAGGCTTATGATAGCTAGAATTAGCTCCTCGAGAGTGGCTGGTCCGGATGAACTCACTAACCAGATGCTAAAAGAGAACATCGACACATGGAGTGGGTTGGCAAATTCCATGTTCAAGCAGGTCATTTAAACCAAACAACTCCTGGAAATGTGGCGGGAAGCCATTATAGTCCCCATATTCAAGAAGGGCAACCGAGGGGATCCTAAAAAATATGGCACAATTGCCCTTCTTCCCGTCTCGCTGGGTAAACTGCTTCAATATCCTGAAGCAAGGAGCTCTTGATTTGAAGACCTTTGTATACATGGCCTCATGGACCTTGAACAGGCCTTAGATGATTTAAATAGAGAACGCCTATGGAATAAACTAAAGGAATGGAATTTTGCAGTGGACCTGATTGAGGCCTTGAGTGCTCTATACTCAAATACCTCGATACACGTGAGACTAGCTTCCAGCTGCCAGCTGTCAAGAAAAATCGCCACCTACTTTGGATTAGAAACAGGGGTCTGCTTTGGAGCCACTGCTCTTTAGCTTGTATAGGTCAGATCTGGGAGACTCCCAAAAAAACAGTATGAGCGTTGCCCCTGAAGATAAATATGACTGAGGTTCCCTGTATACTCTATGCCGACGATTTCGTATTCATAGACCAAACCCCCTTTGGCCTACAGAGGAGGATTGTGACTTTTAGTGAATATCTGAAGGCTAATGGAAAGAAAGACAATGGGCCTCATTACACGGATGGCGGTAGGGATTTACCGGTACCGGTAAAATACTGGTACCGGTAAATCCCTACCGCCTTACTACGAGGTCCCTTGGCGGGTTAGGGGATTTAATGCCTGCTTTTTGCAGGCGTTAAAATCCAACCCGCTAAGGGACCTCGGAGCTAATTACGGCACCGCAAAATTGCGGTGCCGTAATTAGCGCCTTCCCCATTCCCATAGAGCCCTATGGGGCAGAAATGGGAATGGGGAAGGGCAATGGCGGAAAGGGGATTTACCGCCCCTCCAACCTTGGAATGGGGCGGTAAATCCCCTTTCCGCCAAGGCGGTGCCGGTATTTTACCGGCATGAGCCATGGCGCTAATAGCGCCATGGCTCACCGCCTACCGGGTTATGAGGCCCAATGTTTGGAAATCTAAGGTCTTAGCCCTGTTGTCGGCCTATAGAAAACAGAAGACTGGGTTTGTTTGGAGATTAGAGGAAGAGGAATAAGAGGTAATTGACTCCATGGTATATTTGGGAATAACAATCAATAAGAACATTGATGAGAAGAGCCATTATATGTCTCTTAGGATGAATGTGAAGAAGCTTTCCATACAGGGTGCAGTTTTACACCGTAAGTATGGCAGCTACTTCCTCTCATCACGTCCTATCAACAAAAAGTCATGCAGATGCTGACAAATGGCTCTGTAGCAATGATACATCTGTCATGGAAGATTTGGGTAGTGCTAGAGTTTTTTTTTTAAGTACGGTATCGCAATTTGCGGTACTGTACTTAGCGCCTTCCCCATTCCCATAGAGCCCTATGGGGCGAAAATGGGAATGAGGAAGGGCCATGGTTCAATGGGGAATTACCACCCCGCCAACCTTGGAATGGGGTGGTATTTCCCCATTGAACCATGGCGGACCCGTTACAACACCGGCACCAACCATGGTGCTTATAGCACCATGGTTTAGCGCCAGTGTTGTAATGAGGGCCATGGTCTCGATCGCATCTTTCTATAGGAGTTTTCAGGCTTGTAGTTGAGTTTAGTTTTGAGTGTGAAGCATATGTAACCTGCATGGAGATACACATAGCATCAGCAATTACTATTGTGGTAGTACTATTGTCGTCTGCTTGCAGGAGCCATTTGCTGTAAACTGAGACGTTGTCCAGGCAAGATGCTTGAAGCGTCAGGGAGTGCTTGCCAACTTGAAAAAAGGCAAGGTGCATGCAAGGTGCATGCAAGGTGCATGCAAGGTGCGGTGGCGCAGTAAGTGGCAGAGTTTTAGTAGGGGAGTGCCTGACTGAAGGTGACAGAGCAGCTGGGTGAGGAGGGTTTCTAATAGTAAGCTCTGTTACAGTGTTGCTTGGCGGTAGGAAGAGTGTTAGGGAGAGGGTTAGCAAGATAGTGTGGTGAAGCGGTAGAATAGAGGTCACTGATATATTCACATAGCTACCGTAAAAGCAATGGGCACAATACCTTTTGCAGAGGGTCCTTCCTCGGCCTTCCGAGGCTGGACAATAGCCAGACAGCGATCATCTCCTTCGCCCTTTGGAGTGCACACTTTGTGAAGTGACTTTCAATGCCAGGTAGATTATAGCTTTATAGTCCACAGGAGGAGTCATTATCGCAGCTGGCCATAAGATGGAGAAGGATCATCATGCCAATCGATAATGATCCCTCCCTCAGTCTATCAGGCTATTTTTGTTGAAAGAAATCTTGCCTGGAAATCACATAGTAGTTCCCTTGTCTGTTCTTGGAGACAACCTTTTCAGAACACAGCCAAAAGCACTCTAAACATTCTGATTGGTTGATAGGCCGATAACGAACTCCATGTGCTATTCTCAATTCATAAACAATGATTACCATATTTATTGTCAGAGTATGCTGAACAATATTACACATATGTCTGTAGCAGAGAAAGAAAGAGCAGGGATAATACTTACCTCAGTTTCTTAAATACGTTTACACCCTGTCTCACATTAGTGAGGGAAAACAGATATTCCATGGAACTCATGTTTAAGGGACTGGTGCAATAGTTTCCTTTGGAGAGCCAAAATAGTTGCTTCTTGATGACTGCATACAGCTCCTAACATTGTTTTAAGCCTGTACCATTCGTGAAATGCTATAGAAGGCACAGAGTTTCTGACAAAAATAAGCAAAAGATATGCATCTGTGCTATTTGTAAACAATGTTATGTACGTGAAAAGAGAGGTGGTGAAAACATGTGTGAGCTTTCATAATTGGAATGTATTTTTCTTCTGTCTAATCTCTTAGTGCAATACATTACAGTGGATTTCCTTGATGTCTGGAAAGCACTGGTTCATAGAAAGTGAACTGAAAAGTATGGCTTAAGGAACTATCATCGGTGTGGTCAGGCCACAGTATAGCTGTGATAGTATTCTTATGATTTCAAACACAGCTGGATGTATGGCTATGTTCCTCAATCCATCTGAGACAACACATACTGGAACACCTGTAAAACCAGCTGGCGTTTTACAGGTTTAAATACATTTCAATCATTTGGATAACTAGTGAACCTTCACCCCCTTTTTTTAGTGAACATCCTGTTTTCCGAGTGGCAAAGGAGGCGGAGTACCCCCTATTTTGCAGTACTGACCATAAGAGATCTAGCAGCATACTATTAGCAGGATGATTCCCTGGTAATACCCATTCATTGTCCATTAGGCATTTTACATGTTTGATCCTTTGTAGCCCCAACCTTAATACAGTAAATACATATTTACTCATTCCGATTTAGAGCACACAGTAGATCTGCAGCCGTAGCGAGCCGCATGGTGATCACACCAAGAGAATAGTTCTATGAAAAGGTATGGACAATAGATGAGGTATGACCTACTCTCAATTGGTTAACATGTGTAGAGACATTCACATACCTAAATACCAGTGTAACAGTGTCATTCTTTATAATTGAGGGTGATTCCAACTTAGAAAGGCAGACAAAATATTGAGAAATCTAGATCCACCTATCTAATTATAGGCTAACAAATTTGCTTTCTGTACTGACATCCATGAGTTACCGGTATTGGTGAAATGTTTAAGCATTTTTATATCAATTATTAATCACAATTTCGTATTGTTATGATTAATTATTTTTTGACTCTTGAACTGGTGATATATTACCATTGTATTGAAGTTTCAAATGTATTTCTAAAAACGTATGTTATCTCTGTTTGCTCGAAACGTGTTGGGCAATTTGTTCATTAAATTCAGGAACCAATGGACTACTGAATGGTTATTTGAAGAATGTTTATAAATTGTATTTCTAAAATTTGTTTATCACATTAATTGACTCTACCAAATTAATAAGTAGCAAGTTAACCTCTTACCTCCAGGAACCGCTTGCCACTTACTGTTAACTATTTGCCTTATTTGGGTTATAAGATAGTGTGCAGGGTAAGTGAGTTCCCTAATATGGAACTTTCTCTTTTACACCTGATAAATAGACCCATAGTAATGGACACATATTTAAAAGAAGATGTGTCCCTACTGTAAGAATGGTACAGATTTTAAGATGCTGACAAACAAGCAGCAGACTTCAGAGTCTTTCTTCAAGCAATTCAGAGTGGCTGATCTTGTGACAAATAACAGGTTTTCTTGAGAGTTTATCTAGCCAATAAAATTACTCGCACGTATTTTGTCGAGTTATTACGAGTTTGTATAGCCAATCAGAGGCCCTAAATCTCCTAATGGAAGTGCATCCCCTTACATAGGACCTGGCTCACTTCCTGTTGTCTATGGGTTTTTCTAGGTTGCAAGGGAAGTTGTTACACAGGGCGGACTTGCCCTTGGAAAGTGTTTAGAAAGTTTGTGAGCATTGGAGCAGTCTTTGAAGGAGTTCGGAGGAATATGTTGTGTGTGTTGTTACACAATTGCTAAGTACTATCATTTTGAACCCATTATAATATGTTCCCCTTGTATTAGTGTTTGTTTAGTGCCTGTACTGACTTGCATTAGATTCCTGTACAGAAACAAGTTTATTTTTTGCTTGTACCTTTTCACCCCGTGTGTCTCTTCATTAAATATAAAATACAAAACAAGTTTCCCATCCTTTTGTTTCCCAAAAACACAAAACATTCAAAAACACTTTCCCCTCTGCTTTGTAGTTTTGTTTTTATACTGTTCTAGTATATTGTATTGTATTGTATTGTACAGGCATAGTTGTAGATTATAGTGGTAGATTGTAATAGTGGAGTGTAGGTTGTAGATTGTTGCAGATTGTAGGGTCTGGTAGTAGGATTGTTTTGTTATTTTCTTATTTGTCGCATTGTTTATCTACTTGGGGTTGTACAGGTTATCGGGGTCACACATGAATGTTAAAAAGTACAGGGCCTTAATATGTCCCCTGGTCGGGGTGTCGCACGTGCGTGATATTCTGCATGCCATGGCCATACCCTCACACTCCTCCTGCCTGCTTAATAGGCATCAGTGGCAGTAGTAACTGTAGTGAGTTTCAGGCCCCTTTTGCTTTGCCACCCCCATAAGTGTCTATGGGCACTAAAACATGGCCGAGAAAATGTGGAATGGGGGAACCTTTATTGATGCTCTAGATTAGTGCTAGGGAGCCTGGTCACACATTCATGGAGAGTGGAAGCAGACTTTAGGAGAGTTGTCAAACTTTAGTGAGCAGTGCACCCTAATTTCTGAGAAATGTAGAGGTTGGCTGTGCCCTTTGAAAATTCACAAGAGCCTTAGTAAGGGACAGCACTTGAACCAGAACCGTTTTGGGCGGATGCCCCCATGAACATGCCCGTGAACCTTTGTGAGCAGTGTGCGCCCTATGAAAATGTCTAAGAACCTTATTCGGCAATAATGTTGGATCTCACATTTTAAAGAATTATTCTTTGAACCAGATGTTGAGGCATCAACAATAGAACAGCCAAGATCCAATGATGAATTTAAGGCAGGAGAAGAGATGATTTTCTCACATGCAGAAAATGGGGCACAACTGAAATTGCTAGGGCAGCAGTACCGGATGGGCCAAATTCTAAAAGTATATGTGGATGCAAGTGAATGGTGGTTGCCTGTGTTCATTCAGGCTTTTAACTCATTGGCCGATGCAAGTATACTTACATCATTATGGGGAAAAAAGCTTCGTAGTTCCTTTGTTTAAAAAAAGAAACCTGATTGACCCCGTTGGTACCGGCCAATTTCCCCAAATGATGCCTCAAATTTGATCTTCATGGCTGTCTAGCAGGGTGTCAGAGAATTCAGTTCTCCCCAATATACAGACTGTATTCTGCAAAGGCTTCTCCACTATCGATCAGTGTTTTATCCTGAACTCGCTAGTGGAGAAATATACAAAAAAGAGGAAGAATTGCCTGTTTACTGCCTTTTTGGACTTGGCTAAGGAGTTTGATTCTATATGCTGCATGCTTTTATGGGATATGCTTAACAGATTGGGGTCCATTTTGGGCTGATGTGATATAATAAATACTCTCTATGTGCCTTTTCCACTAACACACGGGTAAGGCAAAGCTGCCCTCTTGATCTACTACTATTTTAGTTTTTCCGATGTGATTTTATCTCCGACAACACCACAGACGGTTTGGATTCCTCCTTTACTAGAAGGAGTTGAATGTAACACACTTTTATACGCTGGTGATACAGTCCTTATGGATCTGACAGCCAAGTCATTATAGTGGTCTCTAGAGTATGCAATCAATTATTTCCAGGCATATCGTTTTAAGTTGAATTTATCCAAAACTAAAATTCTAGTATTGTGTAGGGATAAGAAAAATTTAAATGGGCTCTCACCAAGTCAACAATAGAAGTGGTAAAGGAATTTATGTATCTGGGTATGCTTTTTACAAATAGTGGTACACAGCAAAGCCATGTAAACACAATGGCAAAACAGGAAACCAAGGGTTTAGGAGGGCCCGTTCACTTTTACCACCATTTTGGCAGTAAACGTTTACATAAATGTCTCTAGGTGATGAAATCTAAAATTAATATGGCAGTCCTTTATGATGCGTCAACCGGTGGACACCTGGAAAAATTCAGGTCTATGAAGGCTTCTACGCCTGCCGCCCAGTGCCCCTTGGGACGTGCTGCGACACAAAATGGGGCTAGTCAACACCACCCTTCTGGCTGAGCAGTGGTTTTTGGAGTCCCTTTTTAAAGCTCAACTTACTACCCCCCAACACATTCAAACCTTGTTGCAGTACTGAGGGACAAATTTCACCAGTCAAGTAAAGACCGCAACAGTTGGTACAATAGAGGGGTTAGTTTAATTAAACACTGCAACTTGGACGATGTGGCAGTTCTGGGAGCACTAATGAACTAATGAAATTTGCATAAAATGGTTGGAAAGGACTGTTTTATTTGGCATTTTAATTGTGCTGCCATTTTTTTGAGCTTTTTAATACCTGGAGCTGCCTTGCTATTTTGAAAGCACAAGTTTTGCCCACTATTGCCTGCTTATTTGACTGCTTTTGGTCCTTCCAAGAAGACCGCCGTGATATGATATGATGTGATATGGCATTTATAACACGCATATACACAAGTGTTTCAAGGCATGGTTTTCTTTGTTGTGTAGGCAGGCTGTGCTGAACCACCTCTCCCTGTGCTGCACTCGCATTGGTTGCTGAGTGTTTTCTTCCATCCATCAGGGACCGCCAGGCTTCAGCCGGCCCTCTCAGCAAGGCCCACTGGCTGGAACTGGTTTCTTTCATCTGCTTTTCACTGAGAGTGAGGTACTGTTTCCACCCTCCTGGTCATCTGTTGTTTTCCTGCACATGTGGAGTTTGTGTCTGGCTGCTGACCATTCCTTTAGGTAGGTGCACTTTCTGTACATTACTGCACCTCCAGGGGAATTATTGAACCTGAAAAATCAAAATTGGAAGAAAAAAAGAGAAGAAAAAGAACAAAATTAAATTTGCATTAAATTATTGGAAAAGACTGTTTTATTTAGCATTTTCATCATGCTGCCATTTTTTTGGAGCTTTTTAATACCTGGAGCTGCCTTGCTATTTTGAAAGCACACGTTTTTTCCCACTATTGCCTGCTTATTTGATGGTTTTTAGCCCTTCCGAGATGGCCACCGTGGTTTTCTTTGTTGTGTAGGCAGGCTCTGCTGAAGCACCTCTCCCTGTGTTGCACTCCCATTGGTTGCTGAGTGTTTTCTTCCATCCACCCAGGTACCGGCAGGCTTCAGCCGGCCCTCTCAGTAAAGGACCACTTCTAAGGCTCCTGTCTGCTCCCTGTCCACTACCGGAATGCTAATTGGGGTCCTCCCTGCACCTAGACCACAATGATGCTGCCACCTCACTCCTCTAAGAAATCCAGACTGCCTTGTCTTTGCCTCCTCCAGACCTATGGGTAAGTTCCCGCCTTATGGACTCACTCTTACCGCCTTTGACTATCGCTGTTCTTTCTGCTTGTTACTCCCATGTTGTCATCCTGATGCACAGTGCTTCCTAAAACCCTTTGCTAACATCCGATCCCAAGATTGAAAATTCAAATCTTGCTGTTTTTGCTTGTGCTAAAAAGTCAAATCTTGCTGGTCATTGCAAAATTCTCTGTATTTTGCTTGTATACTGTTTATTCTCAGTAACTTGCCAGCCCAGTGACCTCACCACTGTCTTTTGTCCAACACCTACCTGACTTAGCCCCCCCAGTATCTCCATCCTCTCCTCGCTTCCACCCCAATGGTGCTTTCTGTTTATCCTATCTTTTGCAACTGCTTTGCCATTGACTATCCTTCCCGTCTCACTAAGTCTGGTAGGAAGAAGTTAAAAAAGGATATCTTGGCCTTTAACCCTGGTCTTCCTATCGCCGACACCTACTCCAATGCTTCCGCCAGACAGAGCCTCACCAACATCCTCTTTGTCATCCCTTCGCCAGATCTATGGACTCCTCATATGGTCTCTGTGCTCTGCCCTATCTCTTCCTCTCCCATTAATGGTGGCACTCGCTGGGATGTTCTCATGTCTTCCTTCGACTCCTCTAAAGTCTTCATTAATGTCTACCTAAATGGCACTGTCATTGTCCCAGGCCCTCAGGCCAATCTCATCCGCTTTGATAGGCGCTTCCCTCACCTCATCAATTTCCTCTCATCTTCTGTTGTCCCCTCCTCTCCCCCCTTGGCTACCTTGCCCTCTCTCTCCTCCTCCTCTGCCCTAGGGCTCTTTCTCCTCTGCAGGGCGTACCTCTGATCTGTAGCCCTGCCTGGAAGGTCTTTAAGGCTGGCAACCTTATTCGTATTGCCACTCTCAACTCTGGCTCTGCTGTCAAACACTCCTCTGACATCTGCCACCTCCTTGAAGAACAAGACCTTCATGTCCTTGGTCTTTCTGAGACATGGTTCACGGCCAGCTCTGTCACAAGCTTTGACACTCTCCACCCTGATGGCTACAAGATCCTCTCAGCACCCAGATCCTCCCGGTCTGGTGGGGAGGGGTTATCCCTGATCTTTCCTGAGTAGATTCCTGGCTCTATCATTCCCACTCAGACCTACTTCTCTTCTGAATGCCTTGTCTGTAGGCTTTCTCTCTCATCTACCCATTCTGTTACTGTGGTTACCGTCTACCGGCCTCCTGGTCAAATCACCTCATTTCTCTCTGAATGGGCAGACCTCTCCTCCTCCCTCCTGGCCTCTACCACTCAACTCCTCCTCCTTGGTGACCTCAATATACATTTAGATTCTCCTTGCTCCTCCTCTGTACTCTTCCGTGACCTCTGCGACTCCCTCTCCCTGTCCTTCCTCCCCTCTGACCCAAATCACTCTGCAGGGCACACACTCAATGTCTTGATCTCCTCAGACCTCCCCCTCTCCATCCCTCTGACCATTCCTCTCTCCTGGAGCGATCACTCCCTCCTCTCCTCTCTCCCTCTCTTCCCCCCAAGCCAAGCCTACCCCAACACTGCCACCTAACTTCTCGGACATCTGGCCCATGAAACGTGTGTCAGTTGAGGCTTTTGCCGCCACTTTCTCTCCCCCCTCCACCTTTGGCTGTCTCACATCCTGAAACAGCCCTGTCTCTGCTCTACTCTTCAATTTCTGATACGCTTGATGCTCTTGCCGCTGTCATGAGGATCCGTTTGAAGTCCAAAGCCAAGTGCAATTCCTGGTATGACTCTGACCTAGCTACACTTAAACGTAAGTGTAGCGCGGCTGAGAGGAAATGGAGGACTTCCTGTTCATCCTCTGACAAACTGGCCTGTCATCTGCTACATAGGCAATACCGACTCTCTGTCCTCACCAAGAGGAGAGTCCACATTCAAGCTTGTGTCTCTGCGGCATCTAACAACTCGGCCCAAACTCTTTAAAATCTTCAAGGAGCTGGCCAACCCTGCTGCAGTCTCTACCTCTCCTGCTGCCTCCCAGGCTCTTTGCAATGCCCTTGGCTCTCACTTCATTTCAAAAACCCAGGACATCCTGTCCACCCTATCCACCCACACCTCTCCTCTCCCCTCTCCATCTGTGCTTGCTGACCCTCCTTTAGCCACCCCCATCCATCTTTCTCGTCCTTTCCTCTTTTCTCCCCTGACAAGGTCGCTAGACAAGTCAGATCTATGAAAGCCTCGTCAAAACAGGTTTATCCCTGTTCCTCTAAAACCATCAAGGACCACATTGACACCCTAGCTCCAGCCCTTGTTGATTTTTGCAACCACTCTTTTCCGAAAACCTGGGTATCATTGATCAGGCCCTGGCCTGGCTGACCTCTTTCCTCTCAGATTGATCCTCCCAGGTCCAACTTGGGTCCTTCCTTTCATCTATCTTCCTCTCTACCTGTGGTGTTCCCCAGGGGTCTAACCTCTCGCCCTGGCTTTTCAACCAATACCTGGCAACTCTCGCCCACTGCATTGCCACTTTCTGCTCAAATGTCCAGTGCTACGCTGATGACAATTAACTCATTTTCAGGCTGCCCTCTGCCACCTCCTCTCCCTCTCTCATCTCTGATTGCCTACCTGCCATTGAAGATTGGTGTGCCGCCAATGATCTTTATCTGAATGCCAGCAAGACGGAGATCCTCCTCATCGGCACACGTTCACTATCCTTTCCCCTCACTCTCTGGCCGGCCTCCCTTGGCCCTCCTCCTACCCCCACCTGCGAGGCCAAGAACCTCGGGGTCAGATTTGACTCCACCCTTTCATTCTCCGCCCACATCCCCGAGGTCTCTAAAAAGTCAAATTTCCTACTGCACCTCCTCAGAGGTGCTCTGCCTTTCCTCTTCTTCCCCATAAACTCATGGTATCCCAAGCTCTTGTTCTCTCTAGCTTGGGGACTATTGTAACCGCCTTTTCTAAATCTACCTGTCTCTACTCTCTGCCCTCTGCAACTAATCCAGAACAGGACTGCAAGACTTGTCCTTAGCCTCATGCCCTGGGATTGTATCTCTACAGCTCTGAAATTTCTCAGTTGGCTCCCAGTGGATGCAAGGATTACATTAAAAACCCTCTACAATACCTTCAGCTATCCCTCCGCAAATACCTCCCCTCTCAAGCTCTTCGCTCCTCTACCTCCAACTCCCTCAGGGTCAATCATTTTTCAAAGAAACAAGCTGGGGGTAGATCTCTGTCTTCAGCTGGGGCCTCCCTCTGGAACAGCCTCCTTGCCACTCTAAAACTTGAGGAGAATCATCTCCGGTTCCAGAAGTACCTCAAGACCTTCCTCTTTTCTTCTGCCTTCGCTCCCCCTCACCCCTGCTGTTCTGTTCTCTCTTGGCACCGTGCACCTGCCCACCTTCTGTCCTCCGGGCTCAGGTACCTGCTCACCCTGACACCCTCCCATACTGCCTCCGGGCCACCCCTTGCACTGGTATCTGTATCTGTACCCATACAGCCCCCCCTTTTTCTTCCTGCACTTATCAGACCTACCCTGTCTGCTGCCTACCTAACACTTGCAAATTGCTGTCTGCACTACCACTGTTTGTTGCCTTTATTATTTATTTATTGTTATTTATCTGTTTCTCCTTTGCTTCACACTTTCCACTTTTCCCCCCTTCCATGCACTTTTCCCCCTCCCCTCTCCCATGCACTTGCGCATTCTCAATATCAATATCAATAAACTCTTAGCATAAGCAATATCTTAAAATAAGTGCGGCTGAGTCGGGATTAGCTGCATTTCATGACGGAATCACCAATATGTCATCATTAACACAGTATATGTTTGCTCCTATGTATCTTAAGTTTACTAGGTCAGGCCCTACGTTAGTAAACCTCAAATCACCGGAGTGTCACAGACAGGTGGTGATGACTCGATAAATATCTTATCATTGAGAGTCAGGGAACCCTGGCTAGAAATGGGGAAGTCTTGTCCTTGTGGTCTGGAATGTAAATAAGAACTAATACCTTTTTGTACAGTTTCTAGGTTTCTAATAAATTTCAGGAAGCAGTGGCTAAAGCCTCACTTTGTTAGGGATAACATAAGGACAATGGGGGGGGCTATTATGTATAATAACCATGTCAAGTTTTTATTAGATGCACACCATTTTATTAAGGAGGCTTTTATAGAAATGTGCAGGATAACACTTGAATCATTCAGAGTGTATGCTATTTTGAGCCATGTGAAGTGTTTTAATGTTCTGTGATGATGGTTTTATGATTTATTCATGATGAGGTATGCTGTTTTGTTAATGGAATATGTTTTCCAAATAAACGTATTTCTCTCTCTTATTTGGCAGCTGTGCCCTGTGTAAATCCCAAAGAACCTTAGTGGGTGGCAGCACCCTTTGAAAAGTACATGAGATCCCTAATGGGTGGATAAGCACCGTGAAAATACTGAAGATCCTTTCAAAGCTGTAAAAACATCCCCTCCAGCATATTTAATGCGATGGAATGAAGCAGCAAATGATCAGGGCTACTCACTATTAGTCACTATTGCAGCTATCTATTCCCAACCACACGCACTATGAATGAACTTCGCTCCATTTTCCAATTTCTGACATGTACTGAGTAACAAATTATTGTCATCTTCTGTGACAGTGTCTTGTCTATAGGTAGATGTCACACTTTCGAACACAGTGATGGCCGCATTTATTTTTATTACTATCACTTATTCTACATACAACATTGCAAGGCTTTACCTGCATGCAGAGACGATAGCCTTTGGCACACGAAAAGTGCTCTAGTACTGCAAACTAGTGATTTTACAAAAACTGGCACAAGTGCTGTGGAATAGACGTATTACTTGCTGTACAAATATTGCAAAGGACCCTCATCCCTTCCCGCGGTTGAAGTGTCCAGTAGATAAGCATCAATCAACTGTGTAGCTGATGGTCAGCTGTCTGTTCATGATGACATGTTTATATCCAAAATGCAGCAGTCACTGAAGAGAGTAGCACACATACGCTCTTCCCGGCTGTAGTAGAGATTGCCTGCGCTGCTCTTAAAGCTTTCCACCAGTGTTAGTGATGTACTGTCAATTGATTCTGCTATAATTTGTGAGCTTGACTTGCCCAGTTCACTTGGCAACATTTGTGTTCTTTGGTGTTCTTGCGGCTGCCTCTGTTCTTGTGTCAATTGATTTTGTAAGAGCTACAGTAATGAACCCTTGCACATTTGCACAATGACTCTCCTTTGTGATGCTTGCTGCAAAACCTCACCCCCGTAGGCATTCATATGAAACATAGGCACTTTAATTTCAAAACGTTGGTCCAAAAAGGAAACCAGCAGTTACTTAATGCCATCTTTAAAATCAACAACCAATGGATCACCACACAAGGGTGAATGCATATTACTCAATTCTACATCAGTATCACCTGACAAGACAAAGCCTTTGCCCTGTTTGTCAGATTGATCTTAAGCGGGTAAACCTCACTCAGTTATGTGTTTTGATTTCTAACTCACCTGGTAGCCTCCTCAGACATTTATTAGCAAAGGGCAGATATAAGACAACAGATTTTATTGATACGGTGTTAAAAATGCCCCATCTAAAGCTCAGAGTGTCAGAGTAATCAGTGATGGTGTTGCACTAGTCAAGTAGACAATCTAGTAGAGGCAAGTAGAGTTCCAGCAGGCGAACACTGGTTTCTTCACCTTGTGCAGTGGCAACTTGCATCAAACTTGAAGTTGGCATAGTTGATTTATAGCATGGTAATCCTGGCTGAAATGGGAACTAAACTTCTGAGTCATAGCAATCATTTTTCTCTTACAGGCTGACAATTGCTGATAAAGTGTGTGACGATAAAGTGATGGGCATGCACAAAGCAGGGGACATGTATTGTTATGCAGTTCATAAGGAATCAAGTACATTTGATCCATTATCTTCTGCCACAAAGTAGGTCAAATGCAAATGATGAGGCCTTAGACACTGTGGTTCCACCTCCACCTTCCCCAAAATGTCAATAACCTTTCTATGCACTTAGTTTCCTGGTGCTGAACTGTACACATCTTTTTTCACCTTCAATTACTCTGGTACCTCTCTTGGAAGTTGGAGGGAGGAAATACAACCCAGTGTGCAGTGAAAGCCATGCTGTCACTGCTTTGACCACTGGTCCGCATGGCCATTCCGAATGGGAATTTCTTCAGCTTCGGCCCCATTTTTAGTAATAACCACATTTTACGATTCTGGTAGCAATTACGAGAGACAAAATGTCAGCCGAGAACATCCCAGAGGTAATTGGCTTTTCCTTTTAGGTGCTGGAATCCAGCATTTTTCACAAATGAGTAGGGCAGGATATCTATTCCCAACATTATGGCCAGGTTAGCATCAAGTAGGCACTGTCGGTTAACAGACTTGTGAGATTTTTAGCCACACTGAAAGGCTTCCATAATACTGCTCTAATGCAACGGACGATGACTCCCATGCGTTGCTGGGATGCCGATGATAGATATTTGTGTTTCACTCCAAGAGAGAGGTGATTATTCAGCTAAACTATGTTAAGGGGTAATACTGTTAATTGGTGGAACTCGACTACCGGTCTGATGATATGTAGAGGTATGCATCTAAGATCTTCTTCTGATATCTGATCATAGTTTTACTGCATATGGTACTTCATAGATATGTAATTCAAGATCGCCATTGTCTTTCCTCTGTAAACTGCTTTCCCACAGAATTTGCATTTGACTAGATTTGATTGCTTTCTATTTTCTGAGAAGTACTGTCATACTTTTGACTTCCATAGTGAGTGCGGAGCACACACATTGGATACGTGTAGGTCCGATGATGTGGGGAGTGGTGGTGCTGGTGGAGTTAAATACTTTGTGATCTGCATTGGAGGTCTGTTTCTCAAACAGACTGTATATAGGTGGGGTGAGCTTTGATTAATGCTAGAGACTTCATCTGTGTTAGTGTGCGTCTCCTCTTCACCTCAGTATCACTTATTTCCATTATAAGTGCTTGTTTATGCCCAAACTCTGATGTAGCACAATATTTCCCTCAATCGCCATCATTAATCTCGTCATCAGTACTGCCTAGCCTAGTGGGTGAAGACTGCTGAGATAGAACAGTGGGATTTTCACTCTATTCCTGATGTTCAAGTACTCTGTCATTGTGCCCTGATCTCTGTTAGACAAAACCACCACATCTCCACCATCTTCCCCAGATATGCTGGGCAGAACTGAAAGTCCACCCTCTTCTGTTGGTCTCAATGGATCTGCATTGTCATGGTGTAATACCTGTGCATCATCTTAAACATGTTCATGTACATCTGAGTGACTTGCCGTTTGGGGATTGCAACGTCAGTTGGATTATTCCCTCAATGGACCACTGAAATTCTGACCTCCTCATACTTCAGGAGTAAAAATACCATGAACAGCATGTTTCTTCGAGCCGCACACTCATTTGGGTGAGGGCATTCTGTTCCATCCATGGACAACTGTGTGCCACTGACCTCACTGAATCTATGCTGCTCCCTCCATGAAAAATCAGGTCATCTGCACTCAGTTAACTCAGCTCCTTCTGGTTGTCAACCCATGGAATGTGCATCACAAATTCACTTCAAGAGACAGACATTGGGCCTCATTACAACCGTGGTGGTAGCCGTGCTTGTAAAACAGACACACTGTCATCGGAATTACATTTTTTCCAACGCCCAGAAATGGGCAATTACCGGGTCATTACGGCCTTGCCGGACCCGGTATTTGCCCATTCCTGGGCGCCAGAAAAAATTCTTCCCCATTCCCATTTGAGCCCCACAGGGCTCAATGGGAATGGCGAAGATGGATGCACAGGCACCACTGAAAAACGGTGCCGGTGCATCCAACATGCTGTGCTCGCGGGTGCCTTTCATTCCGCCAGGTCAGACCTGGCAGAATGAAAGGCACTCACGAGCACAACTCAGAGTTTGCCGGTCCGGATACAACGGTACCAGCAAGCTTACAGGTACTGTTGTATCCAGACCAGCAAGCTTGTAATGAGGCCCATTGTCTGGTGTGTCACCTCCTCCCTGAATCTCTACTGTAGTCTCCCAGCAAATTCAAGTGAATGTGATTCTCCCAAAAGCTGCTCTTGGGGCTTCCTCTACTCCTCTTTCAATGGCATGCATTCTGCCCACTCATGACAAACAGATTGACATTGATTGGTTTGTCACCCACCTCTCAGAATCTCTGCTGCTCGCTCCCAGAAATATCTGGCAACAGTGTCTCCCCCAAAAGCTTGTGTCGTGGATTCCTGGCTAGTCCCAAACCTCCTTCCAGGTGTCACTGATGGCATGTGTCTTGTCCACTCTCGTCAAGAGAGGGACATTGACTGGGGTGCCTCCTGCCCAGGCACCCACCTCACTGTATGTCTGCTACTCCCTCCTAGCAAAATCAGATGAGCTTGCTGTGGTTGTGGGATTTTGAGATTGTAATGTTTATGCATCTCGGTTGACAGTTTGCACATCCCTTGACGTTCAAAACGGGTCCCTAATGGTTTTGTAACTACTGTTGCTAGTACTACTGGGTGTTATGTTTGATTTAATCCTTGCACTACGTAAAACATGTTTTATTTGTTCATTGTTCTAATTGGTGCCCCATGAATTTGTGTTGCATGCTTCTAAAAATTGAGTCTACGTTTCTAAAGCAACCAAGTGCAGCAGATTTGTCCAAAGTGTATAACAAAGTCATCATAAATCTGTACAGGAAAAAAGTTGTCTGTCATTATGTAATTTTGATTGGGACGGGGATAAACGGAAACGTTAAAAATACAGCATATCTTGCCAGCATACAGTAGCAGTTTAAGGTGGGTTCAGGCAGATGGGAGTAGGTCCCCTTCAGCACTAAGCATATAGAGCGTTGGACTTGTTTGTGTAATCCCACACTGCCAGAATGGTTTATTGGGTGGAAAGCAATTTGGCCCTGTTGCTACAGGGTGCAATGGTGTAAGATCATCAATCTGCAGCATGAGCCCAAAGAGTACAAGACAAGGCCATGCTCCAGTGTAACAGTTATTTTAAAAAAGCAACATTGAGGGAAATGCCTGAAAACTATGGTTAGGAAAAAATCGTAAATTGTTCCCCTTAATATGTGATGTGATGAAAGGGTCTTCAGCAAATTGCACACACATTAATGTAAGATAAACAGAAGGAACCAATAATATCATTTTTTAATTGAATACAGAGATTAGAGGAGCATAAAACCAATTCTATCTTTTTCTGTCAGCAGAAAGAAAGTGTGGGTTCTTCAGTGTGACTGCCTGATGGGTGGCCTCCGTGCCTAATTTGTGTCACGGCTGTCAGGGTCTCAGCTCCGGGACTTATTTTTAAACCAAACCCAGGCTGGCAGTGTTGTGTGTGCATTCATTTTCTCTCAGCACAATAATGGTGAACTGGAATTGGGCAAAACCGTAACCTCTCTCTGTGCATGATAATTTAGTAATACATGTTTTGTATAATACATCATTTTTATTTGCTAATTCTGTATTTGTTTCGGTTGTAAATAACAAGCTTTCAAATACAAAAATAGAGAAGACAAGATACAATTACAATGTAAACATTAAAAGAAAGAGTAAGCCGTTATTTACATCACATCAACTTACTGTTTTTTGCAATGTTAGTATTTAAGGTTATCTTTCCAATAAAAGTAATTACACACAATTTAAAATCATTTCCATTATACACTAAATAAAAACCCATCATAGGATGATTAAAGGAAGGAGCAGGAATCTTGTTTGATATAGTACTGGCGTTATGCATATTGTTAATTTACAGGTTGAGGGATCTATAAAACGCAGACATAATAACAATGTCAAGAGAGAAGGAGGACAAGAATATCTTATTATGCACATTTCCATTAACAGTAGATATTAAGAGCACTATACAAATTAACAATATGGCTTATAATACAGTCTGCTATGATCACATTATTTAAGAGTTAAGAGTTAAGAGTTGAGGGTTTCCTGTGCCGAGTGCATACAAGTGTATATTTCTGACAGTTCTACATAAACTCAGCAACTTAGCAGCGCCAATATAATTACGAGACATTCATTGCAACCATTTTTAGTAAGGATAATAACATTTCTAACAATCGTAATTTAGAAATTTTCTGTACAAAGTGTGTGAACTTGGACCAGGACAATTAATAAATTAAATAATTGTTTATCTAGTCCTCCAGCAGTTCCCATTGACTTTTCCCTAGTACTTATTTGCCTCCTCAGGCTTGTTTCTAACTGGGTGTTCAACCGTAAACAGTAATTTATTATTTCAAAATGTGTTTTACCTTAAGGAAATTCGGCTACGATGTGAAGGTTCAACCGTAAAGGGTAATTTATAGTTGCAAGATTTAAGTAATTATGATATGCATTAAAGATAATAGACCACATTTCTTTTTGTTATAGTATAGAAAATTAATGGGAATATTTGTAAAAGTATTATCTTCTTAGTGATGTTAGGTTAGTACATTCAACAAATAAATAATCCAGAGTTTCAGTTCAATTCAGGAGGTTACAAAATCTGCATGATTTGTCCTAGGTCACAATTTTTGATTGAGACGCTAGGTAAGCTTTGGTGGGCCATAAATTGAAACACGGTGCCATCAAATGGGAAGAGTATTTCTGGTCTGGAAATTTAATCAGAAATTTCAGCAACTGGTAAAGTGATTTTATTGTTAATTTGCCATTGATAAATATTTTTCATTGATTGCATTTGTCCCAAGTTGAGGCCCAATCGGAGAGCCATCGTTTTTTGTTGACACAATCAGGGTTGTCTATGAGCAGTTGTTGTTCGATATCAGCATTCTCCATGGTTGTGATACAATAACTTTTCCAAGTTTCTAATGATGTGTCTTGTTTGCCTTGAAGGGCACAGGCAAGAGCTGGAACCAAACTAGATGGAAACATTTGGTTCATTAAGCATTTCCTGAGCAGCGTTATGGAATGCCAAGCTACGATAGCGCAGAGGGATACCAATCCTAGGTCGAAACAAATAATTTGGATGGGTATGCTCTTTCGCAATGATAGAATCTTTTTCCAAAATAGGCCTTCTAGGTAGTGCCATTTTGGGTGGTTCTCTGTTAATTTAGCTTGTGCGCCATATGTGACGATAGGTATGACTTTTTTGTTTGTAAAGGTTTATGACAGGTATGACACATACTTTCTTTATTTTATCTCAATGTTTCTATTTTGTGTTTTAATTCTCTTTTATACAGTGTATCTAGTGGGTTGTTGTTAAGGTTTTGTCCAAGATATTTAAATTCATGGATGATATCAAGTGGGAACCTGCCAATGCCCACTTAAAAGTCGACTTTGATTTGCCCTTCCCAGGGTGCATTATAAGTATATTTGATTTTCATGAGTTGATCGTTAGGGTGTTTACCGCTGTATAGCTCTCTAGCGTGCTTAAAGTTCTCTGGAGGACTATTGGAGTCTGGTCAACTAGGACAAGGTCATCGGCATAGAGGAGCCAAGACACAGGAGATTTACCAACTTTAGGCGAGAATGATCGGGGAAATTCTAGATGTATATTTATGTCTCTGATGTAGAAATTGAATAAGGTGGAGGCTTGGATGCACCCTTGCTTGAGTCCTAGATATGTA
Organism: Ambystoma mexicanum; assembly: GCF_040938575.1. NCBI lineage: Eukaryota > Metazoa > Chordata > Amphibia > Caudata > Ambystomatidae > Ambystoma > Ambystoma mexicanum. The sequence goes on from NC_090930.1 coordinate 699,515,025, forward strand.
GGGATGAACTTGGATAATAGGTCTTCTTGATTTATTTTTACTTTAATGGAGGTATTAGAGTAGAACTGATATAATAGGTTTAGACTGAACGGGGCACAGCCAACTTTCCTTAGTTTGCTCCACATTTGATCTTTTGGAATGGAGTCGAACACTTGCTTAAAGTCTGTGAACGCTAAGTTTATAGGTTGTTTAGTTAATGAAACTTGCTTTTTTATTGCTGAAAGGGTAAGTAAGTTGACCGATGTTTCCAAGCCTTTTACAAAGCCTAATTGATATGGATCCATGAGTGATGTCACTTCGAGCCGTTTAATCAATTCTCTCAATACCAGACAAGCAAAAACATTGCCCGGGATGTCCAGTAAAGCAATCGGGTGGCAGTGGGATCCTTTTGGTTGCCCTTTTTTAAAGCTAGGGATAATGATGGATTGTTTACATGAAGAAGGGATCAATCCAGTCAGTAAGTTCTTACAGAATATTATGTCTAGGATGGTAGCCCACTGGTGGAGATTGGCTTTGAGAGTAGCATTAGACAGAGCATCGGACCAGCGTCTCTAGAAGGAGTTAGTTTATAGATCAGCATGATGATATCAACATGATCAAAAACCAGCATGGTGAGATTGTTTTTGCACAGCGAAGGGCTGATGGTAGGGGGAGATAACTCTGCAAACAGAGTTGAGAAATGGGTAATCCAAGCTTGTTCGCTTATTACATGTAACAAAAGTGACGATGTGGCATTGTTGGTCCCATCTTTGAGTAAGTCCCAAATTTGGACACTCGATTTGGCAGCCAAGGCTGCCAACATCCATTTCCTGTCCTTTTGGATTTTTAATACTTACTGTCGCTTAAGAGCATTTTTGTAAGCAGGGCAGGTTTTAGAGGTTTTTAATCCTCTTATCCAATGTAATGCTTTTGAGCTCTTTTCGGAGTTGGGCTTTCATGTTTCTGAATAAATGTCAGCCAAATACCTCTGTGAGATTTCACAAGTGAGAAGTGCAAGGTTTCTGTACAGGGTGTGTTTACAGGAGTATGTAAGTTGGTAAGATCATGATGTCGACGATCTAAGAGTGTACCAAGCTTGAATGTTGTCCATTTAAGTCTGTTTCTCCGCTCTAGGCATTCAATAGGTCTATAGTATTCTTGTACTGTGTGCTCTTATTGTGACTATGTGATTTCTGTATGTTATGGCCACTATCCATTGTTCTGATGTTTAGATCTCCAACACCTATTGTTGTACGAATAGCCATTTCATGCACAGTCAAGTCCAACATTTCATTTACCATTTCAAAGAACGCATCATCCCTGATGCCCCCTGGTTTCAAATACAGGTTCAGGGTGGCTGAATGAAGGCCAAAGGGAAACAGGGTATTTGATGAGGATAATTTGGTTAGTTGGATACAAGTGTGAGGCGACGCTCATAGCAGTAAAGTACTCCATAAATCCAGTTTTATAGCTGTTAGCATGCCTGCAGAGGGTCTCCCTTTGGGCTGCTTAATGGCAGTACCCATGAAATCTCATAATTGGGCCTTATGTATGGGTTCAGTGGTTATCCAAGTTTCCTGTAGTGCAATGATAAAAACTCAGCTAGCATGTGCTTTTTATTGTGTCACATCAAATGTTTAAAGCCTCTAGTATTCCACACAGCCACCCTGAGTTTCTGCTTCAATACTGGTGCCTGGCATTAATAATTTTTACCATGGTTGGTTGCATTAATTACTTTTTTAAACCATGACCATGATGGTTGCCCAGCGTCTGGAGATCCATCTTTAAAATAGACTTCACGTTTTAAGTGACCTCGGTTACTTTCACAATTGATAAAAAGGGGTTCAAGTGTGTGAGTTTGTGAGGAGTCCATTATAGCATACCTAGGATTAGATTTCTCTCTTGCTCTTGGTGCATTCATTATATTTTTTTACATATAAATGAAATCCATAGTGTTTTAGTTTATCCTTTGTATTCCAAATCAATTCTTTAACAATCTGTGATGGTATAGGTAAACTCACTGTGTCCCTCTTTGTGTTGTTAATGAATGTGATATGCTGAATATCTTGCGACTCAATTTCAAATTTATCATGGCTTTGAACACGGTTAGCAATGGTGTTCGATTAGGAAATGGATCACCTCTTTGCCTATCATTGCATTGTTAGCATTAGCATATCTGATTGTTTAGGTGAAGAATGTAAGGTGTCAGAGTTGTTTCTAGTGGTACATCTTGGAGATTTTGAATTACTCTCTTTTTGATAGGAGTGTGACCACACCCTAGTTGGAGGAGACAATCGTCTCTCTTCATTTGGAACATGGCAAACATGAGTGTGTTGTCTGTTGGCAGTGATATTAGGCAGACTACTACATTGATTGGATGTTGGACAACTTTTTTTGTTCCATAGTCAAATAATGTGGGCTGTCACCGAGAGGATTCCCCCTTTTTTCCTATAGCGTTGTCTGTAGGTGATGGATGGTAAGAGGAAATGTGTACTTCCTCTCGCTTTGTAAGGGAAGAGATGAAATATGTTGATAAATTAATTAGTTCTTCATATTCCTCATCCTCCGTTTCAGGTATGGAAAGTAATTGATCAGCTGTTATAGTGGGAGGGCTTTGTATTTGGATTTTGTCTTTCAATTTCATTTGCTCATTTGGAGTAAATTGGGCAGTTTTAGGTTGAGCATTAGATGTTAATATGTGTGTTGGTGTGGTTAATGATCCAATACATTATAAAGCTTTGCTGGTTGCTGGTCCAGATTCTAGAGGTTTATTCTTGTTTATTTATTTTTGGGATATTTTTCATTTGTTTGGTGTTTTTCACACGTTTTCGTGGCTGGAAAACATCAAGTAATGGTTCCTGCCCTTGTTCTGGTATGGTGACATCTAATATACTTGAAAGAGGCATTCGATCAAGTTGTATAACTTGGCATTTTGAATCCTAATTTCTAGTGCCCAGTTGTCTGAGAACCTAGCCTCATTGTCATTATGGCCTAATCACCAGTCCAGAGGCTTTATATTGTGAAGTGGCTTGAGTTGGAATTTGATGTTTTTTTAGACATACATGCTCATGATGTTTCATTTCTGAGGCCAACAAGTCTACTTTGGATGATAGTAGATTTAGTAGAGTGGTTTGTAGGTCTGTTTTTTTCTAGTGTGTCAACAGCTTTTGTTAGACTATAAATCCCAGTACAGATAGCAGTTAAGTTTGTTTCATACAAAATGTTAGTTGCATGGGTTAACCCAAATGAGGGTCTTGGGGTTGGTTTTACAAAAGACATGGGGATGAAACAAATCAATTGAAATTTGAGTTGTAAGATTCAGGATATAAAATAGTGAAAGCAATAACTTTAGTGGAGGCTTACTTGTAAGGTCCTCTACTTGAGTTTCACACATTTTGTACTCTGCATTTGCAAATTGTAAAACGGTGCCAGCAGTTAATTCAGAAGACTTGTCACATGAGATGAAGGCTTCATTTGTAAGAGACTGCACCAGAGATTTTGTATTTTTTACAATTTGCGAAAAAAGAATTGGTTTTTGAGTGCTATCATTTATGTGATTTATTGCCTTTGTGAGCAGTTAATTCAGAAGGTTTGTCACATGAGATCAAGGCTTCATTTGTAAGAGACTGCACTTGAGATTTTGTATTTCTTACAAACTGCGAATAAAGAATTGGTGGTTCTGTGTTATCATTTGTGTGAATTATTGCCTTTGTGATTAACTGTGGCGGAGTTAGCAATGCATTTTGAGCAATCACAATTATGTGTTCCTGGTTATTAAGATCATGCTGGCCAGTCTGCATAGGATATGCTAATAGTTCAATGTTAGTTACATGTTGGTCGGCGTTCATGGCTCGCATGGAATTTGAATGCTGGTGAGCTTGCAATGAGTTTGATTGTTCAGTAGTTGTATTTGGTTGCCTGGATGCGGTAGCAAGCATGTTATGCTTGCCAGATTGGCAAAACTATCTAATGTCCCCCATTAATGATTTGGAATGCTGGGGTTTGTTTTTCCTGGTTCTATTGCTAGGCTAAGTTCCTGGATCAGGTTCCTGGCTTGGGGGCTATGGAAGGCTCTGTTGATTGAAAAGCAAGCAAATTACCTGCATGTTGAGGCATTGATGTTGTTAGGTTATAGAGTTGTATTTTGTTTGAGCCTTCTGGCATTGCGATTGCTGCTCAGCTGAACAGCCAAACAGCACTCTCAAAGCACTCCCACAATGCGCATGCACTGGAGTATATGTAGGAGGTCTGGGTAGAGAGGGCAGGGCTTAGCGTTCCACACACACATTCAACAATAGTGACAGAATGCCATAGGAAACATGCCACAGGGAATGATGCGAGTCCCAGCAATCCAAAGGTAAGCACACCAGACCAGGATCCACAGCCAGACACACCTGAACAGCACTCCCAAAGCACTCCCACAATGTGCACAATATAATAAAATCACCATCCAATGTTTTAACAAAATGTTCTCTGGGCACGCAAACATCAGTTTCCATATTATAAGGCACCAAAAATCCAATGGCAGCTTTTAATTGGTATAACAATTCTCATGGGCATATTTTCTTCCTCATTTATGCTCCATGCTACTAGATGTATGCCTGATTTTACTTCATCTATCACATGAGATGTGATTGGCAATATTTGTCCTCTGGTGTTATTTTTCTAAGTGGGCATATGTTTTTCTTTTGAACAAACACTATTGACTGTGTTTCTGGATGGTATGTGGTGTTCTGAACAGTAACCTAAAAATAACCTAAAGTAAGCCTGCAAATACTACCCACAGAATGCTGCTGAAGGGAATTAATCTTACAATTTTCTCTGCAGTAAAATAACAGTTTCTGGCTGGAGTGCCTCCATTTTAAATTACCATATTGATACAAAAGCTCTCTGTGAGGAATTCAACCATCCACACAGTGGGTGTATGCTCAACTGTGCTTTTTTTGAAATTGTAAGCCCCGGAAAATATGTGGGGCTAACCCGCACACATTTTTCTATGCTCACTGCACAACATGCATATAGACCTGTGTACTCTGGGTGGACACAGCCCACAAGCGCCACCCCCCTCTCATATTTAGTTGGAAGATGACAGCCAAGTGTTCATAAAGGCATCTCAGATGGGGGAAGGCAAAACCATCCTCCTACCATGGCTAGCCTAATTAACTAACAAAGGCCCCTTTGTTAGCTGCTGGTTGCAGCTTCGCATACTATTCAGAGTGAATTCAATCAGGCCAACATTTGTTATGCACTCTGTCAACCTGAAGCCTGCTCCAGCCTCTCAGTATCAAAGTCAGTGACTTGTCATGTCTGGGACTATGTGTCCCATTCAGAAGTACAAATATGTGGTTTGGTGATGACCAAAAGTCTGGTCCCGCCACAACTTCGAGGGAGACCTGACACTTTAATCAGGAATCACAGAGAGCGCAATTAACCAAAGGGACCCTTTGATCCACAACAGACAAGAAGATGGGTGGGAATTAGTATTACATATTTCCACCCCTTAACCTTTCCTGTTGCAAAACACTCTGGTTATGACCTCACAAATACAGGAGATTGTAGGTGGGGACCCGGGATTGGTTCAATAAGGTAGGCTTGGCCTATACCAATAACTGGGATCCATTTGGCTTTAAAAGAGGGTTGAGCCCCTCCTTTCTCAGATCATCAGAAGACTTTGCAAGGAGTAACAAGGATAACTCTGCATTTGACCCTGGCTGAAGGTACAGTCTGCCTTACAGCTTCTGTCCATGAAGGAAGACCAGCATTTCCAAAGAGGGAAGAAAGATCAATTCCCTAAACATCTCCCAGGGAACAGTAGGAGATACTGAATCCAGAAGACCCTCCAGCAGCATGTCCTGCTAGGCTCTGCAAGCAATCTTCCTAGGTGGAACATGCCAGAGAATCTCTGAACCAAACCAAGGACAAGGCCGGTGCCTGCAACACTCTCCTCAGTTTTGGGCCATCTGCCTTAAAGGACGACACAAGCCCAGTGAAGAAGTTAGGAGGAGTGCATCAACAAGCATCAACCAGCATCCGCCTTAAAGGACTTTTTAAAGCCAGTTGAGACCCTTGAACTGCAACAACTGCATCGCTGAATGTTGTCACACTGCAGTCACTAACATTGTCGGAGATGCCTCGAACAGTGCTTCAGACCCGCCAACCAGAACTGAGACCACGATTCCTGACCATGAGCTGCCATGTAGGCCAGCCTGCAGCCGTCCATCCAGCCTTGCTCGCCGAACTGCCTGTCGCCTGATAGCAGCAGCTGTCTCCCATCTTGAACTCTGTCGCTGGATCTGCATAGTGCCGGAAACCAACTCAGCCCTGTCGAGCACCAGAAACTTCTACAAGCGCAACATATATTGTGGTTCTATCCCCCTAGTCCTTTTCTGAAGGCCACTAGTGACATGTTATGACCCATTGCTCCCTTTGTGCATATACCAAGTATCCTAGAAATATTGTGATTAATTACTTTACCAACTAACCTCCTGTCAGTATCCAGAGCGCATCCCTTTTCCTTCTGAAGCTGTCTGTCCTCAGCATTCATTTACAGGGTGGGTTGTATTTTGTAGTATGCTAGAACTGTCTGTCGAATAGTAATAAAGCATGTTGAATAGTAATAAAGCAGATATGTTTATACAACCTTGACTGGACAGTCCCTTTTATCATTGGGTAATAACGGTATGTTCGCTGTGTTGCAACTAACCAACGATCCACAACCTTGCAGAGATAAGCCTGCCGTTCCATCCACGTTACCAAAATTGGACAAGGAGGTTTATAATTTGCTTGTGTTTCCAATCTGTTTGTATCCCTTCTGCTGTACTAAAGGTGTGGGGCAGGTGGATGGTTTAGAAACCGATATTCATCCCTGTACCACTGGTGCCCGGAAGTTGATTAGTCACACTCCCTTTCAGAAGTGTTTGTGATTGGTTGCTATAGCTGGATAAATGTGTCTTGAAATGGAGAAATTGGTCATGATAGCACAGACCCACTTTGAAGGAATCAGCCGCTGAATGATCCCCAGTCCTTAGTGTTCGTTTTGAGTTTTGTCATTTACATTTTTTTGTTTCATATTTGTACCCGTTTAATGTAATGGAGATAGGGTGGACATGCTTTGTAAAAGCCGTAACATACACAAACAAAACAATTCCACAGCTGCCACTAACGAGACAGTATACAGCACTTCTGTGTCAGCTAGGAACAATGCAGGGAACTAGCATTTATATTATGTTCTTTTATTTATTGATTTGCAAATTAAACACTGTCGCGGATCATGCTGCGTTTTCCTTCTTCCAATCCTGATTCTGATATGTTCAATACATTTGCTTTATTGTTACATTTTCTGTTTCTTCTTGTCGTTAGCATTTCCATAAAGAACAACACGCACCCACAAGTCTCCAGGCGTTCCACAAAATGGCACGTTTCCTTACATAGATAGTTTGCAACATTCAGTGTACTTTATACAGACATCAGAACAAGACAGCGCAATGAAGGAGGCCATTATGAACGTTTTCAGTTGTACAAGTACAATGTATAATGTTGCTGGGCATAACATTCTTTTATGATCGTTGTCGTTTCAAGTAGATCTTCTGAATTCTCACAAATGAAAAGTGTTTTTTTTTTTTATCCCCTTCACCAGCTGTTGAAGTAGGGATTGCAGCAAACACAGAAAATAATTTCTAGGTCACGGGGAGAAATTGCAGAGCACTTGATGTTAAAGAATACAGCGCATCGAAAGGCAATTGATCGGCAATATTGCCTCTTCACAACTCAACCACATGCATTGCATGTATTGCTTTCAGTTTAAGAAGTTTGAGTGACAAGAGGCCATCGAGTGGTGTTTCTTAGTGTTGGAGTGTAAACCGTGCACTAACGATTACAATTCCTCTGTTGAATAACAACTAGAGCATGCAGCCTGGAACTACAATAGAAGCGTTCATTTCAGGTTTCTCTTTTGTTCTTCTGTTTCCAGCTCTGAAGCCAATCCCAATCTTTAAAGGGTACCCCAAACAGACTGTACAGGCTGCCTTCCACCTTGCTTTTGTGATGAATATACGCTGGACACTAGACACAGAGACATGGACAAGCTCCGGCACAGGAAGCGCCAGCCATCGCTCCACCTTTACACCTACACATGCTCTAATACATTTAGAGTGCTAACCACTCGACTCTATGTTATAGTAGGTGACTTTCATAATCATAAAGTCCCGCTCCTTCAACTCAGGGTCCATAACTTTGGTGGCTGTCTCCTACCACACAGTGGAGACTCTTGTGCGGGCTCTAACACCTCATCACAAAATGATGAAAGAATGCAACTGACCAGCCCAAATGCAATGCTCTTTTAAGTTTGTTTCCATGGTGCAGCTCATGCAGCCCTGTATTCCTTGCTTTTCCCAAAAGGGACATTACATATGTGTGATGATTTTTATGGTCGATAGAAATGGAGGAAATTAAATCACAGGTTGTTTGTCTGCTAATTCCACAAGGAGTTAAAATGCACTGGATCTCTCAGCTATGCCAGTGTCTTTTTTTTGGCTCAGCATAAGAACTAATTCTCAGATGTTCATCTAATAGATATGTATGATTTGAGGGCCAATAATTAAGACTAAGGGCCTGATTCACAGAACGTTTTCCTATGATATTGCTTCATTACAAAACACTTCCATGAATCAGGCCCTATATCTCAGGTGGCATGCATCTGTCACATTTTTAAATGAGAGAACTCGATTTGGTGGTGAGTTAACTGGGCAGATGTTAAATAACCAACCTCTGATTTGCTGTGATGCACCACCATTTGCTGGTGCAGCAAAAGAAATCGCTTTAGAGAAAATGCAGTTCATCTCTAGAAGCCCAGGTGTTGATGGGGCGGTAGTTAGTGGGGATGTTGGGGTCTAGGGTGAGTTTCTTAATCAGAGGTTTGACCCAGGTGTCTTTGATATTTTTGGGAACTGTGCAAAAGGCAAAGGAGGAATTGATTAGTGAGGTGATGAAGGGGCAAGATCTTTGGCTCCTTCTTTGATGATGGAAGCTGGGCATATATCACCTTTGCATTTGGAGGGTTTGAGACTGGCGATTATGGATTCTACCTGTGTAGTGGTGACCGGTGAGAATTCAAAGAGGTTGGTGTTGTTGCAGCGTTGATTGTGGAAGGCCGTGGTAGTGCCATTGGTGGCTAGGAGGGTTCTCTTTGTTTCAATTTTGGTTTGGAGAAGCGTTCTTTTGTCCAGAAGTGCCTTCTGGATGTTTGCACACCATACAGCATCTTTACGACATGTGGACTGAGGCGGGATGAGGGATTCAATTTCACTGAGGATTGTGAAGAGTTCCTTAACATTAGAGTTGGCGTTTTGGATTCTGTTGTTGAAAGTATCGCTTTTTGTTTTGATGATGGTTGTTTTGTAGTTGGTTGCGGCTGTTTTGAAAAGGGCCATGTTTTGGGGGTTGGGCTCCTTTTTCCGTTTAATAAAAAAATCTCCAAATTTTGTGTCTTTCACATGCCACCAGTTCCTGACATGTCACAAACAAATTCAAGGGTATCTGGTAATAATATCGCCATATATATGGTCGCCGTGAATAATATCGCCGTGAAAATGTTGTGGCCATATTATTTGGGTGAGCATATATATGGGGACAGGGGTAAAAAAAAAAAAAAAAAGTGTGGGGGCTGCGGGGGTGTCCCCCGCATGTTCCATGCAATAATGTCGCCACAAAAAACGGCAGTTTTTCAGCAATATTTTTGCATGGCAAGATTTTTGTGGGGACATTATTACATGAAACCAATTCAAGCACATAACAGACAAACAATAATGGAATCTCGGGTGGGAAGCTGTGGACTGGCTGATGTAAAACTGGAGTTTTGCTCAATGTGTATATGCTGGTGTGCCAAAACGAGTTATTTGTGGGGATGGAGGGAGCTTTAAAACACTTGATGTTGAGTAAGAACTGCACCCATATGAGCCCACACTTAATCATTGGCTGCTGTGCAGAGTAGGTGGCCATGCACTCTTCAGACTGGTGCATACCTGCAAGTGTTCCATGGTACAGTCAGAGTAGTTGTATTACTAATCACTGCTCTCTGTACTTCTGTGCACTCAGATGTGTTGAATTGTTAAATAAACTCTTAAATTAGTCATTGACTTGTTCTCATTTACTTTTACACCATATCAAAGTGGCATTTCCTGGCGTTTGTAGAGCAGTGCACTGCCACTCTATTAGTGTATTTATGTATTGTTGAAGTTAAATGAGCTATCTGCCAATGCTTTACTTCATAGCGCCTGGAGAGGAAAGTAGGGGAAGGTGGCGGGGAGGGAGGGAAATGTTATAGAATAAATGCTGTGCAAAATAAGAAGTACATCACAAGTAAATACAATCCAAATGATCCGTGGCGCAGGCATCCAAGCCATCCTCCTCCTGCTAGATCTCTCTGCTGCGTTTGTACTAGTTGACCATGATATCCTGTTATCATCTCAGCCAAAACTTCCACCTCTTACCTGAAACTACCTCATGGATTAAATCTTTACTCAATGGTCACACCACTAGAGTATTCATAGACAAGGCCAACCCAATCCCTGCCCCATTAGGTTTCCGGCAAAGTTCCTGCCTATAACCCACACTTTACAACACATACACTAAGACTTTATTTGATCTTCTCAATACACAGGCGATTGTCTACACTAACTTTGCAGAGGATACCCAAACATTCATCCCTATCACTGGCAATTACACCCAATACACTGCCACAATCAACACAGTGCACAGTACAATCCAAAACTGGATGGCCACCCACAATTTGTGCTTAAACTATGAAAAAACAGAGCTCTTCAATGTTGGCTACCCATGCCGGCTCAAAGACCTGGATGCAAGCTTCACCTCCTTCTGCATTGTTGGTACTCCCATTCCAGCCCTGAAACAAATAAAAACTTTGGGGGTCCAGCTCAAAGAGGACCCATCTATGTCCAGTCATATTAACACGCTAGCATAAACCACGGCCTACACTACAAGGTACATTTCCATGAACAGGCAATTCCTCTCAACAAACAACTGCCTCACACTCGTACAAGCATTTATTCTTACACAACTGCATTACTGCAACGTCTTACTAATGGCCATCTCAGCTGCCAACATGTCTAAACTTCTACTATTGCCAAACAAGCATTACCTGCTGCCCTAGGCCTAAAGCGACCAGCCCACATTTCAGTAACCAGACGTGAGACTCATTGGCTTCCCACCAAAGCATGTGTGAATTTTAAAACTTTTTCTATAGCACACTGATGTATTTACAAGGAGGCACCCCTTTATATCCACATTTGTATTACTCAAAATCTCCCAGTGCATGTGCTAAGATCCAGTTCCAGCATTTTGCTGGTCATTCCTTGCTTCACGAACAAAAAGCCAGCAGTGTCAGCTTCTGCGTTTCGGCTCCTTCTCTCTGGAACTCTCTGTCTGCCCCGCATCAGAAATGAACAATCCTACACTACCTTCAAAAAGAAAAGATCGTAAAAATGTTGCTGTTTGATGAATACAAATAACACCGGAATCATTTGTTAACCTTACCAATGAATGCTCTTGCTCTAATGCACCTTTTTATGTCTGCTTACTCTTCCAGACGCTGTGATAACCATGGGTCTGGGCATTACAAAATGTTAAAATAAATACATGCAAATAAGTGATGTGGCCACAAGGCAGTATCATGGTAGGTGGGAGCTCTGAAAGGTAGAGTATTAGCGAGCCAGTTATGCCAGTGTCACTGGTAGCAGGATTAGGGTTCAAAGAACTTCTTAGGCAGATGGGCCTTGTGATTTTCCTAAACGATCTGTGATTTTCTTCCCCCTTAATTGAGTTAGGCAGTTAGATTCCTAGTTCAGAACCCCTTGTGTTCGACATCCTGATGTCAAAATTATTCTTCCTGTTTGGATTGAGGATTGAGTATTGGAGAGATTAGATCTTTGTGGTCTGTTTGGGAAGGTATTTCTGATTTAATTCCTAAGATATAAAGGCCCTGCACTCGAGTAGGCATGATGAATGATGCAGAGGCACTTGAGGATTATGCAGGCCGCAACAGGAAGCCAGTGTAGGCTTTCCATATCAAGGCTGAAATATCTCTAGGTCACAACTCAACGTTGAAACTTGCTGTCTTAATTTGGATGAGTTTGATTTGCTGGGTCAGGAATTTTGGCTGACCTACATAGAGACTATTACAGTAATCCAGGATCAAAAGTACCCTCGATCTGTTCATGTACACTTTGTCTTCAATATGAAAGTGGGAAGGTATACACTTAAGGATCTGCAGGGAGAGGATGCTGGGTTTTTTTGTGTGGAAGAAGGTAGTGGGTGAGGGACCCGTCTTGGCCAGCCAGGTGAAAGGAAGAGGTGCTGGAATTGAAATAACAGATTACAATATCTATTATTTAGTTTTGTATTTGGGTGAGACATGAGAGTGTTGCTAGTGCATAGACTCCCAAACCAAATGCAATCTGGGTGGCATAAGAATACATCTAAAAGGAGAAAGAACAACTAGTGATGAGATAATGAAGAGGTTGAAGGTAAGTGTTGAAAAGCTAAGGGGAAACAAACAAGCCTTGTAGATCTCCAGTCATTTACGTGTGGAGGCTGGCATGTGAGGATTGCAACTGAACATCACAGTAATGCGGGAAGGATGTAATACATTTGAGAGCAGCACTTTTGATTCCAAAACATCTTCCCAGGTGGTTAAAAAAATGGAGTGATGGACAGTATCAATGGTGGATGGTAGATCTAGTGGAATGAGAATGGATGCCAAATTATTGTCCAAGGAATGGAGGGGTTGATCTCTCATGAACCTCAATTTCCCTGGTTGGTTGGACCCCTAGTTGTGTATCATAAAAATACTTTTGATGTTCAAGGTAAGTTGTAGTGTTCTCATTGGCTCCGAAATCATTCCTAGGAATGTCGTCTTTTCCAAAGGACAGTAATTGGCCATTTTTTTCAGGAGAAGTTGGATCGAAAGTGTCTTTAGCTAGTTATATTATGTTATGTATAGCACCTACTGCCACAGCCTCAAACTCTGTGGGGTTGAATGCCCTTGAGAAGACTGTAATCAGAGATGTAAGATGTGAAGAATGGATTTCTAAAATTTCATGTGTGCATTTTTAGCTGCCACAAAGGTGGGTTGGGTGGCTAGGTCCCTGGCAGCTACCTATAGTCATCCAATGAGAGAATGGGTGCCGTGACTAATTGTCTGGGGAGTGGGATCATCAGGAGTGTCCAATTATGTGAATGGCTGTTCCGAATTTTGCATGGATCGCATCTGTAGTATATAGGATGAGATGATGTGTGTGATGGGTGTGTGTAATCGAGTAGAGTTTATTGATATATATGCATGTGAGTGGGCCAAGACTTTGCAGATATGAATATGTGTTGTTGTGGATGCATGCTTGCCATGCCGTGGAAGAGCTACTGATACCTGATCTTGCTGAGCTTGTCATAAAGACTTGACTGGGTTGCCTTCAGAGGGGTGGTGATGTGCCCCACCTTGTTGACTCCTCAGGTTCCCTGGCTTTCCCTTCAAGGGGTGAGAAATAATTCTTCCAGGAGATGGGCTGAGTTAGTCAGGCTGTTGATGGGAAAAGCCAGGTTTTGAGAGCCTTCCTAAAGGCGAGTTGATCTTCTATGTGACAGATGGTTAAAAGGATTGAATTCCAGATGGTGGGTGGTTGGTGCTACCTCATAGTATTATTGGTGTTAAACTTGAAATAATGGGGAAAGGTTAAATGGAACATTGTCATGGATTACCTGCTTAAAGCACTGAGTGGGCACTTCAAGGAAGACCGCGAAACAACCAAGTTGGCGCTCTGAGTTACTTCAGCGGGCTGTGGGTTAGACCTTAAAGGGACTTGATGAAGGGTGGAATAGTGTGGAAAGCTACCTTCAGTGAAGGAGCTGTTATCAGATCTGCATATGTTGGAGCTAAGGTGCTAAAGTTAGCTGTAATGGTTTACTGCGATGAGCATGACTTATTGGAGGTGCAGTCTTTCATTTTGAACAGTGATTTGACAATTTCTGCTATTACAACTTCCGGAAAGGTGAGAAAAAAAAACTCCTTTCAAGAGACAGTGGTGTAAAGAATCTCACATGGCCATCAATTGTGGCTACAGTGGTCTTGACTTTGTTGACAAAGAAAGAGGACACATTATCTGCTATGTGATGGTTTACAAAAAAAGCAGTCCAAGTTCCTGAACGTTTTTTTACAGATGCAGAAGACTACATCCGAGGTATTGGTGGCTTGGACAATCGTAGAAGTTGTTTAACTTGCAATATATAGTACTATTGCTTCCTTGTTTGTTTTTGAAGCAGGCCAGTTTATCAACATAGTTCAATGTTTGTCTCCAGTTGTGCTCGAGGGCTATAATCTTCCTTTTGATAAGGGCAAGTTCATTACAGCTTTTTTGTGTTTTTTTGCGGTCATTTCTTCGTTTTGATTATGACAGGGGCCAAACATTCAAGGAATCTGACAGACTAATTTTGGGGATTTACCCCCACAGATGGGGACCTGTATGTATTTGCCAACTGTTTCATTTATAAATAAATGTATGTTTTGTTGCTTCTAATCAGCCTGGCCTAGACTAGATGATGGTCTGGCCACAAAACAGAGTGACAAGAATATTGGAGAGGGACAGAGAAAGGGAGATCAGAGAATCAAGAGTATGTACTTCCTTGTGGGTGTTTGGTCAGTTGGTAAGCCAAATGGAGTTTCCCTCAGTAGAAAAGAGTGTGGTGCCACCAGGCCATCTTTAAATGACAACATCAGCAACACAGGTATTGACATTGAGCAAACAATTGCAAGCCAGACTTTCAAAAAATGTAGTTGTGTAATGCTGTTGATTGTTGATGCATAGGCAGGGGAGATGAGGGCCACCAAACTCACTGTTTTGCTTAGCATACTGCGAACATAGATCTTATATCAAGGTGGTAGCATGGTGTCAACTGTGGCTGTGTACTACTTCAAGAATACCCTTGATTGCAAAGGTTCTGTAGGAACTGAAGCAAGGATAAAGTAATGTCTCATGTGTGTTGTATTGTCTAGTAGCTGTGGATGTCACAGTAGTAACTAGGGGGTTGGAAAACTGACATGAATGTTTTCCTTCCAATGGATGGTAGCAGTTCTTTCCACATACGAGAATGATGGATAGATTGTGGGAGTTGCCAGCCAAGAGGTTTCTATGAATACCTTGCAACTTGTTAGTGCAGTTTGAGTAGACATGTATACCCACATGTATGGTATTGAATCATGGTAGATGTTCCATCTCAAGCCCTCATTGAAGTACAAAAACCCCAACAAGCGAAAGTAACCAGAAATAGGGGCCACACACCATTAAGCACAGACACTCACTTATACCAATATGCTCATTTTCTCCTTTACACCAACAAACAATAGAATGCAGCTATACCCCTTGATCAATTCGGCCTAGCTGCACACATAATCTCATACACAGGCGCCACTGCCGCCAGAATGCAGACTCGGCAACAATCTACCTTGCTGCACACATTCCACTGATCTCTCGCAATCACCACACCATGCGTAACATTAGAATGCACCCACTCACCGCGCACACCACACTGCCTGCACACATACAAAGTGCACCCAAGCACTATATTACAACCTATTCTCTCCACTGACCTGGTCTACAGTCCCCAATGGTGTTCAACCCACAGCACTTTGAGATCATGCCAATGGTATGTAAGCCACTATACAGATGCACAATAAAATAACATAAGTTGCTCATAATTTATTGTTCACTTTAAATGTTTCATCACATAAGAATGATGTATAAGAGAGGTCATCTCTAAAAGGAGTTGGGCAAAGCATGGGCCAGATTGTTTCGTAGATGGAGCCTTCAGTGTCAATATCGTCAATGAATTCCTGCCAACCAAATTGGGTATTGCGCTTTCCTGTGTCCTTTCTGTTTAATAACCAATGTTTCACTTATTTAAATCGGTATTTATATATATATTTCTTTGTGTATCGCTGGTCTTACCACAATGCATGCAGCTTGTCTCCTCTTGGAGTGTCACAGACAGGATGGGGAATAAAAAAGTTTGTTCATAGGTGACTGCTGGAAGGTGGTAATGAAATGAAAGAAAACAATGCAAATGGGGAGGAACAAAATACAGACTATTCTTGAAGCTAGGGTTTGGTCCTTCTAGCCAATACCTGCTTAGTTCTCTTTGTACACAATCGTGTAGCAATGAATTACAGATGCTGGTAGGTTTGCCTGTTCCAACCAAATATACAATGTAAAGGTGATTTCATTTAGGTGCAAGAGCAAACTTTAGTCTATGGGTTTCTGAGCAAGCCAAATATTGATGAAAGCAACAGCTTCAAACAGCATTTCTTAAAATCTGTTCATTTGTCTGGAATGCATTGTCTTTCATTCCATTGCGTTCTGTGAAGAACAGAGGTGGCTCAAATCAATCAAAATTGGGTGAGACACTGCACCCAAGGGACTAGTAAAGCCTGAACATCTAGGCCACATCTCGTATGCGTGAGATTAAATTTAAACCCAGACCAGACCAGATTATCCATTCTGTTTTCGTAGTGCATAAAATGGAGCAAATAAATGTATCATCAAATGTAGTAAGCAACGTTATTTTTATGTTATGCAGCAAACCTAGTACTATAAACAGATCTATATTATTTTTGCAGCAAGGAAAATAATTGTAGATATGCATCGGAATAAAACCGTTTTGCTCCATTGCATATTAGGTAAGCAGCAGAAATGGTGGCAAGTGCATTTTCTCAATGTTCAGCACTGGTGCAGTTGTCAGAGTATCTGGGCCCGGATGCGCTTGAGCCTTGCTCGGTCTCATCAGTGAGTCACATGGGGTTTTTTGGCAGCCGACTCGAGGTTTTTACAAACATAATATACAATTGAAGTCAGTATCGAGCTTAATAAAAAGCATGGTGTTTACAGAGTACATGTCCAGCCTGCATAAACAGGAAAGGGAAGTGGCAATTTATATGCAAAGGAACGTTATAAAAACGAATATATTTGTACATATACTGTTGTCTCTTTGATCGCTTCTATAAACAGACTAATAAAGAGGAGAACACGTCACATGTCTATTTTATTCATTCAATTTAGTTTGCATTCTTAAATGTATAGTGAGCGCAGAAAAACAGTAATAAAGTTGCCAGTAGAGAGGATTTACAAATCACAAGTAAAATGTGTTTGAAAATTATATTGTATGAGGGTGTCTAAGTGTGTTTGAACAATGATTTCTAGAAATGTTAAAATGACCTCTTGCCAGTCTGGCATCTTGATTGTATCTTTCCATGTCCATTATCTCTTCTTCCAGCACCTTCCACGTTACTCCATTACTTAAGAGTTGTACTTTATTCAACACTTTATTATTCTCTTCAGTTCTAAGTGATCCGCCATTAATCTAGGAACTTTGATTGACAATTAACACTTTCTTTTCAGTTTTCTACCTCAACTTCATTGCTTTTTCCAGACTACTATTGTTTCATGTAAACAGTCATACATTCCCATATCTGAGAACCCTACAAACATTGTTTGATTGACTGTAAATTATGTGACATCATAATATGCAGTTTTGTCTATTCTGCTAATGCTGTTTATTAATATAAGGATGTTCAGGTGTTCTGTTTAACGTTGTATTCAAGGGACCACTCACCTTAGATTCCCTGATGCAATGGTCTCTCTCCTCTACACACATTCTGTGCTTTTTTGTATGCCATCCATACTACGTTTAATGTAGCACTTTCCACGTTTTCTCATCATACAATACTTCTACCCGAGAAACATTAAGTTTACTGTGAATAACACTGACTTGCCTTTAACATACTCCTGGAGAGGGCCAGTAGAGTCACAAAGAACGTATTATGAGCTGTTCTGACGTATGTCAAGAGAAGGTCAGAGATACTACTGTTACCTTGCTTTAGAATCAAATAGCTTTATCTAGAAGTAAATGGGGGTTACTCTTAGTAACTAACCTCGTTGTCAAGTTACACCCCTTGTGTTCTACAAAGTCTGTGCTATTTTTTCCTTCTGTCACTTCTTCCTATATAGATTGATCACACATTCAGTAATCAATTTTCAAGGTTCTATTATTAACATATTCCATCATGACAACATTAAATGATTCTCTTGATTTTCAACTACATGTCTGTCAATGTATTGATCGTCCAATTGACACTCAACTACCTTTGCAGCCTGATCAATTTATTGAACAATACTGTCACTTGCCAATCCCCTGATTCAATACTGCAGTATCTATTAATATACTAAAAATCTGACAAATGATGTTTCCAACTTAAGGAACAATTGCCATGTCAAATCACCTACCCTGCACATGTCTACATATGCATTGTACAAACCACTCACATTTGGTATTACAACATGATCTCTACTGAATTTGCATTAAAACATCCATCATAATCCTTCACAACATCTATGTTGCCTTCCGAACCATCAAACTATCTTCTCTGTGCATTCCTTGCACATTGCACATCTTGTTTTTACCTTCTGTGTACTAATGTCATGCTTCATATGGGTCTTCCTGTGCTTTTCCAAGTTGACACTTACCACAACTCTGGGCAATGCCCTCAATGTTTTGAGCTGGGCCCTTCCATTTTCACACTGTGCACCACTACTGGAGCTAAATTCCCTTGTTTATGTTCTTAGACTACCTTGATTACAATAACACGCACATGGCCTTTTCATAATTCCTCACGCCCTCACACAGGCCAATTTGACGCACTGCAGTCTAAAATTGAATGGGCCTCTATTCCCTTGTGATTAGGGGTGTGCTGGAATTCAGCTTCAAGTTAGCATTCGGCTGAATTCTGGCTGAAAATGAGATATTTTCGGCATTGGAAGAATCATTTATTAATTGTCATTCGAAGCTGAATACTTTCCCCTATATAATACATTAAGCGTTGATTTTACTGCATGCCTGGAATCATTCAAGCATGTCATGTTTATCCTTTAAAAGGATCATTAAACAACTGTTTCTGTCACTTTTTTGATTGAGTACAGGCAGAGCAGAGGTGTGAAAGTGCAACGGAAGTTGCTGCCCTTCATGTGCCGGAGAGACTTTCATCTCTCCAGCAGTTTGCTGGAGAGTGGTGAGCTGAAGCAAAACTCTTAGTATTTAGAATATATCTCTGGTCTCCCCTGTATTTTGCAGTTAAAACCACTGAGCTGTGAACTGGGACAGTAGTTCATGATGTCGCTACTGAATATGGTATTTCTGTTAGGCTCTTATTTATTTGCTGATGACCTGTGTGGGGAATATTAAGGTTACGGGTTCCAATCCCACCAATTTCCAATCCAAATTATATATTTTGATGGATTAATATAGCTGTGGCAGAGACCTCAGCAAGTTCCATAACTTTGTTCATTTATTTTGTTTACTGGTCACTTATTAGGCGCTTATACAATTATCAAAACAAACTGTTTTCAAAGTGCCCACAGTGCAATCAGGGTAGGGACAGGGGAAGCTAATAAATACAGCAAGGATAAATAATTGCAATAGTAGTATAAACAGAAAAGGGGAAGACAAAACTACTATGCCTTGTGAGTGCTCAGAGCGTGCAAATGCAGAGGTTAAGGTGCTTTCATGCTCATGGAGGAGTGCTTAGGTAAGAACTTAAGTGCAACCACCGATGACTGGGTGAGCCAAGTAAGTGCAGTAGGAAGAAAGACAGCTGGTTGGATGAGAGTAAAATAGCTCAGCAGGTAGTGAACTGTATTCAGCCTGCAGGCCAATTTAAAAAGCAGTTAAGATGGCACAGTGAGAAGTGTGCCTTAAGTAGATATGCGCTTATTACATTGAAACATAGGTCACAATTCCTGCACTCCAATGTTCTCATGTTGCCAAAATGAGTCCCATTGAATTGAGTGAATGAGAATGTGTCTATATGTTTTGCCCCGTCTCTGGTGGCAGAAACATTCCTCCCAATATAAGGGAATTAAAAAAGAGGGATATTTGTGTAATAGAGATAAAGAGATACAATTTCGAACCATTGGACCAAATGGATTTATAAGTGAACCAGATAAGTAAAGTAAACATGCACATGCCAGTGAAAGATCTGAACATCAGCATTGCCCCTTCCCTATAGGGTCAGCTGAAAACCATGGAGTACTCAGTATTTCCTATATATTTTTGTCTGGTGTCTTTTACCATGCCCCAAGATACCACAAACATACCCCACCCAAAAAAGAAGGAAAAATATTATCTAGTAATGAAAAAGACTTTTTCACAATGCCTCATCCCCACTCAGTTCCACAGGTAGAATACATGGCTTTACCAAAGGTGTGTATACCATAGCACCACAGCAGTCAGCAGGTCGCTAATTGATGTAATCCCTCCTTTTGTTTTTCAGTGCCTTGCTGGAGCCAGAAGACTAGAGATGGTCAGGCCCAAAAGGAACATTTGAAAGTACAAGTAGACACATGCCAGTCTCCCCTGACAGTAATTTCATGCATGCATTCTATACATTTGGGCTAGTCCTACTAACTCGGGCCCATCGGCAACAGACAACACATAGGAATTCACAAAAATCAAAGTGTGCTGTTAGTGAGGAGTTCATTTGCTGATGATGTATTCCTTTCATGGTTTATATAAACATCTTCCGTAGACAACACAGATAAGAAATGCAATAAAGATTGGATAAATGGATTTTAAAGTGTCTTTTAAATTTACAAAAGTGTTTTTCTTTACCACATAACTTTATTTAGTAAAAAGGCAACTATTTGGATTCGTATTCGGCTCTGGCCGAATACTTGTTGAACTATTTGGTGTTCGGCCGAGTACTTAAATCTACTATTTGGTACACCCCTACTTGTGATGAATTTACCCTAAATGTGAAGGTTTCCCATCATTAAAAACATCTACTTCCCACCAATTACGTATGTATTCCCCTCCAGAAATCACTATTCCTGCAAGTTCATCTAAATACCTTACTTCCGGGATGTTAGAGGGAAACACTCCAACTCCCAGTTTATTACACTAAGACCTCGGATCAGACTCTAAAGCTCAGGGAATTCAGATTTTCATGAATCTTCTCATATGACTCATATACATTTAACAGTCTCCATATACACTCACAAATCGAAGACACTTATTCTGTTACTTCATACTGCTATCTCCCCTGTATTGGAATGGCTTCTCAGTTGAGCTCAGGTATATCATCTGCCACTCAGTATTTCAAAGACACCCAAGAACTTTGCCCTTGGGAACATATTAAAAGTGCTTTCCACTCTCCCACCTCCACCCAGGCACAATCTTACTGCAGCATGTTTACAAAAAAGGACTTTGACAGGAATGCTCACTTGCCCAAATGCTATTTTAAATGTTGGCATTAGACTTGTAATGCCATTTCTAAATTGGGGATGCCATGAGTTGGAGGGATAGGTTGTGTGTTTCCATATTATATCAAGATGATCCTACAAGCTTCGATTGGATCCCCAAGGGTCTGCAGCTGAAGTTAACAGCCATGTAATGGATGAATGAATGGGACTCTAATTATAAACCTTGATAAACATATTTTTTTTTTAGTTTGCTATGAGCCAAGGAAACCCTCACCAGTGACGGTCTCTCACATGCAAAATGTATGTCAACTAAAGGCCCATTATGAACTGCCTGTTTGTTGGCAAAATCTTGGAAAAAGTAGTCGCTACACAACTACTCGCCAACTGCCTAAATGGCTACCAGTAAGAGTTCTGCCCAAAGTGTAGCTTCGAGACAGCCAACATCCAGGTGGTGGATGATGCCCTCAAAATCATGTATAAAGGTGACTCATGCCTCCTCATCCTCCTTGACCTTTTGGCTGCATTCGGCCCCATTGACCACTGCATACTTTTCTATGACCTTGCCGACAGAATGGGATTCTCTGACACGGTCCTGAATTAGTCTACCTCCTACCTCTCAGGCAGGGACCAGGCCATCCGGATGAACTTGTTGCATTCTAACCGACACTAGGGGCCTCATTACAAGTATGGAGGTAGACACGCCGCTATTACTGGCATGGCTATCCCCATACCGGGTACTGCGTCCGGGTTCCTGGAATGGGGAAGTACCGGGCCAGTCCGACCTTGGAGGGCCCGGTAATTCCCCTTCCCGGGAACCAGACCCGGTACATCCCCATTCCCATTCGAGCCCCCACAGGGCTCAATGGGAATGGAGAGGATGCAAACAATGGGCCGTTAATGACGGGCCCGTTGTTTGCATTCTGGTCTGCTCGCGGGACCCGCTAAGGACACCTGGTGAAACCAGATGTCCTTATCGGGCCCCGCGAGGAGACCTCGTAATGGGGCGGTAGAGGGTTAACGGGGCCGGCATCTCTACCGACCCCGTTATCCGCACACCTCGTAATGAGATCTTAATGAGGCCCCAGGTCTCCTGTGGAGTCTCCCAATGCTATATCCAGTCACCAATCCATTTTAACCTTTACATGGAACCTCTGGACACTCTCCTCAAAGATACAAATATAGCCATACAGCAATAAGCAGATGATACTAAGTTGCACATGAGAGTAAATAGTGAGCAGGGCATAATTTGTCTCTGCAATTACCTAGCCATCATCAAGTCCTGAATGTCGACTGCCTACCTCAAACTAAATCCATCCAGACTGAATTCGGCTTCATCGTTCTACCCGCAAAAAAACAACTTGTCCAACAATGGCTTAATGATGTGCGCTTAGAAGGAGTTGATCCATAACTCTCAGACTACGCAAAATCCTTATGCTTCACCATTGACAGCAGTCTGTCATTCCAGAAACACATAGCCAAGAATGCCCAAATAGCTTGGCGCTGAATCTCCACCCTTTCCAAAAATCAAACCCTTTATCCAACCGCAGGACTTCTGGACTGTAGTGTGTGCCCTTGTGGTCTCGTACATTGATGGGTGGAAATGCTCTCCTGACACTGCTTCCAGCTGCTCCCTTGGATCCCCTAAAAGCAGTCTAGAAGCTGCAGCATTTCCTATTAAGGGTGCACAGATATTTGACTCAATCACACCCATTCTACGTGAACTACATTGGCTTCCTCTCCAGACACCCATTCTACGTGAACTACATTGGCTTGCTCTCCAGGCCAGGATACTGTTCATGACTGCAATGTATCATCTACTAAAATGCCACAGAAATTGGTTTGTAAAGGGTCAAACATGACCCTACACATGTCCTTGGGAATAGGAGGGGCACAGAAAACAGAAAAAATACAGGTAGATTGGCAATCAAGATTTTATCAATAAAGGTCTAAATATTAATCAAGACTCAAACGGTAATATTAATATACATTGAACAATGCCCCCCCTTTCTAGCTGTCATATCTGTTTTGTTATTTTAGGATTGTTAGGTCTACAGTAAATCTGCATTTACTCTTACATTGTAGGCTTAAAAATTATCTGTTCTCTGAACCCACACCTTGGTAGCTGGCTTCTTTCAATCACATGTTAGTTCAACATCACCATCCTAAATGACTTTTGATGGGGATTTATGTTAGTGAACAATACTCTAACATTTATCAAACTATACCGATGACTATGATGGCTGCAGATTTACTTTCCATACTGTCAAGGAATATGCATGTTATATTTGCCTTTTTATTTATTAACAACATGGTGTTTTGATCAGAAGCACAGGATGACTAGTATACAGTAGTCTCCACTGTCATGCATGCAGTTTCCTTACAAATAGTGATTGAATAATGATCAAAGAGCACATAGACGTGATGCTAGGAGATTGGATGAACGTGAATTAGGGGCCAAAAGCAAGCCAAGTTAACAGTTGATATGACTGATATAACTGAAGAGTATACAGAGAAGTGCAGTTTAAGGGGGTGCAATGTAGTGTGAAAGGGTGAGTACCCCATCAAGGAATAGATGTAACAACTGGTGGATTTGAATGTGCAATGTTTTGGGCATTTTTGATGATGGAGGTAAGGAGTTTCAGTGTTTGAGGTTGGAAAGGATTGGGTAAACCAGAAAGAGGGGGAAGTCCATGAATGGATGTATAGACTAGTAGTAGAAATGCCTAATCATTTGGGCATAGAGAGTCAGCCAGCATCAAAACAGCGTGGAGAGGTGGGAGCTGAGAGGGACATGTATAAATAGTGTTGATGGCAACGTTCTGAACATTGTCACAAAATAGCAAAGGATTAGTGTGGGAGGGACAAAGATGGCTATAACATGAATCGGGATGACTGCTGGCCATAGTGGAGAAGAGATATTGGGTTGAAAGGTAGGTGAGGACAGAGGAGATACCCTCCATTTTTAGCATATTTATCATTTCAGCTGTGGCTGTAGATGACAAGAAGTGATGAGTCTGTTTAAAAGGACCCACATATTTAAGCATTGGTACAATGAGTAAAAATTGAAGGTGGAAAGAAATTGGGGCGAGTGAAAGAGGCGAGTTAGAATGATCCAGATGATAAATTACTTCTTTCTCGAGGGAGTAGAGCATTAGACATGGAAGTGACTTCATATGTTGGAGCTAAGAGTCATTATTGAGCCTTCATGAAATGTTGGGTAAAAGTAGTAACTAGCAATATTTTGGTATAATCTGTAAACAAATGATAGGGGGATCGAAAGGAGGGGGAAGTTTGCCAAAGAACTGTATATATAGAAGGTGAAGAGCAGTGGGCCCTTGATGGAGCATGTTTTTAATAGAGAGGATTTGGATGTAGGATTAGTTGTTCTAGGAGATGTAGAACAAACAACCAGTGAGGCAGGGAAACATCCACAGGAGAACAGTGCCTTTGTTACTATGGTTACAAATGGTAAGGAAGAGAGAGTGGTGGTCGACAATGTCTAAGCCTGCAGAGAGATCCAGAATTATGAGGATGATGGAAATCTTGGTATGATTAGCAGGGATCAAACGCTCAGAGACTTTGATCAGTGCTTCTTCAATGGATTGAAATCTCTGGAACCCAAAATTGAAAAGCGTTGCTGAGGTTATTATCCAAATAACTGTCAATCATGTTTGAGACCAAACGCCCTATTACTATATATTAGTGAGGGAGAGGAGAGACTTGCTGGTAGTTGGCTGGAGATATTCGGTCCTCAGTAGACAACATAGGGATTCTTTAAGATGGGTAGGATCACAGCTACCTGAAAGGTTGACACATATTCCAAGAGAGAGCGAGCGTGATTAACGTGGGTCAACAGCTAGAATGTTAGCAGTGCTTCCTCTTTGATAGTTTGCGGTCAAGGAATCCACTGGTGCTGTGGAGGGTTAGTGGTCTGAGGATGGAAGATGACTCCATAACAGATGTTGGGGAGAAACAACAAAGGCATGAAATTGTAATGGGGATATGTATTTGAAGTAGAGGGTTAAATAATTAGCTGATTTGGTCAAAGAGATTGTATGGATTAAAGCTAGCCTGAATGGCTTCGGGCACATCAGAGTTTTATGGTGAGAGCAAGAGTAAGTTGGTGTAGTGATATAGTTGGATTTGTCGATGTCCACAGCTGTAATAAATGCTAGAAGGACAATCATATGCACCAGAACAAGTGTAGGGGATCAATAATATACATTGTAAGTGAAGTTAAATTCACATGCCATATTGTTTATAAGAGCAAGATAAAATTCTGGCAGACCAGTTTAATAGTAGTGTCCCAAGGAAGAGGCAAAGTTGTGAGGGACAATCCAACTTCAAAGATAGTTAGATAAGAAAGAGGGTCGGGTAATTGGCCCCATAGATGATCAGACCAACTCCACTGCCACTTATTGCCATCTGGGAGGAGTAGACAAAAGTAGCAAAGTTATTGCCAATGGTAGACGGGATAGGGATGTCATGGGTGTAATCCACGGTTAAGTTTCTGGGCGTGTGCCCTGACATAAACACATCTCCAACAATCCCATGTACTATAAAACAATCATGGACACTGATCCCACACAGCTTGGTAAGCGCCTACAATTTCGATTTCTACTGTAGGATACATATCTAATAACGATTGGTTCATGCTTTTCTCCTTCTATCTACATCTGGGTCTTACCAAATATCAACTTGAAGAAATGAAGGAAATCAGGGAAGAACAATTTGAGAGAAAAAGCGTTTTTTAAAATGTATTATTCAATGAATATGCATGAATAGCTTACTTTCACATTTTATTTTATAAGCTTCACCTTTCCTGCAGATGGATATATTCCCACAGATAGACCTAACTTACTACACTGCATGTACCATACCTTGTGCTTAGGGAATCCTTTCATGTGCTAAGATGGCATCTATTTTTTATTTTATTTATTTGCATTTTTACAGCACTCACACAGCCCGGGGGCATGAAGGTGCTGTTACGGGAATATGTCCTAGCTGTGTATTTATAATGCACTTAATACCCAGGGGTTTCTAAGCGTGGACTCAGGGATCAAACCTGTGTTGCTTCGTGTCGTCTTGTTCCCAAGGCTAGCACGTTGCCTCTGAGCTATCCTCCATGGATAGACAACTTACTTTGGTATCTCTCAGGAACATTGCAAGCATGTGCCAGTGAACCTCTCTATTGGCTATGGTTATCAAACTCTGTTACCTGTATTTTATAGCCTCGGAAATACTATTGCTATATAGAAACACCATGTATTTCTAACCTAAATATATAATTATATAACATCACCTCAAATGCTAGTAAGATATCTCAGCAGATTGGGCACGCACTGCTGAGATCAGTATTTGTTCTGCAGATTGCAGGTTTCCATCCCTGCAAGGTTAATTCAGCCTGTCATCCTTCAAACGTTGTGAAATGAGTACCAACTTCAGTTGGGTTATAATTATTGTTTTTAAACATGTTCTATTGACAAGGATCTGGCAAAAGTGCATTAAGATTAAGAAACGAATAGTATTTATATTACATATAATTGAACATACTTGAACCATACTATTTAATAGAATCTCACACGTGTAATTTAAGTGGTTTTCTATGAATTGATAGCTTCTGAGCAGAGAATGTAAATTGTTATTTTCCCCAATCTAAATGATCACTACCTAAAAGAATCAACACTATGAACTAGCCTCAGCCATAATCAATTTGACATGGGCAATAATAATACTTTTTATGAGTGTTGATCCATTTTATATTCTTCAACAAACACACTTTTAAAATGTACCACGGCAGTATTTACAAAGTACTTATATGTGATCTTTCGTTCACGCCCATATTTTGGTTTTATGGATCTTTCTAAAGCCTTCTTTCTGTGAATTGCGGCAAACAATCACAAGCTTTATTCAGGATGGGTGTCCCATCTGATTGTGTGAATATTATTCGGTGTCTTTACAATAATCTGCCTTACCAAGGTTAGATATTCATATGATGGTTTACCAACAGACTCGTTTCCTTCCAACAAAGGTTTGTAACAGGTTGTTTTTTCAGCCCCTCTTCTTTTTGAATATGTTAATTATTTAAAGGATGTTCTTATAACTATGTCCAGTGACTTACCTAAATTTGGTCATTAGATGATTTGCATGTTGGCTCGCACCAACAATGCATTATTATTTGCGACTAACCTGAGGGCTTTGCAGGCATTAATCACAGGGTGAACAGATCTCATGGATAAATTGGATCTTATACTCATTGTGGCGACGTCTAAAATTATGTGTGCAGGCTACTCCACAGACCCTATCCAAAAAAGAATGGTAAATGATACCCAATTAGATACAGTGGGCCTCATTATGACCACGGTGGTAGCCGTGCCAGTAAAAACGGCATGGCTGCCGCCGAAGTAATTTTTTTTCCAGTGCCCGGCAACGGGGACTTACCGGGGCATTTACAGCCCGGCGGTCCCGGTTATTCCCCATTGCCGGGCGACGGGAAACAGTACTCTCCATTCCCTTCCAGTCCCATAGGACTCAATGGGAATGGGGAGAACGGATGCACCGGCACTGTGTGCAACAGTGCCGGTGCATCCATCAAGGTCTGAGAGCAGGTGTCTTTCCACCTGCCAGGTCAGACTGGGGGGCTGAAAGACACCTGCTCGCAGAACTGGAGTATGCCGGGTCCGGTAACAACGGGGCCGGCAGCTTATCGGCACTGTTGTTACCAGACCGGCATACCTATAATGAGTACCAGTGTCTACTTTCCCATATTTAGGCATTCTTTTTACAAACACTTTAAGGTGGTCTTCACACTTTTAAATACCTAAGTTGTTAAAGTGTCTCAAATTACTGGTTCCCCAAAAAGGTACTGTGAAAAAGTGGTGGCCTACGTATGCAAACGGCTCTTAGAATACATAATGCAAACATAGCATGTGTGGCTCTTTTTGGTAGCAGTATTACACGGATTGCTCCTCCTGCAACAAAACAAATTTACTTAGATCGCAAAATATATGTACTCAACGTTTGGTGGGAACTTCCAAAAACTTGAGCTTGCACCTCTTCTTTTTAGGGTTTGGATTTGGAGGGCCCCACATAGTCATTTAGGACACTCCCTCTTAAATTAACTGATGACATCTGCTATTGGCTGAAAATTTAAGTGGCTAAGGGCAAATCAGTCTTTATTAATTCATTAACTATGTATGGAATTTTACGTGAACCCTGGAATCCAGAACGCAGCTTTTATAAGGGATTCAATTCCAAATTATTAGTACAAAAATGAACAGAATTTTGAAATTTCTGGAAATGAGTAAATGTTCTGTCGTTTCGCATGTACAGTTGAAATGCATTGTTGGCAAATGAACCTTACCTGCATTGGTTCCATAAGCCCCGTCAAACAGTCTTGCTATTTAAATTGCACACACAATGCTTGCCCTTAGGAATAAAGATGTCTTGATGTGGAAAAAGCAGGGTATATTACTTGAAAATGTATGTGTGGCCATCTTGTGAAGATTCTGTGCATTTTGCTCTGTGTTGTCCATTTTATACCTCTATTGGGAAAATACTTCTAAAGTCGATTTTTAAACAATATTGTATAAGAACGATTAAGGTAGCTATTTTACATGTTTATGTTACGTGGTTTGCAAACTGTACCTTGAACGTGGTTGTTATATTAGAAACAGTGTTATTATTTTGATAATTTATGTACCTTTATGAAGAGATGATTTTTTTAATAGTTTTAATGTATTCATTAATTTCTTTCACGCACCCATTTTGTCTTTCTCACTATATTCCATGTGTTTGATAACACAAACGTTGGCTTAAGGTTATCATGCTAGCTTAAAGTGCATACAACATTTCTGCAGCCACCTTGAATAAAGGCAGATAATAATGCAAAATGTGTGGCAGCATGGCGTTTGGTTTCAAGGTAAGGATCAAACTTGTCTATTGGCTCACACATGGAATAAATAAAGCACCAATACTATAGCACCACTAACATACATTATTGAATCATATCTTATCTTTCAGTAATGTAACTATTTTTATTGTACCCCACTCTAACGTGAGTTTGCCTAAAATCAACGGCATTTACTTCTACTATGTTCTGTGTTACTCTTGCCACATATGTAAACCCTCTTTGAAGTGATTTCAATTGGCATGGGGAACACAGTCCTAAAGAATGCTGTCCGTAATGCTACCTTCTCATTAAATGCCATTGCACCAAAAAGTGAAATTGAATGGCAGACGTTGAATGGTTAATCTTCCATTCCTACCAATAATGTTTAGGGCCACCTGTCAAGCCTTTTAGATGTTCTGGAAAGCGTATCTGTCTGGAAAGTGGAAGCCTTGAGTTATGTAAAGAACATCTTGCCTCTCCAGACACTAAAGTATTGCAATGCACACCTGCCGGTGCAGTGCAGCCATTACATGATGTAAAGGAATTCATGATTTTCCAGATACTAAGGTTTTCTCGTAAGCATGCCTGTTTGTGCAACGTGTAATTGATGTGAAGGGCTTCATACCTATTGAGACACACAGGTGTTCTTTATAAGCAGTGCAGAGTTTGTTGACATACGTGAATTTGGGCCTCATTAGGACCCAGGCGGTAAGGGGTTTACGGCGGCGTAAGCAGCGCCGACCCTTACCGCCTGATTCCGAGGTCCCTTAGCGCCATGGAGGATTTAACACCTGCTTTTAGCAGGTGTTAAAATCCATGGCGCTAAGGGACCTTGTTGTTAATTACGCCACCGTAATTTACGGTGGCGTAATTAACGCCTTCCCCACTCCCATTATGCCCTATGGGGCAAAAATGGGAATGGGGAAGGGTAAATGGGGATTGGGGACTTACCGCCCCGCCAACCTCGGAATGGGGCGGTAAGTCTGCCAACCACCATGGCGTAAACATTTAATGGCATGGGCGATAAAGGGCCTAAGCAGGCCATTAAATTAACATTTATCTTTGATGAACAAATGCAATGCACCAACATTCTTGATTTGTCTGTAATGAATTGAAGTCATTGTATCAGGAATAACTTTGGAACATGTGCGTGATGGTCACCCTGAGTTACCTGGGGGCAACCAGATGTGGACTCCCTGCTCACTGTGCTCAGAGACACACAGCTACACCTCACTGATGAGGCCCAACAAAGCTGAAACACGTGTATGGGGTTGCTATTGGTACTCTTGTTCAGAGAGGAATTGCTCTAGCATTTTGGTGCTGGACTGCTCATGTGGGGGGGACAAAGACTGATATGCAAATGGATATTTCCCATCTGTGAAAGGTACAATGAGCAAAAAGCGTGTGCTGCAAACTCTCATCTCAGAACAGGTTATCATGCCATGTTCTTTCTGGAGAGGAGCACCTGCTACCTTTTTTTGAATATTTGCAAGGAAGTTGGGGTTGGTCACCCTGAGTTATGTATGGGAGTGAGGGGCCCCCAGGCCCCCTCGCGCCGTACACTCCTCAGTACAATGCTTGGACCACGTGCCTCCGGCAGTGGGGTTGCCCCTTGCCCTTATGTAAAGTTAACCACAGTTGACCGCTACATAGATGGGGCTACCGAGAAGGACACGGGGCATCCATCTTTTGTGCCCCCTTTCAACTCCATCTTGGGTAAACAGGCCTCACTGCAATAGTACAGCAATGCTCAGCTCCCCTTCCACCGCAGCAGCCAAGGACAGAGACACACACACACAAGGCGCGCAGGCAGCTGGCTGGCACCCACCCTTGCACTCCCCCTGCGAAGGAAAGCTCTGCGCTCCCATTCTCACGCTGAAGCCGGAGAAAGTTGCAACAACCAATATGATACAGTTTTCTTCCTCTGAGATCACTGCTAGCATGAGAACCAGCATGTGAACCAGGATGAGCTAAGCACTTTCTGCTCGTTCGTCCCCATAACCGTGCAAGCCACCCACCCCCATTTAGAGCAATTTATTGCCATCCTGACCCTGCGCTCCCTGTAAGGTATTTCTTTCAAGTGCCAGACCCTCGCCTGTGCTGCAAAACCCACCCAACACACCCACTACTGACCTTAAGCATCTTACCACAATATATGTTTTTATTTATACTAATAGGTCTAAAGCTTAGGAGACATGTGAAACACAGCTTGATTCTTTTTATATGCACAATAAAGGTCAAGGCCTCCAATTAAAACCACAAATGACCCGATTGTACTGACATTAATTACTATGTGTGACTTGTGTAGAAATATGAAAAGTAGCATAAAATGTTTAGATAATTTGTTATTTAGTGTTTTTCGAATGCAACATAGCTTAGGTAGTGACCACAGTGACCGGACCCTGACCTGCCTCGAGCACAAGATATTTGACGTCCGTCATCTCGTCAGCCACTCAGCCAACCAGAAGGAAGAGATGCCACCCACACCTACAGCACCACACCGCCTGGCCAATCGGGTCCATTTAGTATGTTTTGTTAGAGTTACTTTAATTGATATATATATGAGTAATGATGTAAATGGAAGCGAGGGTTTTTTGGGTTATTTCCTAGCTGGAGAAATAAACCATCCTTTGAACTCTTGTAGCCGGGTCTCAGTGCCTCCTTCCCTGATAGGGGTTGTGTTAGTTATTTTATTTTCTCTCACACGTAGTAAGCCGGGGAAAGGCACCTACAGTTACCTGGGGGCAACCAGATGTGGACCCCCTGCTCACTCTGCTCAGATAGGCACAGCTTCACCTCACTGATGAGGCCCAACAAGGCTGAAACACGTTTATGGGGTTGCTGTTGGTACTCTTGTTCAGAGAGGAATTGCCATAGCATTTCGGTGCTGGACTGCCCATGTGGGCGGGACAAAGACTGATATCCAAATGGATATTTCCCATCTGTGAAAGGTACAGTGAGCAAAAAATTGTGTGCTGCAAACTCTCATCTCAGAACAGGTTATTGTTGTGCTAATAACCACACCGGCACAGTTCCTTGAAGTGGGTTTATTAGCATAGATTAAGAGATACAGACAAGACCCCCAACCTGTTCAGCAACCTCCATCAACTGACAACTTTGAGGCATAACAAACAGCCTGGAAGTTCTAATAAGAATGCTCTGACACACCAAGCTAAGCATGATGCATACCATTCTACACATTGTAATAGAAGACATTGAGAATGCAATACATCCTATAGTAAGCATATACATAACACATCCCCCTCCCTTAATTAAAAAAAAACAAAACCCAACAAAATTCTATACTTTTAGAAGAACAATAGTGTAACATCTCACTGTAGAATGTCGAACTATCCCAACATTCTATATTTACATACCAATTAAGTGACATCTCACTGTGGAATGTTGGACTACCCAACATCATAATATATGCACATTTCCTACTTTTCATTCTCGCCACTCGGGACAAATTCCGCACTTGTCCACTTTCCAGTCTCACTGCATTTTCATAAACCTGTGTGACCCTCACTGGGTCGGAATACAGCGGTTCTCCCTTTTTAGATATAACGGCTTTCCTTATCCTAATGAGGTCTCCCACCTCAACTTTTGTTCTTTTTTTAGGAAACGTCTCATTCATTCTTCTCACCAGCTTATCCTTTCTGTCGTCCATCCTTCTTCTTACCTCATCCACAACAATATCAGTTTTTCTTGCTCTTCCTAGCCAGGCAGGTGACAACAGCGTATTACCCTTGCAACCCCTCATAAGCTCGAAAGGATTGGTACCAGTTTCTGCGCATGGCGCCATCCGCTAGGCATACAATCGTTCTTTCACTGCCACTTTCTTATCATAACCACACGCATTTGCTCCTCTGATGGCCTCCATTATGGACCGGTTTACCCTTTCAATCATTCCATTACCCTATGGATAATACAGAGCAGATCTTTTGTGCTTTATACCACATTTCACTAGATACTCTTCAAACAATCTCCCAGCAAATTGTGGACCATTATCCTTGAGTACGCTCCTGGGTAATCCTTCCCTTTCAAATATTCCAGACAGAAATTCCACAACCTGCTGACATGTTACATCTCTCAATATTTTAAATTCAATCCATCTTGAGAATGTGTCTACTAAAGCACGAATAAATCTCCCTCGCCCCATTCCCATATCAACAGGTCCCAAAATATCAGTTGCTACATCTTGCCCCACTCCCCTGGGTGCTTGTAACTTCCCCATTGGTTGTGTCACAGCCATCAAATTCTTCCCGGACTTGATACAATCAGCACATCCACCAACCAACTTCTCAATTTCACGCTCCATATCTGGCCACCAATAATCAGCTTTGATTATTTCTTTAGTTTTATACACACCTATGTGTCCCTGATGTACAGTTTTTACAAGTCTTTCCCTCAGACAATACGGGACAACCAATTTATCCCACCGGTACACCAACCCATCATTTACCGACAACTCAAACCTTACTTCCCATAATGCCCTTTCCTCACCAGACAACAACCTTTTTTCAGGCCACTCCTCCCTAACAAAATTCACTATCCGCTTCCACATCCCATTAGACTCCATTATGCATATCTATTCATCTGTTTGTATGATTTCCTCTGCAGTGGCAAAAACCATATTTCCCATCTCAACATATTCCTCTCTCTCCCCATCCTTATTTTCTTTTGTTCTCACCCTGAACGCATGATCTGCTTATACATTATCTTTACCTGAAACAACCTCTATAACACATGTTTGTCTTTGCAACCTAGTCACCCAACATGCAGACTCTCCTTGATACTTTATCAAGACCTTTTGTTTCAAATATGGTCTTCGAAGGTTTATGGTCAGTTCTCAAAGTAAATTCTTGTCCCCACACAATACATTTGTGTTTTTCTATTCCCCAGTGACATGCCAGAGCCTCTTTCTCCAACACAGAATAGTTAAGTTCTGCACCTTTCAACATGCGAGAAGCATGTAATACAATTTCTTCGTTTCCATCTGCTTTCAATTGCGACATCACCACCCCAATACCCGTATCACTGGCATCTACAGCCAAAATGGTTCTCCTTCTAGTATCAAACATGCCTAATGGCTTTACCATGTCAGTCTTTAGTTTAATACTACTGAACTCTTGCTCACATTCCTCGCTCCACAAAAATTCAGCCCCCTTCTTCAAAATAGCTCTCAAAGCGGTTACACTATCGGCATAACTTTCCACAAATCTATGGTAGAACTCAGTTGTTCCCAGGAACGATCTTAATTCCGCTTTATTTTTAGGCGGTTGCATTCTCACAATACCATCCACAAGCTCTCTTTTAGGCCTCAACCCATCCTCTGAAATTTCATGGCCTAGATATTCTACTACCTGGGTTGAGAAGACACACTTTTCACCCCTCAATGTAATGCCCTTTGCTTTAAAAATTTCCAAGACAGTTTCAACTCTCTTTCTCAATTCCTCCTCACTGTTACCACAGATTAGGACATCATCCTGGAAACAACACACTCCATTGCACCCTTCAATAACTTATCCATAACCTTCTGAAATACTGAGGACGCAGAGATTAACCCAAAAGGCATGCGTCGAAATTGGAAAACTCCCTCGTAATAAAAGCAGTACTTTTTCTGGACTCAACATCTAAATTTATCTGGTGATACGCACTTGCCATGTCTAATTTAGCGAAGAATTTCGCATTCCCTATGCGACTTAGCATCTCTCCTATATTGGGAAGGGGATGTCTATCAGCGACCACACAACGATTAAGTTCTCTTAAGTCTATACAAACTCTTAGATCATGATTGCCCTTTTTCACAAGTACCACCCGGGAAATCCATTCAACGGCTTTAGCACGTTCAATTATTCCATCTCTTTCCAATTTGCTCAATTCTTCACGGACAGCATCTCGCATGGATAATGGCAAAGGCCTTAGTTTGGCCGCAACCGGTACACTACCCTCCTTCACTACTATCTTGTGTAACATCCCTTTGAGACAACCCACTCCTTTACAAAAGACTTCAGGATAATTGATAATAATATCTTGACCTTTGCATGCAATTTTGTCAGAGGTTTCATTACTGCCCACATTGAGAACTTGTTCCCTGCTGTTGGGATCGAGCTTGATACCAAGTCCCCTCTGCTCTCTCCATCCAAGCAAAGTCTCCCCTTTTTCAGTGACATAAATCTTTCCATAAGTCATCCTACCCTTACATTTAAATTTTGCATTAGAACATCCCAATATCTCAATTTTACTCCCATTGTATCCCCCGGGATTCTTATCAGAGGGACTCAAGTCTCCCATACATCCTCCAATTATATTTTTGTAAACTAACTTGGACATTAGGGTGATTTTTGAACATGAGTCAGCCAACATCTTTACCTGATAACCGTTTAGCTCAACCCAGGCAGAGGGATGTTCACAGTCATCTTGACCCGCACACTGAACCATATTTACAGTTACAATTTCATTCTCAGAAATATCTCCTTCTTCAGGTGAAATATTATCATTATCAATCAACATTACCCCTTTCCCACCACCAATGCGATAATTTTTGCAGCAGTTTTCAAAGTGGCCCCATCTTTTGCAAATGCTGCAATTGGTCTGTCTCCCGGGACATACCGGAGAGTTGGACAGATGTCGCGCACTACCACAACGGAAACACAACCTATTATCTCTTTTGATACCTTCTTGAAGGTTGTCACTTTGGGGCCGTTTAATGTTCGGATCATTTAGGCCCCCTTTGCTCTGACTGGAACCACACTGCTTGGCTG
Organism: Ambystoma mexicanum; assembly: GCF_040938575.1. Taxonomy (NCBI): domain Eukaryota; kingdom Metazoa; phylum Chordata; class Amphibia; order Caudata; family Ambystomatidae; genus Ambystoma; species Ambystoma mexicanum. The sequence goes on from NC_090930.1 coordinate 699,550,973, forward strand.
GCTTTGCTTTATGTTTCCTTTTTTCCTTCATAATGTCCTTCTTTTTATCTCCCACGTTCAGAACTTCTGTTGGTTGGCTAGATTTTGTGGTATTGACAGACAACTTTGCAACACACTGCAACGTGTGCTCAAACCTTTTGGCTATACCAATCACTTCCTCCAAATTAGGGTCATCTTTGAGCCACACTTCCTCACGTATTTTGTCGCAAGAACAGTGCATCATAAATTGGTCTCTCATGTGTTAGTCCAATCCCCCACCAAACTTACAGTTTAAAGACAAATGTCTTAAAGCAGTGATGTAATCTTCCACTGACTCCCCTTCATGTTGATACCTCATTCCAAAATAATACCTCTCAAGTACCGTGCTTATCTTGGCTTCAAAATGTTTATCTAGTTTGTGCAGTGCTACATCAAGATCAGTTGATCCGTCTTCTAAGTCTAACTCCGAAGCATCAGGAAGAGTACATAAATTCTTTGGCCCTCATACCCAAGAAAGTGCATCAACATCACAACTTTACGTTCCATAGACATACCATTCCCACACGTGGCTTTAACATAATGTAGGAATCCCTTCTTCTAAGGGGCCCACTTGATTCTGGGTGGGCCTGGAGTAGGCATAAATACTTGCGGACCCGGTACACCCGATAAAGCTATCTCCTCCTAGCTGAGCAGGGGCTGCGGGTTCACTTGCTTCCTGCTGTCTTTATAGAGAATCAGGAATCAATTACCAAAATGCCACCAGAAATGCCACAAAATGCGACTCCACAGGGACTGATTTCCTCTTCACCACAATGACATTCAGAACACCATTCTTTCCTCTTCACTCCAAAGAATGCTTTACTGGCCACTGGAAATGTACCTTTTTCCCAAGAAGTTGCTTTCTTCTTTTAACCAAAAGTCATTTAAGAAGTCACAAGCTCCTCTCACTCACGATGCCCAACAGTACTCCTTGTGAGTGCTATTCTCACCTGTAATAACCAGCGGGTAGATCCTGCAGTGCGTGTAAGGGATGTCACACGCTCTTCCTTCCCTCCTCAGGATCACAGGCAAGAGTTGCTGCTTCGGCTCGCTCAAGCGAATTTCATCGCGAGCTTGCCGCAACGCTCCCGGCACCGAAGGACTTCCGGACTGGAAGTGAGCAGTGCTCACGTGATCACTCGCGTGCGGAGGTCCTTTCCTCTGCACGAGCTACAGCTGCTCCTGCCAGAGGGAGGGAGGGAGCCAAGCTCGCGGTCGCGTGATAACACGCACGCAGAGGTCCTTTCCTCCGCGCAGACTACGGCTGCTGGAGACAGGGGAAAGCAGAGCTCGCACTAGTATGTCTGCTCGCCCACAGAGGCTCCCTCCTCCGCGTGCGCCTTGGCGTTGCTCCTGGCTCATGGGGGGGGCAAAGATGAGACTCACTGGCGTTGGGGAGGGGAAAACCAGGGTGAAACTTCCGTCAGTGCCTCGACGCCTGCCTTGCCTCCTTGCCTGAATGCCGCCTCCGAGAGTCTCCCTCCAAGCTTTACGGAGACTCCTTCCAGCGCTCCTCTCCAGTCCTCCAGGGCACTGGCAAGCCACTCTGTTCCTCTCCACAGCGTGGGAGCGGCAACGTGGATGGGTGCCTCCCAAAGGTAGGAAAATGCTGCCTTTTCGCCTGCTGGTCGGGGGTCTTGAAAGTCAGGGTGGGTGCCTGGGGTACAGTTAGCACCATCCCACCCTCGTCGCCATTGTTGTGCTAATAACCACACCGGCACAGTTCCTTGAAGTGGGTTTATTAGCATAGAATAAGAGATACAAACAGGACCCCCAACCTGTTCAGCAACTTCCATCAACTTTGAGGCATAACAAACAGCCCGGAAGTTCTAATAAGAATGCTGTGACACACCAAGCTATGCATGATGCATAACATTCTACACATTGTAATAGAAGACATTGAGAATGCAATACATCCTATAATAAGCATATACATAACACATATCATGCCATGTTCTATCTGGAGAGTAGTTCCTGCTACATTTTTTTGAATGAATACACAATGCAATTTTTCCATATAACATTGCACATAAAAGAAACGGACTCTGCATTAAGCTGACTTCTACTGCCCAGTAGAAATGAAATGTTGATCCATGTCCTATATGTTCATGTTTGTATGACACTTTATATGAACTTAGATTTGTTGTTCTCTCTCAAAATGTATGTTTCTATCCTACACCCAAGTCTGCAGACCAAGAAGTCCAACATCACACCCTGTATTTTTACATACATGCTCAAAGTAGAAATCCACCGTAAACCATATTTTATAGTAGAATTATCCCCAGGCTTAGAAAGGTATATGTAAATTCAAGGCATTTATTTTCTCTCAGGACAACACTTGTTCATTGTTCTAGAGAAATTCAAGTGAAATGCATATAGTAAAACCTTTCTCTGATGCAAACAATTGTTGATGATTTTAGTGATCTATATTGAACATTTCTGATGAGAATATTGAAATGTGTTCCTTTGAAATGTATTGCCGGCAAGCTGAAATAATTTGAATGCTTATCGTGTGGAAGATTATATATGTTTGTCTAGAATATTTATACAAATTTGCTTCTATACAAATGTTGTTTGTGTGTATTGGGAATACAATAGCAGGGTAATAGCAGTCAGTTTGTGTTTTCTTTTCTGTAGAACAACTGCCAGTATTCAGAATATTGTAGGTGATTTCCCCAGCATAAAGTTAGGTAACCCCCCTCTAATTTTGATTTATTATTGTAAATAATTCAAAATTAATTCATGTTATATAGATCAAATAACCTTACAATGTGCAGTGCAGTATTTACTGACATAACCCTGTACATTGATATTATATTTTAGGCTGATCTCCAGAACACCATCATTGGGAAAAACGGAGATTCACTGTCAAGATTTTGGCCTTTTTAAGAAAGAGATGACTGTGAATATCTCATATGAATTGAACCATTATTATTTTCTTGTTTAATAACTGCTTATATCAGCGTTAAAAATATTATTTAACTGTCTAACGCACAGCTAAATTACCTTTTAAGAACAGATGGTTGATAACTTATAAATTAGCCTTTTGGAAGGCAGTAATTCTCAAGTCCATATACACTGGAGAAACCCAGTAAACTTGCATTGAGATTACCCTCATGCAATACATGTTCTGCTATCCTTTCTTTTGTTATTCATCTCAGTGTATATCGTGAATATAGTTCTGAAAAGGGCTTGATCACATGAAGAACATATGTAAAAAATGTTATCCCGTCATTGCGTCTAATCCACAGCATCGACAGACCATAACATTGAAAAAAATGCATCTAAGAAAAAAAAATGTAATGCATTTTTTTGAAATGGTAAAGGGTTTAGCTTAGTAAAATGTGTTTTAATGTTTTAAAAAAGGGGGGTTGAGGGGAACCCCCCCATTTAAAAAAAGAAGAAAAAAATGCATTCAATGTTTTTTTCAGGTGCTTTTTTTGTCAATGGTATGGTTGTCGATGGTTTGGCTGTCACTGGAATCACTAGGAACCGTACAAAATATATCCTGAAATACATATTCTTTGAATAATGTGCATATATTAATAACACCACCATCCTTGCAACTAAAAACTTAAATGATAGCATTAGCCTCATCACACTCTCATGATTCAAAGTACTTCATGTGTTTAATCTCTACATATTTACATGGCAAGTTGTATAAGAAATTAAAATTACTGTTGTATCCTGACACAGGTTCCTTTTCCAAGGGTGGGGGCTAGTTGCAGAGGGCATCTCCCTCGTATGAAGCACCGTATTACCTGTGCCTAGGGCAGAAAAGTGGAGATATATGTTTAATCTGATACATTGACAGAAACAAAACACACAACTGGTTCAATCAAAATGTTAGTGCAAAATGATGCTACATAGCTGGACTTTGGCCTATTATAAAAGTTAATATTTCAATGGGAGGAAGGAGAATAGGATCATTATCTTGCCACCTGCTGACCCACACCACTTGGCTGAGAATCATCTACACCAAAATATTCAGAAAATACTGTGCCCAAGAGGTTTTTTCCAACAGATACAGAATCGGGGGCACCATGCTACATGGAACTAAGAGGACTGAGGAGAAGCATATGCCCTTGGAGTTCAGTGTCTGCCTTATCTGAATAGGACCGTGTCAGCCAGAGGGACGCCGAGATATTGTTCTTAGTTGCTGGTTGTGGCTCATAAAACTGAATTTGACAACTTATAAATGTAAATGAACTCATTCCCATTGTATTCAAATATTCACAATTGAATCCTAGGAAAAGGAAATATATGTATTCTCATTAAAGTAAGCACAAAGAAAACAAATCCACTTGAAATGTCCCTCTGACTCATTGAAACTGAAACCCAATTTCTTTTGAATTTCTTGTCATGTAATTTGGAGGGGAATCCCTTTAATTCCTACAACAATAAATGAAGCCATATGAATGTCGTGTATGTCCTCAATACCACATCAATATGCGTAGATATAACTTTCTTAAAAATATATATTTCATATTGCACAGTGCCTTAGAACAATTAGCTTACACATTTCAAATGCCAGTTGCAGGTTCTTTTGCAATTGTAAATGAAAAAAGAAAGTGTTTAAATCCCCAAGCCAAACACTGCTCATACACGAGAGTGATAGTGTTGGTTTGTTAACAGTAGTGTTTTTAATACATTTTTCTTTGCATTAACGTTAATATGCATGATGATGTTTGCACTACAAAATAAAATTCACATGCACATTATACAGAATAATCAGTCATCATTTATATGAGTTTGTATGTTTGTGGGAGTAAAATTTTATGTTCTATATTTAGATAAAAAAGTAATAAGACAAAAGAAGGCAGACTGCTCTGGTACATAGTTTTTCATGGTAGTTGTATTATAAAGTGTTTTGAAGTCACTTCCCTGGCATTTAGAGTTGGAGGACCACGTGTGCTTTGTGGCTATATTTTCTTTTAATAAGACAGACACATTTTCACTTAAAAAGTATGTTTCCTGTCTCATTTTGTATGGTGGGATTTTTGTAACATGGGAGCCAATACATCAGTGCTGTTTCTACATAATTCAAAAACCACTATGCACATAAATTAAATGTTAAATAGGTATCCTTACATATCAGACATGTTTTGCTCCTTAGTGATTACATGTTCCTTTACTGTTCACTTCTCCACACAAGGCCATCTGGTTGTGTGTTTAGCTCACTTAAGTTAATACGCCCCTGGACCCTGGGCTTTCTCCAGAGCTCATACACAACAAGTATTGCCCATGTGCTGATGTTCTGAGATCCTTCCTAAGGCACATGACAGACATTACCTCAATTCCCCCTTTCAGCTCCAACCCACAAGCCTGAACTTGTTGAGTTCCTCAAGCAAGGATTGAAATGCCCACTGATTCTCTTCAACATCGACATGGGCCTACTGATGTAGATCACAAACATATATATGAGTTCACTTGTTACAACTATGCGGACAACACTGGCTGTATATACAAAATGACCAGTTATAAACAAAATGTGCCGCCCTTAGCAACTGCCTCACACAAGTATGCAAATGTCTGATGGCCAACAACGTAAAACTCAATCAAGACAAAACTGAAATAATTAAGCAATATACCACATAAGGTAGTGCTCCCGGGACCCATAGTTACAGTGGCCCCAGTGGCATTACCTTATGCAGTAATGGCCCACAGTCGAGAGGCATATTGCCATTAAAACCCCGTCCCTTTAGACCGGTGTACTGATGTTTTTTTTGTTTTTTTTTCAGCTGCGAGAAGCGTTGCGTTTCGCAGCCGTAAACAAAAGTTTACAAAAATGGCCGCCATGGACAGAAAACCGTCCCTTTTCTCTTCCGTGGTGGCCATAGTACACAAAAGAAAAATGGAACCATGGAAGGGGCGAAGGGACGACGTGTAGTCCCTTCTCCCTTTCCATGGTGGCAATTCCGGAACAAAAATGCTGTTGGGAACGGAGCGAGCTGCATGCCGTTGCATGATTGGGATTACCATGCAGTAAGGCTTGGAATGCAGCCAAGCAGAGGTAAGTCTTTTTCTTTTCTTTTTCTAACATAGAGCAACTGTTTTGATGCAAACGGACATGGAGCTTCAGCTGGTCTAAGGACTTAAGGACAGGATGCTCGAGTTCAGGTGCGGCTCTTCTGGCACAGAATATCCATTGCTGATTGGGTGTTCCAGGTCCACAGCACTGGACACTCACAATGTTCCCTTTGAGTGGTTAGGGGACAGATCTTCCTTTTGTCTTGGACGGCACCTTCTTCACCCCTGGTGGAGGGCACTGAATAGTGCAACTGGTCCCAAGGGAAGTCCAGGTGAGGATCTTCAGAATGTCTCTTTTGCCAATAAAGATCCTTGAGGAACTGAGAGAATCTTGTTCCAGGGGTGCAAGATCCCTTCCATTAAAGGCACAAGTCCTCGAGTGATTAGTCTAAAGCTAGCCTGCTTAAGAGGACCAATCCCTTCTTGAGGATAGAGTGGACTTTGCCCCTTTGATCTTAAACCGAAAGTGCTTTGCTCCAAGGAATTGGAGAGACAGGAAAGAGAAGGAGAGGCAGTGAGAAACAAGATGGTGGACGGCTTCTCCCAGTGTCCAGAGCACTCCTGCCTATCCTCCCCCCAACTCTTTCCCTCCTACCGACAACAAAGATTCTTCTGTTGATTATCTCCTCCTAGTACTTTCCTGTCTCAAACATTCTTCAGGGAGGATGTAACCTTTTCAGGTGCTGCTAATTAGTTTCTGATTTTAGTCTTAAAGGATTCTGGTACATGTAGTGATAAAAAAAAGTTCAGTCATTTCATGTGGCCAGGAACTAACACCCCTCCAAAACACAGTTCTTACCCAAAATTGGGGGAGGGGAGAGTACCAGCAGTGTGGTCCTCCAAAGTGGGGCATGGTAACCCTGGTGCTGCCGCCTCTAGAGCCCAGAACTCATGTAGAAGAAAATGAAAAAAGTAGGTCTGGCGCGCACCCTTGTTCAACAGAAGAATTGGAACTGCAACACATTGATTCAACCCTGTTTTTACTGCATCATGGGATTCAACCCTGTTACTATTGCATGTTGTTGGAATTTAACACAGTTACTATTTGCATGAAGAATTTTTGACTGGGAACTAGGGTGCATGCCTGACCTACCTTTTTTCATATATTAAGGTAAAGTGCTAATTTGGCACCACCACTCATTTTCAATGACAACAGAATAAATGTTTTTACAGTTAAAATAGTGCCCCAAGTTTGTTCTGTCTGCATAGCATCCTAGGTAATTAGACTTGCCTTCTTGCAGGACCGTACCACATTTTTCAGTCTTCCATGATCAATGGTATCTCAAAAAACAAATTATATATTTTTGCAGAATGAAATAAGCAGACATGATTTAAAGCACTAATTTCTGAGTAATTATTTATTAAAAATGCCTTGGTGACAAAATATTGTCTAGATATATTGCCTAGCGATGGAAATAATCGCGCATGATGCAAATCACTCGTTTTTACATAGGTATTTATGAAAGATTCCTTGGTGACAACATAATGCCAAGAAATGTTGCTTTGACTTTCTGCCATTGCAACCAGTATATAAAATATGAATACAATAGAAATTGTTCTCTAAATATGCATATGCTTATTCTGAAATTGGACTTAAATGAATCATAGTGTATATATCAAGTTGCAAAGTTTAATAGTTTGGTCAATAAGTATCAATGACAAACTTTCTATCATATGGTGTGGTATTGTAAATTGGTCAGCATTATGGCTGTGTTCTAACCTTCCCCTGGCGTTGGTTGCAGGGCAGGCTTGGCAGAGATCCATGACATTGTATAATATGCTGCATCTGAAAGAAACCAGAAAATCATGCAGCTACAAGGAAATTTGACCTATGGATCAAAAGCCGTGTTTCATTTCACTCAAGATGAGATTAAACACATGAAAACAAAAACATTAATTGGAAGATGTTTGGCGCCTGTAAACACGTGTGAATAAAAGCCTTACAAATGTCCAATAAAATAAAATAAATGCCCTTATGTTAATGTCCCTCTATTTCTTTCATAAATTCTGTCTAAAGTAGTCTGGTTTACATGAAAGTGGTAATTTCAATGACTGAGCTTGAGCAGTTTATTCCATGAAGTGATGTTTAATATAGCAATAACACCTGAGCAGATGGGCTGGATCAGGTGGCAATTGATCAAGGCCCAAGTAATAGGCTTAATGATGGGCCCCAGCACTGTTACCACTAGCTGTTATTGTCATTAACAGCTCTGGTTTCCAATCCGGAAAACAGGGATGCTGAAAGCAAAGCATTTTGTATGAATAAGTGGGATGTGCTAGCGATGTCCCATTCATTCATAAAGAATGCTTACCTAAGATGGCCGGCATGGAGCTGAAAGATGGGGCTCCATGAAAAGCCCTTCTTCTATTTCCATGACAACCCAGGAGCCTGGAGCGGCAGTGGCTGCTGCATCACCACCAGAAGAATAAGGTGATTGGAATAGGGGGGCGTGAGGGAAAAGAACTGTGACCGCAGGTGAGGGAAGAGGTGGGAGGAAGATGGCAGAGCATGGAATCAACCTTCAGGCTGCTCAGAATGCAGGCTTGGATCATGGGATTCAGCCCGCGATCTGAGCAACCTGATTGGCTGTGTCTACCCGCCCTCGGTGCTAAAATAGCAATGTATGGGTACACAATTGAGAAGCCAAGTGTACACATTTTTCAGATGTGGCCTGACCTGTGAATTTGAAATTCATTGTGGCCAGGAGAGAGAACTGTGGCATATTTTTTGCACAAAGCGACTACAACAGCAAATATGTGCCATGTGTCAAGTATGAAGTGACTATGATGGTCAGATTCATAAAGAAAAATCTCATTTACATGAAGCAATTAGGCTGGGAAGTGGTCATAATTGTTTGAACTTTGGTGGAATACTATCTGAAAAGCACATCCTTTCCCTGAGAACTAAAAACTGGCAAAGACCACTTGCAAACAAGACCAGCCCATGATTGGTGAGTGTACATTACATTAATACTGCCAAGTTAATAGGGATGTTCAGTGAAGAACAGGCATTTAACTGCTCAATGGTATTTTGTCTCTTCTGGGTAAGTCTAAGACAGTGACGCAAAGGAGTGCCATAAATTACTGTCATGGGGGCCAGATTATAAATGATACCCCTCTGATTTCGAAGAAAATACCTCATACTAAGAGTGGTTCAGCAACAATGATCATGAAAACCAATTCCCATTGTTTATTGAGAGGCCACCCTCAACACAGAGAGGTTCTTTCCTCTCCAAACTAAGGGGCCAATTCATGGAGCAAACGTGCGCCGGAAATCTCAGCGCAAGCATGCGCAAGGTGGCGCAAGCGTGAGAAACCCAGCGCACACGCACGCGTGCGATTCAAGGAAGACGCTGCGCGTGTTTCCCGCTGTCCGTGCACCAAATACTGCCATGGCGCACGTGGGCACACACGGCGTGCGCTACCCGCACAGCAAAAGCACACATAGCGCGGCGCACACAACCAAAGTGTGCGGAACAGTGGGCGTAACACGCGGAATGGGGAATAACGCGTGAAAAAGAAGGCGTAACTGCGGAAGTACTGCAGGAAACTACATGGAACGCCCACACGCACGTGAACAACCCGTATTCATGGATTTGAATAGGGAAACCCGCGCACGGCAAAAGACGCACACAGGTGTCAACGCGTCTGCCACACAAAGGCAGGCGGAAGCGTCCCCGCGCACAGTATAAAAGTGCGTGCAAACAACAAACACGTATATTCAGCTACGATGAATGCCCCATTTGTCGCACCACTGATCGTGGGACACCGCAGGAGGAGGAGAATAGCCAGGGCACGCATTTTCGCACCACGGACAAGCCTTTTTGGGATGCCTGACGACCAGGTCTACGGCAGGTATAGGTTTCCACCGCATATCATCCTAGACCTGGTCAGGAAGTGGGAAGATGACCTTACATCCTCCACCCTTTGCTCCCAAGCATTGAGCCCCTTGGAGAAGGTGCTCAATGTCCTGCATTTTTTGGCCATTGGGTCATTTCAGCGGACTACTGACATAGTGGGGGGGTCTCACAGGCCACGCAGTCATGCTGCCTACACCAGGTAGTGGCAATCATGACAGCGTGCCCCTCAGTCCGCAGGCACATATACATGCCCAGAACACCCGCAGAAAGGCAGGCCGTTGTCCTGGATTTTTTCAGGGTGGCTCGGTGCCATAGATTGCACCCATGTGGCCCTACGTCCACCTAGGGCCACTGAGCACATCTACCGAAACCGCAAGCACTGGCATTCCATCAATGTACAGGTGGTATGCGATGCAAAGGGAATCATCACCTCTGTCTATGCAAACTACCATGGCTCCACCTATGACAGTTTCATATACAGAATGTCTTCCCTGAGCCGGGCCCTGGAAGCTGGGCAGCATGGTGACACATGGCTCCTAGGTGAGTACAAATGCCCTTGCACATGCATGCATGTCATACACACACACACACAAATACACAAACCCCAATAATCACAACCATTTACACCTCCCCAGGGGACAGTGCCTACCCTCTGAGCAACCACATGATGACGCCAATCCGGAACCCCACCACACCACCCCAGGTAAGATACAACACCGCCCATATTGCAACCAGGGCCATAGTGGAGCGCACATTCGGAGTGCTCAAGTCACGTTTCCGCTCCCTTGACCACTCTGGCGGGCAGCTACTCTATGCACCCCCAGTAGTGTGCAGGATCATTGTGGAAGCATGTGTCCTGCACAATGTTGCAACACGGCAGGGCGTACCGGTGGACATGGTGGTGCCCCCACAACCCCAACCACAGGCACAGATGAAGCCCATGGGAGGAGACAGGGCACGTGGCGAGGAAGCCCGGACCCAGCTTGTGGCCACATTTTTCACCTAAACTCCCACCCCTGCGGAGTGCACACAGGCCTGGCATATACCAGGTGACAATCGATGATGACAAAGAGACAGTCAACTGTCACAACCCTACCACCCTGAGATAGTTGCCATGGAAGTGCCACATTGTCTGCATCCCTAGCTACTTAAACACAAGCTATCCTGTGTGACCAAAAGGCACACATATGACATGACATGATATGGCATTTGTAACGTGCCTATACACAAGTATTTCAATGTGTGATGAGGCAGGGAGGGGGGAACAAGGGAAGACAGACAACGATACTACTAGGCCAGGTGTCATTTAGATTGTGCAAGTGCAGGGGTAGGGGGAAGGGAAAAGTGCAAGGGGAAGGGGAGGAGGGGAGTGCAGTACAGGGTAAGTAGACTAAAAAACAAATAAATAGGCCAGCTGGTGGCAACTGCAAAGGTAAGTGCAGACAAGTGCTGGGAAGGGGGGGCTGTAGGGATAGAGAGACAGTCCCGCAGTGCAGGGGTTGCCATGGAGGCAGTGCAAGTGGAGAGTGGCTGGGCCAGGGACCGAGGTCGGTGAGTGTGGCCCAGTTGCAGATCCAGTGCAGTTCCAGTGAAGAATTTTGCAAGGGAGAGGCAGAGAGAAAGCAGAAGCAAAGAGGAAGGTCTTGAGGTGCTTCCGGAACCGGAGATGGTTCTCCTTAAGTTCCAGTGCGGCAGGAAGGCTGTTCCAGAGGGAGGCCCCTGCCGCGGATAGAGATCTACCCCCAGCTAGTTGCTTTGAGAAGCGGATGACCCTGACATGCAAGGTGTGAATCACACACACACCTGCAAAACAGGCCATGGCCATCACTGTTATGTCACTCAAACCCTCCGAAACCACAACATGACATGGCAAGCAATACCCATACACCAACACAGTACCAATAAGGTACACATTGCCATGTCAAAAATGTACAGTGGCATCAGACAATGATGCCTGACATGGAATCAGATGAAATGACTGACCAACAACCTCCCACCCAAAATAATTCATTTCCAAATGCATTACAAGAGTTGTAGATGTAACATAACAATGAATGCCTGTCTACATGCACATTGTGCATTGCAAAATCAACACTGCAGCTTCTGTGTGCTGTGTCCAACTCCTGCAACACACTGCTCAGCGCACAGCACAGTGAACAGCCATTGTGTGTGATGCACACCCTGAGCATCACATCTAAGCGACAGACCACATCAAAAAGCAAATTAGGCATGTACAGGATCCATAATTGGTCACAGAACATGTGCTGCAGGGACACAGTGGGCACCAGAAGGCAAACAGAGTGTACAAGTGGATATGCAAGGGTGTTTGTACATGTAGTGCATCATAGTGCAAGTGTGTGGGTCAGTAAGGACATGCACTCAACATATGCATGTGCAATCAAGTGACCATCAGTGTCCTCTACACATCACATGTGAACATTGACCATGTGTACACCCCAGCATATCAAACCACAACTATCCACTCACACCTGAAAGGTAAACACAACACATGAACAGGCATTGATCAGCAGAACACAACATGTACATAGGATACCACCATTACAATGTCAGGGTTCCAATCACACTGCTGGCAAGGCAACTATCAACAACAACCCCCCCCCCCTCGCTCACAAATGACCATGACCCACTGAACAACTGCACTGTCATGGAGCCTTCAATCCTCGATTTCACCTGGCCACAGGATCACCCTTCCCCTTCGTCACCATCTCCCACCTTGTGTGTAAAAAGGTGCCTGCACCCTCAGAGTCCACCCTCATTTGCAAAATCACAAAATCCAAGCCAGAAAAACGAACCAGAACACCCTCCAGTAGATGACTTGACGTAGCAGTACCTCACAAAGGCCAAGTACTACCACAATGATGTAACAACCAAGGTAGCACAGTAAAACAATGTCACAACAGGATGTGAACCATGTGTGGTACATAACATAGAATGATGCACCATGAACGGATGTGTACTGTCACAGGTCCCGTTTACAGGCGCGGGAGTGTCACGAAACAACCACCCCCACCGTGTCCCGGGTGCCTGCAAGGTCAAACTCACACAGGCCTCTGAGACCCTGGTGGGGAAGGAGGGTCAGGGATATGCAGTCTGGACAGGTGTTGGCACACTGGATAACTGGAATGAGTGGCAGGAGAGGGGAGGAGGAATGACACATGAAAGTAGGGAATGCACGAAAATGTACTACCTGCATGAACACATACACAATCCAAACAAACTTGGACATCATTGTCATGGCCTTCTGTAGTCCAGGCTTAGGAGTGGCACGAACCAACCACCCCCTCTAGGGTTTTGGCACCTGCAAGTTTGGGGCTTAAACAGGCATCCGCAACCCCAGCGGGAAAAGAGGGTTAGGGAACGTTTCTTGGATAGGTACGGGAAGCAGGAACACCGGGTAGAGGGTACAGGGTTTAAAATTGAATAGGACTCCGGGTGATTAGGGGAAAACAAACATACCAAATTGAATTACATATTCATCCATGCATTAGTGCACCCCCCAGCAAGCCTATGCAGAGCAGTTTGAAAGAAAAACAACTTAGCTCTGGTTTTGAGTGCTGGCCTCCTGCCTGCGCACTCTCAGGTCCGGTTACAGGAGCACTGTAATGCTGCAAAGGGAGCCACAGTTAATAATCTGTACGTGCCCATTACACAAAAACACACCATCAAACATGCCCCATAGCAACAAACTACTCTACAAACAGACAATCTGGTGTAGATGCTTCGTACCCATATATAACATTACCCCTGTGATGGGTCATACACATTCAATGCAGTAAGTCAGCCGCTGGTGGGTGCGTGGCAAATGGAACACCAATGTGTCACAATTCACACAACATGCAATGTTCCCTGGGTAAGCAGACAGACCCATATAGCAAGGCATGACTTCAGAACAAGTCGTGTTCCACCATGACCGAAACAAAGTTGGCAGTGCATGTATCAAAATGTACATGGAAATTAAATGCACTGCACCCGAGTATGTCCCTTGCTGTATGTCCCTGTGAGCTGCCCCTTTCCATGTCTCAGAAGGCTACATGGTTCATACAAGTGCCTCAATGGACCTTGGTGTACTGGAGGGTATGTGCCACTGCCCCTGCAGGTGTCCCAGACAACCTTACAATCAACAGCCATCAGTCCACCAACACATCTGAGCTGCATTGTGTGCTTCAACACCAATATTCGTCCAAGCTCATCCTCAGTGCTGTGACTAAGCCTGCGTGTGCAACTCGCTTAGTGCAAGCTTTGCTGTGTTGTGGCCCCCCTGTGCTGCTCATCTTCCCTGGAGTTCCTTGGAACACGTCAGCAGTTCTAGGATGTAGGCCTGCAATCCCTGTGCCTCTGCTTGTGCACACAATGTGGACACCAACAAACGTGTCCAGAATTCAGACGTCCAATGGGCCATGTCTGCTGGCAAAGGTGCTCTGGAGGCTCATCCCCCTGCAAAAAACGCATGAAACACATGATTAATGCTTTAAAGTCATCTGTGTGTGTCTCTTCAGGCATCTCATTACTCATTACTGGACCATGTCAGAGACTTACTGGACCATGTCAGAGACTTACATCAGAAATCACACCATCAGTCCGTCTTTCACATCCAAAGTGTGGAACACACTATCTACGGCATGAATTGCAACAAGCACGTGTACAGTAAAGATAAGAAACATACTACACAATGCATAGCAATGAATGTACACATTAATCATGAAACACCCCATCTAGCAAAAGCTGAACAGTGGACAATAACACCGCAATCATCCCCACTAGGGGTGTCAACACACGTCACACAGCACCAGACAAGCCACAGATATGACAGTCCAAAGCCCTTGTGTAATAGGTTGTCACACCAAACCATCCTTGCGAGCCCATGGATAAGGGAGGCAGGAGTGGCATATGTGAGTCAAGGACCCCAAGCAGCAAACACATACACAAGATAAGCCTGAAGGGCCCAACTGGAACAGACAGCGGATGCCTTCAAAAGCCACAAAGCACCACACCGTCACATGAAAGCACAATAGACAAGCAATTTTAAACTATATTAACTAATTACACTAACTATGAAAAACCTACATTACCTAATTAAACTAACTATCAAACAGAAACTTAACTAACTAAACTAAAAGAAAAATCAAAAATGGCCACATATGACCAGGGAGGGAGGGGAGGCCCCAGGAGGGGGGAGGTACAGCGTGCTGCTCAACACCCACATGCAATGATGCTGAGCCAAAAAAAAAACCTCCATGGGCTCAACGCCTGCACAGCCCGACCTATGTGGGAGATAGATGGTCGTCCGAGTCTGGCTCATCCTGGAAAGGAGGACGTGGCACAGTAGCCTGGCCATGCCTAGCCACAGCTTGCCCCTCATCGGCAGCAAGTCTGCCGGACGGGTGAGCCTGGTTCTGTGTGGCGATGTGACGTAGGTCTGCATGCAGAACCTCACGTGATACACGTGCTTCCTCTTGCAAGGTAGCACGTGTAACACGGAGTTCCTCCTGCAAAGCCTGGCTGGACAACCACTGCACCTCCCGGCAAGCCAGTAGCTCAGCTGAGATGGTACGCTCAAGCTGTGCAAACCTCTCCTCTGCCCGCTGCCTCTGGGACATCATAAGGATACCCAGAGTGGATTTGAGGGAAGCATACTCCTCCCTCAGGGCATCCATGTGCACCTCTGCGTGAGCAGCAATTGCTTGACGCAGAGATGACATTTCAGCCTGTCGTGCCCTGTCTGAGGCCGCCATGCCCAGCCTGAGCGAGTGGGCCGTGGACTGTGCCGCCTGCTGCTGGAGAAGCACCTGCCGAGCAGGGGGGAGCAAAGATCGGACCACACGCTCCATGCTCTCAGCGATGTTCTCCATTGCTGCCCCCTGCCGTTCTGAATTGGCAGTCCTGTCTTGCTCCCACTCAGTATACTGCGGTTGCGTGCGGCGACCGCGTTGCCGGGCTTGACCCCTGCGGGACCCAAGGAACGGGGGTCCTCGCTGTGTTGGCACCGCCCGCGGCTGCACGACTACATGCCCCCGTCGACGTGACATCCCAGGCACATCAGTGACTGGTGTGGAGGGTGACCCTGCGTCCCAATCCACCACGGGCGGAGGAACCAAGACTGTCTGATCCCTCAGTGCAGGTGTCGCAGACAGAGGAGTGTCCACATCAGAATCACTCACCCCTGACACATGGACTTGATGCTCATCCAACTCAACATGGACGTCAGAGTCGTCATCAAGGCTGGACTCATAGGCAGCCAGAGACAAGATGGACTGTAGCACTTGGGGGTTTTCGTGGCCTACCACCCCATGACCCCCACTTGTGCCGGGTTGATGTAGTGGTAACAACCCTGTGTCTGGCATGACAACACCATCCTCCGCCTCCATTGTGTCATCACCTGACAAATAGAGAGAAAAAAGGTCACTACACATGTCAGAAGCACACAACACACACATACACCGACAACAAACACATCAGGAAGACATGTGACACACAACATATAACCTGGCATGCATCCTGGGTCAACTTTGAATTGCTTCTGTGATCAGACCTGTTGAAAGGTGGCAGTTTCCATGGAAGTGGGTCTATGCAGTGCAGAAAATGTGTACGCCACTCACTACCTACATGTACAAGGACTCCATGGTGTGTGCCAGGAAATGTGAAGGCAGTGCAAGGTCAAATTCAGGCATTGTGCATTCAATGTGTAACATATCTAGAAGCCAAGCACCCCTCCACCCCAGTACAAAAGCAGGGATGCCTAGCATGGTATCAAAAGGCTGACCATACACCTGTGTATTAACAGGCAGTGTTGACTGGCATCTATGGCTTAATGTGATTCAAGTGACAACACTGCAAATGATGATGGGACAGTAAGCAGGACACATGATGAAAACGCTGGAGGCCGCCCACGTGTGAAGAAGACACAACAACAGTTGGACAGAGTCATTGGCCATTGAACAGGCTGAGGCCTGTGAGCCACACAGATTGTCAGACCCTAAACATGTGTGCAACGCAGTACTGGGCCACAGTTGACATGGGAAGGCTGATGAGATGCCATGCAATGTATGTCACCCAGGACTTGTATTACAGTGATCATCCAGTCAAGGACACGTAGGGACATGCGTGCAATGCACATGGAGCATGAATGGGCACTCATGTCCCTGCAGGACATCTGACCTATGCACAGTACAAGTGAGATACCCTGCATCAAGTACTAAGGCTGTACCACACGGCATATATCTGGCAGATTGTACGCTGGAAGTTAGCATCTACACAGGACGCATGAACAGGAAAGTACACATTGGCAAGATTGAAGCAGACCAGTGCAAAGGTGGAACTGGGGTGCAGAGTGGCGGAGGAGGGGCAAGGGAGCATGCCTACATGGAGTCGCCGCATGCAGGCAGAGGAGACATGCACGTCAGTCATGCAATGACATTGTGCCTGGGCTGAGAGGAAGGTCACCCCACGCCACATGCAGAAGGGCCAGTGAGCTGGAACATGGACTGGAGGGACATACTTGTAACTAACATGTCAGTAGGGTGCAATAGTGATGATGCGGACAGTCCCCGTCTGCTCCACATGTCCACCATCCAGCAGAGCAGACATGCATCACGGAAGCATTGCATTATTTACACATCAGAACCATGTACACGTCACATGTAGTGGCAATCATGCACAACACATCACACAAGTGAAACACACACGTCCTCAACAAACACGCATCAACACTCACTGGACTGGGCATCAAAGTCCAGCATCTCTCCCACTCCTTCGACCAATTCAGGTGCTATGAACTCCGCAACGAGTGCCTCATGTGGAGTGAGCTCTTCCTCCTCTGGCGCGGCCCACCGCCAGTCACCAGAGTCAAGTTGTAATTAGAGGCACGCTTAGCCTTAGTGCTGCGTTTGATGTCATTCCAACGCTTTTTGCACTCTTGCGCCATGCGCACCTCATGGGCGAATTAACTGACATGTTCCGCAACATGATTCGTGGGTGTCACGTTGCGCAGCCGTAGTCTGACTATTGGCACCCACTAGCATGTCATGGCTGTGGCCCCGCACGTAGCCCACGAGGAAGTCCAGTTCCTGCTTGCAGAAAGGCTTCTTCTTCGACGTGCAGGAGGTCGTGGCTGTGTGTGGGGTCCCAGCCTGTGCTGCAGGTGCAACCTTCCTCCTCTTGGACTGTGGCGCAGACCCTGGCTGGCTAATGCCGCCCTGACCAGTATGGCCAATGGGTTCGGTGGATTGAGCCAAGGGAGTGGCAGGTGGAGGGACGACCAAAGGCCTGACTTGTTTCAGTGGCATCTGGGTGCCCTCTAATGGACCCTGCGCAGCAACATCAGCTGTGGCAGGGTGATTGACCGCAACGTTCCTGGTTGCATCTGCCCCTGCACTTGCCAACACCCGGCTGTTCGGGGCAGCAGATGACATAACTGCCCCAGGGACACGTGTCTTGGTCTGAGCAGCCCGGCCTGCCCCTATGGTTTCCCTCCTGGCCTGTTGGAAATCTACCAAGGGCTCCTCAAGTGCCAACACAGCCTGCGCTGGCAGACCCTGAGCCTGGGTGGCGGTGTCCACAGCTGCACCTGCAGCTACCACTACCCTTGGGTCCATGGCAGTCGATGGAACGAACTGCCGGGTCACACGGGAGCCAGTGCCAGATGCAGAAGCTGCATCCCCCGGAACCACAGGGGGTGGTGGCATGACTGCACCGACACATGGCACAACATTGTGCTCAAGTGGCGCACCCCTGCCTCTTCCCCTTCTGTGGCCGCCCTGGACACCCTGGAGTCCCCATACTCCCTGGTCACCACGGCCACGTCCCCGACCACGCCCATTATGAGGAGTACGCCCAGCTGAGGCGCCCCTCACCTTTGGTGTCCTCGAAACCATGGCACAGATGTAGTAGTGCCGGCAGAGATGGAGTAGTGCCAATGGGAGGTGTACACCACAATTAACCTGGGCAATTGGGGTGAAGGGGGTGGGAAGCAAGATGTTAACAGCCCCCCTGCACCTGCAAGGCTGTATGTGACCCCGGTGATGTAGTGACGGGTCACGCAATGCTCAGGCACCCCAAAACTGCAGTAAAACCGTGCACACAACCCTGCAGCCTACGTGCGTGGATTCAACCTCCCGCAGTACGCAGTGGCACCCAGTAACATGAATAACGCGTACGCATGGGACACGCAGGCTACTATGACATTGAAAATGGGTGCGATACATAGGGGCACCCGCAGTGTGAAAAATAGCGTGTGCGACTCACCAGCTGACTAGCGCGATGCAGAAAAACATGCATAGCCAATACCCCCGCCAAAATAAGAGATACGTCCTTGATAGCTGTGAAGTTGTGATGGCGCGCGAAACAACAGGAAGCAGCAAAACACGTCGGTCTCCACGAAAGGCACGTAGAGCGAACTGCTGGCCCCGCTCACCTTTAACCCGTGCTGAGGGAAACGCCCACGGCCGTCACGTCACTTACGCGCATGGGCCCTTTCCTCGGATTACACGCGGACGTGCAGTTTTTCACGCGCACTGAAATGCACATGCATGCCTGCGCGCGTCACGTCACAGAGGCACTTGCGCTTGAAGGGCCTTCTGTCCAATGAAATTGCATATGCGTGCAGACGCGCTTACGCGTTAAGGGCCTTGCCTCGAATTACACGCTGACGTGCAGAATGTTCACGTGCCAAATCACTCCGTATGAAGCTGGCCACGCGTAAGCACACGGAAGACCACGCTCCTGCCCAGAAGGCCGAATTACTGCCCCCAGAGCCCCGAGCACGCTCCCACCTGCCATCTGCTGCTGCCTGACTGCCTGCTGCTCACGTGCCCTGACATTTGCTGCCTGCACATCAGCCAGGAGTGCTGTTGCTGTGACTACCCCTGCTGGAACCGAAGACTCCCGACTGGGATTCCATCGCTCCACAGCCCAGACCCAGGACCCAGTTGCCCACCCACTCCTGCCTCTGGGGTTGTCATGTTGGGCACTGCAACATCTGGCACCACTGACAACCCCCGGCCAGAGAGGCAGAGGGGCACCAGCTTCACTGCCACCAAAGTTGGTGTCCTGGTGGAGCAAGTCCTGGGGCAGTATGATGCCCTCTTCGGAAGTTCCCGTGCCGACAAGGAAGGATGGACTCGGATCTGGACGGACATCGTGACTGCCATCAACGCGGAGGGGGTGGCAGTCTGCGACTTCCAACATGTCAAGAAGCGCTCGGAGGACTTCAGGTCCAGGACCCTCAACAAGGTCCGGCGCCTCTTGAAGGCAGCGGATGCTAAGGGGTGCCGAGCCACTTGTCAGAAGATCAGATGAGGGTCCTGGAACGCATATGCCCAGAACTCCACGTCCAGGTCCTTGAGAGGCAGACCCGTCTGGAGTCGAGCGGTAAGTGTACATCCATCATGATTGTAAGCTGTGCGTGTGGTGATGTCCAAGTAGTGTGCAGGTTGCACATCTGTTTGTATGGGGCCGAGTATGGGTGGGGGTGTACAGGGCCGTGAGGCTAACACATGCGAGGGCTGTCATGTGTGAGACATGTATGGTGCTTGTGTGTGTAGGCTTGCATGGCAAATGCAGTTGTGTGGGCACACATATTTGGATGAATGTGCATGTAAGTAGGCATGTTCGTGATGTCACGCATGTATGTTGTTTTCAGCTGCATGTATCAGCACTGTGTACATGTGCATGTGTGTGTATTTGACAAGGGTGCAACAGTGATGCAACATGGATGCATGTCACAGCGGGATGTGGAAGCCTGATTGGCAGATGTGACATGGATGCCCATCTGAGCACTGCGACAGTTTGCAGAGGTGTACACATGCATGCAAGTGTGGTGGTGTGCGCGCATGTGTAGTGCACTCCCAGTGTTGCATGTGATGTCTGGCTCACCTTTGCCTGCTCATGCTATTGTATGTGTATGGATGGTGCTGGCAGTTGCGATATGGCTGTGGTATGGCTCATGTGTGGAAGTTGAAATGACATGTGTGTTGGGGATTGTGATGGCATGTCTGAGGTTTGCCAATGCCACTCATGTACAACTGTCATGTGTGTATGTGTCCATTGTACAGTGCCCTGATGCCTGTGTTTTATTTCTCCCTGTCTGCAGCATCTACTGATGAAGAGGGTGGAGAAGGTGCTGTGGAGCACAGCGGCGGGGATTGCACCGCCAGCCAGAGACGCAAGGCCCGGCTCCCCTCCCAGGTTGTGATCTCGTCGGGGAGTGAGGAGTCTGGTGCCGCGTCCCAGGCCGCAGCTGCCGGGGGGAGGTCCAAGAGGCGGAGGTTGGAGTTGGACTCCTCTGCACCAGAAGGGGCAGCTGGGACCCCACAGGGCCCAATGGGGGAAGATGGCACAGAGTCATCCAGGTTGGTGGGGGGTTTGGTGGAGGATGAGGCCGTGCAAGCAACAGAGACGGGGTCTGGAGGTGGGGATTCCACTGGTGGTGCAGTGGTGCAGTGCAGGACCAGGGACAGGAGGCAGCACAGGCCGCAGCAGAGGTGCCTGTGTGCAATCCTGTCCCTGATCCTGTCACTGCATCATCTTGCACCTGCAGGGATGCCTACGTCCAGACCCGTTTTCAGGCAGTGGATGAGCTCACGACAACTGGCCTTCCTCTGCCTGCGGACGTGGCTATCCGGGTCCGGGTTGAGCCTGTCCTGACTGGTGTGGCGTTGCGTCAACGGGCCATGCGAGGTGACCTGCAGTCTTTTCATGGGGAGACTGCACGTCATCTCGAATGGCTCGTTGACCGCGTCGGCCTACTGGGACAGGTCACCCAGGCCGGATTCCTCTGTTTGATGGGGCTTGCTACGACCCCCTCCTCAACTGAACCCCCGATGCGCCAGTCGTCCTCCGTGCCATCTTCCCACCCATCAGTCACCTGGGTGCCCTGTGGAGCTGCCTCTGACGGTGCAGCCAGGCTGGTGGAGGAGGCATCCCTGCCACAGTCGGGAGTCGGACGTCCAGCAGGGGTGGCCACATCAACGACTGCACCCCAGCCAGCGGAGGATGTGCAGGCAGCAGGAGGCAGTGCACGGGCAGAGGCATAGCAGTAGCAGCAATGTGGTGGGAGCCATGATGGCCCGGGGCCTTCGACATCGGAGGGGCAGGCATCGGCCGGAGGGCAGGAGGACCCAGGACGGGAAGTGTCTTCCGTGTGGCAGCGGTTGGGCCACGCCATAGATGCGGAGCGGCAGTGGGCGGAAGAGGCACGGCTCACGATGGTCAGGGCGGAGAACTCCATGCGGAGGGCCCTGAGGCGGGCCGAGTGCCTCGAGGCAATCCGCATGGGGTTGGAGGTGGACACGTCGACGGCCCTGCAGACCCTCGGGGCCATGGAGGAGGACCGCCTCCGGGACATTGAGCAGGAGTTCGATGATGCCCTGGCCCGAGACATCCAAAAGTGAGCCGTCGGACTAGCCCGCTGCCCTTGTAAATAGTTCTGTAGTTAGTGTTAGATTTCCTTTGGTTTTGCATTTTTTTTGGACCTTTTGGACAATGGGCCACATTTTTGTATATAGTTTTTTTTTATTAGGTAGTGTTATTAGATAGGTTTCATTTCTTCTGTTGGGATCATGGACCCTGGATTGTTTATCTGTATATAGTTGACTGTTGGATTTTCATTTTTTTTATGATTTACCCATGGAGTAATGGTTTTCGATTTTAATTTTCCATTGGATTTACTTTTGTGGACTGTGACTTTGGACACCTTTCCTTTGGATTATGATTTGTGGTTTTGCATTATTTCACGGACATGCTGGTTTTTATTTTTTAAAATTCCCATTTTTGTTTGTTTATTTTTGATTCAATTTATGTTGCTGGGGGACATGTGTGGGGGCCTGGTGGAGGGTGCCCCACAGTGCTGGGGGGTGGGGGTGCAGGGGGACATGAGTGGGGGCCTGGTGGAGGGTGTCCCACAGTGCTGGGGGGTGGG
The DNA here is from genome assembly GCF_040938575.1 of Ambystoma mexicanum. Classification (NCBI taxonomy): domain Eukaryota; kingdom Metazoa; phylum Chordata; class Amphibia; order Caudata; family Ambystomatidae; genus Ambystoma; species Ambystoma mexicanum. Next base: position 699,573,815 of record NC_090930.1, read on the forward strand.
GGTGCAATGGGACATGAGTTGGACATGAGTGGGGGCCTACTGGCAGGTGCCCCACAGTGCTGGGGGGTGAAGGTGCAGGGGGACATGAGTTGGAGGCCTGGTGGAGGGTGCCCTGCACTGCTGGGGGTGGGGGTGCAGGGGGACATGTGTGGGGCCTGGTGGAGGGTGCCCCACAGTGCTGGGGGGTGGGGGTGCAGGGGGACATGAGTGGGGGCCTGGTGGAGGGTGTCCCACAGTGCTGGAGTGTGGGGGTGCAGGGGGACATGAGTTGGACATGAGTGGGGGCCTGCTGGCAGGTGCCCCACAGTGCTGGGGGGGGAAGGTGCAGGGGGACATGAGTTGGAGGCCTGGTGGAGGGTGCCCTGCACTGCTGGGGGGTGGGGTGCAGGGGGACATGGGTGGGGCCTGGTGGAGGGTGCCCCACAGTACTGGGGGGCGGGGGTGCAGGGAGACATGAGTGGGGGCCTGGTGGAGGGTGCCCCACAGTGCTGGGGGGTAGGGGTGCAGGGGGACATGAGTTGGACATGAGTGGGGGCCTGCTGGCAGGTGCCCCACACTGCTGGGGGGTGGGGGTGCAGGGGGACATGAGTTGGAGGCCTGTTGGAGGGTGCCCCTGGATGCTGGGGGGTGGGGGTGCAGGGGAACATGAGTTGGGGGCCTGGGGGAGGGTGCCCTGCACTGCTGGGGGGTGGGGGTGCAGGGGGACATGTGTGGGGGCCTGGTGGAGGGTGTCCCACAGTGCTGGGGGGTGGGGGTGCAGGGGGACATGAGTTGGACATGAGTGGGGGCCTGCTGGCAGGTGCCCCACAGTGCTGGGGGTGAAGGTGCAGAGGGACATGAGTTGGAGGCCTGGTGGAGGGTGCCCTGCACTGCTGGGGGGTGGGGGTGCAGGGGCACATGTGTGGGGCCTGGTGGAGGGTGCCCTACAGTGCTGGGGGGTGGGGGTGCAGGGAGACATGAGTGGGGGCCTGGTGGAGGGTGCCCCACAGTGCTGGGGGGTGGGGGTGCAGGTGGACATGAGTTGGACATGAGTGGGGGCCTGCTGGCAGGTGCCCCACAGTGCTGGGGGGTGGGGGTGCAGTGGGACATGAGTTGGGGGCCTGGTGGAGGGTGCCCCTGGATGCTGGGGGGTGGGGGTGCAGGGGGCCATGAGTTGGGGGCCTGGTGGAGGGTGCCCTGCACTGCTGGGGGGTGGGGGTGCAGGGGGACATGTGTGGGGGCGTGGCGGAGGGTGCCCCACAGTGTTGGGGGGTGGGGGTGCAGGGGGACATGAGTTGGACATGAGTGGGGGCCTGCTGGCAGGTGCCCCACAGTGCTGGGGGTGGGGGTGCAGGGGGACATGAGTTGGACATGAGTGGGGGCCTGCTGGCAGGTGCCCCACAGTGCTGGGGGGTGGGGGTGTAGGGGGACATGAGTTGGGGGCCTGGTGGAGGGTGCCCTGCACTGCTGGATGGTGGGGGTACTGGGGGACATGAGTGGGGGTACAGGGTAGTCCCCCGTGGTGTGGGCTGCCTTCAGGGGCCGTGGAGGTTGTAGAGTGAACCCCTGGGAGGACCCACACAGCCAATTCACGTGTAGTACTCCACGGAACCCCTTAAATACACGTACCCTGCTGATATCGCGTGTGAAACGTCCCGTGCACCCCGAAACACACCTACCCAGGACATTCACATGTGGAACTTCCAGCGCACCCCTGGAATACACGTATCCAGCTGAAATTGCATGTGAAACTTCCCGCGCACCCCTGATATACAGGTACCCTGATGGAATCGCGTGTGAAACTTCCCGCGCACCCCTGAAATACACGTACACTGCTGAATTTGCGTGTGAAACTTCCCGCACACCCCAGTATTACATGTACCACGCTCGCACAGGGCCAATCGCGTGTGAAACTTCCCGCGCACCCCAGTAATACACGTACCCAGTTGAAATCACGTGTGGAACTTCCCGCCCACCCCAGTGATACACGTACCCCGCTTGCCGTGCTGGTACAGGGTTAGCGCATCCCTTTGTGCTGGATTGGGGATTTTGATGGCTTTTCCCTGCGCAAGGGGCGTTCTTTGGGGCGTAACTGGTGCTGCTGCAGGGTCGCTGCGCCACTGTGCGCCACGGCTGGTTTTGGTGGCTGGAATCCATGAATACGCTGTGCGCTGAATTCTATGAATTACCCCCTAAGTGTCACACAATAAACATTTAATGTCAGGTCTTTTCTTCAGCCCTATCTCCAATTCATCTAATACCCATAGGATCCCTTCACCTGAGCTACCGATGAGCCAAGAACCAGACCGGTGTACAGGAAATATATTTATATTTATTTGAATTAGATGTTAAGACAATTGCACTAAAATGTCAAACACCACTTTATCAGTGGCACAACACAATAAACTTATCTCAACATAAATAAATCACACAAGTGAGTTGAAAAGAACACAAATCACAATTCTTTACTTTCTACTTTTGTTTTTAAATTTCACTTCAATAATTAAACTGATTAGTAAACAAAAAAACAATTACGTATGTAATGCTGTACAATTTCGATTTTCTTTCAAGCTTAAAAAGGGTAGCAGTTTAGTTTTACAAATGTATGCAAATGCATATGGCAATTATTATTTCACCTACAATTCACTTTAAAATAAATACAATGTGATTTATCAATTTGTTTTTCTGACCCCGCTAATTTGGTCTGAGTTAGGGAAGCCTGACAGAAAAATTGGGATGATTTAAGAATTTTGGATTTCAGACCCCCTCCACTTAAAGGACTGTGTGTGGGAAGCTGAACAGAAAGATTGCCCAATTAAATTACAAACTATCACTTTCAGAGCACACTGGCAATGAACTTTGTTAATTTAGAATGTTATCAAAAATCATCCTGCGGTGTTCCGTAATGGGGAATTAATTAAATTCATATTGTTTAGTTAAATAGGCTGAGGATCTACACAGTTTTGCATCCCACCCACTTTAAAGGGAAAGGTTTTAAGGCCAGCAAATCCCACCGCCTTTCTGGTTGCAAAGGGTTCAATTCTACTTACATAGAAAACCTCTGTTTAATGTTCAGGAAAGCATGTCAGGACCCTCTGGAAGGACGGGGCAGGGGTCTTGTCACGCCACTCTCAAGCATGGTCCCCCCACTCTCCACCACAGGATATTTGTGATGTCATCTTTGATGTCCTGGGTGTTAGTCTTAGCAATGCACGTAGATGGTGCAAGTTATGGTTGCTTAGCTTATAATAATGGGGGAATTTGCAGTGGTGTTTGGTTGCACTGTGAAATATAACATTCTTTGAGTTCATTTTTTTTTTACTGAATGCACATATTTATGTATGGCAGGGAAGGAAAAGAAAGGGGCTAAACAAGTGATGTCATCATTGATGTCATCATTGACATTTGAGATGACATCTTTCATGGTCTAGGTGTTAGTGTTAGCAGTGCACAGGGGTGTTAGCAGTGCACAGGGGCGGTGGCAGGGTTGGGGGCTTAGTTTACCATAACTGTCGAATGTCAGGGGCTTTTCGGTTTTAATTTGAAGCTTAAAGGGGAGGTGGAAAGTATTTTTGTAGTGAAGTGTACAGGTTTTTGTTAGGGCAACTTAACTATATACTTTCCCCTAACAAAGTTTTTTTTTTAGTGAATTGTATGTGTTTTTGGGAGTACAATTTATGTATAAGGTGTACCTAAGAAAATAATGTTGTACTGCATGGCACAGATTTTCAGTAGTGCACCATAACCAAAAGGTTCCTTTAGGAAGGGTCGTTTGGTAAACAATATATAGCTTCTGAATGCCACATGAAAATATACTGTTGTACAGCACTGTGACATGTCCCAGAATCAGTACACACTTACCTGAACGAAGTATGCCTGTTGGGCAATGTGGAAATAGACTTTATATTCATGTAGGAACGTCCATCTTCAACATTTGCCTTAAACAACGCCAACACATACTGGTATGCAGCGACTGCGAATGCACTACACATTATATATTGGTAGGGAAACTTGTACTTATCTGAAAAAGACATCAGCTAAATGCAGCCTTCCTCCCTAAGAAACAGCAGAAGTGGTGTAGTGCAAACGCATAAGAAACTGTGTTGCTATCTTGCACATAACAGACGGAAAAAATATGTTGCCACACATACAGTTACACATATTACCGTTTGATGCCTTTTTGCTCAATGCCGGTCGCATATTACCTTATTGCCTGCTGTGGCAAAAAATAAAGCCACCCGTAAACAAAGTTAATAATGGGTTAACAATGACCTTTCACAGTATAATTGAAAAAAAATAAAACTTGAATACACTCCACGCACTCCTTATTTCTCTGTAAAGTACAAAGGTGCAATAATCTTTGCCAGCAATAGTCTAAAATTACGAATTCAGTAAAGTGTGCTACTAAAAAGGATGTGTACTTGTAATCCGAGGTGACTTTGGCAGTAAGGATCACAAAAGAAAATCCTCTTTCAAGATGGCCGCCATAGAAAGGGAAGGCGGTTATTGCATACATAGCCCCTCTTCCCTTTCCTTTGTAGGTAAGGGGAAAAAGATGTTTTGAGAACCCCTCCCCCTTATAACTTTCGCGCCCCTGCACCAAACATGACCAAACCTTCCAACCAAAGTCAGAGTGGGAGATATATTTCTTTTCCAAAGTTTGGCGACGATTAGTCCAAGGGTAGGACATTTATAAGGCAGCCAAAAACAGTTATTTCGATGGAAACAGCCACTCCACCAAAGCAACACAGTCACTAATGTCCCTCTCGAATGTGCAGTAGTGGGTGCCGGCAGGACCTAGAAGTTCAGATATATGTCCACGTACTTTTGAATGTTTAGGTGTACAATGGCTTATACCTCCATCGCTAACAAGGTTGTTACTGGGTGCATGGGCTTCGGCCATGCAGCCAAGACTGTACACCCTCCCCAGAACCATCTGACGTGCTAACCTATAGGATGAGTGTATGCACTGCAGTAATATGAAGTGGTGTTTCTGGGCAGGGCCTAGGGTTTTACGAGTATGATGTATGGGCTACGTGCTGCAGCCATGGAAGCAAAACTCTACATCCTGCCCACAATCACCTCAGTGATGTACAGTAGTACGGGTGTATTGATAGGTGTGCTATGCTTCACTTATTCTAGCCAGACACTTCACTCCTACCTGTTTGTACATAGATATTATTACAATGTGTTGATGAGCACTGGCTTATAACTCCAGTGCTTATAACTTTGTTGTTAGGTGCATGGCCTTTGGCAACACTGTACACTCTCCCCTCAACCATGTAAGCAATAATCAATACTACACGTGTAGCCATGGTCGCGACATGCATCACTTATTCTGGCCAGACACTGCACTCCTACCTGTTTGTACATAGATATTATTTCAATGTGTTGATATGCACTGGCTTATAACTCCAGTGCTTATAACTTTGTTGTAACACTGTACACTCTCCCCTCAACCATGTAAGCGATAATCAATACTACACGTGTAGCCATGGTCGTGACATGCATCACTTATTCTGGCCAGACACTGCACTCCTACCAGTTTGTACATAGATATTATTGCAATGTGTTGATGTGCACTGCCTTATAACTCCAGTGCTTATAACTTTCTTGTTGGGTGCATGGCCTTTGGCCATGCACCCAACACTGTGCACTCTCCCCTCAACCATGTAAGCGATAATCAATACTACACGTGTGGCCATGGTCGTGACATGCAGCGGTGGTTGTGGGCAGGGCCTACAGTCTTGGAAGTATGGCCTTCGGCCTACGGCCTACAGCCATGCATCCAAGACTCTAGGCCCTGTCCACAACCACTGCAGCATGTCACGACCATGGTGGCGTACTAAGGAATAACACACCCATAAAAAAATGTAATGTAATCGGGAAATACACTCAAAATTAATGGTCACTAACGCCACGAGTGTCCTGCGAACATTTTCAAGGTGCCTGTACACAGCACGGACTCAAATAGTAGCCTTATTAGATCCTTCATTTTCTGCACGTACAACCATCCTGAAGAAGGCGCCAATGCAGAAGATATAATACACAATTGCCGGCCAAAGAAGTACAGTATTTCACCCCGTACCGCCTCATTACGAGGTCCCCTCGCGGGACCCAGGAAGTAACGCCTGGTCAAACTAGGCGTGCTTACCGGGTCCCGAGAGGGGAAGAGGGAGCAAACAACGGGCCAACTCGTAATGGCCCGTTGTTTGTTCCCTCTCCCATTCCCATTCAACCCTATGGGGGCTGAAATGGGAATGGGGAAGGACAGGGTCCGAGTCCTTGGAGGGAGGAATTACTTATTCTGGCTAGACACTGCACTCCTACCTGTTTGTACATAGATATTATTTCAATGTGTTGATGTGCACTGGCTTATAACTCCAGTGCTTATAACTTTGTTGTTAGGTGCATGGCCTTTGGCCATGCACCCAACACTGTACACTCTCCCCTCAACCATGTAAGCAATAATCAATACTACACGTGTAGCCATGGTCGCGACATGCATCACTTATTCTGGCCAGACACTGCACTCCTACCTGTTTGTACATAGATATTATTTCAATGTGTTGATATGCACTGGCTTATAATTCCAGTGCTTATAACTTTGTTGTAACACTGTACACTCTCCCCTCAACCATGTAAGCGATAATCATTACTACACGTGTAGCCATGGTCGTGACATGCATCACTTATTCTGGCCAGACACTGCACTCCTACCTGTTTGTACATAGATATTATTGCAATGTGTTGATGTGCACTGCCTTATAACTCCAGTGCTTTGATGTGCACTGCCTTATAACTCCAGTGCTTATAACTTTCTTGTTGGGTGCATGGCCTTTGGCCATGCACCCAACACTGTGCACTCTCCCCTCAACCATGTAAGCGATAATCAATACTACACGTGTGGCCATGGTCGTGACATGCAGCGGTGGTTGTGGGCAGGGCCTACAGTCTTGGAAGTATGGCCTTCGGCCTACGGCCTATAGCCATGCATCCAAGACTCTAGGCCCTGTCCACAACCACTGCAGCATGTCACGACCATGGTGGCGTACTAAGGAATAACACACCCATAGGAAAATGTAATGTAATCGGGAAATACACTCAAAATTAATGGTCACTAACGCCACGTGTGTCCTGCGAACATTTTCAAGGTGCCTGTACACAGCACGGACTCAAATAGTAGCCTTATTAGATCCTTCATTTTCTGCACGTACAACCATCCTGAAGAAGGCGCCAATGCAGAAGATATAATACACAATTGCCGGCCAAACAAGTACAGTATTTCATCCGTCTGTTACTCTGTGATCCTCCCGATGCACTGTAGGAGAGCAAAACAGTTTCAAAAACAGCATTTCGCCTCTGGTAAGTAGTGTGCTGTCTTCGGATCCAAGATGTTGGGCGCATCCACACATTCTGACGTACATCACGGCTCGCTGTAGCCAATCGGCACAGACGTCATGTGTCCGCGGTGATGACGCCACCCCCCCTGGCCAATCGGGATCATGTCCGCGGAGCGAACAGGCAAATGTGACCGCGGAGCGGACATAGATATCACTAATTTATTCAGACATATTTTTGGGTCATTTTAAAGGAAATTACTAGATGGATTGTCACCAAATTTACTAAAGCACGCTTTCAGGTCCAAGCCCCTGCCCCTGGCACAAATTTGGTGCAAATCCGTCCAGCAGTTTCACCTATAGCCGTGCGCAAAGCTTTCCCCCATTCGTTCTATGGGAAAAAATATGTTTTGGGACCCCCCTATAACTTTGCCCCCCCTGGCCCAAACATCTCCAAACTTGGCAAAGAAATTCAGAGTGACCCATATACTTTTTTTTGCAAAGCTTGGTGAGGATTCGTCCAGGGGGATTAGAGTTTTAAGCCGCCCAAAAAGTGTTCTTCCTATGGAAAGAGCAACTTAACCATAACTATGTAATATATATATATATATATATATATATATATATATATATATATATATATATATATATATATATATATATATATCAATAAACCAACAGCTGGGCCTGTACCATGTTGCACAGTGGTTTAGCAATTTTCAGCCAGTTTTACAAAAAGCATAACAGTTAGGAACATGCAATTTATTACCCACATTCCTAATTATACCCTCCACCAGTTCGCCAAAACACTCAAATTTGAAACATTTTCAGATCAGCCAGGAACCCATTCTTAGAATGCCATTACAATTCCCTGAGTTGCAGGTGGATCCATTTTATATCACCACATCACCTCCAAATTATCTAAAAATTGACACATCAATCAAGAAAGTACGACCTTTGGTTGCTGAGAAAAAGGCACATGTTTTATTAGGCATTTTAAATGAATAGTTCATCTTCATGTTGGGAAAATGGGAGCTCTGCTTCCTCAAGGCCATTTGTTATTTTCTACTCTGCCAGTGTTTTTATTAGTCTCTTTGAAGTTGTTGGTTTGGGGTGTGGGGTGCAGATCGTAAATGATCCAGAGTACAGCCCCAGTGTTCACACCTCCCCTACTTTTTTCATGCACCAGTCTGAGAATTTGGCCTACTCAGGACTGCCCTCAGAGACAGTAGGGAAAGTTTGTTTTCAACACCTCCAAGCAGGATACATTTTATTGCAGTTGTAAACAATTTGGGACGCAAGCTAGGCTTTCAGTGGGGGAGTTCTTTATGAATTTTGCCCAGAGCCCCACCATTTGTTCTGGGCTCAAATGAACTCAGACATTGCATTTTCTAACATCCTTGATTCCGTGACATACAGTGTGTTTTCAGGATCCGCATTGCTTTTTCACTGAAAGTACAGGACTGTTTCTTTCAGTTATTAATAAAATACATGTTTAATTATCTGCGGTTGGTTTTCCCGATAAAAAGACAGTCTGAATTGTCACATTGCACCACCTTTTGATGGGTGGCAGTTTCAGTGAAAATGTTGCATTCTATTTCTCAGCCAGTAATGTAATGTACAGCCCTGACGAAGGTATTTACGAAATGCATTGGCAAATGTACACTTTAGGCCTACTGCAATGATTGCTCAGCTTTATAAAAAATAAAAAATAAGTGCTACATTAAACGCATATATCAGAAATGTGAATAAAACATTTCTGGATATACATTCAACGAGTCAACATTTGCTTACACAGATTTACTACTGAACAAGATATTTGAACTCTCCAGCTCCTTCTTTTGGGGGCTAACTGTGAGCGCCAGTTTTAATAAGGTGGTGTAACCTTATTTGTTTTGCTGTCTTGCATTCTATTTCTCAGCCAGTAATGTAATGTGCTTTTCCATTCTGCATTTGGATTACATCTTTGTTTTAGCCTTCTCTGGATTTCCCTTGCCGAAAGACACCCGTACACTCTGCCTAAATAGGCCTACAGGAACTGTTCATGGCCACCAAGTAGGCTTTTCTTTTCAAATGTATTGCTGGTATTTTGCATGTGAAGCATAATCTGCCTTTTTCACATGGCCTTTTAGTTCCATTGGTTTGGGGCCTTTGATTAAACCCCACAAAATTAAGCTGCAGGTCACATTCCATACCATCATTGGATAGTATTTTGTTCAAGCAAAGAAACAAGATAACTGTCGGCTATATTGTAAAGTGAAAGCAATATATTTAATCCTACAGGAAAAAAAAGTTTCCATTAGAGATTTGATATTAGAAATATGCCTTAAGTAATTTATCATGAGTTAAGATAAACTGTATTGATTCAATTATCTTGTTACTGAAACAAAAAAAACAACAGAGTGATTCTGAGAATCAGTATATGAGGAAATAGTTACATAAAGAGCAGCTCAGAGTATGATAAATACATCATTAAGTACCTTATTGACGTCTAATGGAAATAAAGGATGGCATAGAGGAAGAGCAACAACCGTTAATTTGTGACATGAAATGGTCCAAATAGCAGTATATAGTATTTGATACACAAAGGCTTCTATACTATATTACTGCTAGATGACAGAGTATATTTTCTAGAGGTCAAATTTTTCAAAAATACTTTTCCCCAATAATACAAGAACTTGAAAGTATTTGATTACCCTTAAAATGGAAAGGAACCTTCAAATATGGTTATCAATCAATTTATAAATATATGCTGAAGAAAGTTATGGATCGTAATGTTGAGGCTGAATTAAACATGTAAGTTGTAGACTCGTTTGTATCAACATCTGAATTAACGTTGGGAGTAAAGATAGAATCCTAAAAGATAGACTCTTAGAATGTCTAAGAGCAATTCAAAATAAAAAATAATGCAGACAACTTAATATGGAAAAATTGGTTTGTATTTATATTGATAACATTGTACATTTTTACCCACGCAAGAGGGGGCAAAAAGGTAATATTTTTGGCATTACTCAACTTTGTTATCCATAAGTAAAGGTGCAGGCACTTTTGTACATTTAAAATATGATTAGAAATATTTGTACATCAAATAATTATTGCTTTTTTTGCACAGATTTTCTTTTAAATATTTTGAATAATAAAATGCGTGTTTCAAGGTTTTAATTCATACATGATTTACAAATTATTGTGAACTGAAAAAGATTTGGCGTTAGCACCTTAAAAGTGATTATGTGAACAAAGAATCCCATAGCAATAATTGTGTTTTGAATAATGATAGCTACTTATGCATAGAACCATGGCAATAATACATTGTTTGAATAACAGGCTAACAGCACCACCACAAAGGCAGCACAAATAATATAGACACAATTGGCAGTCTATAATCTAGTATGACAAACAGGGTCTATTCAAATTCCCATGCTTTTTTTACACCAATTAAACAAAACAATCACAATTCCAGAGACAGTGTCACAGACGCAGAATTGTTAGTTGCCACGGTCCTCTCAGTTCAATGTGCATGTTGTTTAAAATGAGCCTCTTATCAATTGTTCATTATTGTTCCTTAACACCCGGAGGTGATGTTGACAAGGCTCCCTGCCAATCAAGTATATTGGAATGCTGCATTAGCTCACAGTATAAATCCACCTAGGAAGCCTGTGAGGCAACAAAAATGTATGATCTTTGCACTTTTCTTTAACTTTTCTAAATGGCTACCGTGCCATTTCACAATTAAATATAATGCTACTGGCACCACAGACAGCATGAGTGAGGGAAAATAGATGTACCATCCTCACTGGGTGGCATTAACAGCTGTACAGAGCACTCGTTAAATTCCACCACCTACACGGTTCTTGCTTGATTACAGAGTACAGGACTGTGACAGCATCTTTCCAAGCGAGCAAGAATCAGTGCAACAGTGCCCAATATGTGGCCAGATAAGAACAACTCTAACAATTGTATTATAATACATGTAGACAGCATACAAGAACTGTTACAAATGTTAGCAGATGTAGCATACCTAATTACTGTTGAGGAAAAACAATACTGAACTGAGTAGCCTAATTCCTTCCTAAAATTACAGGCACTGAATTATATGTGTTCTCTAATTTATGTCTTTGTAGCATAATTAGTGCCTCAAACTTAAATGTCAAAACATGACTTAGACAAATAGTAATCTGGCAGCATATGCAAATGTCGTAATTCCAGAGGAACCACATGGGTTATTGGTGGATGTTTAATTATGACCTAATCAACAGAGGTAAACGGTTCCTGCTTGTTACTAAGTGGGAACATGCTGCTCCATGGTCTGCAACAAAACATTCAATTTCAGAGCTGCCCCCCTGGATGACCGTATGAGAATATAAAGAGCACCAAGCTGAATATGTTAAATACCACCTGTGTTATGTGATCAGTAAGGCAGTGAATACAATTAGAACGTGCACAGTCAGGATGATAGTCTGCATTTGTAATATACTTTTGATCAATAATTAGGGAAAAGCAAGGGAGTGCCATTCAATCACACAACATCACTTCTTCACCCCATCACACAGCTTCATAAAATGTCGAGCAACAGTTGTTTTGGGTCTTGGGTTAAAAAATTGAAAATATTATGGCATTGTGGCTCACTCAATATTGATTTTTATTTATTAAAGGGTCATAGAGAACCCACTCTTCATCCTCTCTGCCTTTTTTTTTGTTATCTGTCATTATAGTTAACAGTTGTAAGCGATCTCAGTGTATTGCTTTGGGATCAAGTCCTGCTGGGTTTAGTTAGTAAAGCCAAAATGAGGGAAATGGAGTAAACATATACTTAACTAATGCATCAGGTGCCAAAGTGGTGCATGAATGTAGTCACATGTGTTGTATCTTTCGTCACCAAAAATGATAAAGGTGTGCTTGTGAAATCATTTACAAATAGATACTGTCTCTGATAATAGAAAGCACCAGACAAATGATGCAGATTTCCCCACAAGCTTTGAGTTAATATCTAAATTGCACAAGGCCATAATGTGAGAAGGGCAAATTACTTGGTTCGGATCAACTTTAAATTTCCATCAAGAAATGCTTGAAGCCCATTTTCAAAATCAAAACTTCTTCATTAATCTCGAACATTTTGGCATGTAATTTCAAATGAAGCAGATTATATAAGCTTTTGCTTAAATGTTGCAGTGTATTTCATTTACAATATGTGAAATAATATTAAATATAAAAAGTGTGCTACCATAAATAGAGAGAAACCTATGTCAACTGTATCAAATGCCCATAATTGCATGTTAGACTGTTAGAAGTTATACATGAAATACCTTACTGTTTATATATGCATGGCAAGGTAGTGGTTCCTATTTTACCTTGGCCAATGCGTGTTGTTACTGGTTTCCCAGTAATAAGCTAAAGTTCTGTTCAACCAAGGATATATATTGCTGATGGGGGTAAGGCTGAAATCCCAGAGGATTGTAACACATTAGAAACTTAAGGCCTCTAGTTATTGGGATATCTTAAGACTAGTATTCCTACAAATACTTTGAAATACATTCCAGCAGGGCCTCAAAGGTTGTCTTCAGAACTGATACAATCTGACTTTATGGGCCTCATCACGAGTTGGGCTGCATTACCGGCTGTAATACCACCGACTGTAATAGCTCTAGCACCGACCGGCCTGGTTTTTCCTGATTGGGTCCATTGGATCCAATGGGGTATTTTCGGTGCTAATACTGTGGGCTAATACAGCCGGCTGTAATACCACCGAAAACAGGGATTTTCACCTCCAGAAAAAAGCTGGAGGTAAAACAGCTGATTTAGCGCCCAACTCGTGATAGGGTCAGCCCTTAAATGGGGTGGTAATACCGTTACCACCGCATTTAAGGGCTACAGCCCAACTCGTGATGAGGCCCATGGAGTAGAGGCTGAGAGTTCATATTTGAAACATCAAAAGCCAGAATGCACTTAAAGGTTTACTCTTTGTCATTAGCTCCCCCATAAAATCTAAAATTGGCTGTACTAATGGAAGAACAAATAAAAGGAAGCACTCCCATCAGCATGGGAGTAATTATAGGGGGGGCAGGGGGTTTTGGCCTCCCCAACTTCTGTGGCATTCCTTTTTGTCCCCCCCATCTTTTGGAGGACGGGGAGGGGGGCCGCAATCAGGGATTATGTAATTGTACAGCGGAAGCCTCGCTGGGGTGCTCAGCAAGGCTTGCGCTGTCTCATTACATAATGCAGAGATGCCTGGCAGCCGCACTGCAACACATTCAGGGATGGGATGCCCTGCATGTCTCAGTCCCTCACCCTGGCTGGCCTGACTCAAAGTCAGCAGCCAGGGTGCTGAAGTGGGTGTTGCAAGGCCTGGAGCCTGTGCGGTCACACTAGCAGCAGCACTTCCGGGGGCCAGCGGCACAGAGCATCGCTTTCCGGGTTCGTGTTTGTGTGACACACAGACAGGAACTAGGAAAAAAAAAGAAACATTTTTTCTTGTGTTTGTGTATGTTTGTTGGGGAGCTCTGTCCAAGCCTTGTGAGGCAAACTACATGCAAACTTCCTCATTAGCATATGGATTGCACAAACAGAAGTGACTTTACAGAAAAGGAAATTGCAAGGCACATCATCAGTCTTTGATACTTGTAGGCACCATGGACGTGACTTTAGAATACGTTGCCATAAATAAGCCAAGTGACAAATAACTTTGTGGTGCAAAATACCTAAACTGCACTATTGTTATATGTGGAGCAACTCCATAGTCATTAGGCTTTTCCATTATAATAGCATTATACAATAACATAAGCTTTGAAGTAAATCAAAATCACTCACAGAATCACTGACAGAGCTTCAGATAAGGCACAATGTGATTACATAATTTGCTCAGGATCACACACTTGGTTAAATGGTGAAACTGGGATGTGGACAATTTAAGCAACTGTGCACATCTTTCCAGGCTTAGTTAATATAGATATTTATTAAGGTTTTGCTTTATATTTCATGTGCTTATTATTTATATAATACATACAACATATAATTATTTATAGCAATGCATTGGAAGGAAACCACATTACATAATAAACTATTTCATAGTAAACTAACCAAACACTATATACATTGTCATATAAATATGTTGAGTAATGGGAGTATGGCTTTAGTTTTATTCTGCCCATTCAAGTCACAATAGCATCATGCAGATTAATGTGAGCCTAACAAATCCTCCTTGGGTTTTAAAGCCATAGGGCCTCATTGCGAGTTTGGAGGCAGCGATGGAGCTAATAGCTCCATTACCGGGTTCCTGCAATGAGGAATAACAGGGTGATTCCAACATAGGAGGACCTGGTAATTCCTCCTTGCAGGAACCATTCCCTATTCCCATTTGAGCCCCCATAGGGCTCAATGGGAATGGGATGGAGGGAACAACGGGCACATTACAAGTGTCCCGTTGTTACCTCCCTCTTCCCCTTGCGGGACCTGGAAAAGACATCTGGTTTTACCAGTCGTCTGATCCGGGTCCCGCAAAAGGAACCTCGTAATCGGCCCTGATGGAATGAAGGAGGCCGGTCCCGTACCGGCCCCCTTCATTCCGTCAGCGCCAGGGTCGGTATGAGGCCTATAGTCATTATTTCATAAAGCATGCAACATTATGCACCCTACTCACTTCTGATCACTCCCTCCCATTCACATTTCTAAAGGGACAAAAGTCCCTGCTAATAGTACCCCCTCCCTCCAGTCAGCTCTTAATGGCTCACATTGTAATACTCTGTTAATATAGAGCAACGTGAGGACCCTCTGCTGCCCGGCGTTCCTTGGGACATTGTCCTGGCCGTGGAACACCTCTACCTTTCGGAACAGGTAAGGTGTCCTGCTGCCAGGACAATGAGCGTGCTAAGCAGGAATTGCTCAGCACACATTGTCCTGCCAGCGAGACACATTCCGGTGGGCACCCTCTTTGAGGTGTCGACTGGGAGGGGTGTCCCAATGACAAATGTCCCAGTCTAGCTCTTAAAAGAGCTATGGGGGTGCAGCTTGACCACCCCATTGCGACTCTCCCACTCGGTTCTCCACTGCTTGTAGCCATTTCAACACAGGAAAACATACCTTAATTTTAATCAGTCAGAGTCTTGTAGAAAAAATCAATCAGCACATAGACATCTAAGGTGATGTGCAGAACCCAAGATTGGAGATATATGGCATTTAAAAATCTATACCAATTATACTTGATCACCCTCTGCACTGCAATAACCAATGTTTGCTGCCTTTGAATGAAAGGAAAAATCAGGCAAATTGCTGACATTCCAGTGAATTTGGTCCTTTCGGCCATGGCTTTATAGTTCAGCTAGGTCATGTCAACATAGCCCAAAATTTCAGGTATCAGGGGGTGATAAAGTCTGGTCTGCTCAATGGACATTGCACCACTGTTTCCATGTGTTATTGTAAATGTGCATATAAATGTTGTGTGCACACAGTGTATGTCAGTGGAGGTGCTGGGTGCATTTGTGTGTGACTGAGAGTGTGTGCAGGCATATGTCTGTTGACTTTTTTGTCTGAATTGATTGATAAATAATGCATTTGTTTTATGTTCTATTGAAATTAAGTTTGTGAATGTTATGTTGTGTCACTGGGTGCATGGCAGGCCAGCTGAAGATGTGTGGGGGCCCAAGTGAATTTTAAAAATATGCCACCAGTCTTATGAAAGTTATAACAGAGTGTCAGCAATGGACTCTTGTGCTGTAGTAGTGTATTGTTATCCCTCAGGGATTTAGGTTGTTTGACCAACGTACAAAATTACGGCAGTATTAACCGTAGTCATTTTTGCTGCGAAAACGTTTTTACCTCGGTACAAAAAACCAAACCCATGTCCCCTCAAACCGTCAGTGCACCCATAAGCCTGCACACTTACCTTTTATCCATCCGCTGCCTCTCCTGTAACCTGCAGCGTTAGATCCATCCCTTTAACGCAGGTCAGATCTGACGTTGCCAGCAATGCTGAGGAAGCAGGGTAAACCCCTGCAACCGCCAAAGCCAAAAATACCAAACATGGGCTGAGGGGGCCACCCCTGTAACCAATGCTATTCATGTTCGGTATCTTCGGCTTCGATCTAATGCTAGTGACTGAATTCGGTCAAATATACCACTTGACCAAATTGTTTTAAACAATTTGGCTGAAACGATCTCTCAGAGCCATCATCCGCCCTCCCTTCATCCCACCCCTGTCCTTCAGTTGTCATGTCCCCCCCAACATTTTAAGCAAAGTTACTCCACTGCCCATCAGTCATTAACTGAAGGCAATTCCGGGCATGAGGTTTTACACACCCAAATTGAAAGAAACAAAACCTATAATTTTAAAAGTATATTTAAGGTGCAAATCAAAACTGTCAACATAACTCAAGAGCAAAAGGTTATCTTAAATGGTTAGTATTCCTTGCAAAATGAGACCGACTATGATTTATCAGTATTTATTTATTATTGATAGCAAATAACGTAATAAATGTGTCAAAATTAATCTTTAAAACCCATGTCACAAAACCTTGGATTCTGGGGATCCATATTTCATTGATGATGGGATTCCTGTCAGTAGATGTGGCAGCAAGTAGGATTATGAGTTCAAATTTCTCATAGCGCACATGCTAAAATAATTCTGACCAATTAAAAAAAGGCATGCATTCTCTGGGAATGTCAGCCTCTTATGCAAGCAAATGAAACTACTTGACCAATTTTAAAATTGTGATGTCATGTGAGACATAGCAGAAACACACATTAAGGGAGAGAGAGCTAGGATTAGGATTTTGAAGGCTGCCAAAAGGGGAACCATTGTCCAAATGGATGAGCACTGAGCTTGGATAATATCTGGAGGTGATTGGGCCTTGTACAGGAGGAATCCTGAAGCAGTTTTCACTGGAGGTAGACTTGATTTCCTAATGCAGGTGAAGCAGACAATGGGACCCTAGCTGAATGGGGCTAATCTGACCAGAGAGAATTTCCTGGAAACTCAGCAGGTGCATGCTTGCTATGTGACTTAAAATAATTATCCAAATTGGGGTATACAAAACCCTCAATGCAAATAGATATATGTTGTCTGGAATAATTCCTGGCTAAATCCATAGGGCAGGGAGGGGATGCCACTAAGGGGTGCTCATTACAAGTAGAATACTTTAATATTTTAGTGGGAAAGTTACCTTGCCTTCTCTGCATATTCAAAACCAAGTGAGACTTTAATTTCAGTGAGAACAAATAGCATGTTCTATGCTGTGTGTGTGTAGAGAACCTATAGCATTTCTGCACAGAGGGAGTGCAGCACCTTCCTAAATGAAAGCAAACTAAAATCCATTCCTGCATCTTTTCACACGCAAAGCCTGAAACTGGATTTGTGGAATGGTGTACAGCTTCCACATTTCCATATTTGTTTTGTTAATGTGTTACCAGTGAAAGTCATACATATTAAACAAGAGACATTTTAATGATGAAAGGGAGCTTAGCTGTGCCACGACCCATTTCCATTTAAAAGATACAATTTCTAATGAACAGGAACTTTTCACTAGTGACATTGGGCCTCAATTCACGGAACGCGTAGGGGATTATCGGCACCGATAAGGGCACCAGTGCCGGTAATCCTCTACCGCCTTACGATGAGGTCCCTTTGCGAGACCGGCACCGGCACCGGTAAGGGCACCGGTGCCGGTAATCCCCTACCGCCTTACTATGAGGTCCCTTTGCGGGACCCGACCTCAACGGCTGGTTTTACCAGCCATTAAGGAAAGGGCCCACAAAGGGACCTTGGAGGCAATTACGGTATCACAATTTGCAGTACCATAATTGCCACCTTCCCCCTTCCCATTGAGCCCTATGGGGGCTCAAATGAGAATGGGGAAGTGCCATGGTGAATGGGGAATTACTGCCCCCACTCACCTTGGAATGTGGCGGTAATTCCGCCATTCACCATGGCGGACTCGGTACGGTACCGGCGGCAACCATGGCGCTAATAGCACCATGGTTACCGCCTACCATGTAATGAGGCCCATTGTGTTGAAGTAAGAGGACCCTGAATTGAATACACCCAAACCATCCAAGGGGATGGGGGATATTTGTTCTCCTTTCAGAAGATCATAATCTGTTGTGGATATGTGGTGTAGATGAATCAATATGTTCTCTATTCTACATTAATACCATAGCTTCAGTAAACACAATCCTGTAGATTGTAATGCAATTCATCTTGACATGTGTTTTATTTGTATGTATATAATATGAGCCCACATAACTAGATCTATGTATAAGACAAATTCATTGCAAATAAAGCATAATAATGTTGATGTTTATGCACACTTTCTCTGATTAAAACACTTGGTATTGATATTGGAGAAAATAGAAGCTTGATAATGTTAATGTGTATGTAACCTTAGCTGAAGAAAATGGCTTTGGAAAAAGTTGCTCTGTAGGGCGACACCTCACAATCCCTTACATACTTATCGGTACTGGATTGGCCATAAAATGCTGTCTTCAATCATAGGATGAGATTAAGGATGTCACAGGTCACTGGATCCGGACGGTAATAAAGCCTAACCGTCACCATAAATAGTGTAAGGTAGAAGAGACTCCAGGACTCAGCGCCACCAAAAATGTGTGTATGTTTAATTAAATCGCATATTCACACTTCTTGAACAAAAGCCCATAAACGATAACATATTTCGGCTCTGCTGAGCCTTTTTCAAATCTGGGCCTTAATGGCTTGTAATAAATCCATAGGACCGGTGTCCCTGTAGTAATAACTGGGTATAATCCCCAATAGGAAGTCTTACTCCTACGGACTGAAAAATAACACGCGTCATAATACAAGCCATTAAGGCCCAGATTTGAAAAAGGCTCAGTAGAGCCGAAACATGTTATCGTTTATGGGCTTTTGTTCAAGAAGTGTGAATATGTGACTTAATTAAACATACACACATTTTTGATGGCGCTGAGTCCTGGGGTCTCTTCTACCTTACACTGTGAATGTAACCTTGCTCTGGTTCCAATACTTGCTATTGATTTTAGAGAACATAGAATATGTCTTAGAATCTGTAATTTATTTTAAGAAAGTTAGTTTTATGTATATGCTGTGCAAAGCATTTAAACACACTGACCTACAAGTGACAGTGGTATTTTGGAATTCTATTGTGCTGCCTAGCCGTTACATTGTCCCACAAGAATTAGAAATATTCAGGAATATAATCATTTGATTTATGGAATGACTGTGTGTGTGTATTGCATCTTTGTCAAATCCTCACAGGCTGGTAAACCTATCTTTCAGTATTCCACGTGCCTATGTATATGTTTGTTTGTTTGTTTATTAATTTGTATGGCACACCAAACCCAAAAGTAGCTGGGCGCAACAGAGAACAAAGTACATGGATACTTAAAGATTGGTTATAATGTGAGGCACAAGGTACATATGACACATTACAGGTAATTATCTGAGCCAATCTATTGAAGGAATATACATACATACAAGCAGTTGGGTTTGCTATTCAGGGATTGGCAATTAAGAGGTTAATCTTGGGGGTCGTTGGAGTGTAGCCATGTGAGAATGTTCCGTCTGAAGCTACTGTGTAAACTTCTCCAGCATAAGTAAGGGGATCACCTATGAATGTATTTCTATTTTAATAAATAGAAATATTTATTCGCTATACAGTGGGCCTTATTACGACCTCGGCGGTAGCCATGCTGCTATTGGCGGCATGGCTGCCACCGAAATCGCATCTGGGTCCTCAGAATGAGGAATTACCGGGCCATTCCGAGTTCAGAAGGCCCGGTAATTCCTCCCTCCAAGGACCCGGACCCGGACCCGGTCCTTCCCCATTCCCATTTCAGCCCCCATAGGGCTGAATGGGAATGGGAGATGGAGCAAACAATGGGCCATTACGAGTTGGCCCGTTGTTTGCTCCCTCTTCCCCTCGCGGGACCCGGTAAGCACGCCTGGTTTGACCAGGCGTTGCTTCCTGTGTCCCGCGAGGGGACTTTGTAATGAGGCGGTACGAGGTAAACGGTGCTGGCACCTTTTACGGCGCTGTTTACCCTGTACCGCCAGGGTCGTAATGAGGCCGAGTATGTTTTTTGTCGAGAATTTATGTGGTGGTATTGTATGCCAGGGAGTGTTGAATCAGAGGTTTCCACTTAGTGAAGAATAATTATAAAACACCAAAATATCCTAACAAATGCTACTAGCAATATCCCCCTGTCCTCTTCTTTAAATAATGTATTTCCATGCACTGTTTCTAAATTCACTAGACTCTGGCTTGGTTTGGCTTACATTCGTGCAGATGAGCATAAACCACAGGATGCCAAAGTCTGAGTTAAGTAGACCACACCAATCATTGACTTTAGACTGCTTCTTCCTCTTCAAACTTGATAAAATCTTCATATTCACATACTGCGAGAAACAAAAGGGTGTCTCACTATCTAGACCCCAGGGATCTCTTGCTCTGGTAGCCAGGGCAGGGCCATCACCTTTGGATCCAGACCCTGGGGGTGGACAAATGCGGGAGGATCACCTAGGTGAGGGGTCCTCTGGGAGTGGGGGTGTGACATCCACTGGCAAGATACTGTATCCCCCTCTTCACAACATACTTCCTCCACCTTTATAGGTTGTTGTAAGTCTTGTCCTGTTCCTCCCTCCCCAATTCCAACAGGTACCCACATCAAAGGGAGGTATACTAGAACAAACCCAACACCCTATATCTCACAACAACATAATCATTCCCCTTCTTCTGATATTTTTACCACCTCTCAAAAAAACTACAACTCCCGGAATTCCTACCTCCACTCTAGAAATCCCATTAATCAAACCACTGGGATGAAGAAGAGGCAAGAGGGGGCTATGAATATTACACATAGAAACCAAGGCACCAAGGTCAGGCCTCCCTTTACAATCATCCCCACCTGAAATATGTTAACTTTCTGAGGAAGTATAAAAGGTGGAACAGACAGACACACTTTGAGTGAGCTGGGAATGCTGGATGCTGCACAGAGGCTGAGAGGAGAGAATTTGATCTGGTGAAACCCTGGAAGGCCTGGAGGAAGAAAGACTGCGTACTGTTCGGTTGAGCCTGTGAGTACAATGGAGGCTGCACTGTGGCGAGGGTGTTCTAACTCCAGGGAGCCAAACAAGGGCAGTTGGGCGTTACCTTGTAGTGATGGCACCAGAGCTCCACCCCTGGGCAAAAGCAGAATGGCCAAGCCTTTGAGGATCAGGTGGCAAGACCCTGACCTCAACAAGTTATCCCCTCTACCTCCTGCAGCTCCCAAAACCTAGAATGATGTATAGGGGAGTTGACGAATTGAGAGCAAAATGAGAAAAGTGCATTCTGCGACATGAAGTCCAAAGACTTTAAAACTTTGCAAACCAGGAGGGGTCTGAGACCGACTGAGGGAGACCTATGTGAGAAACTTTAAGTAGGGGTCCGAGCCCAGCTGAGTGAGACCCCTGAGAGGACAGAGCGAAAGAGAACAGCACCTCCAATATTGCATTCAAAGGATACCAGAAGCTCTCCTGGGTGAAGGGCTGCGTTGGGGAGGTGAAGCTGCACCTGTGGTATTGCCCTTGGCTCCCAAATCAAGGGTACAAACAAAGAAACCAACACAGCCGGTCGTTGAAGCGAACAAGAGACGAATAATAGCAATGCAGTATAACAGAGTGGTCTGGCATAGCGACAGTGCCCGTTGAAAGTCTCTGTTGAGCGAGTACTGATGTGAGCCTAAAGGATATGAACTGTGTTAAGATGGATTTCTGAACTCTGACCTGGAGGGGCATATGTTCAGAAGGCCAGCCTATTTTCTTGGAACAGGGTAACCTCTGGACAAGCTAAACCAATCAGGGTAGTGATGTCGGCGATCAAGACTAAGTCTCAAGAGGGGTGAGGGTGACAGAAAGACCTCAATGAGCACACAGAGGACACTTACAAATTACTTCAGACAGGTGTTATATTAAAAATATAGACACATTTATTACAAAGCCGTTGTAATATCGACCATAGCAAAGAATCACAATAATACTAAAGTAAACCAACACATCACAATCAATACAACATATATACAAGACCGAGGGTTCTAAGAAGTTAGGAGCACGTAGTATGTAGACCACCTAGATGGGGAGGAAAACAGGCAGTGCAAGTAATCATTAGACCCAGTTCGACATCTGAAATACACCTAACTAGGAGGTAGTCCGAGCCCTACGAAGAGAGGAGCCTTATGCTCAAAAGTACCTGCACGCGCTGGTGCCAATGGACAAAAGAGGGCCTCTGCAAGGATATCAGGCAGTTCAGGAAGGTGAATGAAGCGATGCAGAACAAGTCCCCACTACTCAAGCAAGGCCTCCACTTGTGGGCAGAGGCAGGGTGAGAGTGCGGGATAGAGTCGCTATTTCGTAACAGCGGTAGAAAAGAAACGGGCTACTGCGTGAGGGGCCACCAGTTGGGGTATGGACTACTCACCGGTCCCTGACGCAGGCAGACCCAGACTTCTCCAGTTCAGTTCACGTTGCTGGCAGGTTCAGCTGCGATGATCAGGACGTCTCAACACTGTGTAGATTCTGCATAGCAGGATGCAGGGTAGAGGGTGTCCCAAATGCAGCGGACGTGCACAGGTTGTTACCACAGCAGGGCAACACGGCAACCGCGTTTACTCTGGTCCGGGCAAACTCATCTCACTTCAGACCTGGGAATGCCAAGTGTACGAAATTCGGTGTGAGGGTGCCGTGGACGCAGATCAAGCAGTAAACCAAGTTTCAAGGGCTTCCCCGAAACGGCGGCGGTGACAGAGCAAAGAGTCCTGCGTAAGCTGGTCAGCCCACTGGTTGGCCCAGGGACACTTCCTAAGAGGCTTACTTGCAGGGTTTGATGAAGGTGCCGGGAATAGTTGATCCCACTATTCCAATGGGTCAAAGTGCCTTGGCAGACCTTCTAGGATGATCAGATGCAGAGGTGTTTTGCTGGACAACAGCAGTTCAGGGTGCCAAACCTTCAGCGGGTCACCAGCGGTTCCTCGACTCAGCTTCTTGTTGCAGGATACTTGGCTCCTTATCCCTTGTTCAGTGTGAACTCAGGAGATCGACAAGGTAGTGGTGTTTTCAGCCTCTTATCCAAAGTTCCCTTCGCGCCAAAACGGAGAGGACCCAATGGGAGATCTGCTCACAAACACTCACACCATATGTGGACCTATCACGGACCACGGTGGTCCCAGGCATTCAGGACACTCCAGACTCTCTGGCACCCAGGATGTGTATTGGGACCAGACATCCCAGCCCACATCTTGGAGGCACACAGAAGGCATGCAGAAGCATGTGAAAGCTTTGGGGTTTCGCTGGAAAGTGCATGACCAAATAAGGACTGGCCTGGGTCGGCTCGACCTGGGGGAAGGTGAAGGGGCAAGACGGTCAGCGGACAGGACAAAGAACCTCATGGCATGGACATTTTGGAACTAGGCCACTCATTTGTGCTAAACGTGGTAATGCAGATAACATGGTGAAAAAGGGTTCAAAACACAAAAGAAACGATAGCTGCCACCAGTCCCATCCGTGACACACTTGCACAGTTCATAATAAGTCCATCGAAAGTTTCTAGGGCCTTTGGAATGACTAGAGACCCAAGAACGCGATAATGTAAGTTACGGTGCACTCTTGTTTCATGTTGCACAAAAGCTGCAACATGAGGAAAGGACTAAGGTAAACAAAGTCTCCCAGTACTGGCTGTCTTAAGGGCATGTCAGTTTCCCCATAAGAATTGAGCGAAAGCCCAGAGGAGTGCGGTGGAAGGCTGCGCTTCTCTGGCAAAGCCTAGATAAGGGTGTAAAAGAACAGCAAAAAGTTTGGGGGTTGCCACATGGAGGGAAAATTACATACAATTATGAAATCTTTCCTAACAAACTGTGTTTTGGTTTCAAGGCAAGAGAAGCCTAAGGAAAGTGAATCAGGTTGAGTTGCAAAGTGAGGGGTCGGAGTCCGCATGAGGGACACTTGTGATAAACTGAGAGTGATTGTGATGTCCGAGCCCGACTGCGGGATATCTTTGTTGAATCAGGTACTTATTGTTTGAGTGGTCCGAGCCCGGTTGAGGGAGACGTATGTGAACTGTGAAAGCTTTGAGAGGTCCAAGCCTGATGGAGGGAGACCTGCATGAACTTTTTGTTGAACTATGAACTTTTTGTTAAACTGTGAAATAACTTTTCGGATGCTGGAGAAGTGACTTTAACATTGAAGAGCAGGCGGCCCGATCCACGTTTTGAACTGCCTTTGTTTTGAGAACCTGAGCCAGAGTGTCTCATCCTGTCTACGGGGGCCGCCTTACTCTGTACTGTCCAACGTGGGGAGAAGAGCTGACTCAGCCATCTTGATTTTTTATGTTATAACACTGATTTTCCTTTACATAGACCTTTTTTCAATGCACCCATTTATTGTGATAGCATAAAGCCAGGCCGTAGGTTTATTTAGTATAGACTATTTTGATTTGATGTGGTAGTTGCAGAGAGATGGCCTTGTCATTGGTAAGTTTGGGTGAATTCCTGCTATCCATTGATTTCATGTGTGAACTTCAAGAACATAGTTCATGGCATTTTTGAGGATCAACACTCCTTGTTAAGTCATATGAGTACTATGTATGTAGGCCATAGAATAAAGTTCTGAAGACTTGCATTAATTCCCAGTTTTCAATGTCAGTTCAAGGTCAACTCCCTTGATAGATAAATCATAGTATTTTCATATTTTTTTTCTGCAGAAAGAACACACAGATTCAAATGACCTCTATTTCTTTGCAATACATTATAGCTCATTAGACATGAGATGATAAGAGAAATATGTTTTAAGTGCTACAGTGATGATTTTCATGATTAACCTAAGAATGACATATTGAAGTTCGTATGCACTTTATTTTTAAATGTATGTACTTCATCCTGCATTTTCTATTCATTAAACAATGTGAACGCTATTCCATCCCCATAGCTTTTCTGTCTTTATACCATGGACTATACATTATAATAGCAAAAAGTCGTTGAAGCTTTCCTACCCTTGCTACTTGTAATATGTGTAAATCGTGAGCAACTTCAGACACCTTACAACAGCTCTCTTTCTTTAAAAATAGTTTTGTGATCTGCCAAATGTGTATAGTCATTTTAAACCATGTTAGTAACCTGTCCCCACATGGATAGTTTAGAACATGTAATGATCAAACCACTGCTGTGCATTAAAGCACCCTGTTGTATAACCTGGCGCTGCACACATGCCTTGCTGTCAGCTTTATTGCATGTTTCGTGTTACACGTAATTGAATAGCTTCATGAGAGCCTTTTTTCTGACTGCAACTGGAGTAGCATGGGTAAAGAGAAGGAATTGCCAGTCGTAATAATTACGCAGTGAATTAGTAATAGCAAATAGATTTTTTTTGTCTTTTTTAACAATACGTTTTATCAGATAAATGTGAAGCCTTGCTTAACATATACAGATCATCTGATGTTTTACTATTCAAGCCAGACGGTATATGTACAAGTTACCTTTGAAGTTCGGGCGGGGCGCATCGGACACGTCCAGCCTACTGACGGGCTAATCTGCTGGTGGATCCCAGGTTACCAACCAGCCCAGTAAGCTCATGATTGATAACGTATATGACTTGGAACTGTAATAGCCCTTACCCAGCAGCGTGTGGTCATTCTGGCAATGGAAGGAAGTCCAGTGTTAATAAATAAATAAAGATATTCATCTTCATATTCTGTAAACTCTTGTTAGGCAGAATTCAGAAGAGGATCATTGACAATAATTCACAGACATGCATAAGATTGGGCTTCCTCACAAGTTCTGTAACAATGGATCAGGACACATTTTTAACATGTTAAACACCTGTTAATTTTAATTGAAATATGTCCACCTTAGGCTGGAATATTTTCCTTTTCTTGAGATAACACACCTTAAAACTCTTTTAATTACATACAATGTAATAATTTATTTGGATTAGGAATGACCGTACTTGATAGCTGATTCTGACAATAACAGACGGATATTCTACAGACCTCAAGTGTGGAAGAAGACGACCCAAGAATTGTTCACAGGCCAGGCTACTGCAGAAGGGAAACAAACTCTTTGCACCATCACCTTTACTTAATAACTAAAGCCATACATTTTGTTTGTGAAATATTGTAGTTAATGCGCACTAAATAGTGTGATGAATTGAGAGAATTCGTCCATTCTCCCCAATGGGGAACCCCCTTCCTGTGAGGCTAGGGAGGTGAGCCTGCTCTGCAATACCCTCCCTTAGGGTGGAGGCAAGTCGGACTTCATTGGGAGAGACTCCCCCTTAGTGGACAAGGACTCCCAATCCCATGAGGAACTCCCTCAGACTGGGTAAACCATGGCCTACATGGGATGCTTTAAAGCCTTGGTAAATCTGAAATGTCAAGATTACGATGAAGAAACACCTAAGGGATATCGTTATCTTGGAAAGGAAAGGTTGTTTCCCTTTAAATCAAATTGTTCACTTTACTGAGACGAGTATGTTAAAGGAGGTGCTTCCAAAAAGGAGGCAGAAAGAAGCAGAAGATGAGAGAGCAGCAGGAGACGAGAGGACCTTAGCTGCAGGCTGTCCGAGTCCCCAAGCTGTGCTACACTAGATAAGAGTAGAGGGCGGGAAACCAATGAGTTTCAAACTCTCCTGCAGGAGCAGTCCCAGATGCCAAAGTTATGGCAATCCCACAACGAGATTAACCGACATGGCTGGAACCCAAAAGCAAGCAGAGGTGGTGGTGACATCAGAGAAGCAAAACTCTTGTCGGTCCGAAGAACGTCACCGAGACCGGCAGCATTGGAGAAGAGCAGTGTGACTGTGAGTACAGCCCAGCACGGCGGCACTCTAAGAAGAAGCGAGGACATGAATGCCGGAGAGAAGATGGCACCCATGATACTCATTGAGGAGGACAGACCCTGTGACCGGAACCCTCTGACAATGTTACCTGCCAGGAAAGAAGGTAACCGGGTGAACAGCAGGTGACCCAAAAAAGAATTTGCTTTGAAACTAAATTGATACAAAGTTTGTACAACAAGTGAAAAACATTATAATACAGAGCCAACTCATCACAGTAAAAGATCTAAGTTTGAAAGCAGATGAGCACAAATGTTGTAAATCAAGAGAAGAACATTACAACGAGTCAACTCATAACAGTACAAGATATGAAACAACGTTAACTCCACAAATAAATAGATACGAATTTTGTGAAACTAGATATACCATTGGTGAGAATCTGGATAGTAAGAGAGGGAACCAAAGGGACCAAAGAACTTGGGAAATAGGAACAACAAATAGCTATCCTGCACAAGAACATTGTGAGTTGTTTCAGCATCCCTCACGCTCTGGGCCCTGTTGATGTTTGCTTTTCTCTTTTGTATTTGACCAGCACTGCGACATCAAAGTGTATCTCTGGGGCATCAGCATTCTTCTGTGTTCACCTATTCTCTCCCATTACCTCCTGACGGTGCTGTTTCTGTAGTCCCACAAGACAATAAAGAGAACACTGGCCAGAATGGAGAGTGCATGACGTTAGATGGCCAACAGTGGTACCTTTATCAGCAATCAAGCTAATGTAGAGTTTTCAGGGACTGGGTCCTTCCCAACTCCCTTACCCCACCTGGGGTGGAGCATCCCTGTCTCCCCTGAGCGTGAAAAGACCGGGACCATGTCACCTGTGATAATACCTCTCAAGAGATATTAAATTACATTATCTGTGTTTCTTTTGCAAAAATAAGATTGCTTTGGTTGATTCTAATCTTGAAAGAGAAATGTTCAGCTCCAAATGCTTTGTATCTAGGGAAACTACAAAATGGCAAATGGGTGGAATTGGATTAATCATAACAACTGGCATTACTCTGGGAAAGCCTCCATGCAATACTCTTTTTCTTTCAGTGTATTTACAGACAGGGGGCCAGAAATATAAAAATCAGTATTTTTCCTGACAGCAAATGGAGCCATCCAGCACGCACTCCTAGGCCATGCCTGACCTGCAAAGAAACAATATCGATACAGAAACGTGTCAGCCTTGTTGGCCATCATTAGTAGTCCTAGACAAACCAGCAAACCGACCTCACAAAATATTGTGTTATTCGCTAATTGGAACCTTGGACGAACCTTTGGAATAATCTCAAATTCATCCACATGTTTTAAAGGGGGACTTATTGATATTGATATTAATATTTTATTTCTATCGCGCTCGTACACAAGTGTTTCAGAGCACGACAAGGCAAGAGAGGGGAACAGGGCAGCCTGAAAATGAGTTGAGTGTCGTCAGCGTAACACTGGACATTTCTGCAGAAAGTGGCAATGCAGTGGGCGAGAGTTGCCAGGTATTGGTTGAAAAGCCAGGGCGAGAGGTTAGACCCCTAGGGAACACCACAGGTAGAGAGGAAGATAGATGAAAGGAAGGACCCAAGTTGGACCGGGGAGTGTCGATCTGAGAGGAAAGAGGTCAGCCAGGCCAGAGCCTGATCAGTGATACCCAGGTTTTCACGGAGATGGTTGAGCAGGATGCTATGGTTGCCCATGTCGAAGGCAGAAGAGAGATTGAGGATGAGGACAGAGGGAATGTTAAAGTCAAGGTTGGAGAGCAGATTTTCACGGATGTTCAGGAGAGCAGTTTCCGTGCTTCTGGAAGCTCTGAAGCCAGAATGGTTGTCATGGAGACAGCTAACAAAATTGGAATGAAGGTTAAACTGAGAGATGGCCAACTTTTCCAGGACTTTGCCCAGAAAGCGAGTAGTGGAAATTGGGTGATCATTAGCTGGACAAGAAGGATCAGCTGTGAGTTTCCTGAGAAGAGGATGCACAGAGGAGTGCTTCAGACAGGAGGGGAAGGATCCAGAGGCAAAGGAGTGGTTGCAAAAATCAGCAAGGGTCAGAGCGAGGGTGTCAATGTGGTCCTTTATGGTTTTAGTGGAACAGGGATGAACCTGTTTTGACGAGGCTTTCATAGATCGGACTTGACTAGCGACCTTGTCGGGGGAGAAAAGAGGGAAGGACGAGAAGGATGGCGGGGGGTGGCTAAAGGAGGCTCAGCAAGCTCAGATGGGGAGGAGAGAGGAGGGGTGTGGGTGGAGAGTGTGGACAGGATGTCCTGTTTTTTAAAATGAAGTGAGAGACAATGGCATTGTAAAGAGCCTGGGAGGCAACAGGAGGGGTGGAGACTGCAGCAGGGTTGGCCAGCTCCTTGCAGATTTTAAAGAGTTCAGCCGAGTTGTTAGATGCTGCAGAGTCACTTGTAGCTGAAGCTCATATTCAGTCTCAGGCAACTCAGGCAACTTTCACAGAGGTAGGAGGTCATTGGTGGAGGCAGGCTTAGAATAATTTCAGTTGCTGTTGGAGAAAGAGGGAGATGAAGTGAGTGACTGGGAGCCATACAAGGAGGGAGATTTAGGGTTGGCTTTACTTATGCAGCACTGGGTGAACTTAGCAGACATTAAGTGTGGAGGGACAAAACAAGAGCAAGCTTCTGAGATTCAGGGGGTTGAGTGACACCCAAGTCAATGTCTGTCCCTTGAAGTGAATGGATGTGCTATCAGGTGACACTTTGGAGGTGGTGCAGAAGGAGAACAGCAAATAACTGTGACCTCAACATCAATTTCATAGTTGGAGGAGAAGGCTAAAGCATTGAGAACCGTACATCATCTTAGTAGGAGAAGCAGAAGGCCAAAACACTATGAATGCCACATGCATTTAGTAGGCAAAGGAGAAAAACAAATGACTGAGAACCTGAGGTGAATGTAGGTGTAGGAGAATGCCAAAGCACTTGGAACCACAGGAACGTCCAGTAGGCAGAGGAGAAGGCCAAAGCACCGAGAACACCAGATGCATTTAGGTGGGGGAGGAGCAGGCTAAAGCATTGAGAACTTCACTTGCATTTAATAGGTGAGGAGAAGGCTAACGCACTGAGCACCCGCTGTGCATTTTGAAGGTGCATTAGAAGGCTCAATAACTGAATACCCGAGGTGGATGTATTGAAGGGCAGATGTGATTTAAAATAAATTGTGTTAATCTGATGCTGTCCCGGGTAAGGGTGGGGTAGGGTGAGCAATATATCTGTTGACGGTTTTTCAACTACAACAGCATTGTTTAAAGAATTTTCTATTCATTAAACAATGTGAACGCTATTCCATCCCCATAGCTTTTCTGTCTTTATACCATGGACTATACATTATAATAGCAAAAAGTCGTTGAAGCTTTCCTACCCTTGCTACTTGTAATATGTGTAAATCGTGAGCAACTTCAGACACCTTACAAAAGCTCTCTTTCTTTAAAAATAGTTTTGTGATCTGCCAAATGTGTATAGTCATTTTAAACCATGTTAGTAACCTGTCCCCACATGGATAGTTTAGAACATGTAATGATCAAACCACTGCTGTGCATTAAAGCACCCTGTTGTATAACCTGGCGCTGCACACATGCCTTGCTGTCAGCTTTATTGCATGTTTCGTGTTACACGTAATTGAATAGCTTCATGAGAGCCTTTTTTCTGACTGCAACTGGAGTAGCATGGGTAAAGAGAAGGAATTGCCTGTCGTAATAATTAAGCAGTGAATTAGCAATAGCAAATAGATTTTTTTGTCTTTTTTAACAATACGTTTTATCAGATAAATGTGAAGCCTTGCTTAACATATACAGATCATCTGATGTTTTACTATTCAAGCCAGACGGTATATGTACAAGTTACCTTTGAAGTTCAGGCGGGGCGCATCGGACACGTCCAGCCTACTGACGGGCTAATCTGCTGGTGGATCCCAGGCTACCAACCAGCCCAGTAAGCTCATGATTGATAACGTATATGACTTGGAACTGTAATAGCCCTTACCCAGCAGCGTGTGGTCATTCTGGCAATGGAAGGAAGTCCAGTGTTAATAAATAAATAAAGATATTCATCTTCATATTCTGTAAACTCTTGTTAGGCAGAATTCAGAAGAGGATCATTGACAATAATTCACAGACATGCATAAGATTGGGCTTCCTCACAAGTTCTGTAACAATGGATCAGGACACATTTTTAACATGTTAAACACCTGTTAATTTTAATTGAAATATGTCCACCTTAGGCTGGAATATTTTCCTTTTCTTGAGATAACACACCTTAAAACTCTTTTAATTACATACAATGTAATAATTTATTTGGATTAGGAATGACCGTACTTGATAGCTGATTCTGACAATAACAGACGGATATTCTACAGACCTCAAGTGTGGAAGAAGACGACCCAAGAATTGTTCACAGGCCAGGCTACTGCAGAAGGCAAACAAACTCTTTGCACCATCACCTTTACTTAATAACTAAAGCCATACATTTTGTTTGTGAAATATTGTAGTTAATGCACACTAAATAGTGTGATGAATTGAGAGAATTCGTCCATTCTCCCCAATGGGGAACCCCCTTCCTGTGAGGCTAGGGAGGTGAGCCTGCTCTGCAATACCCTCCCTTAGGGTGGAGGCAAGTCGGACTTCATTGGGAGAGACTCCCCCTTAGTGGACAAGGACTCCCAATCCCATGAGGAACTCCCTCAGACTGGGTAAACCATGGCCTACATGGGATGCTTTAAAGCCTTGGTAAATCTGAAATGTCAAGATTACGTTGAAGAAACACCTAAGGGATATCGTTATCTTGGAAAGGAAAGGTTGTTTCCCTTTAAATCAAATTGTTCACTTTACTGAGACGAGTATGTTAAAGGAGGTGCTTCCAAAAAGGAGGCAGAAAGAAGCAGAAGATGAGAGAGCAGCAGGAGACGAGAGGACCTTAGCTGCAGGCTGTCCGAGTCCCCAAGCTGTGCTACACTGGATAAGAGTAGAGGGCGGGAAACCAGTGAGTTTCAAACTCTCCTGCAGGAGCAGTCCCAGATGCCAAAGTTATGGCAATCCCACAACGAGATTAACCGACATGGCTGGAACCCAAAAGCAAGCAGAGGTGGTGGTGACATCAGAGAAGCAAAACTCTTGTCGGTCCGAAGAACGTCACCGAGACCGGCAGCATTGGAGAAGAGCAGTGTGACTGTGAGTACAGCCCAGCACGGCGGCACTCTAAGAAGAAGCGAGGACATGAATGCCGGAGAGAAGATGGCACCCATGATACTCATTGAGGAGGACAGACCCTGTGACCGGAACCCTCTGACAATGTTACCTGCCAGGAAAGAAGGTAACCGGGTGAACAGCAGGTGACCCAAAAAAGAATTTGCTTTGAAACTAAATTGATACAAAGTTTGTACAACAAGTGAAAAACATTATAATACAGAGCCAACTCATCACAGTAAAAGATCTAAGTTTGAAAGCAGATGAGCACAAATGTTGTAAATCAAGAGAAGAACATTACAACGAGTCAACTCATAACAGTACAAGATATGAAACAACGTTAACTCCACAAATAAATAGATACGAATTTTGTGAAACTAGATATACCATTGGTGAGAATCTGGATAGTAAGAGAGGGAACCAAAGGGACCAAAGAACTTGGGAAATAGGAACAACAAATAGCTATCCTGCACAAGAACATTGTGAGTTGTTTCAGCATCCCTCACGCTCTGGGCCCTGTTGATGTATGCTTTTCTCTTTTGTATTTGACCAGCACTGCGACATCAAAGTGTATCTCTGGGGCATCAGCATTCTTCTGTGTTCACCTATTCTCTCCCATTACCTCCTGACGGTGCTGTTTCTGTAGTCCCACAAGACAATAAAGAGAACACTGGCCAGAATGGAGAGTGCATGACGTTAGATGGCCAACAGTGGTACCTTTATCAGCAATCAAGCTAATGTAGAGTTTTCAGGGACTGGGTCCTTCCCAACTCCCTTACCCCACCTGGGGTGGAGCATCCCTGTCTCCCCTGAGCGTGAAAAGACCGGGACCATGTCACCTGTGATAATACCTCTCAAGAGATATTAAATTACATTATCTGTGTTTCTTTTGCAAAAATAAGATTGCTTTGGTTGATTCTAATCTTGAAAGAGAAATGTTCAGCTCCAAATGCTTTGTATCTAGGGAAACTACAAAATGGCAAATGGGTGGAATTGGATTAATCATAACAACTGGCATTACTCTGGGAAAGCCTCCATGCAATACTCTTTTTCTTTCAGTGTATTTACAGACAGGGGGCCAGAAATATAAAAATCAGTATTTTTCCTGACAGCAAATGGAGCCATCCAGCACGCACTCCTAGGCCATGCCTGACCTGCAAAGAAACAATATCGATACAGAAATGTGTCAGCCTTGTTGGCCATCATTAGTAGTCCTAGACAAACCAGCAAACCGACCTCACAAAATATTGTGTTATTCGCTAATTGGAACCTTGGACGAACCTTTGGAATAATCTCAAATTCATCCACATGTTTTAAAGGGGGACTTATTGATATTGATATTAATATTTTATTTCTATCGCGCTCGTACACAAGTGTTTCAGAGCACGACAAGGCAAGAGAGGGGAACAGGGCAGCCTGAAAATGAGTTGAGTGTCGTCAGCGTAGCACTGGACATTTCTGCAGAAAGTGGCAATGCAGTGGGCGAGAGTTGCCAGGTATTGGTTGAAAAGCCAGGGCGAGAGGTTAGACCCCTAGGGAACACCACAGGTAGAGAGGAAGATAGATGAAAGGAAGGACCCAAGTTGGACCGGGGAGTGTCGATCTGAGAGGAAAGAGGTCAGCCAGGCCAGAGCCTGATCAGTGATACCCAGGTTTTCACGGAGATGGTTGAGCAGGATGCTATGGTTGCCCATGTCGAAGGCAGAAGAGAGATTGAGGATAAGGACAGAGGGAATGTTAGAGTCAAGGTTGGAGAGCAGATTTTCACGGATGTTCAGGAGAGCAGTTTCCGTGCTTCTGGAAGCTCTGAAGCCAGAATGGTTGTCATGGAGACAGCTAACAAAATTGGAATGAAGGTTAAGCTGAGAGATGGCCAACTTTTCCAGGACTTTGCCCAGAAAGCGAGTAGTGGAAATTGGGTGATCATTAGCTGGACAAGAAGGATCAGCTGTGAGTTTCCTGAGAAGAGGATGCACAAAGGAGTGCTTCAGAGGGGAGGGGAAGGATCCAGAGGCAAAGGAGTGGTTGCAAAAATCAGCAAGGGTCAGAGCGAGGGTGTCAATGTGGTCCTTTATGGTTTTAGTGGAACAGGGATGAACCTGTTTTGACGAGGCTTTCATAGATCGGACTTGACTAGCGACCTTGTCGGGGGAGAAAAGAGGGAAGGACGAGAAGGATGGCGGGGGGTGGCTAAAGGAGGCTCAGCAAGCTCAGATGGGGAGGAGAGAGGAGGGGTGTGGGTGGAGAGTGTGGACAGGACGTCCTGTTTTTTTAAAATGAAGTGAGAGACAACGGCATTGTAAAGAGCCTGGGAGGCAACAGGAGGGGTGGAGACTGCAGCAGGGTTGGCCAGCTCCTTGCAGATTTTAAAGAGTTCAGCCGAGTTGTTAGATGCTGCAGAGTCACTTGTAGCTGAAGCTCATATTCAGTCTCAGATAACTCAGGCAACTTTCACAGAGGTAGGAGGTCATTGGTGGAGGCAGGCTTAGAATAATTTCAGTTGCTGTTGGAGAAAGAGGGAGATGAAGTGAGTGACTGGGAGCCATACAAGGAGGGAGATTTAGGGTTGGCTTTACTTATGCAGCACTGGGTGAACTTAGCAGACATTAAGTGTGGAGGGACAAAACAAGAGCAAGCTTCTGAGATTCAGGGGGTTGAGTGACACCCAAGTCAATGTCTGTCCCTTGAAGTGAATGGATGTGCTATCAGGTGACACTTTGGAGGTGGTGCAGAAGGAGAACAGCAAATAACTGTGACCTCAACATCAATTTCATAGTTGGAGAAGGCTAAAGCATTGAGAACCGTACATCATCTTAGTAGGAGAAGCAGAAGGCCAAAACACTATGAATGCCACATGCATTTAGTAGGCAAAGGAGAAAAACAAATGACTGAGAACCTGAGGTGAATGTAGGTGTAGGAGAATGCCAAAGCACTTGGAATCACAGGAACGTCCAGTAGGCAGAGGAGAAGGCCAAAGCACCGAGAACACCAGATGCATTTAGGTGGGGGAGGAGCAGGCTAAAGCATTGAGAACTTCACTTGCATTTAATAGGTGAGGAGAAGGCTAACGCACTGAGCACCCGCTGTGCATTTTGAAGGTGCATTAGAAGGCTCAATAACTGAATACCCGAGGTGGATGTATTGAAGGGCAGATGTGATTTAAAATAAATTGTGTTAATCTGATGCTGTCCCGGGTAAGGGTGGGGTAGGGTGAGCAATATATCTGTTGACGGTTTTTCAACTACAACAGCATTGGAGATGCCCAGATAATATGCAGGATTCTGGGCTGGCCATGCTGATGAATCAGTAGCTACAGATATATTCCTCTGCATATAACAGTCACCTTCATGGCAATGTTATGGAAGAAGTAGGAATGGCACTGACAATTATGTGGGTATGAAGGTCCATTTAGGTGGGCAGCAGCATGTCTTACAGGGAACATAGGACACACCAATTAAATGGGGGAACACATTTTTGCGAACAAATTGTTAGATCACCTGTAGAGAGGTTTCCATAGAGTGAATTCAATGGGGGTAAGAATCTGTTACACACATTTCAATATAATTGTCTGTTCAGAACTCGGTTGTATTTTAATCAACACACTCAAACTTAGAGCAGCTCATCTAGGCAAAAATAATCATGTTTTCAGGAATAGGCAGGGACAGTGTTATTTTCCCAGTGGCATGCTGTCAATCCACAAACTTTACTTTTGTGAACCTCCATGTTGACTTCAGGGCAGTCATGCTCTGTTTCTTGTACCACTTATTAACAGAATAATATGTGAAAGTCGGTCTTGATGCCCACTTCCAAAAGGAGTATTGCACCATGAACAGCTAGAACAGGGGTCTCCAACCTCTCCAGATGTTTTGTACTACAATTCCTATCAGTCCCAGCCAGCATAGTAAATGTTGGCGGGTCATGGGAAGTTGTAGTCCCAGCAGTTTGCAGACCCCTGGCTAGACCATGGGCCTAATTACAACCCAGGCGGTAAGGGGTTAACGGCGCCATAAAAGGTGGTGGCGCTGTTAACCCCTTACTGCCTAATTACGAGGTCCCTTTGCGGGTCCCTACCATAACGGCTGGTTTTACCAGCCGTTAAGGATTGGACCCGCAAAGGGACCTTGGAGGTAATACGGTTCCGCAATTTGCGGTACCGTAACTACCGCCTTCCCCATTTCCATTGAGCCCTATGGAGGCAAAAATGGGAATGGGGACGGGCCAATGGTGAATGGGGAATTACCACCTCGCCAACCTTGGAATGGGGCGGTAATTCAGCCATTCACCATGGTGGAATCGGTAAAATACCGGCGGCAACCATGGCGCTACTAGCTCCATGGTTACCGCACGGGTCATAATGAGGCCCCATGTCTCCTTTGCATGAGTATTTCCTATGCACTGGCCGAATTGATTGAATATTTCACGACATTCTTTAGACAGAGTGAGTGACATGCTCCCACTTGAGGGAATGTTGTTCAGGGGAAATGCTTAAGTCATGATATTACTTTCTAAACATCTTCAACAGCACTGGCCAGATCCTCCAAGTCTAGCTTGGGGCTTTAAAGAACTAAAATTGTCTCTTCCCTTCATACTTAGACATTTTCAGGGCAATTTTCTCCCCGTATAAGCTTTACTGGGCCCTTTTGTTTTAATGCATTAACAATGAAGTCTATGTGTGTGATTATCTCTTAACCATCTTGGTTGTTGCAATGTTATTGCAATTGAAAGTAATGTGGGGACATTACATTCGTAATTGCATGTGCAGGTTTTGAATTGAGGGGGCTGTCATTTACATCCGCAATCACCTCATGCAGAAGAAAGACATTGAACTTGGCCAACTGCCAAAAGAAGAGAAATAAGTACTTTACTTTAGGGTATCTCTGTGTTTTGATAGTTTAGATGCTGCGCTGTAGAAGTCTATTATTAATGGTACCCGAGGTGCAACCCCATGAAGAGGATGCAGATTCTAGCATAATATAAAAGCATTGTTATTATATGGTATCAAATGAATCTGAATAGACCATGTGTTAGTTATGACTACCTGTATCACGAAGTCAGATGACCTTCTTTATTTCTTATATCTCTATCCTAAATGTTTAAATAAAAATAGTCTATCATACTGAAAAAACTGTCTTCGTCTCAGAGACATGGCACAAACCATCACATTTGGAACAATAGCTTTTGTGCAGTGTTTTCTCAAAGTGGTGTCTTGTGGTATATATACTACACCATACTATATTACGTTAATTTGTATTACTTTATTGTATGTTAGATGATGTAAATACGTTTTGAATTGTACATGTAAGCCTTTATTGGAATATTGTGTTAAGAGTAAAAAGAAACATAGGGCCTCATCAGGACCCTGGCGGCAGCGGAATGAACAGTGCCGGTAAGGGACCGGCACTGTTCATTCCGGGCCGCCTCATTACGAGGTCTGCGGAGGGTCCCGCTCAGCATGCCTGGCCACACCAGGCGTCCTTAGCGGGACCCGTTAGCAGACCACGATGCTAACAACGGGCCCGCCATTAACGGGCCCATTGTTAGCATCCTCCCCATTCCCATCGAGCCCCACGGGGCTCAAATGGGAATGGGGATTGATTTTTACCGGAGCCCAGAAAAGGATAATTACCGGGTCCTCAGGGTCGGCACGAACCGGTTATTGCCCCTTTCTGGGCTCCGGTAAAAAATAATTACCGGCAGCAGCAGTGCCCTTAATAGGGGCACGGCTACCGCCAGGGGCGTAATGAGGCCCACAGACTCTATACCATCTCAAACTGCTTTCTAGACGAGCCTTATTAAAATGATGACTGCAACTGCAATATCGAGGAGTGTGTCTGTTGGTGCTATTCCTATAATTTGAAGCCAACACACAAGTACATAAAGGGGGTCATTACGACCCTGGCGTTAAGGGTTTAATGGCGCCGTAAAAGGTGTTGGCGCCGTTAAACCCTTAACGCCTGATTACGAGGTCCCTTTGCGGGACCCGACCTTAACGGCTGGTTTTACTAGCCGTTAAAGTAGGGTGCCGCAAAGGGACCTCAGTGCTTATTACGGTACCGCAATTTGCGGTACCGTACTTGGCGCCCTCCCCAGTCCCATTGAGCCCTATGGGGCAAAAATGGGAATGGGGTAGGGCCATGGTGAAATGCGGAAATACCGCCCCGCCAACCTTGGAATGGGGCGGTATTTCCCCATTTCACCATGGCGGACTCGTTACAACACCGGCACCAACCATGGTGCTAACAGCGCCATGTTTAGCGCCGGGGTTGTAATGAGGGCCAAAGTGTCTCTTTATACAAAGACCTAACATGTTTATTTGAAAACATAATTTAAAAAATATGCATTGATAGACACACATTCAATATTACAATGTTATTATTTTTAAGTACACATATAGACTTTCTCTACAATATACAGCTTGTTACAATATACAAAATATGGAATATAGAATGATAACTGGTAGGGCTCGTTAACAAATGATGAGGGACTCCAAGCCAAAAAATACACTTGGTTGTGCTTGGAAACAACATGTATATATATAGAGCAACTGGGAGACCGAGGTGGGAAATCTTGTTTAGGTAAACAGGCAAAACTGAATCCTAAATGGTGCCACTAACCAACAAGTACCTCTAAAAAGTGCAAACCACATCACAAGGCAGGAGATGAAAAAATTCAATTCACATCCTCAGTTTAGTAGAACATTTTTCATTCAATTTAATGAAGTATATCATAAGATCTAAAAACTCCTAATGTATCATAAAACATTAAAGTCATAAAATACAATTCATAAGAAAGTTAATGCATAATTATTACTCCAAATAATTGGAACAATGAGCAACACAACCAGACCCATACAACTCACCAATCACTCAATTCATACTAAACCTATACATATCCATAATTCATACCACAAAAACAAAAGTGAAGAACACTGACTATACAAAAACACAAATAAACTTATTGCACATACTGTTATAGCACCATGTTCAAAATCTAGTAAGTGACAATCACTATATTGCTAAAATATCATTAGAATGTCATTTCCAACTTAAACCTTCCAAAAAGTCATATTAATTGACAATTATTAGCCACATCAAAGCTGGACCATATAGAAAACCGACATGTTTCTTTCCATCTTCATATTTAAATTGATTGTGTGGAAATTCATCAGGGTGACTTAGAAACTGAAGTCATCAATGATCGACGGAACTGGGATGCTGCAAAATTCAATGGGTCAGTCTCATCCTGACACCTAAACAAGAAATGAGAGGTACAGAGATTACTGATCTCAAATCAATTAATTTAGAGAGATCAGCATCAAACTGTAGCACGCTACATAAATGGGCGTGGTTACAAGGCCACAAGACCTGTTGAAAAACCTACCGATAGTCACGGCCAGCTTATGGGCGGACCAACAGGGTATAGAAACTAAATATATTAGGTTTAAACCCTATGTACAGAGCAAGAGAGCAAATAAAAAAGGAGACACCGTCCTGTGAAGACTCTACAGGCAAACAATCATCTGGTAACCAATACACAATACCAGAATTTGATGTAAAATATGTGCTTGGCGCAGAATTCAAAACAGCTAGCTTATACCAAATAATAAAGGAAAGAGCATATACCAACTGGGTTTGAATAAAGTACAGGCGTTAGCAGCCTGGTAAAACACTAGCAATATATAAACAGTTAGATTAGATCAGATGGTGAAACTGGAGTGCCATTGGGTAGCTATAACTAATCCAACCCTGATGCTTTGACAGAAGAAATGTGAAATCATATATCGCATCTTAATTGCTTAATTTGATAACGTTAAACCTAAGGTCGAAATCACACTCTGCTGTTTATCAAGTAGCAGCATACGCCCCACTAATTGGATCGAGTAGTTCAAACCAAGCACGATGTAACCAAGCGAGAGTGCTTGAGAAATATCTGTCCTATAGAAAATATAAAACATACGGTCCAATATAGCAAATGCCAGGTCAAAACACACGTGTATATACTCAACAAAAATGTCAAGTCATATGAAGGTAGGCAAGAGATGGTGAAGAAAATGGAAACCGAACATCATAAGGGCTTACTTGAATAAATCGGTATCCGCTGCAACATGTATTGCAGTCTAGATTATGACGTACACCATCTGTGTGTTGGAACCGCATATATTGATGCAAAGGTGATTGTACCGAATATGTCCCGACAAGGACGATTCAAAGTATCTGGCAAATGAAACAAAAAAGACCAAGCGCTGTTAGCAAAAACACCCCATCAGTGTTTATGCTGTGTACATATACTTTTCCGAATCTCGAGTGTGACTACACACTGTGTAATGAAAAAAAAAATAGTTCGTTATAACCACACGTCATACTTAAACGGAGAAACAGCATAAATCCGGACGACAGTGATGATATAATGTAATCCGGTGTCAAAGCCTGCATAGAGCCCCGTAACTGACACCATTTTTCAGTGCATTTAAATCGGGATCAAGCCAGAAGTGGCAGGCAAGCAAACATCTCCTGTTTTGCCAAATGTATCAGATAAATGTAATACCGAAAAAGAGGAACAGGAGCCCAACATACTGCACTATGATACGACAGTGAGTGCACATATACGGGACAGAAATGGGCACAAATGCTTACCGCGTACGGGAGCTTTCATATGTTGTCCATAGCACAGGAGAAGGCAGTCTCTCGAAAAAAAATGGAAGAATGACTGTGAGAGGAAGTTACCGGCTCCATACATACTAAAAAGTATCACGATACCAGTTGCATGTGGAGGCACATCCAGAGTGAATAAAGGCGCCCGTATTGGAAGGGAGTGACTGTTCGCATGGCACTAATGTAAGCAGTATGAAGGTATACCCAACAAACCAAACAAATTAAATGTCGCAAACAAAAAGTGAAGAGACGGATAGCTCTACGAAGAAATAAGGATAACAACAAATTAATTTCAAATAACATCCTCAAAAGAGGAATTTGGAAAGAGGAATTTAGAACGCGAGGTCAAGTTGTTCATTAAGGCCAATTAAATGGCTTTTAGTAAGAAATATTAACCTCATCTCTTCCTTAATCAGGATATTTCTGCTTGTATTGTTGCCATTAGCAGTGCGTACTTTTTTCAAAACAGTCAATTTTAGGTCTTCACAATTGTGATTATTAGTCAAAAACTGTCCGACCATGGGAGCTAGGATGTTTTTGTTCCTAATACAGCTCTTATGTTCGGTAACTCTGATCTTTATTTTGCGTTCTGTTTGTCCAATATATAGTTTAGGGCAAGGACATCAGATGGCATATATCACTCCACTTGTATTGCAGTTGGTACAGCTATGCTGTTGCCAAGGTTTAGTCAAGCCTATGTCAACCATTGTAGTGCGTTTAGTGGATGAACAGCATTTGCAACTGCCACAGGGTGCATGGCCGCTAGGTCTCGCTAGGCCCCATTGTTCTGTTATGGTGAGCTGGGAAGTAGAATGGTGACTAATATCATTCCTATTCCTAATGACTAGTTCTTTTAGATTGCGTCCACGTTTGAACGCTCATCTAGGTACTGAGACCAGATTGTTACTTTTGGATAACAAGTGCCAGTTTTTGATTATGCTGACGATTTTGTGTGACAACGGATTGTAAGTACTGACAAAGGTGAAGCCTTCAGGATCAGATATAGAAGATTTTCGCTTGTGTTCAAGAAGGGCTTGTCGATGGTTGTTAGATGCCCTTTTGAAGGCGTTTTACAATTTGTCAAGGATACCCTCTTTGTATAAGATTATTACTCAAAATGTCAGCTTCCTCCTTGAAGACATCGATGTTGGTACTATTACGCTTCAACCTAAGAAATTGGCCGAAGGGAAGATTGTCACAAAGTGTTTTGGGATGAAAACTGTCGTATCTCAGAAGAGAATTCTTGTCTGTAGATTTATGGAATGGTTTCACTTCTAGCATATTGGTCGTGTTGTTAACTAGAATAGTGAGATCTAAGCAATTGATACTGTGTCTATCGTGATGAATCGTAAATTGTAAAAAAGGATTAATGCCATTCAGCCAATCGAAAGAAGCCAGTAGTTGTTGTTTGTCTCTGTGCCAAATCATGAGCACGTCATCGATATACCTTTTCCATAAGGTCTGGTGCTGGCGAAAGGTATTTGTTTGGCTATAAATGCTCTGTAATTCAACTGAATTGACATAAAGGTTAGCCAAGGTGGGTGCCACTGCCGAACCCATAGCTGTTCCATGGATCTGCTGAAAAAAATCGTTGTTGAATTTGAAATAATTCTCGTGAGGGCTAGTGAGGTACACCAAAGGATAAACGAATTGGGCGTGATACCAGATGTCCGTTTTGTCAACAATAATTCTTCGATCATATCTAAGGTGGATGATTGTGGAATTTTAGTGTACAGTGAAACGATATCTAAGGTGACCAAAATATCTTCACTGCTTTTGAACGGAAAATGTTGAATAAGATTAATAACACTGGTGGAATCTTGTATAAATGATTCCATCTCTGGCAATAACCTTTTAAAAAAGAATCGGCAAATTTCGCTAATGGTTCCAGTAGCGAATTCGTACCTGAAACTATCGGTCTTCCCGGAGGGTTGACCAAGGTCTTGAGGACTTTAGGTAGAATGTAGAATTCAGGAACTCTGGGATCTCTCTTAACCAGAAAGACTGCCTCTTTGTTGGTAATTCATTTCCTATCTCTTGCTTTCTCTACTTTGGTTGTAATTATGGCCTTTAAGCGAGTCGTAGGGTCATTACTCAAAAGCTTATAGAAGCTGGTGTCGGCCAGTTGTCTAGTGCATTCGGAGATGTAATCCACTCGATCAAGTAGAACAATGGCACCACCTTTATCGGCACTGCAAATTACAACTGATTTGTTGTTTTTAAGTCCACTGATGGCTGTACGTTGTGCATTTGAACAATTCTGAAAAGTACATGTCATCACTCTAGCGTCTAATTTATGTAGTTCAGATAAAACTCGCCGTTCAAAGACCACTGACTCGGAACTGTGACTCGAACTTGGAGGGCAGAAGGTAGAGGGGTTATGTAACCCACTACTGGCCGGTTCCATATCAAATGGATTATGCTTGAAGTATTGTTTCAGATGTATTTTTGGGAGGGCTCATCAGAAGTTATAATATTTCCATAAGAAGTCTTTGAATATTAGATGGACATTACAGACATGTTAAGTAGAGTGAAGCAACATGTTATCGTAATAGTTCTCATGTGTGATATGCTGCTATTTAGCAGGACATATGTGCTCCTTCAGTGGGAATTTCAAGGCAATATTACATTGTAAACTCACATCATTATGTTAAAAAATTATGTATGTTGCAATAACATAATGGTCAGGAACATGCTACAACTAAAGAGGGATTTCTGAATACAAATGTGTCAAGATGGCCTAACTAAATGTCCATAGCCTAGTGCTCTTCATGAGTGCAGAAACTGGAGGGGATTGAGGGGATCATCCCCCCCACAATTTTAAGCAGCGAGATACAATATTATTTATCTCCTCACAATCTGGAGCCAGGGCTGTTTATTTTTTTGATTGTGGAATAGGGCAGTCTTTTTAGAACTATCCCTTTCTTTTTGAAGTGCTTGAAATATAAACTGGCAATGCTTTCTTCCCTTGAAATGCTCGTTAAAGTCATTGTCCTGGCAGAGAAGGGCATGAATGGGTGCACAGCTGGATGCTGTCACAACACTTTCCACCTTCCTGCCAGAGGCTGCAGGGCAAATCCAAGTACTCAAAGACAAGCCGCAGAGCATATTTTCAAATGATAGTGAAAAGAATGAGCTTTAAGCCCACAAATATTTACTTTGTATGATTCAGAAGTATAAAGTATTGGTTCTTATAATTTATAGTAAAAGCACATTAAAGTTTTTCTAATAATATATTAACTTTCACTTTGGAATTAAAGTTTGCTTGTCAACACCATCCCCTCACCCCAGGCTGCATCAATTTATCTGTGGGAAAGGCAGAGTAGGGGGCATTATTGTAGCTCCAAATGTTTTCAGTTTGACCTGCCCGCCATTTACCTTTAAATTGTTGCATTCTAACCTAACAAGGTGAAAATTGCTCTTCAGTTAAACACATGGGAGTTCATTCTATTCCGGTACATACATTTCTGTCATTTCCACTGCAGAGTGCAAGCGGTTAGTGTAAAGAGACAGCACAGGTTTCTTCACAACTCTTCTTTGCACTCTGCAGTGCAAATATAGTAGAAACCGCCTGCCATGTACGCAAAGCAGACATATTGCAAAGGAAATCCTTGGTTTTACGCCAGCATGAAAATCACATGCTAGCATTAAACCAAGTTGTTTTTGAAGGGGGGAGTATAAAATGGAGGCAGAAACTGAACTCCCAATCTGTCCCTGTTCTGCAGTGTGTGAATGGAGGCATTAAGACTGGCGTAACATTGTTATCACTTTCTTTAACACCTTCATTTATGTTATTGGGGACTCGAAAATTAGCGCCACACTGGTTATTTTTTGCATGTGATGGGTCTGGAGAGGAGATCTTTGCTTTTGTATCAGCGGTATAAAAACATCAAACTTTAACTAAGAGGGTGCTCTAT
This sequence comes from Ambystoma mexicanum, assembly GCF_040938575.1. Lineage (NCBI taxonomy): Eukaryota > Metazoa > Chordata > Amphibia > Caudata > Ambystomatidae > Ambystoma > Ambystoma mexicanum. The sequence continues at coordinate 699,618,717 of NC_090930.1, forward strand.
TAGTAGTTAATGCGGAGAGTCAGGCTAGCAGTTGTCACTTTTAGACCTATGGTTAAGAAGAAGACTGACTTTTGCAAACCCTTTGGGACATAAGGGCTAGGTTAAACATGCAATATTTCCTCTGCATATCACACCACGGGTATAGAATAAAGGAACAGATAAAAGACAGATTGTTGATGCTTCTTATTCACAACCTGAACAAGAGCAGTCTTACCTCAGCTGATGCCCACCATAGAGCCACCTGCCAGACTGACCCAAATTCGACATAACCCAGCTTTGCTGCACTGCTCAACAACAACTGTAAATGCATTTTGTAACTATGTGTATGCTTTTGATGATATTGCATTACATTGTGTGATGAATCAGAAGTATTTGTCCCTGCTCCCCAAGGGGGAGCCACCCCCTTTGTGGCTAAGGAGGTGAGCCTGCCATCAAAAACACTCTGTCCTACTTCTATCTTGCTATAGGCAATGTAGAATCCAGCACGCCGTCTGAAGGAAAAGGGAACACCCCTGTAAGAGAAGAAACGCGTATGAAAGTGGGACAAGTAGAGAAGAAGGGAGGAGAGAAAATGGTGCACAGGCGAAACCCTCTGATGGCAGAACCCTGTGGAGAGGATGAGCAGAGTTGAACCACGGGACCAGCAAAACTGCTAGAAGGCGAGAACACCAAGCACAGACATCAGAGCCCTGGTGAAGAAGACAACAATGAATCTGTTATCAGTACGGAGTTCCAGGAACCGTCAGACATGGTGGCGTGACCATGGAAGTACGGCGGTGGGCTAGGCACCCGTCTAACAATGACAAAACCTGGAAGTCCAGGAGTGTTGACAGCTCCAATCTGACGTTGTTCACTGAACGTGGCAAGCTGTAGAGATGCCAGGATGGTACATGTGTGAAGCTTGGAAAGAAGAAGCGAGAAAGCAAACCAAGGTACCTGAGCGAATGCCAAGCCCAGTGAGGACATGCACAGTGAACAAACGTACAGGTGTGAACTTAAGAAGCGGGAGGCTGCCGGGGAAAGATGTAATAAAGAGAAGGGACTATGATTGTGATAAGAGCAATAATGGAACACTGAATTAGTATAATTTGAGATCTGAAGAACTATTCGAAAACCTGAAGAATAAGAATGATTGTTAATCATTAGGAAAGTGGAAACAAATATTCTAGGCGAGAGAGAGAGAAAGTTACAAGAGATAATTCCACAAGAGATAATTCCACAAGTGATAAATAATGAAGTTGGAAAGACCACTTAATGAGAAGCTGTTAACATTTTTATAAGCTAAAGTGCAGAGTGAACCAAAAAAGTAGAGAAATAGTGGATTTAAAAGATACCAAGAGTGCGGAACTCTCAAGCCAAAAAAAGCAAGGGAACAACATAAAATAAAATGAAGCTGTCTAAGAAAATATATCACAAAAAACAGTGATAAGTCATATTTTCAGAAAGACAAGATCTTTGAACAGTTGGGAGAAGAATAAAACCTGAGAAAAGTGTCATAAGAAATGGTCATAAGGAACAGATTTTCTAAAAAAGGGACATTTACATAGAACAAGAAATCCTAAGACAAATGACTAATGGAAGACAGCCAGAAGAGAAAACATTTTGGCCACTTTTAGTTGCTATTGTTAGTGGTAGGGTCAGGTAGATTTAGGACATTTCAGTTTGGACTTCAGGATGACAGACGAGTACCCTTAGTTTAATTTAGTTAGTTAGGGAATCCACCTATAGTGATAGTGTGAGATAGGCTTTTTTCCTTATTATGATATGCTTTATAATAAAAGGCCAGATGTATGATTGTCTGAAGGCATCCTACCTGCTTTGCCTGTTATCACTGCTTGAGGGAGCTGTTCCCTTATGCACACAACAATAAGACTTTTAAACAAAGACTTTTAAGTTCATCTTCCTGGCGAACAAAATATGTATTTCAACAATGATAACATACAATTAGCTGCAGAAAAGGACCAAGACAGGGATACCACTTTAATAACATACTTCAAATTGCATACACTAAGAAAATATATACATTTAAAAAAACATATAAACATAAGTTTATTTGATGAAGCACTATTTCTCTTACAAAACAAATTACTTATTTTTCAATGTACTCATGATTTATGTAATTATTAATTGTAATATGTCTTAGTGTGTATTATTACATCAATAATATTTTTCATGTACGTTTTTAACTTTATTTGACTTCCATTTACTTTGTTTTATGATCTCATGTCTACATCGCATCATGCTGCAACTGTATTGTATTACTCTGACATCCCTCAACATTATATACTTGAGTCCAAAAGCTGTAAGTGGAGTCCAAGAAGATGAGGAGAAGATAAAACAATTGGCTGTATGTACTATGTTGAATTTTCAACAGATTCTGTGAGATTTTGTTTGAGGTTACTATTCCTCCACATAAAAGGAGCAAGATCCTTTACACATGTTTTTCTATTAACATAAATTAAGTTAAATTACACCACATAATATATTTACACTCTGAAATGTCTTCCTTTACGCACCTTAGTCCATACACATGGGCTTTTACACTAATTTAAAGCAAAATAACATCAGCATGTCCACTATGTGTCTGACTGCTGCTGCCAACCCATCACTATTGACATATTGTTTGTAGTAAAACAGCTTAGTGGATTGATGCACCTGCTGCATCCCAGCAAAGCCAACTCAGAATTTGATCCTACTGTGTCCCATTAGGTGCGCATTACAACAGTGCGACAAACCTTCTGGATTGCGGCATGAAGCTCTAAAAGCAATACTTGTTTGAACCTTTTACTTTTATTTTTAACTTTGGCTGAAAGTTGGCAAAACAAAACTTCTATGAAAAGTGTGGGATAGACACTTACCTTTGTTTTTCATTTATTAGGTAAATTAAATGGAAATGTGTACTGAGATTTGTTCAACATTACATGACTTCCTTTAAATATAAAGCCTTGGCATGCACAATATATGCCCAAGTATGATTTGGTACTAAACATACACAACTTTACAGGGTATGCACAAACATATACATCTGCTAGCCCAACCCCTTAGACTCACAAATACTCACACCAAGCCTCCACCCACTACAGCACTGCATAGACACTACCCCACTGCACTACACACCCACACTGCCCAGCACTGCCTATACAGCCCACCGCACTGCATACCTACATCACACAGTATTGCACATACACACCCCACTTTACTGCACACCTACACTCCTCTATGCTGTGCTCACACCATTCCACTAATGTGCAGACATGCTCTGCACTCGCACCATCGCCACACTGCATGAAAGTATACAGCTTCATCACTGCTCTGTACAAACATCCCTGCACTGCTTACATGCACACTTCCCCCAACTCTGCTCTGCATGCACTGCCTCCGCACTTTAGTAGACTCACACTACCCAACACTACATGGATGCACACGGTATACTGTTCTTTTGCCGCAGGATTTTTCGTCGCTGGACTTTTCATCGCCGTTTTGTTATCGAAAAAAAATCATCGTTTTTTTTTTGGGGGGGTAAACATTAAATAAATATTTGTGGGAGAAAGGGAATAATTAAAAAAAAAAAAGGTGGGGTTTAGGGGGTTACCCCCCCCCAAAAAAAAAAAAATGTTGTTAAAAAAACCGCGATGAAAAGTCCCGCGTTTGCACGCGCACACACACACACACACACTCTCTTGAAGGCAGAAATGCACTCACACTGCCCGAGTACTGTACTGCACACACAGATCATACTCGGGACTCCATACGCTGTCCCCAGCACTGCATTGTACTGCACAGACACATAAAACCATGCATGATGCACGCACTGCCCCAGCACTGCACACACACTGCCCCAACACTTCTCTGCAGACTCACCACCCCCAGACACTGCACATGCACCCATAGAACTAAACGACACATAAGCATAATTCTTGCACTCCACTTCACATGGCCACCAGCACTGCACACACACTACACCACTGTGTACATGGTGACCCAAAAAGACACTCACACTGCCCCCATAACCACATATATACATCCAACAGAACCACACACATAAGGCCCAATACAGAATAGATCTGTGCATTGCTAACTGGGCAATCGGGTGTCTTGGCTTATGGTTCTCATGGTCATAATGGATCTTGCTTTTCTGCGATAACTACAAATAATGGAATATGACCTTAATGTGCTAGCTAGACATATTTGAATCTTCCATTTCTTATGATAACTTGGCATAGTGGCAACTAGTTGTTCTGCCTCTGTGGTAATAATGGAACCTGGAATACTAATTGGGTGTAATTGAATTGTGCTCTGATATACTAAATGGGCATAATATATCCTAGCACTTCTTTGCTAACTCAACATAATAGAATCTGGCACTGGCTCATAATTGGGCATCATGGAAACTGCCATTGCTATGATGATTGTGCATACCCTTGAATTTCAGAGTGAGTACCTGGGCTTTGGATGCTAATGGTGAGAACCTGGTGTATTGGTTATATTGATGGCAATACCTGGTAATGGTATGAGGACTTCTATTTTGATAACACAAACTTGAATTGGTGAGTGCCTGGGCTTTTGAAGCATTACATGGCATAGGGTAGCAACATATGGTTCATGGTGTGAGTACCAGAGCACATATTGCCCATACCTGACACATTGTGGTCATTTCTTGGCTTATAATGGAAATAGCTGGTCATTTGCATGAGCAGATAAAATGGTTATACAATGCATATACATCAGCCAACACTATTTGCTTAATCAGTGCTTGGTTCTAAATGAAGTATAAAGTTTTACAGCAGGAACAGTAATAGGCAAATGAGTAATTGGATTTTGATGCCTTTATTGGGATCATTATCTATGTATATCTTCCCCTCACCCCATCTCAAATACTCTTCAGTCCTGATCATCTTTTCCAAGCACTCTCGCTCTAATCTGTTAACTCTCCTCCTGTCCACTCCCTTTCCTATTTTCTACATGTTTTAATGTATTGTTTAAAGTGTGGACCTAACCCAAGTGCTTCGGAGTGCTGTCCTTCATTAACCCCAAATCTGACCTCCCAATCCCTTCCATTCCACTCTTCCACCAACTTGGAAGAGGTTTTACAATGATAGATAAATACACAGAAATGCAATATTTCCTCCTCTCTTGACATCAACGGATGCTTCCGACAGAAAGATCTTTCTTTGTACAGGTTGAGAAGCTACTGTGGATCCTCTTAACTGCTCTAGCTTCTTCCTGTGATGCTGACAGGCGTTTAAGTGCTTTGCAATGACTGCAAACTTGGCAATGGACATCTATGTTTCATAAAAGACTGAATGATGTTTCCAAGTGCAATGTACATAAAGATGTTGTGGATCCGGTCAATTTACAAACAGCAAAAAATGTGTACTGAGCAATGCAAAAAAAAGGTGTTTTTTAACAAACCTTTTTTACTTTGTGGTGTAGGAGTATTTGTATGTCAAATCCACTCTATGGGGTTTTATTTTTTGTTCTTGGTTCTTAGCTAAGACACTGCCAGACTTCGTACTATCATTTAGAGTTATGGACCATACATTTTGCATACAATTCAGTTCCTAAAACCTTTGTTCGATGTGAAGTCATCAGGTTTGAATACATTAAAAAGTAAATAAAATACATAGTATCAGACAATGAAAATATCCCAGCTAAAAGCTAATGTATTTCACTAAAAATGGCTGTTGCAGCAACGTAATGCTCTGGTTGTCATGAACAAATGAGCAAATGGGCACTACTATGCATAACAAATAGGAAGCCAGGAGAGAAATACTCACAGCCTGGGACCCAAGTTAATGAGCAGCCATCTTTTTCCTCAGCAACTATGCTCTGTGCAGATAACTGGCAACAGAGCATACCATTGAGGGGATAAGGCATTGAAACCAAAAATTCTAAGGCATGGCCCCATGTTTTGAAACCTGCCTCCGATAGATAATAAGGGTCTCAAATACAACCGCCTTAGCCGCTTCCTGGGCTAACAAAATACAAATAAATGTGTAACTGTCTCCTCGGAGGCACCACACAGAGGGCAACTGGCTAAATCTGAATCTTTCCATTTGGAAGTAAAAGCACCAATTGGCAGGATCTCCAATCTAAGCCTCATGTAAAGTGATCTTGCATATGCAGGTGTGACACAATAGAACTCTCATGCAACCTTGTGCTTGAAAACACATACATGGAATATTTGTTCAAATTGTGACTAACATTAAGCCATTTAAACAATAGAACCTGAGGTGGGGAGTCATTACTGGAAGGGTAATTCCCCTGGGGGGTTCAATGCCAGAGTAAAGTGAGGGCTTTAACATAGCCACAGGAGAATTGCACAACCAGTAATGCCCCCCCCCCATCCGAGGGTTCTGTTGCTGTTAGTACCCCGGCACATCATAACAGGGTACTAAAAGCAATCTTTCTCGAGATGAGAAATGGCGTTGAAGCTGTTTCTCAACTCGAGAAAAAAAAGAAAGAAATGTCCACCTGGGATCCGGGGGAAGGGACGACATGTAGTCCCTTCTCTCTTTACCTAGTGGCCATTACAAATATAGAAAAACAAAGTAAATACACAAAATGGCCTCCATGGAAACGGGCGAATGGACTACACATATTCCTTTCTCCCTTTCCATGGCACCCATTGAAAAAAGAATTAAAAAGTCAACAAAAAATATGGCCACCATGGAAGGGGCAGAAGGGACTACACGTAGTCTCATCTCCCTTACCATGTCAGACATTGAAAAAAGTAAAACAAATACGATGTCCACCATGGAAAGGGGAGAAGGGACTACACAAAATTCCTTTTCCCTTTCCAAGGCAGCCAGGAAGTGGACGTAACCCACCCAGCAAAGTCGTGTCGAGCTGGGTACGATCCAGTGAAGGCCAATTAGCTTCCTTGTTACAAGCTCATTGACCCTGATTGTACTGATATATGATAATACCTCTCTCACCCAGTAAATCACTCACAATAAAGAATACAGTGAAGAAATTGTTACTTCATAAATATGTCAGATTAAAATCTTTAAACATACTTATTTTTATCACAAAATGATATGAACAGCATTTCATCGAGTTTTGTAATGCCAATGTAAACAAAATGGCAATGTTATTTCACTCAGGAGGTAATATGCTAATTTAGTAACTAAGTGAGAATAAATACCTTATTATGGTTTTCAAAGCATTGTTCCATTATTATCTTCACTAATGATCCCAACCAAAGGTTGTAGGGATAGTCATATTTGGTATAGCCTCTGTAGAAAAATAAAACCTTCCAATTGAATTTAGAGCAGTGTATTCACCAACCCCCAGTAACAGAAGTTCAATGTCTCGCTGACATTCCGGGCCTTTGCATATACGCTTCCTCGAGGACAGGCCTCACACCCTCTTTCTATTATTTGCTCTCAGATGGTCCACAAAATATCTGATCACCAAAACTAGCCTCTAAAATCCCAGCATTGGCCATCAGATATGCCAAAACTCAGCCTCCCGAAAGTCCAAACACCAACTTCTCTCCCTTTTTTTTCTTTACTCCTGTCTCCCCTGCACCCTTTTCCTTTCTTACGCCCACATGTACATTATTCTTTACATTGCTCCAACCCCTTGAGCTCTATATGAGCTCTTCCCATATCGTGTGTTTTTTTTGGTAACTTTCCATCGCTCTTAATTCCATATGACTTTCAAAACAAATGTTCTTTAGCAGCAACAATCTTTCTAGGTCTGCCTGCGGAAATCTTAGATACAATTCTCCTGTTCCCCTTGTACTCTCTATTCATATGACCACTTGAGCTCTCTCTTTGTACTGAAGCATCTTGCTGTTTTCAAGGTTTACTTCCCACAGAACATTTCTTATTCATTCCCCCAACACGCCATCTAATGTTCTTTCACAGAGTCCTATAATTTTGCCTTCCTATACTTTGTATGCCACTTGAGCTTGCACAATCCCAGTTATGATTATGCACCTGCAGCTACAGCTTCCATGTTATTAGCTTGAATGGCTTCTGTAAACCTAACTCTACTACACTCTCCATCTAATTCTAATATGATGCTAATGCACTTGCAGCGTAGAATCTGTTTTGTATCTGAAATTCTCCAACAGAGGATGAACCACCAAAGACAGAGGGTGAAGGAGAGGAAAATAGCAGTGCAGTCGGGGAACGGCGATGGGGCTGAAGGGTCTAGAAGGAATTTCATGTTTATCCTATTTGTCATATTGTATGGATTTTATATAATTGTATTTCAGATGTATGCTGCGTTACACCTTTGGAATAATCCAGCGTATTCTATGTAGTATATGGGAACAAAATCGGAATGCAAGATGTGGAAAATAATACATTTTTATGGATTAGGTTATTATTTATGGATAGGAGAGAGATTTAATCAATAACCCAAATGGCCCAAACCACACTCTTAGTTCTACCTGTCAATCTTTTGTGACAGTGTCAATAATGCATGCATGTGAATGGTGTGAGTATATGTCTGTCTTGATCTCCTCTGACCATGTGTTATTGCCACTATTTTGGGTGAGCTTCCACCAGCAGTGCACCGTTAGTGCGCTTGGGCCCCAATAATGTGAGCTTCCCCTAGCAGTGGCATGCCAATGGAACAGAAATCACACTGTGTGTGTATTGTCCAGCTCTGCCACCTTAGTGAGATGGTACAAAAATTATATATAATGCCAATTCAAATATTCATTATAACAGCAAGAGCTAGACAAGACAAAGGTAAACCATATAAAATTAAATGTGTAGGTAGTCCAGTTAGCTGTGAATATGGTGGGCTAGCAAATACAGAAAAATGTACCGGATAATACATTTAGATTATAATGGATAAATAAGGAGGACATCAGAAAACATTTGAGGCAGAGACAATTGCTTAAAGCTCTTTAGAAATGTTATACTGAATAGATACCTTCGCAATATCAAACACCACCAGTCCACAAGTGTATTGTCATTGATATAAGCCTCCAAAGTTGTTTTGTTGGCATAGAGCCAGAAGGTACATTTTAATTACTTGGTTGTTGGACCCAAAATAGATTTTGCAAACAACCATAAGCTTCTCCCTAATGTATCCAATGGTACAGGATTATAGCAGTGCAGGAGCATAAGTCTGAACTGTATTTCCTGATTTGGAGGAGCCTCATCAACTAACTATTTGATGTGTTTATATAAGAAAAACAATATTTATTGTGACCCTCAAACATTCTTAACTTCCAACACAGATCCATTGAACAATATCAAAGCCTCCTCACTACAACATTGAGATCTTCCAAGAGATTATGAGAACTTTGTTTCCTTAAAATCCCTGATGCAAGATCTCTAATAACTGAAAGCTTGTTCTAGCAGAGCACAAATACCCTTTTCCAACACTTCCTTGATGAAAATCTGTTTACAAACAACTTCAAATATGGTGCCATAGATGAGAACTTCTCAACTCATTTGAAGTATAACTGTGTTTTTAAAACAGCCGTTATTTTGTGTTCTTTTTAAATCAGTCGAACAACACACATGACTATAGGGCTTTTAAGGTTCAGCCCTTAGCCCTACGGCCGTTGGGATTTGATTGGGTTGTATCTGTGGCAAAGTCCCCAAGATATCCCTTGTCCCCCCCCCCCAAAATTATGTATGTCTCCTATGCCCCTGCTCCCATTTATCCCCATTTGATCAAACATAACCGTCCAAACATATTCGTATATTTCCGCACCAATCCAGGGACAACCAACTTCTAATAAAGACATTTCCAAAGGGTTGGCCAACAGAAAAATCACAAACATAACATTCATGAGATTATAGCCTTCTTGTTACCCTAATCTGATAACAAAATGTCAAGGAGTAGCCAAAGCAAACAGTTCACAAACCTACTTTTCGAACACCATCACTAGTCCAATACAACAAAGTATACTTGCAAATGGTCTCGCTTGGGCTTACAACAGGTCGCTTCTGGATTTTGGAGTTAAGAGTACATAATACGTCCCTTGTAGCCCTTGGCTTCAGTATTCACAAAAATTCCCTCCCGGAGCTTGGTTTCAAGATTCACGACAGGTTCTTCCTTTACCCTGGGTCGGGTACCTTCCTCCATTATTCATTGTCCTTTTCAGGCAGTCATAATTGACTTAAACAAACATTGGGAAAATCCTGCCATTGACAATCATCACTCTTGTCAATGAATTCCAATTATTTCTGATAATAGAAAATAAAGTGCTCTAAGAGTCGCATAGAAACCAGAAGAAAAGTCCTTAAAGTGCAAAATATGATTTAATACGAAATTACTTCAATACAGAAAGGTATATATTTTTTGAGTTCATAAACCAGCTTTTTACATAAAGTGGATACAAAATATTGAAAAGAGATAGAGAAGACAAACAGAAAGAGACAAGGTATTCAAAAAATGTACATAAATCACAGAAGAACAACCATCATTTGCTAAACAATACAAAATGGGTTGGGCCTACAAGGCGGGGTACTCTGCAGGAGACAAATGCTACTGCAGATGGACTGCCAGGGTGTATAAAAAAGTACCCTGGTAGATTGATAGAGAGTATAGGCCTGGTAACTTAATAAACATGGCCTTGTTATCTGCAGATGATAGTTGTTTTTCTGTGATTTATGTACATTTTTTTAATACCTTGTCTCTATGAGCACTTTCTTTTCTATTATCAGAAATAATTGGAATTCAATGACAAGAGTGAGGATTTTCAATGGCAGGAGTTTCCCTATGTGTGTTTAAGACTATATTGAGCCCTATCTCATGTCAGCAGACAGAGGCTGCCCTATTGTTTGTAAAGTCTTAATTGACTTGCCCTTGTACCATTGGCCTAATTCCTGTGGTGCTGGCTTTTCAATTCCCCAAAGGGCTTGAGAGAGGCTGTTGTGCACTTGTGGTCATCTTTATTTATTTAATTTATTTTATTTTTGCATTTATGTAGTGCTCAGCCCCGGAGGTATCATGGGGCTGGTACAGAATAGGTAAGAACATACAGAAGAACAGTGAGCAGGTCATAAATATTTATTAAATATCCAAGTTTTCAGGAGTTTTCTGAAGGCAAGGTGTGATGTTTCATTTCAAATATGGCTGGGGAGAGTATTTCAGAGGGTGGATACAGTGACGCAGAAACTAGTGCCTCCAGCTCACTTAACATTGAATCTGGGTGTATTCAGCTCAAGGTTGGAGGAGGAGCGAAGGGGCCACATCACTGATTTTGCAGAAATGTGGGGGACAAGGTAGGAGTTGGCTTTCTGGTGCAAACATCAGTGCATAAAAGTCAAAGTTTTAAATTTGATAGGTAGTCAGTGTACGTTTCTTCTCCTGGCAGATACGTGGTCATAGGTTTTTAAGCCCAGTGCCGCTTGTACTGCCTTGTTTTGTAGGAGTTGTGATTTGGCAAGGTTCTTGGCGGACATGCCGGAAATAAAAATTACAATAATCGAGTGTACTGCGTAGAATGGCTCGTGAAAGAATCAGGAAGTTCTTTGAGAAGATTCATTTTGTGCTCAGGGTGTACGTTTAGCTGTGTAGGCAGTGGCAGAGGTGTAGGCAGTGGCAGAGGTGAGTGCATTGATATGGTGAGATATGTTAAGTTCAGCATTGAGGTAGACACCCAGCATATTCACATGCTTGGAGACCTGGATGGAGGTTCAGTCGATGGGGAATGAAGAATAAGAATGATCCAGGGAGCTTAAATGGTGAGGGGAGCTCATGAGGAGCAATTCAGTTTTCTCACCGTTCAGGCAAAGATTGTGGATGGCCATACAGTTCTGAATGACACTGTATGTCTGGTTAATCATTTTGACATCCTGGGCGTAGTTCCCTGATATCAGCAGCAAGACTTGGTTGTCATCAGCAATGTTTGTGTAAGGAAGCCCAAAGCATCAAGTTGCTCATAAAAGCCCTTTAATGGTAGTGATACAGAGGGCATGGGAAATGTAAGAGCCCTGAGGGACCCTGCATGGGAAAGGTAGAGAATTAGCAATGGCGGCACCGATAAAGACCCTCAAAGTGCGCTCTGGAAGGAAGGAAGTGATTCAACTAGCAGCCTCCTGGGAGAAGTGGAAGTTTGAATCAAGGTGCGGGCAAAGGATGTTGTGATCCACAAGGTCAAAAGCTGTGAGAGGTCGAGGAGGAGCAGCATGGCAATGTTGCCAGAGTTCCAGAAGCTGTTGAGTTGAATTTTGAGGTACAAGAGCACTGTTTCTGTACTGTGCTTTGTACAGAAGCCAGATTGTCTGGACCCAAGAAGCTAATGTTGTTGGATATAGATTTGGATCTGTTAATAGGAAATGTGACCAAGCATTTTGAGGGGGATGGGTACTGTAGTTATGGGCCCATAATTAGTGGGAAGGGTGGGGTCAAGGGATGGTTATTTAATGAGTGGTGAGACCCAGACTTATTTTATGGCGCTTACGGACATTATTGTAGGCAAAAGAGGCGTTAACAATGTCAGCTATAGCAGGTGCTAAGGTGGTAGTGCTGGAAGGAAAGCATGGTATCAAAGTAAGACAGAAACAAGTTACCACAGTTCAAGGGTGCTTATGGAACTTTATCAAGGGGGTGAGAAACACCTATCTAAACCTAAATTTACGATGGGAGCAAGCTACGATCATCAAATAATAATAATGCAATCCTAGTGGAGTCTCATCAAAATAAAAAGATCCTCTACTAAAACACCTATTGCCAATCCTTAACGTTAATTTACAAATAGTGTGAGGAAATTTTCATGAAAAAGAAAGAAGTGTTAACAAAATGATAAGTCAGAATGTTCAGGTCGTTGGCCTCCCTTCCCCATGTTTTCAGCACAGGACAAGGTGGTTCACTCGAGCATTGGACACTCTTGGGCATCTTCGACATGAGGAAACAGTTCTATTACAAGCATCAGGGACTCCTATTCCTAAATCTCTAAAGTAATCAAAAGTCACTTGATCCAGAGGGCCTGATGTATCAAACAAACAAAAACAGTTCCTTTACAAGTATTAAAGTAGGGCAATTCACTATTCACCCCAGATCCCCCATTAGCCGGGTTCACAACCCCTTCTGTATTACAATCTTTTCTCAGGTGATTCACGGTTCACCCCGGAACCCCCTCAGTCTGGCTGAGATCCCCTTTTCACAATTAGTCTCTGTCAGCCAGGCTCGGACCATGTACAATTTGTATATCTGTTCTTGGGTGACTCACGGTTCACCCCGGATCCGAATTTAAAGATATGGTTTCATGACCAATTCATGTAAATACCGAATTTTTAAAGCCTTGAAAACGAACATAGGCACGTGCCGGCTATGCACAACTATGCTATGAGCAAACATTGAAACAATACTATTAATAACTATCTTGGAATACTATACAAACAAGAGTCTAGATCAATAACGTAATAAAGAGAAGCGCAGTATCCAGTTAGCAACTCATTTCTACTTTTACTCCAAGAGGCTAGGGGGTTAGTTTTGCTTCCAAGGGTTTGCAGCTCTCTTATCGTTAAGAACTGAACACTTGAATAATCAATTCCCAAGTGGTTGTTTCATACTGTTAGCCCCCAACAATTTCTCTACCATCTAAAATGAAAGTTGTTCAGCAATGGCATTTGCCACTTCTCTAACTCACTTGAAAGTAGTGGAATCTATGGCCCTGTTTAGTTGCATGGCAAAGCATGTGCCGTTCGGTCCTGTGTCCCAAATCCCTGGTGCCAGCAAGGCATTTCTTACCCCTGCTGCAGGTTTCTGAGTGGACACTCTCGTCCACGATGCAGCTTTCAGAAGTCGTGTATAAGCTGAATTGCTGAACTTGTTGGGAGCTCTAGCAGTGCAATGCTTACGACGTTAGGAACTCTGTGCATAAGCAGCCTATTCCTCACTCGTTTGGGCACGCTGTCCAAATGGGTATATATGTCTTGTGATCTGCATTCTTTTTTTTATTAGGGTGAGAGAAGAGACACATGAAAAGTCACAGAACCTAATTGGCATTACTTGAACAGAGTGTTTATGCTGAATAACTAACAGAGCATACCTAAAATGTAAAACGTGGTCGTTCTTAGGTTCCCAAAATGCTCTTTGCTTTTATGCAAATCGCCTGGATTGGGTTCCCTAAAGAGATAGGGTGCTGCTTGCTTTGGGCTCTGGGTGCGCCCATCAGCCATGCCCACATAAGCCACTCTTCCCCCAGCAGGGGGGCCATTCCACGTGTACATTTTTAGAGGGAGCATAGGATGCTACGGGAGAGAGGAATCGATAGAAATGACTTGTGTAGAGTGGTCCCAAAGCACAACCTGGTCTGAAGCCTACACACACACATACCATTTAGGAATAAGAAATCTTCATTTCAACAATTAGGATATTTAAGATTTTTTAAAGACTGTTTTTAAAGTATTCCACTTCTGAAAATTCGACTTTAGATTATGACTGGGAGATGAGGGAGGGAGGGGAGTAATGCTGGAAGCTGACACCACCGTATAGTATGATCACGTTATTAAAAAAAACACATCTATTCATAAATATGATGGGGCTATAAAGGCAAAAAGGTGAGAGAAGAAAAAAGGGGGAATGAGGCAAGAAGAAGGCAGAAGGTCTGGGGAGGCAGGGAGAGAGGCAGGCGAGAGTGGCGAGACAAGAGGCAAACAGACTATGTGACTGGTTGAGCAGACAAGCATCATAGCAGTGTGAGGAGAGATGGGAAAGAAGAGAGGGGTGAGGGCGAAGGGAGTAAAACTGTCGTAAAAGAAGGAGGGAAAACAGTGTGTGGGGTGGGACAACTGGGCAAGAGAGCGCATTAAGAGGGTGAGGATATTGAAAAAATTCAGAAAGAAGGGCTCAACCCATAGGGAAAAATGACGGCACGCAAAGCATGAAGTTTGCAAACATTGTAAGGAAGTGACTGTGGGTAGCACACATCATGCAGGGTTCACAAGCCTCGAGCTGTGGGTGCCAGTAGAGGTATCTCTTACCTACCTGCCTTCGTCATGTTTAACCGGTCAGAGTAGCAGTTCTTCTGAGTGTTCCTGTCTTGGCAGTGTGATAAGCCTCACTCCCTGGCAGGTGTTACATGTCTCCCCTGTTGGGAGACATGGTATCTTCCCGGGTGTTGTCTTTGTCAGGTGGGTAAGCACGTGACCAAGTTAATAAAGAGAACGAGCCGCTTCCGGCTCGTCAGTCAGACCATCTTGGCTCCGTGGTGTGTGTGTTGTGTGAGCGCCAGGCTGGTGCCTCACCACGTGGGCTGGGCCCAAGGACGGGGCCCAGCTCCAGGACGGTGCCCCTGCCGGGCAACACCCTCTTTGTGTGTGCCCCTGGCCCTGTGAGGCGGGCCAGGGTGGCGACCCCGGCCTGGGTGCCCCCAGAGCCGGGGCCGCAGTAAACCGGTTGCCAGCCGGCCATGTGTGGAGCTCCGGTGTCCCCGGAGCGGGCGGCCAGAACCCCCTCCCCGAATCTAGCGGCGTGATCGCCGCACCAGAGGATGTCTGTCGGGTGCAACCCGACCCGAGTATGGGGCTGCCCCAACAATGGCGACGAGGGCTGGAGCCCTGCGTGTGAAGCGGCATCGGCCGCATGTGGAGGAGCGTCTGCCCCCACTGCCACCAGGAAGGAGGAAACTGTTTTCTCCCCTTCCCGAGGGCAGTGTGAGTGCCCCTCGGCATCGGCCGCACAGACAATGTGCGGAAAACATCGCCACACACAAGAGATGGATGCGGGACCATCTCCAACTGGGCCCTCTAAGCAGGGAAAGGGGCCACGCAAGCCCCAAAGAAGATATGGTGCGGGCCCATCTCCAACTGGGCCCGCGATGAGGAGGAAAGGAAGCTGTCTTCCCCCCCGCATCCCAGTGCAGGAGAGAAGTTTCTGCAGCGTCGGCCACAGAGGAGGTGCTGCCCCTCCCCCACCCACGAGCCACAGAGGGGAGGAGCGAACAAAGGAGTGTGGGCCCAACACCAACGGGGCCCGCGATGAGGAGGAGTGGCCGTCATCCTCCGCACGGGGGAGGATCTGCGGCGCGTGAGCCACTGCCCTCTCCCATCTGTGGGGAGAGGTGCATGCGGCCGTGGCCGCTACAATGAAAGGGGCGGCGTCGGCCGCAAAGAGATGCACGGTGCAGCGGGGTGAGCCTGTTTTTCCCCCCAGAAGAATTGGCTGCGGCGATGGGCGCCGCAAAGTAAAGTGAGGAGGGAGAGGTGTGCGGGCTGCGCCACAGTGAAGAACGCCAGGCTGCCCCTCCCCCAACATGGATGAGGACTCTGCTGCTACGGAGGAGGGAAGAGATAGGGGTGTGGCGTTGGCCGCATGTGAGGGAAGGTCTGCCTCACCGCCACCACCAGGAGGGAGGAGGCGGTTCCCCCCCTATTCCCTGTGGGGAGCGAGTGTGCTTGCGGCGTCAGCCGCAATGAGGAGGTGCGGCCCCGCCTGCGACCCGCAGTGAGAAGGAAGATGCGGGCAGTGAGGTGCGCCACAAAAGAAAAAAAAAAGGGGAACTGGAGGTGAGCTGCCCGCCCCTCCCCTGAGGGTAAATCAACGGGGTGGTGGCTGCCCCGCAATGAGGAGGCGCTGCCCCTCTCTTTTCTCCCCACCGAGAAGAGGGAAATGCGGGTGGCCGGGGCTGCAACAAGATGCCCAGCGGCCCCCAGCCACAACAAAGGAAGGCGGCATCAAGTGGCATTGAAGGCCATGATTGGCCGCCGGCCCCTGCAGCAACACGAGGGTGGGTGGCCCCAGGTACCGGCCGCCACAGTTCCCTTTTGACAGCCCTGGGAGGGGAGGAGAGGTGAGGTGAGTGGGTTGCCGCACTGCTATCAATACCGTGCAACAGTGAGCGGTATGCCATCCTCGAAGAAGGCAGAGGTGGCTCCCGGTCCTCCAAGGGGCGATCGTCTGGCTGCCATCACCATCCTGCCCTGAGGCGTGCCCTTTTCAGACTGTGGACTTGGCCGAGGTGGCCCCTGGGCCTCCCCAGGTGCGGCTTTGCCAGTTTTGTAACTTTGCTGTGACTGTCCTATACGAGTGCTGGTGAGGATGCAAGCTGGTTTCCGGCGCCTCCACGAGTATGGGATATGGACATCATAACTGACATCCCCCTGTAGACTGTGAGCCCGCAGACACAAATGTGCTTAAAATGGCCCAGTGAGTGGGCAATGTTGTGCGGTGCACACCTGTAGGGGTGGAGTGCTTTATGTTGTGCCAGTAGTTCTCAGTGGTGCATTTTAGTGACATGAGAGCCACTCACCCAGGTTAATAAAGGGTGTGTAAAGTAGTAGAGTGGCTCAAGTAGTAGTAGTGGTGGTTATGTTGGGACTTTGGGGTTTTTGCATTATTGTTATGAAAAAGGAGGAGTGTTACATGTCTCCCCTGTTGGGAGACATGGTATCTTCCCGGGTGTTGTCTTGGTCACGTGGGGAACCACGTGACCAAGTTAATAAAGAGAACGAGCCACTTCCGGCTCGTCAGTCAGACCATCTTGGCTCTGTGGTGTGTGTGTTGTGTGAGCGCCAGGCTGGCGCCTCACCACGTGTGCTGGGCCCAAGGACGGGGCCCAGCTCCAGGACGGCGCCCCTGCCGGGCAACGCCGTCCGGACGGTGACCCTGCCGGACAACACCTTCTTTGTGTGTGCCCCTGGCCCTGTGAGGTGGGCCAGGGTGGCGACCCCGGCCTGGGTGCCCACAGAGCCGGGGCCGCGGTAAGCCGGTTGCCAGCCGGCCATGTGTGGAGCTCCGGTGTCCCCGGAGTGGGTGGGCAGAACCCCCACCCCGAATCTAGAGGCGTGATCGCCGCACCAGAGGATGTCTGTATGGTGCAACCCGACCCGAGTATGGGGCTGCCCGGTGACCCGGAGCAGCCCCCAACAGCAGGGTACTGGTTACATGTGATGATGATCGTCACTCTAGCTGTGCACTCCTCCCATTTGATCACATTCCTGATGCCGGGGAGAGTGACCACCATGGACAGAATTAAAGGACTGTTGTGGTGCAGACGTCACTGAACAAAGGGATGGAGATGGCATTCGTTTGTGCATGGGTAGTAATGATGGATTAACAACAAGCAGTTGCCTACATACAGCACAACTGAGCACGGCTCTGCGACACTGCACCCACACAGCGTGATCATATATTAAAAGACAAAAATGAACGACAGACTAAAGAAAGATACAACATATGAAATGCCTGCTAAAAAGAAGAAAAAAGTAACATTACCATATAGCGCCCACCATTTTGGAAGTAAAAACTGCTGCCAAATTCAGCCCACACTACAAATGCAAAGAAAGAGTGCAAAAGGGGTGTGGCTTTGGGGGGGATGGGTGGTAATGGGTGGAGATTCATATAGGTTTCACCTATTTTTTTTTATTTTTTTATTTGATTTAGTTGAGAGAATTTCTATTTTTCAAATACAAAAGATGATTCATAATTCATAAACAAGAACAGAAAACAAACCAGATGAACATGGCTGGAAAACATACACATAAAATAAAATATGTTATTCAAAACAATAATGACACAAAAAAACCTTTACTTTAAAAATCAGTTACACAAAACTATTATATTTAAACAAATCTGACAAATGATGTTCAGGATAACACGAGACATGACTCATGTTTACCAAATTCAGTATAAAATGTGATAAATTACTAAGAAGAAGACTCATAAAGAATCCATGACACCCATAAATGGGTGGTGATGGATGGTCACATAACCAAACAACACCTAGAGACTATGTGCCCATCCTCATATGTAAATATCCATTTGAAAGCCTCATTGTCATCTCCACTCTGAACCTCATATTTCGTAAGTAAAAAAGTGTTTAAAAAAAGGGGGGTTTGGAGGGGTTTAGGGGGTACCCCCATTTAAAAACAATAAAAATAAAAAATAAACATTCCAAAAAAAATGTCACCAAAATTGTGTCGAGAAAATGGCATTCGAAAATATGCCATTAGAAAAAATCACTATAAACCTCCCTACACTTATCTTGATAGAAGTGAGATTTCAAATATTTACTCAGTTTATTCCTGTATACTCTTACTTAGAAACACAGACTCATCTACTATTCCATGCACGCTGAAACATTATCTGATTCCTGTACAAACGTATTTTAAATATACGCCAAATAGTTCCTTTGACGTACCTTGTACGTTAACACTTGTCAATAAGGATTGCTCGTATTGGGATCAGATACAAAGCCTTTTTCGTTATGGCCTTTATATGATATGATGTGATATGATATGATGTGGCATTTATAAAGCGCCTGTACGCACGTATTTTCTTCGTTTTTCATAATATTGTTTACGAGATCTATGATGCAATCATGCCCCCCAATGATCCACAATAGCATGTGTATGTGTTCATAGTTATAATTAGTGTAAGATATATATCTGTAAAAAAAAACATTTTTTTTTAGTGTCCCCTTTTCCTGTTCCCATATCATTCCTTTCCACCACCCTAGTTACATGCCAAACATTTTTATGAAGAAATGAAGGGATCCAAGATATTTGGCCACAAAATAGGTAAGGGCAATCCCTTAAAGTCCACCTCTTCATAGTTATTGGAATCAACAAAAATGAACAATTTGCATTTCAATGGAAACAGCAGATGAAGAGCAGGTATACCAGCCTTATGATAAATGCAGGAAACAGATCAGTAGCTGTGTGAAAAGCAACTCGTTCCACAGCATAAACACAGAGCACAGATGAATAGCCTCACCAAATATAAAAGTGCTCATGCATGGGTACAGAAGACAGACCGGAAGAAATAAGAACGTTTTACATTCCATAGCATAGACAGTGGATACAGATTACAAGCTACCAGAAAGATGTACATAGCAGAACTGTGAAAAAGATTTGAAGAGGGTTCTGGTTTTGGTTCCATGTCATTTCATTGCGGGATGTTTTTTTACGGGGGGGTTTACCGCAGATTTTTTATTTAAGCCACTCCTCACATTTTATTTTATTGTTTTTAATGTGTTTGCCTCAAACACCCACACTCACAACATATATTTGTCTAACCCCTCCTAAAAATTTGATGAGTTTTTTTCATTAAAAGAGTCGTGGTAAAACCCCCCGCAAAAAAACATCCAGGGATGAAAGGATGTCGTACCCTGGTTTTTAAGTGGTATTGCTGATATTGAGAAACCTGCACATGCAATATATCAAAGGTCACTATTAATATATATGAAGCAACATTGTAGAGCGCCTGGAGACTGCCCCTGGGTAGTAGTCGTGCATGGTATAAATCAACATAACTTAACATTATAGCCAGTTGAACTGTGAGTGAGGTTTTTTGAAAAGTACACATAAAACTAAATCACACTTAGGGAGGGGCTGATTATTTTGAAAATATTTAGGCACTGGCAAATGTGACAGGTTAATTTATGTGCATAGGATTACACATTTTAATTAAGAGGTTGAAGCTGGGCTTTGCACCTATTGTGCAATTTAGGTGCATGCCCAAACTGTGTTCCTGTTCTTATCATATAGCAAGGTGCACATATTTATTAGCGAATATTTGACTTTCATGATCTTAAAATATACACTGTTTTGTAGACCGTATTTGGAAAGTACGTAAATCACATAAAACCATAATAACCAATTTTCTCCATCATCGATGGAAGTATACAAGCACCAGCATACAAATTGATACAAGGCTAAACACTGAATCAGTGTGTTTCCATTGCTTTTTTTAATTGCTTTAAATGCACCCAACAGACAAACATGTGTCTTGCTATTCTTGAAGCGGAGATGAACATTTAAAATTTTGCAAAAAAGCATACTGTTTTTGTGACAAATAAGCAGACCTGAAAACATGCTTTCTACAGGCCTCCTATATCGGGTTAGCTCGTTTCTGTCTAGGACCCCTTTCCATGAAAAGGTCAACATAAACGAAAGAACAGGTGATAGCCTAACCCATTTTATCAGAATGTGAGAGGGCAGACATGTTCACAGAAGACCTCACAGTACAACAACGTGAAGTTTATCAGCCTCAGAGTTAGGCAAGACATCACCTTTAATAGCTGTTCAGCACTAATCTCTTTTCAACCTCAGTGGCTCTTAATTCTATTTATGTCCTTATTTGTGGGGTGCTCTTCCATGTCACAAGCAGCAGAAAGTGAACAGAAGAAGGTGGTGGGGGATGAGAGGCAGTGCAGCACAGATGGTACAATGGTGGGGTCCACAGCATTGAAAACAGGAGAAGCTAGGCAATCACGGAGACTCAAGTGCACACAAGGATGTAGACATCCAACCTTGGGATGCGGTGCACTTGCCTTGGTGGGCACAGGGTCATGGTCATTAAGGATTAGTGTAGAGATGGTTAATTAAGTACAGGATGAGCTAGGAATGGCCTCTCCTCTAGTAATGGATGTGGGGAAGTGCCAAAGACATATGTGCAGTATTGCCAGGTTCAGTTTAACAAGGAAAAAAAGATGAGGCGAGGCGCGCACACCAATTCCTGGCCAATATACTACCTAAAGAAAGAAAAAATATATAACTGGGTTAATTCCCAAAAGTGTCCAATTCACCGGGTTAGATCCCAATTGTAGCCAAAATATTCACAGGGTTGGATCCCTTCTTCTGCATTTGTGCTGCTGTTCTCCTCCTCCTAGCGCTTTCGTTTCCCAACACTCTTCAGGGAGGCTGTGTTGCCTTGCTTTTCAGATGAATCCAATTAAATTGTTAATGCAGTCTCTAAGAATTATGGGAGCTGTAGTGAAAAAATGTTGTTCAGTTCAGGTGACCAAAGAAAGACTCCCCTCCAGGAGCACACATCTTACCCTTAGCAGGGGGAGGGGGGAAAACCATAATTATGGTTCTACACTGTAGGGCAAAATATCCCTTGTGCTGCAGCCTCTGGAGTCCGGATCTCCACAAATTACATGTAAAAAAGATGAGACGAGGCGCGCACACCAATTCCTGGCCAATATACTACCTGAAGAAAGAAAATATATATAAATGGGTTAATTCCCAAAAGTGTCCAATTCACTGGGTTTGCAATTGACAGTGCTGAGATCCCGGCCTTGGTAGCCTTATACCCATTAGTTGCAGCCCACCCGACGCCGGCCTACACTGCAGTCCTGGGCCCATCTCGAGGCTGCCTCATCTCCACCACGGCGCCACAGCACGACGCTCTAAAACCATGAATCATTCCAGGTGCTGGGGGACAAAATATTCTGTCAAGTACGAGGTGAGGCCCATGCCTTGCCATTTCACCACTGCTACTGCCGTGGGCAGGCTGTGACTGGTGCCCTGTTCTGCCCCGGTCCAGCCATCTAACTCTCATGAGCCTGCACACAGCAGTAGCACCGTGACCATACCCCATTGCCGCCGCCGGCCTGTGGGTACCAGCGACACTTTTGCCCTTCTCGCCTGCTCTCACTGCCCAAGGTTGTATGGCACATGTGCCGGGTCTGATCGTGACAGCTAAACGGGCCCACACCTGATGCCTGATGAAAACCTTTGTTGCTGCAATTGAGGTACCAGCGTGACGCTCCACCTGCCTGCTTTCCACTCCCACCAGGCCCATGGACCCCCGCACACAAGACGCTCTGCTGCTGAGAGAGCGTTGAATAACCCGATACATTACGCCACGCTCTTGTTTCATTGCCTGCTGGACCCTCAACCGCATGGCCATGCTCTTGTTGCCCTGAACATAGCCCTCTATTAATCCTATGAAGGAGGTGATCCTCGGAGGTCCCCTGGGTCTGTCGCTGCTCCCACAGTCCACGCTGGGGTACACCAAGGATAACCGCATTCCAGCAGACACCTCTGGGCCGGTGCTGACTCACAATCATCCGCATGCATCGACCACCTCTGCCTATATGCCCCTGGCCACCCAGCAGTGAGCACATGCTTACCTGAACAATTTCTAACAGATCCCGGGGTACAAACACGGTCGGAGCCATGGACAAGTTCACCAAGGCCACACCAAGACCCGAACAGGTACAATCCTCAGCTAATCAGGACGAGGTAGAGATGCCAATGGATGCTCCGGCTCCCGACCTTACAAGTATGATGGAACCCATGTGCAAACATTTTGCATCATTTCATGAAAAACTGGATGACATAAATGCTAATGTGGCCTTACCCAGGTCCAAACTGGACCAACAGGGCACTGGAATCACCGAGGCTGAAACCAGAATTGGTGCCAACGAAGATTGAATTCAAGTGTTGCAAGACACAGTGACCACTCTAGCCCCAGATATGAAACTCGTCAAAACCAAATGCGATGACTTAGAGTCCAGATCCCGCAGGTATAACATTTGCATTATCAGAGTCCCAGAGAATGCACTTAAGGGACGAATGGAACAGGCAACTGAAAATCTGCTTAAAGAACTGCTCGATAACCCTGAACTGTCTCCCTACTTTGCTGTCGAGCGTGCCCACTGTGCACTGACCCCACGACCCAAGACTGGTGATTTCCCCACGCCTATCATTGCAAAGATCCTAAGTTATAGGGACAGAGACCACATACTCTGTCTTGCACGAGAGAAGGGGGAACTCAGGATGCACTCGCAGGTCATCAGCATCTTCCTGGACTTTTCCACAGGAGCGCAGCAGGAACATCGTAAATTCACTGGTGTCAAAAAACTGTTCACAGAGAGAAATATCGCCTATGCGGTACTATTCACAGCATGCCTCAAGTTCACCTTCAAGAATAAACTCTATTTCTTTATGATCCCGGATGAAGCTGTGATATTTATAGAAGCACACATCTTGCTCCACGACCCCTTGGTTGAACTTATGGAAAATGACTGAACAGAATGGCTGCTCTGTATGCATCAGCTTCCCACTCCTGAACTCAAATATCCTTTTGTTTCATTAGTTGTTTGCACCCTAAGTAGATTTGCCCCACTTGTCAAATTGTACATTGTATGTGTGGATGGGTTAGCCGCCCACACTGTGTCACCTCATTGAAAGACTCTCATAATCCCTATATCCATTAGCCAACATCAAACATGTGCTCATGTCTCCCTTCTGCCATATTCTGGGTCATGGGTATGGATTGGCAGGGCGAATGCCTCCTCTAATTTCTGCATCCTCAAGGCTTACTACTCTGCCTCTCAGGCCTCAGCATGCTGGGTGGGAGGTATGAACTGCCACAATGTAAATTAAGATGTGGTATTGACCATGCCTCCACTAAGCTGGTTACACGGCAGTGGCGCACCCCACTGCGGCTGCAATGGTTTTTCTTACGGTTGTCTTGTACACGAGCCCCTGTTGGGCCCATAACGTTTGTGGGCCAAGTTGGGGTGGCTCACTGGTATGGGGACATCAGACGCACTGCTTGTTGGGGAAAGGCAGTGAGGGTGGGCACGTTGCGTTAAGTTACAGAAAAAAAGGCAGCGCAGGAGATGAGGTGTGCATGGTGAGCAGACAACATGAGACATATGCTTTTACAACCCTATGCGCGCAAAGGCGTGGCAGCTGGGATGTCCCCTGAAATGGTGCCATGGCCATTCGAATAATGACATGGAATGTCCGGGGGATAGGTAACTTCACCAAGGCCCTCAGGATCACAGCATATGCATAAAGACACAGGGTGAAACTAATCCTCTTGCAGGAGACCCATGCCCTGAACCGCCTGGCATCATGTCTGGCACCGTCTTGGGGACCAAATAGGTTTTAAGCGACATACTCCACCCAGTCCAGGGGAGTGTTGCCATTGATTCAAAAATCTGTTAAATTTGTTCTGAAGAAAAGCCACATAGACTCTGAGGGCAGATATATCATCCTACATTTTATAATGGCAAACACAGAGTACTTGCTAGTGAACACATATGGCCCAAATGTTGATACTCCTGAATTTTATGACACTTTGGTTTCCCTAATCATAGGGGATATTGGGGTCCCAATAATCTGGGGAGGTGATATGAACTTGATACTAGAAAATGATCCAGATAGAACTGGCACAGCACCGCAGGCACTGTTTCGTTCAGCTAGGAGATTACATACACACATTGCTGCGCTTGGTGTGCGGGACGTCTGGAGGACTCTCCATCCACAAGTGCGAGAATATACATACTATTCCTCGGCGCACGATAGTTCGTCTAGGATAGACCTACTCTTGGCAACAGGCGGACTAATGGGTAAGGTGGTGGATGCCAAGATACTAGCCTGCACGCTAACAGACCACGCCTCAATGCTGATGGTGATGGAGCTTGGGTCTGTCCTGCCCCCCACCCCCGAGCTGCCTGGCGCTTCAAGTCAAACGCACTCCTGGACATAGTGTTTAAGGCAGAGATCCTCTCTGACATAAAAACCTTCTTTGAATGCAATGCTCAACAAGACACATCCAATGGGGTCCATTGGGAGGCCTTTAAAGTGTACATAGGGGGCATGGCTATGTCACGTGAAGCTGGGATACTAAAAGCCATAAGGAACGATATACGCCACTGCAAGTCCAATCTCAAGGACCTGGAATGTGACTGGGTGGCAGCATCTACGCCCTCTAAATTGGCACAAATCAAAGAGGAACTGGAGGTGTTTGAATCTCACAGGCAGCAGGAGATAAGATATTTCTCCCGCCCTTGCGCAGCGAAGAAATATGGTGAGGGTGACAGACAGGTCACTTGCTAGGCTGGTTCGGGTGGAGGGGGGCAGAACCCAGATTGAATGCATTAAGGATGCACATGGCGTCCATCAATGGTCAGACCAACAAATACTTGAAGTTTTCTCTCAATTCTACACCGACCCGTACATGCCTCTACAGGAACACAGTGTACAGGACACTCGCAAACTACTTGATCAAATTCTTATGACATATATATCCCAGGACACCAGGAACAGCTCAACATCCCACTCGCGCTGGAATAAATAGTCAAAACCATTACTGATCTCCCTAGAGGTAAGGCCCCCGGGCCAGATGGACACACATCAGAATTTTACCAGGAGCATGCGGCACTATTAGCACCAAGGCTGCTGGAGGTCTGGTCTGAGTCACTTTACAAATCCATCCTCCCCCCTTCTATGCGAAAAGCAATTATAACCGTCCTCCTTAAATCCGGCAAGCCTAGTGATGAATGTGGCTCCTATAGACCCCTCTCACTCATGAACGTCGACACTAAGATATTCGCCAAGGTAATAGCGAACAGATTTCTCCCGATTATGCCACACCTCGTCCACGAGGACCAGAGCAGCTTTGTTCCAGAGTGGTCGACAGCTCTCAACATCAGAAGGTACTTCAATGTTATCTCTCGGATAGATCAGGGTGCAGAGGTGGTGGCCGTCACACTAGAGGCACAAAAAGCCTCTGACATGGTCTCATGACAATACATGTGGGAGGTCCTAGAGAAGATGGTAGTAGGTCCATGCATGATGCAATACATTAAGCTTTTGTACACCTGCCCTTCAGCCAGAGTCCTGGTCAACTCCTTAACCTCGTTCCATTTTGCACTGCGCAGGGGCACCCGACAAAGCTGCCCATTCTCTCCCATTCTCTTTGCGCTGCTCATTGAGCCAATGGCGGACTATGTCAGGGAACGCCATTCCCGCAAAGGAATACACCTCAAGGATGCCCTTGAGGTAATATCATTTTATGCGGATGACGTGCTGATGTTAGAGACCTGTCCACTCACCTAGACCCCATCATACGGGATGTGACTAGGATAGCTACCTTCTCCGGCTTCACCATTAATTATTTGAAATCTGAGATACTCCCCCTCACCGGCACGACTCCAGGTGGTATTAGATATCTAGGAGTCCAAATAACACTATCCAGATCAACCCTGCTAACAGATAACTATACTGCGGCAGCACAGTACTTTGAGTTGAAAATAACGAGATAGCGATCCCTCCCACTCTCGCTAGCTGGGAAACTCTCCCTGGTCAAGATGATCCTGGTACCTAAACTTCTATACATCTTTGTCAATGTACCAATCTGGGAAACATTACTTTGACAACTTGCATAAGATGGGCGCCCAATTCTTGTGGCACGCCGATGCCGTCCATAAGTAATGGGAGCACATGACTCTACCTTATGAGAGAGAGGGCTTCACTGCGCCTGGCCTGTTCTTATATTGGGTCGCAGCACAAGCCCAGTTTGCCACATACTGGTACAAGAACCCCATGTCAAACTTGAATAACTTGCCACAGCTGAGGTAAACACCATGACATTGGTTCTCCAGCGCAAATATGAGGCAGATGCTCCAGCCGATCCTTTAGCATCCACATTGATAGTGTGGCACCGTCTTCTAGATTCTTCAACCCGAACCGTACACCTACTGCAAATGGCTCCCCATTTGGGAGTTCCCTGGGCTTGAACCTATGCATGATAAGGTCCTATGTTGGCACGGGCTCCAACTAGGGTACCGGGCTGTGACGGACCTATTGCCTGACGGGAAGTTTATTACCCCACAGACATGGCGCCCGGGTTCATTCCGGATCGGCATTGGAGATGTTGCAGTATTACAGGCTCTGGGACGCAATCCGTGCTAGGTGGTCATCATAACTGAACAAACCTCCAGATACACCCGAGCTACACTACATAGCCAACTCTAGTAATAGTCGGAGTTTGGTTTCATCACTATACCAAATACTTCTGGCGAAGTCTCAGGACTAACCCCCTATAGCGCGCAACGTGTGGGCTGGGGATCTTGGCCTAGAGATTACAGATGGCTTGCGGAAGAAAATGTACCTCCACACTCTCAAAGTGTCACTAAATTTCAGATTCAGATGCATGCAAAATAAACTATTAAACAGAGTATACTACACCCCACATAAACTGACCAGGTTCAATCGTAATAAGAAACACATCTGCCCCAGATGCCGCCCTGAGAGTGCAGATCATATGCATATGTTCTGGTCCTGCACTGCACTAAACACATTTTGGGGGGAGACCCTCAGTGCTCTTTCCGAGATCGTCAGGACTGACATTGACCCAGACCCGATGGGTGTGTTGTTTGAGGTGTGGAAGTGTGATGCAATTAAGAGAATGGCTAAGTTTGTGAATGTTAGCAATATGGTTGCCAAGAAATGTATTTTGCAATGTTGGAAACGCCTCTCACCAACCACCTTTATAATGTGGCGAAGAGCACTCACCTGGACAGAAACCTGCAAAGAGGAACATATCAATTCTCTCCAGGTGCATTCACGCCCCAAAAATGTATGGTCTGCCTTCTGGAGCTACCTCAACAAACAGGCTGAAGAGGAACCTGAACTACCCACATCGCCAACGGTGCATGTTTAACCTGAACCCACGTGCCACATAACTGGCCCTCATCCTATATACTTGCTATATGTATTGTCCGCAAATATGTAATGTAATGCGTACGTGTAATGGCTCGAGCCGAGCTCAGTGTGTGTAACTGCTGCTTTTCGCTTGCCTATAAAAAATAAAGGCTTAAAAGAAAATTAGATTGTGCATCATGCTGAACCCATTAACATTTCTTAATTCTTTCCCTTTTATTGATTCTTCAACAACATCTTAATATGTGTTATGTCTGCTAGTATTTAACCCTGCCCATGGGCTGCTTTATATCAGAGAAGGCTCAAGGTATATCACACCTTTTAGTCAGTTACTTTGCCTTTCTGCGGTATAATGGAGGCAATTACATGTTCTGTGACAGAGGAGGCACCCACTAGAGCGTAGCTCCCTGTCTTGAATAAGAGTGCAAGAGAAATAGCACAATGACATTTCTACCTTCCCACCTCTGCACCCCCAAACCTTCCCTATGTGCAAATCAAGCCATATTCAATAACAATTGCTTCACTGCTGGTTCAATTTGAACTAATCATACAGAACATTTCTGGAGGGACTCGTAAAGCCCTCATCAAGTGTTTATTAACAAATAGCAGGTGTACCCATGCTTTGCATGGTCATTCCTAGGTCTGAAGCATGTATGCTTGAAGTACCATACCCGTACGTGTACGGCTGAAGAATTTAAGTTTTGTACTGTTGAGTTGGCATGCATTCATCAACTTTCATGGGAAAATAAGTTCCTGTAATTGACATGAGAGATTTGCCATAATGTGATGGACAATGTCATTGCGGACACTATTGAAGAGATTTGCACCGTTTCCTCCCACCCGCATTACTACAAAAGCACTGTTTTGTGTCACCTGTATGACTTCAAAAGTGAGAGCCGCTAATGTCAGCTAGAATGCTGATAGTGTGGAAAGTTTAGGGGCAATGAGCTATTGAAGTTTTCATGAACTGCTGAACTTTAGGAGCAATTAACGTAGAACTATGCCAGAAATATGGTGCAAAGAGCCATATGGCAGAGGAAAGCATTGCAGACTGCTTAACAAATACAAATTAGAAAAATGAACATTTTATAATGTTTACATTTTTTTTCAGCAGACATCCCGTTAGTATGCAAACCTAATTTAATTGACATTTTGATGGACTGTAGGATGACTATATAGTCCAGTAAAATTGTTCTGTTTTGATGTTAGGGCCTCTATGAGTCAAAGGTTTGTTCAAGGAAGGGGCTTCTGTAAGTCTCGTGAGTCCTAGGGTGCCTGGCCCACACATGTATTTCGACCCCAACATACTGGACCTTTATGGGGATCTGCAGTGATGGGCTTGAGAGACAAAGCCTGTGTGAGTTATCATGCCAACATATGCAACATAACTTGTTGCATCCCATAAAACCTCATTTCCAATGGGAGATAGTACTACATTCCAGTAAATCCTTTCACATACTAATGTGTCATACACCACCTTGTATTAGAGGAATCTAAGTCTACTCGCTAGCCTACTGGCCAAAATATCTAAAAGGCAGTCAACGGCAATGCTGACAACACAATTCTATTTTGCCTTTCAGGAACAGAATATATCATCAGAAGTGAAGTAAAATATAATTTTGGCACCTGACAGAGAACAATAAGCCTAATATGCTGCAAGGTTGTCACTTTAGCCGTACCAAAAAAGGGCACATTTTCAGTTACATTTGGTTAAAATCATCTTGGCATTATAATTGCAACCAAATCCACGGATTCAAGTGTCAGGATCTTGGCATCCTGCCTGAAGAAGATGTTCTGAAAAAAAACGATGTGGCACAGTCCTCAGCGAGTTATGCTCCTCAATATTTCAAGTGTCCATCACCAATCCACAAACATCCATTATACATTCTGAAATAGACTCCATTCACAAACTCATTTCTGATCGAACAGAACCAGAATAGTGAATTATGGTCCTTTGTGAAATCTTGGCAAATCTGCATATGCATAGGCTGTGCTTGATTCTTATTTGCTTGTTCCATGATCCTGAACAGGACTCCTGCTTCAACACAACATGATTCATTGAAAAATTAAACATAAAATGTCCACAATCTGTTTCAGTCTTTGCAGTCTGGCCCTGCCTCAAATCATGCAAAGGGTACTGTCTAGAGGTAGACTCCTAATTGCCTGCAGCTGGATCAGCTGTCTGAACCGTCTGTTGCTTTCACATTTGAGCACCACACCTTGAAAAGCCCTCTGATGTTTTCCAATATAGTGTTCCAGCAAATGTCCCTCCTCTCAAATATTTTCCTCTAAAGCAGATCTTGATTCTGTTAATTTACCTATCCTACTTTGTTTCCAGATTGGGAGAGGCCTCTGCACTCCCTTCGAGCTTGAGGCCTGATTAGCAAACTCCTTGTTTTCCAGTCTGAAGCCTGGCTAGCGAACTTTGTTCCCAACTTGAAAGATTGGCTTGCACACTCCTTGTTCCCAGTTTGAGGGATGCACTTTCATATTTCTTGTTTCGTGCTGGTTACTTTTTGTTCCCCAGTATCTCATGACAAACTACTTTCACATTTCCAGTTTGTATGCAGTGTAGCATAATTATTTTCTTTGTTGCTTTTAGGAATACCTGAACTGCAGTGTCAAGATAACTTTGGAATAGTTTGCCTAGTATGATAAGACACATTAATAGAACACTTGCATCCAGAACTTCTTTTTTAACTGATTTGTTTTGTACACTGGAAGATCCCACCTGTTTGATTTGATGCAGTAGCATGTTTTCTCTGATCTCACTTGTTTATTCCCACTCCTGCTATAATCCCATCCCAAGATGCCACCAGGAGTATGATTTTGCTTTATAAATGATTGTGCTTTATAAAACTACCATATTCACTTCTCTCATTGTTGGGTGGTCGCTAGCTGCCCTGCCCTCTCTAGCTGCAGCCTCATTGTAACTGGAAGGCCTGCTGAGTGCTATTTGGGAAGTTAAGCCACATGGGCTTGATCATGCTCTGGATGTGTTGTCATTTAGCCATTCTGCCCTGGCAGATGACAGCCAGGCTCTTTCTTGGCATTCCTGAACGAGAAATCAAAAAGTGCATGGAGAGCTCCTTCTTCAATCACTGTTTTCCATTGAGCTCTTCTGTTTAAAGATGGCTGCACCCTTTCTCTTGAGTGTTGCCATGACGCCATGGTAGCATGCTTTTAATTCACTGCCACTCCTTTTTCCAGGCCTATTGGGAGCCGGAAGCGAGAGACGGCCCCCGACACGAAGGCCCACACAAAGTTCCCTGTCTGGCCCTGTCCGGAGCTGGAGGTAGCCCTCCCTTTGCCGCTGCTCCAGCAACTTTCTCCCAGCCCATGCTGCTTGAGGATCAAATGTACAGCACCCCTGCATTTCGGGACAATAGAAAATCTGCATGTGCATTGCACTGCTAAGCAGCCCAGATAATCTGCTCCTGGACCCAGAACCCCTTTCTGGTTCCTGCCTCCCTTTAGCCTGAGTGCAAACTATAACTTCTTCCTACTTGATATGTGTATCCGTCTTAATTCACATATTGTTCACTATCTGCTTCCTGTTAGTAACTAACTCAAACTTTCTCTTTAAGAGTGTCTTCAAATCTGTGCATCTTCCATTTTGTGGTGTGTTAGTGATTGTTGGTAAAATCGATTTAAGGTGTGCTTTTTAAATGTTTGCATCCTCCATTTTGTGCATTTTTCAGTGCTTGTTGGTATAAATCGAATTTTGGTGTGCTTTTTAAATCTTTGCATCCTCCATTTTGTAATGTTTTAAAGCGTTTTTGCAAATTCGAATTTAGGTGTGCCTTTTTAATTTGTACATCCTCCATTTTGTGCTGTTTTAGTGCTTTTTGGTCAAATCAAATGTGTGTGTGCTTTTTTTTTTATAAATGTGTGCGTCCTCCATTCTGCACTGTTTTTAGTGCTTTTTGGTAAATTCAAATTCAGGTGTGCTTTTTAAAATGTTTGCATCCTCCATGTTATGCTGTTTTTGTGCTTTGTGGTAAATTTGAATTTAGGTGTGCTTTGTATATCTGTGCCCTGATTGTCTTCCTGTGCACACCCCCTCCTCCGTGCCTGGCTGGCTGCTAGTCCACTTGGTGAGATCCAGTGCATTGTGCATCTTCCCTGCTTATCTCTCTCTCCCCCACTACTCCCATGGCACTCTCTGTCTCTCCTATGTATTTTAACTGCAATTTTATCACTTATCCTTCCTCTCTCACAAAGTCTGAAAGAGAAATGCTGAAAAAAGCTCTCCTGGATTGTAATCCAGGCCTACCTATCACTGCCTCTTACGTCAATTCCACTTCAAGGCAGACTATTATAGGCATTCTCTTCACTGTCCCCTCTCCTGACGTATGGATCCCCCATCAGGTCTCCATTCTTTCTCCTCCTCACCCATTAATGGTCACACTAGGTGGGTAGCACTCCTGATATACTTCTCATCCTCTTGGTATATCATTAACGCCTATCACAATGGCACTATCATGGCCCAAGGTACTCAACCTACTCTTCTCCTTTTCTGCCGGTGCATGCCTACTCTCATAAACTTCCTCCCTTCTCCTGCCACTCCTTCCTCCTCTCTTTTCTCCTCTCCACCAATACAGATGGGAGTACCACGCCCCTGCACCCCCTCCTCTGAAAATATTCAAAGGTGGTATCCAGCTTAACTTAGCTACACTGAGTGCTAGCTCTGCTGTCAAACATTACTCCCACATCTGTCTCCTTCTCAATGACTTTGACCTAGATGACCTCACTCTTCCCAAGACATGGTTCTAATGCCAGCTCTGTCACTGCTCTTGACACTCTTCTTCCTGTGGGCTCCAAAATCCTCTCCAAACCCAGACCTAACAGGTCTGGCGGTGGAGTGGACCAGATCTTCACTGAGTGGGTCCTTGCCTCCAACATACCTACTCAATTCTACTCCTCGTTTGAATGCCTCGCCTCTAAGCTGGGAGTCTCACCTAATCTCTCTCTCCCACCCTTGCCACTATCTGCAGGCCCCCTAGCCCTATCTCTTTCTTCCTCTCTGAGTGGGCCAACCTCGCCTCATGCCTCTCAACCTCTTCTTTCAAACTCCTCCTCCAGAGTGACTTCAACATCCACCTTGACTCCCATGAATCATCTACCTCTCAGTTCTGTGTCCTGTGGGACTCCCTCTCTATTCTCCCTTCCGGCCTGACCCACTTTGCCGGTCACACTCTGGACACCCTCATTTCTGACAACATCCCTATCTTTAATCCGATCACCACCCCTTTTTCTTGGTCTGTCCACTCTCTCCTCTTCTCCTGCTTGGGTCCCCTTGGCCCTCTATCCGAGCTGCCCCCAGCACTGAAAGCCTCCTTTTCTGTCATCTGACCTATGAAGTGAGTGTCAGTCGTTGCATTTGCCTCCACCTTCACGCCCCTACCGTTGACTCCCCCCCTGACTCTGTCCTTGCTAACCTGAACCTCTCAATCTCCACACCCTTGACATTATTGCCCCAGTCATGAGGATCCACCCAAAATCTGCCTTCAAAAACAATAGCTGGTACGACTCTGATCTGAATGCAAGTGCACAGTTGATGAATGGAAGTGGCAGACCTTGGGCTTGCCCTCTGACAAACTGGCCTGCTGCCTGCTTTAAAGGTAATATCGCTTCTCTATCTGCTCCAAGAAGTGGGCCCACATCCAAGCCCACATCTCCAGAGCCACTAACAACACGGCTGAACACGTCAAAATCTGCAAGAAAGAAGCCAATCCACCTCTCTCCTCCCTTCCCATGTTTTCTGCACAGCTTTGGCCTCCCACTTCATATCAAAAATCCAGGATATCTTGTCCTCACTCTCCTCCACTCCCATCTCCACTTCCACGCATGCCCCCCTGCCTCCTTTGGCTCCCCTCTGTCCTCGTTCCACCCCTTTCACTCTCCCCATAGCACCAGATGAGGTTTCTAGAGTCATCCACTCTATGAAGGTCTCCGCCAAACAGGTGCTCCCCTGCTCCTCTAGAACCATTAAGGACAACATCTCCTCTATCGTCCCAGCTCTTGCTGACTTCTGTAACCACTAATTTTCCACTGGCTCTTTCCCTCTATCCCTCAAGCACCCCCTTGTGCACCCTCTCTTTAAAAAATGGTCTGCGGATCCCTCCTGCCTGGATAACTACCACCCTTTTGCCTCTACCTCTCTTTTTGGGCAAACACTTGGAGAAGCTGGTCATCCCCCAACTGGCCCTCCACACTGACCTTCTTGATTGCCTTCGTGACCATCACTCTGGATTCCGGGCATCCGGAGGCATGGAAACTGCTCTCCTGAACACCCATGAAACTATGCTTGCAGATCTCGACTCCAACTCTCCTGCTGTTCTCATTCTCCTTGATCTCTTCTTTTCTTGCGACATGGTCAACCATTCCATCCTCCTAAAACTACTCTGTGACACCTTCTGCATCACTGACCGGGCACTGCATTTGCTGACCTCTTTTCTCACTAATCACCCTTCACAGTTGTAATTGGGCCTTTTCTCCTACACCATCTCACTCTCTACCTGTGGCATCCACCATAGCTCTATCCCATCGCCTTGCCTATTCAACATCTATCTTGCCCCTCTTGCTCACCTGATTTCCACCTTTTCTCCTCATTTCCAGTGTTATGCCGATAACACACAACTTTCCTTCAAACTTCCCTCTGCTACCTCCTCTTCTTCCGCTCTTATCCCTGAATGTCTGTCCAACATTCAGGCATGGTGTGCAGCTAATAATCTCTACCTTAACGGCAGTAAAATGCAGTTCTTTCTAATTGGGACACCTGCAACCTCTTTTCCTCGCATCCTCTGGCCACCCTCTTTGGGCCCTCTACTCCCACCATCATGGGTAGCCAAAAACCTCAGGGTCCTCTTCGACTCCTCTCTCTACTTCATCCCTCACATCATGGACCATACTAAGAAGTCCCACTTCAGCTCCAGCTCCTCAAAAGGCATTCTTCCTTTCCTCAACTTCCCCCAAAAACTCAATGTCTCCAGAGCTCTGGTCCTCTACAGGCTGGACTACTGCAACAGCCTCTTTCTCAATGTCCCTCTTTGCTCCCTACACCCTCTCCAGCTAATCCAGAATAATGCTGAAAGACTACTTATGGTCTCAAGCCCATGGACCATACTGTATCCCTCCAGCCCTAAAATCTCTCTACTAATTCCCGGCGGATGCAAGGGTCAAATTCAAGACCACTTGCACCATCCACAGGGCCATCTGGGGCCTGGGACCACGCCATCTCCAACTTTCCCTCCCTAAATACTGCCCTGCTACAGCCCTAGGCTCCTCTAATTCCAACTCTTTGACTGTCAAACACTTCTCCAAGCAGAGAGTGAGGGGTAGGGCTCTCTCCTTGGCTGGTGCCTCCCTTTAGAACAGCCTCCCTGCCCTTCTCGGACTTGAGCTGGACCTATTCGAGTTCTGGAAACTGCTCAAAACTGTGCTCTCCTCTGTCTCTTCCCCTCTTTCCCTTCCCTGCTAATCACCCCACTGTCGCTGTGACTGGTGGCCTGATCGTCATGAATCTCACTGGATTCCAGGCCCTTCTTCCCAGTCGATATAAGCCCCCCCGACCCCCTCACTGCACTGCCCTGTGGACCCATGCTTGGCAGCTCTGCATTCCACCTTCGGGAGTTACCATCATTTGCACTTAGCCTGAGGTTCTCCTCCGGTGCTCCCCTTAGCACTTCCCTCCTGGGCCCCCCACCAGCACTTACCCACTCCTCTGCCCCCCCTTCCCTCCATATCTCCTGCACTTCTCCTCACTGCACTTTAACGTCTAAATGCCACAAGGCCTAGTAGGACCATGACTGTATTTCACTTTTTTTGCCATTGTTATTTTTTCCCTGCTCCCTTCCCCTTTAGCCTTGTGGCACTTTGAGACGCTATTCGGCAGTATAAAGTACCTAACAAATGCTCAATAACATAAAATAAAATAGAACCATAAAATATAATGTATTAATAGCCTTCTGCTTTCCCTTGACTGCTGCAAATTACTTGTTCTATGATAGATTGATGTATATTTCTTTTTCATGTCATGCATTTGTGTCAGTGGCAAAGTGTTGTATAAGGTTCACTTTTCAATAGGTGTCTGAATGTGTTTCTTTCTTGTTCTTTTCTTTCCACCTGTATATTTGCCTCTTTGTGTCCTGTATTTCCACCCTCTGACTAGGTTTCCATTGTACCAGTCACTGACTCCAAGATCCATCCCAGCTTTTCCTCAGTACTCTTGTCACAGGTTCTCTGTCAGATGTCTCCTGCATAATTAGACCTTGTCAATCTATGCTCTCTTGTGATTGGTATATGTTTCACTGAGCTGCCTGTCCTTTACCAAGGATGCCCGTGAGTAGGCACTTTATAGCACTTTGCACACACAGACAATCTTATTATACTTTCCCCAGACGCATGCTGGATCACTGTGAAAGAGCAAGTACAAGGTGGTCACATGCACACATCCAACAACCTATCCCTTCTTTCATGGTGGTTCGCCTTACATGCTCATCATTATTTGCATTTCACTTGCTCGATTGCCTTTTGCCTATGCTCTAAGTGTCTGTGTGTCTCCTTTGTTGTGTGTTGTTTACACTGCGGGTTCCAGTCCCACACCCCGGTCCGGCTCTTTTCTCAGTCCGGTCTGCGTCTGTTGCCCAATCTTGTTATATCATCCTGCCCAACTGCCTTACTGCTCAGCCAGTAGTGACGTTAGTATAGTACATGTTAAACTGTCACGCCTCCTGAATACCTTTGTTAAAGCCCTCTGTCAAGGCCTCTCTCACCGAGTTTCACACTATGGGTTCTGACAGCAAGTCAATTCATAGCCAAACCTTTAGTGTTTACCCTTTCTAATATTCTTGTATTGTGCTGTTGCGTTTACAGTTCTGGGATGTATTTATAGCCCCGGGTAACCGGGTAAGCATTTGGTCCTCTGCCACATAGTGCAATAAATGTCTTCTCGAAGGTCTAATTCAGGGGGCTTATGTACGTCATGCTGCACTCAATACTTTGAACGTTTTTATGTTGTCTTAAACAACCAGTGGTGCTTGAGACAAGCCATAACATTTTGAAACGAGGCATTCTAGAGAGTGACACCTATTATTGGTCACCAGGTAAAGCACGCTCTGTTGTAACACGTCCAATAGAACATGATTGCTGTGCACACTCTTTAATTGATGCTTCCCTGCTTCACCGACAGGAATGTTATATCCGCTGCTCCATTGTTGGCCTGTCATATACTCGGATATGATAGTTGAATACAATAATACTTTGAAAAGCATACACTGTTCAGCTGAAAGCTGGTTCCGAAAATTGCTATGGGAGGAAAAGTACCCCTGCATGTTCATCAGATACAGACGACATATCCTTTGCCTTTATATACATGTGTGCATTTAAACAATGTAGATGATAGGATGTGAAGGCAATATTTAAAAAGTTGATTTTAGTATTTTTAGTTAGAAAAACGTCAGTTATTCTGCTAGGGAGATTGCTCATAGCCCTCTGGTGATGGGTGGGAAACCATGAATCCGAAAGCTAAAGAAGAGTAATAACAACATATTGCGCAAACTCTCTCCATTGGCAGATAT
Organism: Ambystoma mexicanum; assembly: GCF_040938575.1. Classification (NCBI taxonomy): domain Eukaryota; kingdom Metazoa; phylum Chordata; class Amphibia; order Caudata; family Ambystomatidae; genus Ambystoma; species Ambystoma mexicanum. The sequence continues at coordinate 699,656,413 of NC_090930.1, forward strand.
AGCAGAGCAGACTTGGTTTCACTCACCAGGGGGGAGAAGATTGGTTGCCAGGTACAGTTAGACCCAATAGATAACCCATGAAATAGCATTAGACAGGTAAACTGAATACAATACTATTACATAGTTACACACAGTCACCCGACGTTGAAATACGTGTTTTGGTTTGGACAAGACACACATTAAAAAGAGGGCCTTAGGCAAGACACTTCCCACTCAAAAATGTAATTGAATGCTTATTCCAGGTGATAAATCCTGTATATTATATTTCTAAGTGATCGGGAGGAAAGGGTTTGCTGAACAGAGAGGTAAATACTTACAAATATCCTAGACTCACCATGCCAGGACATGGGCTGTACAATTGTTCCACATAGAGTTCAAAACTTTATAGGGCGCATACATTTAAGAGGTGATGTAAGGCACTTATAACGCAGTACAAAGAGAAAGTGAACATCTTAAAACAAATTTAAACTTCCAGAGGGTCATCCACAAAAAGAGTAAAATTAGGTGTAAGGCATTGGCCCTAGCAAGGTTCCAGTGTACCGCTTGTTACACTCAGAAATACAGTTCCAAAAATGGCAACAAAGTGTAGTTTCGTTTTTATATTTAATTTCCTAATAAATCATTGGTTCCTTCTAAAGTCTGTTTTTGCAAGTGAACTCCTGGCACTCAAATGGATTCCTGGAAAACAATCAAAATCCAGGCAAATACATATTTTCAGATAGGTTGTAGCATTTGTACAACACACCAATAGGACAGATTCCATGGCAACACACAGTTATACTGGTTAAATCCAGGTAGTTACCAGTTGTACCTCACGAGTTCAGAGAAGGAAGCAACCAACACCAGGGGGGCCCCGTGTTAAGTTCTCCAGATTCAGTCTTGAGACCAAGAAAGCTGTAGAAATATGGGTACCAAGCAGGATTAGGATCTGTAGGAGGATTAGGAAAATCCAGGAAGGATTTCCAGCAGCCTTAAGAACTAATTGGGACAAGGACAAAGGAATCAGGGTCAAGCCAATAAGCCCAAACTATGACCTTTAGAGTTAGGGTCGAGGTTGGCTCTAGGCGTGGAGGCAGCCTGTGCTAAGCTCCGCTATTGTTGAGTCTATTAAGTTGATCTGGTGTTGCAAGATCAAAGGAGTAGTAAGGGTTTAGCCAGTACCCCAGGTTGTTAGGTAGAGAATGGAAGTTTTCTCCTGGTTATCTTGCTTCAATAGTTTGAATAATCTTGTTGACACTTTGTTAGTGCGATACAAGTTTTGCTTTTATTGGTAATGGTGTTGGATTGTTTCTCACATTAGCCTGAGCCGCAACGGACCGGAACAACTGCATCAAACAGGGCCCAACAGGAGCCACCAACTTAGTACCAGGACCCCACAGGGGGCTCAAGAACTTTGACAATAGCCTTGATAAAGACCCTTCGGGTCGAAACACGTGTCGGCTGACAAACAAAGTGCACAATTGCCCTGAGTGTAATTTACGCTTATCATTGTAATGTGAGAAACAATTCAACACCATTACCAATAAAAGCGAAAATTGTATCGCACTAACAAAGTGTCAACAAGATTATTCAAACTACTGAAGCAAGATAACCCGGAGAAAACCTCCATTAGGTATATGACCTTTAGAGGCAGCACCTCATCTTCACAGCAATTCCCCCTACATTTCAGGTAAGTATATCTCTGATGAATGTACCAGGCCATCTCTACATAATCAAAGTCACAAAAGTGCACCAAGAAGACAAACAAGTCTTTGGCAGCCCACCAATGAGTCTGGCCTTAAAAAACACTAAACACTAAAGTCCATACACATCATGTGTGTATTGGGCATGTATGGGGCATACGTTCATGCCGACCAGTTTGAACCACTCTCGAGAATGGAAGGGTGGGTGCAGAATGATCGCACATCAGCAAAAAAGAACATTTGAGGCTTGCCTCAGAGTTGACATGGACAGAGATTGCCCAAAACAAAATGGCCTCGCGTAGGACTGAAACAATACATTAGCATCACAATGGCTACCCAAATGGTAAATTGTACCAATAACACCATAAAATGACGGCACCCATGCTAAAGCCAAAACTAAATTACAGCTGCCACAAGCATACCCCAACCACATATGTAGGGAGACAGACTACTCCTCAGACAAATAAAATGGGCTTAAATAACACCCCATTCACCCACTAGGCCAGCATATCATAGTGTACAGTGGTAGGTGGTCTTCAGTGATATTTGCACCAGAAAACAAAACAGAAAAGTCAGGAAACCAGGAGATCGATCAAAAAGAAAGCAAAATCTGGGAGCCACAAAGTGGGTCCAAGGAATCTAAAAAAATTTAATTTGGTCCTAGCATATTCCCTTAATAACAGTTGAATTGGTGTTAAGGCTATAAAACAAAACAGAAGTTACCAGTTACAGCAACAATCCATTCATTAATCCAGACTGCTTTTTACAAAGCTCATGACCTTGTCCTTTCCACCAAAGTTAATGTGCGCATTTCTAGGGTTTTGCGATGATATTTCTTTCTAAACATACCATGGTACTGTGTAAGATTTTGAATTAAATGTAAATATGAGCCCTATTTCAGAAAGAGGAGGTGCAGAGGAGTTAGCACCTGTTATTTGTTTTACCTTATTCACAAACTGTACAGCTGAAACAAATCTGGACATTCTTAGAGCTTTTCCCTTATGTCCTTAAGTGAATCCTTCAGATATTTCCCATTTGCATGCAGTTGCTTCTGTCTAATTTTGACTTTGATTCTATTTATCAAGGCAAATCTGTAACACATTGCTTAGAATGGCTCTGTCATATCTAAGCCAATTGGAACTCAAAAGTGATCCGCGGGCTCCTGTGAATCTTTGAGTGAGATTTGTGCAGGTTTACGGGTGCCCACAGATTTTTCATCCAGCCCAAACTGGCTCAAACCTCCTTCAGAGCCTTACATCTGCAAGGAAGCTCAGCAGACATGTGGGCATGTTTGTTCTGATTCTAGGGAAACAAACACATACACAACAAGACTTGAAAGGCTGCAGGAAGGAAATCAACATTAAGGGGAAAGAACAGGGGTGGCGGTCTGGATAGTGGAGTTAGCAAGAAGAAATTGAATCATGTGCAATTGTGAATGTTATCTCAATAGGTCAGACATTAAGCTCTACAGTAAGATATCTCTTTATGTTAATGCACTTACTGCAGAACTTTATTTGCAACCTACAGGTCCCAGGGTTGAATGTGGATAAGAACAAAAAACATGTAATCCTTCTGACGTGGATACATGAGTAAAGCTTAAGTATGTAATTGCAGTATTTCATGTAAGATCAGCAGTCAGTCACACATCAGGAATTCCTTGATCTCCTTTTCATCATTCAGATGTTGATATATTGAGTATTATTTAGTTTTGTATAGGGAATATAGGAAATCCATACATGCATGAACTTTCATCCTGCTGGGTTTGCTTTCATGAGGACTAGTCATGATGCAGACTTTTATTTCGGTGATATTGCAAAGCTATGATTGTTGTACAATACGTACTATTTCTCTATAGTAAGGGGCTGAATCTGATGCAAATGATGAGATGTGCTAACACTTCTCAGCAGTTGCACCAAAATAAAATGTTACAAATTCAGAATAGGATTCACTAATCCAACCCTCAGAATCTGGGCAGGTTGTTGGGAAAGAGGATCCTGGGATGCTTTCCACCTAATATCGGAATTTAGCCAGAGTTATTATCCATTTGTTGCATTATTTATGCAGTCATCAAAGTAAGTATTCCACCATTGCCTGACACCCTGGCATTGTTTGCTTACCATATTTTCATAGATTTTTGGTTTCAATTGGCAGGTTTACAAAAGGGCTCATGTGTGATGGGTGGTGGTGTTCTGTGGGAGGGTCACATGAGGGGGAGAGCAGGTCAGGAGGAATGGGAAACCCCCGTGTTTAACTTCCTCCGTGACACCAACCGTCTAATGGCATATTGTAAAACAGAAGAAATAAGAAAACCTAACTTTGTCATTAGGGACTTCAAGTCCCATTATTCCCTAAATTCTGGGACGAACAAGAGGACCAAAGAGGTACAACGTTGCTGTAATGGTCAGCCTGTGAATGCAGATTATCCACACCTGAGCGAGACAGAGAGGCTTAAAAGACCCTGCAGGTGCAGGCCAGGAAGAAAGGAGTGAAAAGCAGAAGCCGCGTGGTTCGTGCAGGCAAAAGCTGGAGGAGATAGAAGACGCCAGGACAACTATTCAGAAGACACCAACTGCCGATCCAGAGAGGGTCTGTGCCTCCCGAAACCTGAAATGCTGAGATCTTCCAATGGAAGGATACAAGAGGGAAGCTTGCCCTCTGGAGTTGTGTCCGGCAGAGGCTGAGTAGTGGGAAGTGAAAGTGATGGAAGTTTTCCTTTCCGGGAGGCTATCTGCAGTGGCTGGCAGGGATCTGAGGGCCTTGAGGCTGTCTCCGGTGGCTGGATTGCACCAGAGGGCCTCAGGAGCAAAGGTAGCTCTAGGAGAAGGTGGCACTGGTGAAGGTAGACTAAAGAAGCAGCATTCCAGGTCGTGTGGAGCCACATAAGCAGAAGTCCTACATGCAGTGAAGGCATCGGAAGCGCACGCCTTGCCGGGTGATTTCACAGGCAGGTAATGACCGAGGAGTACTCTGTACCCACTTGCTTATTGAAGGCAGGTGTTCAGTGAGTAAGCAACACTTGTGTATGAATGAAAGCAGTTTTGAAAGTAATTTTGAGTATCAACCTATTGAAAAGCAGCAGAAGCAGCACTCGCAGATGAGCGAAAGAGGTTCCCAAAGTAATTTTTGAATACCAAAATGTTGAAAAGCAGTGAAAGTTATATATAACCAAACTAAATGACTGTAACTTTAAACGTGTGAGTCTGTGGAAACCCCAGCTACCCGATGGGGCAATATGGTTAAGAATTAAGAGTTAAGAATTAAGACCTAAAAGCATCAACCAAGCAATATAAACTAGCATCAAGGCAAATACCATCCAATCAGATATTGCCAAAGGCAGAAAGGGGCTAAGGAAAGGTCCATAAGTTGTGAAACCTGTTGTCCACCATATGCTAAAAGCTGGTACAAACTCACAAGGGAGAAGCTGAATAAGACCCTATTTTTGGCAGTATTTGGTTACTTGTGCAGTGAGGAAACAAGATTGTAAAAAAGGCTGCCCTTCTGGAAAATGATATTCCGAGGGCTAGGAGCAATATTTACAGGAGAATATAAAAGAGCACCAATGTAAGTCTTGTTTTTCCCTGAAGAGTTGCTAAATGTCTTGGAGCTGCAAACTGTTGAATACTATGAAGCTGTTGTGAATCTTTTGTCAGTTGATCTTGACCACAAAAGCACTTGTTGTGGGGAAAAGCTGTTCGGGCAGGATGGTAAACACCAGATGGCAAATCTTTGGAACAGTAGGCCTGGTATGGGTGTAAAACAGTTGAAAGTTGAAGAAGTGCTACAAAGTGGTCCTGACAAAGACAATTTATGTTGTTTGAGTTGCTGAAATAACTGTATAAAGCTTTTACAAAAAAGTTGTATTTCTTTAGAATTTATCAGTTGTGCCAAATCATCCTGAACAAGACAATTATTGTTTCTATTGATGAATTGGGAAACATGTCTTTTTCTAAAGAGGATAAACTGTATACTTATTAAACGAAGAGAAAAGCCTTCATTTTTCTTTGTTGAATCACTGGAGTGTTGGAACTTTCTATTGACAAGTTGAAGTTGCATAGAATATGTTGGAACTTAGTTACAAACCAGGATTCCTTTCTTTTCTTTTCTTGAACTGTGAAGCAGAATCCAACATAAATCTGAGGAAGTGGACTTTACCCAGGTTATCAGGAGAGACTGTGGTTATATTACAAAGTCAACATTTTTGTTTTGAACTGCCATGCATATCCTTGTGTATTTATTGTATGTATAAGTGTGAGGGACAGATATCCTTTGTTAGAGTGTTAGAGTTTTAGGCAGGGAAATTCTTGTCAGGGTAGGGATAGTGAGGAGTTTAGCCAACCTTGTAATTTAATGAAAAAGCATTTGTTGAGAAAACGTTACCAAGTTGCCCACCTTACATTTCTGATCCCTCACAGACACTGTATCACATTCCGAGATCTCGTATCCAACTTTGGAAACATTCACCCTGGTGACAGATGTGGCAAAGTCGCTTGTGTGGGGCCACAAGTTGGGCACCCGAATACTCAGATGGTGAGGTCTGCCACATGCTCTATGATGCAGGCCTTGATGGTGTATACATACAAATTCAAGAACCTCCATCCCATCCCTACACACATATGCTATGCCCCTCAGCAAAGACCCCACCACCCCACCTATGGCACTCAAGTTGGAGTGCATTAAAGGCTGTTCATGCGCCCATGCTCAGAGGGCTCTGTGGGATACATGATAAACCGAACAGATACTTTAGATCATTAGGTCACCTATGCATGTGCAAACTTGAATTTTTGAGTAACATTGTGAGCCGTCTACATGCACAGGAATCTCACAGTTACTGTAAAGAAGGGAATCCCTCAGGAAGAGACACCCAGTCATTGCATGCCTCTGCAGTGCGGTCATGGTGTCTGAAAGCCATGGGGTAAGGGCCACCTGACTCCTAGATCATGGCTCTCTTGGTACATGGTGTTGCAAATCCACCGGTGAAAAAAATTAATGCACATAGGGAACATCTCTACTCCCAAGTCACACCTAGCTGCTGCAGGTTTCCTATTCACAAGCCCATTGACAGAGTATAAAAGGGAGAGCAACCATGACGTAAGTGTGTTGAAAAGGAAGAGACATGAGCAGAGAGATGCAGAGGAGAGAGGCATCAGAGGATTGCAGAGAGAGAGATGGAGGTGTTGGGAGGGCAGCAGGAGGAGGAACAACATCTACAGTAATAAAAGAGAGGATGAAGCAGGAAAGGGTAAAGGGAAAATGGAGATCAAAAAGAGGAATAAGCACTCATGAGAGGAGAGGAAGAGGAACATAAAGAAAGGGGGCAATGCGAGGGAAAGTGCATGGTGGGGGGTGAAGAGGAAGAGAATTGCAGGAGAGGACACACACTGAGAAAGAAGTAGAGGTCCATAAAGAGGAGAGTGTTGAAAACTATTTAAGACCTGAGCTAGAAATATGTTATTTGTCTGTTGAGGAGGACTAGATCAGGAGCTAGAAATAAATCCTCTATCAGAGACTAGGGAAGCTCTCTCTAGTGCATCCCTAAGCCAAAGGGGCTGCAAGTCAAGAAGAGAGCAACATTCAAATACACTGTGCTCCAATTGCTCCAAACCTGAATGAACCATGACTGCCATCAGATGATCCAAAGGTAGTGGTAACTGATAGCTGAGTCCAGGAGCTCCAATGGGCAACTATATCGCCCCTAGCATCCTCCATGAAAGACCCAAAGCTGAGGAAGAAGTGTTTGGGACACTATAAAATCGTAGAGAATTTGAGAGACTATTACACTCACCTAAGAAGTTGCTCCTGTGCTATGTGCTGAGATGGAGAGGGAAGGACTGCCATGGTCTTAATGGAAGCAAAGGACGCAGTAGAACCTCAACATGTGCTTACATAGACTCTGTTTCTATTTATTCTGTTTTAACTAGCTCTTATTTTTTGTGAAGGAAAATATAGAGTCTAGAAAGTTCAAAACTGGTATTCTAGCTACCTTCTTAACCCCCGGTCATTACACATACCAATACATCACTAAAATGAAAATCTCATACGCTTCCTTGCTCACCCAATTGGATTATAGAGATTGAGAGTCATTCTAGTATTTTACTTGAAAATTATCTAGCACACAAATAACACTTCTACAATTGGTATTTGCTTTCCACTGACCTGATTAATGCTTTCCCACCATCATGGTAGTATTGGTATTTGTAATACCATAACTGATGGAGGACAACCCCAAAAGTCTGGTACCGCCAGTGTACTTCCAGCATAATGTATGTTTCAAAGGAATGTGTCCTCCCACGTACTCCTCAGCTTTGATAGTCGATATCCAGCTTCAGCTGCTTTGGAAAAGAAATTCACCAGAGGGCGCTGTGCATCGATGCAGTCGACTCAATGTCCCTCGAGGGCGTTCGTCTTGAGGGTGATGTCATCGAATGTATACATAGCATGCGCAGCACCAGTAGGCTTCAGTTCCAATTTTCCGAGTAAGCATATGCTTCGATAACTACGGCACGCTTCTATTGTTCATCGTAGACACCTACTAACCCGAAGACTGGGTTTAAGAAGTGTCAGGACTGTGGTTCCAAGATGTCGATAGCCAACCTACATTGAGTATGCTTGTGATGTCTCAGTGTGGAACACAAGTCCTTGGCCTGCTCGAAATGCCAGTCAATGACCGGAAAATCTGTGAAGGATCAAAGGGGAAATTGGGGGTAGGTAGAAACCCCAAAAAATCCCCATTGACTACGTAGTTGAACAAACCTTCTTAGGACGATGGGAGAGGTGACTCTCCTTGAAGGAAGAAGGTGAAAAGGTCCAGGTCGAGGAGTGGCTCCCACCATTCCTCAATGTCGTCGAGGAAGTTGAAGAGGCACCAGAGGTTGCCTACTTTGACTTCTTCTTCGGACTCCTCTCGTGAGAGAGCTATTTCCTGTCCCACAAAGGCCTCCATGCCTGTCGAATGAGAAGCATTTCAGTTTGAAATGCTAAAGATGTTTGAGAAACAAAAACCCTGAGCAAGCCATGCTCCTACCATGCCGTTTAAAGCCGGTAAGGAAAGGGCTCAAACCAGATGTTGTGCACCCTCGAGCCCAGGACGAAGGTAAGATCCACATCGAGAGCCATCGAGGCCTTAACTCGATGAGAAATCATTGAAAGTTCCTTCGAGCTTTAAATCGAACAATAAGTCGTGATCAAGGTAATTGACACCATCAAGGCCATCGATGCCACTCCGCCTTTGAAGCCAGCTGTGCCCTCAATGCCTACAATGCCATTGACGCCAGCTGTACCATCGAGGACAGCTGCACCTTCGATGCTGGCTACGCCATCGGCACCAGCCACGCCATTGACACCAATGAGGCTATCAAAGCTTTAGTAAAAATATTGATTACTGCTCGAACATCAAGCTCAACATTTTTGAAGCCTTTGATGCCCATCCTAGATAAGACTTATACTCCTTTACCTAGAAAGGATTATTCCAAATCACTAACCTCAATTTATAAGGAAAATTAGCAATCGGATAACGATGTGCCATTTGGACTACAATATGGTACACCAAATGTCCCTCATAGTCAAGGCTAAAAGATCTTTATGACAACTTGCAAACAGCCACTGGAGTGGACACATCACCAGAGCTAGAATATGTTAAACCTGACTCTGGTGAACATGCAGATGCATCATATAGACAATTGATGTCTAAGGTTGTAGATTACTTGGGATGGAGTAGACCTATCCTCTCCTTCGAGCAAGGTGATCTAACAGACATCCTTGCTAAGGGTCTGCAAATGGATCCCCTTTTACCATTTCATATTGCACTTTAAAAAAGGCTGTTTGCCAATTGAGAGATGCCAGAGTCAAGTCCAGTAGTAACAAAATAACTTGACTAGAAAATACAGAGCTTCTAGTAGTGACCCCAACAACTTGTCAAAACACCCCATACCCAGTAACTTTGGTGGTGCAGGCAACTTACCCTACCATCCCTCAGATAGGGATGACAAGAGAGTAGATGGGCAAGGAAAGTATTTTCTGCAGGGAGTCAGCCAACTCAACATGTGCCTTAGGTACATTTTCATGCACTCTATGGGACTGTATTTCCATGGTGGCTGAGCATATTCCCAAGGGGGAGGAAAGAGACTGATTCTTGGTTATTGTTAGAGACTGCATAGAAGCCATGTGCAAGTTTCTTCAGTCGGGTCTGGATTCTGCTGACAGCATCAACAGAGCCATGCCAACAAGCACCGTAATACACAGATTTGCGTGGTTGAGGAATGAATGTGCAATCCAGACATCTTTTTGGCAGCAAGGCTGACGGCAGCAGCCACATATTTATGTGTCGCTATTAGGCAGCCTCAGCCCTTTCGACCCAGTGGACAGCCTTGGAGGAGTAGATCTTTTTGCAACTACTCCTCAGTTGGAAGAGCGAGAGGAATGGCTGCTCAAAGAGACCCAAGAACGATTTCCTCTGGGTGGACGAGGGAGAGGTGTAAAACCAGTTCAAGCAGGTGTTTCCTTACCAACAGCCACTGCATCAGCCACCTCAAAACCTCTCTGAAGTCTTGAGTCATGAAATACCAGTGGGAGGCAGACAGTCTCAGCATTTTAAATAATGTCAAGACATTACTTTGAATCTTGGGCATTGGAAACCATAGCCCAAGGTACTGCCTTCCCCTCATTCAGAGACCTCAGAACCATCCACCGGGGAGTCATTCTTTGAGAGTTCCAGAGCCACACTTTGTGCAGGAAATGTTGACCCTGCTGGAGAAAGGTGCTATAGAACCAGTGCCTGTAGAGGAGAGGAACAAAGGATGGTACTCTCCATATTTCCTAACACCCAAGAAGGACGGAGCACTGAGCCCCATCTTTGACTTGAGATACTTGAACAAGTTCCTCAGGAAGGACAAGTTGAAGATGGTCACTCTTTCTCGGATTCTTCAGGCCCTCCAACTCCAGGATTGGATGGTGTCATTGGACCTTCAGGGTGCTTATTTTCATGTGCCAATCCATCTCAAGCACAGAAAGTACCTGAGGTTCGCCGTAGGTGGTTCTCATTATCAGGTTCGACTTCTGCCTTTTGGGCTGACATCCACCTAAGGGTTTTCACCAAACTAATGACGTTGGTGGCAGCGAGTCTCTGGAGCTGGGGGTATCACGTCCACCCATACCTGAACGATGGCTGATCAGGACGCATTCTCCTGAACCAGCACTGGATCTTTTCAACGTCACCTGCCCCTCTCTTCACAGACTGGGCTTCTACCTCAATTACAAGAAGTCCCATATGACACCATCTCAAAAGCTCCAATTCATCTGGCCGTACTAGATACATCTTTGGCAAAGAGCTTGCCACCCGAATTGAGGGCTCAAGACATTCTAAAGATGGTATCCAAGTTTCAGAGTGGCCAGCCTCTTCCGGCCTTGGACTTTTTGAGGTTGCTCTGCCTCATGACATCCTGCATTTTTCTGGTGCTAGTGGTTTGCCTGACAATGAGATCCCTTCAATGGGCTCTCAGAACTCAATGGTCTCAATTCTCGGGCAACATGTCATACCGACTTCAGGTTCCAAACAGGGTCGCACAGGATATCATGTGGTGGGCCTGCAAGTAAAACATTCGGAAGGGAGAACCTTTTTGGCAACCATGGCCGGAGATAACAGTAGTGACGGATGCCTCACTGACTGGGTGGGGAGCCCACACCAACGATCTGACAATCAGCTGCCGTTGGTCTCCATTGGAGTCCAAACTACACTTCAATCGTTTGTAGCAGAGAGCAATTAGACTAGTGCTCAAGGCTTTTTTGCCCTCTGCACGGGCAAATAATGCCCTGATAATGATGGACAACACAGTGTCCATGTACTACATCAACAAGAGAGGAGGTGTAAGATCACTACCACTGTACAGAGAGGCAATGCAGCTCTGGTACTGGGAAATTCAAGAAGAAATATCCCTATTGACAGTTCACCTAGCCGGAGAGGAGAACAGAGTGGTGGTCGCTTTCAGAAGCTGAGCACAGTCTCCCACGAGTGGGAGCTAGGAAGTCCTTCGAAAGATCTTCACCTTTTGGGGAACCCCTCAAAAGGATCTGTTCACGAGCAGTGTCAACCAGAGATGCGAACAGTGCTGCTCCAAGGAATTTCCTCCAGCAGCAGCTCTGGGATGTGTGTTCGAGGTGGACTGGAAGTTTTTACTCCCGTACGTGTTTCCTCCAGTCCCCGTCATTCCTGACAGGATCAGGAGGTTGAGCAAGTTCATGAAACACATGATCGTAATTGCACCAGAAGGGGCCAGGAGGACGTGGTACCCAGACCTTCTGGACATGTCCATCTGTCCTCCAATATGTCGTCCACAAAAAGTTGACCTTCTCTCGCAAGAGGAGGCTTGGGTTCTCCATCCATAGGTCAAGACTCTGAGCCTTCAGTCATGGTTTCTGAGAGGCTGAGCGACAAGAATTTCGACCTCCCGGATGACTGACATAATGTAGATTTTGCTTTTGGCCAGAAAGCCAGCAATGAAGTCCTGTACCGTTGGAACAGATTCTGCAGCTGGTGTAAGGAAAATAATGTAGACCGTTTACTATGCAAAACACCCAGACAATCAGACAATCTGGGGCTCCAGGTTGGAACAATTCAAGGCTATTTGGTGGCGCGATCCATTTTTAAGCGCTCATCTGAGGAATCTTCATATTTTAAGATCCCACTGGTAACACAATTTCTGAAAGGGCTCACCAATGTGTTCCTCCATCTCCTTTCCAGGTTTCAGTTTACAATCTTTATCTGGTGTGAACATTTTATAATTCTGACAAGTCCGCACTATGAGTTATCTATCTTTTTAAAATTATTCTCTGGTCGAAAAGGGGTGTGGCTTCCCACATCACATGCTGGAATAACTGGTTTATCCACTTCCCCCAAGCCAGCTTGTTCACAGAGGCACAGCTGCCCCCCAGTTTCTCCCAAGAGGAAGCTATTTTACGACGCCCCCAATATAACATTTGCCTGAGTCAAGGAAGTTGAATTGTTCTGTCCCTTCCAGTTCCCAGATCCCCTCCCTTAATTCAATCAGAGAGGTGTCAACTCCTTTTGGCAAGGGGCAGCAGGATGCAGCTAGGCCTGGGAAGAGTGGCTGAGCAGGTTTCAACTCCTGTCGGGGGTAGTTGTCAGGCAGAATCCAGTTTCATTAAGCCAGGTTTCAGCTAAATGTCACTTTTTGTTCCCAGTTTTCTACATTCAAATCAAACTGACAATTTTTACACATGCAGCTAGAATGCTGATTCTAAGTTCAAAACTATGACATTTCAACAGTTACAAACTTTGTGACACTCAAAAGTAGGTCCCTCATTTAATTTAAACATTTTGATTTTAGTGGTTTTCAGTTCAGTTTAACTTAAGATGCTGACCTCCACAGCTCAGCCAGTTTTGTTATGAACATGGTTTTGGGCTCTTTTTCTTTCCAGATTTTGTATGTACACAAAACTTCATTCTGCCAAATGTCTGCTGGTATTCAGTGAGATTTTTGAATATCCTGCAATGTTTGAAAATAGGCATTTTGAGCTTTCATTCAGAGAAACCAAGGTGATTTCAAAGGGCTTTTTAAGCTAACAGGCACTGCTGTTTTTCCTTTGGCACACATTCCACTCATGGCACCCCTGGCCCATTACGCTCGCACTGGTGGGTGGAAGGTTAGGCGACCATTTTGGTGTGCGCACAAACTGCGCGGTTCTCCGATTCTGGCGTGAATGTGGGCGTCGATAGCTCATCCCCACATCCACCCAGTCTATTGATTTAGTTTGTTCTGGGATAGAATAATGGGCGGCGACAGCTCATCCCCACATCTACCCAGTCTATTGATTCAACATGGGTCAAAACCCTTGACAAATCCCCCCGCCCGACTGCGCTTTGATTCAAGTCGAGGGGAAGTCGGGTGCAAAGGAGGTTTTGAGCCCTTGCGCTGGTATGTCTCCATTATCTTCTTCCAATTCTGTGGATGGCACAGTTCAGCATCTTTTCCTCCACCCAGTTGGATCGATCGGTTCTCCTCGCCGGTTCTGATGGGAATATTAGGCGGTACCCCGGGCCCCTCGGGTCTCTGCTCCCGGTCCCCGGATCGTCCTCCTTGGCCAGTCTCCAGGTTTTCTTTCTCCTAGGACGACAAAGGAAAGCGGCAATACCTATTTGTAGACATTTCTTCCCCACCATTGATATAGTGGGGTGGCATATGCATTTTATAGTCAAAACATTTGCGTTCTTATTTTAACAAAAACAAGATACAATTATAAGACATTTTTTTTTTTTTGTTCAAATCATAATATTTTAGAGACTATATGTGGGATATTTTAGGGTTGGAATTGAATTACTCTGGAGCGGTCCCCTCTGGTATTGCAGAGGACTCCTCCAGTTGTTGCAGAGTGTGCCTGGGATGGCAACACTTTAGCTGATTTATATGTACCCACTTGTCTTCCTCCTCTGCCGAACTGCCTTTGGGGATGCGGTTCTTGAATGCAACAGGGGAGATCTTGTCTATAATTTCAAACGGTCCCTTCCATGTAGGCAAGAATTTTCGCTGTTTGGCCAGGTTCCTTTGGAAATTGTATAGATAGACCCGATCACCCACCTTATATTCCTTTCGGGTAGTTTTCAAATCATAGTGGGTCTTCATGCTCTCAGCTGATCTTTCTAGATTCCGCTGAGCATAGGCAAAAGCATGTTGGAGGTGTTTCCTTAAATTCTCCACATACTCATGAGTTGTGGAGGCATTTATCAACGTTTGCTCTTGGGTTCTGTAGAGCAAATGCTGGGGAAGCACCATCTTGCATCCAGTCATCAACTCAAATGGTGACATTTTAGTTGCAGATGAAGGGGTAGATCTGATGGCCATTAGGACCAGAGGTAATCGGATATCCCAACTTGGCCCAGAATCTGCCACAAACTTTTTTAATATGCTCACAATGGTTTGGTTGTATCTCTGTACTGCTCCAGAAGAAGCTGGCCTGTAAGCAATATGTAGCTGTCTTTGGACCCCCAGTATCTCCCACATCTGTGTCATTACTTCACTGGTGAAGAGGCTACCTGTGTCTGACTCAATCCTTTGAGGTAGACCAAAACGGGAAAAGATGTGGTTAATCATCAGGGCAGCTGCTGTTTCTGCCTTGCAATTTGGGGCTGGGAGACATTCCACCCACTTGGTAAACAAGCATGTAACGGTCAACATGTACTTGTTTCCTCTAGACGAGCGGATTACAAGGCCTACAAAGTCGATTTGCAAATCTGACCATGGCAGTGTCATCCCCCTCTTTTGGAGAGGCGCACAGTGTGTGAGGGATGATGGCTGCAATTGTGCACAAACAAGACACCCCTTCAAGTATTGGTCGAGGTCCTACCCCATGTGTGGCCAGTATGCAACCTCTCTTAAGATTTCCAGTGTCGTGTGAAACCCCCTATGACCGGCGGTGGCCGCATCATGGGCGTGACTTAACATCAGATTTCGGAATGAGGTAGGAACCACCCACTGATCATGGCCAGCTTGGGATTTCCTTACCAACAAACTGTCTTGGATTCGGAACCTTTTTGGACTTTTCATCAACACTCTTAGGTCCTCTTTCCCAATGTAATCGGTATCCGTCAGAGGAAAGTTCTCAGGGTCCTCAAGGTGTTGGTAAAACTTACCAATAATTGGATCCCCCTTCTGAGCTGTAATTAAATCAGCATAAGGGGTCTCCTTACTCCTTTGTGCAGTTGAAAGATCATTGTGAGCATTGGTCTGGGACCTAGTGATGGCAGTGACCTGGATTTCCCCCAACAGGGGCTCTATCTCTATTAGATCCCCTTGGATGGCCCTGGTTTTAGCCAGCTGATCAGCTAAGTCATTTCCAGTTTTGTCCGGCCCCTCTACTTTGGAATGACCCTTGATCTTTTTCCAGTAGATGGTCATCCCATTCGATGTGACCAGATCATCTATGTTTTGGATTAACTTCCCATGTTTTAGGGGTTTGTTATTGGCACATAACATGCCTCTGGTTTTCCAGTTAACCAGGTGCTCCACGAATCCGTTCCGTACATAATCCGAATCTGTGATTATGACCAGTTTGTGGAGTTGATGCTGGACAGCAGTGAGGATGGCCTGATGCACAGCCATCAATTCTGCCACCTGACTACTTCGGGGACCAATTTTGTATTCAGCAGAGGGTTCTGGAAACTCATTCACCCATGCATTCCCTACGCCGGCCACCAGTTCTTTGTCCCCGTTGTTGTCAACATGGTACGAGCATCCATCCACATAGACAGTGGGCATTCCCTCACACTTGTCTTCTTCAAAGACTTTGTGTGGGGAATTGAGGTATGCCTCCATGTTGTCCTTGATTTTTAGACCTTCGTCCTCGAGACAGTTTTCTCTGGCACAATCATGCAAGTCAGCCAGACCTTGCGCGAGGGGACTCTTCTTGTTTTGGCCATATCTGACCTCCACAGGAAAGCCTTGCATTGACAGAATCCAGGAAGTAATCCGGGAATTACTCACATTTCCGGCCCGGATTCTGTCACTTTGGAGATATTGCAGAGGCTGATGTGGAGTCTCCACTATGATGTGTTCCCCCTGGATAAACGGGCGGTAATTCTTCAATGCCCACACCGTTGCCAGGTGTGCCTTCTCACAATCGTTGAATTTTTCCTCCACAGAGGATAAAGTTTTGCTCGCATAGGAGATTACTTTATTGACCTTGTCATGCTTTTGGTATAATACTGCCGTCAAGCACGTATTAGAGAACCCTGTCTCCAGGAAGAACTCCTTGTTTCTGACAGGGTAAGCTAGACCAGGCGCTTGTGAGAGGCTTCTTTTGAGTTGTCTTACTGCCTCGGATTGTTCTGGACCCCATTCCCACTTGACCCCCCCTTCAAGAGATGAATCAGGGGTCTAGTGATCTCTGCGTAGCCTTCAATGAACTTTCGGCTGTAATTAGTAAGTCCAAGCAGGCTCCTTAGTTCCCGCAGAGTCGTGGGGTCTTTCAGTTTCTGAAGTGCTTCCACTTTCTTTTCCTGGAGACAGAGACCCTGAGGAGTAATCTCATGCCCCAAGAAATTAACACGGGTTCTACACCACTGTTCTTTCTGAAAGGAAAGTTTTCCTCCGGCGGCCCTCAACTGCGTCAGAACATAACAGATCTCCGCTATGTGTTCCTCCACAGATGAGCTTTTGATGAGGACATCACCTACATAAGCCAGGTTACCCCTCGCACCCAGGTCGGTCATGGCCTTATGTAGAAAATGTTGAATTTATTGCCGGAGTTGAGGTATCCGAAGGGAGTCCGGGTCCAGGTATACTGCTGGCCCCCAAAGGTAAAAGCCAGTTTGTATTGGTCCTCCCTACTGACAGGCACGGTCCAGTATCCATTGGTCAGGTCTATTGCAGTGAATACCTGTGACCCCTGGATCTGGGCCAGCCCTTGGTCAATGTAGGGCAGAGGCCATCAGGAAGTATGGACCCTTTTGTTGATCTCCCTAAGGTCGGCGCAGAGTCTCCACTGGCCGTTTGGCTTCAATATTCCCAGCACCGGATTATTAAAGGTGCTGTGTACTGGACGTGTTATTCCCCGGGACTCAAGGTTCTTAATTATTTCAGTAAGGGACTCCATGGATGCGAGAGGCAAACGATATTGCTTCACAAACACTGAAGTCATTCCAGGGTCCCTGGGAATTGTTGTGTGGATGTCGGTGCGACCACAGTCATATGAGTCTACTGCAAAGAGATCTTGGAAACCCAAGAAAACTTGTTTCAACTTTTGCTTCTGTTCCAGAGTCACGCAGGCATCAGCTAGGTTGACTCTCTCTTCCACCATCTGCCTGAAGCCTGGAAAGACTTCTGGTTTGGCTATCTCAGCAGCCTCCTCCAGCTGGGTGGAGAAGTCCCTGGTCAGAGTGCTGATTTGGACTGGGGCTTCAGGTGGGAAAGGCAGCCCTCATGGACCTGGAAAATCACCTCATCCCTCCTGCAGTCACAAGTCACATCTTCCTTACCATGCCGGGTGAAAATCCTGTCTGGTGTTGTATTGTCCTCACTGTCACTGTCAAAACAGTCCTTGAGGATCGGTCCTAACAGTTCATTTCCTAAGTCAATGGAGAAATGTCGGTCATCAACCGCCATTCCAATAACGGTGCCTGCGGCTAGAGTAATACTCTTTAAGTCGCTGTTATCCACCTCTATTGGAATGGTGTCATGTTCTATGTTGACTAATGGTGTTGGGTTTACCCCCAACCCTTGCTGTTGGAGAGAAGCATTTAGATGTATATAAGCATCTGGGTTTTTCAATTTTTGTCCTCTTTTAACTTTCACTTCCAGGGAGAATTGTCGGGTCCTTTCTGGGATGGTGACTTCCTCTTTGAGCTGAATTTCAACTGCATAAGGTAGCAATTGAGCTGACCTAAATGCTTTTTCCGGATCATCAAAGCCCATGGGATTATCCGCTAATCGGGACCAAGCTTTGAAGTTTATTAGGTCCAAACTGATGGCAAAGCGATTGAGAATGTCACTGCCTAAGTAAAAGGCGGCAGTGACCTCTCGCACGACCCAACAATTATGGACTATGCTCTTGTTGCCAATGGAGATTTTGAGCATACACCTGCTTGGCAGGAGATGTTTGGAATTAGGTGCTTCCAGGTCCATTTCCCATTTGTCTATCAGTTTAAATGTGGGAATGGCTGGATCTTTTGGGAGTTGGCGGAACATGGCTTCGCTGATGACGCTCTTACCGTTGTTCACACACACTCGAGCGAGAACAGAGTCCTTCCCATCATTTAACTGAACAGGGATGAACAACTGCTCTCCAATTTGCTGAATATCAGCTAGGCTCTGAGCTGATTTCACATCTTTCTGGACTATAGGAGTGGGAGTTTCTGATTGTGGATTAGTAAAGAATTTCAGGGTGTTTCCTTCCAGTGTGGAATACCACCTTAAACTGGAAGGAAGGTTGATTTTCAGAATTAGAGAGGACCCCCCATCACCAGTCCGTTGTCCTACTGCTATTACTGTCATATCTGGAATCTGGCTATTCTGGAAGTGAAATTGTACTTGGTCAGATTTTTGTTCAACCATGTGGCAGGTGCCATTTAAACTAACATGGTTGACATTCTGTTTTAATTTTATTGGTTGGCTAGTTTGGGTCCAGAGGACCTTGTTTACGCAATATATTAGGGGTGACAACCTTCTCAGGAGGTCATTCCCTAGTAAACAAGGGGTGCCCTCTGGAGTCACTACTATGACCGGGTGTTTCACCTTGTGTCGCCCAATTTTGATGTCCAAATCTGCAGTCCCCTCGACAGGAATTTCCTTCCCGTCACAGTTCTGCAGTTGTCCAGGAAGAGAGGTGAGAGGAATACGGTAATTCTCCCCCCTTCCTGCATTTAGTTCCTCAAAGGCCCTTTTGGACCGAAGGGTAGTTTGGGATCCAGTGGATACCAGTGCCAAAATTGTACCCTGCCCCTGTACTTGTACCGGGGCATAGTATCTTCCCTCCTTCTCCTCAAGGGGGCACAGATAATGCACATTTTTGGACAACTGGTGGGCTAACTTTCTGGTTTTGGACATTGCTAGCGAAGAGATTTGGGCAGAATTCTGTGACGAGCCTGGGGAATCTGAAAGAAAAAGTTGGCAACTGGAGATCAGAGCCATGGTGGGTTCCCCTGGTTCCGGTTCTGGGCCGCCTCCCCTTTTTGGAGGCAGTCACCAGGATGGGTTTGAACCAGGGGATTTCGGTATTGTGGGTTCTGGGATGAGATGATGGGCGGCGGTAGCTCAGTCTCCATATCTCCCCAGTCTGAATTGGGATCCCTTGGGACCCATTTTTCCTTGGGAGGAGTTCCCCCATCTCCGAAAGAGAAGGTCCTTTTCCCAGGATCTTCTGAGGATCCCTCTCCCTCAAATTGGAAGACCTGTACCTCCTCCACAAAGTGGGTCTGTTTGGGTCCTTTGTTTATCCTACCCCCCCTCTGCTCCTTGTGAGGCAGGCTTTCAGGGGCAGGAGATTTTGTTTCTGGTTCCTGGTTTTCCAGGGGCTGTTTACAAGTTGGGAAGGAAGCTTCCTCCAAGGCTGTACACCCCTCTTCCCCCTGTGCCTCCTCCCTGGGAACCGGTGGGTTATCGGGATGCTGCCCCCGTCATTGTTCTGGAGCACCAGGTCCAGAGTTTGGGGCATTCTGCGGTGGCATGCTCATCTGAGGGTTCTGTTGAGCCCTCAGTATGTGACCCAGATCTCGTGCCATATTTTGGACCTGGCGCTCGAGTTGTGAAACCCGCTCAGGCTGATACGGGGTTCTGTTTTCTCCCCTGGGCTGATCCCGGGAAGGGTAGCTATCCCTTCTCTGGTAGTACCCCTGGTTGGGAAGATTTGAGTACCCCTCCACCCTTGGCCTCCCCTCTACCGGATTAGGTTGTCTGGGCTCAGGGAATTGGGGAAAGAAGGATGGATGATTTTGGGGCTGGAAATTGGCTGGATACCTGGGGAAAAAGTTCTGCCCAGGATTTGGAGAATTTCTGCCCTGCTGTGGGAAGTTGGCAGGGAAGTTCCCTGGGTTATGTGCTTGGCTGGATCCCCCCCCCTTGGGCTGGAGGAGTCCACACATAACCCAGGATTGGTCGGTTTCCCTTGTAGCGGGGATTTACATAGTCAGGGGAGCGGGGGACCCCATTTTTGGGACTACTTCCTCGACTCCCTGTCTGTGACTGGCCCGAGGGCCTTCTGGGCTGTGAATTATTTGGTGCAGGCAGGTTTTTAGGCCCCCCCATCTCCAAATCTAAAACGGGGGCAACCTTTACCTCTGCCACCTTGGCAGCAGCAGGGGTGCTGTTGGTTTTGGGGTTTTTCGGCGCATTATTCTTATTTTCGATGGGCTTCTGCACCTCATAGATCCGGGTAGCCTGTTCAATGATCCAGTCTAAAGATCTTTTCTCATGAAAATCTCTCACAAGCTGGGTCATTATGTATTTGGGTAAGGCACGGAAAAATGTATTGATAAATTCTCTGCTATCCGTGCGCACCCTTCTGGTGGTCTGCGCAAAAGCATGCTTTAATTCTTGCACAAACTCTTGTGGGGCTTGATCCTCCCCACATTGCAAATTGTAGGCTGCCTTGCGAGCCTCTTCAGGATTTCTGTGAACAGAAAAATGTTTCAAGATGGCCGCCTTATAGGTGGACGATCTTAAATGATTTTGGTCCTCCAGCCCCGCAAAGAAACTGGAGTATTCTGGGGAGAATGTCCATTTGATGTACTGGATGCAGCTACTGTTGTCCTTCAAATGGAAAGTCTCCATCATTTGCTCATAGAGCTCCAAGTGTTCCCAAATGGAATACTTGGCGTTCTTATGATAAGGAGTGATGACACTCCTGATTGCCTTGATCTGTTTTAAGGGGTCCTTAAGCAAGGTCCTTTTTGCCTTATTGGCCTTTTTGGTTCGGGTCACCCTGGTCCATTCATCCTCCGACTCAGAAGCGCTGCTCCCAGAGGTGCCCGTCTGATCTTCCAGGTTTTCCAAGATTCTGCGAGCCTGGGAATGGCTGGCAGAATGTGGGGACCTGGTCTCCTGTGTCCTGTGACGCTCAGAGGAGTCTTCAGATCCCTCCTTGCTACCAGGATTTGCTGGGTATCCCCCCCACTGACCTAACTGGGCATAGGTTTTCAGGATGCCCTTAATGGGCCTACTCTCCTGGGGTTCCCCACTAAATTGCACTGTGCTTGGGTTCCCATACCCAGATGCCCGCCCATCCATTCCTGGGAGGTACTGGCCTATGAGCCCCATACTTGTAGCTGGATAGCAATCTGCCATCCCCGTGGCCCTGGGCTCATGTGCGCAAGGGGACATGGGGGTGGCAGAGTCCAGGGACTGGGAGAGATGAAGGCCTCTGGTACTAGGGCTCCTGAGGTTATGCTCTGGAGTTTCTCTTTCCCAGTGAACCTCATCTCTATCACCCCCTGCTTCCTGTTGCAATGCAAGAGCCTGTGCTTTCAGTTCCTCAGTTAAGGCCTTACTATACTCTATCAGTCTCTCCTGCATGGCTACCTGTTGCTGGAGCCTATCATTGTGCTGACAGAGAGCCTCCTTTTCTCTCTGTGCCTCCTGATTGGTCCTGGAGTACTGGGCCAGTCTCTGCTGCAGGAGGGTTACCTCCTCAGTCCCATCCCTACTGGCCTGCTCCTTTCTTGCCAGAGCCTCCTCCACCCTCCTGGTGTGATCTAGCAAGCCCTGATGCTCTTTTTGGAGGTCACCCAGCCCCTGGAGGGCCACGTGATTTTCTTCAATTTTTCTTTTTAAATGGCAGACTTCCTGGCCTAAGGTATCCCTTTCCTGACCAAGAGCCTGCATTTGTCACGCCAGGTCGTCCCTCTGCCTTTGAAAGGCACCAGCTTTCTGGCGTTCTTCATCAAACTCTGCCTGGGTATCCAGGTCTTTCAAAATCAATGTATTGCTTTCCTCTTTCTCTCTGTCTAGTTGGATTTGCAGGGTGGCTACCTGCTCTGTGCATGCCCTGTTGAAATTGATCTGTTGCTCAAGCTTTTTCTGGCTCTGCAGTAAGGAGTCCAAACTGTCTTGGTGCTCCTTCTGAAAAGCCAGAATTCTGGTATCCTGGTCTGTCTTTTCCTGTTGCAGTGTATCCATGTCCTCTTTTATTTTAATGATATACTGCCTACTATCATTTTCTGACTCCTGGCTCCTCTGCAGCCTCTGCTCAGAAGAGACCAGGTCAGATTGGGCCTTTTCTAACGCCATCGGTTGCCTATTTGCCAGGTCTTGGCCTTCAGCACATTTGTCCTGCATGGCTCCCATATATAGATACAAATATGCCGCTATCCTGGCAATCTTATTGTGTTCATCTTTGGCCTTAGAAGCCATATATAATTCACTCAGGGCCAAATGTAATGGACCCTGATCTCTCCAGATATCTGACCCTGTCTAAGTGACCTGTTGCGCGATTGCCTGCAACCAGACAGTTTGGTCCTGATGAGTCCACTCACCTCTCACAAATAGCTTATGTAAGAAGTGCTCTCTGGCTATTTTCATATCTACCAAGGTCGTCATTCTGGAATTTGAGTTCCTTCCTGACTTACAGAAGTTTGTATTTTATTTTGCAAAACAGGCTGTTTCCTTAGAGCGTTCCTTTGAGGGATGCTTTCACAGTGTAAAACAGCGTGGTGATCTAACCGGATATGTGTATCTGGTCAGTTGGCACACTGTATTAATCTGCACAAGTGGTAAGTCTAACCCAGAATATCCCGGCTCCGAGCCCCCACTTTTGTAAGCGATATTCAATCAACACTACAGCTAAGTCAATGCCTAGTCTGGGATGCTGAGGAAAACCCTTATTGATGTATGTTTATGTCCAGTTCAGTACTCTGGATGACAACCCTTGTATAACACCCCCTTCTTAGAATCCCCCTGACCCCACTGAGCCAAGAAGTAGGTTTGTTTTGCAAATTAAAAGGTTTATTAGAAAATGTAAACAATATATATATATATATCACACTTTATAATAATGTAATATCTGATAGTACACTTAGACATATGATGTTGATCAACAATGGGTAATCTGGCACTAGCACACTTCTTTACAATCAATGAGGAGTTAGTATAGGATGGATAAAGTAGCAAAAATACTTTCATGGTTTCAAGGGAAAAGCAATGAGGAATAAAATGCAGTACAGAAATACTTGATATGATTTTAGCAAAAGATAAGATAATCACTTTTTCTCTGGCAATTCACCCCCCTCCCCAAAGCAATGTAAGAAATGGAAGGAGATGGAAAGAGGAGCACACAGTTCTCAGGAATGCAATCAAATACAATACGAAATTCAGTTCCCCCCCAAGCAAGCTTAGAGGAAACAGGTAGGAGTTTGAAACACAGGCCCAAAATGCTTTTTAAATGTGATGGCAATGGATGGGAAAATGCGCCAACTGATTTTAATTCCCTCTAGAGATTCAGGGTGAGTGGGAGATGCGTGTTGGTATTAGTTCAGGCTCACTTTAGCAATGCTCTATGAGTTATTACCAAGTTGCAAACTGATTTTAACAAAGGAAAGAATGGAGCTGCTATTTTGACAAGTGGAGAAATTGAGCCAAAATTGCAAATCGCGGTAAATTTTGCGAGTGCGTGAATCGCGATTGCGGTAAATATATAAGTAGGAAGTCGGTTCTAGGTTTGTTGGAAAGCTTAGATTTTAAGCTTTCAGAGGAAAGTTAAATCTCGTTCCTAGCCCAAGCGGTTCCAGAGATACGGACGATTTAATAAAGGTAGTTTTTCGGATTTAAAGTAAACTCAAAATGACAGGTGACAGCTTGCAGCTGCAGAATTGACAGGTGACAGTTGTGCAGCTTTAAAAATGACAGATGACACGATTTCTAGGAGGCTGTTCTACTTAGGTTAAAATAGTTTGGATTAGATTATTTTAACTAAGAGATTGGTTCTGCACAGTTCTGCTAGGTACTCACAATATCAATTTGAAATAGGCCTCGTCACGGTCTGGTCAGGTTGGACGGAACATCCGGCGGGTGGTTCTGAAGTCCCGGCTATGTGGGTCAGCTCTGCTCTCTGGGTCTGTCAAGCACTGGATCTGCTCACAACGGTCTGGTTTGTGGTTCTCTCGGGTTCCGGATATAGAACTGCTTTCTGTATACTGCTACAGGTTCTTGCAAAAATTCTTGGCAAAAATTCAAACAGCTCGCCCGGCTGTTGAATAGTTTGGTTGGTTTTGAGGCCTGCTGAAGAGGATTCAGCTGGTGGATTCAGGCCTCTCTGCTACAAATTCTGGAGTTAATTTCTGCTACAGGTTCTGGAGATTGATGGATTTGAAGTCTGGATCTCTGGATGTGAAGTCGTCGGTCAGCATGCTCCGCAGCAAATGGAATTGAATGTCTCTACCTGTCCCAGCAGTCTCTTTTTATGTGTTTTAAAAATGGGTGTGTGCCTGGGCCTAGCTAAGCCTGCCCCTCTCTACTTGTCATTGGCCCAATCCTCCCCTCTCCCATGATTGGGGGAAGGAAATGGATTGTCATCATGATGATGTCTGTTTATGGGTCAGAGGATCCTCCCCTGGTCAATTTGTCCACAAATCTATATCAGATCCAAATACATATTTCCCAGGTACACAAGTGGTTGACATTACATGTACATATTATATATTCCTTATGGTCCATGCTTGTCTGCCTCTGATCTTCCTGGGGGCTTGCATTCAAAAATGACAGCATTTTGCGCTTTTTGACTGGTTTTGCAATATTGGACATTTACCCAAAATTACACAAATGTGCACAAGGAGTATGGACATTAATTGATGAAGTGTCAGATTTTTAACATGCAGACATTTGGAGTAAGACCCCATTTTCCGCTAGCAACCCCCCAGAATACACCACAGGGTCCTAACACCTCTTAAAACGTGCACAGAAAAATCACAAAATTAATGATATTACTTATATAATTCTGACAAGTCCGCACTATGAGTTATCTCCTTTTTAAAATTATGCTCTGGTCAAAAAGGGGTGTGGCTTCCCACATCACATGGTGGAATAACTGGTTTATCCACTTCCCCCAAGCCAGCTTGTTCACAGAGGCACAGCTGCCCCCCAGTTTCTCCCAAGAGGAAGCTATTTTACAACGCCCCCAATATAACATTTGCCTGAGTCAAGGAAGTTGCATTGTTCTGTCCCTTCCAGTTCCCAGGTACCCTCCCTTAATTCAATCAGAGAGGTGTCAACTCCTTTTGGCAAGGGGCAGCAGGATGCAGCTAGGCCTGGGAAGAGTGGCTGAGCAGGTTTCAACTCCTGTCAGGGGTAGTTGTCAGGCAGAATCCAATTTCATTAAGCCAGGTTTCAGCTAAATGTCACTTTTTGTTCCCAGTTTTCTACATTCAAATCAAACTGACAATTGTTACACATGCAGCTAGAATGCTGATTCTAAGTTCAAAACTATGACATTTCAACAGTTACAAACTATGTGACACTCAAAAGTAGGTCCCTCATTTAATTTAAACATTTCGATTTTAGTGGTTTTCAGTTCAGTTTAACTTAAGCTGCTGACCGCCACAGCTCAGCCAGTTTTGTTATGAACATGGTTTTGGGCTTTTTTTCTTTCCAGATTTTGTATGTACACAAAACTTCATTATGCCAAATGTCTGCTGGTGTTCAGTGAGATTTTTGAATATCCTGTAATGTAGGCATTTTGAGCATGCATTCAGAGAAACCAAGGTGATTTCAAAGGGCTTTTTAAGCTAACAGGCACTGCTGTTTTTCCTTTGGCACACATTCCACTCATGGCACCCCTGGCCCATCATGCTCGCACTGGTGGGTGGAAGGTTAGGTGACCATTTTGGTGTGCGCACAAACTGCGCGGTTCTCCGATTCTGGCATGAATGTGGGCGGCGATAGCTCATCCCCACATTCACCCAGTCTATTGATTTAGTTTGTTATGGGATAGAATAATGGGCGGCGACAGCTCATCCCCACATCTACCCAGTCTATTGATTCAACATGGGTCAAAACCCTTGACAACATACAAGAATACAAAAATAACATTTAGATTTCAAATAACAACTCAAGGTTTTGAATCCAATGGCCAAAATGAAATATGCCACTAGTAGAATCCGCCAAGTAAACGGGTAATATAACAATGTATAATGTGTGTACCCAATCACTCCATTGTATGGAGGACACAGTCTCTCACAAATGTGCTTTTTCTTAGTTCTTAGAGGTTTTTCATAGTTTTAACATGAATTCATGTATAAAACCCAATGGTTTGGCTCCATGCTCATTTGGTGAGTCTTCCTCAGAGCTGAAAGCAGTTCAGGGACACACTTGATGTGCAATTTGAAGTAGGGCTACAGAGGAAGAACAACACATCACCATTTCCTGACTGCTTATTATCAATAGTATATAATGCAACCTTATGGATAAATGTATATCTTTTTATAATCCTAAATGTTTTATATTCTGTATGATGATATTTTGTATGAGATGTTTTTAAGGTATTGTGTGAGGTTTGTTTTAATCCAAATACACAGTTAAATAAATAAACTAGAAAACACATATATCAATAGTGGCAGATCTGAATCTAAATGTATTTTTCCAATGGTGTAGCTGGGTACTTGGTTCAGGGATCTTTGGTTGTAGGGGAAACTTCAAATTGAAGGGGTACTTTGGAGTAACAAATCTACAATGAAAATCCTTAACCAATTAAAGTGAAAAAATGCATTAGTTGCCTCTAATTCGGTTCCACTGAGCTTACTTAATGTTGTTTTCAGAGTTACAGCTACACAGTCTCTGGCTGAAGAAGTCAAGTACATGTGGCTTCCTCTTTGAGCACTATTTAAACTGCTAACCTAAAAAGGCACCTGCATGCCATCTGGTATGCAACGTCACATAAGTCAGTAATCTTTAAAAGATGCCAGTAGCATATGATAGCATTATGGCCTTCAAACATGCATCATTTGATGACAATATCTGCATCAATCTAATGTCATAGACGAATATAATATACAAAATAAAATAAATAAAATAAAACCTATATGCCAAACAAATAATGTGAGTGAAAGTGTGAAAATCTATTTAGAGGGCACAGATTCTCCAAGATGAAAAAGTACAACTTAAATAGCTAGGATTTAATTCTTTCCAGTTAATTGGGTGCGTAATTGCTGAGTCCAGAATCTCTCTCTTGTGTGTAATGCTTTCTCCGTGTTAATCACATTTCCTGTATATCTTATCACATCCATCACAAACCAGAACCTATCATCTTCTGTATGGCCGGATTCTGGGACATATGAAACCACAGGAGCATTACGTGTTCAAATCACCTTCCTCCCTAAACCCCCACCATCAAGGCAGCCTCCAACCAATCTGTCTCCACAGCCACCACCACAGCTGCCATGGCCAAAGCTTCCTTCATAAGATCATTTCTGTTGCCCTGCACCAGATGCCTCCATACCCAATGTTGGTGAAACCACCATCTCCAGGCATCACCCTCGGCATTGATGCAAGCAGAAATAAAATATAATTCCATGCTGGAAAATGGCCCAAAAGAAGAAGTCCCCACCCAACTACTATCTTCGGCTGCTGCCAGTGCCATCCAGATGAGATGCAGGAGAAGGAGATAGCACACACCACAGCAATGGGAAAAGCTGATCCATGTGAGTCTCTCCCTAATCAGCATCAGTATGAGCTTGACATTGGTACTGATGATGACAAGGGCGACACTCATGTGAATCCCTCAGAATAAGAACACCTACCCTTCTCCAACCAGCACCACTACTGGCACCTTCAACAGGGCCGAGGCGTGAGGTTCTCTATAATGATGACCACCTGGATGTAGACATGGCTTGCATGAAGAGGCAGCAGAAAGTACAACAACAGATTTTGGTTGTCAGGTTATGAAATTCTAAAGCCTCCATAACAGTCAGCAGACAATCGGTCAAAATGTGGGAGTTACCTCAATTTTCTCTGACGGTTCTAGCAGACATTGTAATTACCATGCAGGCCCAGTGTAAAAGCCAGGATACAAACACAATGGGGCTGGGGTTTGGGCTACTCTTCACCGCCCATGAGAATATAGAGCACTTGGTGGCACTAGGCCAGATGCAGGGGTCTGAAGAGTTGTCTGACTCAATGACCAACACTTCCTCAGACATCTCTGCATACCATAGAACATGCTACCGCTCAGGCAGGGCTTTGGGTGTCCCCATACCTTCATACCAGAACAAGCAAAGAGTGGGTGGAGGAAGTATATTACCAAGAGGATTCACTGGGTGTGTTTTCTCGGGGTGTTGGGCTAAAGTTGGTTTAGGATGGGACGAACGTGGAGTGTGGTTGAGGCTGGGTTTAAGATGTGCCAATTGCGACAACAATGTGGTTTCAGGTGTTTGGGGTAGGCTGGTTCTCACTCACAGTGTGGGGGAGTGAGGGTATAGGATGTGACAATAGGGGCAAGGATGTGTTTTTAGGGTGTTGGACTAAGTATGGAACAGAATGGGTCAGATGGACTACTTTTTTTGTTTTTTAGGTTCTTATGCTGGGGAATGATAGGGAAAGGGGGGGCCACAGAGGATCTTAGAATGTGATGTGGAAGCTTAAAATAGTTTGGTTTACTCTCACTATGCCCAGTGTTTCTTCCTATGATTTACTAAAGTATGCAGGTGAGTTATCAGTGTTATAATTAATGTTGAATCTCATGTGTCATGAGCTTTGTGTGCAGGTACCCATGCAGGTAATGTTTCCTCCACATCCATTGGTCTAGATGCGGCCATTCTGGGCAACATCATTATCATCATCCTTATGCTGCATACTCTCTTTCACTGATATTGCTACTGGTACACTGTGGCATATGTTGTGTGGCTAACCATTGCCAATGATTTCTATCAGGTCTTGTCAGAGCAGCACATATGTCTCAGTACTTGCCCGCATCTATTGCAGTGTTTTCGGTGTCATCTTATGCACCTAAGTCATCAGGTCACACTTCTGACATGGTAAATTGCAGGAGTGAAAGATGTTTCGACTTCTATGTGCAGATTCTTCACTGTGTCTAGTAACAACCCATTGCACTGATATTGTTTCGCTGTAGGTGTTACTTACTACAGACCATTTTATTCCATTGATGGTATTTAACATTTTGTCTCAGAAAAGGCTATACGATCTGCACTCTAGTGTCCATGGTGACCTGGATTTATCAGCTCACAGAAGTGGAAGGACAATGGGTGTGGGAACACTGGAGATGAAGGGAACAGAGAGGACAGGGATATTGTACTGATGGTGGTCCCGGGGTTTGAGAGTTCAGCAGACATGATGTTGACAACATGAACTTGATTGTGTGCACTTTCATTCTTCCCTTGTGTGTTTCCAGGACCACCTTAAGCTAATTTTGGATTGGAGCATGTCATTGTGGGTTTCTGCAGTAGCTACTGCCTCTGCATGCTCCAATGGTGTGCGAATCTGTGTCAGTCATGGCCTCACAGTGTGATCAGTTGCTAGTCAGTGAGTGTCCAGCAGGATTATGTTCTCTGGGTAATGGATCACACTAATGCACCTTAATCACTTAATCATGCATGTATCCTCTTCACCTCTTTAAGCTGCTGGCTGACTCCTTTGACGTGTATATCCGCCTTTTACACATGCTAGTTGAGCACTCAGTAACTCAGCATGTTGACCGGTGGTGTGTTTTACATCATATGGGCCTTTGGTTGGCATGCACCTTTGGAGGTTCATGGTGAAATACTGCTCTGGTGTGCTAACTTTAATTCTGCTGATCTGATGAAAATACTTAAAGAAGGGACAGTTATTTGTCATTGCCTATGGTACAATGTGTACACCCCACATTTGATATGGGGTTTGATTGGGTGGATTGGGGGTACTGCCCCGCAGCAGTAATGTGTGGTTGTGTCACATTGTTCATGTGTGGTACATGTTTGGGTGACTCTCCGGGCAGTGTTGTACTTCATTTTGCTGTGGTCACCGTTACAAATAATGTTTCCTTGGAGGTATCATTGCTGTGATATAGGCATGGTTTTATGTGGACTATTACATTATAATGAGCAGTATTTGCCACCAATGGTAATTCACACATACTGATGTTGTTGCAGTAATTATGAAATCCCATGGGCAGACTTTCCCATATACTCCCCCAGTGAAGACGATGTCAAACCTCCAATTGGGCCGTCAGAAAAAATGGTGTAATTTGCCCAACAACTGCTGGTTTTATCACCCAGTCTAACTCTCAATTAACACAATGATTTACAGTCTTTCGCTGTGCACTGTGAACGTTTGCAATACCTGCCATAACTTCGGATGCTGTATTGACACGCTGCTCAGATACTGTCTCCTATAATTCCATTTCCAAAGAAAGCTAACTCAAAGGCCTCTGACCAATCAAACTCTAGACCTATTGCAAGTAAATTGAAGCCAACATTATTGAACCATCTGGTGGTCATTGTGCAATTGCAAATAACTGGTGGATAACATGTCCTGCTCCTTGGTTGATAATCTTCTTAAGGAAAGGCAGGAATACACACTCAGCTTCAGAAAAGGCAGGAGCACATAGTGTATATTACTGAATATAAGGGAAAAATGGTATTTTCTCAAACTTTAAGCAGAATGTTTTGTATGCTACCACCAGAGATTTAAGTGACCTATGCTGCTGTTTATCCCATGATCCTCCTCTATTGACTGCACATAACATGAACATTAAAACATCTGTGATTGACTGGATCATCCCATCCCATTCCAGAAAGACTGATCAGCCCTGGTAAATATTGAAATCTTCAAATCAATCCTGAAAATAGATCCTGCTAAATATGTGCTGGTTTCGCCACTCTCACCTTGACTGTGCAAAGTCTAAATGTGCCCATTAGTTGACCTTCGTCATTAGAAACACGCAAAAAACTTTCCAGCTCTAACGTATGGCTATCAGTAAAAGTAGTAAACAAGACATATTTGAACAGCTTCCAAGCTTCACCTAAAACCTACTTACTTATCAGTTTGAAAGACATTTCTTGCAGACACCACATGCTCTGCTAAGACGACACACTCATTGGAATGTGTTTGGACATTTCTCTGCAGTAATATTGACAAATCACTAAGATCGCTTTTGTCCGTGCTGTCAGATGGATTGCTTGGCATAAAAATGTACACAAAAGAACAAATGTTCAAGTTCAACAAGTCTGATAAGGGCGGGGTATTACATTTAGACCAACATAAAGTAAAATAGGATTCAACCCAGACAAAATGGTCAGGGGCATTCTTCTACTTGCTTTAAAAATGTCTTTTTCCTTCCACCTGGGGGAGGCATACCATGTCATCACCAGTTCTCTGGTCTTTCCATGACTCTTAAATGCCCTTCCCTGCCCTTACTACCCAAAAAGGGGTCTGTCATCCCCATACAGTTAGTATGGGGATTGCAGGTTTGAGGATTTCCCAAACCCTTCTTATGAAGCCTTTGGAATTGTGAGCTTTATGTGGCCCTGTACCCTAGGACTCCCTAGGACTCACTCCTCTATGTAGTTTCTAAGAAGAACAGCGGAAGCATTTTTGGAGATTTAGCACATAACAATGGTTTCTCTATTCATCTCCAATCTTTAAAATCCACCAAGCTTAAGCTCTACCTAATCACTCTCGCTGGCCGGGGTCCCTGTGCCTTATAAAGTGTGTCTTTCTCCTCTGGGGCTGGAATTCTGGTGAGGGTCTGCACCTGTGGCTTGTAACGTGGGAAGGGTTTGTATTGGCTGCTGCAGCTGGTCTTTATTTGGACGTGGGGGGAGGAGGGAGCGGGAGGAGTCCAAGCCTTCACCTCTCTTTTTACCATCTTGTATTTCACAACGCCACACTTGAGGGATCTCTTTGAAGGTGCCAAGCCTACTGTGCCTTCAGTGTGTGAGTCATCTGTGAAAAAGACATGTGGACATGTGTTTAAACTCTCTGGTGGTTTCAAAAGGGCCAGTTTACAAAGTATTTTTAAACAGTTCTTCCTACAAATGGATGTATTCACTGCGCCAACAAAATAGTATTGCAAGTAAAATGTTAAATGTCAGAGGACTTAATTGCGGAATAATCTTCCCCAGGAACTTGGATCACACCTGGATCACTTGAAATACAGAAAAAGCATTAAGGACTATACTGTTTCTTGCTTTGCCTTGTGCACTGGGTGTGTTTTCTTCTACTCTCTAATCAGATGATCACTTTATTAATACTTCAATACCTCAGGATACATGTATTGCATTTATGATGATATTTTGAACTTGGGCCATTATCATGTTGGATTGGCAGAGTTCTGCAAGGTAATCCAGCGGCAGTTTATCACTGGACCAGGCTTTGTGCCAGCTAACAGTGGCCTTCTGAAAAGGTTATAGCATACAACATAAATTAGTAAACAGCTGTCAATATTTTTGTATATATAATTACCCATCTGAATTCTTTTAACTGTTGCAGTAATCGGTAATGACAATGACGTTTTTCTAGCCAATCAAATATGTGCAACACTTGCAAGTCTTTTACAGCCAGGCAATGCCAAAAGTAACTTGCCAGCACAAAGAGAAGGATGAGGAGAAAAGAAAAGCATATATTAATATGCTTGCCATTTCAGAGTGCACAAAGAATATAGACCCACTGCCATCTGCAACAAATCCCAACAGCACTTGCTGTGGTCTTAGCGACTGTGCCAACACCTTCACCACCTTATCCCAGATTTGACTCCCTTGTGACGTCTGTCTTGCAGGGATAAAAGGGTGAGTTTTGGCTAAAGTGCCTACTACACCCTTAAACTGATACAAACCAAGAGTGATCCCAATCATGAAGCTGAAACAGTTAAGAGATATACCTCCCTTGTCTTTTGGGGTAATGTGGGCCTAGGGAAATCTATACTCTCAAGGGGGTGTAAATTCGACTCAGTATCAACCCAAACAACAATGGTACAACGTTCCGATAAATGGAACAGCCAATCGTGGTTCCATAAAAATAGATATACTGTAAATGGTTCTATGACATTTTATCAACATCTGTTTTTTTACACGTATTTTTCTGTGGAATCTTTGCCGAAAAAACTTTTCAAAGTTTGAAACAATTTTTTGGGGTTTCCCCCTGAAGCCCCCTGTCATTTAATTATTTTTCTGTTTTCCCGACCCCTCCAACCCTTTAGATGCCCTTTCTCAACCCCCCAAAAAATGGGTATTGATACAAGGACATTGTACCCTTTAATGACACACACCATTTGGAAAATACTACACAAAATCCAACCCTGAGGAAAGAACACAGAACAAGTACAGATCAAAAGGTGTGGCATTCTGGGCCATGAATCGGGGTGTTGAGGCAAGTAAAACCCACCATGTTTGTAAAAGAATATGCTTGGGTGCAAAAAGGGATTACAGGTGACCTAGCCAGTCTCTAGGGCCCAAAGATTGACCGAGTGACCAGTTAGCAGTCAATAATATCTTCTGCTGTTCATGACAAGTTAACCGTGTCAAACAAGGCTTCTTGATGCTGTTTGTTCAGTTCAACACGCTTTGAGTGCATCAGTCTTGTTATTCTAGATGGGGAATGTGTGTGGAGCAGGTGCTCTGCGTTTCAAAGGGGATGCTTGAACAAATCCAGATTGTGAGGGCCACAAGTGTTTGTTCGATTTTAGTTCCACTACAAAGATGCTGTTGACTGGATGACAGTTCTTACTGGATTGGTTCAATGAAGCGTTCAAGATGCTGACAATTGTAAGGACCATCAGGGACAGTTGATGGCTGAATCAATGAAAAAGGGCTAGAGACTGGATGTGCATTATGAGTAGTTTCATACAGCATTTTAGAGTCAGAGCTCGGCAATTCACGAGGGTCAGTTCAACTGGCAATGGAGATACCCAGCAAAGATGCTCGTTGTCAAACAACGGTTCGAAGGTGGCAGATTCAATAAAGAGCCTGTAGTTCAAGCCAAGGCAACAATGACCTCACCTCACATTGTGAGGAGGTGAATACGTTCAAACATACAGTTGAGCAGTTTGAGTACAGCAGTTGCTTTCGTCTAGACAGGGAGAGGATGTCAAGCAGACGTCGAACAGAAGCTCATGTAGTATGAAGAGGATGCTTGAAAAAGTGCAGATTATAAGGGCCACCAGAGTTGATTCAACAGTCGGTCCATGAGCAGAGAGGCTGGTGACTGGATGCATAGTACGAGTCAAGTTGCTTTGGGGCAGCGTTTGAAGGATGCGATAAATTGGATCAGAAATGAAGATGTGGGCAGTTCAAAGACAGTGGATGCAATTATGATCTTCAGTTTTGAGTTGAGGCAACAATTATCTCTGCCATCATCCTGCAAGAGTGACCAGGTTTGAGTGTGTAGTATGGCACTTGAAAGGGTGGGTGAGTGCCAAAGGCAGCTTCTGAGGGTCCTTATGGTTTGATGTAATCAAACTGGCTCAAATCGCAGTACAAATTAGTTTGATGGCAAAAACACAGGGATCCTGCATGCCTTCACTCTCATTTGCTGTGGGTCCAAATCCTGGGACTCAGATATGCATTACTGTCCTTGTTCTCGTGCTAACACAAGTAGGGGAGGATATCCCAAAACTGCAGGACCTCAACACAGTGAGATCCTGGTTACCTTTGGGGCTGGCAGATTGGCAGTTCTTGTACCCACAGCAGTTCACCCCCAATGTGGATGGTTAGTGGACTGAGCTTGCCTCTGCCTTTGATACTTCACCTCACTGGTAGAGGACTTATTATTATTATTATTATTATTATTATTATTATTATTATTATTATTATTATTATTATTATCAATCAATAAGTTTGTTCGGAAGCAAATTATCCATAAACAGCAAATATAAGATAAAATACATAAAACAATGCAAGATTCAATTCTACATTTAAACATCCATGACACAGACATACAAACATTTCATACAATAGAAGATTAAAAGGTGCATGTGTGTATTCCAATTAGTGCCCACCAAAAGAGATCCAGATTGAGCATTAGATTTTCAATGTTCAGTCAAATTTTGCGAGGTAATTTTTGTTCTGTGATGCCAGGCCTTTCTCAGATAGTCCACCAAACCCCAAGGCACAGGCAGCGTGGCATCTGAGAGCAGATAACATAGAGCAGGCCTAGCCTGAAACATGCCAGCAGACCTAAGTAATGGCAAGAGTGTTTTCCTTCTTAGGTCCGTATAATTTGGGCAAAACAGCACAAAGCATAGAAGGTCCTCCACAGGCCACTGACAACAAGGGCATGCTGTGGGTTGTACATTGTGAGACCAACTTTTTGTTCAAGCCCCAAGCCAGAGGAAATCAAATTGGGCTTGTGTCAAAGCCCAACAGTCTGAGGGTTTGTCACTATAAAGCACATACAGCTGAATGGCGTATGCAGTTGTAAGAACAATGTGCCTTCTGTTTGCAGGAATGCCTAAGGCAGAGGACTCCCTGTTTGACACAAGAATGGATTTAAACAGTTGCTTATATGCCCTTACACCAGACAGAGTCAAGAAAGTTGGAGGGCAAATGAGGCTAACACAGTTTAACTGACTGATGCATTTCTGGATGTATATGAACCACAGAATTTTCTTTACAGCTGGACTTCTCACCAAGGCTCTTATGATCATATGTGAGAGAATAGATTTCTGATTTGATGATAATGCCAGACAATGTGAAAACAGGGGCCAATAACCACTTGTCAGCAATGTATGAGCACCTAAGTTCCAGATTAGTGCCATAATGTGGCAAAGACTGCGGTAGCCATGTAGTTTTTTAAGAAGAATGTTCTCAACATTTTCAATATTTGAAATATTTTCCATGTCCCACTGTTCAGCCCCATAGTTAGTAGCAGTTTTAGTTTGTGCCCTATACACTTCAAGATTTGTTTGATTGGATGCCGTACACAATTATTTTGAAAACGGGACAAGCTCCCGAGAGCCTGTCTGGTCCTCATACATTGTTTGTCAACATGGCCAAACCCTCGCCAGTTCTCGGTAAAGCAGATTCCCAAGTATTCAAAACTAGTGACCCTGGGAATAGGTTCTCCTCCACTCCATATCCTGCGCATCTTAAGATGTCTGCCCCCCGTGCTCCTACAAGCCATGACGGCTGATTTTTTGGAGTTCACCGTCAACTTATGGGTGGCCATAAATTGAGCGTAAACATCCACCAGGCATTGTAAGGCTATTATTATTATTATTATTATTATTATTATTATTATTATTATTATTATTATTATTATTATTATTATTATATTTATTGAGCGTGGACCTAGCTTTCAAGAAGCAACAGAGAGCTTTATAGAGATATACAGAAATACAGATAGACAACAGAGCACTTCACAGATGTTTACAACAGTACAGATGTAGTACAGATCGCTTTTCAAAGGTAACAACACGACAGATATACAATCGGGTAGAATACAGATAGGCACAGAGAAGGGGTACAGCTGAACAGGGTGGTGGTCAGGAGAAGGGCAGACAGTGTCTAGCAAGTCAGGTGAATAGACTCTTCCAACAGAGGTCTAATGAATTCTTCCTCAGGTTTTTGCTCAAGAATGAATCTATAAAGTAGAGGCAGACTCCTTCTTTTAAAGGCAAAAACTCACTGCCTAGTGGACTAAAGCTAGCCGTGTTAGGGGTCAGTTCCCTGTTCTTATAATAATTCAACTTTACCTTTTGACATCACATCCAACATGTGGTGTGCCAAAAGAAGTGGAGGGGACAGGAAGGATAGATAGAGGCAGAGAGAAACAAGATGGTGATCCTTTCTCCAGCTGTAAAGAACTCTCTCTGTCTACATCCCTTCCCTCCTCAATATGATCCAATGCACCATTTAGTGTACTGCACCCTGGAGTGAGGCTAATCATTTTGTGAATTCATGTGCTCTGTGATTCCTGTCCCCAGGACAGCTTCCTGTGGAGTGGCTGACTCTCTGGGGAGGGTGTTACCTGCCCTCACAAGGGGACAAAGAGAGCAACTCCCAAGGGTACACTCCTGCTAGCAGTAGCAATGACCGCCTGCCAGGGGGAGAATACACAAAATCCTTTCACACTATGAGAGATGTTGGCCACCATTCCATAAACCAAAGTAAGGTTTACATCTAAAGTTGTACGTACGACCAGGACAACATACTCAAAGTTAGGTCATTTTTGGAACAGTGGTGCATATATTAAATGCAGCCCCTGCACTGCAGTGACTTGGCTGTCACTGCAGATGTCAAATGGGCACCTGTGACATCTGAATCTGCTTGGTGCCACTGGAGAGCAGGTGCTGGATATCAGACTACTTATGTAGTAGGTCACAGGTGTACACTATATTTTTGACATGGAGCTTATGAAAGAGGAATCTGATTGGCAGATTACCCTTTCAGAGGTGGAATTACATACATAATTTTATGAATTCAATACAAATCAAAAAGACAGAGTGTCTACACTCCTACCAAATGGCAGGATAGGATAGCTAAGGAGCAATGCATTTGTCTTGGAATCAAGACAACTCAGCACAACACAGGTTTGAATCCTGTTCCCATGTTTAGAAAACACACATTGGTATTAAGTGTGTTATAAATGAACAATTAAAATGCAATTAAATGAATAAATCTGTCACAGCTGTACCTTCAAATACTGGCATAAACAAACTGGTCTGTTTCCAAAATGTATATGTTTGGTGCCCGCTAGGAGAACTGATGGACATAGACCCCTTTCAGTTTACAGGCAAAGTGAAGATCATCCAGTGTATTGTAGGAATAAATCGAACCTAAGGGTGTTTCCGTATAGCAAAAAAAATCAGACAAATTACAAACTGTGCTGCTTCTTTAAAGTATGAGGCAGGTGGTTCAGTGCTGGGAGACTGTTTCAATTTTAAGTGATCAATGCACCCTATAAATGTAACCGTTTCTTCATGATTTTGCCGTTTACTCACTACCATGACCAGGATGTGCCTGTGAGATAGTGATAATTACCATCAAACCTGAGAGATAGCTCTCAGCCCATGTAAATAGTACTGCTAAATAAACTACTTCCATAACCATATTGGGTATTTAAGTACTTTCTACAAAAGGTCTGGGTTTTATACCATTGTCAAGTGAAACAGAGCATGTTCAATGCACGTGTAAAATAGAACTGTAGCTCTATAAGTGTGAAGAGGCCGACAAGTGTGAGAAATATTATTCATCTAACTGGCTAACAGAGCCTGTGTTCCAAAAAATAAACTGAGAATAGTTAAATGAATTAGCATGTGATTTGATAGGAAGTTATGCTTTCAAATGGCATATCAAGAACAAACACACAGCACTGATTTACTAAACTACTGTTCCTTTCTTTCAAACAGAACACAGCTATTTGAAAAGTGGATGCCTTCAGTTATACATACACCTTGTTATGTATTTGGCAAAATATGGTATTCATGTATTACGATTGAATAACATTGCTTCTATCAATACAGTCTGAAATGGTGCTGATTTTCGAAGTTGACCTGCATTTCAACTTGGAGCAAACATTTCTCCCATCTTTTGGAAGTCTTCCAAAGGGATATACGTATAAAAATAAACTGACATACGAGAGAGTTTGAATTTACATTCTAGGTATATATATTACAATCTGAGCTGAACAGATACTCAATGTAATGGCTGACATCATACTGATTTCAATGAGGAATCAATGCATTGATGGTCACCTCTTGATCTGTCCTTCAGCACATTTTAGCAGATGTTTGTTTAAGGGCTATTGAAATTTTCTAGCCATCTGAAGCCCAAAGTGGAAATATAGAACATGTTAGTTCAATACATTTATCGTTTTAAGTTAAATGAGCATGCATAGTACCATTAATACAAAATGCAAAAGCTAGTAAAAAATGTATATCTTTTGAATGATAGGACATAAGAACATAAATCAAATTGTGTTTTGAAGATGAAGAACTCATTTTCAATCCAAGACCACATTCAATCTGTCTATGATTTTAAATAATTAATACAAAATAATATTAATAGAAATATGCCATGCAATAAAGTCACATGTTCCAGTGTGTGTGTCAAACCATAGATTATAATGCTTTTCATTTCATTGAAAGTATTGGGAGTAGTATTAGTCCCCTTTTTCTGACCACCAATATGAAAATTAAAATCACTAATGAAGATATGGTGTGTGTATCCAATAGGAGTGTCTGGCTGTTACATAGGCCAATGGAAGGACCAAGCCAGTTACATTATGTGACATAATTATACCATAGACTGAGGATTTTGGAGAATGTAAACACAGTGGGAAAACAGGAAAAGGAAATCTAACAGTAGAAATAACTACAGAGAAGAAGAACACCTCTCCCCATTAGGTGAACTCCGAACCTACATACCATTTGGAAAATTGGTCCTTGGTTATGAGGGATTGCACCTAACTTAACCTAGGGATAACTTGACTTCAGGGAAAGGGCCAAGAGGGGCCTGTTGACTGAGACTTCCCTGAGAACACATACATTTAATTTACTTTACTTTAATTCTTATCATTTGCTCGATCACCCAAAGGTTTCAAGGTGAACAAGAGCGACACAACAAGACACACAACTGCAAAGCAAGAGTCTAATGAAAAACTGTCTCTGATCTACAACTCAATTTGAAAGGAAAATCTTCATTGCCCTCCTGAAAGAAGCCAGGCTAGAAATTGTTCTCTTAAGATTATTCTTGGGAGTGAATAGATGTTGAAGAACGTTGGAGCGAAGGAGCCTTCTAATTAAGGTATCCTTAAGGCACTCAGAACGGTAGTTTGGTACTAAGCCATTCAGACATTTGTAACCATAGTAGCCACTTCATGGTGAATTCTATGTCTCACCATCAACCAGTGCAATTTATGCCTGGGAATGAATACATGTTTTTGCTTTGTAAGACCAGTAAGAGCTCTAACTGCACCATTCTAAAGAACCTGTAGTTTACTAACAAAGAATATTTCAGTAGGCAAACTTTGAATTTATGAGAGCAGCCTCTATGGAGGTTCTGTTTTAAACTTCAAGGTTAGGACATATTTGCCAAAGAAGGTTATTCAGATAAGTGCACACATAAATGCGCTACATGCATATCAAAAGAGAGAATGGAGTCAGGATAGACTCCCATGATCTTGACATTGGGAGAGACCCAAATGGGACATCCAGCTATAGAACCCACTATGAGTAACTCTGTCTTTCCATCATTAAGGGCCAGAGAATTCAAAGCCATCCATGATTGGAATGCAGAATAGATGTTATTGATTTTATGGAGTAAAGATGGTAATCTCCAGATAGTTTCAGCAAGACGTGGATGTCATCGGCATAGCCCAGAGGAACACCACAGGTCAGCTGAAATGGTGAAATCTCCAACTGCCATTCTGGCCCTACAAAGGGCTTCCTGATGGAAATAAGCAGTTGAGAAGTAGGGGAAGGCAGATATGCAGAAGTCATAAGTTCATAAGATTGTAAACCATTAACCACCTGAAACGAAGGATAAGTAACCGGGGTGGTGAAGCTTTTCGTGCAATGTGTGACAAAGAAGGTCATGCCTTCAGCCGAATACACCTTATTGTCAACATTGAATGCCCAGCCATTAGAAACCCTCTTGATAGAAATAAGACATAGCAACATAGCCAATTTGGCAGACAGCTGTTGAAGTGACAAGGTATCATCATCAGGCCAGGACTGAGAAAGGCAAAAAGCAGATTAACAACCCAAAAGGTAGAATTTTTAGCCTTAGGTGGAACCTTAATCTTAATGGACTGCAACGCCTTCCTAACCAGGATATGCTTGCCCACCAGTTCCCCTTTAACTAGTACATGACCTGCCGAAAGTGCTGTCTGAAAATTATTAATGGGCCTATATGCTTCCCCGTCTTTTAACAGTGTCATCAAAAAATTGACCACATCTATTGGAGGGGCAAAAATGGGATCAACACCTCCATCCATGCACCAGCCCATCCAGCATGCCCATGCATAAGAGTAGGAACTTTATGTGGATCTAGCCCAAAAGTCCCTGAAAACCTGGATAGTGTCTCCCAAAAGCCCAGGGAAAGCCCACGAATTGCAGAAATCTTCCAAGCAATGACGGGCAGTTGACCTTGTAACACAAGTTTATGCAGATCCTTGCCCCAGATCTGTGGGAAGGGCAAAGGACAGATGCAGGCCGAGAATGTCTACCACCAGCTCCAAAAGAGCCAGAAACCACACCTGAGCTTGCCAGAATGGAGTAAGCAATATCTGTCATGATCTCTGCTTCCAAAAGATCAGGACTTGCCCGACTCCCTTGGAAGCAGACCCATAACCGCGGTTCCGAGGGCCAGCCAGTCCCAATTGGAACCTTTTGGACCCTGTCCTGGCGCCAGTGGCACCAGGCTCATAAAGATGCCCAGTCCCAGCGCTGGAAGCGCCGGGCTCATAATGCTTGGGTGGACTTACCTGCAGCAGACCATGCTGCTTACTTACCTGCCAGTTCAACCCCTGATCCTCTTCTGTTTGGGACTACTTTTCCTGTTGGGTGGGGCAGGAGCCACTCCCTAGGTTCAGAACACTGGAACTCTTCTGGAAAGCAGGAACTCTTTTCTTAGGCGTGGTTGTGGAAGGAGACACCTAAGCACTACAGGAGGCTATTTAAACCACACCCGATGGATGAATCTTGCTTTGCGTTATTCTGCATTCTCTGCAGCAGAACGCTCATCTTGTCTTCTGCTTCTGATCCTGGGCCTAAGGGAACAAAGGCTTACCATCCTGGAATCCAGTCTTCAGCAGCACCTGTAAAGACAAAGAAAGAACAGGTTAGCACTACGGTCTTCAGTGGCAGCGCATCTCTTACCTGGTCCATCGGCTGTCACCAACGCCTCACGCTGCATTCCGGCATCTGAAAGACAAAGGCTTACCTACTCTTCGCATGCTCCGGAGGTCTTCGCACTGCATTCCGGCATCTGAAAGACAAAAGCTTACCAGCTCTTCGCACGCTCCTTAGGCCTTCGGCGCTGCATCCCGCATCTGAAAGACAAAAGAAGGTGCGTTTAAAGACATTGGGCAACTTTATTACTCACGTGCCATTACTCCTTCCCACGCCGAATCCAGTGGTTATTCCAGCACCCTTCAGCTTCTCTAAAGCTCCGAACTTGTACCTGCAAGATAAAAGGGACAGTTAGTGCGCATCGTGAAGCAGGCTACAAGCGCTTACTTACATGCTTCCAGGCGCTTCTATTCCTCACGCGGGTTCGATCCTCAACTCTCATCAGCCCGCCATCCGCCATCGCCGGAACCCTGCAAAACAAGAGATATCATTACAAAAGACTTTTAAGACATTTGAAGTGCCCAGAACTTACCGTTCGTGCAGTTAACGACGGACAGCAGTCCTCTGAGGTCAAGAGGCCTACACCCTTATCCAGTGAAGAAACTGGTTACGGCACCCTGCCCCGAGGCAGATGGAGAGCTCGGCGTTTACTTACCTAAGGTGAGGGTGTTAACCTTTGGGGTTCTACAGGAGAAAAGAAAGGGAAGAGGAGAGAGGCACCCAATAACCCAAGTTCATTAATCCCATATTTTCTATCTGCAGACATCTTACTCTTCGAGTCAGACATACAGTGCACAGAGGTCCAGCCCAAAGAGCCAACCGTGTGTTACACATCACCTTTGAAGATACGGCATTCACCCAGTCAAGACCGGCGCCTCTGCGGGAATCAGGTGAGCGTTACAGAACGCAAAGCCCATCGCAAAACTCCCACCCAGGCGCTATGGAAACCTCGGATACCGACCAGCTAGCCCAGTTACTTGGGGAACTAAGAGCAGAAGTGCATGCAGCCCGTCAGGAAACGAATGCTCTAAGAAGGGAACTGATTATTTCCAAGGAGCGAACAGACGATCTCGCTAGACAATTGCTACAGTCACAAGCCGGACAAACTCCGTTACCCGCATCAGGGGCAAATCTTCCTTCAACATCCTCTACGAACCCAGTGCAGATCAACCTACCTGGGAATGTACCTCTGGCTCCGCCCGAACGATTTTCTGGTGACCCAAAGAGGTTTGCAGTATTTATTAATCAGTGCCGGTTGCACTTCTTATGCCGGCCAGCAGCCTTTCCAACTGATCAAGCTAAGGTAGCTTTCGTGCTTTCGTACCTTAGTGGCAATGCGGCAGACTGGTCGATCCCTCTAGTTAATCAAGATGATCCGGTTCTCCATGATTTTCGAGCTTTTCAGCTCAGTATGGAAAAACTGTTTGCAAGACATTCACAGGGGCAGGCCTTGGACAATGAGCTCCTTTCATTGCGACAGGGTAATCAAGACCTTTTGGCTTATATTGCGTCTTTCAACAGACTGATAGTGGAAACTCGATGGCCTGAGGACAAAAGGATTACGCTGTTTTATAGAGGTCTACGTGGAGAGCTCAAAGATGTGTTAGCCGAAGTAGTGAATCCCCCGCAAGACTGTTCGGACTATATTGACTTAGTCGTTCAAATTGACCACAGACTGCAGAACAGGAAGGCCGATCGTTCCAAGTTTGATGCTCGAGTATTTTCCAAACCACCAACTCCTACCAAAGGAATAGACTCCGGGGAACCCATGCAAATAGGGGGCCTGAAAGGACCACTAACACAAAAGGAGCGGGAAAGGAGAAAACAGCTGCAATTATGCCTCTATTGCGGAAACTCGGGGCACTTTCTTCGAGACTGTCCGGTGAAACCAGCCAAGAAGGCAGTAGGAGCTGCAGTTACCAGGGTCACAAACTCTGAGCAGGGAAATGACCTCGCCCGACAAGAATAGAGGTCGTCTTGCCGAGCGTTAAAACCAGTTCCGTGACCTCGAATTTCGTGATACCTATGGTCCTCATTAGCCCTGAACATCCGGATCGATTACATGCGATTGAAGCTTACGTCGACAGCGGTGCCATCGGCAATTATGTGGATCATGAAATGGTTTTGAGGATGAATCTGACTCTTTGTCCAAAGGCTGTAAAGGACGTCATTACTACGGTGGATGGTACGGAGATAGCCTCCGGACCAGTAACGCATACCACCCAAGAAGTGACGCTAGTAAGTCAAGATGGACACCATGAGAAGATCGTGTTCGATGTGATCAAGGCCCCCCAGTTCCAGATTATTCTAGGAATTCCTTGGTTAGAGAAGCACAATCCTCAGATCGATTGGCGAGCAAGAACGGTTCAGTTTCCAGAATGTGTCTCTACTTGTCACCCTCGACCTGGTGTTGCACTGGCAGCAATTTCCCCAGAGGCTCCTCAGTTAACTCCTGAATACCTAGAATTCCAAGATGTTTTCCGGAAGGATCAGGCTAACTCTCTACCTCCTCATAGGTCTTATGACTGCCAGATAGACCTGATACCTGGATCTACTCCTCCTTGTAGTAGAATTTATGCACTCACCGAGCCTGAGAATCTTCACCTCCGACAATACCTGGATCAATACCTAGCGAATGGGTTTATTCGTCTTTCCAAGTCCCCTGCTTCCTCAGCTTTGTTCTTCGTTCCAAAAAAAGAAGGGGACCTTAGAACTTGTATAAATTATCGCGCCCTGAACCAGATCACCGTTAAGAATAGATATCTGTTACCTTTGATCCCTGAACTCCTGGACCAAGTCAGAAAAGCATGCATATATACAAAGCTGGATCTTAGAGGAGCCTACCACTTGGTACGAGTAAAAGAGGGCGATGAATGGAAGACGGCCTT
This sequence comes from Ambystoma mexicanum, assembly GCF_040938575.1. Classification (NCBI taxonomy): domain Eukaryota; kingdom Metazoa; phylum Chordata; class Amphibia; order Caudata; family Ambystomatidae; genus Ambystoma; species Ambystoma mexicanum. The sequence goes on from NC_090930.1 coordinate 699,701,189, forward strand.
CCGCACCAAGTATGGGCTATTTGAATATCAGGTCATGCCCTTCGGACTTTGCAATGCCCCGGCCGCCTTTCAATATTTTATGAACGATGTCCTCAGAGAGCTCATAGATGTGTGTGTTGTTGTTTACATTGACGACATCCTCGTTTATTCTTCATCGGAAACTGAACATCGGAAACACGTGAAAATGGTCCTCGAGAGATTGCGTCAACACAAACTTTTCGCTAAATTGGAAAAATGTGTTTTCAACGTGACTGAAGTTGAATTCTTGGGATTCATATTATCACCTAGCGGAGTGCGTATGGATTCAAAGAAGGTCGATGCAATTCTCAAATGGCCATCGCCATCCTCCGTAAAAGGTGTTCAAAGCATGTTAGGCTTCGCTAACTTTTACCGCAGGTTTATCCCCAAATTCTCTCGAATAGTCCAGCCCATCACCGCCTTGTTAAAGAAAAACAAACGTTTTGAATGGTCTACCGAGGCGGAACAAGCTTTCCAGAATTTGAAGACTAGATTTATCTCTGCACCGATCTTAAAACATCCTCGCCCAGAACTCCCCTACATCGTTGAAACTGATGCTTCAAACCTTGCCATGGGGGCAGTTCTATCACAAAAGGACCCAGTAACCAATCAGTTGCATCCCGTGGCATTTTGGTCCCGCAAATTCTCGCCTCCTGAAATCAATTACACTATTACTGATAAGGAACTTCTAGCTATCAAGTCCGCCTTTAAGGCTTGGCGGCATTATCTTCTGGGGGCCCGACATACCGTTACTGTGATTACAGATCACCGAAACCTGCAATATTTGAAAACCGCAAAAGCTCAATCCTCTAGGCAACTCCGTTGGGCACTATTCTTTGCCGAGTTTGACTTCATAATTACCTATCGACCTGGTACAAAAAACGGTAAAGCTGATGCCCTTTCTCGGATGGGAGTGGAAGAACATTTGATCAATCCTAAACCTGTACCTATCATTCCCGAACAAAGAATTCTAGGTGTAATCGCCACACAATCCATAGAGGAAGTTAAGGATAAAGCCAGGCTACTGGTAACTCCAGCAGACATACAGAATTGGCATCTGCAGGGAAAGGACTTTACGGTGAAGGACAACCTATTATATTTCCAAGAACGGTTATACCTGCCCAGCACAGATTTACAGAAAAAGGTAATCTCTTGTTATCACGATTCTTTAATGGAAGGACATCCCGGTATGACCAAGACCTCGGAAAAGATCAAGCGCTACTTCTGGTGGCCGTCTTGGAAAAAAGATATCAGAGACTTTATAATGTCCTGTGGAGTATGCGCCCAAAACAAGAGTCAAAAGGAAAAACCAGCCGGCCTCTTACGCCCTATTGACATCCCGCCTCGCCCTTGGCATACGCTTTCTATGGACTTCATCACCGATCTACCTCCATGCTCCGGATACAATACGATCCTAGTAATCGTGGACCTATTCTCCAAGATGGCGCATTTCATTCCACTTAAAGGCTTACCAACAGCAGCAACTCTGGCCTGAGAATTTCTCGAAAACATCGTCCGACTGCACGGTTTTCCTTCAGTTCTAATTTCGGATCGAGGTAGTCAATTTATTTCTCATTTTTGGCGAAGTTGCTGTCGGTCGGCTCAAATTGATGTGAGACTTTCGACCAGCCACCACCCTCAAACCGACGGACAAACCGAGAGGACCAATCAAACTCTGGAACAGTATTTGCGCTGCATGCTACAACAAACTGAAAAAACTTGGAAAGATATCCTTTGGATAGCCGAATATGCCTACAATAACTCTGTCCACTCGGGAACTGGGAAGACCCCGTTTTTTCTTTTATACGGTAGTCACCCTCGAACCTCGGAGTTGGATCCACTCCAAGATCTTGGAACACCAGCAGTAGACCACCTGCATTCTACAATCACCCAAGCCTTTAAGGAAGCCGTTTCTCACCTTCAAAGGGCTAAAGAACAATACAAGAAAGGAGCAGACCAACATCGGAAGGAAGCCCCCCAATATCAAGTAGGAGATCAAGTCTGGTTATCCACCAAATATCTACCTCTAAAAGGACCACGCACATTCAACCCAAGATACCTTGGTCCCTATTCCATCACTACCATAGTAAATCCAGTAGCGGTCAAGTTGGACTTGCCCCCTCACATGAAGATACATCCGGTCTTCCACGTCTCTCTATTAAAACCCGTGCAACCTCAAACCCGACTAACTACATCTCCAAAACCTATTCTAGTTGATGGAGAACTCGAGTTTGAAGTCAAAAGCATCCTGGATTCCAAGATCTCCAAATCTAAACTATTTTACCTGATTGACTGGAAAGGCTACGGTCCCCAAGAAAGATCCTGGGAACCTGCAGCATATGTCCACGTGCCTCGTCTAATCAAAAGATTTCATCGAACATTTCCTAACAAGCCCAAACCCCCGGAGAAGGCCGGTTTGGGAGGGGCCTTGAGGGGGGGTGCTGTCATGATCTCTGCTTCCAAAAGATCAGGACTTGCCCGACTCCCTTGGAAGCAGACCCATAACCCCGGTTCCGAGGGCCAGCCAGTCCCAATTGGGACCTTTTGGACCCTGTCCTGGCGCCAGTGGCACCAGGCTCATAAAGATGCCCAGTCCCAGCGCTGGAAGCGCCGGGCTCATAATGCTTGGGTGGACTTACCTGCAGCAGACCATGCTGCTTACTTACCTGCCAGTTCAACCCCTGATCCTCTTCTGTTTGGGACTACTTTTCCTGTTGGGTGGGGCAGGAGCCACTCCCTAGGTTCAGAACACTGGAACTCTTCTGGAAAGCAGGAACTCTTTTCTTAGGCGTGGCTGTGGAAGGAGACACCTAAGCACTACAGGAGGCTATTTAAACCACACCCGATGGATGAATCTTGCTTTGCGTTATTCTGCATTCTCTGCAGCAGAACGCTCATCGTGTCTTCTGCTTCTGATCCTGGGCCTAAGGGAACAAAGGCTTACCATCCTGGAATCCAGTCTTCAGCAGCACCTGTAAAGACAAAGAAAGAACAGGTTAGCACTACGGTCTTCAGTGGCAGCGCATCTCTTACCTGGTCCATCGGCTGTCACCAACGCCTCACGCTGCATTCCGGCATCTGAAAGACAAAGGCTTACCTACTCTTCGCATGCTCCGGAGGTCTTCGCACTGCATTCCGGCATCTGAAAGACAAAAGCTTACCAGCTCTTCGCACGCTCCGGAGGCCTTCGGCGCTGCATCCCGCATCTGAAAGACAAAAGAAGGTGCGTTTAAAGACATTGGGCAACTTTATTACTCACGTGCCATTACTCCTTCCCACGCCGAATCCAGTGGGTATTCCAGCACCCTTCAGCTTCTCTAAAGCTCCGAACTTGTACCTGCAAGATAAAAGGAACAGTTAGTGCGCATCGTGAAGCAGGCTACAAGCGCTTACTTACGTGCTTCCAGGCGCTTCTATTCCTCACGCGGGTTCGATCCTCAACTCTCATCAGCCCGCCATCCGCCATCGCCGGTACCCTGCAAAACAAGAGATATCATTACAAAAGACTTTTAAGACATTTGAAGTGCCCAGAACTTACCGTTCGTGCAGTTAACGACGGACAGCAGTCCTCTGAGGTCAAGAGGCCTGCACCCTTATCCAGTGAAGAAACTGGTTACGGCACCCTGCCCCGAGGCAGATGGAGAGCTCGGCGTTTACTTACCTAAGGTGAGGGTGTTAACCTTTGGGGTTCTACAGGAGAAAAGAAAGGGAAGAGGAGAGAGGCACCCAATAACCCCAGTTCATTAATCCCATAGTTTCTATCTGCAGACATCTTACTCTTCGTCAGACATACAGTGCACAGAGGTCCAGCCCAAAGAGCCAACCGTGTGTTACACATCACCTTTGAAGATACGGCATTCACCCAGTCAAGACCGGCGCCTCTGCGGGAATCAGGTGAGCATTACAATATCAGAGACAACTGCTCTCTGTAAACATGCAGGAGAACCAGATGAATGGGCGAGAAGGGGGGAATGCATACCCACTGGGACTCCTCCAGTCCTGCAGAAATGCATCCAATGCCTTGGCGTCGGGATCTGGACACCAACTGAAGAACTGAGGCACCTGACAATTTAGGCAAGAGGCAAAGAGGTCGGTGCAAAATGGACCCCGGACTCCCACCATAAGCTGGAAAACCTCTACGTTCAGTTTCCAGTCACGTCCATCCCGGAGAAACCTGGAATTCCAATTTGCTACTGTGTTCCATCGACCTAGGAGGTGCTCTGCCTGCAGCATTATCCCTCTTTTGAGACAGAAGTGTCAGAAATCCCGGGCCAAGGCCACAAGGGGGCACAGGCAAAATGGCTGCCTGAACTTCAAGCTCCCCACATGGCCCCGGGAAACAAGCCAAAAAACAGGCTTTAAGTATCTACAAGCCCCTATTGTCAGCAAAATCTAAGAAGGGGAATCGTCGAGGAACGTGAGGAAGTCTATCCAGTCTCTGGAGGTGCCTCTGTTCTCCTGATGGCGGCTCACGGACCACGGCCCTCCTCCTCCCCCAAGCACCCTTGTGGAAGCTCAGCGCCGGGAGCTGCGTGTTGCCCAGCCACGCCAAGGGAGGAGGAGCCGGGCCCACTGACCGTGTTCGCTCACACAACGAACGGCGCCCCGACACCATCGCGGAGCCGGGCGGGCCCCAGGAAAATCCCTGCCGGTCGCCGGCAACCCGTCCCCCCACTGCAGGAGACAAGCGGCGCATGGCTGCCATCATAAGAGGAACGGAGTGAGAAGCACCACGCAGAGCACAGCTAAGGGAACTCGGGGAGCCGTGTCCTTCCCACCAACTTCAGTACCACAGAAACGATCTGGCCAGGGCTGACGCAGGAGCGTGCCTGGGCCCTACTTTTGTGGCCTGCACCCCTGTATTGTACCGCCGCCATAAGGATAGCAGGGGCCCGCACTGTATAACCCCCCCGGGGGGAGCGACAGCGGGCAGAGGAACCCACGAAAACACCGGGGCCGGCTCATGCCGTCGCGGGAGCGCACCTGGGCCCCCCCACCTTTCAGCCTGCCCAGTTGCCAGAGCGGGTCCCACGTGAAGGTGTTTGCTCGCTGGGCTCCGCGTCTCCAGACCCATACTGCGCTGCGGAGCCATATTGGGCCTCTTGCCCAACAGCTACACCCTGCTCCACGCCGTGGCCACTGCCCCACCCAAATGTCGTGCAGTAGCCGCCCCAGGTGAGAAACAGCTCCGCCCCCTACCCAGGGGGCTCCCTTAAAAGCCTTCACCCCCATCAACACCCACCTGCAATCAATACGTCAACACTGGGGGCTCACCATATCGAGGGTGCATAGGGTACCATATCAGGCCGGGCCCGCCCCTGGAAGTGGAACCGCCAACCGAAGCCTCCCCGACCCTCTGGGAGGACCGCCAGAGTGGGCTGGGGAACCCCAGCGACCCAGGGCCGGGCCAAGGGAGACTGCATTCCTGGCGAAATTAAAGTGGTGTCTCACAAACCGGAGCCCAGACACTGGCACACAGCTCCATCACCCGAAAATAACCCCAAGGACTCGGCCTACACAACAGGGCTAGCGATTCAGGGCCCTAGGTCCCTCCTAGAAGATACCCCAAGAGGTCCCTGTCACAGAAGGCGATCGGCACTCCATGAGCAGGAGAGAAACTCTTGCGAAGTACCAGTTCACCCCAGGACACATCAAAATAGAGACCAGCCCCACCACCGCACCGCCCCCAGATATGAACGCTATGCAGTGTAACATTCACACGATCCTTGAGGAGATCAGGGGCATGAGAACGGACATGGGGGCCAAACTGGCTGACCTCACGGCCAAGGTTTCTACGCTAGAGGACCGAATGGAAGGGGTCGAGAGCAATCAGGCATCAACGGACCTCCTTGAAAATCAAATGGAAACCAGATTCAAGGAACTGCAGCGCCGCGAGGAAGATCTCCGGCTCAAGGTTGATGATATGGAAAACCGGGAGAGGAGAAACAACTTGAGAGTTTTCGGCCTTGAGGAGACAGAAGGAGAGACCCCAGTGGGACTGGAAAGCAAAATCAAAGACATCATCAGAATTGTCCTGGGGGTCAGACTCAGGCAAAACCCTCCTCGGCAATCAAGGCTTAATCACCACGCCAAGGCTTGATTCATGTCCTTCTGGAGCCTGCGGCGACCTGAGGACCTCGCTGGACACAGTGTTTTTCCCGTGGTTGGCCGGGAGTTCTTTGTTCAAATGACCTAGGTCAGAGTTGAAATGTTGCCCATTCAGAGGCTGTTTTATGGTTCCATAGAATGACACTTGGTGATTCTCCTTTGAGAAGTGATGGCGGCTTGTGACCCCGCGCTGTGACATGCTCCACGAGGGACAAGGGGGGTTGACCATATTTCAAGGTTGGGGGGCATAATGGGTAGGGGGCACCACTGCCGTGTCCCCACCGCCAACAAGGAAGGGTGGACACTTAGTGGAGAAAGGCATGACAGAAGGCGTCACACCAAAAAATTATTTTTTCCGTGGCCGGGGTAGCGACCCTGGCGGTTCGTTGCTTGCTTCATCCGAACTTGGGGAGCCGGCGGTGAGCGCCCGACAAAATGGGTAAGGGAGATGGAAGGGGGAGGGGGGAGGAGGGACAGAGCTCTTGACGGGGTTAAGGGGGAGGGGGAAAACCAGCTTAAGCCACAGACAAATGTTCTGCAACAGGCTCTAAATATTGGACACTTAAAGGTGTTTAAAGAGCACAAACGGAAAGACGATAATGATTAAAGGGAAGATAGACACGCTGAAAGTCAAGGGCATTAACTCCCAGAATAAAAGGTCCCTCACAAGCAATATGTTCGCAAGCAACGCCTAACAATCCTCCTCCTACAGGAAACACACTACAGGCAGGGAAAGGAGTCAAAATAAAGGGGAAAGAGATTGGTAGTAACTACTGGGCCTCGCACAGGAGTTCTAAGAAGGAAGGGGTGGGCATTCTCCTGGGCAGGACATTTCTTCTCACGGGAGTAGAAACCAAGAGGGGTTTCAGGGGTCGATTCTTAGGCATCAAGGGAACCTGTGAAGGGGAGCTCATCACCTTGGCCACTTTATACGCACCCAACTCAGGACAAATACGTTTCCTTACTCAGATCTTTAATGTCATGGACGAATGGGCGGAGGGGGCCATGATACTGGGCAGGGACTTCAAACTTATAACGGACCCCCGTCTGGACTGGTGGTCCGCGAAGAGGGGGTACCCAAGGGGACTTCCAAAGATAACCTGGCCATGCAGACCCTTCTGAGGGAACACTACTGGGTGGACGTCTGGCGCAAAACACATCCAGGCCAGGGCGGATACAACTTTTTCTCACCCCCGCATTGCACCTACACCAGAATTGATCTCTTGTTGATTTCAGAAGAGGGGAATGGGGTGGTTGAACAACCGAAGGTAGAAGCTATAACATGGTCAGACCATGAACTACTCATAGCCAATTAGTCACTGCCCATCTCCCTTAGATCTTCCCGATGGCGATGCAACAACACACTTCTCAGGGACCCTGTATTTTGGGATTTCATGAGGAAAGAAATGTTGGCCTACTTTGAGACAAACGACAATGCAGAGACTGACATGTCCATGGTGTGGGAGGCCGCAAAAGCCACTTTCAGGGGCCTCCTTACAGCAGAGGGTTCGAGGCATAAGCGTGAAAGGGGCCTAATTGAAAGTAAGATCCACACGGAGTTGGGCGGTCTGAGAGCCAAGCTGGGCCTCACAGGGGTAGACCGTGGGGCTCTCCTGGAAGAGATGCAGGGCAAAAGACAAGAGCTTCACACCGTCCTCATAGGGGAAGTCATCAAGAAAATGCGATACATCAAGCAAAGGTACTACGAACGGGGAGATAGGGTGGGGACCCTTCTGGCACAAAGAGCCCGAGGTTGTAGAGTTGAGAGAGGAGTCGCTCACCTCAGGGACAGGGAGGGCAGGACCTATGGAGGCCAGGAGGAAACAGCAGAGTGTTTTGCCGACTACTATAGCAAACTCTATTCCAGACAGGCAAGAGAATCACTGGACGATATCCATACCTACCTGGCAGAACACCCTCTGCCTAGGCTGTCTGACCCGGAGCTAGATGCCCTGGAGGGGGAGATATCGGAGGAGGAGGTGGAGGGCGCCATCAAGAGATTGAAAGTGGGAAAGGCACCAGGGAGAGACGGCTACATGGCTGAATTCTACAAGCAGACCCAATCTGTCCTGCTGAAGCCTCTGGCCAAATTGTTTAATCAAATCAGGAATCGGACTCAATCCCACCGATGTTCCTGCAGGCCCTCATCACTGTAATACCTAAACCCGGTAAAGATCAGACAGAATGTGGGTTTTATAGACCTATCTCACTCCTAAACCTAGATGGCAAGATTTTCGCCAGAATCTTGGCCTCCAGATTGAAGGGGTGCCTCCCTCGCCTGATACACCCCGATCAAGCGGGATTCGTCATAAATAGACAGGGCTCTGATAACATGCGGAAGACACTCCACGTGCTTACCTCCAGGGGGGTCTGTGATGAGGGCGCACTCCTACTGGCCCTTGACGCGGAGAAAGCCTTCAACAGGGTCAGTTGGGCTTTCATGGGGAGGTCTTCGCGACTCTGGGAATGGACCCGAGGTGGCTTGGTTGGATGTCCGTGCTCTATTCCTCCCCCTCCGCTAGAGTGGTGGCAAACGGGACAGAGTCAAGAGTATTCCCTCTCGAGCGCGGCACACGACAGGGATGCCCACTGTCCCCGCTAATTTACGCACTTGATGGAACCATGGGCAATCTCGGGCAGCAACGATGAGGCCATCAGGGGAGTAGAGGTAGGAGACATGCAATGTAAAATCTGCCTCTTCGCGGATGACGCACTACTCTACATCACAAGGCTGTCCCAGACAGTCCCCCGGATGTTACAGGGTCTCTCGCGCTACGGGAACTGTCGGGGTACAAAGTCAACCTTGAGAAATCGGTGGCGTTCATAGGGGGAAACTTGCCAGACCCAGAGGCAGCTTATGTGAGTGGGCTCCCCTTCAGGCTACGGGAGGAGGGGTTCCGGTATCTGGGGGTCCAGGTGACACGTGACCCCGAGGGTCTATATTCGGCCAACTTTCCCCCCTTTAGTCTGCAATCAGAAAAGACACGGAAAGATGGGCAGGGTCAGGTCTCTCTTGGATGGTACGCCTTAACCTTATAAAAATGGTAATCCTCCCCACGTTCCTATTTCTCTTCCAAATGCTCCCGGTACTGATCCCCAAAACATTCTTTACGGAAACGAAGCAAGTCCTTCTCAACTTCCTCTGGTCGGGCAAAAAACATAGGATCTCTTATGAGGTATTGACCAGGCCAAGGGAAGATGGTGGGGTGGGAAACATACCACAGAGCTTCCCAGCTGAGGGTCCCAGCTGAGGGTCTTGATCGACCACTTCACCGCAGGTACAGAAAAACAATGGGTGGCCATGGACAACAGGGTTATGGCGACTGTCACAGTAGAGAAATGGCTCTGGGTCCCAAGGAGAAACATCCCTAGAAGCGTCCTGAACCACCCAGTCCTAAAAGTGCTGTGGTCCCTGTGGAGGGAGGGAGGGAGGTTACTATCGTTGGCTCACAACCTTCTCCACTGAGCTGTATCTGCCCCCCTCCCTTTCTTAGCTAAAATAGCAGAGCCAGCGGCATACCAAAAGTGGTTCGAGGCAGGCCTTAGCGGGACCGGCCACCTCTGGGTGGGGGGCTCGTTCCTACCCTTGAAAGACTTGGAGGAGGCCCTGGGAATAGGTACCCTGTCCCCCTTCCACTATCTCCAACTTAAGGTAGTCCTCACTGAACCATCATGGGGGGACACCCTCAGGAGTGACCTTACAGATTTAAAAAAACTCCTCCTCTCCGCTAGGGGCTCCAAGGGGATAATATCTCGCCTTTATAGACTCTTTCTGTTTTCCGTCCCAAGAGACCCACCACCAGCATGCACACAATGGGGAAGGGACCTGGGAGAGGAAATTGATGATGAAAGGTGAGCAGAAATGTGCAGGCGGGCCAACTGCTCCACTGCCTCACTCCAATATCGCCACCAGGCCCTCAAGGTTTTACATCGATGGCACTACCCCCGCAGAGGATTGCTAGAATGAGGCCGGGATACGACCCACACTTCTGGAAGTGCAGGACAGTGAGGGGGGATAATATTCACATGTGGTGGGGGTGCACAGTGGTCCAAAAGTACTGGGAAGAGGTATTAGTTTGGATTAAGGGGGTTGACGGGGTTGAACGGTCTTGTTGCCCCTGGCTCCTCCTTTTTGAAATAGACACAGTAGATGGTCAGGAAAACACCCAGGACCACATGTTACAGGTTATGTTGGTGGCGGCTAGGTGCTGTCTGGCACAAAAATGGAAGAACCCCGGAATGCCGGGGGAAAAAGCATGGGTCACCAAAGTGCTGGCCATTTACGATATGAAATTCCTTACACATTTACTTGATGAGTCTAAGTCAAATATCAGAGAAATATGGCTCCCCTTCTTTGACAAATTCGGCAGCCCCGTCTAATGTGATGCACCTAAGCGAGGGCTCCTTCCCCAGGGGCGATAGGCCACTGCCCATTAACCTGATTTTGAACTCCTTAAAGCTCGGCTCATGAATTTGGCGTGCTAAGTGCACATCATGAAGACACTGCTATGCTCTCTAAGAACCCGTCAAGCAAGCAGCAAATGAGAACTTGAACTGGAGGTGGGTGGGGGGAGGGACAGGGGCGAGGGTTGGGGGGGACGTGTTATAATTGGTTTTCTGTTAACCCATGTTTAAGTAAGCTCTGTAATGTTATAACACACACATGAAACCTAATAAAATATGATTTTCAAAAAATAATCCCGGGCCAGATCTGCTGACCCTTTGGATCACATCCAACCCAGCTTGTTGATATATGTACTGCTGAGACATTATCCATTCCCAGGAGGATGCAACAGTTCACCCTGTCCTTGGGGGCCAGATGCTTCACCGCAAAGGACCTTGCCAGAAGTTCGAGACAATTGATATGTAGAGACTTTTCCTGAACAGACCACTTTCCTCCCTGGATATTTCCTGACACTTTGCCCCCATCCCGATAGACTGGCATCTGACTCCAACACCACATCACAAGACAGACCAAAAATAGCCGTCCCGTTCCAGGTCTCGATGTGTTGAAGCCACTACTGAAGTACTTGTGTGGCTTCCTGAGAAAGACTGACAATGGCCCTCATTATGACCTCGGCGGTAGCCATGCCTCTATTGTTGGCATTGTCAAGGGTTTTGACCCATGTTGAATCCTTGGACTGGGTAGATGTGGGGATGAGCTGTCGCTGCCCATTATTCTATCCCAGAACAAACTAAATCAATAGACTGGGTGGATGTGGGGATGAGCTGTCGCCGCCCACATTCACGCCAGAATCCAGGAGAACTGAGCAGTTGGCACAAGACCACTCCAAAGATACAACCTTCTTTTGGGGGGTTCCACATCACCACTCCACTGTAAGGATGCCATCAAAACAATGTTAAGCAAGGGTCTTATACTATCAAGCAAAAGACCACTCTATTGAAATGCAGTAATTTAAGACAGATCCCAAAAATGGATGCAATACCGGTACTCACCACTATCAGAAAGCCGGCGTTTTAAAACCACCAGACTTTTGTGTAAAACTGAACAGAGGAACCCAAACCAGGCCAAGGAAAGACTTGCTAAGAGGTGGATACAATGTAAAACTATATTCTGAAATGACTTGAAGGAAGTCATTATTTAATGTATATGTAAAAAGTGTAAGTTTGATTTAAACTGGGAACTAAAGTGACATTTAGTTGAATTCTGCCTGACAAATACCCCCGACAGGAGAAACCTGCTCAGCCACTCTTCCCAGGCCTAGCTGCATCCTGCTTCCCCACCAAAAGGAGATGACACCTCTCTGATTAGATTAGGGGAGGGGCACCTGCAGGAGGTTGAACAAAGCCTTGTCCTGGACTCTGGCAAATGTTATATTGGGGGGGCCGTAAAGTGGCTTCCTCTTGGGAGAAGTGGGAGGAGAAGTGCCTCTGGGAGCCACCCGAGCTGGAGGCAGGGACAGACAGAAGCTTCCCCCATGTGCTTTGGAACCTAAACCACACCCATCTGGGCAAGAGCATCATTTTTTAAAAAAATGGATAATTCATAGTACGGACTTGTCAGAATTATATAAGTAATATCATTATTCTGGTGATTTTTCTGTGCACGTTTTAAGAGGTGTTAGGACCCTGTGGTGTATTCTGGGGGGTTGCTAGCGGAAAATAGGGTCTTACTCCAAATGTCTGTTAAAAATCTGACACTTCATCAATTAATGTCCATACTCCTTGCGCACATTTGTGTAATTTTTGGTAAATGTCCGATATTGGTAAACCGACCAAAAAGCGCAAAATGTTGTCATTTTTTAATGCAAGCCCCCAGGAAGATCAGAGGTGGACAAGCATGGACCATAAGGAATATATAATATGTACATGTAATTTCAACAAATTGTGTATCTGGGAAATATGTATTTGAATCAAATATAGATTTGTGGGCAAATTGACCAGGGGAGGATCCTCTGACCCATAAACAGACCTCATCATGATGACAATCCATTTCCTTCCCCCAATCATGGGAGAGGGGAGAATTGGGCCAATGACAAGTAGAGAGGGGCAGGCTCAGTTATACCACACACAAACCCACCTCCAAAAGACATAAAAAGAGACTGCTGGGACAGGTAGAGACATTCAATTCCATTTGCTGAGGAGCGTGCTGACCGACGACTTCACAACCAGAGATCAAACACTTAGACTTCCAAGCTAATCAGAGACTACAGAAATTTGAACCAAGAAGGCCCACTGCAAGCAAAAGTATTCTCAGCAGGCCTTCAGAATCCAGCAAACCTAACCAAACTATTCAACAGCCGGGCGAGCTGTTTGCCTTCTTTGCCAAGAACTTTTGCCGGGACCGCAGACCAGGCCCAGACCGCTGTGAGCAGAACCAGAGATCCGGATCGCTGTGAGCAGAACCGGTGCCTGATTGACCCGCCAAGCAGAGAGAACCGCCGCTGGACGTGTTGACCAGATCCGTGACGAGGCCCATTCATTTCAAAAGTAGGAGTGAGTATCCGCCAGAACTGTGCAGAACCCAATCTCTTATTTAAAATAATCTAGTCCAAACTATTTTAACCTAATTAGAACAGCCCTAGAAATTGTGTCATCTGTCATTTTTAAAGCTGCACAACTGTCACCTGTCAATTCTGCAGCTGCAAGCTGTCACCTGTCATTTTGAGTTTACTTTAAATCCGAAAAACTACCTTTATTAAATCGTCCGTATCTCTTGAACCGTTTGGGCTAGGAACGAAATATCCAACGAACCTAGAACCGACTTCCTACTCCCTATACTTTTTCCGCAATCGCGATTTACGCACTCGCAAAATTTACCGCGATTTGCGATTTGGCCTGATTTCGTCATCTGTAAAAAGATTTGCCTGAACTGCTAAAATTCGTTTGCAACCTAATAACCATCCCTGCACCATTGTTAGGGCTGACCTGAACTGATTTAAAGTGTCTACCACTCACCCTGAACCTTCTAGAGGGAATTAAAATCAATTAGCACAGTTTCACTTCCTTGCCACCACATTACAAAGCACTCTTGCCCGTGTTTTAAAAAGCATACCTGTTGTCTATGCTTGCTGGGGGGGGAAATGAATTCCGTATTGTATTTGATTGTATTCCTGTAGACTGTATGTGTTACTTCCAGCTCCTTGCATTGCATATAGGGGGGGTGAATTGCCACCACGGGAAAAGTGAACATATTATCTCTTGTGAAACCATATCAGTTTATTTTCTGTACTGCATTTATTCCACCTTGCATTTCCTTGAAACCATAAAGCATTTCAGCTACCTATTCCTCTATACTAATTCTAAGTAACCAAATCAGTTTACCAGTAGAACATTATCCATTGTTGATCACTGTCATATTTTAAGTGTGATATCCAATATTAATTTATTATAAAAGTGTGATAGATATATATTGTTATATTTCTCAAATAAACCTTTTAAATTTGCAAAACAGACCAACTTCTTGGCTCAGTGGGGTCAGGGGGATTCTAAGAGAGGGGTGTTATATAAGGGTTGTCATCCAGAGTACATGAACTGGACCAAACATATATCAATAAGGGTTTCCCTCAGCATCCCAGACTAGGCATTGACTTAGCTGTAGTGTTGAAGTGAAGCCGCTTAACAGCATGGCTGCCGCCGAAATCGCGCCCGGGTCTGGGTCCACAGAATGAGGAATTACCTGGCCATTCTGAGTTTGGAAGGCCCGGTAATTCCTCTCTCCAAGGACCCGGACCTGGCCCTTCCCCATTCCCATTTCAGCCCCCATAGGGCTGAATGGGAATGGGAGAGGGAGCAAACAACGGGCCATTACGAGTTGGCCCGTTGTTTGCTCCCTCTTCCCCTTGCGGGACCCGGTAAGCACACCTAATTTGACCAGGCGTTACTTACCGGGTCCCGCGACGGGACCTCGTAATGAGGCGGTACGGGGTTAACAGCGCCGGCACCTTTTACGGTGCCGTTAACCCCGTACCGCCAGGGTCGTAATGAGGCCCAATGTGTGAGTATGGAATCCCTTTCCGTAAATGAGCGATCTTCAATCTCTGAAGCACATGATAATGCAGGTGACCCAGGAAAATGGCCTGAATAGAGGCAGACAACATCTTATTCTTGCTAGAACCCGCAGGGATAGAGACCTATCACGATCCATGCCCCTGACCCCCTCAGGTATAACAGCCACCTGGCAGCAGTGGGGCTAAAGTCCTTCAACCTGGCCCCAAGGGCCTTAAAACTCCATCAGAAACATACATGGAGTCAGTCCTGGCGCCTTTGGTGCCAGGCTCATTATCAGGAATAACGCAATACCAGTTTTGGACCTTAATCCAACATGGAGGCCTATTACACAGCTTAGTTCTTTAGAACCAAGCCATGCGGTCTAGTGTTTTGGGTGTGGCTGGGCATGGAACTACTTGGCCTGGAAATACTTCAACTGGGCTATTTAAACCACACCCAAACAGCAGAACACGCTTCGCGTTATTCTGCACTGCTGCAGCATAACGCTCACCGAATCCAGCACCGGCTCATCTGCTTCTCTGGCGGCCTGATCCTGAAGCCCTAGATCTGGATTCCATTAATAACCTGGAAGTGAGCAAGAACACTTACCTGTGAAGTAACCGGTCTTGAATCCATCCTGCGCTTCGCTTACCTCGCCCATCTCCGGAGTTTGCCACAACCTGCAAAGGTAAAGAAACAAGGACAGCATTAATAACAATTCTTACCTGGGCAAGCAGCGAGTCCTGGCAGCACCCTGAGCTTCTCTTACCTCGTCCATCTCTGGGTTTCACTGCAACCTGCAAGGGAGAAGGAATAAGGTCAGCATTAACAAAGCACTTACCTGGGCAAGCAATGCTTCGCGATCGCTCATTACTCCGGGACATCACTGTAACCTGTAAAAAGAAGGGAACAGAACACAGGTTAGCAATTAACACCAATAAACAGCGCAGCGCTCCGCGCATCAATAACTCACCGTGGTCTTCGCCATCGGTGCGGCAACTCCGAGATCGCAACCATCCCTGTGAAAACAAGAAGAGACATTGTTAGGGAACAGCGTAGTGGAGCAAGACGCCGAGAAGACAGTGAAAACGGAGGGAAAGAAAGAGACAGAATAAAGACGGAAAAGACATTATAACTCACCTGGAAGACAGCAAGCAGAGTCGGAGTCACAGCCCGTCTTGACCCGACATAAGGGCTCACAGACCAGTGAAGCAATTAGGTCCACAGAACGCCCGCACCAACCATGCGCTCCTGCACAGATACGCAGGACGGAGAGTTCAACGCACAAAAACCTAAGGTGAGCAATAACCCAAAGGGAGGGGATTTGGACCAGAGGGAGGTGGAAGTCCACCCATCACAGAACCAGTACCTTAACCCTCCATTCTCCTGTTATAGGCGCTACCCAACGTCTGGCACATAACCAAGCAGAGAGGGGTCCAGGACAACTCTTAGACCTCCATCCAGTATTGTGTGGCACCCCGTGGATACCAGGTGAGTGTAACAAGACCCTTTCTTCAGCACAGACTTGATTTGCAAATGTCCTGAATTCTCTTGGGGGAAAAAAGAAGCTGGCACAACTGAGAATTGATAATGAAGCCCAGAAATTGGATGCATTGAGAAGGCATGAGGACCGACTTGTCCAGGTTGATGACAAACCCCAGGCTCTGAATCAGAGAAGTTCCCAGCCAGAGATGTCCTGCAGAAGTTCCTTCTGCTGGGCTAACAGAAGCATGGCATCCAGATAAATTATTATCCTGACACACCTCGCCTGCAAAATTGTCATCACAGTGCTCAAAAGCTTTGTGAAGCACCACAGAGCCAAGGTCAGCCCGAACGGGAGAGAGGTAAACTGCCACCGGCGTCCTTGCCACTGAAACTGCAGATAATCCTGATGATGGGGGAATCAACCAAAACTACAAAATGAGTGTCCTTGATATCGATCTTGCCCATCCAGTCACCTGGAAGAAGCGTCCATCTGAGGAGATGCAACCCTTCCA
Organism: Ambystoma mexicanum; assembly: GCF_040938575.1. Lineage (NCBI taxonomy): Eukaryota > Metazoa > Chordata > Amphibia > Caudata > Ambystomatidae > Ambystoma > Ambystoma mexicanum. Next base: position 699,717,763 of record NC_090930.1, read on the forward strand.
TTTTATTTATTTATTTATTTATTTATTTAGGATTTATAAAAGCGCAAACTATGGCCCGAAGGCATCAAGAGTCAATGAAGTTTCAATATACCACAAACATGTTCAGGGCCATGAGATGTATTAATGGACGGAACCCCCCCCGTTTCACTTGGGCACCAGAAACATTGACCCAAGGAAGGGAGAGTGACCACAAGAAGGGGACCTACAGCCACTTTGGAAATGAGGTCCCAAAGCTCTTTGTCCACCAAAACCTGCTTCTCCCAACTGAAAACTTGCAGACAAGGAAGAGTCTCCTGAAAGGGAGAGGGGTAAAATGATATCCGAAACATTGACACCATCTATAGAACCCATGCATCTGAGGTTAGAGATGCCCAGGTGGGTAGAAAAAGAGCTAACTGCCTCCCCCCAGGCCTCCATGGCAAGAAACACTTAATAACAAACTGCTCACATGCTGCAGCTTTGCCACAACCTGACCCTCTGGCTGCACAACCTCTCCATTGAGCACTTCGCTGTGGGGAAAAGACATCTGTACTGGCCCTAGTAGCAAATGATCCTGCACTCATACTGCTGGCAGCATACTGTGCTGGCCGTGCAGAGTCCTGATATGGGCAGCTGGAAGAGCAGGCTCTGCCTCTCCCATCCTTGGCAAAAACACTAGGAGACAAAGCCTTCTTTATGTTTTTTGGGCCTTGTCTAAGGCTGTGAAAGTGTGGAAAACGAGGAGAGCTCTCTTACAAATGTATCACCAAACAACACCTCCTGTGCAAGGGGCCTGCCTCTGCTGGAGCCATATCCCCCAGATTTGGACCTAAACGCATAAGCAAGCCTTTCCTGTGCTCCGTAGATAAGGCCATGTTGACATTCCCCAGAAGGCATATACACCTTTGGACCCAGCCCCAGAGAACTGGCTCAACCTTTGTCTTTTTAAACTTCTTTCTTTTTGTGAAAGACTCCTCAGTGGATGCAGAGGAAGAGGAATAAGAAGGGGAATCCCTGTGTCTCTGTCGCCTCTTTCGGGTCTGGGAACCCATATCCTCCCTGGACCCCTCTACACTAACCTCCTTCTCCAACTGTTTAGTCTTGGCCATACATTTGCCCTGCACAGAAACCTTATCCGCCAAGCTATCCCCGAAGCGGTAATCAGTATTGCCCGCAATAAGGCAGTCAAAGGCCGAAACCAATGTGGTGTTAAGGTCCTACAAAGCACCATCCACTGACTCTTGTACCACCCTTTACAGAACTCCCTACAAACTTCTTGAGGGCCGGAACCCACTTGGACCTACCTACTAGGGACCCCATCCGAGGAACTACCATCCACCACCAACACATTGGCATCATCCCCCAGACCCGCAGTACCTACAGAAGCTGCCATACTACAGAGGAAGAAAACACCCCCAACTGGTCCTAATACCTTTATAAACTTCCAATGAGCCCTCGATCAGAGGCTTCTTCTGCCTTAGATGGCCAAAGCCATGTTTCAGAGGACAGGAGGAAAAAAGGCTGAGCAGGCCTTGTCACAGCCTGACTGGGCCAAGAACCTGGGGAGAACCCAGTCTCTATTGAGCAGCCCCGTCCCTTCCATGGCCCTCATTACGAGTTTGGCAGTAGCCATGGAGCTATTAGCTCCATGGCTGCCACCAAACCGGACTTGTTTACCGGGTTACTTCAATGAGGAATAACCGGGTCATTCCAACATTGGAGGACCCGGTAATTCCTCCTTGCAGGAACCATTCCCCATTCCCATTTAAACCCCCATAGGGCTCAATGGGAATGGGGAGGGAGGTAACAACGGGCACATTACAGGTGTACCGTTGTTACCTCCTTCCCCTTGCGGAACCCGGAAAGCACGCCTGGATTTACCAGGCGGGCGATACGGGTCCCGCAATGGGAAGCTTGTAATCGGCCCTGACGGAATGAAGGGGGCCGGTCCCGTACCGGCCCCTTCATTCCGTCAGCGCCTGCCTCGTAATGAGGCCCCATGTGTCTATAAGGCACTCTGTCCCGACAAAATCACCTAAGCTTCACATGTGCCCTCACCGGCACAGACTCAGCAGGAGTTTCGCTCTGATAATGCAGTGAAACCAGGTAGTGCATCAGTAAAGAAATCACTGCTGCACGGGCCAGGGCAAAAATAAACACTTTCCCAAAGTTATTAGGCCCTGGGGACTTCCTTGACAGAGCGCTAAGCCAACGCATCTCTCGGCTCTGAAGAAAGCTGTGACTCGCTCGAGCTGCGCAGCGTGAGCCCCCATCCTCACGACGGCTCTCGCTCGGGATGAATTATAAAGAAACACTCCCGTGCAGGCGCCCCCCGGGACTGCAAATGAACAGCAGACACATAGTTACACTATCACAGTATTACATTATTCCTAGATACACAACGTTGCATGCACCAGTTAACAGAAAAAAAGCTTGTTGCAGTAGAAAGTACTTATCTTCTGTGACTATCAGCAAAGAAGAGCACAAAGGACTATGTGGGAAATTATAGAGGGGCTCGGATACCCCATTGGTGGAGAAGGGTGTGTCTGCCATTTTGGAATGGGCTCCTATTCAAATGATTAATATTATCAAATGGTTAATTTTGTTTCAGGTTTTAAAAGAGTTTAATGTTTAAAAGCATGATGTTTCTTTGCTGCTATTTGTCGAGAGTGAAGAAGAGTAAGCATGAGCCTCCGTTTGCGATGCAGTGTTAGGCTGCTTCTGTTTTATAATCTATGCCTTCCGTTAAGTGTTAGCCTGAAATGTAATCCTTGTCTCAAAAAAAGCATCACTTTAATAGGGTGTACGTTAATTAAAAATAAATCAATATATTTTTCAAAAAAGAAGCCCTGAGGAGCGAAGGGCTGACAAGGAGAGCTGTTCGGCTGTGGCGAGGGCCTCTTCTGTGCTGCTATTAAACATTTACTTTGGAAAACATCGGACCTGACGGGAGGTGCGTGTGCCTACCCCTTTAACCCCATAGCTGCCTTGTCAGGTGGTCAGCTGGGTCAGGGGTTAAGAGGCCGCCTCCGCCGCCCTTGCGGCGCTAAGCCCTGAGGAGCGAAGGGCTGACAAGGAGAGCTGTTGGGCTGTGGCGAGTGCCTCTTCTGTGCTGCTATTAAACATTTACTTTGGAAAACATCGGACCTGACGGGAGGTGCATGTGCCTACCCCTTTAACCCCATAGCTGCCTTGTCAGGTGGTCAGCTGGGTCAGGGGTTAAGAGGCCGCCTCCGCCGCCCTTACGGCGCTAAGCCCTGAGGAGCGAAGGGCTGACAAGGAGAGCTGTTGGGCTGTTTGGCTAGTGGCGGGTGATGGAGTGCCCCCGCCGACGGTGTCCACCATGAGTGTGGCGGATAAAACACAACAAACGCAAGTAAAAGGTACGCCCTGCCATTCGATGTTGAAAACACGGGCACAAAAGAGACGTGAGGATAATGCAGACAGCACTAAAACTCTTGAGTCACATCTTACCCATGCAAGAAAGGAAAGTAATTACCACTCGTGTACCTCCACATGCGAGGTTACAAGTGAACTGACTGCTCCCCTTTTTATACCAAATACACACAATTCTTCGACCACACTGTCACCATTGTAACAGTCAGAGTTGGCTAATGTGGCCGATGACGTGTTTGTTAGAGTGCCTACGGCTAAAAATGATAATCTTGCTGTTTTGCATGACTCCCCGACAAAAAGCAAGGATAGATGCACACAAAATAAGATCACACAATTTGCTTTTGATCCTGATGAAGTTATGCTTAGTCTTTATAATGATATGCATAAGACAGCATGCAGGGAAGTGGTATCGAGTAATCGCGGAATGTTAAATGCATCGCAAAATCCAGCAAAGTCTACATCTGAAACTTCACAATCACCGGTAATCTTACCTCTGGAGTGTGTCGGTGCTGAGGTGGTGGCGGAGAGTGTGGACTGCCCTGCGGAGCCCGGAGGGTTGCCGTGGGAGGCCGTGGAAGTCGCTGAGCCTGGAGAGACTCGGTGCATTGGGGTTGGGCCGGCTGATGCCGGATCTTTGTCGGCGCCGTACGAGCCACCTAGGTGGGTGGTTGGGGGCGTCAATCGAGATGGTCTGATGGCTGAGACCAAGGCTGCCGAGTGCAGCATAGTCGATGGAGACTCCTGTGTCGAGCTTCCGTTGGAGACGAGTTCTCCTGGAGTCAACTGTCGAATGGTCCCACGGCCCCCAACTGACCCGACGACACCTGTAAGATCACCACTAGACTCGGTAAGACTATCTAAGCCCAATTATAATACTACTACTGGTGAAGAGTGGTGTGCAGACATGGTCGCCGGCTTAAATAAAGGGATGTTATCTGATTCGTTACCATCTTCAAAACTACCGTCATAACCCAATATCCGACGCGATTCATTGGAAATCGCAAACAATGTTTTGAAATCTTTATTTAGTCTGACTAAGGGCAACAAAAATTCTGCGAGTGCGGCCACACCTCCTATTGACGAAGAAAGTTCAAAAGCACTTCTGAAAAGGTCTAATAACATCTTAATTGATCCATGTGAGATGACTCTGGTTGATGTTCCCTTTAAATGTGCAAAAATGTCGAAAAACGAAACATTGTCTGCATATGCTTATGACACTTCAGGTTTACCATTATCATCTCAGAAAAGACCGCATAATGGCAAACATTGTGCCTTTTGCAGAAATCCAAGTATAAGTAATGCAAATGGATCTGTGGTTTCTAACGCTGATGATTCTGATGGAGACGAGACAACAAACTCGTCCTTTATGGAACGACCATTTCCTAAAATTAGGAGAAAAAGATGTAGTAGCGATCTATTACCCGAGTGTACAAAAACACTGACACAAGGTCCCGAATCAAGTACTGTTATGCCCTCTTCAGATTTACAATCATTGATTTTGTCCTCACTAGCTATCTCCTTGGCCCCATTTACAAAGTTGTATGAACACCTATATGATGCTACAAGAGATTTAACTACAGTAGTGGCTTTGCTAAATTCGAAAGTGGTAGAATTGGAACAAATTTGTGCCATCACTAACCGCTCAATGCATGAGGGTTTTGGAAAGTGCAACGAATGGCATAAGCTGATACAAAAGCAAAAAAAGAATGATATAATTGACAAAAAATTGTTTGCGGAGGTCGCAAAAGAAGCTCTTGCCTTGTTCAAAAAAGACTCACGTGGCCTTCAAAACAGAGAGTTTAGTGAGAAATCTGAGGCCAGTGTACATCCTGCCTTATACAGCAATACGAAAACAATGGAGACTCCGAATCTTATAAACAAAGTACTCAATCCTGATTTACATTCTGAACAACCCTTACTAAAAATTAACATCAAGGATCCCAACAAATGTGTACCTAACCTTGTTTTACAGACTGCAAACATGGTGACTCAGGATAATCGAGTAGAGTCCGACAATGTAAAATTTAATCTTCAAGAGTTGTCTACCCGGCAGTCAGATCCGACTTCAACTATAGATGAACCAGAGAATAGCGCAGCAAGGGTCTCTATAAGGTTGACGAGTACAGGAAATTTGGGCCCGTTATACTGCCGATTGAGGAAATTGTTGATGTGTCTTTCCAAACTGCGTTTGTGCAAGCACGCAGCTCAGCAAATCCGGCACTTGAAATTACTCGAGACAAATCTACGTCTAATAGTAATATTGAACGGAATAAAGTTGGCTTAGGTGATGAAATAGCGATCTCAAATCCAGCTCCAAAGTTATTCCCATTATTTGAAAAACAAGCTGCGAAACCACCTAGTATGGGACCCGTAAAAAAGCAGATTGTTCAGCAGTGCAAAAAAACAAAAAATCAACCAGCAAAAAAGAGAAATAAAATGCACGGGGCCAGAACATTTTTAAGGAATATTAAAGTGGTACACGTACTTGCCAATGGAAAGCTTGAGTCTGTTTCTACAGAATCTAAAAAGTCCCTCATTATACCCACGAACGAAAGCACGACGAAAGGAGGCTCAAATGATGAAATCATAGAGGTGTCTGAAATATCGTCAGATTTGCTAAACATGTCAACTTATAATGAGCCAGAATATGAAGATCTTGAGGAGCCAACTGTTCCTGTCGATAAAGCTCAAAGTAATAATATAGAGAGTCCTAAAGCTTTCTTCCTGGAGAAAGATCGCATAGACGGCAGATTTGTCGCTTTGCAAAAAGTAAAACCGAAGGTACAGACTACTGCAGCAAGTCAGGTTGCAATAGTGCAGTGTCCTGACAGTGCCCTTCATACCAATGAAACGGCAATACAATCAGCGCACATGACTGAGAAGTTAAAAAGTCCAATGTTTTTGACCCTACAAGAAAAACGTAACAAGTTACATGGAACCTGCCTAAAGCACATGCCGGACGTCATGATAAAACCATTTCAGCTGTTTGAAAGGTTGGCTAGTAACCACGAAGCGAAAACAGCATTAACGCCGATAAACAGAAATTTAAATAATCTGACCTTCCTGACTACGCAGGAAAAAAGGGATAAGAAGTCTGGATCCTGTATTATAAATTCTGGAAGGAGGGGGCCCGATGACCGGACTGAGATTGAACTATACGAGAATCAATAATGTAGACCGGTATATTTCAAGAAATGCAGCTTGTAACGCAAAATGACAGGTACAGGAACGATTGGGCTAAATACACAGCTAATGAATGTGATACGGGTGTAAGGAACAAAGCCCTCATGGCCAATGGTCAAGCGCCTCAGGTCAGATTGATGGTTGAGAGATTAAATTCATCTGACAGGTTGATTTTAAACAGGCGTAACATTATTAAGTTACTTCATCATGTACCAAGCTTACGTGCAGTTACCACTGAGGATTTAAAGATTGTGGAATTTCCAGATGAGCAAAAGAATGATAAAGTGGTCTTACACATCACTTCGTCCTTAATAGCTACTTCTATTTTGGAGGCAAATGTATCACTCTTTTCATTGGGTTTTGATGTCTACAAATTAGACGACGGGGATTCTGGAGCTCATTGTGAGACCAAGATGGCGACAGAGCCTCAAGCCTCCCGTACCTCTATCCTATTAAAACCGTCAGTCTTATCAACTGAATTAGTCAATACACGACTGATTGGTCCAACTACGACAAGATATAACATGCCTGGCGAACACAGTGCTCAAAACAGGGCCTCAAATTATGAAAAAAAAGGGGTCTTGGTGGACGAAGATAAAAAATCTGGCGAAAACATGGCTCAAAACAAGACCGTAAAACATGGAAAAAAACGGGTTCTGTCGGATGAAGATAAAAAATCCGTACCCGAAAGTGAAAGCGAGAAACTCACTATAACAATACAAGGTAAAATGCAATTTTCCTACAAATATCTGTATTCAGGGCGAAACACTTGAATGGCAAGGGTTGGCCGGCACGTTAAATAATAGCTGTGAACGATAATGCCAGGATGCTGACGCCGTGAAGCACTGTGTACTAGGCTCTTGGAATTCACGCGGCTTTACTCATTTGATGAATACTGAGTGGTTGGGAGGTTTGGACATAGTATGCTTGCAAGAGACATGGTTAAGCAGAAGCCCTGTTGCATCAGATTTTGAGATAGCTATAAATCCAGCCATAAAAGCAGCGAAAGGCCGTCCTATGGCTGGTCTTATAACCCTAGTAAGACGATCATCCGGATATAGCACTGAAAAATCGATTAATCACTCACCTTTCATCCAAGAGTCTACAATTGTCAAATTGGCCAAACATTTGAGTAATAAAGAACAAATAACTATTTTGAACTTATATTGGAACCATGCAAGGGCTGGAACCAATGTGTTTATTGATGAGGTCACACGTCTCATCGATCGCTTATTGGTTGAGCAAGAGGGAGCCAATATAGTCCTTTGCGGCGATCTGAACATAGATTGCTTCCAGTCGAAATCCCGTCAGATAAAGAATTTGGCAACTAAATGGATGAAAGAATTGGGTGCAAGAAACTTGCAGGTGCTTAATGGTTGCACGCTAGGCGATATACCGCCGGCTTTGACGTGGAACCGTGGAACTCAGCGTTCTACCATTGACTATATATTTGTCACTGCTGATTTCCATCAACGGGTAACTTCATTAAAAGTGCAACGAAATTCAAACAGTGACCATAGTATATTAAAGATGGAATTCTTAAGTACAAATGTAAGTGCTAAACCGAAATGGCAGGTGAAAGTCGATGTGGAAGCAAGTAGAGTCCGCCTGTGTTTAGCTGAAAAGGACGTTGAACTTATAACAAATAAATTCAATAGCGATACTGCGACATTAGAATACGCGCAGCTATTGGCAAACTTTAAAACCAAGAATGGCGGCTCTAAACATACTATGTTGAACCGAACGCGTTGCTTTGATTTGGCCGTATTACAACAGAAACGGGGTATGAGAAGGATAATACGGCAGGCACGCTCTGACGCCCCAGAGATACGTTGCATGAAGATAAGAAAGGCGAAGCAACATTACAAAAACTGGCTTAAATCTTATAAAGTGATTATGACCCAAGGCGATTCAGAATGTATGTTAAGAAACCTGCATAACAAGAAATCCCGTGATTTTTGGAAGCTTATTAACAACACACAGGCATCCCAGTCAGCTTTACAAGCTTCTATGGTATCTGAAACAACATGGATTTCACACTTCAAAGAACAATATAAGGACTCTGGAGGTGATGCTAACCAAGATGATCACTGTGCTGCAGGTTGGTCATTAACTTTCCCGAGAGAGGAGATCATGAGTATAATCAATAAAGCCAAAAATTCCAGGCCTCCTGGTCCTGACGGTTTGACTAACTTCACGATCAAGCAACATCCAGAGCTATGAGCAGACCTTTGTGTGGATCTCTTTGAGAGAGTGAATCGCCAAAGAAAGACACCGCAATCCTGGAAATCAGCGGTGATTGTCCCCATATTTAAAAAAGGGGACAGAACATGCCCTAAAAATTATCGGCCGATTGCCTTGCTCGACGTCTTAGGGAAGGTGTATGCGACCATGTTGCAGCATAAGCTAGTTAAATGGGCAACTCAATCGAAACACGTAGATGTTAGACAAACTGGTTTTGTCAAGCAAGTTAGATGCTCGTTGAATCTATTGTTGTTAAATAAACTTAAAATGGAGGCAATTAGAACCCAAACAATGGTTTATCTTGCTTTCATTGATTTTTCCCATGCTTTTGACACAATAGATCGAGCACGGCTATGGAACAAAATGAGAGAATGGGGCTGCCCGAAAGACCTAGTTGCCGCAATAAAAGAATTACACACTGGAACCTCTATAAAGGTTCGTCTGGATCAAACTGGTATGCTGTCTCAACCAATTAACACTTTTAAGGGAGTCAAGCAAGGCTGCCCGCTGGCGGCGGCATTATTTGGGTTGTTCATTTATGATATTGGATACTCCTTTGAAGGCTTAAACACCTTTCCCCCGAAGATCCACAAATCCCGGTTGGGATGGATGTTGTATGCGGACGATCTTATATTGTTGGATTTAACACCGATTGGTCTACAGAGGAAAATCAATGCAATCCAGCAAAATGTGATCGAAAACCATCTGTCTATTAATACAAAGAAGTGTGAAATATTGGTCTTGAAAGATCTAAAAAGTGGCAAAACCAGGCTTGCAAAAAATATAACCAAGAAAAGCTAACGATCTCGCCTAATGTGAAATACCTTGGAATGATGCTCAGTTCCAGCCTCAGTGACGAACCATGGAAAATTGAGATAAAACGTAAATGCAAACAATTGGCGTGTCAAGTGCAGGTGATAAACAATAAATATGGAAAATTTTCTTTGAAAGGAGTTTTACGTTTTTATGAGCAAATGGTGATACCTATACTTACATATGGGGCAGAAAATGCATTGGGTTGTACATGGGAGATATGGTCTACTCTTGAGAATATTTTTTGGACCAAAGTCCTTAAGTTGCCAAAAGGAACGGCTACGTCCTCGATAAGATATGAACTATCATTGATCTCAATTCATGCCTGAGTTTGTTGGAATCTGTTATCACTTTATCGGAAAACGAGAACTAGTAAACAGATTCCGCAATTTGGCATACTCCATGGTGCGACTTCCTCCGGACCTGAGGTCCTGGCTTTATGGATGAAACGTTGTGAAGCGCTTATGTCTGAGTATGACATTAAGATAGATACTCTCCGAAGAAACCCGAATGCAGCAAAAATAAAAATATGGCGTGAGGATTGGGAACTAACATGTTCAAAAAGAACGTCCTCTAAAATAATGTGTGAGGTTCCAACTGAAGCCCGGGCATATAATAACCCACAAAAATACGTTGAACTGTTTCCGGACCCGCACGCCCGAAGACTGTTCATGTGCTTCGGACTGAATGGGTTTAAAACGAAAGAGCGGCTACGGGCCTGGTCAATATACGCAAATTTAGATACAACCTGTCGTTGTTGTCTCCAAGCACCTGAAACTTTGAAACATTTGATGCTCTTCTGCGTTGGGCTAAGAACGGAAAGAACTTGTCTTTTGGGCCCTTGGAGTGACTCTCACCCGGCAATGGACGCTGAAGATTGGTGGCAACAAATGTTTAATGGAAGGGATATGAAACTAGTCTTGCCTGTAACACATCTTTTAGCAATAATTGAAAATCGATTGCTGACCCCTAATGTAGCTATAAATAACGACTGAGGCTGTGTTACATCTTTTGGGATAGTGGGAAATCATACTTCTGTAGAACAATGAGGGAAAGGGAAATGGATGAATGTTGTTTGTCTGTATTGTAACATTTATGTATTTTAAAGGTTTAATTACAAACCAATAAAATAAAAAAAATAAAAAAAGCACTTATCATTCATTGGATATGTTAATTAACAGTCATCTAACATTAATCCAACCCGCTCTTTCAAACCTGTTCATGAACAACCCTACCACAATATGAGCTGGAGAGGGAGTTTTCGGTTGCCAGAATGGCTTTTTACAGTGTCAGGCTGCCATAATATGTGCTCAACATGTGCAATAAAATACATAAGGCTTTAAGAGGAGTGCTACAACCAGAAGTTTTCAATTTTTGCCCCTTGTGTTTTGAGTGGAATTTCTGAAAATATATTTTTCCCAGGCATGATAACATATTCCCCTTCACTTTAAGTTTCTCATTATTTAGGGGGAAGTCTATTTGACCAGGTACAAAATGCCCAACTAATTTAACTGTACAAATTAGCCGCACAGAATTAATGGTTGCGACCCAAACCCATCTAAAGCTTATCACTTTACAATGGCATCAAGAATATCATGACAGTATTAATTAGAAATAAGGATCACTGCTGGAGGGAGGCCGTATCACCGCGGTCGAATTATGCGTCTGCTGATTACACAGACGGAATTCTCTCAGAATGACTGACGGGGACGAGGATAGAGTGAACGCTACCTGTCTGAATGTGTTCAGAAGGGAGCTTAACCTACATCGCTCCCGGAGGGAGCAGCGCTGGAAGAGCGCCCTACATCCATCTTTCATTATGACATTAAACGTCCCAGCGAAGGATGAATGCTCAATTAATGTTTTATCGGGAGAAATTAGCGGTATCGGAGAACGCGAGGCACGCTACACATGGCATGCCACGCGCCTCTGTCTGCAAATGCTAATGGCTTTCTGTCACTGGAAACTCAATCTATTAACGAGGGTGATTTTCAAAGCGCGGGCTTCAGGGCAGCGGGGGTCCTTCTTCCTGGCAAAGATTAAAAAGTTACAAAACACCACCTGTCAAAATGAATGTACATATAAGTCCTGGGAGCTTTCTAATTGCCTGACGGGCTACTGTGTTAGAAGCGGCGGGCAGCAATTATTCATTAAACAATAGCACGCACACACTAAATGCTTCTAGATTGATGACCCGCCCCCCCCCGCAATAATAGCATTAAGCATTCCAATGTGCAGATATGCTCGTAATGATTTAGATACTTGAATGCAAATCACCAAGGGCATGGTCTTTATTTTTGCGTTTCTAAACGCAATTTGGCTGAAAGCAGCTATCAGCCAAATACTACAAGACGAGGATCGTTCATTGATTGACTGGCGCCCCTTGAGCATGGTATTATTACAAACTATGTACGTTATGCATTCCACTGACTCTGATATTTTGACTTTGCCATTTTTTTTAAAAATGTTTTTTTTACAGAGCTCCGTTGCTAGGCAGCTTGGCTGGGGCTGTATGTAATTACATGCATACATGCATGTGATGTTTTACATCTTAACATTTACTGCATGTTGTGGGGAACGCGAGACGATGATACACGTCATGCCTAAAATATGGTTTAAAAGATCTTTATTTCGTACCAGTTTAGTCAGGAGTTAGGGTGGAAAATGCTTAAGGGATTGGTGGAAACTAGGGACTTGTATATAGAACTGTGCCATGATGGGCTAACAAAATTAGTGGTGCTCAGTTCCTGCCCCTCCCAGTATATCAACTTAAAGTAATGCCTAAACTGTATAGGTCCTTGCCCCTCCAGGGAGACCCTACAATACAAAGAACAATTTCACACATTACTCATAAACACTTATATAAAATACAACAATGTAATAAATACTACACTATTCATATAAAAGAAAAATCCCATCTACTGAGTTTATTCACAAATTCCTCCTTCAGTTTGAAGAAGTCCAAGGACCAGTCACGGATCAAATACACCTCAAATAGTTCATTAGACAGTTTTGCCCATGAATGCAATCCATTGGCCTTGTCATTGTTACACATTGCATGACTCATCACATTCAATAGTAGGCACTTGGGATCTTACCATGCTTTGATAAGGAGAACACCTCTCTTTCTTAGGACCAAGGAAGAAAGTGAAGACAAACCCAATTTGAGTCGTACCAACTCAATCAGCACAGTTCTAAGTAAGCTCAGCATAGTTCTTGTAATGCATAGACCATGACCAGGCAGAAACTGTGTTTCTATTGTTGTACAACACCAGCATAGCTATATCCTGCCATATTATATACACATGTTTCTATTTTACACTTCTGCAATGTGATAAGGCACAGACCTTTTCCAGCTGGCAGGGTGTGCATTCAAAACCCTTTTCCCTGATGGTACCCAAGCCCACGCAGCAGCCCATTTTGCCATCTGTGCTTTGCGATTGGCCCACTGACATTACATGACCAGCCTTTGTGTAGTCAACAAGGGAACAAGTTGGCCTAGATATCTTCAGGACAAATCAGTCTGCATCCCTTCAGTCACCTGACTTACTCCAGTTCTCTTTCATTTACTCTTCTTATTAACCTTTCTGTCCCACCCCCTTATGTTGCGCCTGATTTAGAGGGCACTTGCCAGCTTGACTGATCTTGACCACTTTCATGATGCCCCTCCAGGTTAAACCCCATGCACACTTAAAGGCGATCTCTAATGCCCCAAATCTGAGGCCACACTTCAAATTTATCTTGGCTTTCCCCTCAAAGAGCAGCCCCATACCTTCCTACACAGCCTTTCCACCCATGCTGAAGTCAGACCCTGTCTTCCTTTCTGATTTCCTTCCCGCATCTAACCTTACTATGGCCCTCTCACTATGTAACAACTCCCTTGAATTACTCCATCACCCCTATCTTTCCTATCTCTAAACACACATTAAAATGGACTGCCTGAAGCTGGACTCTTATCTCGGTTTCCGCATCTTGCCTCTTCTATCAGACAGGCATTCCATTGCTTTCAACTGGGTCTTAAGTCCTCATTCCAGAAACAATATACCACCCAATTCTTTGCTCGCACTACCCCTCATCAAAGTCCTCAATAAACCCTGATATCCACCAATTTAAGACCTGCTTTTGGTTTTACCTTCACTGGTGGTGCAAACATAACACCTTGCCACTATTTCTAACATAAGCAAATTCTGCTCTTACACTCAGGGCTTTGGACAGTTCTGAATCCATCTACATTACACACCACATTTCCTCTCTCTGCTACAACCTTCCGACACTCTTCTTCTTCCCCTTTCTGCTCCCACAAGTGTCCTCTCCTGTCTTCTCTAATTCTCCTGTTCATCATCTGCTTAGTTGCCCCCCCCCCGTGCACATCCAAAACCACTTTAGGCCTAGTGAACCTCTGCGCTCCTCCAACTCCCAAGAGCTGATACCACTAACCTTCTCCCATCGATCATACCTCTGTAAGTGATTCCTCTCTCATGTAGAATTTCCTACCTGTTTTTAGATTGCTACAATTATACCTAGCCTAATTAAGAACTTTGAAAGTACCCGCAGTTCTTAGAAACTACTGTACCATCTCTCTTACCCCAATATTATAAAATCCTGCAACATGTGGATCACTAGTTACTTTGAGACGAATAATCTTATTGAATGCCTTAAACCTGGGGTCTGCATCTAATTGAATGCCTTAAACCTGGGGTCTGCAGCAGTCACGCCACTGAAACAGAATGGAACTACATGTTTAAGTTTATGGCCTTATCCCACCATTTGAAGCTCTGTACTTTTCCTAACTGCTGCTTTTGGCACTGCTGGTCAACTTTCTCTCCCGCTACCCGTTACTAACATTGATATCCAAGGAATTTCTTTCACACAAATCAACACCTACATCACTAGTCATGCTTCACTATGTCCTGAAAGAATGATACCTTTGATCCCACTCCTTTCCTGGTGGAGACTCCGAAGTCTCTATCCTGAGGCCTGTGCTCTTGCCACACTACATATCCTGCTTTGGCAAAGTCATCCTCTCCTTTGGGTTCCCATGTCACATCTTTGCCAATAATATCAAAATCATCTTCTCATTTCCCTCTTTCACCTACAGCTTCTCATTTAGAATCATGACTGTCTTTTAGCAATTCATTATTGAATGGCACTTTGCTGTCTTATCCTCATTTTCTTCAAGACCAAAGTCATCTGTCTCCCTGCCCTCGATAATAATTGACCCACTACTTTTCCTCTCATCATTTTCTCCCCCCTGACTTCCTAAACCCCTCTCCCAAGATGCACAGACATTGTTTCCTCTTTGAGAACAATCTGATGCTAGAACATTTTATCTCCACAGCCACAGTGGGAAGTAGTAACTTGATTAAGATACAGAAAATCCATTCCTCTCCTTTTCTAACATTACAGAAAATCTCTCCTCTCCACCCTGATACTCTGTTGTTCTCACTATTGCTCGACCCTCCTTCACATCAGCTGACTATCAAGGCACAATATATGATAGATCCCTCTACACATTTCCACTACAAGTCTTTAAATGCATGGACCTGCCTCTCAACAAATCTGTTTGACTATCTCTCTTGTCTCCATTTTGCACTCTTCGCTCTAGCATCCTACTGAATGCGCTAATCACTTTCCTTTTTTGTGCATCTTCTTGCTTCTGCTCCTTGCCCCTCCTCGCCCACCACCAGAGGATCTCTCTCCCTCCTGGCATAAAAACTCCACCAACTTCAACACATTGAAATGTGCCCTGAAGCTCCATCTGCCATACCTTGATGGGTTACCCAAATTCTCAGCCATTATTAGTGCTCCCCCATGAAACCAACCAAAATATCATCCCTATCATCGCAAAATACTATGTTACATTAACGCGCCATATGTGCCATATGCCAAAAGCAATTTGAAACCATGACTCCCAGATTTAATTTCCACTTGTGTGCTTGCTTTTCCTTATAAAGTGTTGGAATGAGTGGTTTAGACCAGTAAATAGGAACAATCTGGTCGCAGATAACATGTGTCAAGAGAGCAGAAAGACACCCATGCAGGCAGCAGACACAACTCCTCATGGAATGGGTGATGCATTCCACTCACATGCAGAATCTTGTGTTGGAAGCTTCAACACCCCAGCTATGGAGACATCCTGAGCCTGTTGGGAAGTTGGAGTGGAATTGGTGGCCTTTCAATTTCACACTTGTCCATGTTTGTTCAAGTGCTTTGGACTTCAGCAGGTAGTGGGAATGGGTGCATTTTGCTACAAAAGGCACAGGTGGCTTATTGGGAGTACATGTGGGAGTGAGACGCCTGAGATCAGATTGGAACCATGGCATGGGAAAGAGAGCCGGAGAGTTGATATGCCACGTTCTTTGGAGGCGAGTTCTGACATACCTGTGAATCATATTTTTGATTTAGCATCTTTCTAGGGTTGTGAGTTCAGTTGCATAGTGTATACATGCAGTCACACTAGCACCACTTTAAAGGTTTTAATATTTCTTTGTTTTCTTATTAATTTTTGGTAAAACACTGTGTTTTTCACACATGCGTTTACATGTTAGATCCATCGTATCCCCAAATTCTGACAAGAACATGTTTCATGCAGATATATATGGTGCAAAAATATGCATTTAACATTTAGTGGGTAATTTATGGAGTAAATGTGCGCCGAAATTTGTGGTGCAAGCTAGCGCAAGCTTGAAAAACTAGCGCATGCGTGCGAATCGCATGCATGCGATTCATGGAAGGCCCTGCGCGTGTTTTTCCCGGGATGTGCGCCAAATCTGCACTTACCTTACACGTCACTGCGACTTTTCAAATGTGTGCATGACAGGAACGGGGAAAGTGCACAATTCTCGCGCACACACCTCAAAAGGGGGCGGAACACGGGGAATGGGCAACAATATGTGAAAATGTATGGCGTAATGTGGGAAGTACCGCTGGGAAACACATGCAACGCCCACACGCTAGTGAACAACATGTATTCATGGAATTGAATAGGGAAAACCTGCGCATGTCAAAACACACGCACACGCACAAATACGTCCGCCACACGAAAGCAGGCGGAAGCTCCCCCGCACAGCATAAAAGTGTGTGCAAACAACAAACAAGCATATACAGCTACAATGAATGTCCCATTCCTCGCAGCAGTGATTGTGGGACACAGCAGGGGGAGGAAAATAGCCAGGACCTGCATTTTTGGCAGGCATAGGTTTCCACCTCATATCATCCTACAGCTGGTTAGGGAGGTGGAGGTTGAACTCACATCACCCACCCTGTGCTCCCAAGCATTGAGCCCCTTGGAGAAGGTGCTCAATGTGCTGCATTTTTTGGCCACTGGGTCATTTCAGTGGACAACTGCCATAGTGGGGGGTGTCTCACAGGCCACGCAGTCACATTGCCTACACCAGGTGTTGGCAGTCATCACTGCACGCCCCTCAGTCGCAGGCACATATACATGCCCAGAACACCCGCAGAAAGGCAGGCCATGGTCCTGGACTTCTACAGGGTGACACACTTCCCCAAAGTGCTCGGTGCCATATATTGCACCCATGTGGCCCTGCGTCCACCTAGGGCCACTGAAAACATCTACTGCAACCGCAATCACTGGCATTCCATCAACATGCAGGTTGTATGCGATGCCAAGGGAATTATCACCTTTGTCTATGCAAACTATCCTGGGTCCACCCATGACAGTTTCATATTCAGAATGTCCGCCCTGAGCTCGGCCTGAAAGCTGGGAAGCATGGCGACACATGGCTCATAGGTGAGTACCAATGCCTGTGCACATGCATGCATGTCACACAAAAATACACAAGCCCAACTAATGACAACCATTATCACCTTACCAGGGGACAGTGCCTACCCTCTGAGCACCTACATGATGACGCCAATACGGAACCCCACCACACCACCCGAGGTAAGATACAACGCAGCCCATATTGCAACCAGGGTCATAGTGGAGCGCACATTCGGAGTGCTCAAGTCACGCTTCCGCTCCCTTGACCACTCTGGTGGATAGCTACTATATACACCCCCAGTAGTCCAGTAGTATGCAGGATCATTGTGGCAGCATGTGTCCTTCACAACGTTGCAACACGGCATGGCGTACCGGTGGACATGGTGGTGCCCCCACATCCCCAACCACACGCATGGCCACTGCGCATGGGAGGGGAAAGGGCATGTGGCGAGGCAGCCTGTACCCAGCTTGTGGCCACATGTTTCACCTAAACCCCAACCCCTGCAGAGTGCACACAGGCCTGGCACATACCAGGTGACAATCGATGATGAGAAAGGGACAGTTAACTGTCACAACCTTACCACCCTGAGAATGTGTCCACAGAAGTGCCACATTGTGTGCATCCCTAGCTACTTAAACACAACCAATCCCATGTGACCAAAGGGAACAGATGCAAGGTGCATATGCCCCCCCTACAAAACAGGGCATTAAAGTACCCTCCCAACCCCCATTACCCCCGTCTGCCGCACCATTCCATGGCATGCAAAGTCAAAACATCAAACCATATGCACAACACATGACACAATAGTCATGAAGTGCCACATGAGAAATGGAAATATGCACCAGACAATTACACCTGACATGGAATCTGAAGAAATGACTGAACAAAACCTCACACACTGAAAACGGTGGCACAAATGCATGCCACCAGTGGTGCAAGCAACAAAAGTCAGAATACCTGTTTCCATGCACATTGGACAATAGAAAATTGGCATTTCAAACACTGTGTGCTGCGCGTGTGTCCCCTGCAACACACTGCTCACCGGACAGCACAGCGAGTGTGCATTGCATTGGGGAAACCCCTTGAGCATCATGACTAAAAAGTGCAATCAACAAAATAGTACCCTGTCATGCATGTACACGATCAATGATTCGGAAGTGAACACGGATTGTCGGGACACAGCATGCTTGAGAAGGCAAACTGGGTGCACGTGTGTGCAGGGTGTTGACCTAGTTGTTGTGGGGGTGTGTTGCCTAAGTGTTTTTGTCAGTAGGGACATGCATCAAGGACCCCCCTGTGTGTTAAAACACACCCATCCCCTGACACCTCAAAATAAAACCCAACATAGGATCAGCCATTGACCAGCAGAACATATCATGTGCAGAGTACCCTAAATCGACAATGGCAGACACTAAGCAATCACTGAATCATTGCAAATCCTTATAGGGCATACACACAAAGTTCATCAAAGCACCTCAAGGAGGGAGGGAACCAGGGAGAATAACAGTACATTCCAACAAGTCCTTCAAACAGTCCAGAATGTGAAAGTGAACTATCAAATCAAAGTGCATATTACAAGTGCCTGGAACAATAAGGGAGAGTCTAGGGAGGGAATGTGGGAAAACAAAACTAGCATCAACATTGCTATGCCTGACGGCAATAATTGCAGTGCAGGGGTCACATAAGGAGGGGGGTGATGTAAGAGGAGGGAAGAGGTGAGGAGAGTAACAAAACAAGTGACAAACTGTGGAAAGTCGACACAGAATCAAGATAGTGGTGGGTAGGAGGAGAAGAAACACAGAAGGGAAAGGGGGAACAGATGACCTGTAATCAGTGGTGGAGGGACCGATGATAAAAGTAAGTGCCAAAATAAAACTCCAAAAGGTGAAGGTGGGGGGCGGACGGACGAATGCAGAGGGGAAAGTGTCTGCAAAGAAGAAGCGTCTACGTATCACCATGCCTGATGGCAATTGGGGTAGTGCTGTAAAAAGACAGACAGAGGACAAGGAGGAGGGGAAAAGGTGGTGGAGAGGGAGAGGGAAGAGAGAAGGGAGGAGGGGGACATGGTCTAAATGCATGAAGGGGGAGTGGGGAAAGAAAGCACACACAGGGAGCATAGGGAAAGAAGACAGTGCAGAAGGGGAGGGGGTGTGATGGTGAAGGTGGGAGACAGAGGGAGACTGGCAAGGGCAGGGGAGACAGGGGGACACTTAAGGGACCCAGAAGGGTGGTGGACAGGGCTAGAAAGGGCCTCCATTGTGGGCCTTTGGTAGTTGTGGCAGGCTCCAGCCTCCTGATTGGCCGGATTGTCACAAGGGCCAAGTGCAACCAATGGGAGGGGGGAGCAGGGTCAGGCCACTAACATGACAGTCAAGTCAAAAGCAATGCAGCCATACTTCAAATGGCTCAACAAAACACCAGACATGGCTGCAAGATGGCCAAAGCAGGGCAAGCAAGGAATGGGGGTTGTTGAAATGCGTGGTGACATGGATAACTCAGCGTGCAGCCTTCATGTGGCATATCAAAATAACTGTAGGGCAAGTGTCCCAATGCAACATTGTCAGCACATGGACCCCTCCCACCATCAGTGTGTGTTACACAGCCAAAGGGTGCATGGTACCACCTACAGCAGGAAGTGCATGAACATGACAGTCAATTCATAAAAAATATCATAAGCAAAATGATGAAATGAACAGTCAACATAATACTCACCAAAGTGAAGTGGAGACATACATTGGAGAAGCCATCCGGAATACCCACTACGGGTGTACACACAAGTAGGCCTGCAGGCTGGCCACAGATATGATGGAAGCCCAATGTCCCTGTGTGAGAATCTGTCACACCGAGCCATCCTTGCGAGCCTATGGAAAGGGGAAGCAGGAGTAGTATATGTGTCAGGACCCCAAGCAAAACACATACACAAGACAAACCTGAATGGGCCCAGCTGGAACACACAGTGGATGCCTTCAAATGCCACAAAGCACCACACTGTCACATGAATGCACAGTAGACAGTAGACAAAAAAAGCAATTAATAATAAATCAGCAGAAATTAAAAATACATAAAGTAATTATTTGCAGGAAAAAAAGCAAAAAAAACAAAAAAAATCAGTTAATTAAAAAAAATGTATTTGCTGCAAAAAATAAATAAAAAAATAAATATAAACAAAAAAATCCAGAAAAAATCATTAAAAATAATTAAAAAATAAAGAAAATGAATGAAAAATTCCCAAAATATTTGCAGAAAAAACAATCCTAAAAACATATGTAGAAAAAAAATGATTTGCAGGAAGAAAAAAAAATTGCAGGAAAAAAAAATCAAAAACAAAAATGGCCATATATGACCCAGGGGGTGTGGGCACCGAGGAGGGGGGAGGTACAGGGTGCACCTCAACACCCACATTTGTAGATGTTGAGAGTAAAAAAAAAACCTTACTGGGCTCATTGCCTGCATGGCCCAACCTATGTGGGAGATAGGTTGTCATCATCACCCTCTGGATGGAAATCAGAAGGTGGACGTGGCTCAGTTGCCTCACCATACCTAGCCACGCCTTGCCCCTCAATGGCAGCATATGGTGCCCGACCCAAGCCTGGGTGGTGGTGCCAACAGCTGCACCTGCAGCTACCACCACCGGTGGGCCCATGACAGCAGATGTAAGTTGCTGTTGGGTCATATGGGGGCCAGATTGTGATGTAACAGCTGTATCAACAGGAGCCACATGGGGTGGTGGCATGTCTGCACCAGCACGTGGCTGGGCTTCCCTCCCCAGTGGGGCACCCCTGCCTCTTCCCCCTCTTTAGCCACCCTGGTCACCCTGGATTCCCTGTCCCCCTGGTCTCCGCGCCCACGTGCCTGACCATGCACACCCCTGGGAGGATGCCCAGATTTGCCACCCTTACCCTTTGATGGCCTCCCACCCATGACACAGATGGTAAATAGCCGATGGGAGGTGCACTCAACAATTGTCCTGAGCAATTGGGTAGAAGGGAGCAGGGTACTGGATGGAATAGGTACCCCTGTGCTCCTGCAGGGCTGTCTGTGACCCCTGGGGAAAAATGACAGGTCACGCAATGCTCAGGCCTCCCCCCCCAAAAAAAAACTAATAAAAAAATATACAAAATTGACAAAAAATGAAAACCAAAAATTGTAAAATTACAAAAGAAAAATGGGCTTGCCACCCCGGTAGCTCAAGTGTGTGGACTTAACCTCCAGCAGTACGGTGTGGCACCCAGGGACACAAAAAACATGTACGTGTAGAAAACGTGGGCTACTATGACCTCGAAAACGGTACGCGATGCACAGGGGGAACCACAGTGGGAAAAATAGCATGCGTGACTCACCGCCTTCATTGCATGGAAAAGAAAAGGAAAAACACATGCGCTTGTGCGCATAGGCAACACCCTGCCAAAACAAGAGTTACGAACTTCAAATGCTGTGAAGTAATCGCGTGTGATTCCAGAAGAGTAAACACACGCGTCAGTCTCTACAAACTGCATGTACAGTGGACTGCTGGCCCACGCTCACCTTTAATCCGTGCTGAAGGCAACGTCCACGCGCAAGGCAATGCCCACGCCATTGACGTGCATATGCGCAAAGGCCCTTTCCTCGAATTACACGCATTCACACGTAGACGTGCTGTTATTGCACTTGTGAATGCACCTGTGCCGAGGGAAACGCCTGCGTGTGTAACGTCACTTACGTGCTTACGCGCTAAGGGCCTTTCCTTGAATTACAGCCAGTGAAGCAGAGGGCTGCCAGCTTCACAGCAGGAGAAGTTGGCATCCTGGTGGAGCAAGTCCTGGTGCATTATGATGCCCTCTTCGGAAGAACACGTGCTGACAAGGATGGATGGAGGAGGAGCTGGATGGACATCGTGGTTGCCATCAATGCGGAGGGGGTGGCAACCCGCAACCTACCACATGTCCATAAGCGCTGGGAGGACTTCGGGTCCAGGACCTTCAGGAAGGCCTGGCATCTCTTGGATGCAGCGGATGCAGTGGGGTGCCGGGTCCGCCTTACCAATGACCAGATGAGGGTCCTGGAACGCATTTGCCCAGCACTTCACCTCCAGGTCTTCGAGAGGCAGACCGTCCGTATTCGAGTGGTAAGTGTCCATGCGTACTGATTGGACGCAGTTCATGTTGAGGTATGCAAGGAGTGTGCAGCTTGGACATATGTCTGGAAAGGCCCATGTATGGATATGAATGTACATGGACAGGACCCTGCTGCGTGTGAGTGCAGTCATGTGTGATGCACATCAATAGTGTATGTGTTCCAAAGCATGATGTACAACTGCATGTGGAGACACACACATTTTAGCATTTCTGTGTATGTACTATGCCATGGTTGGGGTGTGACACATGGATGCTGGTTCCACCTTCATGTACGTGCATGGTGTACATGTGCGTGTGTGTGTGTTTGACATGTGTGCAACTGTGATACGCCATGGATGCATGTGACACAGACATATAGGAACTTGATTGGCAGATATGACATAGTTGCCGATGATTGCACTGTGACATGTGGTGGAGATGTACAGATGCATGTCTGTCTGGTGGCGTGTGTGCATGTGTTCGGCACTCCCCATGTTGCGTGTGACATCATGCCAACCTTCAGATGTTCATGCTGTTGTGTGTGTTTGGATGCTGCTGCCTGCTGCACCATTCCTGTTAATTTGTGCATGCATGTGGGTTCAAATGATATGAGTGTTGTGGCGTTTGATGCCATCTGTGACGTTTGACACTGCCACTCATGTGCAACTGTCATGTGTGTATCAGACCATTGTACAGTGCCCTGATGAATGTGTTCTGTCTCTCCCTGCCTGCAGTGTCGACTGATGAAGAGGGTGGAGATGGTGCTGTGAAGCACAGTGGCAGGGATCCCACCGCCAGCCGGAGACGCAAGGCCCAGCTCCCCTCCTGGGTAGTCATCTCTCTTCCGGGAGAGAGGAGTCTGGTGCCGCATCCATGGCCGCAGCTGCCAAGGGAAGGTCCAAGAGGCAGAGTTTGAAGGTGGACTCCTCGGCAGCAGTAGGGGCAGCTGAGCCCAAACAGGGGCCTATGGAGGAAGATTGCACAGAGTCATCCTGGTTGGTAGGGGGTTTGGTTGAGGAGGCGGCCGTGGAAGACCCACGCATGGGCCCTGGATGGGGGGATTCCACTGATGCTAGTGGTGCAATCCAGGGGCAGGGACAGGAGTCAGCACATGCCGCCGCAGAAGTGCCTGTGTGTAATCCTGTCCCCGATCCTGTGACTGCATCATCCGGCACCAGCAGGGATGCCTCTGTCCAGACCCGTTTTCAAGGAGGGGATGCGCATACAACAACTGGCCTTCCTCTCCCTGCGGACGTTGCAATCCGTGACCAGATTGAGCCTGTCCTAGCTGGGGTGGCATTGCGCCAACGTGGTATTCGGAATGACATGCAGGGTTCTCGTCTGGACAATGCACGTCATTTCGAATACCTCTTTGGCCGCGTCGACCTACTAGGACAGGTCGTCGGCACTGGGTTCATCCGTGTGCTGGATCTTCTTGAGGCCTCCTCCTCAACTGAACCCCCTATGCGGCAGTCATCCTCCATGCCATCTTCCTGCCCAAGTATCACCTGGGCCCCCTGTGGAGCTGCCCCTGAGCCAGCGGCCAGGCTGGTAGAGGACACAACCCTGCTACCGTCGGGAGTCGGAGGTCCAGCAGGGGTGCCCACCCCACCAACTGGACCCCAGCAAGAGGAGGACGTGCAGGCATCAACAGGCAGGAAACGTGCACGGCAGCAGCAGTCTCAGGGTGGGAGCGATCATGGCTCGGGGCCATCAACATCCCAGGGGCAGGCATCGGTCATCGGGCAGGAGGACCCAGGATTGGGAGTGACTTCCGTGTGACAGTGGTTTGGCCGGCAAATAGATGCGAAGCGGCGGTGGGCGGAGAGGGCAGAGCTCACAATGGTCAGGGCGGAGAACTCCATGCACCCGGCGTTGAGGCGGGCTGCATGCGTCGAGGCAACTTGCAGGGAGTTGGAGGAGGCCATGGCTGCATCCCTGTGAGACCTCGAGGACAGGGAAGAGGCCCACCTCCGGGACATTGAAGTGGAGTTCTATGATGCCCTGGCCTGGGACATCAATGAGTGAGCCGTCAGACTAGCCCGGCGCGTTTGTAAATAGTTATGTCGGTGTAGGTTTCCTTTTTTTTTTTTTTTTCTTTGGGGAGCATGGACTATGCCCGCCTTTTTGTAAATAGTTATTTATTAAGTAGGATTTTGGTTAGGTTTCCTTTGGATTGTTGGGCTCATGGACCCTTGGATATTCATTTGTATATAGTTATGGACTTGGATTTACTTTATTTTCTGACGCATGGAGGAATACTTTGCTTTTTTTGGAACTTTGTTTTTTGTTTAATGGAGTGACGCTTTGGAGCATTTTACTTTGGATTTTATTGATTACAGCCTTCATTTTTTTAAATAATCTTTGACATCCGGACCTGGATTTTATATTTTCTTCTTGTGTGCTTTTGTTCTATTCATTCAGTTTATGATTTAATACAGTTATTTTCTGTACTTTACTTGTGTGGTCTTCTCTCATTCGTTTTGTGCATGTCACAATGTGGATTTTCTCAGTCATGTGTCACCATTGTGTGGGTCTGAGGGACATGTATTCATGGGCATGCTGGTTATTTGGTTTCTATCATGACCTGGGAATTCAATGTGGAGTGGATGGGATGCTTGGTTGGGTGTTTGGACTGGGGTGGCGTGGGGTGGGATTTGGGTGGCCATAAGGGCCATGGGTCTGGACTGTGATGACGTGTTGGGTGGGGGGACATGATTCGGGGCCTGCTGGCAGGTTGCCGTCAATGGGTGTGGGGTGGGGGACATGAGTCGGGGCCTGCTGGCAGGTTGCTGTCAATGGGGGTGGGGTGGGGGACATGAGTCAGGGCCTGCTGGCAGGTTGCTGTCAATGGGGGTGGCGGACATGAGTCGGGGCCTGCTGGCAGGTTGCTGTCAATGGGGGTGGGGTGGGGGGACATGAGTTGGTGCCTGCTGGCAGGTGCCCATCAATTGGGGTGGGGTGGGGGACATGAGTCGGGGCCTGCTGGCAGGTTGTTATCAATGGGGGTGGGGTGGGAGACATGAGTCAGGAACTGCTGGCAGGTTACTGTCAATGGGGGTGAGGTGGGGGACATGAGTCGGGGCCTGCTGGCAGGTGCCCATCATTTGGGGTGGGGTGGGGGACATGAGTCGGGCCTGCTGGCAGGTTGCCATCACTGGGGGTGGGATGGGGGACATGAGTCGGGGCCTGCTGGCATGTGCCCATCAATGGGGGTGGGGGACATGACTCAGGGCCTGCTGGCAGGTGCCCATCAATGGGGGTGGGGGACATGAGTCGGGGCCTGCTGGTAGGTGTCCATCACTGGGGGTAGGGTGGGAGAAATGAGTCAGGGCCTGCTGGCAGGTTGCCGTCAATGGGGGTGGGGGACATGAGTTGGGGTCTGCTCGCAGGTTGCTGTCAATGGGGGTGGGGGACATGAGTCAGGGCCTGCTGGCAGGTGCCCATCACTGGGGGCGAGGTGGGGGACATGAGTCGGGGCCTGCTGGCAGGTTGCCGTCAATGGGGGTCGGGTGGGGGACATGAGTCGGGGCCTGCTGGCAGGTTGCCGTCAATAGGGATGGGGTGGGGGACATGTGTCTGGGCTCCCAAGTGCGAGGTGACATCTGGCCTGCCTGCGGGTCATGGTCTGAGGTGATGTGCTGCCTGCGGGGCATGCCCAGTGAAATTGCATGTACAAGTCCCTGCGCACCCCTCAGAATACACATAGCCCACTCGCGCCAGGCCGATCGCGTATAAAACTCCTCGCACACCCCCAGAACATACGTACCCCGCTGGCACCAGGCCAATCGTGTGTAAAACTCCCCACGCACCCCCGGAATACACGCAAACAGCCCATCTGCCCTCCCCATGCCCTGCAGGCAGCCCATCACCCCGGACCATGCCCCACAGGCAGCCCATCCACCCTCCCCATGCCCCGCAGACAGCCCATCCACCCTCCCCATGCCCTGCAGGCAGCCCATCACCCCAGACCATGCCCCAAAGGCAGCCCATCCACCCTCCCATTGCCCCGCAGGCAGCCCATCTGCCCTCCCCATGCCCCGCAGGCAGCCCATCACCCCTGGGCATGCCCCGCAGGCAGCTCATCACCCCAGGCCATGACCCACAGGCAGCCCATCCACCCTCCCCATGCCCCGCAGGCAGCCCATCTGCCCTCCCCATGCCCCGCAGGCAGCCCATCACCCCAGTCCATGCCACACAGGTAGCCCATCACCCCTGGGCATGCCCCGCAGGCAGCCCATCACCCCAGACCATGCCCCGCAGGCAGCCCATCCACCCACCCCATGCCCCGCAGGCAGCCCATCACCCAGTCCATGCCCCACTGGCAGTCCATCACCCCTGGGCATGCCCCGCAGACAGCCCATCCGCTCTCCCCATGCCCCGCAGGCAGCTCATTACCCCAGTCCATGCCCCACAGGTAGCCCATCACCCCTGGTCATGCCCCGCAGGCAGCCCATCACCCCTGGGCATGCCCTGCAGGCAGCCCATCACCCTAGACCATGCCCCGCAGGCAGCCCATCCACCCACCCCATGCCCCCAGGCAGCCCATCCGCCCTCCCCATGTCCTGCAGGCAGCCCATCCACCCTCCCCATGCCCCACAGGCAGCCCACACCACAGGGGGGACTTTTTCCACGCGATTTCGCTGGTGCGAGCGGGGTATGTGTATTCCGAGGGGTGCGCCGGGAGTTTTCCACGCGATTTTGCTGACGCGAGTGGGGTACGTATATTCCGAGGGGTGCGCAGGGAGTTTTACATGCAATTTCACTGCCGTGTCAGGGCTGTGTGGCGTTTTTAGCTCGTTTTCGTGGTTGGGGGCAGTATGCTGGTCCACTGGCCTTTGTGCCATGTAGGGGATTTTTGCAATGTTTTTGGCGCATGGGGCGGGGTTGGGGGCGTAACTGGTGCTGATGCAGGGTTGCTGCACCACTATGTGCCCCGGCTGCTTATGGATGTAAGAATCCATTAATACACTGTGCGTGAAAATGGGTTTTGGCGCCCGCAGCTACCACACGCTGGTGCACGTTCCCTCTCTGTGCTGCCCGCGTGCGCTGCTTCTGCGCTAAAATCTATGAATTACCCCCTCAATCTCTTCTTTGGGTCGTTGTAAGGGCATGAGTTGAGTTGCAAGAGTTATGTCGATGTACTAATGAAGAAATGTGACAAGATGGTATAACATATTTGGATGTACCAGGATAAGGACCTGTTCACGAAGGTCTGCAAACATCTCAGCAAAATGAATGCAAGGTTTGGCTCTACTGCACGAGAGTGGCCCTATTCAACACAAGTTCTAAACAAGTATGGAAAGAGAATTGGCTTGATGTGTTCAATAACTGACATGTTGTTGTACAAATTACAGCCAAACTGGTTTCCTATATAAACATCAGCACGGTATTGTCCCTAAAAGGAAATGATTGCCATTACTATTGTAATTTTGCAGCCTACTTTTAGTGGGACACTGATAGGGTTTCTGGAAGCAATGTTGTTTGACATGAGGGATGAGTGAAAGCCACATTTCCAAGTTAAAACACTGAATTGAAAGCAGTAAAGACTAAGTGAAACAACTTGGCTTAGTTGACTTGGTAACTGCATAAAATAGTTCACATAAAACGTTGTGATCTTTTAGTGTGGTTTGTCTTTTATTTTGTCTATATTTAGAATATAGAGGGTGGCCCTTAAAAGGGCCGTTTTGGGGCAGAGGGAAGGAGAAGGGTGGAATGGGGAAGGGAAGAATATTAAGGATCAAACACATAAAAATGGGTAAAATAGGGGACATATATTTTTGGCAGGATTTTTGTTATTTTATATAGTTTTCTTATTTGGATTTTTCTGGAATAAAAGGGGGAAGAAATTGCCTCTTTAAGGAAAAATAGCGATGGCATGGCACCTGGTGTTTAGAGACGCCCATTTTCAAAGCGGCTAGTGTGACACCCCCCCGGTACCACCCAATTGTGGCATAAGGTGCATAAGGTGCAAATCATTTTGAACTCTGCACTCTGAAAGAATGGGTTGCAGTAAAATAACAACAGGTGCAACAAAACCATAGCTGAAAGGAGGTAGAGGATGTGATGAGCACTTTTTGCCAAAAAATCCTGCGGAGGGCACCAGCGTCGGTATATTTGCAGAGTATGGTGACTTTGGCACTAATACAACAGCTAATGAGAATGCACTGGAGTGACCTGGATGAACCATATCAGCAAGCTCATTATAATCAGAAACTGAAGGCGCATGGACCCCAGTCAGTACAGCGTTACCTTTTGTGAGACCTCCATCTTCTGCCCCTCTGCTACATCATCACCAGGTACAAGTGCACCCTCAGCAGCAAGCCATCATCAAGCAGCACTTGTCAACCTCCTCCACTGCTACCAGCCTATGATCTATCGCAGTATCAAGTTATGTACTGCTTATGTCAAAATTGTAGTCCAAGTTTTATAATGTGAAAAGCGGAACTACAAGTCCAAGAATGCAAAGAAAGAAATAGGACTGGATAAGCACCTCCAGATTGGAATGGATCATGTTTCGCAAGTATGCATGTGCTGCCAACATATTAAACGTCCACTCACCAAGTGCCACTTAAACATGTTCTACACATCATTCCCATCTGCTTTTCCTTTCTATTAGAAAAAGGTTACACACAGTTCTGCTATAAATGCACATATGCATTTTTTAACTTTCAACATAATGCTCTAAAAAACATTTTTAAACACTCAGGGCCTAATTCATGGAAGTGTTTTATAATGGCGCAATCCCATAGGAAAATGTTCTGTGAATCAGGGCCTCAGCATTTTCCATTTTTCATTCCATATAAATGTCACACTTTCCAACCGCTCTCTTTACATCTCTTATAGTGCCACAATTCTCCACCTGCTCACACATATGTTTATACTGTCAACGTAGCTATATACAACACTTCACCTTACATATAAAGTACTGTTCTTTCCCAACCACTACTATACGATACCAAACACTGCTGCACCTACAGCCACCACTGCATTACTATTAGGCCACCGTTTCCCTATTCTTTAAAAACACTGCACCACATTACAAATACATTGCACCACAAACACAGCCATGATTGTCTTTTTAAGTTTCCTGCGCTCCCCGAGGCAGGAGGAGCCTGTGAAACTTAAAAAGAAAACCAAAGCATTTATAAATACAACAACGTTGTATTTATAACAGGAGCAGCTTTCGCTTTCAGTCTCCCAGGCTCCCCCAGCTCGGGGGAGCCCGGTATACTCAAAGCGAAAGCCGCTGTAGTTATAAATACTACATGGTTGTATTTATAATTGCAGTGGTTTTCTTTGTTATTCAAAGAAAAAGAAAAAGAAATGCTCTTACGACAACAGCTTACCAGCCTGCATTCTCTGCTCTCTGCAACTCTGGCAATAATGAAGCTGCTGTAATAAAAGCTACCAGCAGGTGGCTTTTGCTTCATTATTGCCATGAGGGCAGAGATTAACAAAGCACAAGAGGCTCGTCCATTTCAGGAAATGGATACCTCCTAGTGCTTGGCATTTGTGAGTTTGAGTATTTTCTCAAAATTTCAAATACGAACTTTGTTTGAAAGATGTTTAATATATGTTTTTGATTATTGCCCATCATTTAAAACAGTAACATTTTTTAGTGCACTATTCCTTTAACTTGTAGGAGAGCATTATATTCCAAACAGTAGACCCATTTCCAATTATAATACACCTTCAACCAAAAACAGCCAAATTTCCTCCTCCATCTGAGTTACTAAGAGGCATTTGTGGCAAAGTAGTATATTTGATATTAGATCTTAAAGAAAATGTAGAAACTCTAGGAGTACAACGGCCAATACATCAATCTTTGATTGTACTAGTTAATGGTGTATCAACAATTGACAAAACATTTTGGTAACAACTAGTGGACTTAAACAAAGTGAGACACGTCCTACAATATCTCAAAGAAAACAATGAATACTACTAAGATATAAACATAGAGGAAAACATAAGAGAAACCACACAAATAATTAAGGATTCACCACAAACTGGCCAATTTGAACATGTAGATCCTGTTAGTGCAGCCATTTTAGACCACTTTACAATTCACCCACTAATCTCCAAAGATACCGTAGAACATGCATTAGAAACATATCAAATGTGTCAAGCCAAAGGATCCCAAATGAGCATATGGGAGAAAAGTGTAGACGCACATTCTTTTCCTCTGCTCTTTCCAATAAGAAACAGAGGAAGATATGATTCAAGATCCATACAAATTATTGCATCAGGATATCGTTCTTTATGAATGTATTCTGAAGACCCCCGACTCAGACAAAATGTAGAATAGATTTTTCCACCTCCTCTTTGAAAGTGAACTAGCAACTCTGTTATTGTCATGATTCCTGCCCCTCATGTCCCCAGCCCTCCAGGATGTCAGGCTGGAGCCAGGCCATGATCACCTACATGGCCCACATAGGCCTCTCCATCCCCCCAAAGACCCACTTGGAGTCAGACTTGGTGCTTGTGGCACCAGACTCACTCACTCCCATAGGATAACATTGGGGATTGGACTTGTAGTGCATTGATGGGAACAAGATGGATGCCCCCACATATTTCAGTTCCCAGAACTGCATGTGCGGTCTAGTCTTTTGGGTGTGGTTCAGCCCAGAGACACCTGGGATACCCAGAGACTATTTAAGCCACACCCAGGCTGAGAAACATGCTTTGCGTTTTCTGCACCTGCAGCGTGACACTCACCGTGTTCTGATCGGTCTCCAGTAGGTCTGCATCTTTCTTCTGCGCTCAGCTCCTGCAAGAACAAGAACAACGTTAGGAACAGCCTTACCTTGCGGCGTTTCTGCCTATCATTCATCGCTCCTTCTTTTCTGCGGGTATCTTCGGCGGTGTCATTCCCATCCCGGCACGCCGCTTCGTAAGGAAAAGGGAAAAGAACAGAAAAAAGGCATTAGTAAGCATCCATCTGCAAGAGGGAAAAGACACTCCAGGTTAGCGTGGAAACATCTAGAGGCGCCGCATACCGTGCTTACCCACAGCATTTGTTCTTCATAACCGGCATCCACGCTGAAAACATTGTGGCACTTAAAAGACACAGAAAAAGAACTCAGTTCAATGCAAATAAAAAAGGGGTGCACCGCGCATCGCGCTCTCACTCACCTTCAGTGCTACTCATCCCAGCAGCACGCCACCATCCCCGGATGCCAGCCATCATCTAAGGAAGGAAAGGAACGAAATAAGAGAACCGTTCAAAAGACTCATTATACTTACCTGTCGGACTCTTGCCAGTGAAGTAACTAGGCAGCAACGAGCCCGCATCAATCAACGCGCCCCTGCGCTGAAAGCAGGACGGAGAGCACACTATCCAAGAAAACAAGGCCCAGTCTCCAGTTGAATAGCCTCCAGAGAAGGGTTCGAGGTCGTAAGAGGTCAGAACAGATTGAGTGACGTCCCCGTGGATAACAGGTGAGCGTTACAGAACGTAAAGCCTCACATCAAAATCCACCTGGGCGTCATGCAAACGTCAGAAACCGAACAGTTAGCCCACATGTTGGGGCAGCTACGTTCTGAAGTACATGCAGCCAGGCAGGAGACCAACACCCTGAGGGGAGAGCTGATAGTAGCCAAAGAACGCACTGATGATTTAAGCCGGCAACTTCTCCAGTCACAAGCAGGGCATGCACCATTGCCGGGAAGCGTGCTCTCGATGCCAGCGCCATCTGCCAATCCCATTCAGATAACCATTCCTGGGGAAGTTCCCCTGGCCCCGCCCGAACGATTTACGGGGGATCCCAAGAGGTTTGCAACGTTCATGAACCAGTGCCGCCTGCACTTCCTTTGTAGGCCAGGGGCCTTTCCGAATGACCAATCACGGGTCACTTTTGTGCTATCCTACCTGAGTGGTAGCGCCGCGGACTGGTCTGTACCCTTTGTGGCCCAAGATGATCCTTTGCTGCATGACTTCAGGGGCTTTAAGCAGGAGATGGAAAAGCTGTTCGCCCGTCGTACTCATGGGCAGGCATTAGACAATGAACTTCTGTCCCTACGCCAAGGGAATCAAGACCTATTAACATACATAGCCACGTTCAATAGACTCGTAGTTGAAGCAGAATGGCCAGTGGAGAAGAGAACCACGTTATTTCATTGGGGGTTGCAGGGGAAGCTCAAGGATGTTCTCGCACAAGTAGTGAACCCCCCGGACAAAACTGCTCAGAATTCATTGACCTTGTTGTTCAACTGGATCATAGGTTGCAGGACCGAAGAGCAGATCGAACCAGACCGGACCCTCGCCCTATGTATGTGCGTTCAAAGGACAATACTGCCCGAACAACGGAAGGTTCAGGAGAACCAATGCAAAACGGGAGGGTCAGATCCCCCTTGACTAAAGCTTAAAGGGATAAAAGAAGACAGCAGCAGTTATGTCTGTACTGTGGACGGTCAGGTAATTTCCTTAAAGAGTGCCCTGTGAAGCCACCGAGGAGTGCGGTAGGGGCCACGGACAAGGAAGATACCATCAAGGAATCGGAAAACTCCCCAGCCCGGAAAGTGTAGGGGTCCACTTGTCGAGCAAAGAAAGTGAACTACAGACCTCCCTTTTTGCACTATCTGTGGTCTTGATCAATCACCAACAACCATCTCGGATGCACGCAGTAAGAGCGTACATAGACAGTGGAGCCGTTGGGAATTACATCGACCAGGATCTTGCGGCAAAGATGGGGCTACCGTTACGCCCTAAATCAACCACCGACACTGTTACCATTGTCGACAGCACAGAAATAGTTCTGGTCCAGTATCCCAATGCACTGCAGCTTTAACCCTTCTGTGCCAGGATGGACAACAAGAATCTATTGTTTTCAACCTCATTAAGGCACCACAGTTCCGGTTGATATTGGGAATGCCATGGTTGGTAGCTCACAATCCTTGAATCGATTGGCGAGCAAAAGAATTGGCCTTTCCCGAGACTTGCGCCCACACATGTTATCGCCAAGAGAAACAACCAATAGACACCAGCACCTCCACGCTTGCGACTGTGGCAATCGGCACCCTACCAAGTCAATACCAGGACTTTCAAGATGTATTTCAAAAAGAACAGGCTAATACCCTGCCACCGCATAGACCATACGATTGCCAAATCGACCTGATACCCGGCGCACAAATTCCTTGTGGGCGAATTTACACACTCACGGAACCAGAAAACCAGCACCTGAAGGCCTATCTTGACCAAAACCTGACCAACGGGTTCATCCGTCCCTCGAAGTCTCCAGCAGCCAGTCCTCTATTCTTCGTACTGAAAAAGGAGGGGGACTTGAGAACGTGCATCGACTAGCGCGCACTGAATCAGATTACCGTAAAAAATCGCTACCCCATGCAACTGATCCCTGAATTGCTTGATCAAGTCAAAGATGCCCAAATCTACACAAAACTAGACCGGAAGGGGGCATATCACCTTGTTCGCGTAAAACATGGGGATGAATGGAAAACCACTTTTCACACCAAATACGGCTTGTACGAATATCAAGAAATGCCCTTTGGTCTTTGCAACACGCCTGCTGCATTTCAGTACTTCATGAACAAATTCCTACGGGAATTGATTGATGTCTGTGCTCTAGTGTACATCGACGATATCCTAGTATATTCCACATCAAAGCAGGACCATGTTAAACACGTCCGAGCCGTATTGGAGAAACTCTGTCAACACCAGCTCTACGCCAAGCTCGAAAAGTGCTCATTCCACGTCTCCGAGGTGGAATTCCTGGGCTTTATTCTCAGCCTGAATGGAATCCGAATGGATGTACACAAGATAGATGCTATCCTGAACTGGCCATCCCCAAATTCATTCAAGGGGTTCAAAGTATGCTGGGTTTTGCAAACTTCTACCGCAGATTCATCCCAGGATTTTCGCAAATCGTGCATCCCATCATGTCATTACTAAGGAAAAGCAACAAAATGTTCCAGTGGACAACAGAAGCCGAGGAGGCTTTCCAGGAACTCAAAGCAAGATTCACATCTGCCCCATTCTTACGCCACCCTCCCCCTGATCTTCCATACCTGGTGGAAAGGGACGTCTCACGCATGTCTATGGGAGCGGTCCTCTCACAAAAGGACCCCGAAATGGGCCAGTTACACCCTGTTGCTTTCTGGTTGAGTAAATTCACACCCCCTGAACTCAATTACGCTATCACAGACAAAGAACTCCTGGCCATTAAGTCAGCCTTTAAGGCATGGCAGCACTACCTCTTGGGCGCCAGACACACAATCACCGTAATAACTGACCACCGGAACCTCCAGTACCTAAAAACAGCAAAGGCCCAATCCTCACGACAACTACGTTGGGCTCTTTTTTTTGTGCAGAATATGACTACGTGATTACATTTCGACCAGGGGTGAAAAACGGGAAGGCCGATGCCCTTTCCTGTATGGGGGTGGAAGAGCAAGGGTATCAGACCCCTGACCCAATAGCAATCATCCCGAGTGACAAGCTCCTAGGAATCACAGCAACCATAACTCAGAAAGAATTACAGCAGAAATCCAAAACCTGATGAGTCCGGAGCAATTACAAGCGTGGAGTGCACACGGAGAACATTACATGATGAAAGATCAGTTGCCCTACTTCAGGAATTGTTTATTCTTACCAAACCAAGAACTACGAGAACAAGCCATGTCCAGTTATCATGATTCCTTGATCGAGTGCCACCCCGAAATCGCTAACACCCTAGCCAAGGTAAAACAAAATTATTGGTGGCCCACGTGGCGTAAAAACATTATCCAATTCATCCTATCTTGTGTAGGGTGTGCTCAAAACAAGTCATCCAAGTAGAAACCACCTGGGCTATTACAACCATTGGAAATCCCACCAGCACCCTGGCACACGTTGTCCCTCGATTTTATTACTGATTTACCACCCAGTCAAGGGTTTAACACTATTCTTGTGGTCGTGGATCTATTTTCAAAAATGGCACATTTCCTTCCTCTTAAGGGGCTCCCAAATGCTTCCACTCTGGCAAAGGTATTTCTTAAAGGCATCGTACGGCTCCATGGGTTTCCTTCAGTTTTGGTCTCAGACCGAGGTACTCAATTTGTATCTAACTTCTGGAGAAAATGCTGCTCTATGGCCCAGATCGACATCCGGCTATCCACCAGTCACCATCCCTAAACGGATGGTCAAACTGAGAGGACAAATCAGACACGCGAGCAGTATCTGCGTTGCATGTTACACCAAGCTGATGGAAGCTTGTTGGAGTTATTATGGATAGCTGAATATGCTTATAATAATTCCCTACACACCAGCACTGGGCAGACACCCTTTTATACCATGTATGGCAGGCACCCACGTACTACAACCCTGGAAATGCCAGCAGTCAAAACCTTGCACACAACCATTTCTCAAATCTTTAAAAGGGCAGCTGAACACCTACTTCAAGCTAAGAATCGGCAAAAGAAGTTTGCTGATCAACACCAAGCAAAGGCCCCCAACTACCAACTGGGAGACAAAGTCTGGCTGGCGTCTAAACACATGTCCATTAAAGGAGCACAAACTTTCCGTCCAAGATAGCTGGGTCCATTCACTGTCACCTCCATGATAAATCCTGTGGCGGTCAGACTAGCTTTGCCGTCAAACATGCAGATTCATCCTGTGTTCCATGTGTCTCTCCTTAAACCTGTTCAACCTGGGACCCGTGTAGCAACGCCACCGCAGCCAGTAGTAGTCGCGGGGGAGCCAGAATTCAAAGTCAAGGACATCCTAGATTCAAAGTACATCAGATCCAAATTATACTACTTAGTAGACTGGAAGGGGTATATTCCACAAGACAGGACATAGGAGCCTTGTGAGTACATCCATGCACCTCACTTGCTTAGACGATTTCATCAAAACCATCCAACCAAACCAGCACCAGACAGAAGAGCCACCTTGAGAGGGGCATTGGGGGGGAGTGCTGTCATGATTCCTGCCCCTCATGTCCCCAGCCCTCCAAGATGTCAGGCTGGAGCCAGGCCATGATCACCTACATGGCCCTCAAGGGCCTCTCCATCCCTCCAAAGACCCACTTGGAGTCAGACTTGGCGCTTGTGGCACCAGACTCACACACTCCCATGGGATAACATTGGGGATTGGACTTGTAGTGCATTGATGGGGACAAGATGGATGCCCCCACATATTTTGGTTCACAGAACTGCATGTGCGGTCTAGTCTTTTGGGTGTGGTTCAGCCCAGAGACACCTGGAATTCCCAGAGACTATTTAAGCCACACCCAGGCTGAGAAACATGCTTTGCGTTTTCTACACCTGCAGCGTGACTCAGCTCCTGCAAGAACAAGAACACCGTTAGGAACAGCCTTACCTTGCAGCACTTCTGCCCATCATTCATCACTCCTTCTGTTCTGCCGGCATCTTCGGCGGTGTCATTCCCATCCCAGCACGCTGCTTCCTAAGGAAAAGGGAAAAGAACAGAAAAAAGGCATTAGTAAGCATTCTGCAAATCTTCGCTTATTTTTAAATACTGTACAAGCTTCAAACGCTTACCTGAATCCCACCCGCTCTTCGGGAACTCTGTCTCCAGAACTTCTCATCCATCTGCAAGAGGGAAAAGACACTCCATTTTAGCGTGGAAACATCTAGAGGCGCCGCATACCGCGCTTACCTACCGCATTAGTTCTTCATAACCAGCATCCACGCTGAAAACATTGCGGCAACTAAAAGACACAGAAAAATAACTCAGTTCAATGCAAATATGAAAGGGTTGCACCGCGCATTGCGCTCTCACTCACCTTCAACGCTACTCATCTCAGCAGCACGCTGCCATCCCCGGACGCCAGCCATCA
The DNA here is from genome assembly GCF_040938575.1 of Ambystoma mexicanum. Lineage (NCBI taxonomy): Eukaryota > Metazoa > Chordata > Amphibia > Caudata > Ambystomatidae > Ambystoma > Ambystoma mexicanum. The sequence goes on from NC_090930.1 coordinate 699,754,993, forward strand.
TCTAAGGAAGTAAAGGAATGAAGTTAGAGAATTGTTCAAAAGACTCATTATGCTTACCTGTCGAACTCTTGCCAGTGAAGTAACTAGACAGCAACGAGCCCTCATCAATCAACGCGCCTCTGCGCTGAAAGCAGGACGGAGAGCACCCTATCCAAGAAAACGAGGCCCAGTCTGCAATCGAATAGCCTCCAGGGAAAGGTTCGAGGTCATAATAGGTCAAAACAGGCTGAGTGACGTCCCCGTGGATACCAGGTGAGCGTTACAGTTATGGAGATGCACAAACATTAAACACAGGCTCTTATTTGTTAAACATGTCCGCTACCCAAATGCTTCAAAAGATAAAAGACAAAGATGAAGTTTTGCAGTCAAGTCTCTTGGCAAACATGCATGGTACAAATGTATACTGGTTCTGACATCATGCTGATGTACTTTGTATGCTAAGTAACCTAGCCCCCCCACATGGTTTGTTACTTTAAGTTGTGCAGAATATGTATGGGACTACTTGCACAAGTTCTTACACACCACAAAAAATAAATAAAGAGGGATTAGATATAAAAACACCAGGAAGACTCTGTTCTCTTTACCCTGTCAATGTATCAAGGTACTTTCACAATCGCTTCATTACCATGCTGCACTTCATCTGCAATAAATCTACCCCTCCACTGAGAGAAGTGGACCACTTCTTATGGAGAAAGGAATGTTAATTCAGAGGAGCACCACCTATCCCTATGATTTTATGTATAAAAGATGGTCCCACATTTGGCCATGACAGTAATGCCACTGTTTTATAGTTTATTGAAAAATACCCACAATATGACTTCAGAAACCACACACAGTGACCTACATACACAAAAAACATGCTTTCAAAACCATAAGTGTGACAAATACTGCCGATGTAGATATACAAACAAAGATTAATACTATACAAAATGTCACTTTGGCTTTCCTAGACCAGTTTGCGCAAACGGACAAGTGAATAGCTTGATTTCTTTGACTAGACACAGTGTAAAAGGCAAATCCCCTAAAAACACATACAACATTAAAAGGGACAAAGCAGTACATCAATGATTACAATGCAATCATTGCCCTCTTGTGGAATGCAAATAGAGACATACAATACATTGCAAAAAATGCCACTGCAGTTGCAAGATCTGTCACAAGCTGAGGAAACAGAGATAGAAACAGAGATAGAAGAACTCTGGGATGACATATCATCTGACAAAACAACATCACAAAATGTGTACATCTTCGGTATAAAAATGCTCTCCCATAGAGAATGTGTTTAACGCATAGAGCTTTATATTGCAAATCTGAAAACATTTTCTGGCTAAACCTTGGTCCAGCTTAATCCCGAAAAAGAGTACTCAAATCCTACCAAGAGATAGAAACTATAGCCACAAATGAACCCATCAGCCAGGATATTTATAGAAAACAGTGTAATTGACACATACTACCCAAACAGAAGTACTACTTTAGAAAACATGTGCCTGTATGACAAAGCCCAAAACTACTCCAACAAAAACAATGTTACACCAGATGAGACAACTAGCAAATATTCAGTCTCAGCTTGTGAATAAAACCTAGTAAAACTTAACAAGCCCCATCTAATTAATCATGTACAATTATCGTTTAAATCTCCACAACATAGAGAACTGTATTACATGACATTACTGCAACTTTTTGAACCTTGGAGAAAAGAAGAATTATTATGTGACCATGACTCATTTGAAACTGCATTCAATGCAAATTCAAGTAGTATAACAAATGTCAATTTCAAACAATACAAACAAATGTTGGACACTGAATGCCAAGAAGAAGAAGAAATCAAAGCTCTACTAGATAAAGACACTCCTGAGGGCAGTCAACCTTCTCTTACAGGAAGCCACAAAGCACTTGGCGAACCATCATTCTAAACAAAGCAGAAATAGCCATGACTGAGGTAGAAAATACCATGTATCAATCTAAACAATATGAAGAAGACTTGTCAGTGCTAAAATCATAGCTAAATGATGAACAGCACACCATTTATCTCGAAGTCACTGAAGAAATTGAACATGGTTTAAACGTGAAACTAAATATTTTAGCTATACAAGTTTTTATCCTCTGCTCCAATATGTAAGTGGTGAAGCTGTTTTTGGCAAAATGTTCTAAATTAATTAAAATGTTCAGCACATTTCAACAAGACTTAACAACCTTTTAGCTGTGTTAACAGCCCCCACAGGTTTAGCATCAAACAACTTTGGAGGTGTAACTTTAAACCAACTTCTACTCCTCCCAGTACAACACCAAAACAAATTAGAATACTACAAATTATTAGCAGAATATGCTACTGAAGTACGCAGAATTCTGAAACAAATGAAAGTGCTCTTCATAGATGGTTTCCATCCTCATGTTTGATTTAATTTATCTGATAATGCAAGAAGTCCTAAACACTGTCTATGAAGAACTGTTTGGAGGAAAATACGTTATTGTTTTTGGATACCTCATACACTTAACAGTAAAAGGTCAACCTATTTTCAAAACAATAGGACACAAACAATGACAAAACACATTCAGCAGCATTGGAAATGTAAATCTCTGGCAACATTTTCGCTACAGAGAACTAACTCAAAACATTCATCAGTCTTCAAATCTCACTTATGCTAACATTTTAAAAAGCATTAGAACTGGGTTACTTACTAAAGATGTAAAATCCATCTTAAAAACTAGACTAATCCATGATCTATATAGGCAAAACACATCTGCCCTGATATCTGGATCAATTAACTCAACAAAATCTAAATCCATGTCTTTGCAAGCTTTAGTCAATTCAACAATATAATGTTGAAAAAAGAAAAGCAACCCATGCTGTTTCAGCTAAAACAGACAAACTAGAAGTGCATGGCATGACACCCTGTATGTGTCAAAAAGCAACAGCATGACTAAATAGCTTAGAAAAATATATCACTGACAGAGCTGGCTTAAAAACAAAAGTATTAACACTGTGTCTAAAATGCAGAGTAATCATAAAGCGTGACCTTGACCTAGAGCAAGGTTTGGTCAATTAAGTAATTGGTACAGTTGTGGCTTCCCAGCATATCCACATGACAACAACATTTGTTTGTCGACATCCACTTTGACAAACTTGCAGAAGTTCAACAATAGACCACACAATAGCATGTTTCCTTCTTTTCAAAGACATGTCCATATGCAGAGAACAGTTCTCCCTATCCCTTCCATATGCTGTCACTATTCACAAATCGCTAGGTCTAACCCTAGTTCACATAGTGATTGACATTGGTAGCACAGTGTTCAAAGACTGCACGAGTTACATAGTGCTATCACTTCTCCATACACTTAATGGTCTATTCCTAGTTAACATTTAATGCAAACAAAGTCAATGCAGACATTCCTTGCATCCTAGAATGCAACAGGCTATGTGAACTGTCTCTAGATATATACATTGTAACTAAATAAAAACTTTAAAAAGAAAACTTATGCAAACAGAACCTATAGCAGGTCTCCCAGCAATACCACTATAAAACAAAGAACAGCTGCTACTGTATCAAATAATACAACCACAAAACTCTCTAGTCTAAAAACTGCATGTCCATCAGAAGACAAAGAGACAAATGCCTCTTCTTAAAAAACAAATGTGGCCCATCAACGCATACAGAGATACAGAGGCACAACACTCTGGTCCATTTAAATTCAGCAACACAACTGTAGTTATTACCACCAATTGTTCACAACATTTGCTTAAATGCCTCAGACCAGTTGTGTTTGCAAATGCTTATCCTTCATAAAAATGCTATAAATAATCCTGACAGCACTTACAGGGTCACAGGTATAAGGCAAGAATTGGACTACTGTACAGGAATGGTAAAATGCGCCATAAACACACAGGAAGATCCACAAGAATTCCTAATGTACTTACTACAAGTAATAGAAACCAAAAACATCCCTTCCAGAGTTCATACACATGGAAATATACATGCACTCTCTGAAACCATGTTTCACAAGAGTGCATCCTTAATGAACGATTTGTGTATTTATCCATACCAAATTGTCAATCCATTACATTTCACCATTTCACCAGCTTCTGCATAATGCAAAGCATGGCTTATTACGCCCTCTTTGCATTTCAGACAATTGTTCCACCATATAAATAAACTCAAACAGCCAATATGTGATACTAATGTTTCTAAGGTACAATACAGACAGTAACAAAAACAACTGCAAGTTCACTAACTTTACACATGGCCAAGTATCGCTTGGTAAGAAAACCTGCATAATATACCACACTGGTGCCACAACCACTTAAGGCCAGTGCACTGCATATGTCACGAAAATAAGTGGTTGTTTTGAATGTAACAACACTTCCATTACTCCAAAACATAGGTTACCAGCGAATCTAACAAATGCCTACTTAATATTTCTTCAACCCAAATGTAATCACTAAATCATAGTACAACACAAAGTTAGAATATGTCAATGGGTATCTAACTACATCCTAATACCTTTCATTGTAATACACTTCAAATATGCCATCACAGTTATTGTTACTACAAAACCTCTTGTAAACTCCAAAATAGTTAGAATACGCCAACGTCTATCTACCTACTTTAAACACACCCTTAATTACAACACACTTCAAACAAACATCCTATCGCACTTACACTTACATAATATATCCATGCTACCACACACAAGTATTCTGTAACATATCAATTCTTTAAAAATATATAAATGCAACAATCTGTATATATTTACATTAGGGTTTTTTTAATCCACTGTGGATTTTCTTTTTCAATGATTAGTTTAGGTCAATACAACAACAGTGTACCAGACACTAATGTTGTAGCAAACATAGTACATAGAGTATACTACATATGATTGTCAAAATTGTAAATCTATATGTACAATTGTACGCAATTAAAGGTTTTAAACTATCTTGTTTAACACATTGTACTGTTTTTTTCACAGAATAAAACCCAGAAATTGCAGCTTTATTACCATAGACAACTAAGTAACCATACCCACTATTATCCTATTTTCTTTCTTCACAAAGAAACACATACAGATTCCATAACCACTATTCTCAATTCTGCTACGATCATAAATGCCATCGATACTCCAATTATATCAGTCCACCATATTACAAATAAAACATACACCCCCTACAGTACCTATAATTACTATACATATATAACTATGTCCGTGGCCAGTGGTCAGATTCTTGGGTCATTTCCTATGGCCATTCTCCCAAGAAACAGGTCACTGGCCACAACCACCACAATATAATTAACCCATATAACAAGTACATGCAATACACCTAGAACTAACAACACTCACCCTGAACCTCCCCATTCCCAATGACATGCACAGACAGTTAAAATGGCTGCATACTCTGCAGTACCTGCACTGTTTGTTTCTCCTATAAAAACAATACTGTGTAAATCAAGGAAAGATTTTTATTTGCAGGGACGTTAAGATGAGCAGTACATTGTAAAAGAACCTTTAAAATTCAAGGAAACAAACTTCAGTTCCATGGATGTTAAGGTGAGCAATACACTGTAATAGAATCTTTGAAATTCAAGGAAAAAACTTTAGTTGCGGGGACTTAAGGTGTGAACTTAATGCAACAAAACCCTTGAAATTCAGCTAAATCCACCTTAACTTTGTGCCCCCTGTTGCACAGCCAATGACCACAATGATGACATGAGGGATGACATCCGCTCTAAGCTCACCAGTGGTAGAACTCCTGCACATGGACACATTTGATAGTTTTCTTCCGGTTTATGGATGGTCCTTCAAATGCAGACCCTGTCCTTGGACATCTGGTGCTGTCTCTATGCAGGACTCTATGCATCTTGCCATGACACCGCTACGCCCTGCTTCTGCCTCTGCTGTGGGACTTAGTTTGTCCTCTATTGCCATTTATCTCTCCTACTCCCTTTAATCCTGCACTGGGTGGTGAGATAAGACCCGCAGGGGGCAGTGTGTCTCCTCTATCTCACTCCTTCATACTTATAATTCAAATATCATCTTTTACCAAACTACTAAAAATGAAATCTTCACAAGTAGTGATGTGATGTATGTGTAACTGTTGACTATTTTTCACAATGTTCGCTTTGTTTTTAACTATTCTAAAATGCTAATATCACATAGGTAGAAATGTAATGCTGCTCCAAAAATGTGCAATTACCTAGAGTGATCTTATGTCCAATGCCTTCAGTTAAATAATCATTATTGTCATATATTATGTTATTAGTGTTGGCACTAGTGAAGTAACACATGATGGTATTAGTGATGTAGCCAGGCTATGACCACAATGGTGGCATCAGAGTTGACAATCCTGATGACATCATTGGTGCCAGCATTAATAACATCATATATGACAATAGTGACATCACTGATGTAATCACTTATTATATCATAACATTAACTGGCCAAGGCAGGGCAGTGGCAACAGCGTATGACCATGCCCACGACATATTTGATCACAATAATGGGCCACTGTAAACTGTGATGTCCTCATTGTGGTCATAGGCTGTGCAACAGGGGGCACAAAGGTGGCTTTAGGTGAATTTCAGGGGTTTTGTTACATTATGTTCTCAACTGTTGTGTTATTTTCGTCCCAGTAACTAAAGTTACCTTGTAATGAAAGTACTTAAAAAAAGAGGCAGAGAATATTTTTAAAAAATCACTTTTATTACCTCATGTATTCATTCATTCAAAACCAAAGCGGCTGCTGCTGTGTGATCTAATTTTGCAGTGATATTGCACTGAACTGAATGTATTATAGAAGACAATAGCCTCTGTTCAGTCCTTAAACACCGTAAATATGTTTTTATCAGATTTAATTTACTGAAACTTCTCTAAACAATCTTTACATCACGATTAAACAAGATTCTCAGGGTGATTCACACATTTACATATGTCTTAGTATGGATTGCAACAATAAAAGCATGTTCATTCATAACAACTAAAAATTGTTAGTTTTGTCAAAAACAATAGTATAGTAAGCCATGACTATACTTTTTTTTTTTTTAACAGTGCACAGTGTGAATGTAATAACTTAGTTACTCCCAATATTAGTACCTAAGGCACAGTGAGATTAAATGATATGGCCAGGTTCTCCCACTTTGGTTTAGAGGTGAAACTAGGATTTGAGCCAGGTTTGAAACGTAGTCACGTGTTCACATATTGTCTTAGGTTTCGTTTTTACAGAGCTCAGCTACATTTTACAGCTCCGTTTTGAGACTTAGTTACAAAGAAAGGACATATATAATGAGGCTACCTACCCGTGGTTATTGTTTTACAAAGCATGGTGCTTGTTTTGTACTCCTCTTTTTTATCACACTATATTTGCACTTCCACTAACAATAGTAAGTGCTAACTGCCCACTTACAGCAGTGTCTGCAGTCATCTGCTACTAATTTCTCCCTGGTTTGTGCTGAGAAGAAACCATATTTTTTCAAACATATTTGGCAGACTCTGTGGCCTGTTTCTCTCTTTGTACCTGAAATACAAAGCAAAACATAGAAAACAGACAGAACAGAGATCGTCAATTAGTTTATGAAAGCTGGCTTTGGAACATTTGATCCTGCAGCATCAAAGTACCTGCTTTCCAGACGACTGACTACTTTGCCTGCTCTATGTACTGAGCCTCAGTGCTCCTTGGGTGACTTTGATTTAGAGCTGCTGTCGAATACAGGCAACACAGCACTTGTATGAGATTATTGTCCCAAGAGGACCCCTTTTTGGATTGTTTGAAACACTTGAACTCAGACACCCAACAATTTTCAAGCTTTTACATTGACAGTCCAAAGTGAATCCTCTTTTTCATAAATATCGTTATATCCTTTGAGTATGAGCAAGGAACACTACCGATGTGTTATGAAATCCATGGTTTAGGAAATCCACTTTGATACAATCTCAGAATATGTTTGAGGCTATGAAGGCAGTGAAAAGAAAAGGAACCCTCTACACTCCCATATTGAACTTTGACTTCAGCAGACACCACTGTATCTCTTCCAAGATTGAAATATGACATCCATCATCTTATTAATGAACCAGTGTTTGTGTTACAAATACTATTGAAATCGGAAATAATTAAATAGACAGAGAGTGACCACCAAGTGAGCTCTTTAGAAGTCAATTACAAATATCGATGGGTTGTATGGGTGTGGGTAGTATGCTTGGAAGACCACTCATCAACAAGACTCTGGTGGCTAGGCTATCAGGAACACCACAAGAGGCCCCTTGAACTAACTCAGGATTGGTTCAAATAAAAGCATAAAGTAGGCCTCACACAAGTCAGGCCACTCTCAGGTTGCCAGTTCTTTTGTTCAGCAGAGCTCATGTGCATTTGTAGTTTGTAATATTACATGTAGGCCAAACCTGATTGAATTGTCACACTAAGAGGCATCCAGATTTCCTGCTCCTGACAGTAATGAATCGAGAGGATCCAAATTGATCTGGAGACATCACCTTTCATCATGACTCTGATGAGTCTTTTAAAAAAAGAACTGTGTTCTTGGCAACATATACATGTATCATAATGATGCATTGAAGGTGGAGCACAAAAAAAGGTGATGGCTGGAGGGTTTATAATGAATCTTAAACCTCCAGCAATTGCTCAGGGAAACCCTCCAGACCATCGTACTTAAGCCTGTCAAAAGTAAGAAAGGGGAAAGACAATGTGAAAATGAAACTATGTCCCACCCCAAAAAGGGGCAGTCCAGTCTGATTTGCACATGTCTTGAAGGGTGCTGGACAGGTTTCATGGTTCTGCTTGCCGGAACTGGGCAACGCTTTGCTCATGGTGCAGCGTGACATACAGCTCGGGTCAGTGGGTAAATGAGACCATGCAGTGAGGTCCTTTCATTGTGTCTTGTGAGGGGAGTCAAGGCTCAAGAACAAAGAGTACTGCACAGTACTGTGGACAAAAGATGTGTCCAGTGTTGCCTTCCTGCTGTCCTCCGGCCACATATTGAGCTGCACGCTGGGCGGTGATTTATGACGTGATTTGTGTGCTAACAACAAGCTTGGAGATCCTGAGGTCTTGAGAAAGGCGAGGTGTGCTTTCCCTATTATGGGGAAGAGCCCATGTGCCTGGGTGGTCAACTAGTCATCAGCCACAAGTTTGTATATTTAGTAAGAGAGGTATGTAGACAACCAATTATACATTGTGATGTTTTCTTCAACGAGTGGGAAAAGTAGGCACCCAAGCGATGATTAAGTGCTCAGATAAAAAGAATAATAATCTCTGGAGCAGGAAATCGACTGACCAGGGGGAAAATAGCAAATGTTCCCAGTATTTTATTTATTGGTTATTTATAATGCACCTATACGCAAGTGTTTCAAGGTGCAGCAAGGCAAGAGGAGGGGGCAGGGAAGACAAACAAAAAGGGTCATACTAGGCCTTTTGACATTCAGATGGTGCAAGTGCAGTAACAGGAAGTGCAAGGGAAGGGGAGAAGAGGGAGGGGGAAGTGACAATCAGGGCGGATGGGCCCATGATAAAGCGAGTGCCAGGGGAGGTCAGGTGGACAGAGCCAGGGGAATGCAGAGAGTGCAGGGCAAGCAAGGTACACACACTAAGTACAATGTAAGGGACAGGAAGGGCCCAAAGGGGTGCAGGCCAAGCAGACTGAGGCCTGGAAGGGCCAGTGCAGATTGATGCAGAGTTGTCATGGGAGACCAAGTGCAGGGGTTGTCTAGATGAGGAGGGCCTAGCGCCCTCTAGAATCTGAGGAACAAGGCAGCCAGTTAAGAGGCAGATGGGGACATTAGCTGCGGAGGGGGAGAAGGAAGGAGGAAGAGAAAAGGAAGATCTTGAGAAGCTTCTGAAACGTAAAGAGATCTGGCTCAAGTCTGAGATGGGCAGGGAAGCCATTCCAGAGGGAGGCACCTGTGGAGGAGAAAGATCAACCTCCTCAATATCTGCTTGGAAAAGAGTCTGATCTGCAGAGAGTTGGAGCAAGAAGACTGAAGGGATCTAGCAGTTAGGTATTTAGGGAGAGAGAGTTGGATGTAGCATGGTTCCAGGCCCCAGAAAGTCTTGTGGATGATGCAGACGGTCTTAAACTTGAGCCTCAGAGCCAGTGGAGAGATTTTAAGACTGGAGAGATGTGGTCCCTGGGCTTGAGGCAAAGGATAATTCTCACAATCCTATTCTGGACGTGAGGGATTGCGTCAAACCCTGCATTGAATTGAACCCATAAAGTTTCCCCCTGTATAGGCTATGGCCGGTAAGAGCACACATGCGGAAATCACACATTAGTTGGGACAAGCTAAGGAGAAGAAAAAATAGCTGTGTGTGAATAACGGGGATAAATCAAGTCCAAATGGCTCTCGGCTGACACTGATAGATAACTTGCTGCTTAATCTTTGCCTCTCCCTCCGAAATTAGGTTAGTGGCCATTCCCAAACAGTTGTGGAGATTATGGATCAGAGGGAAGAGAGCACTGTACAACAGGACCCTATGAACAAATTGTCAACATCGACGGGATGACCAAAACACTCTGGTCTCAATGGGGTAACTAAAGCAGTCAACCCGTGATGGGACAATTAACTTTACCCTTAAGAATATGAAAGTGAGAGGCCCCCAGGCCTGTTGGTAAATCGCCCAACAGAGTCAATAAAGGTACGTCCCAGGAGGGAATAAGACCAAGACCAAGTGAGAGTGCGATCAAAGGCGGTTTATCTAAAATTAGGGCAAACAGAATCTACTCTGCTCATGCCGAGAGTGCTCTGCAGAAAACATTTTACAATTCATTTTTATACATGTGTTAGGTCATCAGCAAGGGGAAGGCCTAAGGGGCACATGTTTGATTGGGTTTGGTCACTAAGAGGAGGCACCTATGGGTGCTATATGGTCGGTGATCGCTGATTGGTCCATGGGCACGTGACGAGATGATGTGATACGTGGGGTCAAACGTTCAGCTGGGCTCATCCGTCCAACATCCGATGGGTTGACAAATTGATATTCTTCTCCTGCAACATTTGCCCTTGTGGCCACACATTCCCATCCATTCATACGTCTGACCGGTTTGTCCAGCAGCAAGGCCAGCAGGTTGCACGTAAACAAGGCGAGCTTATTCATTACTGAACATCAATTATATGTTTCTATCAAGGATATCACTCTTTTGTTCAAGCATATTCGAACACTGAGTTGGGGGTGGGGGGTTGTAGGGTCAATGTATGGTCGGGGTATTCATTCAATATTGACACGGGGAAGGTTGGGGTATATGGTTACTGTGACTGGATTACAAAGAATACTTTTCATCTTAGACGTGCACTTCTTTTAGATGGGCTTCAGTGACTTGGTGTCAAAATAGCATAACTCTTTATGAGGCCAGGGTGATCAGAGATGGGTTTAAGCCCCCTTTTCATGTCTTTTTGGTCTCACACAGCATGCTGGCTGGAGGCCTTTATATTTGCATATAACGGGCTACTGTCTCAAATACATTTAGCTGGTTTATTATTTAAGTGAAATACACTTATGACACCTTCTGACTCCATTCAATTTGGGCAAGGTCATAGCACTAAAGCAGGGGATGGTAAGAGAGAGAAATTACTAACAACTAATCGCAGAACAAGGGCAGTCGAGAGCAACTCAAGTTTATATGAGGTTTTCAAAAGGCATACATATAATTGCATTCTGCATTATCAACAATGAGGTAGCATTGTGTGAGCTTGCACAGGTCTAAAGTTCATTACTTGTTATGAAATTACAATTAGTCATGTACACATTTGAACATTATAAGTCAACATATATTCTATCTTCAATATAACAGGTTAGCATGGGAACTTCCAGCGGCACACGTATATGTTTTTACATTGTTTACTAATTAGCTTTTTTAAGGTACCAGCAGGTTTTTATGAACTCACACACAATGAGAAGACCTCCTTCTACTCATGTAGGTCAGGAAGGAAAATATGTTCACTGATTTAAGGGTCTCTTTTGGTTGTTGATTTTGCTCTGGGGTACACAAGGATTAGGTTTTTATGGCCAGGGTCTGTGGGGTGCAGGACAGGTTTACAGAGACAGATAGCCCTGGCTCTCGCCTTCTCCCCTGGAGTGTATCTGAATCAATGGAAGGAGTTGGACGGCAAGTGATACAGTGTGGATTTTGTTACATTCCTGCTGCCAGCCTTCTCATGGGAACCAGGCAGTTATGTGGACGGCAGAGAGGAGGTGGTGGGGGGAGAGCCGTGCTGGCTGTGCACTTGACAGAGATGGCTACAGACTGGGGTGAAATCTGAATGGCCTTTTGCTATTTGCAAATGGAATATGTATATTACAAAATGGAGTCCTGGTTTGCTGTACAAGGGTACGCACGGGAATATGGCAGCACCCATGGATGTACTTGTACGAAAGGGGTGATGGTTCTCGGAGGTATTCCCGCATGAGTGCCCCAGGGCAGGGGCCCTGGACCTGAAGCAGCCATGACTGGGCCCACTCGGGAATCATGATATGCTAAAGTTATGCTCTAGAATTCATGGGGAGACTCAAAGGCACCCTTTTATGCTTGAGAGGTAAGAGAGCTTTGAGCAACGTTTGCGATCGCCGGCTGAATCGGAGGACCAAGGGGATATTCCCTTGGTGCATCAATTAAAAGAGCCATTGATACCAATAATAGTGTCTGAGGAGCCTCCTAATAAAGGACCTGCAGACACCAGCCAATGGCAGGAAAGGCCGATGTGAATCATAAATGCACATGTAGACACGAGAATACATATGCTATCTTGGATTATATTTATGGTGATTAAAAAGTAATTAATCACCAGATGAAAATAGAGTTGGGTTTTAATGATTTCAGTGACCATGTGATCTTAGTACTGACCCTATTTGAACTGTCCATTCAATATAGGAAGAAACAGTTGGGCGAAGTAACCGTAAACGCCGGTCAAAACAGAGTGGGTTGGACTGATCGTAACATCCAGGAAACGAGTATGTACATACAGAATCTACCCTGCAAGGTTTTGTTTACCATTGGTTGGTCTCTCCCCCTAGGAAGTTGTGGATTGGATGAAACAACTAACAATGCCCTTTATCCCCCCAAGTTAAGGGTGTAAAACAACAAGATCAAGAAAAAAAGAGCACATTTGATCCAGAAATTGTGGGCTATAAGAGACAACTGAAAACTTAGAAACAATGATTTGCAATGGTAAATGGGCAATTTAACATTTACGACTAAAACAGAGCAACATTCTTTTCCATAATTGGATAAAGAGGTATAAGAACTCTCAAAATATTAAGCACTGGCATGAAATGTATAGTTGTTTAAAAAGTGGAAAGAGAAAACAAATGTGAGAGCTATTTAGGAATATAAGTAGTGGCACATCTCCAGGACTCATTAATTGTGCCTAGAAAGATACTTACTTGGTCCCAGTTTAGTTTAAGTATGTTTGAGGTGACGGGAGGAAGAAGGTCTCTGGAGGGTACTCTTACACATTAGAGATATAGTATCAAGATATAGTAGACATTGGGCCTCATTACGAGTCACCCGGTATGGAAATAACGGTGGCGGTAAACCCACCGCCACCGTTGTTTCCATATCGGGTGATCTTGAGTCCTGCAGGCGGAGGGGTCATTCCCACCAGGTCTGACATGATGGGTTTAACACCACCCGCCTGCATGCGGACGTGGAAACACCAGCACCATCACAAGATGGTGCCGGTGTTTCCACTTCCCCATTCCCATTGAGTCTTATTGGACTCAATGGGAATGGGGATTTACCGAATTCCGCCTCCGGAATTCCCAGGTAAGCAGGGTCGTAATGCCCCGGTAATTCTGGGTATCACGGAGGCAGAATGGTAATACGAGTCCGCCGGTAACCTGCCGGAATTTCAGGCACGGTTACCGCCGGACTCGTAATGAGGCCCATTATTAGGAATTTTTAAGTATAAATGGCCCTGGGGCCTAATGGCCTGGCCAATGTCATGGTAAGAAATGAACCAGAGAAATGGGAAAGAATTCATCCAATATTACTAACGTTTGTGTTGGACACAGGGATAGTCCTAAGCCTTCAAGGATGTACCATATTATCCCCATATATAAAAAAGGGAGAAAGATCATACCCTAATAATTATAGGTTAATCTCCCTTTTTAATGTGCTAGTAAGATTTCTCTTCAATTATATTGTGTGAAATTGTCCACCATAGTTAACATATGTTCAATAACCACGCTTATTGAGCAGTCAAAAAAGAACGATAAACCACGCTTATTGAGCAGTCAAAAAAGAACGATAAACACTGTGCTTGTTGAGTTCTCAGCAATGTTTGATTTGGTCAATCGGACCACAACTTTGGAGTAAGCCAGCACTGCTCAGGATGCCTTCGGGGTTGTTAGATTTAATCAGTGCTCTCCACTTAGGAAAAATGGCAAGAGTCAATTTGAATAGCATGGAGGATTTTTAAAAGGAGGTTCCTTTGAGAAAGAGTGTTAAGCAGGGGTGTTTCTTGTCCCCCATACTACTCAAATTTTACCTGTCTGACTTGGAGATATGCCTTCTAAAAGCAAATATTTTTCCTCCCAAAATAGGAGGTTGGCATGTACCATGTATGTTGTAGGCGGATGATGTTGTATTATTGGACCATACTATACTGAAGAGCAGGCAATCCAACTCTCTGAATTGGGGAATTACAACACTTTTTGAACAGAAAACTAAAATCCAGAGGATAAAATTGACAAAAGTAGAAAATGTATTCAATTAATTATATTGAACAAATCAAGAATAAATCAAAGAGCAACAATTTAATGCAGTAACATCACAAGCAATTATCTCTTAAAATCCACACTCGGCATAATGCCTTAGTCTGAACAAGCATATCCATATCTGCATTCAATCATCCCATTCACACAAAAAATATATTTTTGAACATCATTGCGATTAATAAAAAAATGTCTTTTCTCCCTTGGGTGGGAATTAATTAATGTTCATGTTCCCATTACCAGGCTTTTGAAACAAGACCAGCCACTTTTCACTGTTACAGGCATGCAGTTTCAAAATGTAGCCTAGCAACACTGCCATGGAATGCAGCGCTTATCATACGTTATGTTGCGTCTGGCGGTGCTCATATTTCAATAAGTGTGAACACATTGTAATCTGAGCAAAATAATTGCAATAATGGGCACACATGGCTATCCGCGATATTCAATGAGGAAGTACTTGTAATTTGCACATCAAAATTACATCGGCTTGGTGGCGGTACCAGTGTATCCAGCAGAATTCCAACTATTCAAATGCCGCACAATTCTAAACTGCACGGTTTAGTGGCAGGACTTTAATAATTCATGACCACCGCTTACCCATTATTGTAGGCGACCTATATTAGATAAATGCTTCTTCATACCTTCCTGTGCTGACTGAGTTTGCCGCATCTAGTCCATGATATTTAAACACCATCCTGTCAATGAGTCATATATATAACAAGTGTACACCACTCACCTTATTAGTGGGTGCATGTAATAATGTGAATTGATCTTAATACATAACGCAATGGTCTTAAGGTGCAGGGGAGAAAACACGATCCTGGCACATGGATTGTATAAATATGCAAAGCAGAGTAACACAGTGCCCACGATAGGGGAACTCCTGTCCCCTGAACACTATCAATGGACAAATAAAGGCAAATATTGATAAAAAAAGATCAAATAAATGATGTCAAAATAATTACAATAGCATAGTAAAACTTTCTAGGCAATAGTCCAATTGGGCTGTTTTCATACATAATCTGTTAATCATATGAACATATTTTGCAAGGCATTTTCAAACACAGTTCTGTGGTGTCATACATTTTTCTTTCATAAAGTACCTGACGCGTTTTGGGCTGGTATGCTCTTCATCAGGGGGCCATGATCGCACCATATAACTTAATCTCAAAATTGGAGCCGTTGATGCTCAGGTAAGTAATCTACAAAATTCAGAATGTTCTGTAAAAGCAGATACAGAGAATCATGTGCTGCTATCAATCTATCCATGAAAGAAATTGTAAAATTGCAAAGCATCTGATCTCACCTCCTCTGCATGTATATGTTAATGATTCATAGAGGACAACAAATCCCTCATAGCTAACTCCACTTGATGAAATCAAAGTATCTTCAATTTGTCACTTCTCAAGAAGTGTGCTTGGGGCCGCGTAACTAGTTAGCAACGAGGAGTTTCATTTGTTATCGGAATCAACCAGACATTTTGCTTCACCAACTAAGAACGGCTATGCACAACTACCCACAGAATCGAGAAAGAGCTATCAATCTGTCAATCCTTTCTGTGTCTGGGCTGGGTGAGGCACCAATATGCTTAAAGACATCAACCAGTTATTGCGGTGGCAATATTGGGACAAGCAATTGATTTTGCCTCTATCCGGCTTATAGAAGGCGCCAATACTTTTAAAGAAATCCACCAGTTATTGTGACAGCCATGTTGGGACTGGCAAGTCCACATCCTACACTAATAAACATAGTGGTGTTATACTGTAAACATGATTTGAGGGAGGGGAGAGAAAGTTATGATGCCTAAATCTCATCTACCCATTTTACAATCTTAGCCATATTGGTGGTGTGTGCAGGAGGGAAAACAACATTCTACACTCCCGTTGTACCAAAGAATATTGATGGTAATGAGGGTCGCTGCACTTTACCATGTGGTAGCTGCACAAAAATATGTTCTATATTCCAATTCTTCCATGGAGTTTAATCCTCTTTCAAATGTTTTTAGGTTAAAAATCCAAAGCTGTTCTTTGTAAGCCAATTTTTGTGTTTATTGGCCCACAGTTGTCTCTTGGATTTTATCCACACAGAACCACCTAAAATCCTCTAGTGTGTATCCCATTTCCAAAAAATGAATAACCTTGTACACATTTTCGAGCAATGTTTGTTAATTTTTAAGTGGACTTCTCTCGATGTCGTGCCAATATAGTTCTTTTGGCATGGACATAGGACAGCGTACACCACATTCTTACTTTTACAGGTCGTTAAAGCATGTAGTTGCCACACTTTGCTCTCATGTGCGAAAGATTGTATTTTCATTGAATATCTACATGAAACACATGAGGTATAAGGATAGTGTCCAATCACTTGAGTGTGATGGACATTATGGGTGGTAGCTTGTCTAACTGGTAGGCGGCATGTCTTTTGTTTTAGGTTTTTACTCTTTTCTTTAAATCAAACATAGGTTTATACATCTTGAATCCTATTGTGCTCAGCACTCTCCAGTTTTTTAAGATTTTTCCCTGGATTGCCTTACTTTGTTGGCAAAACATAGTTGAGCCAACCAACCGGTCCATTTAAGTGGCAGTTGTTTTTGGCAATCTATAAATCTCACCCTTTTAATGCAGTGTCGAACAAATTTTTGAGCGTAACCCTGATCCACCAATTGTGTCTGTAATATATCTGCATGGCATTGAATTTAGAAATATCTGTGCAATTCCGTTACGACCGTAAAAACATGCCATATGGTAAATAGGATGTTGGCTACCAAAGTGTAGAGTGGTGTTTCTCTCAGTAGTTTTCCTGAATAATTCTACCTGGTGGCTCCCTTCTTTATGAAAGATTTACAGATCAGGTTCATCCACTCCACAAATTGGCATAGATTCTCTGTAGTGTCATTCCAAATAATTAAAATATTGTCGATATAGCAACAATATAAAAGAATTTAGTGGAGAAAAGGATTTACATCATTAAGGATCAGCTGTTCTTTCAATCAATGCCATAAAAATAATGGCCAAGATAGGCGAAAAGGTGCATCCCATAGCCGTTCTTTTCCACTACAAAAAATATTCATCCTTACACATAAAGTAGCTATTTTACAACACTAACCCTGCATGTGCAGACAGAAAATCAATTGGAACTTTATGAGCTATTAAACATCTATTTAACATGGTCTCTATACTGCTTCTTCTTGAGGAATATTGGTTTACAATTCCTCTATGTCTATAGTGATCAAAAGTGTTTTAGATGGATCGAATGCCAAACCTTCCACTATATTAATAAGGTCCTCTAGAATCTAGCAAGAAAGTTGGAGTTGTCATAGCAATTGGCTTGAAAAAGAAATCAATATAATTAGACAGTGGTTCGAGAATTGAGCTGCACCCGGATACGATGGGACATTCCGGGGAATTGTAGGTGTCTTTGTCAATCTTGGGGAGTATATAGAAGAGAGGGGTTCAGTCAGATGAACTATTAATGAACTCATTCTTTTTTTGATTGGAACCCTTCTTCTATGCCCTTTTCACTAAATCTCAGTATTTTTAATCTGTTGAATTCTGAACGATTTTTACTAGGTTTTACATAGTGTCCAGGAATGGCCGACAGTCTGTACATCTCTTGGTCATATTTCCTTGCATCAGTCACCACAATCCCTCTGCCTTTATCAGCAGATTTTACCACTATTGATTGATCCTGTGCCAGTGTCTCAATGGCCTTAAACTATTTGCGACTTAAATTGGAATAAAAAGCATGATGATGAGGAGACAATTGTAATAGCATTTTCCTTGAGAAATAAATCAATATATTTAGACAGCAGTTCAAGAATCGAGGCACACCCAGACACAGTGGGCCATCACAGGGGATTTGGAGTGTCTTTGTGGATCTTGGGGACTATATAGATGAGAGAGGTTCACTCAGTTGAGTAATTCATAAACTCATATTCTTGGCGGTGTTGCTAGGCTACATTTTGAAACTGCGAGGCATGTAACTGGCTTATGCTCACTTAGTGGGCCACAAGAAGCCAATTAACACAACTTAATAAAACAAAATAAAACTTAATGGACAATTTAAAGTCAGCTAAAACAAGTTTCATCGCTCCATTATTTCAGAAATGTGATCTGGAAAATATCCAAACGCCTGTGTGTGTATTTGACAATAATTACACTGTTTGGTCATTCAATGTTGAGTCAAGAGCAGCAGTCATGGCTGACGTGTAATTTGATAACATGTGCTAGGAACTCAAGATTTAATGGTGAGTCCTCAGAACAATATTATAAACATCACTTGTTAAAGATATTGCAAAGAGCCAATGGTGGTGTTTTTGTCTAGGTGGCATCAGATTTATTGCTCCAGTCACATAGTTATAACTGAAAATGTTAGCCCTTTATGTTGATTAAACAAACATATTTCTAGTTCTTTAATTTGACTCATTAAATGGGTCTGGTGAGCTTACACAATGGAATGTGGTGTCGGGTCTGCTGCCAGTGATATGATTGTTCTGTGGGGGCACTGCTTGGTTTCTGTGCCACCTCAGGTTTTCTCAGATACTTCAGTGATGTATTAAATGTTTCTGAGCACTTGGATTAAGGTCTACAAATGGTATCCATGTTGTATAAATGTTTATATTTAACATGCTCTATGTATGATTTTGATCTAGTTTACATATTAATGTTTTAGGACTGTTGTGTGTTCACTGATGACATCATGGCTAATTTGCTGCTGATACGTCAAAACCGGTCGGTCTTGTTCCAAAGGCCTGGAAATGGGATCATGAAAATTAATTAATACCCACCCACGGAGACAAGAAACATTGTTATTAATTGCGACAATGTTCAAAAATATAATTTATATCTGTGCGAATGGGATGATTGAATGCAGATATGGATATACCTGTTCAGACTAAGGCATTATGACTAGTGTGGATTTTAAGAGGCAATTGGTTGTGATGTTCCTCCATTAAATTGTTTCTCTTTGATTTATTCTTGATTCATACAATATAATTAATTAAACACATGTTCTACTTTAGTAAATTGTATCCTCTGGATTTTTGTTTTTTTGTTTAAAATGTATTATTGGACCATACTTGGGCTGGTATAAGAAGAAGTGTAGGGGCTCTAATGAAATATGCCAAACAAAATGATCTGATTGTTAGTATGAATAAAACAGTAGAGGGCAGCCATCAGCATTAATTGAAATAGTATAATGAACAAATGAGAGTGATACCAGCTATATCATCCCGGGCTATGAGTTAAAGAATGGGGGTATGCTGACTGAGTGGCCACAATGCCTGCAGGGACGTCATTTCACCGAAATGCCAGGGGTAGCGGAAGTGACATCACACGACCCTTGACCCATGATGACATCACAGGAAGTGATGAAATTTGACCCCACCCCAAAGTGATATCGTGGGAAGTGATGGAACACAACCTTTCACCCGTTGACAAAACAGAAAGTGACATCACATAGCATTGTGCACTACGAAAAATATAGTTACAATATCACGATAATGTGATGTACATTTTATACAAGAATGGATCGCCATATCTATCATTAAGATCAGTGTGTATAGGCCCATATTACCAAATTACTATGAATGAAAGCAGACGTCCATGATCAAATGATAATGATGTGTTATTATATAGCACTTACGCTTAAGTGCTTTATATAGAAACAAAATGCACCCAATATCACCCAACCTGTGTTGGTACTCATTTATCGACCTCAGAAGGATGAAAGTCTGAGTTGAGGCATTTAAGAACAGACTAAATCAGTGACTCACCCCCTGAAGTGTGCCTGAATTAAACCTTTAATGAGTCTAGCAGTGGTTGTATAGAATTCCAGAAATACACATTATTTGGAATTTAGGGTCAGTGCTGAAAGTGTTAGACTTGTGGCACTCCTGGTCATGGTGCTGGCCACAGCCCACAGCCCACAGCCGAGTAGCTTGCATTACAAAAAAAAAAAATCTTTTTTAGAGGTCACAACGGAGACCTCAGAGGTCGCAGTTGCGATCTCTGGCGACCCCTAAATGACGTCCCTGAATGCCTTAGGACTAAGGCTCGGACTATTGCTTCGCTGATAAAAAAAAATGTTGCACAAGATATGCAGGATATAGCCTGTTAGGAATAATAACGGTCTATAATCAGAAAATGCTGCCTAGTATTTTATATTCCCTTGAGACATTTCCTGGAAACAGACTGGAAGGTGTCTTGTGGAAGAAAGTCCTAGGCTTGCCAATGGGATTCCCAAAGCAAGCAATAAGAGTGGAACTGGGCCTTACCTCTCAGGCAGCTTGGTGAAGTTAGATAGGGGATCTAAAAATTAAGATAGCAATGGCTACAGAGCTCTCAATCCTGACGGTCCGTCAGAGAGCTATGACAGAACAGGGGACACTGTTATTGAGGAACTTTAAAAACACTAATACCATTTTCTTCAATCTGATTGTATGGGATTGTAATAGTGATTGCCCTATTTAGGTCCTCCTTAAAAGCTTGAAGAAATGGGTACAACGGTGGGACTAGGCTAAGAACTTTGTTTATATTGAGCAGTTGAAAAGTTTTAATATATTTCTGAAACTAACCTTTTACTATTTAAAGACTCAACCCCATGATAGCTAGTTCCCAAACCCTCCCTTTAGAAGAACATGGTTGCTACTGAGGCTGAATGAAGTGAAGACAAGCACTATTTGAGGGGGCCTCGTGCAAGGTCCCAGTAGGATAGATTTTGTAGGCTCTGCAACAATTGGGAGGTTTTTGGAAACGCCTAGAAACCTGATGACGGAATGAGAGGCATTAGTTGAAATATGGACCCACCATTTAGGCCCCTGTGTAGAAGGAGAAGGTGAAAAAGATCTGCAGCATTTCTTCCAGGTGTCTGAATGGGTTGAGTGTCTCTCTCTCTCTCTCTCTCTCTCTCTCTCTCTCTCTCTCACTAGCTGCTATTAGACTTTGGAGAGAAATAGAAAAAGAGTTGTCTAAATATGTGATCTTTGCATAGGTTGAGTAATTGTGGAAGAAATGTTTATCTTATTTATTATGGTAAAGTATTAATACATGTTATGGATTGATGATGAATTGCATGTAAGCACGATGAAGTAAAGCTAGTTCTATACATTTATCTTTTATTATGTTCATTCTTATTGTTTTTGTCTGTGTGAAATGTTTTTGTTACTGAAGCACACTAAATAAATACCAAAAAAACAGATTTCATGATCCAGACAATCTGTCCTTCAGTTTACCCTGTGACTGTGGCCTTTTGGTCATGGCAGTGCTTCATGAGCTCCTAACTGGCCTTCAGGTTGTGTGTGCTCTGTTTTCTGTACTTGGCCTCTTTGATCTGAGGCCAAGTACTTAATCCATTATTTATTTATTTTTAATTTATTTTTTTATTTGAATAGTGCACACAAGCAAGCCCTCAGTCATCAGGGTGTGGGAGTGAACTGGTTACAAGAGGCCTTTGGGCAAAATATGATATGATATGATATGGCATTTATAACGCACCAATACACACACGTTTTAAGGTGTGACACAGCAAGGGAGGGGGACACAGAGGGACACCCCAGCCGAAGAAAGAGATCTACCACCAACTCTTTGCTTGGAGAAGCGACTGACCCAGACGCAGTTGGAAGCGGATGAGCGAAGAGCGAAGAGCTTGAGAAGGAAGATATTTAGGAAAAGAGAGTTGCAGTTATTGAGGCCCCAGGCCCCAGAAGGCCTTGTGAACAATAGAGAGGGTGTTGAACGTAATCCTTGCAGCCACTGGGAGCCAGTGCAGAGATTTCAGTCCTGGAGAGATATGATCCCTGGGCTTGAGTACAAGGACAAGTCTCGCAGTCCTGTTCTGGATGAGTTGCAGAGGACAGAGAGTAGAGGCAGGCAGATTTAGAAAGAGGCTGTTGCAATAGTCCAGCCTAGAGAGAACCAGAGCTCTGGAGACAGTGAGCTTCTGGGGTAAGGAGAGGAAAGGAAGAATACCTCTGAGGGGGTACAGCTGGTAGCGTGAATTCTTAGAGACGTCAGAGATGTGAGGAGAGAAGGAGAGTATGGAGTCGAAGATGACCCTGAGGTTTTTAGCCTCACACGTGGGAGCAGGACTAGAGGGCCAATAGAGGCCGACCAGAGAGCGACAGGAAAGGAGGGAGCGGGTGTGCCGATGAGGAGAATCTCAGTCTTAGTGGCATTAAGGCAGAGATCATTGCGGGCACGCCACTCCTGGATAGCAGACAGACAGTCAGTGATGAGAGACAGAGAAGAGGTGGCCGAGGTAGCCTGAAAATGAGCTGAGTGCCATTCGCATAGCATTGAAAGTTGGGGCAGAGAGTGGCAATGCGGTAGGCAAGAAGTGCCAGGTAATGGTTAAACAGCCAGGGAGAGAGGTTAGACCTTTGGGGAACACTAAATGTAGAGATATAGATAGAGGAGAGGAAGGACCCAAGTTGTACCTTGGAGGGTCGATCAGAGTGGAAAGAAGTGGACATAGGGGGTGTTGGAATCAAGGTTGGAGACCAGTTCACGGATGTCCATGAGAGCAGTTTCCGTGCTTCTGGCAGTAATGGGTAGTAAACATAGTTTTATTGTTACATGCAGTCATGGAAGTAAATATGTTACAGTCATAGGAATACACGCATGAGGCTACAGAGTTCAGTATGCGGTTGGATGCATCAATAAAGTAGGGTTCATTGAAGAGCCATGTTTTGAGGATTTTGCAGAAAGCCCAGTAGGAGTCTTCTGATCTGTGTTTGAGTGGGAAGGAGTTCCATTGCTTAGCTGCTATGACGGGGAAGCTTGAGCCACCTGCTTTGGCACATTCGAATGTCAGTTACACTAGTCTTTATTTGTATGGTGTTCTAACGGGCCTGGTTGAGTGCGATTTGGAGAATCTTTGGGAAAATGAATTATTTCTCAGATGGGAAGCCAGCATACCGACTTGTGGGTAGATGATGTGTGTTCAGTTCTGGGGAGGCTCAGGGCAGCTAATAGGGCATTATTCTGGATGACTTGAAGTTTTTTTTAGATTATGGGCTGAAGTGCCGGCACATAAAGCATTGCAGTAGTCTATCCTTGCGCCCAGCACAGCGTGATCGATCGTCAGGCAGCTGTATGGTGATAGGAAGGGTCTTGAGGTGTTTAAGAGTTTGGTGGAGTATGCAGCTGAGGAGGCGATGGTGTTGACTGGTTAGTGTTAGCGAGGTATCCAGATAGACTCCAAGGTTTTCGACAGAAGGCCAGATTGGGATTGGGATGCCGTCGATGACGAAGGCTGACGTGTCGGTGTTAAGTTTATGTAGTGCTATTGTGTACCCTATGATAAGCAGATCAGTTTTGTCATCATTTAGGCAAAGGCCATGGGAAGCCATCCATGCTTGAATTATGGCAAAGGTTGAGTTTAGTGTGGCAGCTTCTTTTGAATATGAACCAGTGAAAGGGAGGAGAATTTGTGTGTCATCTGTGTAGTTTGTGTATGCGATATCGAGGGAGTCTAGGAGGACGAAGAGGGCATCTTGAAGATGTTATAGAGAGTGGAGGAGACACAGGTGCCTTGGGGGACTCCGCAGTTGATTGGTGAGGGTGTTGCACTAGCATTCTCTGAGAAGACTTTAATTCTTCTACCTTCCAGGAAAGAGGCAATCCATGACGTTGCTTCTGGTTAGAAGGATGTTGCTTGGGTAATGTGGCAGTAGAGTATGCTGTGTTGTGGGCTTATGTTGTGGAATGGAGTTTGTGCACTGCCCCCATCCTTCCTTCACTAGGCTTAGTGACCCCCTAACAGGATGAACAAACAGAATTTCAAAGGCACTGCACCCTTCACCACTATGTGGCACCTTCTGGTAAGCAAACAGAATACACTGTTCTGGTGCTATTACAAGCCACCTATCATGCCTTTCAGGTTCTTGTTGAAATGTTTAACAAGCCCATTGTCTTGTGGGTGAAAGGCTGTAGGGAACTTGTAAGTAACCCCTCATGCACTGCACAGAGCCTTCACATAAGAAGACATGATGTTCAACCCCCTGTTATTATTTTCTCCTGTAGGATTCCCCAAAGAAATTATTTCTGTCAAAGCATTTGCCATCAATGGCGCTTTGATGCTTGCCTCTGCCTTGACCTGCCTGCACCTCCCGACTGAACTACTTAGGAAATGTTTGCTCTTTCAACAGGGTCCAATGAAATGCTCTTGAATATTTTAAGTTCAGAGATGGTTCAAAGAAGTGGAGTGAGACCCACTATTTTAAATGAACAAGTCTACAGGTGATTCAAGTCTACAGGTGATTGAACAAAAGAAAGTCTGCTTTAAGTATCCGATCTCTGTCCTTGAAACAAGTGGGATTTGCCTTCTGGCATCACACCAATAGTATTTTGTACTACAGGAAGTGGGGGAACAAGATGGTGGAACCATTGTCCAGCTGTAAAATGCTCCACTGTCTACAATAACTCTGCCCCTGCCCCCTGCCCTCCTTAATATAATCAAAGGCCTTTTGGAATCCAGATGCCTGGTGGGAGGCTACTCCTTTAGTGAATGGGTATGTCTTTTGATTCCTATTGCCAGGACAGCTTCCAGTGGAGTGGTTGGCTCACTGGGTAGGGTGCTACCTGCCTTCACTAAGGAGCAAAGCGAGGTAAGCGCCAATGCTACAGACTTGCTAAAAGCAAAAAGGACAGCTTATCGAGGGAGAATACACATAACCCTTCCACAGCTTAACTTGGATCACAGGGCTGCCACATATGTGATATCAAACTGATATGGCTTGGAGAACTATGGGAATACTGCCCACCATACCCTAAACTGAGGTCTGGCTTATATTTTCAGTTTAATGTGCCACCAGGACAGCATTGCCACACTTATTATGTTTTTGGAACAGTGGTACATATCTTAATAGCAGCACCTGCAGAGACTTGTCTGTCACTGCCACTTTCAAATGGGTACCAATGTCCTCTGAATCTGATCTGTGCCACTGGCAAATCATGCTGCTTCTGGTCGAGAAGGCCGCAGGTGTACACTATGCGTTTGACCTGGAGCCTTGGGAAGGAGGAACCAGGTTAGCAGGTCCCCCTTTCGGAGAAGGAATTACCCGCATCATTGTATTTGTTAATACACATTTTTTTGTAAAGGTTTCTACACCCTTGCCAGGTGTCAGTTCCTCACAGAGTCACTTGTTGTTTAACTGGGATAGTGTGTGCATATGAATCACTTCCTTTCATTTGGTCTAGTGTACCAGTGTACGGAATCGTTCTGATTTTGTATTTGAAAAGTTCTGAATTCTTTAAATGGCACCAGGCATGCAATTCACATTCTCAGTGCAAACCTATTTGAACGGTTGCTGTCCAATTAGATTCTGTATTCATACTGGCTGTGTAAACCTGATAACTTTTTCAAATATCTCGTAAGAAAAGTAAATACAGGAGTGCACATCATTCCAACTTTTGTATATGAGCAAGTTGAAAAGGCACTTAGTTCAGAAACCGATTCCAGAACGACAAGGACCTTTTGAGGCATTCCTGAACTTGGTGTCCTTTGAAGGGAATCAGGCCTCTTACAAGGCCTGCACTGCATGACTTCTGCTTTGATTTTCAGGTTGGACTCCTGGGAAGATTGAAAAGGCACTTGAGGGAATTCGAGCTGTCCAGCCTCATCAACGCAGCCCTCAAACCACTGAGCCAAATGGGAATTTGATTTGATCAAGTAATAATTGTAGAGCGCGAATGAATGCAGTGTTTCTTCTCATTGTGAATGAGCATCAGGCAGTGGTTCACATTAGGAAAGAGTTTACCTTTATCACCTTTTCAAGGTTATTTCACATTACGCAAAAATACGTGTTATATCTATCATACACTCTTTACTCTGGGCAACTGATGTATCATTTTACATTTGAGTTTTCTAGGCCAAATGATATTGTTTGTATTACAAAATAAAATATCACAAGGATACTTATTCCATGATCAGCACAATGTAAAAATGACCTGTGAACGTTGGGCCTGTTCAAACATTACATATGTTTGCTGGATTGCATAGGCTTCCCTGTATTATGCGTGTTAAATAGGCTGCTGTGATTTCACTACCTTGTCCACAGGCTCCTTCTGCAAGTCCTTGGCAGTGCTCTTATGCACGACTAGGTGGTCAAACATGTGATTGCTTTATACACGCTCTAGGGCCCTATTCCAATGGGTCATGAGGTTCATCTACGGGGAAACATAGTCAAAGAAGTTAGATTATTTCCTGTAATTTACTCAGTTGAAAAATGGGTACGTTTCTACATCTAGTGAATCTTTCCTGTAATGTACAAAGCGTGTGATAGCATGTATTCGTGTGAGTGTGGCTGTATTCTAGGCCTCTTGTCTAATTCCAGAGACATTTTGCATATTCATTGGATGGGAAGCATTTTGAACAGATGTTTTTAAAGAGTACAGATCAGCACATTTCTTCAGTCTAAGGGGCTTGGAGCATTGTATAAGAAGGTGAAACATAAGAAAAATAGCTCTTCCTATGGATTGTTGGAAGACCTTTATGCTTTCTCAATTTTTTAGTACTGGTGAAAATGCCGGGTAATCTGGCTCCTATTGCCCACCTTCTCACCCTTTGAAAATGCACATGAACTATTGGCAACATGGTCTTTACTCACCCTTCTCTAGATTGCTTTTCAGCATAGGACATGAGCCCGGTGAAGCATTGCTGACCCGCCTGGAGTTCTGTTTAATCGCTTTCACTGACAGTAAGGCATTTGTCTGTGAGGTCAACGGTTTACAAACAAGCAAATTATGAGATGCCCTGAGCATCTCAGATTTTCAGCTGCTAGGTTATAACTTGTTCACAAAGGCCAACATTGGTGCAAATGTGGAGCTGGTTGGAGCATCTTGTTTCACAAATGTATGGTAAGTGTATGTGTGTATAATGCCCTTGTGCCACCTTTGGTGACCTCCCGCATGTAGCTCTGCAAGAAAATGGTGATGGTTTATTAGTGGGACAGTGTCAGTGGCAGATGCAAAACTGGTGGTGTTGATGGGTGCAGGTGGGAAGCATCTGGTTTATGTATGACAATATTCTTTCTATATGGGTTTGGCAGAGAGTGCTTGGGAGAAGGCTCTCTATACTGAGTGACTCAAAATCTGAAAGAATACGGTACTTTGGGTCTGATGGACACTGATGCGTGAGAGTGAGATAGGAATACAGAGGACAGTATAGTCATGGCTTGATATATTTAGAGAGCTAATGGCTAGGCCTGTGGCGGCCATCTGTTGGAAATGTGTGTGTATAGTGTATGATGGTAGGGGAGTTTAGAGGGAAATTGAATAGTCAAGGGAAGATGGGAGCAGGCCTTGCGAGCGAAACAACCTGCAACCCTGCACTCCTAACTCTGGCCACTTGAAATCAGGCCCCATTTCACTAACTCTCATTGCCACTCTCCATTCCTTCCTCTTTCTGCAGCTCTCTTTCTCTTTGTCTCTTTCTATTTATTTATTTATTTATGTATTACATTTGTATAGCGCACTACAGCCCACGGGCATTGAGGCACTTTTTCAAGAAGGTGTAAGTAGGCAGGAATACGACATGCGATTACTTAGTTACATCATAAGGCGGTCAGCATTTCTCG
This sequence comes from Ambystoma mexicanum, assembly GCF_040938575.1. NCBI lineage: Eukaryota > Metazoa > Chordata > Amphibia > Caudata > Ambystomatidae > Ambystoma > Ambystoma mexicanum. The sequence goes on from NC_090930.1 coordinate 699,783,276, forward strand.
TTTTCTGACTCTCTCTCATAGAGATACATTGTTTCCCATGTGCCACAAAATAAGGATCTGTGATTTGGCTGATAATGGAAAGGGGATGTCTGGAAACTACACTCATTACCATAAGATAGATGTTAAGGTTTATGGGTGGTAAGAGCTTTCGGCTCAGCTAAAGGTCTAGTACAAATATGAGGACTGCAGGCACATGATTCGGCAGGCTGAGAGATGGATTCTTAACTGCTGTGATCATTGGCCTGGTTAGACAATTGCACATAAGGGCATTGCAAATGTAGTTGTCAGTTGTCCGACAGGTGGTCGGGGCAGGAGCCAGAGTCTCTGCTCATTTTTCCCAGAGGTCTACCCTGCTGTCTACCACAAGAGTCCCAATATCATCTTATACAAGGCATGCAGCCAAAGTCACAAACCACAACCAACAGCCAGAACTGAGGAGGTAAGACAGCAGCAGAAATGTGGGTTCAGGGTGATGCTGAAACCCTGTAGGTGGCTTTTCATGATGAAACTGGAGCAGAAAAGATAGAAGGTGTAGTTTAGATTGCTCAACCAGCCCCACACAGGTGGATGTTCCATCGCTTGACCTAAAGGTAGTATGTTGACTCCACAAAGGTGAATATAAGATTTCTGGGATTGAAAGAACGCATGTTTGGCTTTGGGGGATAAGATGGACAGTCCATTAGGACAGCAATCTCGAGTTTGCAATCTACCTGGTCCCTATAGATTGTGTGAGTTCCTTTGAAAACACGTTACAACTGCTAAGTAAGGAAGACTAGGGCAAAAGCAAGCATGCAGTATTCCTCCAAATGTAAGCGCTCTCTTCCAGAGATAGGTTGGGCTGTCACGGATTAGCATATGCACAAGGTTTGAGCTCTCTGCCAGAGTGGTTATCTTGTAGAGAGGAAGGTACCGCCTCACCCATTAACACCCATTTACAATAAAAATCAGAGGGAGTAAGGTGGGGTTGATGGATTTGTGCTCTAGTATTTACAATGTTTACACCATTATGCATTTTTTCTGCAATGAGTGTTAGATAACTGTGTGTTAGTAGCTTTCTTATTGTTTACAGAAGCTACCAAAAGGCAAATGTTTTAGCCATGTATTATCTCTTTGGTTGTCTGGTCATGTTCTGCTTTTTGTTGCCCGTTGGCTCTTCGTTCACAGGGATGGCTCTGTTTGTAAAACTTGAGAATTTAAGGTACAAAACATGCAAGTTATTGGAAAGCTCTGCCATCTAAATCTGGACCCTATAGGGAGCAATATGGGTAATGTAGGGGCTGGAACAGGTGTACAGCCTGGCCACATATAGTGTTTTATATGCAATTTAGGAGGATAACTCTGCTGTCTAAACGATGACCCTGCATGTTGCTGGGCAGTTGATATGGGGGAAGAGTACTGATGTCTAAAGAGTTACCATTCAATTTAAGGTGATAGTTCTGACCATGTATGGTAAGGTATGTGTAATTCAGGGGTATGACTAATCGAGGGACTTTGTCCATTCCCCTCAAGGGGAAGCCCCCACCTGTGAGGCTAGGGAGGTCAGCCTGCTCCACAGTACCCTCTCTACAGGTAGAGGCAAGTGGAAACATACGCAGACAGGAAAGGCCCCATTGGATGCAGAGATGAAGAAAGCTCAGAATGGAGCAAAAGCGAGAAGCAAAGGTGAATTGTGTCCAAAGTGGGATGGTGTCATGACCACAAGGACATCATGGTAGGCAGGCTGCCTCTCTAACAATGCTGACACCATACCGAGTGGGAATTGGCAAATTCTACAGTCCCCCGCTGGTATACCGAGATGCCATGAGAAAGCAAGAGACCCATAAGGAGAAGACAGCGACGGAAGATAGCCGACAGAGAAACCGAGTGAAGGAGAAGGTTGCACACCACTACAGGCCCTGGCGATGCTCCCTCGACAGACTAAAGGTAACAGTAAGAATATAGAGAACCGATAGGCCGAGCAAGGCTCATTATGCAAGCACAGAGACTTGTCTCTGTATAATTGACAAAGTTATAAAACTAAATCTGATGAACATGAATTGTGTGGATATAAGAAGAAAGATCATAAGTAATCATGATAGAGTGATCAAGGGAACGTGGGTTACACTATCCTATGGAGAGGGGAAAACACGCATTTACTTAAGGAAGGTTGAGAGAAACGTAACAGAAATATTCTAAAGTCAAGGGCAGAGAGGCCTCAGGAGTATATGTATGCATGTATTTATTTAATTGCATATCGTTTATAACAAACCTTTGCAATCAAATTTAAAAAATATTAATTGCAATACAACATGTTAATCCAAAACAACATCATTGGAATATAAAATTCATAAGCAAAAACCCTTCCCACATACAATCAATAATCTATTTAAAAATCTTTTCTAAAAAGTTAAAAATTGCAATATCCAATATAATTATAATTTAAAATTCTCAATGAAAACTGTTCTGTCTTTAAAAAAAACATTCATCATAAACAAACTTACCAAAGAATGCATAACATAGTTCAGACAGGACTTCACAAAAAACCACAAGATGGAAAAGTGTCTGTACTTCATTATCACAAAACATAATTCCTCAACATTTTTTCTCTAGCACCCATTACCTCTGTGGTAAGTTTAGAGAGTAAGTTCAATTTAAAATGCAACGTCTTGTCTATATTTTCTATATGGGTGCTTTTGTAAACAGAAAATTAGAACATTGTAGGCTAAAATAATAAATACAATAATACATAAAATAAATAAAATAATTTAGGCCTGATTTTTTTTTTATCCAATCAAATTCAAAAATTGCTTCTTTTAATCTCTTTGGAGAGGTAAGAACTGTAAAACTGTAATGTCATAAGCAACTAATTATTTGGTTATTAAAAGATAACAAAGGACTTTTGAACCAATTCAAATCTTAAACAAGAGAATGCAGAGTTTTCTGAAGGCAATAAATGAGATTTCAAAAACTGGTATTTTTTTCCAGTGTACACGAGTATCAAGTGAGAATAAACCTATTTCATGACCTAACACTGTAATAAAACCCCTTTTCCATAAACATGCTTCAAGCCTTTCCCAAACATTTGCCAACAGGCCTATTTGAACACCACCATAAAGCAGACAAGCCACTGTCTTTTGGTGGTAAAATTTGACCAAAGGGATTGAAGAAAAACAAAAAAAATTTCCTGTCAAAAACCACTATCTCTGAAGCATTCATCCTAATTTTTATGATATCAAAATCATGTGACTTCGCTCTCTTTGCGGTTATCACAACTCCCAAATATTAAAAAATGTGGACTAACTCCAAACTTACTTTATCCAAAAACCAATTAAAATGTATCTTTTTGTTGTTATTATAATTTATCATTAAAATCTTCAGCTTCTGTCCATTTAGATGCACGTATAAAGATACAAAATAGACATTTGTGGCCATCAATGCTCTTTGTAAACCTATGGTAGATAGATAGAACAAAACAACAATTTGCGGAGAGCAAGGAGTTTATTTGTAGGTTGCCAAGTTTGGGTGGATTATTTAAACTATTTCCAAAAATATCGCCACAGTGATTAATAATATAAATTAAATAAAAAGGGTGCTAAAACACAACCTTGGCATAAACCACAATAGATTTTCATCCACAGAGTTAAGTTACCACTCTGGTCTAGGCTTACCTTAACTTCAGTGTGTGAATGAAACGTGATCAGCATACTAATGATACCACTATGACAGCCTCCTAACTTATATAATGTTGCCTAGAGTATCACCCTATTTACATGGTCAAAGGCCTGCCTAATATCTAAAAACACACAATAAAGGACTCTTTTTTGCCGTTTGGCCTGGGTCTGCAAAGGGTGAATAATAAAACAATTGTGGGCAGCACTCATCGCCGGTTCAAAGCCTGAAGGAAATGTATCTAGGCACCCTACCGCAGATGCCCACTGCTGCAATTCCATTAAAATGATTGCCCCAAAAATTTGACTTGAGGCATCCAATAGCAATATTTGGTGGTAGTTTTTAGCGGGCTGCCTATCACCATTTAAAAAAAACAACAATCAAGGCTTTTTCCCAAGATACTGGCAGCAGAGCTTTCCCTCAAGATATTTTGAAACAGACCCCACAACATAGCTGCCCATAAATCAATATTTGATTTCAGTTTTGCATCTGCTAGGCCATTTTGGCCTTTGGTGTTTGAGGCTTTGCTTTTTTTTAATAAGCATCTGAACCACATCTAAATCAATAGTCATATTGTCAGACCAACATGAGTCTATGCTCAGCCCCACTTTTGTAAACTCAGGCCGACTATATCATTTAGAGAAATGGGACTCCTATATCTCTGCTTGTTTGGGCTGCAGTCGGACCGTGCTCTGAAGTCCGGGTTCCCTAACCAACCTCCAAAAGGAAGTCACATTTTATGGGGAGAATCGTGCCAAGCATGACTTCAGCATCCGTCATATGTAGACAGATGCAATGATCATTTTGCCCCAGTTTTTATAATTTTGTTTGAGAGCGTTAACCTCCAATTTATAGTTAGTAATACTACAATTTAAATGTCTTGAGGGTCTTTGCAAGGCACATTTCCTTTCAGCAATTATTTTTTTTAATCAGATTTTATGCTTAAAAACCTGCTTCCCCATGAGGGGTTGGGGACCCACACTTTATTTTGTAATATGTTTTGGACTGTTCTATCATAAACGAAAATGATGACTAACAACAGATCGTTTTCTGTTCCTTACATTTGCAATATACTTTCATTAATATGCACCGCTAGCCCATGTTTGCACACCAATGAATGGTCTCTTGAATTAATTTCTACAACAATGTTGTCAGTTAGCTCATCAGTTTCAATTGTACCCACCTCTAAAAACAGTGCTAACTGACATTGGTCACTTGAGTTCATTTTTCAGAGACAAAAATATAATGTAAGGTAGACTTTGCCAAACCATGTGTCCATGTAAAATGAGGGGTTTATCGCCTGCTATATTACTATTTAACAAAGTTACGACTCAACTTTTCAACTATGTTCTAATAAGATACCCTCTTCCCTTTGCCACTCGAGATACATTAGATCGTACTTTAAACCAATAATTGCAAGGGTCTAAACACTCGCTATTAAGGTCCACAACAATAACCATGGCCCTATCGGCTTCCTCCAATAAATGTAACATAAGATCGGACAAAGCATCTGAGAAGGATGCTATATCTCCCACTTTTGGGTTAAAATATACATAAAAGATATAGCACAATACTGCCCCAGAGACTTGACCATGGGCATAGATAAGCCTTACTATTTGAATCTCTTTTCTATTTATTTCAACTTTATTCATTGCTAAACCCATACCATTATTAAGGGCACACAAAAGCCCCCCCCCCGATGGGCATCCCCGGGGACCCTGTGTATGCATTAGTCGGTCAGATAGCACAGCAAGTAGAGCACTCACTTTGACATCAGTGCAGAGCCCGCTGATGCAGGTTCAAATCCCAGCCAGGCCAAACTCAGCCTATCAACCTTCCGAGGTTGATAAATAAGCACCACACACTGTGGGTAATAATAAGCAATGCTCAATTGCCTGGGGGTTCGTAGTGCTATATAAATGCTAAATTATTATTCACAGACAGAACGGTACAAGCCTCCACCAAAGGCACCTTTGTTTGCCACATTGCCTGTAAACACAAAATGGTTAACTTAGGAATGTGTATTCTTTTGTCAAAAAAGTGTGACCCCTACAATTCCCTGGGACCAAGGAGAACAGGCTCTTTCAGTGAAATCATGAACTGCCAAATCTGCTCCCATGTAGGGCAGTTAATATAGATTTCCAATTGTATGAGGGACGCACTTCCACCAGGTTGTGATCAGATACTTTGCACACTGAATTACATTTGAGCCTATGCTTATATGTAATGGATAACGCTATACCACTTCTAATGGTTGCAATTGAATAGACACATTTAGGCTACAAATAGATTCACTGGTATGCTTATTTTCAATTACATTTTGCATTACATCATAACCCAGTGAAAGAAGAGAAAGCAACTCTGACAGAACCAAATTCCTAATCATCCGAGAGTAGAAATATAACTTACCCAGATTACATTTTCTTTTAGCCACAAATTGCACCTGGCCCAAATATCTCCAGAAGATATCAAACAGACATTTGGAATTTCTGAGAATACTGACATAATATGAGAACGATATACGGGTGGAGAGTCCCGATCCGTAAATACCTGTTTCAGATATACAACATGGTCATCCGAAAAGGTAACGGAACCCCTCAGCCTTTCTCACTCTTCCCGATATTTAGCTGATTTCCATGAGGTAAATCACACACTTGGGTCTTGGCAACATCCTTCAAATGTTGCAGCCTAGTTTTATGGTGCAAAGAGTAAGAACCCTGGGCTCTATTCTGTGACAACTTTAGAGTTTGACGATTTAATAAAGACCTCTTCTCCTCCAAAGTCACAAAGGGTGCAATCATAGAGGGTTGTATATTTGGCATTTCAGCCTCTGAATCGGGTACGGAAAATAATTCAGATAACTAATTTTGTTTCTCCTCTAGTGTGGTAAAAACAGGAGTAAACTTAAAATGTGTTTCTAAAGTACAGTTCCCTCATCCAGGCAATGCCAACAACCCTATCATATTCAGGTCTGGGTCACAGGGGCCCAATATTCTTTGTACGGACCATGGTACTTCTTCCAAGGTCTGGCTTTCCTTTTGTGGAGTAGTAATCACCTTTACACATTTCCCTTTTGAGACACCAATGCCCCATGGCAAGAAAACCGATGCCAATGGTTTCAATTCCACTGGTGATGAGACACAAACAAATTAGCTGTATTGAGTATGATGCACTTTATTAGAATCAATTTCTATTTCATTTATCTGGGAAGGCTTGGGAGACGGTTCCTTGTATTTACCCAAGTTTCTTTCAGCAGGTTCCCCAATACTCTCCATCTCTGAGAACACTGATAGTGTAATCCGATTTAAGGATACAATGTGGTCTGACAAGGGTTTTAGATATTTTTCAATCAACCCTGTGGCCCCTGTTGAGGCAGGTTTTGCAAGGTTTTACATTTATTTTGGACTTTCCTCAGTAATAACACCTGTTTAGCAACAGCCACCTATATCTGATTTGTGTAATTTTCCTTTAAAGATCCAGAATCCTCAATTAATAGGATGCTAAGCACTTCCTGAGTAGGACTTAAGGTGCACCCCAATTTAAGTTCCTCAAGAATTGTTGAGATCCTTTATTTCTATGTTTCTGAGAATTTTTCATGTTTTTAGGTTTGTTTTTTCAATGAAATATGGCACAGCAACTGTATTTGTAGCTATATCCCTCGACTCAGGAGTAATAGTGGAAACCTGCACTTCCATAGAATTTCCCGGATTTTCCTGTGGTTTTGTGTCCAAGGATTGACTTACTTGTGTTACCAAGTTCACAGTTTCAGGACAAATCTTCTCGTGCAACATTTGCCAAACAGGATCTTGTAACAAACCTGAACATGATGAAGGCAAGAGTCGTGCCCCATTAGGCGTCTCATTTGTTTCACATGGTATGTCAGCATAATTTTAAGTATATAACAGTGGGTTATCCCACACCAACAACACTTGAGATGCTACAAGGGGATGTAGATCCAAAGACTTCCCATGTGGCATGTTATCTGAATTAAAGTTAGGTTTGGACTGCTAAGTTCCATATATAGATACCCCTTCAAAAAAGACAATTTGGCTGAATTTGATTAATTGTACTTCGTTGTTCACAAAATTCATCTGCAATGTCCATGCAAGATTTAGCCAGGTGGACTAAGATGAAGTTTAGGACATGAAGAGGAGTTCCTGGGGTTTTAGTAATTCATGCAAAGATGTGCCCATCATCCCTTGCTCACCTCCATTTTAAGGGTGAGGGTTGAAAAGATAAGTCCAATGGCAAGCCATTTTCCACCTACAGTTTCAAAGATTCAGACATAAACACAAAGGGTGATCGTGATAGGTTTGTATCCGGGAAATACACACCCCACAAGAGAAGGAAATCCAACGATTGGCCAGAGACCCCTCACCATTTGTCGTTAATGGGGACCAGCTTAAACATCAGCATCCATAGAGCCCCCACTTGGATAACACCATTTTTAACCTAGAGGTGTCTGACAGGGAGGATATCACAGGTAAGTCACTTACGGAACAAGTAGGTAAACTCTGATCCATGGTAATGGTGGCAACAGTAGAAGGAAGTTAAACACATGTATCTGTCAGTGTTTATTTTGGCAAAGCCATTAATTCTTGTCCACAATCTAACCTTAACGCAGGTTTTGCATTACTTTGTAATGAGTAAACATTCACTTAAGTTAAATCTTCAGCAGGATTCACAGGTAGTACTCAACAGCCCAGGTAAATGATAAAATGTGCTGTAGGGGTCCCGTTCACACACCCACTTCAGAACCATGTCAACTCCATGAAGTATGTAAGTAGGTGACCAAACAGAACTAGCTCAAAGGAACCCTTCAATGGGAACATCAGAGTCTCTGTGTGACTTTACTGTAGAGTGTAAAAAGAGTCTGGACACACCCACCATCCAGCCTATGTTAGCTGGGGCAAGTAGGACAAGCAAGGAAGACTAGTGGCAGTCAAATTAACATATGGGCCGTCCAAGGGGAGCAGTTACTTATGGCCCAACCGGTGCTAACTGCAACGATCAAACTGTTGCTCCCTTAGCACCTGGCGTGGGCAGCCATCCACCCCCCATTCATGGGTCCCCACTCAATGAGTATAGATACAGTAGACCAGCTCCAAGCAGGGAGCAAGTGGGTTTGCGTCCTCTACGATTAACGTTCTGGGATCCTTAGAGGATGGAACCTAGCAATGGCACTGTTTCACAAATTAAGCCGTCAAGCTGCACCAGCATTTTGTTTCAGAAAGTGAAAGTGACAACAATCTGGCCACTTCCAACAGCTCCCCTGGCCCCAGCTCAGGAGTATATAATACACAACACACACTAAACCAAGAAAGGTTGAAGCATAATTGCAAAGAAAAAAACAACACATAAGAATTAACTCTTTCCACGATTGCCCAGAATATATTAGCCTGAACCAAAGGATTTGACAAGGGCCATGGAAAGTAATCCTGAACATTGAGGGTAACGCAGCAGAGAAAGACTACTATAAAGTGACGGGCATAGAAGATTCAAGAAAGGTTGAAGCCTAATTGTAAACAATAAGTAGTGTGAGAAACCAGAAGGTGTCTCACCCACTAATCCCCGGGGATCTGTCATCCAGGTGGGCTGGACACAGCCATCACTTTTGGATCCAGTTCCTGGGGGTGGACCAGTGCCAGAGGATCACCAGGTTGAGGGGTCTTTGGGAAGTGGGACACTGGATGGCGATACACAGTATCCCCTTCCCTGTAACACCTTTACCCCATCATACCAGGTAGGATTAGTCGTAAATCTACACCACGTTCATTTCCAACACAAACACATTCACACGGAAGGCCTGCCCTTGGAGAAAACAGACTGTCACCCAAGCCGTATACATGATGTGTCCCAATACAATGGTCAGGTGAGGTCAAGCAATTACTGACAACACTCACACCTGACTTCCATTAAGCTTCCTCACACAGATAAAAGGCGCAGCATGAAAGCACACTCTGGGTGAGGCAAAGTACACAAGGAGACAGCAGGTTCGAGATGGCGGCTGAATGAGGGATGAAAGACGGTAAACCTTGGGGGCTTGCAAGGAGGGAAATCCCCTTGACCTTTCTGGAAAGAAACCATTATGATCGAGAGATCCAGAGATTGGACAGTTTAAGGCCCAGAGACAGTCTGCAGAATCCTGCATTCTGTGTCAGAGGTACCCGCGCTCCTCCCACATGACTAATCTTGTTGAGGAGAAGCAACAGCCGCCGTAGTACCATCCTTGGCACCAAGAACAAAGTTGCGACAGGGGAATCAACACAGCTGGTGAGTTGGGGAGACTGAAACAATATCTTTCTGTGTTGAAGCCAAGGCTGCAAGGAGCAAAACTGCATACCGAGCGCTAGGACGAACATTGTTAAAAATGTGTGTGATGAAAGATGTGAGTAAAGCAGAACTGCTGATGAATGCTTGAACTTTAAAAGAAATACAATATCCTTGACAGAGTGGTTTGGCACCGCCTGTGTTCTCTATCGAATGGCCGCAGTAAGATATCCAGCCAAAATGTGGCAGAAGTGAAAGTAAAGAAATGTGACGAGAAAGGTTTTGTGAATAGAAGTGAGCCTGAAGCAAGTCAAGCAAAATCCTGCATACAATCGAAAGTCTCCGATATTTGAAATAGATAAGGAAAGATTGGAAAATGAGATCAAATTGTCCTAGTCCGATTGAGGGAGATCAATTACGAATATTATGTTAAACTGGGTCTGAGCCTGTTGGAGGAGGCCATAGGGGTATAGTAAATGAGCCGAGAAATTAAGCATGTGAAAATTCTGGGAGAAGTGGGTCTGAGCCTGGCAGAGGGGAACTGTGGTGAAAAGTAAATGACCAAAGAAATTGTGCATATGAAATCCTGAGAAGAAAGGAACATTGGTGTTTGTTCATGGAATGAGGCCCTCTGAAATAAAAGACTAATGGCAAAGAGACTTTGGCACAGAAGGCCCTGATGCTGATGGTTTGAACTACATCCTTGTGGCAGAGAAGCCAGAGTGTGTACTAAGCTCAAGGGTCCTGCCTTGTCCCGTCCTGAAAATGTGGGGAAGGGGAGCCAACGGCTTCAACAGCCTGACATATAATTTCTTGAACACTTTTCTTTTGCATATCATTGTTCCCCACACTATTTGTATTTAGAAGTATTGGCAATAGGTTTATTAGTATAGGCCCTTTTATACAGACAAGGCTCTACTAAGACTGCGTCTTTTAATATTTGCTGGTCGTAGCTTGCTCTCATCTTTAGATTTAGGATTACATAGGCGTTTTTTTACCAACCCATTTGAAAGTTCAATAAACACCCTTGAATTATGATGACGTATGTCTGTCGTACTGTTTGATACCATGCCTTCCTTACAGTAGGAAAATACACTTTCCACGGTTACCCTGAGTAAATTAGAACAAATCAATGGATTCGGCAAGGACCAAATACATTAATCATTAAAGTGGAAAGGAAAGCCGAAGGTTTGCAAACAGAACTAGAAGAAACTAAAACAGAAAGTAACAAGGGAAAATTTGAAAAATTAATATTAACAAGAAACAAGAAAGATTAAAGAAGACAAGTGCAAAAATCATTCATCAGATGAAGGGAGTCATTCTCCTGACATTAGTTTGTTAGAATAGTAGTAGAGTCAGTTAACATTCATTTTGGACAACTGGCTTATTCTTTTGGACTTTCACTGAGGACTGATGTGCATCTTAGTTAGTAAACTAGGTAGGGAATAGTTAGGCCTTATTCTTATTCTTTAACAAAAACATGGTGTAAGTGTCCTCAAAGTGTCTGCATACTTATTATGACTCACCACATATCATGTCAGAAGTGGGTTGCTAAAGTCCAGAGATAGAGGGAATACCCTATAACGATAGGAAAAGATACCCTTGTTAACTTCCTGCCAACCCTCTTGCACCTTCCATCATCTCTGCCTGCCTATCTGCCATCCAGTCCTGGTGCACGTCCAATGATAGGTGCCTCAATGCCAACAAAACTGAGATCCTTCCCATTCGGACACCCTGCTCCCTCCTTCTTCCCCTCTCTCTGGCATTCCTCCGTGGGCTCGCCCCCTGCTCCTTCATTTGAAGCCACAAACCTTGGAGTCATCTTCGACTCATCTGTCGCCTTCCACCCTCACACTCAGGACATTGCCAAAAAGTCCCACTTTCAACTCTTCCTTCCCAAAGGAATTCTCACATTCCTTACTTTTCCCCAGAAGCTGAATGTTACCCGAGACTAGGTTCTCTCTGGGCTTGACTATTATAATAGCCTCCTCCTGAATCTACATTCTTGAACTCTGTGACCCCCCCCCCCCCCCAACTATTCCAGAATAGGGCAGCAAGACTTATCCTTGGCCTTAACCCAGGGAACATATCTCTCCTGCCCTAAAAAGTCTTCAGTGGCTTCCAGTGGCTGCACAGATTAAATTCTAGTCCCTCTGCATCATCCACAAGGATGTCTAGGGCTGGGGACCACACTATCTGCAACTCTCTCTTACTAAATACTCTCCCTCTAGACCTCTACATTCCTCTGGCACCAACTCTTTGTGTCTAAAGTATTTTGATAAACAGAGGGCAGGAGAACAATGTCTTTCCTCATCTGGCTCCCTCCTATGGAACAGCCTGCCCTTTCATATGCACCTTGAGCAGGATATCCTCATTTTCCAGAAGCTCAGGGCTTTTCTCTTGACCTCCTCTTTCCCTTCTTCCCTCCGTTGCTAATCTCACAGCTGCTGTGATTTCTGTCCAGGGACCTTATGCATCCTCGGGTCATTGACATTCCACACCCAATAGCCCCAGCTTCTGTCTACCTTTCAGCACTTGCCTCGGCACCCTCCAGCCTCCATCATGGAGGCTTGCACTTTTTCCACCCAAGGCGGCACCAGGCCGTTTAGCACTTACCATAAATTGTACTCCACCTGTTGCTCACCCATGAGTACAAACACCTCAGAACTCACCCCCCACACCCCTCTTCATTGCTGCACTTGCACGTTCTGAATGCTCACAAGGCATAGTAGGGTTGTCCTTTCCCTACACTGTATTTATCACTTCAATCCCATGTTCCCTTCCTATTGCCCTGTGGGTGCTTTGAAACATAATTGACTTTGCTTTGTAAATAATAATACGTAAATACAGATAGACCTTATTATTCTTTAATAAACACATGTTGGAAGTGTCCTCAGTATGTCTGTGTCCTTATTTGGACACATCACGTGGGCTAGGTCTGATATCTAAGGCCTCTCCATTTATGATGTTGTATGTGTGATTTAAGAGGATAGGCACGTTGCCTGACGTATTTCCATGTACAGTGAAGTATGTGATGCAAAGTTATTTAAGTGGTGCTGTTTATTGCCCTTCTGCCACTTTTGGTGGCCTTGCTCTGAGGAAAAAATGGTGTTGGTTTAAAGCGTGGCAGTGGGAGTGACAGATTCGACACCTGTGGTGTTGATGGGTGCTGGTTGGAAGCACCTGGTTCCTGTGTGCCAATCTGGGTTCTAGAATATGACAGAAAGCTGCTCAAGTCAACTCTGTATTTACTGTAATTTTAGGCTTCATGAATCAGGGATGAAGTAGCATGAGGTTGCAGGATGTAGTACCAGCAGGTGTACATCTGAGATGCTCATTCAAGTGCACCTCTTAGTTAATCAGTCCTTCTGTGGCATTCCCAATGGATAACATTTCATAATGATGCCCTTTGTGTATAGGTTAACTTACTTTGATGATGCTCTATTATGTTTTTCTTCTGCTAATGAACACAGGTGACTTCATCATTATTAGTATGATTGTTGTTATTATTATTATTATTATTATTATTATTATTATTATTATTATTATTATTATTATTATTATTATTATTACTTGTATTATTATGTTTAATACTACTATTTGGCAGGATGGCTGTGGTCTGGCCAAATAGAGGGTTATTCTTTGTTTCACGGTTCAATCCGGTGACCACTCGATCACTGCTCCAAAATTCAGGTGATGGAATCACAGCTTTATATTTCATGATTACAAGTAGGGCCCTATTGGCAAAAAAGTTGGCCTGCTCTCCATTTAATTAATGTATGTTTCATTCTATGTGAGGGAGAAAGGGGATATATGCACACTTTTCTATATCACAAATTTATATGGTGCACCTGAGAGGGATATAAGGAGCGTTGTATATTTCAAGAGCTGTATGGGTCAGTGTGTAGGGGATAGAGGGAATGCATTATATTCCATGAGTTGTTTTATTGGTCCTTATTTGGTGTAACTAAAAAAATATACCTCATTTCATGCGTTTTTGTTTTGCGTGTTGCTTCCGTGGAGACAAGTTGAGTTGATTCCTTAAGAGGAATTGTCTCGTCTATGCCAACGCATTCATATATTATGCATACATGGTATTAATGTTAATATCACCTCCTCACTTGCCAGATTAGAGTGATACACAGTAGCACAACAATAGTCTATGGGCCTCATTACTACCCAGGCGGTAAGTTACCGCCTGGGTCGTACCTTTACCGCCATGGCGTAAACTACGTTTACGCCATGGTGGTTGGTGGATTTACCGCCCCATTCCAAGGTGAGTGGGGCGGTAAATCCCCATTTCCCATTTACCCTTCCCCATTCCCATTTTTGTCTCATAGGGCATAATGGGAGTGGGGAAGGAGATAATTACGCCACCGTAAATCACGGTGCCGTAATTATCTCCAAGGTCCCTTAGCGCCATGGATTTTAACGCCTGCAAAAAGCAGGCGTTAAACTCACCATGGCGCTAAGGGACCTTGTAATCAGGCGTTAAGGGTCGGCGCTGTTTACGGCGCCGTAAACCCCTTAACGCCTGGGTTGGAATGAGGCCCTATGGGTCAATGGATATGATGGTGTTTCCAGTCTCAGCATGAATGTTAATGAGTAAAGCAGTGTGAGGACCAACACTGCACATTTTGTTTATATCGGGAGTGTGGAGCACTGGCCACTCACTCCATATTAGCTGGATTACTAAGAAGTCAGGAATACAAACAAATACATCTTAATCATGTATAGATATGTTTACTGAGCCTGAACATATTTAATTGATAAGTGCAAAATTATTAACACATACAAATATGTGTAGCTGTCAAAGAATTGTGTCAGAATGGAACTAGCATGAATATAACTGGTTAGAAATCCACCTAGTATCGAACAAATATGTCCTTACTTTTGGTTACAGCTCCACCCCAAGTTTAACAACAGCAATACTTGACCCTAAGGCACACAGGAACAACATTCAACAACAATAATAGTCAAATTCTTCCATAACGTAATGCAGTCACAAGAACCATTCACCAGGGCTACAAACATGCACGCAGTCAAAACACAGCTGCCAGGAACAAAGTCTGACAATCAGAAGTACTTGAAGCTGAGGAAAATATGAGCATCCAAAATTTACAATTTTCAAATTGAGGAGATGATTCTGTAAAGGTAATGATGCATGGACCTGTGAGTGTGTTGCTGCAGGAGGAACGGGTACAAGGAAGTCACAATGAAATGCAACTGATCTGGAAAATTAGGGAAACACGCTGACCCCTTTCAGAGATGTGTTTGCTGGAGAATGCTATGCATCCATAATATCAATGGAGACAGAGCAATCGGAAATAAAAATGCCAAGGGTATTTCCATCTTCTTTTTATCATAAAAATATAAATATTCATAGCTCACGTCTTGTTGCCAAAACTGCAGTGGTACTGAGCACAACCAACACAATCATGCAAATGTCTGTAATAAGTAGAGCAACTGCATCCGTTCCTGTCTGCAGCACCGTCTTGAAAACGGCGTGATTATCTTTGGCTCCTCACTGAATAAAAGGAGTCCCAAAATCACTGGCATTCCAATTATTCCTCATGAAACTGGCAACCTGTGTACTGCAGACTGCTCAATGTGCGATAGGATGAATTGATTAAAAGATGAGAGCTATTTGGGTACCATTAGACAATGGAACAACTCCAAAAACGAACATGCAGTGATATGACATTATGATCACCACACCCTTTGCTTCCTTTGATGTCACTGTTGGCTCCCTACACCGCTACTCAGCACAGAAAGAAGAGTCAATTCCTCAGTATTATGGTAGTCATCAGCAGCTGCGTCAGGATAACAAAAATTGCAACATTTAGAACTGAGAAATCATACACAGCTTTGGAAATACTTATGGAATTGAATGGCAAAGTTCATAGATTTGACTTTGCATTTTGGTGAACACTGTGTATTTAGGGACTTATCTGGCGCTTTTATCTGTCCAGTTCTATGCACTGTGGATATAGAAATCAAGATAACTACATTGAGAAGGACACAACTAAGCCATATATTTAAGGATCTTCGAACTTGGAATGAAGAGGATAAGTGGCCACTATTAATTGAAGGAGAAAAAAACAAAAAACATCCTATGTAATAGCAGTTGCCCAGTTCTTCCAGAAATTGGAACTCCGGGAAATAGAGGGTTAAGGAAAATGACTTCAGCATTATACAGGATACTTTGAAGATACTGATTTTAAAGAGACTGGAATGAAAGAAAGTAAACTTTCAAACCATTCCATTTCTTTATTGCATGCTGCGTACTGGAAGGTTTCAGTCTCTCACCAGCTACAATTAGGCATACACACACATTGTCTATACACTAGTACGAACCTCAACCTCACTCCAATTAGGTCTTGATTACTGGGTGTCACTAATAGACTTCTAAATGACAACCAACTAACTGAAGCTTATCTGAAAAATAAAATCATGATCTGTGGAAACAAAATAACACAAACCAATACTGTGCTTACACAGGAAGAAATGGGAACTTGACGGCAACATCGTGAAAATCATTTAAGTTCCTTTTTTTGCATCATGCCATACCTGTCATGGCCAAACAGATACCTCTCAGTCATCACTGTACTAGTCTATTAAATTGATAATACCAAGAGCCTTTACTTAGGCATTCAAGACTAAATGCTCGCCAAGCCAAAACTCATTATCCAGATGCCTCCTTAGACTATACCTAAATATCCTGGACTAGTTCCCTATCAATTGCAGGATCAGCCATGGGAGATCTCCTTCTCAGTCTTAACAGCCAACCTATAAAATTCCATACCGAGGCAACTACAACAACATGATGATCATCTGACCCTTAGATGAACCTCAAGCTCCCTATTAACTTTTGCAGAATCAACCTGAGCGTGGTGTGTCCTGTGCCTGTTGGGCCTAGAGACTCAAAGCTATTCTTCACTGATGAGGCGCAACAAGGCCGAAACATGTTTGAATATGCTCGTGGTCTGTGCAGAAGGGATGTGACCAAGCAGATTAGGCTGGACGGCCTCTTTTGTGGTGGAACCAAGCCTGATTTGCATATTGTCTTTCCCCTTTTGTAACGGCTTGATAGGCGAAGAACTTTGCCCTGTTGGGTTGCTCAGAGAAATGCCAGAGGTGAGGATTAAGTCCATCCTTCCCACCATCATCTATTTTGTTTTGCATTAAAATCAAACAGTACATTTTAATCCTGGGGGGAATTTGTTCAATACAAGCACCATACAAATATGTGTTTCGAATGGATTGTGTCCTCCAACATATTCCTCATCTATGACATGTAATATCCACAGCTGCGCTGCTTCGGATATTTTTTCGGCAGAGGGCGTCCTTGCGTCGATGCCATTGGGTTGATGTCCCTCAGAGGCCTCTGTCGCGGGTGCCGTAGCCTCAGTTCCATTTTTTCCACAAACATGTTTGCTTCGAGAACTTGGCACGCCTCGTGTCTTTCACTTCATATTGTACGATTATGTCTTCTTCTTCCACCCCGCGGTCTGGCTTTAAGAAATGTCAGGACTGCAGGGCCAAGATGTCCATCACGGACCCGCACTGTATCTGCTTGTGGTGGCTGGGCGAGGACCACGCCACGGACGACTGCTCGAAGTGGCAGTCATTGATCATAAGGGGAAATTAAAGGTATGCCGTGTTTCCAAACCCTGTAAATCCAAGTCAGCTGGTATGTCGACCAACGAGTCGCGAGAGTCTCCTCGTCAGAAACATCCAGAAGATCTAGGTCCCGGAGTGGTTTGCGCCACTCGTCCTCTTCGTCGAGGCGTTCCCAGGAGCGGCATCACTGTTTGCCTTCCCTGTCCTCGTCAGATGATGGAGGCCGAAAAAGATGTCATGCCCTACTAAATCCTTTACCCCTGAGGAATGGGAGGCTTTTCGGGAGCAAATGTTGCAGATTTTTCAGTCTCACAGCACAGTTCTGTCTGCGGCTTCGGTTGAAGCCGGCAAGGAATGGTCTTGGTCTGATGCACGTGCGCCCTCAGGCCCGGGCAGTCAGTGCAATAAACATCAGGTGCCTTTGGGGTCCCATTCGGACAAGGCTTCAGGGGATCCCCAGAGACGTTCCAGGTCCAGGTTGCAGTGTTCGTCTCCCACGAAACCGTCAAAGCCTGATTCAAAGAAGCTGTCAAAGAAGGTGTTGACGTCGTTGGCGCCATATCCGTCGAGTGAGTCTGTCGGGTCTTTACCTGGGGTCAGAACTTCGCAACCTTCAAAGTCTTTGGCGCCTACTGGGCAGGATTTGCTGTTGGAAGCCCCTGTAGCTTTGGAACCTCCAATAAAGGCTCCTGTTAAATCTGTGAAGCCTATTCCTGAAAAGAGGTGCAATCCTCTCCCGAGGAAGGAGTTTTTCCAGTCCCTCCAAAACTTCTGTGAAGAAGATGATGATGAGGAGAGGTCTGATGGAAACTTTGTTCCTTTTGGTCTGCCTTATGGGATGCCTAATGCTCCAGAATGTCTCATTGACCAGGACAGTCGGATTGAGCATCTGTGTCAGCCCTTACATGATGCCAGTGGCTTTGACACATCTCCTGCGATGGAATTTGGGAAACCCGAGCCCAGTGACAATGCCGATTCCTCTAATAGGAGACTAATGTTGAGAGTTGCCGAGTACCTGGGTTGGTCCAGGCCTCAGGTTGAGTATGATCTGGATGACCTTACGGACATCTTGGATCAGGGTCCGTTCGCTGACCCGGTGTTGCCATTTAATGTGGTTTTACAAAAAAAGGTGGCTGCTACTTGGACTTCCCCAGAGTCTATTTCGGCAGTTAACAAGTCTTTGTCTAAGAAATACTGCCCATCCAGTAATGACACCGGCTACCTCTCCACATGTCCACACATCTCACTCCCGAGAGTTTGGTGGTTCAGGCAGCTACGGCCACCTCGAACCAGGAAGCGTACCCTACCATCCCTCCAGATAGGGACGATAAACACATGGATGGATGGACGCACAAGTTATTTGCTGCTGTGAATAGGGCCCTGAAATCAGCCAACGCCACCTGTGCCTTGGCAAAAGTTTCGCACACTGTATGGAATAGCATTTTGCTTGTGGCAGAGCATATTCCTGAAGGGGAGGAAAGGGATGGATTTCTAACTATTGTGCAGGATGGCAAGGATGCCGTGTGTGAATCCCTTCAATCTGGGTTGGACACTGCAGATTGTGTCACAAGGTCCATGGCTACAAGCACCATCATGCGCAGATTTGCGTGGTTGCGGAAGTCCGGTTTTGCACCCGATGTGCAGGCCCGTCTTCTCAACATGCCCTTTGACGGGTTGCATCTTTTTGGCAGCAAGGCCTCCAAGGCAGCCGCCAAATCTTTGGGTGCGGCTGTCAGACAACCTCTGCCTTTTTGTCCTAGGGGACAACAATGGAGGGGTGGTTCCTTTCGCTATTACTCCTCATTTGGAAAGGCATAGGGGATGCCCAGTCAAAGGGGCCTCTGTAGAGGCACTCGTGGTGGACAAGGTAGGGGTGCAAAAACCAATCAGGCAGCTGCCTCTTTGCCTTCCAGCACTGCTGCTGCCACTTCAAAACAGCTCTGAGGCCATGACTCATGGTTCTCCCGGTGGGAGGCAGGCTGTCGCAGCATCTCGAAGAATGGCAAGCCATTAATTCAGATGCGTGGACTCTGGATACGATCACCCATGGTTACTGCCTTCCTTTTCTCCAATGGCCTCATGACAATCCACCAGGGAAACAGTCTTTGAAGATTCCGGATCCGCTCCTGTTGCAGGAGATTTTTGCCCTGCTGGAGAAAGGCGCTATAGAACCGGTGCCTGTGGCGGAGAGGAACAAGGGTTGGTGTTTCCCTTATTTTTTGATACCCAAGAAGGACGGGGACTGAGACCCATCTTGGACTCACAATGCTTGAACAAGTTCCACAGGAAGGACAGGTTCAAGAGGGTCACTCTTTCTCAGATCCTTCAGGTCCTCCAACTTCAGGATTGGTTGGTGTCATTGGACCTGCAGGATGCTTATTTTCATGTGCAGATCCATCTCAAGTACAGAAAATACCTCAGGTTCACAATTGGTGGATCCCACTGCCAGTTTTGGCTCCTGCCTTTTCGGGCTCACCTCTGCCCCAAGGGTCTTCACCAAGCTCATGGTTGTGGTGGCAGCACACCTTCGGAGAGGGGAGATTCACATCTACCCCTACCTGGGGGATTGGCTGATCAGGGCGCGTTCACCCGAACAAGCCTTGGATCATCTCAGCGCCACCTGCCACTCCCTTCACAAGCTGGGCTTCTCCCTCAACTTCAAGAAGTCTCGTTTGAAACCATCCGAGCAGCTCCAGTGCATAGGGGCAATTTTGGACACTTCCTTGTAGATATGCTCGCCCCCAAAGGTGAGTGCTCATCACATTCTTGAGATGATCACAAAATTTCAACAAGCCCAGAGTCTGCTGGCTTTCAAATTCTTCAGGTTGCTAGGTCTCATCCTGCATTTTTCTAGTGCCAGAGGAACGCTTGAGAATGAGATCCCTTCAGTGGGCTCCAAGGACTCAATGCTCCCAGTACTTGGGCAAGATGTCGGATCTCCTTCATGTTCCATTCTCGGTCTATAAGGACCTTCTGTGGTGGTCCGAGGAGAGAAATCTAATGAAAGGGGAGCCTTTTTTGCAGCCATGGCCGAATGTCACGGTGGTGATGGACGCTTCCCTGACAGGATGGGGAGCTCATGTCGATGATCTATCTATTAGCGGTCGTTGGTCTTCATCGCGGAGTCCAGACTTAATATCAATCTTTTGGAGCTGAAACCCATCAGAATAGCGCTGAAGGCTTTTCTGCCGTCTGTACAGGGAAAGAATGTCCTGATAATGACGGAAAACACAGTGGCTATGCATTACCTCAACAAGATAGGGGTTGTAGGGTCACTATCTCTATGCAGGGAGCTAATGCAGCTCTGGTTCTGGGCAATGAGCGAGGGTATGTGCTTTCCGGCGATTCATCTAGCTGGCACAGACAACAAGACGGCGGAAGCTCTGAGCAAGCAGAGCGCAGTCTCTAACGAGTGGCAGTTAGCTCAGGAAGTCCTTCAAGAGATCTTCACCCTTTGGGGAACCCCTTAGGTGGACCTGTTCGCGACAGTGCGAAAGGTACCGCTCAAGGGAATTTCCTCTGAGAGGAGCTCTAGGAGACGCGGTCGTCGTGGAGTGGCTCTGCCTGCTTCTGTACGCATTTCCTCTGATCCCCGTCATCCCTCAAGTCCTCAGGAGGTTACTACTGTTCGGGACCTGCCTGATCCTCATTGCTCCGGACTGGGCCAGGAGAGCGTGGTACCCAGACCTTTTAGATATGTCCATCTGTCCTCCAATATGTCTTCCCCGTTTTGAGGATCTTCTCTCGCGACAGGAAGGTCGGGTTCTCCATCCAGAGGTCAAGACTCTCAACCTTCACCCATGGTTTCTGAGAGGTTGAGGTATAGGGATTGGGACCTCACAGATGAGGTGATGGAGGTTTTGCTTTCAGCTAGGCGACCCTCAACAAAGTCACTGTACCGTTGCTGTTGGCGTAGGTTTTGCGACTGGTCCAGAGGAAAAAATGTGGATCCTTTTCAGTGTTATATTCTGGAGATTCTCTCCTTCTTGCTTTCTTTGGCCCACATGGGGCACCATTGAAGGTTATTTGGCAGCGCTGTCTATCTTTAAGTGCTCTTCAGAGGAATGTTCTTATTTTAAAATTCCACTGATTACTCAGTTTTGCGTTCCCACCATCGCTGTTTCAGGTGCCGGTCTGGGACCTTAATTTGGTTCTAAACATTCTGATGGGTGCTCCATTTGAACCCTTGCACTCTTGCCCTTTAAGGTTGTTGACCCTTAAATCTGTTTTCTTGGTTGCAGTTACACCTGCTAGAAGAGTGAGCAAGTTGCAGGCACTTTCTTCTAAGCCACTCTTTACTTTGTTCCACAAGTACAGGGTTGTACTGAGGGTATGTCTGTCCTTTCTCCCGAAGGTTGTGTCAGACTTTCATTTGAGTCAAAAGGTGGTACTCCCCGCTTTCTACCCTCCTCCTCATCCTAGTAAGGAAGAGGAACGGCTTCATAGGTTGGATCCTAGAAGAGCCTTGAGCTTTTATCTATCCAGAATGGCAACGATCAAAGTGAACAACCAGCTTTTTGTGAGGTATATTGGACACCGTTTAGGACAGGCTGTATCGAAGCAGACCTTATCTAAGTGGATTATCCTCACTATTTCAGAATGCTACCAATTGGCTGGTAAGGACCCTCCTGCAGGTTTGCGGCCTCATTCCACCAGGGGCATTGCTACTTCGACAGCCCTCCAGAGGAGGGTGCCGGTGAAGAATGTCTGTGGCGCTGAAACATGGTCTTCTATACACACGTTTGTCAAGGATTACTCCCTGGATACTTCCCATTCTCAGGATGTTGCCTTTGGTAAGGCAGTTCATTATTCTGCCATTTCATTGGGTATTTCTAAATTCTTTTCCCTCCTTCGAACCTTTTTACTGCTTTAGGAGTCTGTCATAGATGAGGAATACTTTGGAGGACACAATCCAATCGAAGAACAAGTTACTTACCAAACTGGTAACGTTCTTTCCACTGGATGTTCTTCCAACATATTAATCATTGCCCTCCCAGGATACCCCTCACAAGAATTTCCCATGCCATTCCAGCTTACATCCTGCAAGGCTAAGTGCAGTCGATGCTGTGTTCTGGGCATGTGTGCCACACGTTGTGAGGAGGAAAAAACATGAACTGAGGCTACGGGCACCGAGCGTGCTTATTATAATATCCAATGATGTCACCCCCGACAGAGGCCTTCAAGAAACATCGACCCGATGCCAATGACACAAGGACGCCTCTGCCGAAAAGAATTCCGAAGCAGCACAGTTGTGGACATTACATGTTATAGATGAGGATTACGTTGGAGGAACATCCAGTCTAAAGAACGTTACCAGTTTGGTAAGTAACTTCTTCTTGTTGTTGGTATGTTTTAACCACTGGTGGTAATTACCACCACTGTATTTCACCCTGGTGGTGAAGTCATGTTTTCTGTTATAGGATCCTATATCGTTCTTCATACTGTGTGGTTCAAGAGAGTCATGTTTAATGCTCTCTTCCTACCTCTTGATAAAGTTTTCTGCTAATATTCTCAAATAAAACAAATAGGACCTCTTTTTCCGTATGCCATACGACCGAAACATGAAAACAATTGCAAGGACCAAAACCAAGAAAATACACAAAAATGATTTCCTGGCAAAAGAAAATCTGTTGGAAAATAAATGGACTTGTTAAAAGAAATGGCCTAAAATTATTTGACTGAGCAATACACCTCTCTGCATAGGGCTAAGGTAGAACAGAATTTGTCCCTTGCAAAAGCGGTCTTGCCTTGAACCCCATAGTAGGAACAATGTATTTATTTATTGATGTTTTTATATACAGGGAGGAGCAATGCTCTTTTGATCACAAAAGAACGTACAATAGATAAGAAATCAGATTTGACCGGAAGCAGTGAGTTTCTTAGAATGGAGTGAGTAAGAGATACATTCTGATCAGGCTGTGGAGGGGAGTCAATATATCCGTCACTGCAAACAGTACATGGGTGAACATTGTGACGAAAAGCAGATTTTTGCCACTTCTCCCCACAGTGGAGCTCTTCCTTGTGATGCTACAGAGTTCAGCCTGCTATGAAAAATTTCCCACATGGGTGGCGGAAAACTGGACCTCACAGGGAGAGAATCCCCTTTTCATCATTAGGACTCCTGTTCCTCTAAGGAACTCCCTGAGAACCTCTCTTGTATCACACATCCAAACTGTGACAAAGAAGAATGGGTGAGCAGGCGAGATTGCCCATAAAACAGAGAGAAAGGAATTTAAGGTTCCACTGGGGAGGACCCAGGATTTGAATATATAAATGGGAAGAGGACTGAGCAAAATGAGCCCAGACCAGGAAGTTCGAACCTGGGGAAGGTAGGAAGCTAGCGAGGACCTTGCATGCAGCTGTAACATGCAGGCATGGAATAGGCAGACTGCCATGCCATGCAGGGGATTGGAATCCCAAAGAAATGAGGAGCAGAGAGATGCTGGAGTGACCTGGAAAAAGTGCAATGGTCAGTCCAGTAACACTGCTGATACCATTACCGCTGTAGCCCAGAGACGCTAGCCCATGGATATAGAGACAAGAGAGGTGGGAGACCCATAAAGGGGTACAAGGAAGATAGGCAAGCAAATCATACCTGTCCCAGTGAATTTACAAATAGGTACCAGTGTGAGAAAACAGCTGTGGCACACAGCCTACTCATCCCAGTGAACTTAAATGTATTGACCAGATTGAGGATAACTGCAGGACAAAGCCTACTCGTCCCAGTGAACCAATACATATTCACCAGATTGAGAGCAAATACAGGATTCAATCTACACGTCCAAGTGAAAAGAGCAGAATTCATAGGACTGAAAAGAAACAAGGCATGCAGCATACTCATCCGTTGAATGGACAAGAGATATTAATAACAAGAATACCAGCCCAATCTTACAGAGGAAGTAAGAGTAACACTCCAATGCAAAGCTGAGATCAACCATTTTGCTTATAAAGGAATAAGTAACCAGAGGAATATACAGGAGCAAGGACAAGAAAAGGAACAATTGAGTACCACCAAAGTATGGCTTAATACAAGCTGTAAATGAAGTGCAAGAAGTCATAGCCCAATAGGGCGACAACTCAAATATTGGAGAGGAAGTTCTTCATTAGAAGATAAGGGTATGCTGAGAGCCTGAGAAGCCCCCGACAAGAACTGACAAAAGAAATAGCCAGAAGCTATACGAACATTTTAATTAAGGCTGAAAAGCCTATCCAGGAGAATGGTGTCAATTTCCTGGATTTAATGTTGTTTTCTCTTAGTGGTAGTGCCAGAACAGGTTAGGTTTGAGATTGGGGAGACCATTTATTTTTTTTGCACTTCACTACTAACGACACACACACTAGTTACTTTATCATGTAGAGAAACCCATAGAGTAGGGAGGTAGGCCCTTTTTTGTATTCTTCAATAAATCATCTGTCGAAAATGATCAAAACTAGTCTGTCTCCTTCTTCTAACCTATTCACAACATACATAGATTAAGGACAACCCACATTAGACATTTTTAAGTGCAGGTAGGCCAGCTGTGTTCGCAACGTGACCATGATGGATGCTAGAGTGGAGGCAGAGAAAGTAAGGACAGAGGCAGGTTAGAGGCAAGGGAAACATGTTAGTAGAAGACAGATGAGAGGCAGGTTAAGAGGATAACTCTGAGGTGATGAGGTAGCTTATTGTTTGGTTATGAACAAATCAATCTAGACTTCACAGGTGTCTGAGGAAAGAGAATTCCATGAAAGTGGAGTGAGAGGAGCAGAAGCAAGAGGAAGCACATCAGGAGGGGCGAGGTGCCACAAGGGTAGTCAAGGAGACATAGTGTAGATTATGATAAGGCTTGTAGATTTGAATAGAGGAGGATAGATACAGTGATGCCTCACCATGGATAGATTTGTGACCCAGGAAAAGACATTTAAATATATCCCTGTTTTGCATTGTCAGCCACATAGCCTAGTGACAGTATGAGGATTTAGGTAAGAAGTGAGAGTTTTCAAGGAGTGCCGGTATCATAGTTAATGATCTTGTTGAGAGGACAGAAAGCATAGTTGGGGAGACCAAAGAGTATGTTGGCACAGTAGTCTAGTTGGGAGAAGACGAGCATGGTTAAGAGAAACAATGAAACATATATCTGCAATAACTAAATGGAAAGGGCAAGACGTCATTTAGGGCATCCAAGCACCTCTGCATATAACGTGTTGACAGGAGTTTGTGAAGTGAGGATTCAGTCTGCCGTCACAGATGCGTAGAAACACAAAGTAGACCAGTTAGCGACAAACATAGCCAGAGTGTGAAATTGTGCAAATGACCAACTTCCAAAACACATTGTAAATCAGACCCAGTGTCCCATTATGAGTTAGCTGGATGTTCACCCTGATGGATGAATGTGGAAATTATGGTTACCTCATGAAATTGCCATCCTATAACGATGAGGTACTGTTGCTGCCTACATCGAATGAGGCCTAAATTGTGGAATGTAATCCTGACAAATTCCACATGTACACCATTGCATTTCCTGTCCTTGGGCATTACCCCAAAACTATTTTGCATAAGACCACATGTTGATACGTATTGCTCATTTACATTTGTGTTGAATATATGTAAATAATAAACAGATTTCTGCATACTGTATGATATCAATTTCCTTTGTGAAACAAGTTATGTGTGGGCATTAATGTAATCTATTTGAGTTTAGGAATGTGTTGAATGCAGATCTGACTTTGGGAAGATATTTAGTGCTCTTCATGCGTAAAGTTGCTGGCTTACACGTGAAGTTTACAACAGAATCAGACCAATCATAGCATGTATTACTGACCTATGATTAAGGATAGGGTGTGATATTTAACATCCATTGCTCAGACAGATACCAACCAGTCTGGATGAGTAACTTTAGATGCAGCCATCACCCAAACACCTGAAGTGTACCACAGGGAACATTACACACTGCAATGATCTTCCACCTTTAAAGGGAACCTATCGGGTTGCTTCTAAATGATCCTTATATCTCACTTCACCAACACGCTGACAAAACTCACCTGAGCAAATGCTTTGCCTCCATTCAAAATTTGAAGACAAGCACCAACTGAATGCCACAGCCACCAAAATGGAATTCATCCTATTAGACCATTGATCTAAACAGGAGGCAATGCAAGGATGGCAGAATGCATGCTTCTTGACGGATCACACTTCAATTGGACTCATGTGCCAAATTAGTTGTGATTTTTATCGACAGCACTCTCCTTTTGGAAACCTATCACCAAAAGTTACCAGCTAACACTCTTCTAAAAAAGGTAAAACATTTCCTTCCCCCTGAGCTTTTCAGAACCACGAAGCAGGCCCTGGTAATCTCAAACTTCCCTGGAAGGAATATGCTCTTCACTGGCATGCCAGCCACACACCTGCCCCCCCTGTACGGCTGTTCAAGGCACTGTTACACGTCTCATAACATGAACTAAAAAAATAGACCACAATTTCCCTATCTTAATAGAATGACACTGGCTACCCATCCAAGCCAAGTTGGCTGCCTGTCTGCATCACATTTAAGGCACCTAGTACATGTACATAAGCCTATCTTGCCACCAAACTCACATACTCAAGTGAGATAAACTTCTCTAGGAGCCATGCCATTGTGTGGCTCAAGACTAAACTAGCACACAAAGTGAAGATCTGGGTAGAGGTCTTCTCTTGCTACATCCCAGCCTACTGGAACACTAACTTGATCACAGTTAGAACTACTGCAATTCTTCTGCAACTCAGAAAGGAACTCGGGACCATTCTTATGAGGGAATTCCTTGGATCACGTAGGAACTGCTCCTCCTATGTATATACCATCCCAGTAGCATGGGATACCCAAGCCAACATAACCTGTGAACTCCTCTTCAACTGACCTCTGTTAATCCCATATTACTTGTACATCACTCCATCGTTCCCTAGCTGGGCTGTTCTATATAAACCCAAATACAAATATAATAATGAACTGCAGGTAGTGTGGGACGGGACATCTAACCGTGCTGAAAATGTTTGCAGAGGCAGTGGCTCTATTTGGTATAAGTCAGAAAAAATAAGGGATTGGGATTTGTATTTAATATGGTATGAAGAATGCAGCCCCGATTCAACGTTTATACATTATTTTGTATTAATGTAAAAACGAAATTGTGCATCATTTGTACCAACCACTCAGTATTACTTAATTGTCTGCTTCCGTTTTATACTAAAACTGCAATAAATGATTGACCTTTATAAGGTACTTTCCAGAGTGTGGAAAAATGTGTTAACTGAAAAACACTGAGCCAGCAAAACCTCAACACTAATATTAGAATGCCTGAGTACACTTGCTATATTTTCTGACTTGTGGTTTCCGTTCATAACTCACAAGAATTCAAAATGACCTAATATGTCCCCCTTGGCATAATCATATATCAAAGTCTTCATATCTAAGAAGTGGATTCATTGGCATATCAAACGCCCAAGACAAATACAGTGTTGCCAAATCTTGAATGCATAACCATCTGTTCAGGTACAGACTTCAATAGAATAATTAATAATAGTATAAGAAAAATGCAATCGAGCAAAATAGGGTTTGATAAGTTATGCTGTGTGTGTGTTTTTCTAAAACTTTAAATACATTTCAGTTCTAAATTCCAAAACATTGAGACACTTGAACGTTAGTTCAGCGAATTGAATTTATTCAAGCAATAAGCCTCGAGACGCAGGGGCATTACCGAGTCAGGTAAATACCCAAGGCCCATAGTTATAGGCCTGAGGGAAGCGAGGGCCTTAACAAAGGCCTTGTGGCATTACCTGACTCCGTAATGCCCCCGTGTTGAGGGGATTATTGCTATTAGTACCAAGGCCTACAATACCAGTGTACTTTAAGCAATGTTTTTCTGTTCCGAAACAATCTGGCATTTCAGAACAGATAAAAAAAAAAATGTCCAATAAAATGCCTGCTGGAGAAGGGAAAACGCAGTCTGTTTTTCCATTTCCAGGGCGGCCATTCAAAATCAATGTAAAAAAGTAAACAAAGAAAATGGCTGCCATGGAAAGGGAGAAGGGAGTGCATGTAGTCCTTTCTCACTTTCCATGGTGGCCATTACAAAAAAGAGTTAAAAAGTAACCAAAACAAATGGCCTGTGCGGATTGTGGCCAGACGCGCTGGGGACAGAAGTGTTCCAAGCACAGATGCTCCCGAAGAAGGACCAAAAAAGAAGGTTGAGAGGGCAGGTAGGAGAGTGTTTGGATGGGGGAGGTGTTAGGGAGAAAACACTTACCTGAATCCCCGGCAGAGGAGGATATTAGCCTCCAGCCTTGTGGTGGCTCAGAGCAGTGCTTACCCTGTTCCAAGCCTCCTCATTGGCTGAGGGGCTGCCACCCCCCGCCCCCCACTGGGAACAAAGGAAAGAAATGCTGGGCGAAGGCTTCCCGGTCGGGTAAAGCCCTGGCGAAGGCCAATCAGATTGATTGTAATAATTTGATTGGCCCTCGCCGGGTACTCAAAATGGAAAGAGGACTGAGCAAAATCATGAAGACCTGGAAGTTCGAACATGGGGAAGGCTGGAAGCTGCCGAGGACCATGAGCGCAGCTGTTATCTGGAGGCATGGAATAGGCAGACGACTGTGCCATTCAGGTGATTGGAATCCCAGCGGAAATGAGGAACGAAGAGGCGGTGGCTGGACCTGGAAAACATTAACTGGTCAGTACAATAACAACGCTGATACCATTACCGCTGTGGCCCCAGAGGGCCATGCGGAAAAAGCGAGAAGAAGCAGTATGAACACTGAAGCGCTCCAACTCGGAGTGTCAACCTGACCCTGCAGGATTATCCGGTGATGCTAGCCATGCACACACAGTTAACGGGAGAGGCTGGAGACCCAGAAAGGAGTACAGGGACTATAGACAAGCTAATGATACCTGTCCCAGTAAATCTACAAATAGATGCCAGTGTGGGAACAACTTTACGACACAGAACTTACTATTAGTGGAAGAATAACTACGGGCCACAGTCTACACGTCCCAGTGAACCAATAAATATTCACCAGATTGAGAGCAAATATGGGGTCTACACGTCCCAGTGGAAAGAACAGAATTCACAAGACTGAGAAGAAACAAGGCGTGCAGCATACTCATCCAGTGAATGGACAAGAGATATTAATAACAAGCATATCCCTGAAGGAAAGGAAGACCCTGAAGCCTATAAAAAGGTTATACAAGTCAGAACTAATAGGTACACGTGGTTGGGTATACCACCCCAATTTTACAGAGGAAGTAAGTGTTGTGAAAAAAGACAAAGTGGTTGGTGGTCTATGTAATACTGTTCTACTATTACTGCCTAAATCGAATGAGGCCTAAATTGTGGAATGTAAACCTGACAAAATCCATATGTACACCACTGCATTGCCTACCCTTGGGCATTAGCCAGAAACTCTTTTGCATAATACCACATTATAATACTTATTGCACATTTACATTTGTGTTGAAAATATGCAAATAAATAACAATTATCTGCATACAGTACCATTTCAATTTTCTTTGTGAAATAAGTTAAGTGTGGACATGAATTTACTCTATTTTATTTTGGTAATGTGTTGAGTGCAGATCTGGCTTTGGGTAGATATTTAGTGTTCTTCATGGGTAGAGTTGCTGGCTTGCATGTGAAGTTTACAACAGAATCAGTCCTTAAAACACAGCATGTATTACTGACCTACGATTAAGGGTAGGAGGTGATATTTAACATTCATTGCTCAGACAGATACCAACCAGTCTGGATGGGAAACTTTAGATTTAACCATCACCCAATCACCTGCAGTGAGCCACAGGGATCATTACACACTCCAATGATCTTCCACCTCTAAAGGGATACTATTGGGTTGCTTCTAAATGATCCTTATATCTCACTTCATCTATACGCAAACAAAACTCACCTGAGAAAATTATTTGCCTCCATTAAAAATTTGAAGACAAGCACTATCTGAATGTCACTGCCAACAAAATGGAATTCATCATATTAGGCCATCTATGTAAAAATGAGGCAATGCAAGGATGGCAGAATGACATGCATCTTGACATTTTCACACTTCAATTGGACTCATGTGCCAAATTACTCAAGATCTTTATTGACAGTGTAGAGGAGGTCCCAAATACGACCTGCACCCCTGCCCCCCATTGCGAGTTGCCAGTAAGGTACTCACCAAGGTATGTGATGTACGAGGAGCAGCTGAACCAACAAAGGGCTGCAATGGGTCCCTGCCCTGTGTACATTAGAAGATCAATACCTGTTGAAATGCCCAAACCAGGCAACCATGGGCAGCACGGTACCCAATCAGGCAACCGTACCTGCCATTGGTACGAAACGACGAATATTTACAGACTGTCCACGAGGAAACCCTGAAGGCCTTAATGGAAGGACAATGGAAATAGACTAAGGGCCTGGGCAGCCCCGAGAACAACCAGAAGTGGCTACTGAAAGCTATGCATGCCAGTACCGACAACTGTGAGGATAATTGTAATGGACGAAGGGGAAAGACACTGTGAAAAACGTATGAGAATGGTGCCATGAGACAAGATGGAAGCAACCGCCTTATTGAACGTGTGTAAATAAGCTTGAAACGCAAGATGCTAAGTAATCGAGTCTACTTGCAATGCTTAGTAGAAGTTAGAGCGGCAAGCGCCGACTGTATACATCTACCTCAATACAGCACAATGTACACGTGCAACTCCATTTTGTATAAACAGAAGTACTCCCAGGCGGCCAAGGCCTGACTGGCCAAGTTTCATATCCAGGCCCAAGCTGAAGAAAAGAGCGGGATCGAAACTTAACAAAGGATGGCTCATGCCGGGGAACTCGAGGTCAACCAGAGAAGGGGAGGTGAGCATGAGCTCACAAGGCTCCAACTTCAGAGCATGCCAGCCCGCTCGTGAAGGTCAAGATACGAGAGGCCCATGCAGGTGGCCAAGCACATACAGAATTAAATGCACAAAAGGTTGGAAACTGAAGCAGATTCACAGTGGACCAACACGTGACAGGCGCGAAGATGTACCACCGCCTGATGTCATCCAGAACCAGAGGGTGCTATAACTTTTCCTGATAAGAGACTACAGATCCGAGGCCATACCCATCCAACTAATTGACACATAGTCCTAAACCACTGATTGATGGAAGGGAGGCAGGGTGAATCTTGGGACACCAGGGTGTCTATTCTGCATGCTGCTAATTAAAGTGGAGATTTATGTTTAGGGGTGTAACTTTCCCAATCAAAATGGACCATGTAATCTAGGGTCCTATAGAGACTGTAACCAATAGGACGTTGTACTTTTAGTGACGTCAATCACGTGTGTTGTAAAGGGATGGGCGTAGATGCCCACCCGATAAGAGTTATGCAATCCGTATACTTTATTTTCATATAAAGATATAACACCTATACTTAAGTTACCTTTCCCAACCAATTATATTGCATGATGGTTTTTTATAGAAGTGTACGTCAATGATGACGGAATTTGCCAATAAAAGAGGCTGTTTGACTGAAGTTCGAGGAAGTTGGGGCGAGACAGGTGTTTGCGATGCTGCTGATATCCATAAGCTGATGTATGTATTATTAAACGGACTTCCCTTTGCCAACTTACTGAGTCCCTAGTATTGATTTGTGCTGGAGTATGTAATTCGGTACAAGTCAGAAAAAATAAGCGATTGGGATTTGTATTTTATATGGTATGAAGCATGCACCGCAGATAGAGGAAATAGAGCATCCCATGTATTGACCATTGAGTATTACTGTATTCTCTAATTCCGTCTTATACTACCTTCCTAAAGTTCTTTTTAGATTGTGGAAAAACGTGTCAACTGCAAAAAACTGAGGCAGTAAAACCTTTAACACTAATATTAGAATGCCGGAGTTCACTGCTATATTTTCTGACGTGTGGTTTCCGTTCATAACTCACAAGAATTAAACATGACTTAATATGACCCCCTTGGCATAATCATATATCAAAGTCTTCATATCTGAGAAGTGGATTCATTGGCATATTAGACACCCAAGAAGAATATGATGTTGTCAAATCTTGACTGCATCACCATTTTCCCAGGTACAGACTTCAATAGAATAATTAATAACAGTATAAGGCAAATGAAATCGAGCAAAATAGGGTTTGATAAGATTTCCTGTGTGTGGTACTTTTTTACATTAAACATATTTCTATCTATTTTTTCTTCATGAATTGAAATATGTTTAATACCTAGTTTTGTAGCAAGTCAATATTCGAGCAACTGTTGCAGACACCTTTGTTTTCTCAAGTTCTAAATACCATCCCATTGAGAGACTTGAAAGATAGTTCAGCGAATTAAGTGCCTCTCTCAGATACCTGGTGAGTCTTCACTTCACATGTTGTAAACGCGGACTGACCGAATCAGCCCTTCTTTTTTCCGAGCTTGATACAGTGCGTCCCATTGACTTGGGTGATTATAACTTGTGCTATTATTATGCTTCTTAGACCATTCCAAGGTTGGCGGGGGCGGTAATTCCCCAATCACCACGGCCCTTCCCCATTCCCATTTGAGCCCCCATAGGGGGGGCAAATTGCGGTACCGTTATTAGCACCAATGTCCCTTTGCGGATCCCGTCCTTAACGCCTGGTAAAACCAGGCGTTAAGGGAGGACCTGCAAAGGGAAATCATAATAGGGCAGTAAGGGATTACCAGTACCGGTGCCCTTACCAGTACCGGTAATCCTTTACCGCCCGGGTCGTAATGAGGCCCAATGTATACATTTGAGATATTCGTATTTCTCAATCCAATATGTATTAAATGAGAGCTGTGTTTGAATATGGCATCCCCTATTAAAAGTATTGAAAACTCCTCGATAAATGGAATTGATTTGTCATGAATCACAACCAATAGATTTGAAAGAAATACATATTGTGACAAAGTCCCATAAAATGGACAACCTTCAAAGTGGCGCGAGACTCTGAAAAACAGGGCTACCGACAGTTGATGTGGTGTGCTGCTAGAGGAGACTCATTGGGGAATCGCTTGAGGTCCCCTCATACCTCTCACCCGTGAATGTCTCATTTTGATTTTGTTTTATTTATTGTATTTATTGGGTATTTATAATGTGCTGGTTCAGCAAATGGTGTTTAAATGGGCAATAATACAAAAGACGGGTGGACAGATGAAGAATAACAATATATGGTCCTACTTGGCTTTATGACAATTGGATCGTGCAAGTGCAGTAACAAGAGGTTCAGGAGAGCAGGGAGGTGGGGGAAGTGCTAGTCAGAACAGAATGCACTAATGCTAAGGAAGGAAAGAAAGTGCAGGTAGGAGTGGAGAGCGTGCATGTGCTGTGGGGGGAGGCAAAAAGGGTTAAGAGGGCCCCTGGGCTAGGCGAGTGCTAAAGGGAGGCCAGGTGGACAAGTGCCACAGGAATTAGCACCATGGCTACCCCCTTACTGCATTCCGGGTCTGGTTTGTCAAAATAGGGACTTACCGGGTCATTCCAACCTTGGAGGACCCGGTAAGTCCCGATTCCGAGAACCATTCCCCATTCACATTCGAGCCCCCATAGGGCTCAATGGGAATGGGGATGGAGCTTATAACGGGCCCGCTAACAGCGGGCCCGTTATTAGCTCCCTGGTTCCTTAGCAGCTCCCGCTTAGGGCGCCTGCTAAAACTAGGCACCCATAGCGGGACCCGCTAAGGGACCTCGGAATAGGGCAGTAAGTGTTTACCAGCACTGGTTTCCTTACCGGTGCCCATTAACCCTTACCGCCCACCTCGTAATGAGGCCCATTGAGTTGCTGGGGGAAGGTGAGGAAATGGAAACTGCCTCTGAGGAGGAGCAGCTGAAAGTGGGCTTTCTTGGAAAGGTCTGTGATGTGAGGAGAGAAGGAGAGAAGGAGAAAGCGGAATCATAAATGACAACAAGGATTTTTGCCTCACAAGAGGGTGAGGGGAGGGGGCCCCTGGTGGACAGCCAAAGAGTAGGAGGGAAGGAGGGAGCTGGGATCCCAATGAGACAGATCTCAGTCCATCTGGCATTAACACATAGGGCCTCATTACACGTTATGCGGTAAACCATGGTGCAATTAGCACCATGGTTGCTGCCGGTACCATACCGGTTCCACCATGGAGAAAAGGGGAATTACCACCCCATTGCAAGGTTGGCGGGACGGTAATTCCCCCTTTCTCCATGGTCCTTCCCCATTCCCATTTTTGCCCCATATAGCTCAATGGGAATGGGGAAGGAGCTAATTACGGTACCGCAAATTGCGATACCTTAATTAGCACCAAGGTCCCTTTGCGGGTGCCAACTTTAACGGCTGGTCTACACCAGCCGTTAAGGTTGGGTCCCGCAAAGGGACCTCGTAGTAAGGCGGTAAGGGTTTACCGGTACCGGTGCCCTTACCGGTAAACCCTTACTGCCTACCGTGTAATGAGGCCCATAGACCGTTAGCAGTGCACTATGCCTGAATAGCAGTCAGACAGCCAGGAAAGAGAAAGGCAGAAGAGGCAGAGGAGTGAAGCTTGAAGGAGAGTTGCGTGTCATCTGCATAACACTGGAAGTAAGGAGAGAAAGCGGAGATCAAATGGGCTAGAGGGGCAAGGTAGATGTTAAAGAGCCACGGCAAGAGCATAGAGCCCTGAGGGACACCGCAGGTGGAGATTGTGATAGAGGAGAGAAAAGGGCCCAGTTGAACCTGGGATGGTTGTTCAGAGAGGACGGATGTCAAACAGTCAAGTGCCAGGTTGTG
Organism: Ambystoma mexicanum; assembly: GCF_040938575.1. Lineage (NCBI taxonomy): Eukaryota > Metazoa > Chordata > Amphibia > Caudata > Ambystomatidae > Ambystoma > Ambystoma mexicanum. The sequence continues at coordinate 699,818,546 of NC_090930.1, forward strand.
ATGCCTAGGGTATCACAGAGCTGATTTATAAGGGTGCATTAGTGACCATATCAAAGAAGGAGGAAAGGTCAAGAAGGATGAGAATGGAAAGATAGTTGGAATCAAGATTTGAAAGCAAGTCTTCACGGGTGTTCAGGAGTGCAGTTTCCACTGAAGCCAATCTGTTGGTCATGGAGAGAGTCCATGTTATCCCAAGTGAGGACAGCATCCACCCTTTCCAAAATACACAAGCTACCAGACTGCTAGGCAGAGAGGAGCCTTTGAACATTCCATATATTAATCAGTCAAATGCTGACCCATTCATCAGAGGCAGCAGATTGAGACAGCTGCAGCAAGAGGTTGTGTGGGAAGACTACCATTCCTGCACACGTCACTCCTGATGATTGATGCAATACACTTTCAGAACGACCTGTCTGCAACGATGTCAGTGGTTTATAAATGGCAGACTGTAGATGCTTGTTTTCGATTTTTACAAATAGACATGTGCCTGCTATCCATGGACTGTGCACATTGCAGAAAGAAGACATTATACTATGCTCATTCCATATGACACAGTGGAACAGATCTGAAAGTCCTCCATCTAAAATACAAGCAGTAGTTCGGTGATTTATGTGCCCCGTTGCCAGTGGATTTATTCATTACAATGAAACATGTTACAACGCAATATTGGGGACATGCATATTAAGTTCTTGTGAACTCAAATACCACATCAAACATTTTGAGGAAATTCCGGAACCCCAATTCAAATGTGAATACTTGAAAATCTGTGTGATCTTTTCGATGTGTTCAAGCCTTTTCAAGAACTGATAACTTGCTAATTGGTGAACTACTTTATCATCATGAGCACTTTTGAAACGTTATATTTTTTTAACCAAAACACATTTGGGACTGTAAGGAATTGACATTTTAGATTGTGGGGGTTCTTGATGGCCAAACCAGCAGTCCCCAATGGTATACTTTGTCTTGCACTTTGGTAACGTAGAAGGGCATTAGCGGTGGAACCAGTGAAGGTACTCATGAAGAAATAAACTGCACACACACAAAGTTATAAAAACATACTTTTTGTCATCTCTTTAGCAGATGAAGTAACTCAGTAAACGAAACCCACCACAAATAATGTGAACCATTGTGCCTTGCAGCTAAAGATCAGATTACAACGTTTGTAATAGGGTAGCATTTACTGAAGGTATGGCGAAGAAGATTCAAACATGTGAAATGGTGCCCAGGTACGAGGGTGGACCCCAGGATCGTAGGAGCGATACGATCTATTTGCACGATATCTATATAAAGTTCGTCTAAGCACTTTTGCACACTTCTGTGACTTTCTCTGATTTTATAATGATTTTAATGGTGTGTTTTGATGTATTATTTATTATCAGTTGGCTTTTATTAAATTACCTAAATAAAGCACAAACACATTAATTAGAGGTCAATGGATTCAAAACTATTGCTTCCTTTGGAGTCGAATAATACTATAAAGCACAAACACATTAATTAGAGGTCAATGGATTCAAAACTATTGCTTCCTTTGGAGTCGAAAAATACTATAAAGCATAAACACATTAATTAGAGGTCAATGGATTCAAAACGATTGCTTCCTTTGGAGTCGAATAATAATAAGGGCCTTGTTAAAGAAAAATATACTTCCAGTAATAAATATCCTCTCAGCCAAGCTGAATGCTTGACATGGCAATACCTTCTGGTATTGCAATTGCACAATAATGATGGGACTAAACACCTCAAGAGGCATGTTAACCACAAGTATTTCTCTTTTCCAGCAGTTTCAGAAATACTGCCTGGGCAAATACCCGTGGAGATTATTAATGCCAGCAGTAAACATATATCTGGTCAAGATATACTCGAATTGCTGGGGCCTGCATTTCACCTTTTAAGCACACACCACTTCCACATCTAAGTGTTTACATTTTACAAAGGACACATTCTTCACAAGGCATAGCTATTTATGTGAGACCATTTTCTTTGTTTAAGGCAAACTAATAGCTGGTATGATTGCAGCCAGTAAAAAAACCATAACCTTGGAATATTGTGTTCAATAGTTGGGCTAGCAAGTGCTGATGCAATTTTGCTTGCGGTATTTTCAGCAGCAGCGGTAATTAGAAAGAATTGTATTTACAGCCTTATGTGACCAGCGCAGTTGTTTATAGAGGTAACTGTTATGCTCACCCTCTGTAATGGGAACTTTGTTATGCTTGATATTTGTACGACCTCTTCTGTAATTTGGAATGTGATGTTAAGCTGGTATTTCAGGACGGGGAGAAGGCTAAAATATGTTTGACATATTTCATCTGCTCTCAAAGTCAAGGTAGGTCCACGTTCACCTGATTTGGAAATGTTAACTTCCGAGTTCGTCACTAAAATGGAGCAACATACTCACCAGTGGGGCACATCTCAAGGCTGTTTTATATCTTTCTCTCTGGTATCTGCAGTGAAGAAAAGGTTGGACGAAATGACAACGTTCCATCCAGGTGAAGTGAGTGTAGTTTCCAGATTAGGACACCACAGCATTGAATTTTCTCCTCAAACCTCTAAAACCTGGCCCTTGCCCAGACTTGGGTCTTCCAGGACGCTTATCCTTGGTCCTGGATGCGTCAGGGCCATGAAACTCTGTCAGTCACCAAAGTTGGGTCTTTCAAATTGTTTTAACAGTAAGGAAGTTATGCACCAAAGCCAGCTCTTATCCAACATTCCCAGGGACATGCTGAGGAGTCAGTTGCCTCATCTACAGTAACCAATCAAGTTGTAAGTCCCAAAGATATTTATTGTCCGTCTCATAGGTCTTCAGGGGAAGCTTTTCAAATATAGGCAAGCAGTCCTTCAAAGTCAGCTGATTAAGGAAAGATATTCCTCTCAGTGCATAAGAAAAATCTATTAGCCATGTATGATTATTGAGCAGGGATTTCTAAATCCCCCAATATGCTAATTGTACAGTTAAGGTCAGTAACCAATCATATCTGACCTCTGTGTCATGTTCAACCCATTTTCCCAACTGTGACCTAAAATGCATGGAGTTCATGATAAACCTCAAACCTCTAACCCAAGACTTCTAAGAGATTCAGTAATAGGCAGGAGCTCTTAGTTAGGTGGGAGATCTTCACCTCCAACCTGTAATTAAAAGGCCACATGCAGACTTCTAGACAGCAAGTCAACCCTTGCTATATTATGTTGCTATGCTAAGGCAATTTATAAAGTGCAACATAATTGCAATATAGGCTTAATGGCCCTAGAACAAATAAGCCGGCCAAAACTGATCCAAAATGATAAAGCTTTTAATAACATTAAAAAGGACCATGTTCAATTATCTCTGAAAGGTGAGTTGATATTGCATGGCACATTGTAGTGGCTTGATCGGAGAAGTCTCTGGCTCCTACAATGTCTTTCATGAATGTTATGGAAACACAAAGAAGTGTTCTTGCAGATTCTACATTATGAGAGGGGAAGTGAACAATCACCAATCCGGTGAAGGTTATCTGCAGGGTGTACAAAGTAAAGGAAGTAGACTTGTAGACACATCACCCTTCTGCTATGAAACATGAAGAGTCTGTTGCCTGTATTCTGGTCAGGGTTTAGTCAATTAATAAGAAAAGTGTATATGCCCAAGTAAGTGTCCTTGGTGTAATTTAGTCTCTTGATGACCATTGCTTGGATCACCTACATTTGATGTGTGAATGACAATAAGGGAAAGACACATTGTGGCTATTTAAGAAAGAAAAGGTCATGTGATATGTGGGGCCAACACAGGAGAGCGGTTTAGTAGAACTCCCAGGTTTTTGGATACTGTTACAAACTGGAGACAGTTACCCTGAACCTCAGGCCATGGTATTTGAGGTCATTTGTTGGCTCCTTTCTTCCCACCAAAATATCAGTCTGTGTGGCATTCAACTTAAGCCTATTTAGAGCCCTCCAAGAGCAGATGGCTACCAGCAGTCTGTGAAGTCGGCAAGGGATGCCTTGGAGGCCTCAGGTTTAAGTTGGGGTGCTGTCAGAGTAGTTCAGAAATGTAATGCTGGATGACCGAAATAACGTTATCAGTGGTATTAGATATAGAGCAGACAACCTTTGAAAACTTTGGCTCTTTGAATTACAAAACTGTGACAAAACGATCTCTGCCCCACAGGAGTACAAGGATTAGTAGTGGCTGACTCGCCACTCAGACCTCACACTTCTACAAAACAGGAGTGATCCCAATCATAAAGATAAAACAGGCACAGATAACAGCCATGGTTTGAAAGAAAAAGGTTCTGCAAGAATTGAGGAACAAGACCAGGGCACACATTTGGCAAAACTTGCCTGCTGAAATTCAACTGAAAATAAAACAGTTTAACAAAGTGTGATATTTTAAATGTAGATTGGTTCCACAAAAATAATAGCGTGGTCATCAGTTAGACAATAAACAAATAACCAACCAATTTCATTGATCAACATAATAGTTTGTTAACAGAACGTACAAAATGTGTACATCATAGTTTCATAGTCAAACTTGTTCTTACTGAATATATGTAATCATAGTCAATATATAGTGACACTCAAGGTTGATTACTTAATAAAGACAGATATCACTGTCAAGAAGATTGTTTCTTTGGGATTAGTTGATTTGTCCTAATATGTCTTCTTGTGTGCGGTACAACGCGTTTTAGGCGGGCTTGCCTTTCATCAGGTAAGGGATATCTGTTTTTCTCAACTGAAAATGAAGATATTAATATTAATGTGTAAGTCTAAGGAATACATTGCAGCCTGTGAGGAGTTAAGACTAACCTGCAGTTTCACAGAGAAACGTCAGCTGTGAGAAGTTCTATGTCAGGCGGTGCCTGTCAAGTGTTAGTTCCAATGCTGCTTGTCCACACTGCAAAAAGCAACAACAAGGGGGTGACTGTTTAGAGTAGTGAACTACGTGGCAAATGCATAAAAAAACATTACTATGAGTGGTCTAGCCCAGTCGCTAAAATGTAGCGCTGGCTCCCACGACTAGACCACCAGCTTATGGAAGTTGGTATAATGAGTGAAGGTAGATTCAGATACTAAAGCATTGCCCTGACCTTACATGTCGGAAAAGCGTAATTAAATGGACAGTTCTTCGGGAAGGTGCTGTCGTCCACAAGCACTGTAAAAAAAGGGGTGACACCTTTAGCTGATTGGATTAGATGGGCAGTGATATTGCAGGAGATACTTGATAGTGACATTGAGTATCAGAGCTGCTAAGAAGTACGGTGTGCTCCTTACTTAAGAAAAGGCAGCGTGTGACTGCATGCTGTAATGCATGAAACCAGGCATGAAGTCTGGATGGTGCTGTCGTATCAAACAGATAGTGACTCTGAAAGTTAGATATATCAGAACGAGTGTGTCTGGATCAGGTAGGGCTAGAGAAGTGCTTGCCTAGTCCAGTGGAAATGGTATCTCATTCACAGACAGGAGATGTACGGTGAAATCCATCCTTTCGCATTGTTCGGTGTTGATCTGCATAGTCAGGGCAATACATGAGCATGCTTGTGTGTGTCCTTTTAAATGTGATGTCGGGCGAGCACTGTGAAGCAAACCGCCATGTTTGAGTAGATGTGTAAGAGATGGTCAGATACGTGAAATCAATGTTTGTAACTAAATAAGGGCTCTTTAAGGGGTCCAACACCTTTATTTGTGACAAGTGGTCTTTGCCTTCTGACATCATGCCCAAAGTGATTTGTGCTAAAGGAACTGGATGAGACAGGAAGCAAGAGAAAATATAGAGAGAAACAAGATGTTGGGTTTTTGCTCCTTCTTTCTATGCTAACTCCATCGCTTCCCTTTTCAGTGTGCAGCACCTTGTTCTGAGGCGAGTCCTTTGGGATGGCTGTGTCCTTTGATTCCTGCTTCCCAGGACAGCACCTTCTGGGAGGCTGTCCTGTTGGAGAGAGTTGTTCCCAGACCTCACAAAGGATCAAAAGGAAAGGCCTGACCATTCAGTTTCCTGGCCTGCAGCTGGAAGAGCCAGACTTTCTGACTAGAATGCACACAATCCTTCACAATCTGGCCTGGGCTCACAGTGCTGAAACATGCATCATAACAGTGTGATGTGCCCTGGATAATTATGAAACATACTAACCACCATAACTTAAACTCAGGTATTGCTCATTTTTAAAGTTTACAACTGCCATCAGGATAGTGACTCTCATATGCGGCCCCTGTGCTGATGTGACTTGGCAGTCACTGTAGCTGTTATATAGGCACCTATGACCCCTGAACCTTCTATGTGCCACTGGAGATCAGGTGCTACAGTTCAGGCTACTTATCCAGCAGGGCACAGGTGTAAACTATGCGTTTGGTGTGACGCTTATGAAAAAAGGTGATCTGATTATCAAAACACTCATTTTTATCTGGAATTTCCAGTCTGTTTAATTTGAGGGTGACCTGATCAACCATGTCAACACGTAACTCAGTCTCACATCAAGGTTATGCACAATGTGGATTAAACCTAATTCATTGCTATTAAGTAGTCTGAAGGCATTCTGGCCAGGGTCGAGGGTTTTGTTATATTTAACATAGTGCTGTATATTGATGATGTTAAAAAGGGCTATGCATTCCATCAGTTGTGGCAAGTAGCCAGAGGGATCCGCTTTGCTTGTTTTTAACAATGGGTACAAATATGTCAAGGCAAGAATAGGTAGAATCATAAGCTGATTTAATAATAGATCTATTGCCTTTCCAAGGGAGTGGGTAACTAAAGGCATTTTAACTATATTAAAAATAAATTAATTGGGGCAGTGATCTAGTTATGATCATGAGCATTTACTATTTGGCATCATGTCCTGCAGCTCAGTGTATGAATGGAGAAGGAACTGGATTAAATATGGAGCACATTTGTGGGATCAATGTCTGGAATGTGCATTGTCGGTGGTATACATTTCATCTTATCTTCAATATTACATCAAATAGAGTTACTTTTATGATAAAATAACCTTTTTAACCTCGGAGGTGTCCCAGATATACAACATTTTCCATGTAGTAACCTTTATTTTTCCCTTTTCATTTCCTTAACTAAGAGTAGCACATTAGTAAACCATTTATTTCAGGTTTTACATATTGATGTAATATTGTTTTTTTCTAGATGGGTATTCACTGCCTCCCACAGAGAACAAGAGTAGGACAGTCTGCAATTGGCACTTTTAGGAGGAGTCATACATGTTTTTGAGAGATCTAGACATTTCCAACTACGCTTTACAGTTGTGTAAATATTTGGCTGTCACTGGTCAGGCTCAGAGGACTCTGGAATAAAAAAAAAAACAATACAGTCATCCCCTGAAACTAATGAGAAGAAAGGAGTATTGTGATAGGATGTTCTCTGGTATATGTATATATATCTATATATCTATATATATATCTCCAATCTGTGATTGTAATTATGTGAGCACTGTTCCTTGTAAAAAAAAAAAAAAAAAAAATATATATATATATATATATATATATATATATATATATATATATATATATATATATATATATATTACATGGCCACAGTAGTGGCCATGTAGTTATGGTTAAGTTGCTGTTTCCATAGGAAGAGCACTTTTTGGGCGGCTTATAACTTCGCTCTCCCTAGAAGGATCCTCACCAAACTTTGCAAAAAAAGTAATTGGGTCACTCTGCATTTTTTTTGCAAAGTTTGGTGAGGATTCGTCCAGGGGGGCAAAGTTATAGGGGGGAGTCCCAAAACTTTTTTTTTTCCCATAGACTGAATGGGAAAAATGTTTTGCTCGCATCTACAGCCCAAACCGCTGGACGGATTTTCACCAAATTTGGACAAGGAGCAGCGGCTTGGTCCCAAAAGCGTGCTTTTGCAAATTTGGTGAAAATCCGTCCAGTAGTTTTTTTTAAAATGACCAAAAAGTAGGTAAAAAAAAATGAGTGATATCTGTGTTTGGTCCGCGGACACACTTCCCTGTTTGCTCCGCGGACAGTGTCCTGATTGACCAATCGGCTTGCGTGATGTTCGCGGACATGCAACGTGTTCGCTGATTGGATGGCGTGGAGCGTGAAGCGCGTTAGATTTTCGGTAGCGCCCGCCATCTTGGATTCGCGGTCCTCCGCAGACAGCGCGCTGAATCTTTGTTCAAAATTTGTATTTAGTAGAGTGTGTTGGTGTGTAGGAGTGTTTGGGGAGGGTGGGAGTGTATGAGATAGGATGAAAGTTGTGTTTTTTATGTATTAGTCGTTCTTTTTGTGTTCGATTTGTCTGCAGACATCACAGGTGTTCTGAAATGTTCTAAATAAACTGAATGGGGGGTGTTCTGAGGACTCAATATGTGTCCGTTTTGTTCGCAAGCAAACTGAAACTGTTCTAAGAACACTCGCAGTGTCCTGAAATGTTTGCAAATAAACAAAATGGGGGTGTCCTGAGGACGCTGTCCGTATTGTTCGTTGTCAAGTTGAATATGTTCTAAGAACACTCGTGGTGTCCTGAAATGTTCGCAAATACACAAAATGGGGGTGTTCTGAAGACGTTGTCGAACACTCGCTGTGTCCTGAAATGTTCGCAAATATGAACGGGGGTTGTGGCTGACAAGTTGAATGTGTTCTAAGAACACTTGCGGTATCCTGAAATGTTCGCAAATAAACAAAATGGGGGTGTCCTGAGGACGCTGTCCGTATTGTTCTCTGTCAAGTTGAATGTGTTCTAAGAACTCTCGCGTTGTTTTGAAATGTTCGTAGGGGGTGTCCTGAAGATGCTGATCGTATTGTTCTCTGTCAAGTTGAATGTGTTCTTAGAACACTCATGGTGTCCTGAAATGTTCGCAAATAAACAAAATGGGGGTTTTCTGAGGACACTGTCCGTATTGTTCGTTGTCAAGTTGAATGTGTTCTAAGAACACTAGCGGTGTCCTGAAATGTTCGCAAATAAACAAGATGGTGGTGTTCTGAAGACACTTCTAAGAACACTTGCGGTGTCCGGGGAATGTTTGTAGAGGGTGTCCTTGAGGACACTGTCTGTATTGTTCTCTGTCAAGTTGAATGTGTTCTAAGAACACTTGCGGTGTCCTGAAATGTTCGCAAATAAACAAAATGAGGGTGTTCTGAAGATGTTTCTAAGAACACTATTGGTGTCCTGGAATGTTCGTAGGGGGTGTCCTGAAGGCGTAGTCCGTATTGTTCGCTGGCAAGTTGAATGTGTTCTAAGAACACTCGCAGTGTCCTGAAATGTTCGCAAATAAACAAAATGGGGGTGTCCTGAGGACACTGTCCGTATTGTTCGTTGTCAAGCTGAAAGTGTTCTAAGAACTATCGCGTTGTTCTGAAATGTTCGTAGGGGGTGTCCTGAAAACGCTGTCCGTATTGTTCGCTGGCAAGTTGAAAGTGTTCTAAGAACACTCATAATGTCCACGGACATTAAATGTTTCCATAGACCATAGTTGAAATGTTTGACTCTATGGATGTGATATGCTGCGGTGGTTGTTGCTAGGGCATAGAGTTTTGGGTGCATGGCCATTTGGCCATGCACCCAAGACTCTATGCCCTGGCAACAACCACCGCAGCATATCACATTCATATTTGCTTATAACTTTGGGTGAAAATCAAATGGATAAGGAACAAAGGTATTAGATACTATGGATGTGATAAGCTCCTATGGTTCTCCTTATTATTGTATACTTACTGTTTGGTCTAGTAACCGGAGTACATGTATTTCTTGTTAATTTCTGTGATAAAAGAAAATAGCATGTTAGTATTAGTATAAATACAGTTTCTGTATTTGTTGCTAATATCATTGGGTCTGTGGGAGAAAAAAAAAATCCATGTTGGATTAAAAAAAAACCTTTTTCTGTTATGCTACAGTTTATTTGTTTGTTTGTTTTCAGTGTTCACTTGTTGTTTCTGGCTAATGCTTTATACTTTGGCTTGTTGTATTTTTTTGGAGCAGTAAAATATTATTTATTTGTTTTGATATTAAAATATTTTGGAGCAGTTAGATACCAATTGGCGCATTCTAACTATCTATTTTTTTTATATATTTTAGTGGTATTGATTTATCTATTTGGATATTGTAAAGTTTTGGGACAGTTAGATACCAATTGGTGTATTCTAACTGTGTATTTTTTGGTCTAATTTACTGGTATTCATTTATCTGATTAGTTGTTGTAGAATCTTTGAGCAGTTGGATAGCTTTTGGAGTATTCTAACAGTTTATATTTTTTTAACACAAGTTTACTTAGGGTTTAAATACAGTTTAGTCATCAAATTTTGGTTTTAAGAACATCAAATAAGCGTTTGTAAGATTTCCTGGTAATCTCTGCTTTAGAGTAATGGTACTATCATTACATTCAAACCATCCACATTTCTTTTTTATATATGCAGTGTAGTGCCCTGAATTGGTTGTGGCTCCTGCGTGGTAGATTATACCTATTGTTGTGAAGGTTTTCTTACCAAGTGATATTTGACCATTTGTGAATCCAGTCAGCTTGCAGTTGTTTTTGATGCCATCTGCATTGTAACGTAGAAGCATTAGTATTATGTATTTACTATGTGTTTGTATTACTAACGTGGAGCGATTATCTGAATTGCAGGTAGAGCATAATCTACCATGGTTTGCATTTTGTACAAGTCGCTGAAATGGAATGGATTCACAATTTGGTATTGATATATATATATGAAGCGTTCATTGGGGATTTCTTCTTGTGTCACATTGTTGCAGAGAGTGCATGTATGTTTCCACATGTATGAAATCTGAAAGATTTCATTTATAGGTATGTTTTTGTTTTCCAGTACTTGTAGTAAGTACATTACAAATTCGTGTGGATCTTCCTGTGAATTTATAGTGAATTTCACCATTCCAGCACAGTAGTCCAATTGTTGTCTTATTCCATAAACACTATACGTGTTGTCAGGATTGTTTGCTGCATTTCTGTGAAGTACTAACATTTGCAAACACAATGGGTCTGTACTGTTTAAGTACATGTTGTCAACACTTGGTGGTAATTGAAATAGAATATTCATTGCTACATTAGCGTAGCAACTTACACTATATTTGAGAATTTAAATGGTCCAGGTAGTTCTGTATCTAACTGCTTTTTTTGGAGTTTGTCTTCCTTCTTTAAAGAAGTACCTTTAAAGAAGTACCTGGTTTACTTTCCCTAATTGATTCTTTTTTTGCTTGTGGTACTTGATGAAGTATTGGTTTCTTTTACTACCTTTGGAGGATTTGCAGTGACATCCTGTTGCATTTCTGTTTGATTTATTTTTCTTTTATAACGTTTTACTTTTTGTGGAACAGAATATGTGTTTAGGTGGGGTGGGGGGTGTATAGTGAGAGAAGTCTATTGTATTCTAAAATGCAAGGAATATCAGCGTTTATTTTACTTGCATCAAAGTTGATTAGAAATAGACCGTCAAGTGTACGTAAGCGTGATAGTGCTACATAGCTCATGCCTTCTTTAAAGACTGTGTTACCAATATCTATCATTGCTTTGTCTAGGGTAAGACTTTGTGATTTATGAATCGTGACTGCGTATGCAAGAGTTAGAGAAAATTGTTCTCTGCGTACATACATATCTTTGAAGAGAAGGAATCTAGCTGTTCAGCGTCCTATCCTTTTTACTTCTGAAAGTTTGTCAAAGAGTGTATTGACAAACTGAATTTTGTTGTCGCGTGGGTATGTTTGAAAGCCAACAACTGTACCCAGTGCTCCATTAACTAGTCCTTGGTCCATGTCAAGGTTACGTTTAAGCATTACTCTGCAATTTAAGGATCATTTTAATATCTTTTCTAAGCCTGCTGTGTTTGAGATTGATTTTTCTAAACTATTTAGTCTTGTTGTGGCTTGGTCACAAATGGGTAGTGTCATACCATGTACATCTAGTTTGTCTGTGGCGCTAAATTCCATGATTGGTTGCATTTCTTTACTTAGCATGATTTAATTGAATTTGAAACAGCTTGCAAGAGTCGGCATTAAGGCCATACAATTGACATTTTTGTGGGCTAATTGTTCCATAACATCTCTAGCACATGCATTATCGCCATAAAGTGCATTAATGTGCCGGGTTTTCAATATTGCTTCTGCTTCTTTAGAAAGTATACCTACTCTGATACTTTTTAAAATGTTGGCATAAGTGAGATCTGCATAATGCCGCATGTTTTCTGTTAATTCTCTGTATTGGAAATGTTGCCGAAGGTTGACATTTCCAATGCTGACAACAGTTTTACGGCAGAGTTTGTGTCCTAATGTTTTAAAAATAGGCTCACCTTTCACTGGTGTTAATTGAAGCAGCTCTCCAAAAACAATAATGTGTTTTCCTGCAAAGAGCTCTTCATAGTCTGTTTTGAGTACTTCTTGTAATCTGAGGTGAATCAAAGCTAACATCAGGTTGGAGACCATGCTCACTTCATCTATTAGAAGCATTTTCATTTGTTTCAATACTCTGCGGAATTTCATTGCAGCTTCTGCAGAAAGTTTGTAATAGTCTAATTTGTTCTGGTGTTCTACTGGTAATAGTAGTAATCGGTGTAATGTAACACCACCTATGTTGTAGGCAGCTAAACCTGTGGGGGCAGTGACAACAGCTGACAGTTTGTTGTTTGTCAATTGTTGAAGGAACTTACTAATGATTTTGATTAGGAATGTTTTGCCAGAACCAGCTTCACCACTGACGTACAGTAGTATAGGTTTATAATTATGGCAGGAACATTCTTTATTTTCATGTTTTACACCATGTGCAATTGGTTTTGTTACTTCTTGAAAAATGCTACTTTGCTCATTGTTTAGTTTTGATTGTAGTATAGTTAAGTCTTCCTTATCTTCATACTGACACATGGTGTTTTCTACTTCTATCATAGCTAATTCTGCCTCATTTGTTATCAGTGGTTCTCCCAGTGGTTCTTGGCTTCCTGTTACAGAAGGTTGACTACTGTCAGGAGTATCCTTATCCAGTTGGGCTTGGAGTTCTTCTTCATGTTGCTGTTCATTGTGCAACATTGTTTTGTACTGTGTAAAGTTTACATCACTTATAGTGCTTTCATTTGCTTTGAAGGCATCCTCATATGAGTCATAGTTATCTAGTAATTGTTCTTCTTTTCTGCATGGTTTGAAGAGTTGTAGCAGGGACATGTAATATACTTCTTTGTGTTGAGGAGTCTTTAATGACAATTTGATATGATTAATTAAATTTGGTTTAGTGAGTTTAACTAAGCTGCCTTCACAGTTTGTCACTCTATATTTACCTTTTTTTTTCATCAGGTTTCATATTATTTTTGTGTGTGTAGTTTTGGGCTATGAGATATAGACACATGTTTTCCAAAGTATTACTTCTGTTTGGGTAGTATGTGTCCAATAAATTGTTTTTTAAAATGTCTTGGCTGTGGGGATCATGTTTGGCTATTGTTTCTATATCTTCATATGTCTTTAGAACTCTTTTTCTAGATTTAGCTGGACCAAGACTTAGCCATACTAAATTTTCAGATTTACCATACAATGCAGTACCAGTTAAATGATCAGCTGCTTCATATGATCCACATTCTCTATGGGTGAGCATTTTTATGCCCAAGCTGTATAATTTCTGAGATACTGTTTTATCTGATGACAGGTCATTCCAGAGGTCTTGGAGCTCTGTCTTTTCAGCTTTAGTTAAGTATGCTGTGACATATCGTGCAACTGCAGTAGAATTGTCTGCAATGTACTGCACATCTATGTTTGCATTCCGTAAGTGGGCAATGATTGCATTATAATCATCGATATATTTTTCTTCTTCTTTTCTTTTTATGTAATATGTATTTTTAGGTGACTTACCTTTAACACTATGTATAACTGAAGACATGAGGTTGTTCACTTGACCTGTATTTGTAACTGGTCTAGGGAAACCAAATCGGCATTTGGTGTAGTATTTCCCTTTGTTTTTGTATTTGCGACGACAATATTTTCCACATTTGTGTCTTTGAAATTGTAAAATTTGTGCATGAAGATCACTATTTGTGGCTTCTGATGGAATTTCACAAGTGACATATTTTTCAATAAACTATAAAACAGTGGCATCACTGTCTTGACCAAATTTAGGAGCATCTTTAATCCATAAAAGCATGTGGATATGTGGTGCTCCTCTGGCTTGGTATTCTTTTCTCCAAAAGAAGTGTTGCACTTCTCCAAGGGGAGGAACAGTTTTATTACAAATAAAATGTAGCATAGCAATGAAGCGATGGTGAAAATATCTTGAAACATTAACAGGATCCAAAGAACAAAGTTCTCCAGGTGTTAGTATATCTATGTTTGTTTTGTTTTTATTTGATATGCATAGGAAATCATGTCAATCTTCCCATGCATATTCTGCACGACTTAATGTAACAAACCAAGTGGGTGGGCCAAGGTTTCTGATCATACAGCGTACATCTCCATGACGTCGAAACCAGTAGTCTTTAGTACCATGCATATTTGCTAATAGATTTGTAATATTTGATTGTAAAACCTCATCCTTTTGTTGCACTTTTTCTAATAATTGTGTAGCTGTCATATTTTGAAAGTGTGATCCTAATTTTAATATGTGTGCAACTCCGTAACATAAAGTTGCTAGTTCACTTTCAAAGAGTAGGTGGAATATGTATTCCACATTTTGTCTAAATCTGGGATCTTCAGAATACATCCATAATGAGCGGTATTCTGAAGGTGATATTTGAATAGGTCTATCATCATGCCTTCCTGCTTTGCCAGTAGGAAAGAGTACAGGAAAAGCACGTGCTTGTATACTTTTTTCCCATATGCTGATTGGCGATCCTTTTGTTTGACGCATTTGGTAAGTTTCCAGTACATCTTCTACGGTGTCATTACAGTGCAAAGGATGAATTGTATAATGGTCTAAAGTATTTGATATTGTAGCAGGATCTAGTAGCTCAAATTGACCAAATTGAGCTTCTTTTGTTTCTTGAATTATTTCAGTTGTATCTTTCAAGTTTTCTTCAATATTAATTTCTTTGTAATATTCATTATTCTCTTTAAGATATTGGAAGGCTTGTCTAACTTTATATAAATCTACCAGCTTTTGCCATTTTTTTTGTCTTTTGTAGGTACTCCATTTACTAAGATAATTAAAGATTGCTGCATTGAATGTTGCACTCCTAGAGTATGCACATTTTCTTTTAGATCTAATGGTAAATAAACTACTTTTCCACGAATGCCTTTTACCAATTCAGAGGGAGGTAATTTTGCTGTTTTTGGTTGAAGGCGTATTATTGCTTGAAATGGGTGTAATTTTTGAATTATGATGCTCTCATATAAATTAAGTTGTTGTAGGGGTTTTGGTACTGGGTATAATTCCAAATTATTTGTGATAGCACGTGAAGGAGTTTGGTTGTTGTCAAGTTTTGTAGGGCAGTAACTGCAAAGTATTAAGGGCTCAGTTATTTCGTATTTGTTTTCTGCTACAAGGTAGAGAGCTAATTCAAACTATTTAGAATCTTCATTGTCTTCTATTTTGTATGATAGGTCTACAGTTTTTGTGTTACTTTTATAACAAGTTCTATGGCAACATACACATACATGGTTTGGTACTTCAGCTGATGTACTTTTAAATTTTAGTATTTCTTTTTTGTATGTGTTTAGCAAAAGGTTGCCATGTGTAGAATTGTTGCTTAATTGGTTTAAAGCTATTTCATTCTGTAAATGGCTTTCACTTCTAAAATATTTTTTCTGGATATAGTGAATTTCTTCAAGTAGGTCTTTTTTTTTTTTTTTTTTTTTTTTTTTATTTTTATATGGTTTGTTACAAACCTTTAAAAAAGTAAGAACACGATGCAGCTGGGAAGACTATGAAGGGCCATCAGCCTAGACAGCCCACAAGAAGAGTGTGTAAACACAGCTTAGGAGCAACCACCGGACTAGGAAACCCTCAAGGAGGATGATCCTATCTGTAAGTCCCTCATATGACATGAATTTGGCGATACAGTGTTTTGAGTTAGTTTTACGATCGCTAGAGCTTCAAGGCTAGGTGTTTTTAGGGGGAGAATGATTCACCCACTTAAGCTGGTTGTTCACCCGTCTCTGATGGCTTCGGCTGTTGTAATTCCGAGTTAATTTCGGCCTTTAGTAACTTCTCCATCATTGATTCTACAAAGAAGGTTAGTTCAATTGTTAAGCTACGATCTGCATCTTGGGAAAGTCGTATCCACCATTCTTCGGCGGACAATGAAGGCTTTGCCCTTATGAATCTTCCAAAGTGCTTTGTGCGTTCCTGTGTTAGACCGCTGCATGCCAACGTCAGATGTTTTAGCGTTTCAGTATCTTTCCCACAGAGTCGGCACGTTGTAGAGATTTGATTCTTGTCATTCTGTATGTTTAGATTTTCTCTGGTTGCAAATTGGTTGAGACGATATTTCATGAATAATGTTCTGCGTTTTCTGTCTGGAAATTTGTGTAGATATGGCTGAGTTTTGTTCAAATTTCTCTCACTGTTTGGCATCAGCTTCATGATTCTGTGTTTTTTGCATGTGTCACCCGTATCAATCCAATCTTGGATCCATAACAAGGATTTAACCTTGTTCGGGTTTTCCTGCAGTAGATTTCTGTCCGCTCCTATATCGCTAAGGATTTTTTCGCAGCGTTGGAGCCACATTGAGAACACAGAATTACCATGCTCTGTAGCCGAGGGTTTTAGAATGTTGTATTGAATGCTCGGCTTTTTAGCAGATGCTTTACAGAATTCATTTAAAGTGTTCCACGTTATCCTTCCATTAATAGACAGAAGACTCAGCTCATGTCTTATGCAGGCAGTTGGTACACCAGGCGGTAGGCACAAGACTTTTGACCAGAAGGAATGCTCCAGGGAGGCCCATAGTTCTGCTGGACATCCGAAGGCACATTCAGCTCCGTGGATCAGGGCCGGTATAACTTTTGTCTTATAAAATGTTAAGACAGGTGTTAGTGAGTGTTTCCCGAATTTTGAGTTAATAATGCAAGCCTGCGCTGTCAATTGTTTGCATTTTGACTTGACTTTTCCCACCCATGGAGCATCGTTTATGCTCGAGCTGAGCAGCATGCCCAAATACAGAGATTGTTTTTTTTGCTCAATTTTTTCATCGTTCATTTTCCACGTGAACTTTTTTTTTCCAATGGGATCTTTATTCTTTTGCAGGTCTTGTAGGATTAAGATTTCTGATTTTTGTGTGTTTACATTTAATCCGTTTAGCTGGATGTATTTCGCTAAGATCCCGAGTTTTCGTTGTAGGCCTATTGGCGTCAAGTCCAAGAGGACAAGGTCATCTGCATACAGGAGCCAATGAAGATCTGTTCCATTTACTTTTGGAGGAAAAGTGTTTGCACCTTTGTATCATCTTTTGCTGTACCATGTAGAAGGATGTTATTTAACTTTGCTAGTGCTAAAGCAGGACTTTTAGCATAGTACAGTTTATAGACTAGATTTCTTATAGTTGAATGATGTGTTGATATCCTTTTGATATCATGGAAAGTGGTTTTACAAGTAGGTCCTGTAATGCAGGCCAATGAATGTCCTTGTAGTCCTGTGTACTTGTGCACTGGACAGGTATCCATATTTTGCAGTAATTTAATTTTGATTTTGACATATTTATTAAGGAATTGGCGTAAAGATTTGAAACATTGTTTGGGAATGTTACACATTGACGTGCATGGCCATTTGTACACTAGACGTTCTGATTCAGTTGAATGGAGGGGTAATTCTAAGTTTTCAGGGCATATTTTTGTAAGGAGTACTTCTTGTTCCATTATGGTATTATTCACTTTTTCATAACCTTGACCACTGCTATGTATGGCAATTGCATTTGTTTGCTTTTGTTTGTACTATTCTTCATTAAAATATGGTTCTGTGCTCATAGTGTGATTCCATTCACCTCCGCAGATACTTAAGAAGTTCTTTCTTTTGACATTTCACTTATTGAGAAGTCTTTTTTGTAATTTAGTTATTAGTTTTGTTAGTGGTTTCATTCTGTTTAACAGTAAAATAAATAACTTTCTTTTGAGAAGAATTGCACTGTCCATCAACGCTTCTAATATTAATTTCCTACGATAGGTTTTAAGCATTGAACCTGATTTCTCTCCTGTTTTTATAAGATTGTGAAGGACTTTGTGACGGTACATTTTGGCTAAAATACTTTTCTTGGTATGCTTACTTTGCACTATATTAAAATTTGAAGAAGTAGTTTTATCTGTAGTGATAGCTGATTTTCTGTTAATTTTTTTTGGTTTGTTTTACATTTTGATAGAGGAGGCAAAGTTTTTGTATTTGAAACTTCTTGTCTTTCACTAAATGACAGTCTTAGCTGTTTTGTTTCAACTTTTTTTACAAATTCTGCTAGAGATGGATGCTTATGTTGGACACTTTTATTTTCATTTGCTCTACTTTTGCGTTGCTTTTTATGGACTTGACTTTTGGTAGGCATTCTTTAGGGTCTGTTGAAAAAAATAAAGAAGATATGGGTTGGGGTGTTCTGGAATGTATGTGTGCTGTGTGCATGAGTGTTTGAGTAAGATGATAAAGATGTATGTTATGGTGTGTGATTGTGCATTGGGAACTACAACTAGTAGGGATAGGTATTCTTGAATGTATGTGTTACTAAATTGGGGTTCAGATGACAAAAAAAGTAAGCTAGTGGTGTGGAAAAGTGCAAATAGTAAATCTAATGTATACAATTAAAACAGTTGTTTGTTCTATAATATGAAAATTGTAGTGGTTCAGTTGGGTAATTTGTATGTCCAAAAATAGGAATTTGTGGGCCATTCTGGCTGGAAATCGCTGTTTAAGACATGGAGATTTTTGGACAAAATGGTACACAATCTCTATTGTTAGGCACCGAAATAGCTTGTATTAAAGTTATAGTATGTTTGATTAATAATACAAATATTATGGTGATATTTTACTTACTTTTTTTTCTTAAATTAACAGGTAACTTCTTAGTTCTTCTTTGTTCTTCGAATTCGGCTGCTTCTTTTCAGGAGACTGGTCTTCACTGCAATTGTAAAAGCTTCAAATTAGTAACTTTGTTTGTATATAGCGCTGTTTTTAATTTAGATATTGATTTTTTTAATTTAAATCCTCAGTGCCTTCTTTAAAACCATTAAACTAATTTATTTACATAAGATACATTGCATCAGTTCAGTACATATGATATGTTCTTAATGAACAAATTCTATTGAATGACTAACTATAGCAAAAACAAATATCTTTACTATGTCTTGTAAAATTCATAATATACCAGTGAATACCAGTATTTCTGTAAGTAAGCTGTTCTAGGTAATAGCGCCTCAATGTCATGTCTAAATTAAAGTAATTAAGTAAATAAATAAATAAAAACAAAAAAATATGAAATTGTATAAGTATTTTTTTAAAGATTTAAACATAGATTGTGCTTGCATGCAATTTTGTTTGAATATATGTAGTCTATATATTTCATTTAAAAAATGTTAGTTTAACATGATTTGAGTGTGTGTGTATAAAGAAAGTAAATAGTATAAAGGTTTATAAGTGATCGTTGATTTTAGGAAATTGAAAAAAATACAGTAAATTCATTTTACAGATTACACAAGCTAAAAGTCTGTTTGAAAATGTGTTCATCTACTGTACAGAAAATATGCATACCTGAAGTTTTTGTTCATGGATATGCATGGAGCTGCAAGTAGAAATCTTGGAGACTTGTACAGTATTTCTGGTAGATGGTGCTTGCCAATGATATGACACTTGTACTCAGAGAGATTCACAGTACATTTGCAGTGCTGATCTATGATGATGCAGTTAGATGTAGAGGTCTTGAATGTGTTTGGCGCTTGGTCATGTGATTTCTTAGCTACATCCAATGAGGGAATGGCAGAGAGAGTGAAGTGGAAATGGTAGAAGGGCTGTTCATGTTACGATATGTCCGCAGACATAGCGGTAGTTCGCGGACATCGGGAGTTACATCCGTGGATTTTTGGGTTCAGAAGTCATGCAAATGAGAATAAGCACTGAAAGGGATTGGTCAGGAAAGTTTAGTGGGTGTGTTGTGCCAGTAGTGAGTTTCTCAGATACTCTTTTTGCTGAGAGAACAAAAGATAGCTATGGCTCTGTGTTTTAGAAAACAGATTGTTTGGATTTTGGGAGATTCGTGGATACATTGGTTGAAGGTGCATGCAGAAAGCTGTGGAGTAGCTGTAGATCTTGGATTCCCACATGTGGAAGTACACTAGCATGGATTACGTGGAATGAAGTGGTTGGACTTGCTATCTCTCTGTGCTTCTTTGGAGACAGAGCAACATCCAGACATAATTGTAATTCATAGTGGAGGGAACAGTTTAGGGCATGTGACTGGAATTGTTTTGCAATTTGCTATGAAAGAAGGGCTTGGGAAGGTTATGGACATGTTTCCTAATTCTCAAGTGATATTTTCACGGATTGCGGAGAGACAAATGTGGCTTCGTTCTTCTTCACTTCTTCATTTGGTCCACAAATGGAACAAGCAAGACGCAATGGCTGTTTGTGCCTTTCTAAGAGATTTTGGCATGTCCTCTTTTCACAATGAAAATGTTATGTTTCGTAGTACATACATTTTTCGCAGAGATGGAGTCCATCTTACTTATGCTGGCAATCAGATTTTTCTGAGAAATGTACAAAATGCATTGCGACCTTTTTTGGAATTACAACAGCCATTTTGAAGTAGGTGTTAAGCATTTATAATTTTTGACTTACAAACACCTCTCAAAGGCTCTTTTCAGAGCCACCACTTCCTCCCAGAGAAAATTTAAATGTTTGTGATGGGGTAGCAACCCAATTTTTTAAATGTTCGCGAACTGTCCGCGGACTTCTAAAAAATACAAAGGGCCCTGCTTCATTTATTTTCACTTCTATTTTTTAACTGTGAAAGGCGGCTCTGAAAAGAGCCTTATTTTTTTTTTTTGATTTTTGATATTTTGTATTTTTTTTGGTTTTTTATACATGACACACTAGGAGAGGAGGGGAAAGGAAGGTAAAGGGGGGGGCACCAACCACAGGGATAAGAAAGGGCGAGCTGAGAGAGGAAGATGTAGAGTGGGTTTTAGTTGGGTAGTGAGCAGATCTTCTCATGCTCTGAGACGATAGTCTCAAAAGCACTACGAAGTCGCTCCCCCCTGCAGAGTACTGTGTCACAGTACATACATACAACTGTGACCCTCGAAAGGTATGGGTCATCAGCATTCTGTATGGCCTGTGAGGCAGCTTGAGGAAGACGCTGTCCCACAGAAGTGGTCCTTGTGGTGACAGGATCAGAAACAGAGGATGAAGTAGAGGAAATCAACCTGCTACGTTCTTCGCAAGGTACAACCCTGAGAATAGCCCCAGAGTGAAATGCCCTCAGGTGTCGCTTCATAGTAGTGGTCCCAAAGCTGTACTTGCTGTGCTTCCCGCGACTGAGTATCATTTTGCACTCATTGCAGGTAACACGGTTCGCACAAGCCTTAGGAACATTCCCATGAATGGTAAATAACCACCACACCCAAGACTCACGCCTAGTGCGGGTAGTAGGGTTTTCATCTACCTCATTCTCATCATCCTCTTCTTCCTCCTCTGCATCCTCACTCCTGTTCCCCTCTTCAGGCCCTTGGGGAGGTGATGGTGGTGGAAGGGGTGGGGGTGGTGCTGAAGCAGGTGCAGCACCAGGTGGCAGTTCAGCAGCCAGGGATGCCATCTCGATGATGGTGTAATCTGCAGGTGGCAGCAAAAATCGCAGTGTTTCGAAGAATAGCCAGAAACACAATGAGAATAAGCTCTAGGGCGTGGTCTTTTATAGGGGTGCTTGGGCGCGGTCTGCGGACATGCGCGCTGTCCGCGGACAGATCGAACACAAAAAGAAGTTTGAAAAGTTTCAAAAGGTATGTAGAAACTCAGGATTACTATGTGGGACTTGTGCCATGGTGAGATTTTATTGTAAAATATTATGGATTAATTGAAAATGCACTTTTAATTTGTTCGGGGACCCGAACAGTGTCCGCATTCAGAACACGCGATAGGCGTGGGCGCGGTCATATGATCCGTTCGCGAGCAAGTCCGCGAAGGAAGCGCATGTCCACAGGACACCAAATGCACAGAGATTGGCTAGCGCATGCGCGTTGATGTTCTAGGGACACTGTTCGGGTCCTGAACTAATTAAAATTGCGTCACACGTGAAACTAACATTTCAGGACACTGCGTGTGTTCTTAGAACAGTTTAAATTTGCTAGCGAACAGTAAGGACAGATATAGTGTTCTTCAGGACACGTTCAATTTCGTTTATGTACGAACATTTCAGGACACCAATTGTGCTCTTAGAACATTTTCAACTTGCTAGCGAACAGTACGGACAGGTATAGCATTCTTTAAGACACCTCCATTTTCGTTTAATTACAAACAATTCAGGACACCGCGTGTGTTCTTAGAATAGTTTCATCTTGCTAGCGAACAGTACGAACAGGTATAGTGTTCTTCAGGACACCTCCATTTTTGTTTATTTACGAACATTTCAGAACACCTGCACTGTCCGCGGACACCTACATTGTTTTTAAAAAAAAATGAAACTATTTACAACACAATATAAAAATGTAACTTTATTTAACATATATTAATAATTTATGACAGAGAAGGTGAGGCAGAAACAGAAACAAAAACAGGAGAATAAGGGGTTTCATCATGATTGTTATTAGGTGAAGGGATGGAAGTCTCATCAAAACGTTTTGGGTTATGGAGAGGGTTTGGGGATAATTGACTGGGATATGGTGAGGAGGGACAAGTACATGTGGGGCAATGGTATGAGGTTTTTGGTTTAAAATGATCTTCCACAAAAGTTTTCAAATTATTAAAATGAGTCAACAATAAATCAATTTTTTCTTCTATACTGTGAAAAATGTTATCCATAACAGGTTTTTCTGAAGTATTTTCTATTTTGGTATGCTCTGTACAAAAAGAAATATATATATATGTGTTAAATGTATACAAAATAATAATAATTAAATGGTTTACATTATTATTTTAATTTTTTTATTTTTCTTTATTGATTTTACAAAAAACAAAAGAGAGGCAAACAGTAGTCAAACAAAATTATACATCTTCCAGAGGTACATCTCAAACAATGAATGCAAACTAGCACCTATTATTGAAGTCCCTTAGGTGTGTGACAGTCCCGTTTACCTGGGTATGTCTCTTCCACTGTTCGCCTCAACCCACTCCCACCCCCCACCCCCACTTGGATTGGTGTACATCACAGTTATGAACGTTTAATGCAGATACTAGTGTCCCACGATTGACACAGTGCCACATCTGGGAGCACCATGGCCGCTGGAAATGAGTCTCTCAGCCTTTGTAATGTTTTGAGTATTGCATCATGAGGTTAAGCTTCTGAGGGTTCCTCTGATTGGGAATCGGGCGTAGGTGTAATATATTTATTCTTGAAGTCCATCCATAGGGTTTCACATTTCGCTGATTTATTATGGTTTCTTCCCCTGCCAGATGAATCGCATCATGATCTTTCGGGCATCTACAAAGAATTTTTTGGGCATTTTGATCAGCAGCATCTGAAAAGGATAGAGAAAGCGGGGGAGGCACACCATCTTGACGGCGTTAATACGCCCCAGCCAAGAAATCATCAGTTTGCTCCATTTCTCGAGGTCTGTCTCGAACCGTCGGAGGAGCAGGGGGAAGTTAGCCTCATAGAGGTCGCCCAGGGTTCTGGTGATCTGTATCCCCAGGTATTGTAATGTCGTGTGTTCCACTTTAAGCCCTAAGAGGAGGAACTTGGCATCATTCTCATCAGGGGTACCTTGGAGGGGGAATAGTATGGACTTTGATTTGTTTACTTTAAATCCAGAGTACTGGCCATATTCTTCTATTAGAGTTAGGGCATGAGGGATAGAGTCTGTAGGTTTAGTTACGTGTAGAAGGATGTCGTCGGCATACACCGCTGCTTTATACTCCGCCCCTCCCAGCCGTATTCCCTCTATTCGGGGATCGTCTCTAATTTTTTGCGCCAGGGGTTCGAGGGAGAGTGCGAACAGAATGGCAGAGAGGGGGCATCCTTGTCTGGTCCCTCGCTGTAGTTCAAACCACCTGGAATATTCCCCGTTCACAAATATTGATGCTTTGGGAGAGGCGTATATTGCTCATATCCCATCACGGAATTTGGGGCCTATCCCTACTTTCTGGAGGACTGCTCCCAGGAAATCCCACTCCACCCTATCAAAGGCTTTTTCTGCGTCAATCGATAGGAGGGCCGGATCGTCTGGCAGACTGTGCGCTGCGTGGACAAGGTGTAAAGTTTTACGCATGTGTTGGCCCCCTGCCGTCCAAGAATAAACCCAACCTGGTCGGGGTGGACCAGCTTAGGCATTAAGGTTTCCAGTCTCGCAGTCAGTACACGAGCGTAGATCTTGGCGTCGAGATTGAGGAGGGAAATGGGGCGGTATGACCCACATAATTTGGGGTCCAAGCCCTCTTTAGGGATGACTGTTATGAGGGCTCTCTTAAAGGAGTCCGGTGCAACCCCTGACTCCACTATCTCATTAAAGAGTTCCGTGAGGAAGGGCGACAGTTGATCGCTAAAGGTCTTATAGAAGCAGGCCGTGTAACCGTCTCCACCCGGAGACTTCCCTAGTGTAAGCTGTTTGATTGCATCTCGTATCTCGTGTTCGTCTGTAGGACTATCGAGGATGTTGGCCTCAGTGTGTGCTATCATAGGCATGGTGATTTAGGACAAGTAGGAGGATATACCAGATTGGGCAGCGCTCAGCTCGGAGGTATATAGGTTTTCGTAAAAGTTGGCAAAGCACTCGGGTATTGAGTGGGGGGGTGCATCGTGGGATTAGTGGGCTCCATTATCTCTTTCACCCTACGTTCCTCTCTCCGTTCCCTGAGCCTGGCAGCTAAGGGTGCGTCAGCCTTGTCCCCCTTCTCATAGTATGTCTGTTTAAGGAATTGCAGTTTTCGCACCACCTGGCATTTTCCAACAGCCGTAGTTCTTCCCTTTTACGATGAGCTATGTCTATTTTAGTGGGATCTACCTCTGTGTTATCTCTTACTTCCGCCTCCAGTTGGTGTATTTCATTACGCAGTTTGTTTTCTACAATCTTGCGTTCCCTTTTTTTGGAGGAGCCCTCGCGTATCAATATGCCTCGCCAAGTAGCCTTCCCAGATCACTTGTCTAGAGACCTCCCCGTTGTTGTTCACCTTAAAGTATTCTTCGATCTCAGTCTCCATTTCGTTTCTAAATGCCACATCGGTCCAGAGTGACTTGTTGCAGCGCCAAGATCCCCCAGTGACAGGCAGGTTGGTCCAATTGATGTCGGCCAGAACCATATCATGGTCTGACCATGTTATCGGGACAATGCCAGAGTAATTTGTGGATTCTGTGAGGTCACGTGAGAAGAATATATAGTCTATCCGTGTGAATGTGCCATGGGGATTCGAGTAAAAGGTGAAGCCACTTTCGCCGGGATGTAGAACCCTCCACATATCCCGTAGATCGTATAGTTCCATCATGACAGCAAATTCAGTACAGTCCCCTCTATGCTGAGCCCTCGTGGCTGGGTTGCCTGGTTTCCAGTCCACGGATGGGTCCACCCACTGGTTAAAGTTGCCTCCTAGAATGAGGTGACCTGCAGTTTCTAGTACTATTTTGGGAATCGTTTTCCTAAGGAATGCGGCCTGTCCGCTATTGGGTTAGTATATTGTAACAATTGTGACCTGAACTCTTGCAATTTTTCCCACTATCAGAAGGGCTCGACCACTTACATCCGACCAGGTCTTTTCCAATTCAAACCCAATTCCCTTCTTGATGAGGATTCCGATCCCTCCCCTCCTGAGCGGGCCAGAACCCCAGAATTCCGTGCCTCCCCGCCTCCCCAGAACGTTCCGCTCCTCCCCTCTTGCAAATTTCGTCTCCTGAATGAGAAGAATGTCTATGCCAGATTTTCGGAATTCTCTATGCACCAACGACCTTTTAGTAGGGGAGTTCAATCCCTTCACATTGATAGACCCAATTCTGAGAAAACCCTTGCCCTTAGACTTCTCAAGTGATGCCATCATTGGTTTGTATTCGAAGATCATTCATCCCCAGTGGCCAGAGAGACACGCAATTTCCCAGTGCCACCTTGGCTGTGATGCGTTGAAGTGAGCCCAGTAATGTCTGTACATTTCCCAAGTGTCCATTACCTCCCTCCCCTTTCCACCTGTTCCGCCATAGTAGGTGGTGTTCGTCTGGGTCTGGGAACAGGAGGTGCTGCATGGGCAGCTGTTGGCGGCGTCCGGAACGGGCTAGATGACAGTGTGCAGTCCATTGGCAGACCATCAGTGGGGACCGTTGCCTCACGGTCCCGGTCAGGTTTACCATCACAACATTAGGGTGAGCCCCCTTCTCGATCTCCCCCCCAAACAATATGCAATTTCAACAGTAATAACAACAAACATGTAAGAGTTTAACGTTACGTGTGTCCCCCAGGTCTTCTCATGGGAGTTCACGTCGCAGCCCAATCCAAAGGGGTGCCCCGCCTGCGGCGGCACCCACGCGGCGGGCTCTGCAATTTCACAACCTCTGCGGGGGTCCACGCATCGTGTTTCAGCTGTCGCTGTAGTCAGGTCTGTATTCAGAGCAATTCCTCTTGCTTATTCATTGTCAGGGGTGTTGTTGGGGTGTCTGTATTTTCTCGATCCCTTTACTCTCTTGTGCCTGGGCCCTGCAGCTCCCACTGCGATCTCGGTGGCTCATTGTCGCCTCCTTCCTTCCCCCTCGGGTCTGTGCCAAGGAGGTCAGCGATGCAGTCTTTGATTTCATCCTCAGAACATAGGACTATTTTTCTGCTGCCGTGCTCAAAGGTGAGCGAGAAAGGGTACCCCCATCTGTACCGTGTGCCCTGGTCTTTGAGCCATTTCGTCAGGGGGCTGCAAAGGCGTGTTAGGGCTAATGTTAGCGAAGACAAGTCCTGAAAAATGGTGATTTGGGCGCCTCCCAATGTGAGTGGTCCGCCAGACCTGGCCTTCTCAAGAATTCTGGTTTTATCTTGATATTGATGGAATTTGGCCAGGACAGAGCGTGGGCCGCCAGGCGGCCCGCCAGCTCTATGTATGCGTTCGGTCTTAGGTTCGTCGATGTCCTCATCAGCGGTCAGTATTTTTATGGTGTCGTGGATGGTGTCTTTGAGGTCCTTTTCAGTTTCGCCTTCGCGCTCTGGAATACCAAAAAAGCAGAGGTTGTTCCTCCTCTCCCTATTTTCTAAATCATCCATCTTGAGCCGCACCTCAACCTCCCTTTTTTCAATGTTACGAATCCGTACATCCATCTGAGTTTCAAGGGTGTCAATTGACGCCTGGTTATTCTCCACACATTCCAGTCGTTCTTCAAAACCGTCCATTCTCTGGGTAATTTTATCGATTTTACCGCCAAGATTAGCTTCCATGGTTTTTATCTCATTCAATAGTGTGGTGATGTCTCCTTTGGTGGCAGCGGCACCCGCTTCCGATACGTCCGTAGACATAGTTCCTGCAGATCCGCTGAACGAAGGGGACGGGTTGTAGGCAAATCTGGCTAATTTGTGATGTGGGTCCATATGATGAAACCCGGGTCAGAGGAGGCACACGCCCCTAAACAGGGGGCTCTACCCTCTTTGAGGATCCACAGGGCTGTAGATTCAAGACTGGCCTCTAACCTTTACACCTCGTGGGTGTCGACATACAGCCATTGGGATTTACGGTGTGCGTTCTACGCTGTTGTGGGTCCACACCTCGATTCAGGTCCGTGAGGGGGTCATGAGACGAGGGCTCAACGCGGTTCCGGGGCCAGAGGCGCAGGGGTTCACACGCAACAGGCTAGTAGATACTGCTCACGGGTGTGCACAACGCGATCACTTGGATTCTGGGGCTTCCGCCAGAGCTCAGGGCGGTGTGACACAGTCAGGACACCCAAGAGTGTGAGTCCGCTACAGGGACCAGGAAGGTGACGGAGGTGCATCAGATTCTGGAAACAGTTGGAAGATAACAGCTGGGTACAATTATATGGACACAGATGGATGTCTGTATGTATGCGGGGTGATGGACTCCCTCATTCCATGAATCGGGTTCCCCCCTCGGGCGCAGGCACAAAATTGGACCCGAGAAGTCCCTAGCGCCGTGCAAACAGAAACCGTGCGCGGGCCCTGTAGGGAGGCGCGGCACATTGATCCCTGCATATCACGGCGCGTGGGGAGTTCAGTGATTTTAACTAACATGTCACCACGTTGTTCGTCCTCCCCGCTGGGGGGCACCTCAGGGTTAATAGCCCTCCCAGTCCGGGAAGGGGACCGGAGATGGACCCTGTCAGGCATAATGGGGTTCTCAACAGGGCTCCTCGATTCAGCAACGGCAGTCCGTGGGGGCTTCCTGACTGGGTTCCGCCCAGTCGTGTCCACCGTTAGTGCGCTCGGTGCTGCAGGGGTTAACAGGACTCCACGACTCGGCAACGGCAGTACGTGGGGGCCCAGTCGTGCTCACCGTTGGTTCACTCGGTGCTGCAGGGGTTGCTGTGTTGGTCGTAGGTGCTGGCGATCGACCCGCTGTCCTCCAGAAAGCTTCTCATGCGTTCCGAGCCGTCCTCGTCCAGGCCCTCCTCCGTACTTGCTTATGTATGTTTTACTTTCACTTTCACCAGCTCCCTTCCCGGACTGTTTCTGGGCGAATTCCTCACCGATTTCCTTCGGGACTTCGCTCAGCTGACGGAGGACACTTTCGGACAGCTGCCACTGGTGGTCTCTCGAGGGGGGGGACCCAAAGCGGGGGCTCAAGCCACTTTCGGGACCTCCGAGGGGAGAGCTCACACGGAGGTCGCGTTCATCCGTGCGCCCCCTGGTGGCCGTCGGAATGGTTTATATTGTAAAGTGTTTACCATTAGTTTCACTATCTTGTGACATTTCTTCACGTGGGAAATGTTCCTCTAGCCATTCCAGAGTACTAGACATTTCTGTGAGAGAAAAAAAAAGATAATATATTTTTTTATCTAATATAGAAAGCTCATAAATATATGAATAAAATTAAGTACACTTACTATTTCAGGTAAGATATGTCCTATGTACTCAGTGGGTCTGCTCTTGTTCTCAGTTCTGTCGTGTTTGTGAGGTAATTATGTTGGAAGCCAATTTATTTTCTTGTGGTATATTCCATTTTAGAACATAGTGCATTTAAATGAATGGTTAGTGTGTTGTATATATGGGTTACATTTCTTATGTATTAGTACATATAATGTGTTTGTGGGCTTTTTTTTAATTTGTTAAATGTTCGTATGTTATGATATAACAATCAAACTTACCCCCCCAGAGTTTTTAGGTAGTTGTACTGTTCTTCGAACATGTCCGTGAACATTAAATGAGTTCGCGGACATCAAGTACAGTAGAAGAGATTCAGTCAGTTCCATATGATATGTATATAAAGTGAAAGTCATTATTGTTAAGTTGCACTACTAAAAACCTACGAAATTCAATGAAAAAACTTTGTTAAAGGGACGTTATGGTTAAGTTGCGCTACTAAAAACCTATGAAATTCAGTGAAAAAACGTTGTCAAAGGGACGTTATGGTTCCAAGTAAAACCGAAAAACCCTTGAAATTCGCCAGTTATGGTAAGCTAAGCAACCATAACTCGCGCCACCACCGTGCACTGCTAAGACTAACACCCAGGACATCAAAGATGACATCACAAATGTCATTGATGACATCACTGATGACATCACATGTCTGGCTCACTCTTTTTTCTTTTGCTGACATATCTAGGCCACATGGTTTTCTTCAGTAACAGTCAGAAACTAAAAATGTTATTTTATTTGTAGATGTATCCTTCAAGTAGGTTCTTACAGTAATTCCCTTAGAGTCCAGTCACATCATATGAAACATATACATACGGGAAGAGACAAGCTTGGAAGACAGCAATCCTTTTTGTGCATAAAGATAATCAATAGACTTATGAGCACTTTCTGATAATTCTGTTGGTTTTTTTTTATGGCTGTACCTTCCCTGTATATGGTCATATGTGTATACATTGTACTCACACTACTTTCCTTAGGGTCCAATCACATCAAGTGATACATATACCTAGGGTAAATAGCAGCTTTGAAACAAAGCAATCATTTATTTGCATGAAAATAATCAGTTACATTATGAATTGTTTCTGCTACTACTTGTGCTTTTTTGCTAACTTCACTTTCCCTGTATATACCCATATTGGTATGTGTTCTTGTGCATTTGTGTTTTGTCTATAGTAATGCAATTATGTAATACATGTGTTTTATTAGCTACTTATTACATATTTCACAGTACACAAAAATCTATTAAGAAAACAATTATCATTGTATTATTCAACATATTAACATTAGGAATATTATACCTTCATCTTGTACGCTGCACACAATGTTATGTTTCTGTATGAGTATCTTAGTATATTAGATAGAACCCCATAATAGAATGCTATTTATATCAATGCATCATTCAACGCACTAATTAGGGTATGATATTTATCACAATGATCCTTGACACTTGTTTCGCAACATTATAATAAGAATCCCTTGTACACATATTTCATGAAAAGTACATACACATGTGATGTCATCAGTGATGTCATCAATGACATTTGAGATGTCATCTTTGATGTCCTGGGTGTTAGTTTTAGCAGGGCACGGTGGTGGCGCGAGTTATGGTTGCTTAACTTACCATAACTGGCGAATTTCAAGGGTTTTTCGGTTTTACTTGGAACCATAACGTCCCTTTGACAAAGTTTTTTCACTGAATTTCATAGGTTTTTAGTAGCGCAACTTAACCATAACGTCCCTTTAACAAAGTTTTTTCATTGAATATATATATATATATATATATATATATATATATATATATATATATATATATATATATATATATTTACAAGTAACAGTGCTCACATAATTACAATCACACCTGACTAAGTGGTATTCATTTAAAGAACATCAGAGTCGAAATCATGAATCCTTGCTATGTAATTGACATTGAAGCCATGGATTCCACCTATTAATAAATAATTAAATTAGGTTGTCTTCATGATGAAAACACAGCAGAATTAAACTTCAGGCACTTCCCATCGTTACCCATACATTATCAAGAATGTGCAGGTACTGATATATGCTCTTTAGAAATACTTGTTTTAAATACTCAAAGTGCCTTGCAGATGAAATTCCTGGTATATACAAGAGATTTAAATAACCCATGATAGTTTAAGAAGTGCACTCTAGAATATTTTATGAACCTAGGTCTACGAATTGGTTAGAACATGTGGAAGTTGTCAAATAACACCCTAGAAGCACTTTTTGGCTTGTTATAATATCACATGATCAAATTGTCAGGATAAGGCTCTGTTTAAACATTGCAGCATTCTCTCCTCCTTTAACAGAGGAACATATTTTGGTAATGGTCTTTACATTTGTCTTTACATTTGTGACTACTAAATCCTGATATAATGGGGGGCAGTCTTCCAAAGGCCAGCCTTCCATCAGGAACAGAAGGACAAGTTGTCATCTGGAATGACATCATAAATGTTGGACCTGTTCTTTATAGTTAAGTGTGCATTCAAAAGGACACTTTTAAAGGCATGCAATTTGTGGTCTCTGCTTTTCATAGTATGTTTCAGAGTTATTGCTGGTAGTAAATGCCAGTATAGGCTTTATTACAGGTCTAAGCACAACAGTGGCAACGCTATATATTTCAAGATATGTACATTTTAGGATGTTTCTTCGGACATAGGAAGGGAGGGAGTTTAGCAATGTATAATTTCTGCAAAATAACACTTACATTTTCCCACAGATACTTGTCCTGTTCCCTGTCATAGGAGGCATCAATTATTATCCTAGTATGGGTGAATGCTGATGAACCTGCCATTGCCATGCTGCCAGTGTGCCCACCCACAATGCCATGGTGGCAGGGCTGGTGCATGTAGTAGTAGTAGTCTGTTTGTCCTTAGTCTTGTGAAAAGCGCAATCTAATATGGCCACATGCCAACATGAATGATGAGGTGATAAAGTTTAAAATAAATGAAGCATGCTAAAAAGTGATTCCTGTCACTCATTATCAGTTGGCATTCTGATTCTATCCCTGGCCTGAAATAATTGTGCAAAAATATAAAACAGCAAGATTAATGGGTCTTTTTCATGTCAACGAAAACAATGACTTTGTTGTAATTTACTTTGTGTTCATTACTTCGAATTTTAACTTCAATTTATATTGGGAGGGGGAGTCCTCCCATACCCCCATTTCCATTCACTACCACCCTCACCCCCAACCCATCCTCACCCCCTTGTACACCTTAAATCACAAATACCTGCACACATTCAAAGTAATGTGTGCAAACTAAATTACAACAAAGTGATATAGTTTGTGAAAACAATGAGAGATCGAATGAATGTGATCATGCTTTAGTTACCCACTCTTGTGCACTGATTAAGTGCAGTCCAGCTGGTGGCATGACTAATTTAAGTTGTAGTAGCTAGTCCCATGTCCTCCATCCTCAAAACAACCCATTCAAAGATGGCCACGAGTGGCTACTAAAGGCTGACTCAATATGGACACAGACAATTCTGCATGCTATTGTATATGATCGGGCAGGAGTCTGAACCCTGTGTCTCTACACTTGGTTTCGACTATGACTTCCAAGATCCTTCCCCATTGACTATGCTGTCTATGACTGATGGGAGCTATGGGCCAAAATGTGTGTACAGCTAAAGATTGCAGATCCCATTGGCCGAGCAACCCAAGTTTAAGTAATTATATCATACTAAAAAGGTATTCCTGTCATGCACCATCAGCAGGTGTTCCGATCTTATTCAAATAACTGTGCAAACTAGCGACATAAACATATAAATACATCTCTCGCTGATTAAGTGGCAGTCCAGTGGTTGCTTGTCATTCCTAGAAGCATATTCTTACCTCGGCACCATGCAATCTGCTTTTCACTGTTTTCCTCCCACTAAAACAATCTCTGGGGAAGAACTGCTATGACCTATTTGCAGTAAGAACATGACTATCAGTACAGATTTGGTTTCAGTTAAACAATATAATACCTATTTATCACAGGATAAAATTTGGATTAATTTTGCTAAAGTTTTTTTAGTTTTTTTACCATACATTCCATAATCTCGCTGAAAATGAAATGTGTAGATCACTGCCAAGAGACTGAATGTAATCATTTCTCCAATTTGTTAAAGTCTTGTGCTAGGCAAACATTATGAGTAATCGTGGATGGATCCATTTGACCAAACCAGGAATTAGGGGATTTTCACTTCATTTGGGTGATTCAGATTTGGCCAAACCTTTAAGAGATTTGGGTGACAGATGTGTGTTAAATTTATGGTAATTCATGCTTATGAAATGTTGTTGTTAACATTGGGCTGAAGAGGTCAGTCATTTTCCTGCTAGCACATGTTCAAAGCAAGCAAAGCACAAAGTTAATGGAATAGGTCAGAAGTTCAGAACCTTTCCTGCGAGGAAAGCTCAAAGAAAGCAACGTCTCTACATGGCAAAGGCTTGTACATGCCCATTTATTTCTTATACAGAAACCCAAAAATACTCTTTTTTGCAGTTGACAAAAATGTTTTAATAATTTTAAAATAAACGTAATACAAATAAAAAATGTATGTTTATAATATGGATTACTTTCTGAAATGTGCAGGTCACCTTATTCACAAAGATAGCCTGCACATGTCTAAGGGGCTGTGCTGCAACACAAATGATGTGTTGATCAGCTGCTTTTCATACATCAGTTTTCGGAACATGAAAGGCATTCCATGCACCCATATGCCCCTTACTGCACATGTGTGTTATGTGCTTTTTTAACATTTTTAAACCAGGAATATATTGCAATCTTACCTCACTGAATGGAATTCATTTAAAGAACATCAGAGTCTGCATCATGAATCATTGACATGTTCACCCTATTACTAAACAAATAACCTCAGTTGCTCTAATGGAGGAAAACTCAGCATGATGAAGCTTCAGGTACTTCCCTTCATTTCCCCTAAATGTTCTCTGTCTTCCTGAAGCCTTTTAAGATATTTTGTATTTATTTTTCCCATTAGCCAGTCCATACCTGCCCGAACCTGCATTTTCACTGGCAATCACCACTGCAGACACATTATATGATCTAAACTCCCGTGTGCGCCCTCTCCTGAAGAAACCTTCAGCAGACCCTACCTGTCCTGCCAACTGTCACCCTATTTCCATTGCCCCCTTTCTAGAGAAACTGCTGGAGAAGCTGGCCTTGTCCCAACTCAACTCACATGCCAAACTTGTTGATGGTCTCCACGACCATCAATCTGGATTCCGAGCATCCAGAGGCACAGAAACTGCTGTTCTAAACATCTGTGAAGAACTGCTCGCATCTCTGGACTCCAGCACCCCAGCTGTCCTCATCCTACTCGATCTCTCCTATGCATTCGACACGGTCAACCATTCCATCTTCATACAAAAACTCCATGATACCCTTGATAACCTCAGATCGGACACTGGACTGGCTGACATCCTTCCTAACTGACCGCTCATCCCATGTCATCCTGGGCTCCTTCTTCTCTCCAACTTCCTTCTCCACCTGTGGCATCGCCAAGATTCTATCCTCTCCCCTTCGATCTTTAAAATCTACCTTACTCTGCTGGCACCCCTCATCTCCTCCTTTTCCCCCAACTTCCAGTGTTATGCAGATGACACTCAACTCTTTCTCAAACTTCCTGCTGACCCCCTTGCACCTTCCATCATCACTGACTGCCTATCAGCTATTCAGTCCTGGTACACCTCTAATAACCTCTGCCTCAACACTTGTAAAATTGAGATCCTTCCCATTGGGACCCCTGGAACTGCTTTCTTCCCTTCACTCTGCCTTTCCAACACGTGCTACCCCCCTACTCCATCTTCTGAAGCAACAAACCTTGGAGTCATTTTTGACTCCTCTCTCCCATTCATCCCTCACACTGAGGACATTGCCAAGAAGTCCCACTTTCAGCTATTCCTTCTCAAAGGAATTCTCCCTTTTCTCACTTTTCACCAGTGGCTCAACATTTCCCCAGCCATGGTACTCTCTAGGCTTGTCTATTGCAATAGCCTCCTCCTAAATCTACCTTCTTCCACTCCACTACCCCTCTAGCTAATCCAGAATAGGGCAACAAGACTTATCCTTGGACTTAAGCCCAGGGACTTCATCTCTCCTGCCCTAAAATATCTTCACTGGCTCCTGGTTGCTGCACAGATTAAATTAAAATCCCTCTGCACCATCCGCAAGGCTGTCTAGACCTGGGAACCTCACTATCTTCAAATTTATTTCACTAAATTCTCTTCCTCCAGACTTCTACATTCCTCTGGCACCAACTCTTTGTGTGTAAAGTGCTTTGCTAAACAGAGGCAAGGAGGTTGATTGCTTTCCTCAGCTGGCTCCCTACTATGGAACAGCCACCCCTCCCTCTGTGCCTTGAGCAGGACTTCCTTAAATCATGGAAGCTCCTCAAGACTTTCCTCTTTACCTACTCTTTCCCATCTTCTCTCCTCTGCTAATCTCACTGTTGCTGTGATTGGTGTCCTGAGCCGTTATGCATCCTCAGGGACCATGACCTACCACTCCCAATTGCCCAGCTTCTTCTACTCTCAACACTTGCCTTGGCACTCTTTCCGCCTTGGAGGCTCGCACTTACACCCAGCACAGCTCCAGGCCTCGTAGCACTTACCACACCATGCACTTTGTCTGTTGCTCACTCACGAGCATGGACACTCCAGCACCTACACCCTCTGCCCTCTTCTTTGCTACACTTGCAAGTTCTGAATACTCACAAGGCATTATAGCTTTGTCCTTTTTCCTTTCCCCTCCTCTGTTATGTATTCAACATGTATCACTCCCTTGTTCCCTCCCTTTGCCCTGTGAGCACTTTGAAACTGTATGTAATTGCTGGATAAGCGCCTAACAAGCAAACAATAAAAAAAAATAAATGATGGTTATTAAATGTGTACACAAAATAAAATGCGATCCAAGAGCTGGTCTCCAACAAGTATAGGCCATATTAACTTGATGAAATGCAAATCATGTGGTATGTGTGAACAATAAGCAATTAAATATTGATGTAGAGTTGCTGTAGGTCATAGAGGCCCTATCCCAGCCACTGAAATGTAAAACTGATGGGCAGAAGTATGTGGCACCAGTGACACTTCTTTACAACCATGCTTTTACATCGGTTTGATTTTGCATTAATGCAAAATAATCAGAGCTGAACCATTGTTTTAAAACCGGAAAAAGGTATTTCCCTGAACTGATATGGTGGAACCTTCCCTCAACAGAAAGAGCTATAGGCTCACTCCCTTGTTCTACTAAATCCCACCCATCTTCCTGTCTGTTGTGTTCAAAGAGTCTCTCTGGTAATTGGGCCTCCCGGTGTGGTTCCTTTTAAAGGGATGGTCTCCCTTGAAGATGCTGAAGACAAGACTCTCTGGCTCCTGCAAACCACATTCTCGTACCTTTATTAATGGGCTCCCCTAGCGGGAGAGATCTATTGCAACAAAAGACCCAGACAGGACAGTTCACTGCCATTGATACGAAGATGCGGGAACTGGCTTCAGGTTGACACAGTTACATATGAAAGGTTGTTGGGTTTCCTGTCTCCTTTACTATCCTCTGCAGCCAGGCTCCGTGCTGAGGTGAGCGCACACCCACCATGCGGATGGTCGAATTCCTACACACACTTACACATAGCTACACACAATTACACTTACCTGGTCCCAAGATCCGCAATTTCCCTTCTCTGGCCTGACCATACCCGTCAGCCTCTGCACACACTCATGTGCTTAACGAGCTGACTTGCGGGCATTGATATTTCTTATTTTTTGTCTGCCATCAACAGATCGCAAGCAAAAGACCTAATACTGTTTTCAGGTGTAAAACAAACAATGTAAAATGAGAGTTTACCGGGGTTCCCCCATTTGCGTATTAAAACAATATGTACAGCTCACGTTTGCATTGCTGCCGTGAATGTATGAAATATGTAGTCTGCCAGCGATTTTTTTTAATATTCTTGGCGGTAGTAAATCATGGTAATATACACAACCGGTCATTCTTTCGCCCTGTAGTATTTCGCCTTATACCTGAAAGTTGCTCTTGCTTGTTGTGGTACTAGAATGGGGAAGAGTTAAAGTCAGAGAAAGCTCCATGGCCATTTGTTCTAAAATACCGGAAAGGCTTTGGCAAACGTAAACAGGCAAACAGAAGAACGGAAACTGCAAACAATGTAATCATCATTTGAGTCGAAATAAGCATTATTTTTATTCTCCTAAACTACAGGACGGGAAAGGGTTTGATTGTTCATGGATTAAAAACGATTAAGGGATAAATAAAATAATAAAGCTACCCACGTGGCATTCCTTAGACTCATTAGGACAACTCCTGTAAGAGAAAGAGGCAGGATGAGATGAAGTGGGATTTTACGACCATATTGTTAGGAAAACTCAAATATATTTTGTATGTATACATTTTAAGCAAGTAGAGAATGTAAGTCGAAACTCGTCCATGGCAGATTTTCCTTAGGTGCGTGCAGCAGCCATTAATCACCGGGGCGGACATTAACCCAAAGTGACAATGCGGAGGCGCACGAGCGGATGCATGCACGGTCTCATGATACTGCGGTCATGCCCAGAAGGTTACGGCTAGTGCTGCGCCACTGGTTTGCCTATCTAACGTAGGGAACGTTTTCAGGCTGGCCTCCGTCCCTGCCCGGAAGCTTTCGGTTTTCTGCAGAAAGCATATGCCTGTCACGGCGGCTTTCCTTCGTTCGCATGCAATGAGCTCCCGTGGGGATTTTCACCCCAAGGTCATGAGAGGGGAGGACGCCCCGAGTGACTGCAATGCCCTCTCCATCTAGTTCCACCAAGCTTCTTCCGGGCAATCCGTGATGAATTGCCCCTCGGGAGACCGCTCTGCTGAGCGCCCATTCTGCTCACAGGGGAAATGTCCATATGACAATCAGATGTTTATTTTATTTTAAGAATAGGCCTGCGATGCGTAATCCAGCCATTCTTCTAAAGCTGAGAGTCTATTATTTGGTTTCAGAGGAAACACTGCCCGGATATTAACGCTTAATGTACATCCACTGAAACAAGTAGCTTACTGCTCTCATGCAGACTCACCTTAAGCGGGTAATTCATAGAATTCAGCGCATAATAGGCGCACGCGGCTGGCGCACAGTGTGCGCATGCGGATTTCTGCACCAGCCGCGTGCGCTAAAATCCATTTCCGCGCACAGCGTATTCATGGATTTTAACTTCCAAAACCAGCCGTGGCGCAGAGTGGGGCAGCGACCCTGCAGCAGCGCCAGTTACGCCCCCATCCCCTCCCCGTGCACCATGCACAGCGCACAAATCCCATACATGGCGCACAGGCCCCCAACCACTAAAACGCCTGTAAAACTCCCCGCGCACCCCTCCGAATACACATACCCAGCTGCACGGGGAGTGTCACACGCGATTGGAGTGGGGTATGTGTATAACAGGGGTTCGCAGGAAGTTTCACAAGTGAAATGCCCTGTGCGAGTGGGGTATGTGTATTCCTGGGGTGCGCAGGAAGTTTCACATGCGGTAGGCCCTGTGCGAATGGGGTACGTGTATTCCTGGGGTGCGCGGGAAGTTTCACACACGATAGGCCCTGTTCGAGTGGGGTACGTGTATTCCTGGAGTGCGCAGGAAGTTTCACATGCGATAGGCCCTGTGCGTGTGGGGTACGTGAATTCCTGGGGTGCGCGGGAAGTTTCACACGTGATTGGAGCGGGGTACGTGTATTTCGGGTGTGCGCGGGAAGTTTCACATGCGAAATGCCCTGTGCGAGTGGGGTATGTGTATTCCTGGGGTGCGCAGGAAGTTTCACACGCGATAGGCGCTGTGCGAGTGGGGTACGTGTATTCCTGGGGTGCGCAGGAAGTTTCACACACGATTGGAGAGGGGAAAGTGTATTTCGGGGTTGTGCACGGGAAGTTTCACACGCGAAATGCCCTGTGCGAGGGGGTACGTGTACTCCTGGGGTGCACAGGTAGTTACATACGCGATAGGCCCTGTGCGAGTGGGGTATGTGTATTCCTGGGGTGCGCAGGAAGTTTCACACGCGATTGGAGAGGGGAATGTGTATTTCGAGGGTGCGCGGGAAGTTTCACACGCGAAATGCCCTGTGCGAGTGGGGTACATGTATAACTGGGGTTCACGGGAAGTTTCACACACGATTGGCCCTGTGCGAGTGGGGTACATGAATAACTGGGCTTCACGGGAAGTTTCACACGCGATT
The DNA here is from genome assembly GCF_040938575.1 of Ambystoma mexicanum. Lineage (NCBI taxonomy): Eukaryota > Metazoa > Chordata > Amphibia > Caudata > Ambystomatidae > Ambystoma > Ambystoma mexicanum. The sequence continues at coordinate 699,857,777 of NC_090930.1, forward strand.
TTGCTGTCATAGTGAGGTACGTGAATTTCGGGGATACGCAGGGAGTCCTACATGTGAATTGGCAGTGTGGGTCCTCCCAGGTGTTCCCTCTACAGCCTCTACGGCCCCTGCAGGCAGCCCACACCACAGGGGACTGCCCTGTACCCCTGGCCATGTCCCACAGGCAGCCCATCTACCATGGGCATACCCCCCAGCCAAGCCACATGTCACCTTGCACTAGTGATCACCAACTCATGTCCCCCAGCACCCCCACCCCCCAGCAGTGAGGGGCACCTGCCAGCAGGCCTCCACTCATGTCCCACACATGTCCCCTAGCACCCCCACCCCCCAGCAGTCAGGGGCACCTGCCAGCAGGCCTCCACCCATGTCCCCCAGCACCCCCACCCCCCAGCAGTCAGGGGCACCTGCCAGCAGGCCCCCACTCATGTCCCCCAGCACCCCCACCCCCCAGCAGTCAGGGGCACCTGCCAGCAGGCCCCCACTCATGTCCCACTCATGTTCCACAGCACCCCCACCCCCCAGCAGTCAGGGGCACCTGCCAGCAGGCCTCCACTCATGTCCCCCAGCACCCCCACCCCTCAGCAGTCAGGGGCATCTGACAGTAGTCCTCCACTCATGTCCCCCAGCACCCCCACCCCCCAGCAGTCAGGGGCACCTGCCAGCAGGCCCCCACTCATGTCCCCCAGCACCCCAACCCCCCAGCAGTCAGGGGCACCTGCCAGCAGGCCCCCACTCATGTCCCCCAGCACCCCCACCCCCAGCAGTCAGGGGCACCTGCCAGCAGGCCCCCACTCATGTCCCCCAGCACCCACGTCATGACGATCTTCAATCATGGGCCTCATGGCCACCCACATCACACCCCATGCCACCCCAGCCCAAAGATCCAACCAAGTATTGCATCCACCCACAGGGCCATTACATGATACAACCCGAATGGCAAGTATGTACATGAACACTTGTCTGTCACACACACACAATGGGTGCAAGTGAATGTGAAAACCCATATCATGACATGCATGAAACCAATGCGAGAATAGCACACATCGAAGTATGAAACAAAAATGTATTGAACACAACATGAATGTAATGAAAAAAAAACACTCAATAATGGGAATAAGAAATAAAATGCAGCATGTCCGGAAAAAAATAAAAAATATGAAATCAGAATCCAAAGAAATCCAAATGAAAATTTGTCCAAATTCTCAGTCCAACAAAGCAAATCCAAGGGAAAAAAATATATGAAATCCATTGCGCCATGGTGAAATTAAAATAAAAACGAGAAACATCCACTGTTCAACTATATACAAATCACCAATCCGGGTCCATGAGCCCAACAAATTAAATGAAACCTACAAAAAACACTACCTAATAAAGAACTATATACAAAAATGTGGTGCATTGTCCAAGCGGCCCAAAATAAACAAAAACAGAAAGGAAACCTAACTCTATCTAACTATTTACAATGGCAGCGGGCTAGTCCGACGGTTCACTTTTTGATGTCACGGGCCAGGGCATCATCGAATTCCCACTCAATGTCCTGGAGGCGGTCCTCTTCCATGGCCCCGAGGGTTCGCAGGGACGACGACATGTTCACCTTCAACTCCCTGTGAATTGCCTCGAGGCACTCGGCCCGCCTCAGGGCCCTCCGCATGGAGTTCTCCGCCCTGACCATTGTGAGCCGTGCCTCTTCCGCCCGCTGCCGCTCCGCATCTATGGCATGGCCCAACTGCTGCCACATGGAAGACACTTGAAATCCGGGGTCCTCCTGCCCTATGGCTGATGCCTGCCCCTCTGATGTTGAAGGCCCAAGCCATCATTGCTCTCACCATGTTGCTGTTGCTGTGCCTGTGCCTGTGCCTGCACCCTGGCTCTTGCTGCCTGCACGTCCTCCTCCGGCTGCGGTGCAGTTGTGGTGGCTACCCCTGCTGGACGTCTGACTCCCGACTGTGGCAGGGATGTGTCCTCCACCAGCCTGGCCGCTGGGTCTGGGGCAGATCCACAGGGTACCCAGGTGATACATGGGTGGCAAGATGGCATGGAGGACGACTGGTGCATAGGGGGTTCAGGTGAGGAGGGGGTCGCAAGAAGGTCCAGCACACGGAGGAATCCAGCACCGGCTACCCGTCCCAGTAGGTCAACGTGGTCAAAGAGGCATGCGAGACGATGTGCAGTCTCTCCACGAAAAGACTGCAGGTCACCTCGCATGGCCCATTGACGCAACGCGATCCCACTCAGGACGGCTCAACACGGTCCCGGATAGCCACGTCCGCAGGGAGAGGAAGGCCAGTTGTTGTGCGCTCATCCCCTCCCTGAAAGCGGGTCTGGATGTAGGCATCCCTGCTGGTGCCAGATGATGCAGTGACAGGATCATGGACAGGATTACACACAGGCACCTCCGTGGCTGCCTGTGCTGCCTCCTGTGCCTGCCCCTGCACTGCACCACTAGCACCAGTGGAATCCCCACCTCCAGACCACGTGTGTGTCCCTTCCGCGGCCTCTTTCTCCACCAAACCCCCCACCAACCTAGATGACTCCGTGCCATCTTCCTCCGTTGGACCCTGTGGGGTCTCAGCTGCCCCTTCTGCTGCTGAGGAGTCCACCTCCAACCTCTGCCTCTTGGACTTACCCTCGGCAGCTGCGGCCTGGGACGCGGCACCAGACTCCTCACTCCTCGACGAGATGACAATCTGGGAGGGGAGCCGGGCCTTGCGTCTCCGGCTGGTGGTGCGATCCCTGCCGCTGTGCTCCACAGCACCCTCTCCGCCCTCTTCATCAGTTGACGCTGCAGACAGGAAGAGATAAAACACAGACATCAGGGCACTGTACAATGGACTGATACACACATGACAGTTGCACATGAGTGGCAGTGTCAAACCTCAGACATGGCATCACACTCCACGACACACATGTAATTTCAACTCACACACATGAGCATTTCCACAGCAATATTTCACCAGGCAGCAACATCCATACACATACAACAGCATGAACAGCGGAAGGTGAGCCTGACATCACATGAAACACAGGGAGTGCACTAGACATGCACACACGCCACCACACTTAAATGCATGTCTACATCTCCTCCAACTGTCGCAGTGATGCGATCGCCATAAATGTCACATCTGGCATTCAGCTTTCTACATATCAGTGTCATGTGCATCCATGTTGCATCACAGTTGCACACTTGTCAAATACACACACATGCACATGTACACAATGCCGATACATGCAGCAGGAACCACCATCCATGTGTGACACCACAACCATGCCAACTTACATACACAGAAATTCAAACATGTGTGCTACCACACCTGCATTTGCACAGCATGCTTACCAACACATACACCATCGATGTGTCTCACACCTAAGAGGACTCACATGTGTCAGCCTCACGCCCCTGTTCATACACATCCCTACATGGGCCTATGAAAACACATGTGCAACCTGCACACTACTGGCACACCACCACACGCACAGCGTCTAATCAGTATGCATGTACACTTACCGCTCGACTCCAGACAGGTCTGCCTCTCAAGGACCTGGACGTGGAGCGCTGGGCATATGTGTTCCAGGACCCTCATCTGGTGGTGAGACAAGTGGCCCCGGCGCCCCTTGGCATCCGCTGCCTTCAAGAGGTGCCGGGCCTTGTTGAGGCTCCTGGACCTTAAGTCCTCCCAGCGCTTCTTGACATGTTGTAAGTCGCGGACTGCCACCCCCTCCTCGTTGATGGCAGTCGCAATGTCCATCCAGATCCTGGTCTGTCCTTCATTGTCGGCGCTCACACTTCCAAAGAGGGCATCATACTGCCCCAGGACTTGCTCCACCAGGCATCGACTTCCCTGGCACTGAAGCTGGTGGCCCTCTGCCTCTCTGGCTGGGGTTTGCCAGTGGTGCCAGATGGTGTTGTGCCCGACATGGCAACCCCAGAGGCAGGAGTGGGTGGGCAACTGGGTCCTGGGGCTGGGCTTTGGAGCGATGGTATCCCAGTCGGGAGTCTTCAGTTCCAGCAGGGGTGGTCACAGCAGCTGCACCCCTGGCTGATGTGCAGGCAGCAAATAGCAGGGCATGTGGGCAGCAGGCAGTCAGGCAGCAGCAGATGGCAGGTGGGAGCGTGCTCGCGGATCTGGGGAGCAGTAATTCAGCCTTCTGGGCAGGAGCGTGGTCTTCCGTGTGTCCTGGAGGCGGTCTTCTTCCAGCTTGATACTGAGTGATTTGGCTCGTGAAAATCTTGCATGTCAGCTTGTAATTAGAGGAAAGGCCCTTCGCGTGTAAGCACCTCAGCACACGTACGCGGTTTCATTGGACCAAAGGCCCTTAGCGCGTAATCGTTTCTGTAACGTGACTCGCGCGGGCGTTTTCCTCATGACGTGGGCATAGTGGTTCAGCACGCGTGAAAAAACTGCACATCCGCATGTCGATGTGTGTAGTCCGAGGAAAGGGCCTACGCGCGTAAGTGACGTGACGCACGCGGGCGTTTCCATCAACACGGGTGCATGTTCATCGTACACGTCCAAAAACGGCATGTCCGAGGGTCAGCTCGTGTAATTGGAGGAAAGGGCCTTAGCGCGTACACGCGTAAGTGACGCTGTACGCGTGGGCCGCTTTAAAAGGTACGTGTAGGAACCCATTCCCTTGTATGTGCTTTTCGTGGAGAGTGAGTGGGTGAATTGTGTACTTCTTGTCGGTTCACATGCGATTACTTCACAGCATTTCAAGTTCATACTCCCTGTTACCTCTGACAGCGTTCTTTATTTTTTTTGGGCCTGTTTCCTCAAACAGCGTTCACTTCTTCTTTTGTCCTGTCTCCTCAGAGAGCGTACAGTTCTTCTGTTGGCGGGGGTGTTGCCTAAGCGCTCATGCACGATTTTTCACATTCTTTTTCCAGGCAGACGGTGAGTCGCGCACGCATTTACCAACTGTTCTTGCCCCGTGTGTCGCGTACCCCTTCAGAGGTCATTGTAGGCTGCGTGCAACATGCGTACGCTTGTTTTTGTGTTCCTGGGTGCCATAGCGTAGTGCGGGTTCATTTTTCCACGCACTTAGTCTACGAGGGGTTGCTTGCACGTTAGTTTTTGTTTTTGGGGTGCCTGTGCGTTGGGTCACCCATCATCTTCCCCCAGGGGTCACAGATAGCCTTGCTAGAGCACTAGGGTACGAATTCCATCTAGTACCCTACCCCTTCACCCCCAATCGCCCAGGACAATTGTTTACTGCAACTCCCATACGCACAACAACATCAATGCCATTGTTGGGAGGCGACCAAGCGGTAAGGGAGGCAAAGGTGGCCGACCTCCAAAAGGTGGGTGTGGTGGGCACGGTAGGGGATGTGGCCAGGATTTGCAGGGTGCCCCTAGACCCCAATGTGTGGAGGACCAATCAGGGACACCCATGCCCCCCCATGGTTGAGGGAAATGTGGCTGACACCATCCCAGCTCAGCCCTTGTTGGAGCAGCCCATTGTGGCACCTGAGCCGGCTCAGGATGACTCCCAGGCTGACTTCCAGGTCAGCAAGTCTAAGCCACGTGTGCCGGTGCAAGTTGGTGTCACCAGGCCATGTGGATCTGGGGCAGCGATGTCATCTGCTGCCCCAAGTAGGCAGGGTGAGGAGGCTGCAGTTGCAGCTGCAGCTCTATCCACCCCAGCTCTGAGTCTCCCAGCCAGGACAGTGTCGGTCCTGGTCCATCAAACTGACGTTGCCCCTGCCAACATCACACTTCAGCCAATGCCTGCACCAAGACCTATGGTCATTGTGCATTTGCACACTCCTAGTACCCAGTCCACCTGCACTTCTGCCCCTACTGACCAGAGCGTTGCAAGCCACTCAGGCTCTGCTCCACCTTTGAAGAAGAGGAAGAAGGGTGCTCTGGCACTACAGGCTGAGACCCCAGACACGGCTACACAGTCCGGCACGTCAAGGAAGCCTAGCTTTAATGACCCCGAACTTGATGCACTTGTGAGCTATGTGTCGGCACATAGCCGCAAAATGTTGGTGACTGCAGGGTGCAAGACCACACCTGGTCAACGTAGGGCACACTGGCAGCCGCATAAGTGCCCTTGAATTTGTGAGGCGCGCATCTGATGATTGCTACAAGCGGTGGAATGACCTGAAATGCAGAGCAAAGAACAAGCTCTCCTCAAATCATTCCGCTACTCTGGTGACTGGCAGACGGTCTCCACAAGAGGACAACAAACTCACTGAACATGAGTCTGTTGCTGGGACCTTTGTCACAGAGGAACAGATCCAAGGTGTGGGAGATCTACCTGATTACGACGCATTGTCCGGTGAGTGCCCATGCGTGTGTGTGTAATCCATGTGTATGTTGTTTGGGTGATGGGTTCTGATTGAGTGCCAGGTGAGGGTGTGTACTCCTGAGTGTTATGGGTCACCCATTTGCTTCCTCCCATACATTCACGTGCCTTGGATTTGGGTATGACTGTATCCCTTCTGCCCACAGTTGCCAATTAGGCCACATTAGTGCACTTTACCCTGAAATGTCATCTTGCAACTACATTGTTCAGATTTTGTAAGTGTTCATTCAGGCCGATTGTTTCCACTCTCCCATTTTTACTACGCATTTTATTTTTCTGCCCTATTGCAACATATGTGATATGCTTCGGTCATTGTTTACAGCCCACACTGGGCCACTATTTTTACCTGGTTATGTTAATGATTACACCATTCAGGCCAATGGAGTATTGGGCTGCAGACATTTTTTATTAGGGCCTGTTTGCATGTGGAAGATGACATATGTTTCCTGTAATATTAAAGTGACCAACCATTGATCAGCCCTCAATGACTGTGTTATTGAACACTGGATGTGTTTCAGTGTGTGTCACATGCATATTTTTCAACACTATTCAGCATTAATCTTCGCATCATGTTGATGTGACATGGATGTGTGACAGTATTCATTCACTGACATATTGCTTTAGTTTTGTAATTTACCATGGCTATGCTACATGACATCTGTGTGGTGGCATGTGTCATGTATGTGTATTGGACATGCCACTCACAGCCTGATGTGTGATGCCAGTGCTACCCAACATGCTGCAAATGAGTTGCTTTTCCATCTTGCTCTCCCCAGTGTCTGCCTTTTTGACTCCACTTCAACTCTTTGACAGTGCATGCATGGCAGGGTTACAGTCATGTAGGACATGTGTAAATCATGTACTGGATCTCGGGCTTATCACGGCCTATGTGTGTGCTATGGTGCTCATGTCTGTTTCCATTTGTTGTCTTTCATGTTTTTGCAGGTGATGACGCACTTGATGCTGTTGAGGTTGAGGAGATGGTGCAGACCCAGGAGGAATCTCAGGCATGACCGGGCACCAGTGGGGGACGTGGTGTGGTGGTGGGTGAAAACCCAATGTTACTGCAGACCATACTGTCCAGGGGTGTCTCTGGGTGCACCTCCCCAGACCTCTATTCAGGTGCTGAATCGGATGATTAGACTTATGTGCCGTCGCAGGTAAGTGTTTCTGGCAGGGGATCTGTTCTGTCCAACCCACCTGCACCAGGGGTAGAACCCTCTAGGGGGATTTCAGTGTTGGTAGGTCCGCCTTTGGCGGTTACGGATGCAGAGTCACACTCCACAGCATCTGATCCTGTTCCTGGGCCAGCAGATCAGAGGGGGAATGCAGTCCTGCAGCGTCAGGCAGTGCCAGCACAGCAAGGTGCAGATTGCCTTGCCCCAAACAGGTGTGGTGCCATCGACGCGGTGGCCGTGCGCCACCAGGCAATACTGCATGGGAAAACTCCATTTACGTTATGGCAACCCAACAGGCAACATCAGTAGAAATGATGGCTCAGGCAAAGGAGAGGGTGGCCACTTCCATGATCCCCCCTGAAAGGCAGGTGGAGCAACAACAGAAGGCAACAGACTTCATTTGCCAATCACACAGGGAAGACATGTTGGTGTGCAACAGAGACAGACGGGCGGCGCTGGAGACTCTGCGCAAATCCATATCAATAGAGTCCCAGGGCCACAGGGAAGCCCTGAGGGTATAACTACATAACCTCAGGCAGACTCCGGTTGAACTTGAGGCTTCCAGTAATTTAAGGGCAGAACAGCAGCAGGAGCAGCTCACACGTTCGCTCTCAGCTGAGCTGCATGCAACACGTGAGGAGATCTGGGCATCACGCGAGGCCATGCGTGCAGAAATGCAGGCAACCCATGATGTGCTGCATGGGGATCTCCGCTCTTTATTCCTCCAGAAACAGACCTTCCAGACCTGCATGCTTGCTGCCATGGAGGACCAAACCAGGGCTTTGTGTGGGCTGCCTCCCATAGTGCCACCACCTCCTGATGCAGCAGCAGAGGATGAGCAGAGCGACAGCAGTTCTCCCACAATGGCATAGCCGTGCAGGCCATGAGCCCAAGGAGGTTTTTTTTTTTCGCGACATCCACGCAGGTGGGTGTTGGTGTGCACCCTGTCCTCGAACCTCCTGGGTGGCCTCCCCCATGCCCCTGGCCCCCACATGGCCATTTTTTTTAAAAAAAAAATGTATTTTACAGTGTGTTGCCTTGTGTGGATCCCGTGGGCATCCACTGTATTCTGGCTGGGCACATGCAGGCTTGTCTTGAGTTTGGGTTAGATGCTTGGGTTCGTGAGACACACACCCCTCCTAATTCCAGTTTCCATGGGCTTGCATAGGGTGTGACCAAGTGACAGTGAATTACACAGTGACGTTGGGCTCCCATGAGCTGTGTGGGCAGTCTGTAGTCAATATTGTGTAGACATCCCTAGTGGATATTGTTGTTGTATTGTACACTGCATGGTGTATTGATATGTGCTTGTGCATCCATGTCTTCCTCCTAATCTGCAGATTCCTTCCACATGTCTTCACAAGGCCGTCTTCTTTGCAGATGGAGTTCATGTCGTATGCAGTACACTGAGACATTTGCGTGGCAGCAACACTCTACAGTTGGAAGGGGTCGATGTGCTGGCGTATTCAGGTTGTAAGACTACCACTACTTGAACTTAGCACTGTCATGTTTTTGCATTTTTCCGTGGTGTGTTGCAGCATTGTGTTGGTGGTATTTGGTAATGTGTGCTGTTAGTTATACATTAATGGGAGCATATTGTGTGTGGGCAGTTTCTATTAGGGACAGTGTACGTTGTGACACTTGTGTCAGGTCTTGTGCATTGCTTTGTTTGCTTTCACATTGCATGACATGCCATGATGTTTTTGGTGGTGGAGCTGGGGAGGGGTTCGGTGACATGGCGCTGTTCTCATGTTGTATTTAGCAAGGGGGTAATGAATTTAGCAGCATAGAAGTATGTCTTTTGATGATACAGCATTGGTGGTGTTTGGGTAGGTAGGGATGCACACAATGTAACACTTCCAGTTGACCAATCTCAGGCTGGTATGGTTGTGACAGTTGAGTGTCCCTTATGTCATCATCATTGATTGTCAGCTGGTATGTGCCTGGGCTGTGTTCACTCCAGAGGTGTGATTTTATGTGAAGTAATTAGCCACCAGCTGCGTACGGGCTGCCTCACCACGTGCCCTTTCCCCTCCCATGCGCAGTGGGCGTGCATGTGGTTGGGGATGTGGGGGCACCACTATGTCCACTGGCAGGCCCCGGCGTGTTGCAACGTTGTGCAGGACACATGCTGCCACTATGATCCTGCACAATACTGGGGGAGCATATAACAGCTGCCCACCAGAACGGTCAAGGGAGCGAAAGCGTGACTTGAGCACTCCGAATGTGCACTCCACTATGCCCCGGGTTGCAATATGGGCTGTGTTGTATCTTACCTCGGGTGGCGTGGTGGGTTTCCGAATTGGCGTCATCATGTGGGTGCTCAGAGGGTAGGCACTGTCCCCTGGGGAGGTGGTGATGGGTATCATTAGTGGGGTTGTGACATTACTCAGTGTCTGACATGCATGCATGTGCAGTGGCATTTATATTCACGAAGCAGCCATGTATCGCCATGCCGCCCAGCTTCTAGGTCCCGGTTTAGGGTTGACATTCTGTAAATGAAACTGTCGTGGGTGGACCCTGGATAGTTGGCATATACTGAGGTGATGATTCCCTTGGCATCACATACTACCTGCACGTTGATGGAATGCCAGTGCTTGCAGTTTCTATAGATATGCTCAGATGCCCCAGGGGGACGTAGAGCCACATGGGTGCAATAAATGGCACCTAGCACTTTGGGGAATTGTGTTACCCCGTAGAAATCCTGGATGGCAGCCTGCATTTCTGCAGGTGTTCTGGGCAGGTATATGTGCCTGCTGACTGATGGGCGTGCAGTCATGATGGCCAACACCTGGTGTAGGCAGCGTGACTGCGTGGCCTGTGACACCCCCCTCACTATAGCACTTGTCCGCTGAAATGATCCAGTGGCCAAGAAGTGCAGTACACTGAGGACCTTCTCCAGGGGGCTGAGTGCTTGGGAGCACAGGGTGGGTGATGTGAGGTCATCCTCCCACTCACTCACCAGGTCGAGTATTATGTGAGGTGGAAACCTGTACCTCCCATACATCAGGCATCTCAAAAAGGCTGGTTCTGGGTGTAAAAATTCTGGGCCTGACTATCCTCCTCCTCCTCCTGCGGTATCCCACGACCACTGCTGCACTGCTGCTGTATATTCATCTTGACGTCTGTGCTTGTTTGTTGTTTGCGCGCACTTTTATGCTGCGCGGGTCCACGTACGCCTGCTTCCTGCTGGCGTACGTGTTTCCGGATTACTACGTCTTTTTTGGCGCACGCATTAGCCCCGTTCGATTCCATGAATACTTGTTGTAGACACGCGTGTCGGCGTTCCGCGCATTTGCCTCCTGTACTTCCCCCGTGACGCCCACATTTTCACGCGTTGTTCCCCATTCCGCGTGTTTCGCCCCCTGTTCTGCCTACTTTTGTTGTGTGCGCCGCGCTATGTGCGCTTTCGCTGTGCGCTTAGCGCACGCTGTTTGGAGACCTGTGCGCCAGGGTGCGCCACGCAGAATTTTAGCGCACATCCAGGGATTTACACGCGCACAGACTTCCATTAATTGCTGTGCGCGGGTTTTGCTGCGATTTTCGCACTTGCACTGCGATTCGCACGCTTTCGCACGCTTGCGCCGAAAATTTCAGCGCACATTAATTTCATGAATCGGCCTGAAAATGTCTTCTGACTCCAGCAGGCCCTGGCTCGTTCAGGGCTGGGCTAGAGGGTCATTATGAAAATGCTATCATTTGTTCAACCAGTTTTCGTCGTTTTTGTCTTCCGAGGATGAAATCCCTGCTGATATATAAAAATGCATTGGTCTGCACTCTGGTGATATACAATGGGATATGATCGATCATACTCCGAATACAAAATGATCTCTTGGGGGCCTTATCTCTATCCACCTTTTTTTTAAATGAACTGCACCAACAGTTTCTGGGGGTTCTTGTAATCACTGAGACAAATGACACCAACCCTCACTGGGACTCTTAAGATTGCGAATGACGACTACTCATCAGTGGCGTCACCAGGAATCAAATTTAGGAGGGTCACAGAGTGGGCCAAAGACGAAAGTAGGGGGGGCACAGACAAAAGTAGGGGGGCGCCTATGAAAGGTAATGAGTGATGCAGTGGCGTAACACAAAATGAGGGGCCCTCCTGCGAGCCATGATGAGGGCCCCCCCTACTCTGTAACAAATCACGGCTCGCACCACACTCATCACGCTTGCAAAATACGCACAAGCGTGCTGCTGAAGGGATATGCCGCACACTGCTCTAGGAGAAAGATATAAATGTGTTTTCAATGCAATATACAACACAATTTTATGAAAACATTTGGCTATTAAGCCATAGTGTTTGCAATTGTTTTGTAGCGTAACACCAATCCAATACGTGCAAGTCACCAGCAGTGCACAGGAATATTCATTCTTTGCTATTAAAAATGCCATGCCACAATCAAAACACGTCCAACTGACTGCACAATGTAGACCAGTGTAGACACGTAATAACATTACAGTAAAGCATTCCAGGCCACATTTAGACATACCTCGACTGGTTGCACCAAAATGCCAGTCGAAGCAATAACACTCATCAAGAAGAGAGCACACATTAAAGCCTGCGTCTCCACGGCCTCTAACAACATGGCCAAACTCTTTACAATCTGGAAGGAAATGGTCAATGCTGTTGTGGTCTCTACCTCTCCTGTTCCCTTCCAGGCCCTCTGTACATCTCTGGCCTCACAATAAATCTCAGGACATCCTGTCTGCTATCTCCTGTTCCTCTCCCTCTTCCTCTCTCGGCCTCCTTTGGCAATCTCTACCTTTTATCCTACTTTTTCCTCTTTCTCTCTGACAACACCTGAAAAGGTTTCTAGACCAGTCCGATCTATGAAAATGTCACCCAAACAGGTGCTCCCCTGCTCCTCCAGAACCATCAAGGACCATATTGACACCCTCTCTCCAGCCTTGGGCGATTTCTGTAATCACTCTTTTGCCACTGGAACATTCCCCTCTCCTCTTAAGCACTCCCTTGTGCACCCACACCTCAAGAAGCTGTCTGCCGATCCTAACTGCCCGGCAAACTATTGGCCATTCTCCATTACCTCTTTCCTGGGCAAATTCTTGGAAAAGCTTGCCATCTCCCAGCTTACTCTCCACAATGAATCTGTTGGTTGTCACCATGACCATCAGTCTGGCTTCAGAGCTGCCAGAGGCACGGAAAATGCTGTCCTGAAAACCTGTGAAGATCTGCTCACTAACCGTAATTCAAGCATTCCTTCTGTCCTCATCCTCATCCTCCTTCTTTCCTCAGCTTTCGCTATCCTGATCAATCAACTCTGTGAGAACTTGGGCATCACGGATCAGGCCCTGTAGTGACTGATTGCCTTCCTATTGGACCACCCCTCCCCTCTCAGGTCCAACTTGGTTCCTTTCTCTTTGCCACCTCTCCCCACCTGTGACATTCCCCATGGGTCTATCCTCTCACCCTGGTTTTTCAACCTCTACTGGGCACTTTGTCTCACCTGATCTCTGCCTTCTCCTCTAACTTTCAGTGTTATGCGGATGACTCGGCTTTCCTTCAGGCACCCCTCAGTCTCCTCTCCTTTCTCGCTCATTCCTGACTGTCTATCTACGAGTCAAGGTTGGTGCACCTCCAACGATCTCTACCTTAATGCCATGAGATCCGTCTCATTGGGACCCCTGCCCCTGCTTTCCCTCTCTCACTCTGGCCTCCCACCTTGGGCCCCCTTCCTTCGCCTTCCTGAGAGGCAAAAAACCTTGATGTTATCTTGGACTCCACTCTCTCTTTCTCTCCTCACATCTCCAACGTCACCAGAGGCTCACTATATCCAGAGCACTGGCTCTCTCTAGGCTGGACTAATGCAACAGCCTTTTTCTCAATCTGCCTGCCTCTACTCTCCGTCATCTGCAACTAATCCAGAACAAGACTGCAAGTCTTATCCTTGGTCTCAAGCCCAGGGATCATATCTCTTCAGCCTGAAATCTCTCCACTGGCTCGCAGTGGTGGCAAGGATCAAGTTCAAGACCCTTTGCAAGGATTTCTGGGGCCATGGCCCGCACTACATCCAACGCTCTCTTCCAAAATCCCTTCCTTCTTGAGCCCTTCGCTCAGCTACCTCCAACTCTCTAAGGGTTTGACCCTTCTCCAGGTAGATAGTGGGGGTATATCTCTCACCACTGCACGTGCCTCCCTCTGGAATGGCCTCCCTGCTCCTCTCAAACTTGAGGCAGACCACCTGATGTTTCGAAAGCAGCTCAAAACGTTCCTCTTCTCCTCTGCTTTCTCTCTCCCCCTCCCCTGCTGACCTACCTGTCTGCTGTACCGACTGGTTGCTTGGCTACCCTCAGAGTCTCTCTGAGTCCAGGCACTTGCTTGATCGGTTACCCTTTCACTGCCTCCGGGCCTACCATGCACTTAGGGGCTGTAACTGTAACCCTGAAATCCCTTGTTCTCCTTGCACTACCCAGAGCTGTGCTGCCCTGGCTGCACCTACTCAGAGCATTGCTGCCCTGTTTTTCCCTCCCCGCCTCCCTTTCCCCTTGCACTTCTCGTTCTCGCACTTGCACCATCTGAATGACACATGGCCTAGTAAGATTGTTTGTCATGTCCTCCGTCTATCTTCCCTCCCTTGTCTTGTCACGCCTTATGTACGGGCGCGTTATAAATGACTTATATCATATCATATCATTTTATCACAGATGCCCAGAAAAATATCAAATGCGGCAGTAAGAAATGACTAGACTGGCAGCACTGAAATGCCAATCTATCCCGGTAATTACACTTAGCAGGACTGCTTTATCAGAAATGCCCAGTTAAAAGAAAGTCATACCAAACTGAGGAATGACTAGACTGGCTGCACCAAAATGCCTCTCTAGCCACTAATGCCACATATCATGCCTGCTTAGCCTGGACATGGACAACCATTATGATTTATCACACAATCCCGCCCCTCCAAACCTCCCCTCTCCCACCCCCTACCCCAACCTCCAAAATCAGCTCCTTGGCCCAGAATTACCTCCACGTCCCTCGTTCTTGTCCAAGAGTTTATGTATGAGGCTCTTTGCCTCATAGGTAAGTACTGGGTTGAGGAAGAGTGGGACTAGGAGTAATGAAGATTACAGGTAGCTTAGTCAGACATTACCGCCATGTACCTCTTCCTCACCCCAGTATTTGTGTATGAGGCAGAGTGCCTCAAACACAAGTACTGCCTCATGCATAAGTACTGGGACGAGGAAGAAAAGGGCTAGGAGTAATGAAGATTACCAATAAGTAATCGATGCATTAAACACAAGTAGTAGTGCAACACCATTCAGTTGACTGTGCTTCCGCACCCCCCCCTCTGAAATTTTGTGCTAAGTTGACTCGACTTGGCTGACCTTTAGAGCAGTTGCTGGACAGATGTTAAACGGCACCTGGGTTTCACTGTTAACAAGGGCCCAGAAATTACCAATGTAAAGCATTTCACTATTAGTACCTGCCTTCAAACACCACATTTTTTAGGCAATTGAAATTGTGATGTGGGATTAGTACTTGCATGCCAGAGGAGTGATTGGTAGGGTGGAGAGGGAACAGGAGACCGCTCATTCTCACAGTAGTCCATAGCTGGGTGCTTTTAGACTTAAAGGAGAGAGTTAACTGCTTGTAACATTGAAGCTGCACTAGAATAGTCTCATTAAAATGCGTAAAGAAGTTAGATACCCCCACACAAATAAGTTTTCCCCTCCCCACCGCTCGTGAAGTTAGCGCCTCTACCAACATTTGAAGGATTAGCCCAACCGAAATGTAGGTTTTGTTGCACCCCTGAACATAAGGACAGGCACCATTCACCATATACACACACGCACAACCAACCATCCATACATTTAAGTGTGCACCCTTTCACCATACACTCACACAGGCTGCCATCCATACATTTAAGTGTGCATCCTTTCACCATAGAGGCACACTCAGGCAGCCACCCATACATTTAAGTGTGCGCCCTTTCACTATACAAGCACACACGCGCAGCCAGCCACCCATACATTTGTGTGCACCCTTTCACCATACACTCACACAGGCAGCCACCTATACATTTAAGTGTGCAGCCTTTCACTATACACTCTCACACGCACATGTCATGGGGTTGAGGGGAGCCCTATTACTTCAAAAAGAAATGTTTTTTTTAAGTCACTCTGACCTCATTAAGAAATGATTTCCGGTAAGGACTGAACCATAACGGAAATAATTTCTTTATGAAGGCAGAGTGACTTCAAAAATAAATTATGGGCCTCATTCTGAGTCCGGTGATAACCGTGCTGTTGCCACGGGAGGATTGCCGCCAGACTCTGAATGATTTACAGCGCCTGACTTCCCAGTGCCACTGGGAGATTACAACCTCGGCAGCCCAGAAAGTCAGGCGCCGGTAAAATGTTTCTCCCTATTCCAATAGGACTCTGTTAATTGTTAATGGTGCTGGTGCTTGCATGGCTGTTTGCCTACCATGGGCGCTGTGCTGGGCAGGGTCAGACCTGCCGGCATGGTGGCTATGGCAGGCAGACCTGTAATATGCTGGTCCGGAAACAACAGTGCTGGTAAGTTTAGCAGCACCGTTGTTTCCAGACCGGCATAGCTGTAATGAGTCCCTATTTCTTTTTGAAGTCATAGGGATCCCCCCAATCCCATGACATGGAAGCCACGAGCCTAGGGTCTACCATGTCATTGGGTGGGGGAGGTGGGGGAGGGCAGACTTCAAAAAGAACGTTTCTTATTGTAGTCACTCTGCCTTAATAAAGAAATGAGTTTTGTTAAAGAAATCATTTCTTAATGAATGCAGAGTGATTTCAAAAAGAAACAAAACTTTTTTTTTGGGGGGGGGGGGGATGTTTCATTTTTTTTCTCAAAGTGGGACCCCCTCCCAGGGGCCCCTGAACTATGGGGGCTGCGGGGGTCCTTGGTATTCCAGTGGTGGCGTCACAAGCACTCCTGCAGAGAGGCTTTTGTCAACACCAACTACCCACACCCCACACAGCTCCCCTCCCTCCCATCAAAATGCAGGCACGAAACAATTCAGTGACTAATGGCCCATTATTAGCAGTTTCGTGGCTACATTCTGATGGGAGGGGCTGCAAGCTGCTCGAGCACTACTCGCTTTGAGGCAAAAGGAGTATTGCCGTGTGATATGCAGACATTTGCCTCAGTGAGTGTCACAAAACCACGAACAGAGAACATGGTCACTGCGCGCCTTAGGTAGGGCGGGCACAAGGGGGGCACAGGACTTCAGAGGGGGGCACTGGCCCCCCCCCCCGCTTCCCTCCATAGCGACGCCACTGCTACTCATAGGAGCTAATGTTCCTATGGAACCTCACATTGGGGGCTTTTTTTGCACCGTAAATACTCTTACCTTAGTTTACTTTTAGGTACAAGTCAGCACATCCTTGCTTGGGTCTCTACTTGGTCACTCTAACAAATTATACAGGGAAAACCCAAGCATCTGATTAATGGACCACAGAGGACGGATAATGTGAAGCTGGTTAGCTTCAAAATGTGTCGCTATGAGCACATTAAACCTGCCCTACCTTATTTTCTTTTTTATATATCGCGAAACAGTTGCACATGGGCATAGAGTTACTTATACAAGACAACACAACAAACGACAATATAAAGGGGTGAATCTAGCAACAATACAAAACAGTTATCAGCCTGTGTTTAAAAACAGCCCCATTCAACTACCAGTCTCATGTTCGAGGGGCCCTTAGGCAAATATTGACAGATCCTTAAAAAGTGGGAAATTACTAGACCTACACCCCACCAAGGCGCCGTCTGTATACTTCTGTGCACATCAGTCATCTACCTGAATCATACATAGGACCTTAAAATCAGAAAAATGGACAACCCCCGGCCCTGTTCTCTGATGAAGCCAAGCCAGTACTTTATTTATCTCCAGATGGTGTCAGATGGTGTCATTGATCTTAAAATAGAACTGACATGCCATAAAGTAAGATAACATAACAGAAAATGTACTTGCTCTCTAAATTACAAGGTCCACACAGGAAGAACCGTGCCGAGTATGTGACTACTTAAATGTTGACAGGAATATTATGCTGACAGGATGTCATTTTATTGAGTATGCTGACCTAGAAAGCTAAATGAGGCCTTCACAATTTTGTGTGAGAACGGGCAGGGTTTACAACGATTTCCATGCAATTCATCAAAAACACACAACCTTAGAATTTAAGATCATTTTGTTCTCACTGATTCCCTCTATAAGTACTAGCTATTCTATTTGAGAGACTTAAAGGGATGGTCTAGTAAAAAATGTTATTTAAAAAATAGATAGGCAACATAAAAAAAAAATACTAGCATTCTCCGTTTTAAAACTTCCTATGTAAAATTTTGAGCTATTCAAGCTCAAAATTCGCAAAAGCAAGCACATGGGCGCATCCATTTTGTGAAATGGAGGCCCTCCTGTGCTGGCTTTTGCTTTTGCGGCACTAATGAAGGAAAAGCCAGCCAGCTGTAGTAAACAAAGGCTACCGCTGGGTGGCTTTCCATTCATTAGTGCTGTAGGCGGAGGACGGGGACCGGAGACCAGAGCAGGAAAGCTGCAGCTGAATCTCGGTAAGTGCTATTTCTTTTTTTTTTTTAAAATAAGCACTAGCTGCGTTTTTTTTTCTAAGTTTTCCGGGCTAGAGGAGCCCGGAAACTTACAAATAAAACTGCAGCTTTAAAAACGTTGTATTTATGTTTGCGGTCGCTTTTGAAGCTTTTGAAGCGACCGCAAACATAAATACAACGTTATTGGGTTGGAAAACGCAGAGGTTTTTCTTTCCAAGTTTCTCAGGCTCCTCCGGCTCGGAGGAGCCTGAGAAACTTGGAAAGAAAAACCTCAGCGTTTTCCAACACAACTGCGTGTGTTTCTGCCTGCTGTGGCTAGCACTTTGGGTCTCGCAGTAATTCTGCGGGAAAAGCGTTGAATTTCATGTATTTTCAAAAGTCAAATCTTCTCGCTGATCAATGGAGAATATCAATTGGTAATAGAGTTTGACTTGTTTCTTAGCCACATCCCAATGAATCATGCTTAGTGGGCCTTTGCCTTTGTGTAACTGAACAAGTCTAGGTTCATAATACAGAACCAGTGCATTGATGCAAATGTAATTAGTGCTAGGGCAATCGCCCAAGTGCAAAAACACATATTCTTTCAATGCATATTTGCATCGGGCACTTTTTTCCCAATGCTTGGACTACAAAAAAAGTGTGTCCTAGTGCAAAGAAAATGCATTTAAAATCTCTGTTCTATGAATTAGGGAACGTTTTGCTCTATTACTAATTGCCCTTGCACCGTTGTTACATTGCTGTAATACAGTTCTTACAAATCCACAAAGGTTGCATTCTAATTGAACTATACATTTTCTTCAGCATCCCATTGTAACACGTGGCCTTAGCAGGTCAATGACTGCAATCAATGTTGATTGCATTGAAAGAATATGTCAACACTGTGATTCTGCAACCCTTCATTAGGGACAATGCACAATCTGAATAAGTGCTACATATGTTAGAGTGGGATATCTTGCAAAAGTGTACCCCATGTTTAAGTTGCTGCCATGTTGGTTTATAATTCAAACTGTTCAAACAAGTGAAGACAAACAGGCGAAGATTGTTTGTCATCAATAGAGCTTGGTTGAAACCTTCGTGAATGCATTCCATTTTTCCAGATTTAATGAATTATCCCATGTACCTTTTGTGTTGCTAATGAGTTGATTAGAATCACTATAAATACTCAGTACTCCAAACCTCTTGGATCTGCCGGCGTGTGTACTTGTACAGGGAACTGGTTGATTAGATTACGCTCCCATGCTGTGCTGTGACTACACTGTAATTAAGAATGCATCTGGGCTGAAAGAATGGAGGACCATGAACGCAGCTGCAAATTACTTCATCTTGAATTAAAAATAGTCGAACAAGTTTTATTACAAAAATACATATAAGCTGGCCTTCAGTGAACCACATATGTCTATATATGGTATAGATGGTTTGAAAGAGGAGCTGGGAGCAAGGATCATAGAGCAGGCTTAGTGCAAGTACTTGTGCATCAATGGTGGAATTGATAGTATTCCCGGTTCCCTAGCCATGAGTCCAAGGTTGCTGCCTAAGGAAACTATATAATGCCACTTCGGAGGGTTCCCCGGATAGCCCTGCAGTATTGCAGTTTATGTGGCCCTGCCAGTGAGTCTGTTGGAGAAGCCCCAATTACATTCCCAACTTCTCCTCTGTTATGAAGTTAGTTTTATATTATGAAAATGTAATGCTTTCGCCCAGCACATTTATATATTCAATCGGGTTTGTTTACCTGTGGTCATTGTGCATCTGCTTATCAGCTTATCTGTTGCTTAACTTATTTTCAAACACACATTTTGAATGGATTGTGTCCTCCAACGTATGCCTCACCTGTGGCATGTAATGTCCACAGCTGTGCTGCTTCAGAGTTTTTTGCGTCAACGGCATTGGATTAATGTACCTCAAAGGCCTCCTTCGAGGGACATCTACCCGATGTTATTGGATGTTATAAGTAGCATGCATGGCACCCGTAGCCTCATTTCCGTTTTTTTCCACAAACGTGTTTGCTTCGAAAAACTTGGTGCGCCACGTGGTTACTGTTAAATTACTGTATGATGTCTTCTTTTTTTACCCCGACAACCCCGTGGTCAGCCTTCAAGAAATGTCGGGATTGCAGCTCCATGATGTCGATTATGGATCTGCATATAATTTGTCTGTACGTAAGGGGAAATTGAAGGTAGGAAGGGTGTCCAAGCCCCGTAAATCCAAGTCAGCTTGTCTTTCGCTACAAGTTGCGCAGTGGTTTGCGCCACTCGTCCTATTTGTCGAGGCGGTTCAGGAAGCTACTTCACCATTCGCTTTCCTCGTCCTCTTTGGATGACGCCTACTCGAAAAAGGTGACCTGCCCCACCAAATCCTCGACCCCGGAGGAGTGGGATGCTTTCTGGCTGCAGATGTTGCAGCTATTTCAGTATAAAGGCACAGTTCTGTCCACGCCTTCTGACGAAGCCGTCAGGGAATGGTCTGGGCTGGATAATCATGTGCCTTCAGGCCTGGGTGGATGGCGTGATAAACATCGGGAGTCTTCGAGGCCCTGTTTGGACAAGGCATAAGGTGTTCACCAGAGACGTGCCACGTTCAGGACATGGTCTTCGTCTCTGATGAAACAGTTGAAATCTGTGAAATCCTTGAAGCTCTTGAAGGCCACCGCCACCATGCCCGTCAGATGCGCCTGTTGGGTCTTTGCCCCGCTCAGTCCCTCAAAGCCGTCCGTGCCATTGTCGACGCTGATGCCGTCGGAGTCGTCGACACCATGTGGGCCAAATTTGTCGGTGGAGGGCCCTGTGAATGTGGACCCTCCGAGGAAGGCTACTTCTAAATCTGTGAAGACTGTGACGGAGAATAGGTGTACTCCTCTCCCAAGCAAGGACTTCTTTAAGTCTTTAGGTATGAGGATGAAGAAAGGTCAGAGGAAAATGTTGGTCTTTTTGGTCTTCCGTATGGTACTCCTGGTGTTCTGAAGTGTCTCATCTCTGAAGAGAGTTGGATGGAGGATCTGTGTCAGTGCTTGCATGATGCCAGTGGCCTTGACAGTTCTCCGGAGATGGAGTTTGGTAGGCCAGGGATCATGCCGACTCCACTTATCAGTTGTTGATGTTGAGATTTGTGGAGTACCTGGGCTGGTCCAGGCCTTTGGTGCAATTTATCAAGATGATTTTACAGATATTTTAGATC
Source organism: Ambystoma mexicanum (assembly GCF_040938575.1). Lineage (NCBI taxonomy): Eukaryota > Metazoa > Chordata > Amphibia > Caudata > Ambystomatidae > Ambystoma > Ambystoma mexicanum. Next base: position 699,879,002 of record NC_090930.1, read on the forward strand.
AAGGTCCGTCCACTGACCCAGTGTTGCCATTTCATGTGGCGTTGCAAAAGATGGTGGCTACTACTTGGAACACCCCGTAGAGTATTCCGGCGATGAACAAGTCCTTAACAAAGAAATACCGCCCATCGAGTAGCGACTGCAGTTACCTGTCCACACACCCCACTCCTGAGAGTTTGGTGGTTCAGGTGGCTACGGCCACCTTGAAGCAGGCAGTGTATGCTACCTTCCCTCCTGATAGGGAAAATAACTGCATGGATGGATGGGCACGCAAGGTATTTTCTGCTGGGAATATGGTGCAGAAATTGGCCAACTCCACCTGTGACTTAGCAAAGTTTTCGCACACTCTGTGGAATTGCATCTCTTTAGCGGCTGAGCATATTCCCGAAGAGGAAGAAAGAGATGGCTTCCTAGCTATTGTGAAGGATGGCAAGGATGCCATGTGTGAATCCCTTCAGTCTGGGTTGGACACTGCGGATAGTGTTAGCAGGTCCATGGCTATGAGCACCGTGATGCGCAGGTTTGCCTGGTTGCGGAAGTCTGGGTTTGCACCAGATGTGCAGGCTCGTCTTCACAACATGCCCTTTGACGGGTCTCATCTGTTTGTCTGCAAGGCTGACGTAAGCCTTCAGTGGTTGCAGACTTCCAAAGCACCTGCCAAATCTTTGGGTGCAGCTGTTCGACAACCTCCGCCTTTTCATCCTAGGAGACAGCAATGGAGGGGTGGTTCCTTTTGCTACTACTCCTCATTAGGAAGGGCAGAGGGGTGGACAGTCAGAGGGGCCAATGTAAATTCCTTGTGGTGGACGAGGTAGAGGTGCCAAGGCCGCTCAAGCAGCAGCCTCTTTACCATGTGGCGCTGCTACAGCCACTTCAAAACCACTCTGACGCCTTGTCTCATTGTTCACTGGTTGGGAGCAGGCTGTCTCAACATCCAGAAGAGTGGCAAGCCATTGCTTCGGTAGCATGGGCTCTGAAAACAATAGCCCACGGCTAGGGCCTTCCTTTTCTATGAAATATTCATGACAATATACTGCGGAACCACTCTTTGAGCGTTCCGGATCTGCTCCTTGTGCAGGAAATATTGACCCTGCTAGAGAAAGGCGCTAACGAACCAGTGCCTGTGCCGGAGAGGAAGAAGGGTTGGTATTCCCTGTATTTTTGTATTCCCAAGAAAGACAGAGGACTGAGACCCATCTTGGACTTAAGATACTTGAACAAGTTCCTCTGGAAGGACAAGTTTAAGGTGGTCACTCTTTCCCAGATCCTTCAAGCCCTCCAACTACAGGATTTGTTGGTATCATTGGACCTGCAGGATGCTTATTATCATGTGCCGATCCATCACAAGCACAGAAAATACCTGAGGTTCGCAGTTGGTGGCTCGCATTATCAGTTTTGTCTCCTGCCATTCGGCTTGGCTTCCTCCGCAAGGGTCTTCACCAAGCTCATGGTGGTGGTGGCAGCATATCTCAGGAGAGGGGGGATTCACGTCTACCCCTACCTGGACGATGGCTGATAGGGCACGTTCTCCCGAACAAGCCTTGGATCATCTCAGCGTCTCCTGCCACTCTCTTCACAAACTGGGCTTCTCCTTCAATTTCAAGAAGTCACACATGACACCTTCCAAACAACTCCAGTACATGGGGATGTGTTGGACACATCCTTGGGGATGTGCTTGCCACCCAAGGTGAGGGCTCAACACATTCTCCAGATGGTATCCAAATTTCAACAAGCTGAGAGTCTTCTGGCTTTCGAATTCTTAAGGTTGCTCGGCCTAATGGGATCCTGCATTTTTCTAGTGCCAGAGGCCCGGCTGAGAATGCGATCCCTTCAGTGGGCTCTCTGTAGTCAATGGTCCCAATTGTCAGGCAAGATGTCGGATCTCCTTCAGGATCTTCTCTTGCAAGAGGAAGATCAGGTTCTCTGTCCAAAGGTCAATACTCTCAAACTTCACACATGGTTTCTGAATGGTTGCGACATAAGGATCCCATCCTGGATGACATGATCAAGGTGTTGCTTTTGGACAGGCAGCCAGTAACGAAGTCCCTGTAGCACTGCCGTTGGCTTAAGTTTTGCGACTGGAGCAGAGGAATGAATGTTGATTATTTTCAGTGCTCAATTCCGGAGGTTCTCTCCATCTTACTTTCTTTGGCCCACAGGGGTCTTCAGGTGGGAACCATTAAAGGTTGGTTACCTGGCAGCGCTTTCTATCTTTAAGTGCTCGTCCTTTCAGGTGCTGGTCTGGCACCTTAATTTGGTCTTAAACTGTCTGATTGGTGCTCCATTTGAGCCTTTGCACAGATGGCCATTGAGATTGTTGACATTTAAGACTGTTTTCTTGGTTGCAGTTACCTCTGTTGTATACAAATTGTTCGAATTACAATTGACCTTTGCACAATTGACCAAATTGTGAAGGTCAATTGTTACATATTGTTACCTATATGCTGGGGAAACCCCCTGCAATCCCAATATATATATATATATATATATATATATATATATATATACATATACATATATATATATATATATATATATATATATATATATATATATATATATATGTATATATATATATATATATATATATATTGAAACGAAAAAAGAGGAGAAAGTAAAATGCACTCTCTGCGGTCAGTTGAGAGACCAAGATCCATGGGAAAAACACAAATAGCACAGCTCGCAAGAGAAGTAAAGGTCTTAAAGTATTTTAGTATAACCAAAGAAATGGACAAAAAATATACATATTACGGCTTGGGAGCAGCGGCAAAAACAGAGGCAGGACGCCGGTACGCACGGCCCGCACACAACGCGTTTCATACTCAACTGAGTGCTTGTTCACGTGAAGAGAAGAAGGACTAGAGCGCTTTTATAATTTAACAAAAATAGTCCTTTTACTATTTCCCTGGAACAACGTGGGTACCTGCATAGACGGACAGGCAGCAGCCATATTGGTATGGAATGGCAAAGAATGGACAAAATGAAAGTCCGCTGACATCTAAAAAATTGGGTTGCTACCCTATCATAACCATTGCAATTTTCTCTGGTAGGAAGTGGTGGCTCTGAAAAGAGCCTTTGGAAGGTGTTTGTACGTCAAAAATTATAAATACTTAACACCTACTTCAAAATGGATGCTGTAAATCTCGAAAAAGGTCGTAAAATGTATGTACTACGAAACATAATATTTTCATTGTGAAAAGAGGACATGCCAAAATCTCTTAGAAAGGCACAAACAGCCACATTAACATTGCACCTTGCTTTTTGCATTTGTGGACCAAATGAAGAAGAATGAAGCCACATTTGTCTCTGTGCAATCCGTGAAAATAATACTTGAGAATTAGGGGACATGTCCATGACCTTCCCAAGTCCTTCTTCCATAGAAAATTACAAAGAAATTCCAGACACATGTCCTAAACTGTTCCCTCCACAATGAATTACAATTATGTCTGGATGTTGCTCTGTCTCCAAACTAGCACAAAGAGGTAGCAAGTCCAACCACTTCATTCCATGTACTCCATGCCAGTGTACTTCCACATGTGGAAATCCAAGATCTACAGCTACTCCACAGCTTTCTGCATGCACCTTCAACCAATGTATCCATGAATCTCCCAAAATTCAAACAATCTGTTTTCTGAAACACACAGCCATAGCTATCTGTTGTTCTCTCAGCAAAATGAGTATCTGAGAAACTCTCTCCAGGCACAACACACCCACTAAACTTTCCTGACCAATCCCTTTCAGTGCTCATTCTCATGTGCATGACTTCTGAACCCAAAAATCCCTGGATGTAATACCCGATATCCGCGAACTACCGCCAAGTCTGCAGACATATCGTAACATGAACAGCCCTTCTACCATTTCCACTTCACATTCTGTGCCATTCCCTGATTGGATGTAGCTAAGAAATCACATGACCATCCACCAATCACATTCAAGACCTCTACATCTAACTGCATCATCATAGATCAGCACTGCAAATGTACTGTGAATCTCTCTGAGTACAAGTGTCATATCATTGGCAAGCACCATCTACAAGAAATACTGTACAAGGCTCCAAGATTTCTACTTGCAGCTCCATGCATATCCAAATGCATGAACACAAACTACAGGTATGCATATTTTCTGTACAATACATGAACACATTTTCAAACTGACGCAATATTTTTGTTTTATTTCTTTATTTATTCAATTACTTTAATTTAAGCATGACATTGAGACACTATTACCTGGAAGACCTTAGTTACAGAAATAGTGGTATTCAGTGTTACATTATGAATTTCACAAACATAGTAAAGATATTTTGTTTGCTAAAGTTAGTCATTACAATACAATTTGTTCATTAAGAACATATCATGTGTATTGAACTTGTGCGACGTATCTAATGTAAATAAGATAGTTTTAATGGTTTTGAGGAAGGCGCTAAGGATTTCAATTAAAAAAATCAATGTCTAAATTAAAAACAGTGCTATATACAAACAAAATTACTAATTTGTTTCTTTTACAATTGCAGTGAAGACCATTCTCCTGAAAAGAAGCAACTGTCCAAAAATCCCCATGTCTTAAACAGCGATTTACAGACAGAATGGCCCACAGATTCCTATTTTTGGACACACAAATTACCCAACTCAACCGCTACAATTTGGATATTATAGAACAAACAACTGTTTTAATTGTATACATTAGATTTACTATTTGTACTTCTCCACACCAATAGCTTACTTTTTTCTGTCATCTGAGCCCCAGTTTAGTAGCATATAAATTCAAGAATACCCATCCCTACTAGTTGTAGTTCCCAATGCACAATCACACACCATTACATACATCTTTATCATCTTACTCAAACACTCATGCACACAGCAGACATACATTGCAGAACACCCCAACCCATACCTGCTTTATTTTTTTAAACAGACCCTAAAGAATGCCTACCAAAAGTCAAGTCCGTAGAAAGCAACGCAGAAGTAGAGCAAATGAAAATAAAAGTGGCCAACATAAGCATCCATATCTAGCGGGATTTGTAAAAGAAGTTGAAACAAAACAGCTAATACAGTCATTTAGTGAAACAAAAGAAGTTTCAAGTGGAAAAACTTTGCCTCCTCTATCAAAATATAAAACAAACCAGAAAACAATTAACAAAAATCAGCTATCACTACAGACAAAACTGGTTCTATAAATCTTGCTGAAGTTCAAAGTAAGCATACCAAGAAAAGTATTTTAGCCAAAATGTTCCGTCACAGAGTCCTTCAAAATCTTATAAAAACAGGAGAGAAACCAGGTTCAACCCTTAAAACCTATCGTAGGAAATTAATCTTAGAAGCGTTGATAGACAGTGCAATTCTTCTCAAAAGAAAGTTATTTATTTTAGTGTTAAACAAAGTGAAACCACTAACAAAACTAAAAACTAAATTACAAAAAAGACTTCTCAATAAACGAAATGTCACAGAAAGAACTTCTTAAGTATATGCAGAGGTGAATGGAATCACACTATGAGCACAGAACCATACTTTGATAAAGAAGTGTACAAACAAAAGCAAACAAATACAATTGCCATACATAGCAGTGGTCGGGGTTATGAAAAAGTGAATAATACCATAATGGAACAAGAAGTACTCCTTACAAAAATATGCCCTGAAAACTTAGAATTACCCCTCCATTCAACTGAATTAGAACATCTAGTGTACAAATGGCCATGCACGTCGATGTGTAACATTCCCAAACATTTTTTCAAGTCTTTATGCCAATTCCTCAATCAATATGTAAAAAGCAAAGACAAAATCAAAATTAAATTACTGCACAATATGGATACCTGTCCAGTGCGCAAGTACACAGGACTACAAGGACATTAATTGGCCTGCATTACAGGACCTACTTGTAAAACCACCTTCCATGATATCAAAAGGATATCAACACATCATTCAACTATAAGAAATCTAGTCTATAAACTGTACTATGCTAAAAGTCCTGCTTTAGCGCTAGCCAATTTAAATAACATTCTTCTACATGGTACAGCAAAAGACCTACTTGAAGAAATTGACTATATCCAGATAAAATATTTTGGAAGTGAAGCCACTTACAGAATGAAATAGCTTTAAACCAAATTAGCAACAATTCTACACATGGCAACCTTTTACTAAACACATACAAAAAAGAAAGAATACAATTTAAAAGTACATCAGGTGAAGTACCAAACCATGTGTGTGTATGTTGCCGCAGAACTTTTTATAAAAGTAACACAAAAACTGTAGAACTATCATACAAAATAGAAGACAATGAAGATTCTAAATGGTTTGAATTAGCTCTCTACCTTGTAGCAGAAAACAAATATGAAATAACTGACCCCTTAATACTTTGCAGTTACTGCACTACAAAACTTGACAACAACCAAACACCTTCACGTGCTATCACAAATAATTTGGAATTATACCCAATACCAAAACCCCTACAACAACCTAATTTATATGAGAGCATCATAATTCAAACAGTGCGCCCATTTCAAGCAATAATACACCTTCAACCAAAAACAGCAAAATTACCTCCCTTTGAATTGGTAAAAGGCATTCGAGGAAAAGTAGTTTATTTACCATTAGATCTAAAAGAAAATGTGCATACTCTAGGATTGCAACGTCCAATGCAGCAATCTTTAATTATCTTAGTAAATGGAGTACCTAAAAAAGACAAAAAAATATGGCAACAGCTCATAGATTTACATAAAGTTAGACAAGCCTTGCAATATCTTAAAGAGAATAATGAATATTACAAAGAAATTAATATTGAAGAAAACTTGAAGGATACAACTGAAATAATTCAAGAAACACAACAAAATGGTGAATTTGAGCTCCTAGATCCTGCTACAATATCAAATACTTTAGACCTTTATACAATTCATCTTTTGCACTCTAATGACACCATAGAAGATGCACTGGAAACGTACCAAATGCGTCAAACAAAAGGATCACCAATCAGCATATGGGAAAAAAGTATAGAAGCACGTGCTTTTCCTCTACTCTTTCCTACTGGCAAAGGTGGAAGGTACGGTGATAGACCTATTCAAATATCAGCATCAGAATACCGCTCATTACGGATGTATTCTGAAGATCCCAGATTTAGACAAAATGTGTAATACATATTCCACCTACTCTTTGAAAGTGAACTAGCAACTTTTTGTTACGAAGTTGCACACATGTTAAAATCCGGATCACATTTTCAAAATATGACAGCTACACAATTATTACAAAAAGTGCAACAAAAGGATGAGGTTTTACAATCAAATATTACAAATCTATCAGCAAATATGTGTGGCACTGGTTACGACGTAATGGGGATGTACGTTGTATGATCATAAACCTTGGCCCACCCACTTGTTTTGTAACATTAATTTGTGCAGAATATGCATGGGAAGATTTACATGATTTCCTATGCATATCAATCAAAAACAAAACAAACATAGATATACTAACACCTGGAGAACTATGTACTTTGGATCCTGTTAATGTTTCAAGATATTTTCACCATCGCTTCATTGCTATGCTACATTTTATTTGTAATAAAACTGTTCCTCCCCTTGGAGAAGTGCAACACTTCTTTTGGAGAAAAGAATACCAAGCCAGAGGAGCACCACATATCTGCATGCTTTTATGGATTAAAGATGCTCCTAAATTTGGTCAAGACAGTGATGCCACTGTTTTACAGTTTATTGAAAAATATGTCACTTGTGAAATTCCATCAGAAGCCACAAATAGTGATCTTCATGCAAAAATGTTACAATTCCAAAGACACAAATGTGGCAAATATTGTCGTTGCAAATACAAAAACAAAGGGAAATACTACACCAAATGCCGATTTGGTTTCCCTAGACCAGTTACAAATGTGAGTCACCTAAAAATACATATTACATAAAAAGAAAAGAAGAAGAAAAATATATCAATGATTATAATGCAATCATTGCCCACTTGTGGAATGCAAACAGAGATGTGCAGTACATTGCAGACAATTCTACTGCAGTTGCACGATATGTCAAAGCATACTTAACCAAAGCAGAAACGACATAGCTCCAAGACCTCTGGAATGACCTGTCATCAGATAAAACAGTGTCTCAGAAATTATACAGCTTGGGCATAAAAATGCTCTCCCATAGAGAATGTCGATCATATGAAGCAGCTGATCGTTTAACAGGTACTTCATTGTATGGTAAATCTGAAAATATAGTATGGCTAAGTCTTGGTCCAGCTAAATCTAGAAAAAGAGTTCTAAAATCATACGAAGATATAGAATCAATAGCCAAACGTGATCCCATCAGCCAAGAAATTTTAAAAAACTATTTATTGGACACATACTACCCAAACAGAAGTAATACTTTGGAAACCATGTGTCTATACCACATAGCCCAAAACTACACATACAAAAATAATATAAAACCTGATGAAAAAAAGGTAAATACAGAGTGACAAACTGTGAAGGCAGTTTAGATAAACTCACGAAACCAAATTTAATTAATCATATCAAATTGTCATTAAAGACTCCTCAACATAAAGAAGTATATTGCATGTCCCTGCTACAACTCTTTAAACCATGGAGAAAAGAAGAAGAAATACTAGATAACTATGACTCATATGAAGATGATTTCAAAGCAAATGAAAGCACTATAACTGATGTAAACTTTTGTAAACTTTACACAATACAAAACAATGTTGCACAATAACAGCAACACGAAGAAGAACTCCAGGCCCAACTAGATAAGGACACTCCTGACAGTAGTCAACCTTCTGTAACAGGAAGCCAAGAACCACTGGGAGAACCACTAATAATAAATGAGGCAGAATAAGCTATGATAGAAGTAGAAAACACCATGTGTTAGTATGAAGATAAAGAAGACTTAACTATACTACAATCAAAACTAAACAATAAAAAACGTAACATTTTTTCAAGAAGTAACAAAACAAATTGCACATGGTGTACAACATGAAAATAAAGAATGTTCCTGCTATAATTATAAACCTATACTGCTGTATGTCAGTGGTGAAGCTGGTTCTGGCAAAACATTCTTAATCAAAATCATCAGTAAGTTCCTTCAACAACTGACAAACAACAAACTGTCAGTTGTTGTCATTGCCCCCACAGGTTTAGCTGCCTACAACATAGGTGGTGTCACTTTACACCGATTACTACTATTGCCAGTAGAACACCAGAACAAATTAGACTATTACAAACTTTCTGCAGAAGCTGCAATGGAACTACGCAGAGTATTGAAACAAATGAAAATGCTACTAATAGATGAAGTGAGCATGGTCTCCAACCTAATGTTGGCTTTGATTCACCTCAGATTACAAGAAGTACTCAAAACAAACTATGAAGAGCTCTTTGCAGGAAAACACATTATTGTTTTCGGAGATCTTCTTCAATTGACACCAGCAAAAGGGGAGCCTATTTTTAAAACATTAGGATACAAACTCTGCCGAAATACTGTTGGCACCATTGGAAATGTCAACCTTTGGCAACATTTCCAATACAGAGAATTAACAGAAAACATGCAGCAATCTCACTTATGCCAACATCTTAAAAAGTATCAGAGTTGGTTTACTTTCTAAAGAAGCAGAAGCAATATTGAAAACCCAGCAAATTAATGCACTTTATGGTGATAATGCATGTGCTGCAGATGTTATGAAACAATTAGCCCACAAAAATGTCAATTGTATGGCCTTAATGCCAACTCTTGCAAACTGTTTCAAATTCAATGAAATCATGCTAAGTAAAGAAATGCAACCAATCATGGAAATTAGCGCCACAGACAAACTAGATATACATGGTATGACAGTACCCATGTGTGACCAAGCCACAACAAGACTAAATAGTTTAGAAAAATCAATCTCAAACACAGCAGGCTTAGAAAAGATATTAAAATTATCCTTAAATTGCAGAGTAATGCTTAAACGGAACCTTGACGTGGACCAAGGACTAGTTAATGGAGCACTGGGTACAGTTGTTGGCTTTCAAACATACCCACATGTCAATATACTCTTTCACAAACTTTCAGAAGTAAAAAGGATAGGACGCTCAACAGCTCGATTCCTTCTCTTCAAAGACATGTATGTACGCAGAGAACTATTTTCTCTAACTCTTGCATACGCAGTCACGATTCATAAATCACAAGGTCTTACCCTAGACCAAGCGATGGTAGATATTGGTAACACAGTCTTTAAAGAAGGCATGAGCTACGTAGCACTATCATGCTTACGTATACTTGACGGTCTATTTCTAATCAACTTTGATGCAAGTAAAATAAATACTGATATTCCTTGCATTTTAGAATACAATAGACTTTTCTCACTATACACCCCCCATCTAAACACATATTCTGTTCCACAAATATTAAAACTTTATAAAAGAAAAATAAATCAAACAGAAATGCAACAGGATGTCACTGCAAATCCTCCAAAGAAAGTCAAAGAAAGTAATACTTCATCAAGTACCACAAGCAAAAAAGAATCAATTAGGGAAAGTAAACCAAGTACTTCTTCAAAGAAGGAAGACAAACTCCAAAAAAAGCAGTCAGATACAGAACTACCTGGTCCATTTAAACCCTGAAATATAGTTGGTGTAAGTTGCTACGCAAATGTAGCAATGAATATTCTTTTTCAATTACCACCAATTGTTGACAACATTTACTTACACAGTACAGACCCATTGTGTATGCAAATGTTAGTACTTCACAGAAATGCAGCAAACAATCCTGACAACACGTATAGTGTTTATGGAATAAGACAACAATTGGACTACTGTGCTGGAATGGTGAAATTCACTATAAACTCACAGGAAGATCCTCAAGAATTTCTAATGTACTTACTACAAGTACTGGAAAACAAAAACATACCTATAAATGAAATCTTCCAGATTTCATACATGTGGAAACATACATGCACTCTCTGCAACAATGTGACACAAGAAGAAATCCCCAATGAACGCTTCATATATATATCAATACCTAATTGTGAATCCTTTCCATTTCAGCAACTTGTACAAAATGCAAACCATGGTAGATTGTGTACTACCTGCAATTCAGATAATCGCTCCACGTTAGTAATACAAACACATAGTAAATACGTAATACTAATGCTTCTACATTACAATGCAGATGGTACCAAAAACAACTACAAGCTGACTGGAATCACACATGGTCAAATATCACTTGGTAAGAAAACCTTCACAACAATAGTTATAATCTACCACGCAGGAGCCACAACCAATTCAGGGCACTACACTGCATATATAAAAAAGAAATGTGGATGGTTTGAATGTAATGACCGTACCATTACTCTAAAGCAGCGATTACCAGCAAATCTTACAAATGCTTATTTAATGTTCTTAAAACCAAAATTTGATAACTAAACTGTACTTAAACCTTAAGTAAACTTGTAGTAAACAAATATAAACTGTTAGAATATTCCAAAAGCTATCTAACTGCCCAAAGATTGTACAACAACTAATCAGATAAATGAATACCACTAAATGAGAGCAAAAAATAGACAGTTAGAATACGCCAATTGGTATCTAACTGTCCAAAAATTTAACAATATCCAAACAGATAAATCAATACCACTAAAATATATCAATAGATAGACAGAATATGCCTATTGGTATCTAACTGCTCCAAAATGTCATAATATCCAAACAAATAAATAATATGTTAGTGCTCCAAAAAAATGCAACAACCCAATGTATAAAGCATTAGCCAGAAGCAACAAGTGAACACTGAAAACAAACAAACAAATAAACTGTAGCACAACAGAAAAAGTTTTTTTTCAATCCAACATGGATTTTTTTTTCTCCCACAGACCCAATGATTTTAGCAATGAACACAGAAACTGAGCAAATTGCACAGTACTCTGGTTTGTAATCTACTAAATATGAGGGTCCAAAAAAAAAATGTTGATTATACAATGTAATAAGTCATTATAAAATACTAATACTAACATGCTATTTTCTTTTATCACAGAAATTAACAAGAAATACATGTACTCCAGTTACTAAACCAAACAGTAAGTATATTATACACTCTATGCCATGGCCACAACCACTGCAGCATATCACACCTATAGAGTCAAACATTTCAACTATGGGCTATGGAAACTTTTAATGTCCCGGACATTACCAGTGTTCTTAGAACACTTTCAACTTGTCAGCGAACAATACGGACAGCGTCCTCAGAACACCCCCTTTTGGTTTATATGCGAACATTTCAGGACACTGCTAGAGTTCTTAGAACACTTTCAACTTGACAACGAACAATACGGACACCGTCCTCAGAACACCCCCATTTGGTTTATTTGCAAACATTTCAGGACACCACGAGTGTTCTTAGAACACATTCAACTTGCCATCGAACAATACCGACAGCGTCTTCAGGACACCCCCTATGAACATTTCAGGACACCACGAGTGTTCTTAGAACACATTCGACTTGACAACGAACAATACGGACAGCATCCTCAGAACACCCCCATTTTGTTTATTTGCGAACATTTCAGGACACCACGAGTATTCTTAGAACACATTCAACTTGACAAAGAACAATATGGACAGCGTCCTCAGAACACCCCCATTTTGTTTATTTACGAACATTTTAGGACACTGCGAGTGTTCTTAGAACACATTCAACTTGACAAAGAACAATACGGACAGCGTCTTCAGGACAACCCCTACGAAAATTTCAGGACAACGCGAGAGTTCTTAGAACACTTTCAACTTGGCAACGAACAATACGGACAGCGTCCTCAGAACACCCCCATTTTGTTTATTTGCGAACATTTCAGGACACCGCAAGTGTTCTTAGAACACATTCAGCTTGCCACAGAACAATACGGACAGCGTCCTCAGAACACCCCATTTTGTTTATTTGCGAACATTTCAGGACACCACGAGTGTTCTTAGAACACAATCAACTTGACAAAGAACAATATGGACAGCGTCTTCAGGACACCCCCTACGAACATTTCAGGACAACGCAAGAGTTCTTAGAACACTTTCAACTTGTCAACGAACAATATGGACAGCGTCCTCAGAACACCCCCTTTTGGTTTATTTGCGAACATTTCAGGACACTGCGAGAGTTCTTAGAACACTTTGAACTTGACAACGAACAATACGGACACCGTCCTCAGAACACCCCCATTTGGTTTATTTGCAAACATTTCAGGACACCACGAGTGTTCTTAGAACACATTCAACTTGCCATCGAACAATACGGACAGCGTCTTCAGGACACCCCCTATGAACATTTCAGGACACCACAAGTGTTCTTAGAACACATTCGACTTGACAACGAACAATACGGACAGCATCCTCAGAACACCCCCATTTTGTTTATTTGCGAACATTTCAGGACACCACGAATGTTCTTAGAACACATTCAACTTGACAAAGAACAATATGGACAGCGTCCTCAGAACACCCCCATTTTGTTTATTTACGAACATTTTAGGACACTGCGAGTGTTCTTAGAACACATTCAACTTGACAAAGAACAATGCGGACAGCGAATTCAGGACAACCCCTACGAAAATTTCAGGACAAAGCGAGAGTTCTTAGAACACTTTCAACTTGACAACGAACAATACGGACAGCGTCCTCAGAACACCTCCATTTTGTTTATTTGCGAACATTTCAGGACACCGCGAGTGTTCTTAGAACACATTCAGCTTGCCACAGAACAATACGGACAGCGTCCTCAGAACACCCCATTTTGTTAATTTGTGAACATTTCAGGACACCACGAGTGTTCTTAGAACACAATCAACTTGACAAAGAACAATATGGACAGCGTCTTCAGGACACCCCCTACGAACTTTTCAGGACAAAGCAAGAGTTCTTAGAACACTTTCAACTTGTCAATGAACAATACGGACAGCGTCCTCAGAACACCCCCATTTTGTTTATTTGCGAACATTTCAGGACACTGCGAGTGTTCTTAAAACACATTCAGCTTGCCACAGAACAATACGGACAGCGTCCTCAGAACATCCCCATTTTGTTTATTTGCGAACATTTCAGGACACCACGAGTGATCTTAGAACACATTCAACTTGCCATTGAACAATACGGACAGCGTCTTCAGGACACCCCCTACGAACATTTCAGGACACCATGAGTGTTCTTAGAACACATTCAACTTACCATCGAACAATACAGACAGTGTCCTCAGAACACCCCCATTGTTTTTATTTGCGAACATTTCAGAACACCACGAGTGTTCTTAGAACACATTCAACTTGACCAAGAACAATACGGACACAGCGTCTGTTCTTAGAACACTTTCAACTTTAACAACGAACAATATGGACAGCGTCCTCAGAACACCCCCATTTTGTTTGTTTGCGAACATTTCAGGACACCGCAAGTGTTCTGAGAACACATTCAACTTGCCAGCGAACAATACGAACAGCGTCTTCAGGACACCCCTACGAACATTTCAGGACACAGCGAGAGTTCTTAGAACATTTTCAACTTGACAACGAACAATACGGACAGCGTCTTCAGGACACCCCCTACAAACATTTTAGCACACCACAAGTGTTCTTAGAACACAATCAACTTGACAAAGAACAATACGGACAGCTTCTTCAGGACTCCCCCTACGAACATTTCAGGACAACGCGAGAGATCTTAGAACACTTTCAACTTGTCAACGAACAATATGGACAGCGTCCTCAGAACACCCCCATTTTGTTTATTTGCGAACATTTCAGGACACCGCGAGTGTTCTTAGAACACATTCAGCTTGCCACAGAACAATACGGACAGTGTCCTCAGAACAACCCCATTTTGTTTATTTGCAAACATTTCAGGACACCGCAAGTGTTCTTAGAACAGTTTCAGCTTGCTTGCGAACAAAACGGACACATATTGAGTCCTCAGAACACCCCCATTCAGTTTATTTAGAACATTTCAAAACACCCATGATGTCCGCAGACAAATCAAACACAAAAAGAAAGTCTACCACATAAAAAAGCACAACATTTAACCTATCTCATACCCTCCCATCCTCCTCAAACACTCCTACACACCATCACACTCTACTAAATACACATTTTGAACAAACTTTCATTGCGCTGTCCACGGACGTCTGGGAATCCAAGATGGCGGGCGCTACCGAAAATCTGACGCGCTTCACGCTTCACACCATCCAATTAGCGAACACGCCGCATGTCCGCGGACATGACGTAAGCCGCTCGGCCAATCAGGACACTGCCCGCGGAGCGAACAGGGAAGTGTGTCTGTGGACCGAACACAGATTTCACTAATTTTTTTTTACCTACTTTTTGGTCATTTTAAAAAAAAACTACTGGACGTATTTTCACCAAATTTGCAAAAGCACCCTTTCGGGACCAAGCCGCTGCTCCTGGTCCAAATTTTGTGAAAATCCGTCCAGCGGTTTGGGCTGTAGGCGCGAGCAAAATTTTTTTCACATTCAGTCTATGGGAAAAAAAAAAGTTTTGGGACCCCCCCCTATAAATTTGCCCCCCCCGGACAAATCCTCACCAACCTTTGCAAAAAAATTCTGAGTGGGCCATATACTTTTTTTGCAAGGTTTGGTGAGGATTCGTCCAGGGTGAGCGAAGTTATAAGCCGCCCAAAAAGTGCTCTTCCTATGGAAACACCAACTTAATCATAACTACATGGCCACTACCGTGGCCATGTAATATATATATATATATATAAAAACCAAACCAAACTGTGTAGTTATGGTTAAGTTGCTAATTCGATAGGAAGAGCACTTTTTGGGCGGCTTCTAACTTTGCTTTCCCTGGACGAATCCTCACCAAACTTTGCAAAGAAAGTATATGGCCCACTCTGTTATTTTTTTGCAAATTTTAGTGAGGTTTGGTTCGGGGGGGGGCAAAGTTATAGGGGGGTCCTAAGATTTCTTTCTTTCCCATAGACAAAATGGGAAAACATTTTGCGCGAGTCTACCGCTCAAACCGCTCAACGGATTTCCACCAAATTTGTGGCAGGAGCGGTGGCTTAGTCCCAAAAGCATGCTTTTTGTCTATGTTTTGGTGTTAATCCGTCCAGTAGTTTTTAGTTTTTTTTTAAATGGAAGAAATGATAGGCAAAAATGAGTGATATCTATGTCCGCTCTGCTTACACACTACCCTGTTTGCTTCGCGGACAGGACACTGATTGGCCAGTTGGCTTACATCATGTCTGCAGAAATGCAAAGTGTTCGCCGATAGGCTGGGATGAGGCATGACGCGCGTTGCATTGTTTCAATTGCGCCCGCCATCTTGGATCTGTCGACAGCGCAGTGGCAAACAGAGGCAAAATGCAATTTTGGGGAGTATGTTGGTGTGCAGGAGTGATTGGGGAGGTTTGAGGAGTAGGAGATGGGTCAAATACTGTATTTGTTTAGGTGGCAGGTGCCCTTGATTTGTTCGCCATGCCCACAGTCGTAGCAGCTGTCGGCCAACATAATGAATGCACTACTAGCTAATTTACTTTAGTATGATGTTGGTTTTGGGTTGTTAGTACAGCATTGATTATTATTTATATGATCTATAAGCAGCCCACATACCACAGTCAAAATGTTTGGTAGTATAGGTGTGTTATGCTGCAGTGGTTGTGTCCAGGGCCTAGAGTCTTGGGTGCATGGCCAAAGGCTGTAGGCCGTAGGCCATGCACCCAAGACTCTATGCCCTGGCCACAACCACCACAGCATAACACACCCATACAATCAAACACCCATCAAATATGCACAACCCAAAAGTGTGTGTACTGTTTCATTTAAAGAGTTTGTATGTGAAGTGTTGGCAAGGATATGCAGTTAAGATTGTAGAGTTTGTAACAAGGAGTGCAGTGTTTCTGAGTTTATTTATTGGACAATTACTGGTTGAGTTTTTTTGTGGTTGTATGCAGTTTTTTCATGACATGGGTAACTGGACCAGACATACTTTTTCTATCCCTGTGACAAAAGAAAAGATCATATGTTAGAGAAGATACTTCATATTGAGTTATTGCACTGCATTATATACATTTCTGTGTTGTTTTACCCTCATATTTAGTATTTTACAAGTACTGTAGTTCAAACCAGTGTACTGCGCAATTTGCTCAGTTTCTGTGTTTGTTTTCTAAACCATTGGGTCTGTGGAAAAAAAAAATCCATTCTAGATTTAAAAAAAAACCTTCTATGTTTTGGTAAAATATATTTCTTTCATTGTTTTACTGTTTATTTCTTGTTTCTTGCTAATCTTCTATCTGTTGGCTTGTTGCAGATTTTTGGGTAAATTAGATACTTGTTGGCATATTCTAATTGTTTATTTTTACTTTTAAGCTATTTGTCTATCTGTTGGGTTGTGCAGATTTTTTGGGGCAGTTATGTACCCGATGGCATATTCTAACTGTGTATTTCTTGTTACATTTTAGTGATATTTACTTATTTGTTTGTTTGTTGCATAATCTTGGGGTAGTTAGATACATGTTGGTGTACTCTAACTGTGCAAAGTTTTGAAGTTGAAGTTTTGCTTATGTTCATACACAGATTACGTATTAAATTTTGGTTATAAGAATATTAAGTAAGCGTTTAAAGATGTGCTGGCAATCTCTGCTTTAGAGTAATGGTACTATCATTACATTTGAACCATCCACTATTCTTTTTTACATATGCAGTGGTTGTGGCTCCTGCATGGTAGATTATAACTGTTGTTATGAAGGTTTTCTTACCAAGTGATACTTTACCATGCGTGAATCCAGTCAGCCTACAGTTGTTTTTGGTACCATCTGCATTGTAACTTAAAAGCATTACTATTACGTATTTACTATGTGTCTGTATTTGTAAGGTGGAGCAATTATCTGAATTGCAGGTAGTACATAATCTGTCATGGTTCGCATTTTGTACAAGTTTCTGAAATGTAATGGATTCACAGTTAGGTATGGATACATACACAACACGTTCATTAGGGACTTCTTCCTGTGCCACATGGTTGCAGAGAGTGTATGTATGTTTCCACATGTATATAATCTGAAAGATTGCATTCATAAGTATGTTTTTGTTTTCCAGTACTTGTAGTAAGTACATAAGAAATTCTTGTGGATCTTCTTGTGAGTTTATAGTGAATTTGACAATTCCAGCACAGTAATCCAATTCTTGTTTTATTCCAAGAACACTGTAAGTGTTGTCAGGATTGTTGGTTGCATTTCTATAAAGGACTAACATTTGCAAACACAATTGGACTCTACTGTGTAAGTAAATGTTCTCAATAATTGGTTGCAATTGGAACAGAATATTTATTGCTACATTTGTGTAGCAATTTACAGCAGTTACATTTGAACATTTGAATTCACCTGATAGTTCTTTGTGGAAGTCTTTTGTTATGAGTGTGTGTTGCTTCTTTGAAGAAGTAGTTGAGTTACTTTGACCACTAGATTCTTTTTTGATTGTGCTACTTGATTCCTTTGGAGGAATTGTAGTGATATCCTGTATCAGTTTCAGTTTGAAGTAGTTTTCTTTTACGACATTTTGCTTATTGTGGAACAGTATAGGTTTTCAGATGGGGGTGTGGAGTGAACACAGCCTATTGTACTCTAGAATGCAAGGAATATCAGAATTTACTTTACTTGTATCAAAGTTGACTAGAAATAGCGCGTCAAGTGTACGTAAGCGTGATATTACTACATAGCTCATGCCTTCTTTGAAGACTGTGCTACTAATATCTATTAATGCCTTATCTAGGGTAAGACCTTGTGATTTGTGAATGGTCACTGCGTATGCTAGAGTTAATGAAAATTGTTCTCTCCGTACATACATGTATTTGAAAAGAAGGAAGCGGGCTGTTGAGCTTCCTATCCTTTTAACTTCTGATAGTTTGTCAAAGAGAATATTGACAAATTGAATGTTGTTGTCACGTGGGTATGTTTGAAAGCCAACAACTGTAACAAGTGCTCCATTAACTAGTCCTTCCCACACGTCAAGGTTACGTTTAAGCACTACTCTACAGTTTTAAGATAATTTGAATATTTTCTCCAAACCAGCTGTGTTGGAGATAGAGGTTTCTAGGGTATTTTGTCTTGTTGTGGCTTGTTGACACATGGGTAGTGTTATAACATGTACATCCAGTTTATCTGTGGAGCAAATTTCAATTATTGGTTGCATTTCCTTTTTCAACATTGTTTCATTGAATTTGGAACAGCTTGCAAGAGTTGGCTTCAAGACATACAATTGACATTTATGTGTGCTAATTGTTGCATGACATCAGTAGCACATGAGTTATGGCCATAGAGTGTATGGATGTGCCTGGTTTTTATTATTGATTGTGCTTTTTGAGATAGTACACCAACTGTAATACTTTTTAACATGTTGGTGTATGTGAGGTCTGCAGACTGGTGCATGTTTTCAGTGAATTCTCTGTATTGGAAATGTTGCCAAAGGTTGATATTTCCTATGCTGCCAAGAGTTTTATGGCACAGTTTGTGCCCTAAGTTTTTAAAAATAGGTTCAGCTTTCATTGGTGTCAATAATAAAAATAAATTGTTTTACTCCAAAGAGCTGGCCGTAGTCTGTTTTGAGGAGCTCTTGTAATCTGAGGTGAATCAAAGCCAATATTAGGTAGGAGACCATGCTCACCTCATCTATTAGCAGCATTTTCATTTGTTTGAAAACTCTGCATAGTTCCATTGCAGCTTCTGTGGAAAGTTTGTAATAGTCTGATTTGTTTTGTTGTTCTACTGGAAGGAGTAGTAATCGGTGTAAAGTGACACTGACTATGTTGTAGGCAGCTAAACGTGAGGGGGCAGTTACAACAGCTGACAGTTTGTTGTTGGTTAATTATTGAAGGAACTTGATGATGATTTTGATTAACAATGTTTTGCCTGATCCAGCTTCACCACTCACGTATAGAAGTATAGGTTTGTAGTCTTGGCAGGTACAGTTTTCATTTTCATGTTCCACACCATGTTCATTTTGTTTTGTTTTTTCTTGGAAAATGCTATGCTGCTCATTGTTCAGTTGTGATTTCCATACAGCAAAGTCTTCTTTAGCTTGTTTATACTGACACATGGGGGTCGATTCATGGAACAAACGTGCGCCGAAAATCCAAGCGCAAGCAGGTGCAAGGAGGCGCAAGCGTGAGAAATCAAGCGCACGGGCACGCGTGCGATACAAGGAAGGCACTGGTCGTGCGCCAAATCCATGCATGTCGCACATGGGCACACACGTCATCAAACGGCGTGCGCTACGCGCACAGCAAAAGCGCACATAGCGCGGCGCACACAACAAAAGTGGGCGGAACAGTGGGCGTAACACGCGGAATGGGGAACAACGCGTGAAAAAGAAGGCGTAACTGGGGAAGTACTGCAGGGAACTACACGGAATGCCCACACGCACGCGAACAACCCGTATTCATGGATTCAAATACGGGAAACCTGCGCACGGCAAAAGATGCACACAGGCATCAACGCGTCTGCCACACGAAGGCAGACGGAAGCGTCCCCGTGTACAGTATAAAAGTGCGCACAAACAACAAACACGTATATACAACTATGATGAATGCCCCATTTGTCGCAGCACTGATCGTGGGACACCGCAGGAGTAGGAGAATAGCCAGGGCACGCATTTTCTCACCACGGACAAGCCTTTTTGGGATGCCTGACGACCAGGTCTACGGCAGGTATAGGTTTCCACCCCACAACATCCTAGACCTGGTCAGGGAGTGGGAAGATGACCTTACATCCCCCACCCTTTGCTCCCAAGCATTGAGCCCCTTGGAGAAGGTGCTCAATGTCCTGCATTTTTTGGCCGCTGGGTCATTTCAGCGGACCACTGCCATAGTGGGGGGGTCTCACAGGCCACGCAGTCACGCTGCCTACACCAGGTCTTGGCAATCATGACAGCGCGCCCCTCAGTCCGCAGGCACATATACATGCCCAGAACACCCGCAGAAAGGCAGGCCGTGGTCCTGGATTTGTACAGGGTGACACACTTCCCCAAAGTGCTCGGTGCCATAGATTGCACCCATGTGGCCCTACGTCCACCTAGGACCACTGAGCACATCTACCGAAACCACAAGCACTGGCATTCCATCAACGTACAGGTGGTATGCGATGCAAAGGGAATCATCACCTCTGTCTATGCAAACTACCCTGGCTCCACCCATGACAGTTTCATATACAGAATGTCCGCCCTGAGCTGGGCCCTGGAAGCTGGGCAGCATGGTGACACATGGCACCTAGGTGAGTACAAATGCCTGTGCACATGCATGCAAGTCACACACAAATACCCAAACCCTAATGATCTCAACTATTATCACTTCCCCAGGGGACAGTGCCTACCCTCTGAGCAACCACATGATGACGCCAATTCGGAACCCCACCACACCACCCCAGGTAAGATACAACGCGGCCCATATTGCAACCAGGGCCATAGTGGAGAGCACATTCAGAGTGCTCAAGTCACGCTTCCGCTCCCTTGACCGCTCTGGCGGGCAGCTACTCTATGCACCCCCAGTAGTGTGCAGGATCATTGTGGCAGCATGTGTCCTGCACAATGTTGCAACACGGCAGGGCGTACCGGTGGACATGGTGGTGCCCCCACATCTCCAACCACAGGCACAGACGCTGCCCATGGGAAGGGATAGGGCACGTGGCGAGGAAGCCCGGACCCAGCTTGTGGCCACATTTTTCACCTAAACTCCCACCCCTGCGGAGTGCACACAGGCCTGGCACATACCAGGTGACAATCGATGATGACAAAGAGACAGTCAACTGTCACAACCTTACCACCCTGAGATTGTTGCCATGGAAGTGCCACATTGTGTGTATCCCTAGCTACTTAAACACAAACTATCCTGTGTGACCAAAAGGCACACATATGATATATGATATGATATGATATGATATGGCATTTGTAACACGCCTATACACAGGTGTTGCAAGGCGCAACGAGGCAGGGAGGGGGGAACAAGGGAAGACAGACAACGATCCTACTAGGCCAGGTGTCATTTAGATCACGCAAGTGCAGGGGTAGGTGGAAGGGAAAAGTGCAAGAGGAAGGGGAGGGGGGAGTGCAGTACAGGGTAATTAGAATAAAAAATAAATAAATGGGCCAGCTGGTTGCAAGTGCAAAGGTAAGTGCAGACAAGTGCTGTGAAGGGGGGGCTGTAGGGATACAGAGACAGTCCCGCAGTGCAGGGGATGCCAGGGAGGCAGTGCAAGTGGAGAGTGGCTGGGCCAGGGTCCGAGTACGGTTGGAATGGCCCAGTTGCAGATTCAGTGCAGTTTCAGTGAAGAAATTAGCAATGGAGAGGGAGAGAGAAAGCAGAAGCAAAGAGGAAAGTGTTGAGGTGCTTCCTGACGTGGAGATGGTTCTCCTCAAGTTACAGGGAGGCAGGAAGGTCGTTCCAGAGGGAGGCCCCTGCCGCAGAGAGAGATCTACCCTCAGCTTGTTGCTTCGAGAAGCAGCTGACCCTGACATGCAAGGTGTGAATCATACACACCTGCAAAACAGGCCGTGACCATCACTGTTATGTCACTCAAACCCTCCCAAACCACAACATGACATGGCAAGCAATAGCCATACACCAACAAAGTACCAATAAGGTACACGTTGCCATGTGAAAAATATAAATTGGCATCAGACAATGATGCATGACATGGAATCAGATGAAATGACTGACCAACAACATCCCACCCAAAGTAAGTAATTCCCAAATGCATCACAAAAGTAGTAGCCGCAACATAACAATGAATGCCTGTCTACATGCACATTGTGCATTGCAAAATCAACACTGCAGCTTCTGTGTGCTGTGTCCAACTCCTGGAAAACACTGCTCAGTGCACAGCACAGTGAAGAGCCATTGTGTGTGATGCACACCCCGAGCATCACATCTAAGCGACAAACCACATCAAAAAGAAAAATAGGCATGTACAGGATCCATAATTGGTCACAGAACATGTGCTACAGGGACAGAGTGGGCAGCAGAAGGCAAACAGAGTGTACTTGTGGATATCGAAGGGTGGTTGTACATGTAGTGCATCATAGTGCGAGTGTGCGGGTCAGCAAGGACATGCACTCAAGATATGCATGTGCAATCAATTGACCATCAGTGTCCTCTACACATCACATGTGAACATTCACCATGTGTACACCCCAGCATGTCAAACCACAACTATCCCCTCACACCTGAAAGGTAAATACAACACATGAACATGCATTGATCAGCAGAACACATCATGTACGTAGGATACCACAATTACAATGTCAGGGTTCCCAACACATTGCAGGGCAAGGCAACTATCAACAACACCCCCCTCCCTCACAAATGACCATGACCGACTGAACAACTGCACCTGGGTCATGGAGCCTTCAACCCTCAATTTCACCTGGCCACAGGATCACCATTCCCCTTCGTCACCATCTCCCACCTTGTGTGTCAAAAGTTGCCTGCACACTCAGAGGCCACCTTCATTTGCAAAGACACAAAATCCAAGGCAGAAAAACGAACCTGAACAGCCTCCAGTAGATGACTTGAAGTAGCAGTACCTCACAAAGTCCAAGTACTACCACAATGATGTAACAACCAAGGTCGCACAGTAAAACAATGTCACAACAGGATGTGAACCATGTGTGGTACATAAAATAGAATGATGCACCACGAACGGATGTGTACTGTGACAGCTCCCGTGTACAGGCGCAGGAGTGGCACGAAACAACCAACCCCACCGTGGCCTGGAGAGTCACGGATATGCAGTTGGGACAGCCGTTGGCATACTAGATAACTGGAATGAGGGGCAGGAGAGGGGAGTATGAATGACACATGAAAGTAGGGAATCCACTAAAATGGAGTACTTGCTTTAACACATACACAATCATAAAGAAACTTGTACATCATTGTCAGGGCCTTCCGGAGTCCAGGCGCAGGAGTGGCACGAACCAACCACCCCCTCTAGGGTTTTGGTGCCTGCAAGCTTGGGGCTTACACAGGCATCCGCAACCCCAGCGTGGAAAGAGGGTTAGGGAAAGTTGGTTGGATAGGTACGGGAAGAAGGAACACCGGGTAGAGGGTACAGGGTTTAGAATTGGATAGGACTCGGGTGATTATGGAAAAAAAAACATACCAAATTGAATTACACATTCATCCATGCAACAGTGCACCCCCCAGCAAGCCTGTGTAGAGCAGTTTGAAAGAAAAACAACAAGACACTCAGCTCTGGTATCGAGTGCTGGCCTCCTGACTGCGCACTCTCAGGTCCGGTTACAGGAGCACTTCAATGCTGCAAAGAGAGCCACAGTTAATAATCTGTGCGTGCCCATAACACACAAACACACCACCAAATATTCCCCATAGCAACAAACTACTCTACAAACAGACAATCTGGTGTGGATGCTTCGTACCCATACGTAACATTACCCCTGTGATGGTTCATACACAGTCAATGCAGTAAGTCAGGCACCGGTGTGAGCGCGGCAAATGGAACGCCAATGTGTCACGATTCACACAACGTGCAATGTTCCCTGGGTAAGCAGACAGACGCATATAGCAAGGTATGACTTCAGAAAATGTCGTGTCCCACCATGACCGTAAAAAATAGGCAGTGCATGTTTCAAAATGTACATGGAAATGAAATGCATTGCACCCGAGTCGGTCCCTTGCTGTATGTCCCTGTGAGCTGCTCCTTTCTATGTCTCGGAAGGCAGCATGGGTGATACAAGTGCCTCAATGGCCCATGATGGACCGGAGGGTATGTGCCACTGCCCCTGCAGGTGCCCCCAGACAACCTTACAATCAACTAGCCATCAGTCCACCAACACATCTGAGCTGTATTTTTTGCTTCAACACCAATATTCGTCCAAGCTCACCTTCAGTGCTGCTACTAATCCTGCATGTGCAACTGGCCTGGTGGAAGCTTTTCTGTGTTGTGGCCCCCCTGTGCTGCTCACCTTGCCTGGAGTTCCTTGGAACACGTCAGCAGTCCTAGGATGTATGTCTGCAATCCCTGTGCCTCTGCTTGCGCACACATGTGCATGTGGGCACCAACAAACGTGTCCAGAATCTAGACGTCCAATGGGCCATGTCTGCTGGCAAAGGTGGTCTGGAGGCTCATCCCCCTGCAGAAAGGGCATGAAACACATGATTAATGCTTCAGAGTCATCTGTGTGTGTCTCTTCAGGCATCTCATTATTGGACCATGTCAGAGACGTACATCAGAAATCACACCATGAGTCCGTCTTTCACATCCAAAGTGTGGAACACACTATCTATGGCATGAGTTGCAACAAGCACGTGTACAGGAAAGATAAGAAACATACTACACAATGCATAGCAATGAATGTACACATTAATAATGAAACACCCCATCTAGCAAAAGCAGAACAGTGGTCAATAACACCGCAATCATCCCCACTAGGGGTGTTAAAACAAGTTACACAGCACCAGACATGCCACAGATATGACAGTCCAAAGCCCTTGTGTAATATAGGCTGTTACACAGAACCATCCTTGCGAGCCCATGGATAAGGGAGGCAAGAGTGGCTTATGTGAGTCAAGGACCCCAAGCAGCAAACACATACACAAGACAAGCCTGAAGGGCCCAGCTGGAACAGACAGTGGTCAGTCCGAGTCTGGCTCATCCTGCAAAGGAGGATGTGGCACAGTAGCCTGGCCACGCCTAGCCGCAGCTTTCCCCTCGACGGCAGCAAGTCTGCCGGACGGGTGAGCCTGGTTCTGTGTGGCGATGTGACGTAGGTCTGCATGCAGAACCTCATGTGATACACATGCTTCCTCTTGCAAGGTAGCATGTGTAACACATAGTTCCTCCTGCAAGGCCTAGCTGGACAACCGCTGCACCTCCCGGCAAGCCTGTAGCTCAGCCGAGATGGTACGCTCAAGCTGTGCAAACCTCTCCTCTGCCCGCTGCCTCTGGGACATCATAAGGACACCCAGAGTGGATCTGAGGGAAGCATACTCCTCCCTCAGGGCATCCATGTGCGCCTCTGTGTGAGCAGCAATTGCTTGATGCAGAGACGACATTTCAGCCTGGCTTGCCCTGTCTGAGGCCGCCATACCCAGCCTGAGTGAGCGGGCCATGGTCCGTGCCGCCTGCTGCTGGAGAAGCACCTGCCTAGCAGGTGGGAGCACAGATCGGGCCACACGCTCCATGCTCTCAGCGATGTTCTCCATTGCTGCCCCCTGCCGTTCTGAATTGGCTGTCATGTCTTGTTCCCAGTCAGTATACTGCGGTTGCGCGCGGTGACCGCGTTGCTGGGCTTGACCCCTGCGGGACCCAAGGACCGGGTGTCCTCGCTGTATTGGCACCACCTCAGCTGCACGACTACATGCCCCAGTTGAAGTGATGTCCCAGGCACATCCGTGACTGGTGTGGAGGGTGACCCTGCGTCCCAATCCAACACGGGCGGAGGAACCAAGACTGTCTGACCCCTCAGTGCAGGTGTCGCGGACAGAGGAGTGTCCACATCAGAATCACTCACCCCTGACACATGGACTTGATGCTCATCCAACTCGTTATGGACGTCAGAGTCGTCATCAGGGCTGGACTCATAGGCAGCCAGAGAAAAGATGGACTTTAGCACTTGGGGGTTTTCTTGGCCTACCACCCCACCACCCCCGCTTGTGCCGGGTTGATGTAGTGGTAACAACCCTTTGTCTGGCATGACAACACCATCCTCCGCCTCCATTGTGTCATCACCTGAAAAATATAGAGAAAAAAGGTCACTACACATGTCAGAAGCACACAACACACACACACACATGGACAACAAACACATCAGGCAGACATGTGACACACAAAATAGAACCTGGCATGCATGCTGGGTCAACTTTGAATTGCTTCTGTGATCAGACCTGTTGAAAGGTGGCAGTTTGCAAAGAAGTGGGTCTATGCAGTGCAGCAAATGTGTATGTCACTCACTACCTACATGTACAAGGCCTCCATGGTGTGTGTCAGGAAATGTGAAGGCAGTGCAAGGTCAAATTCAGGCATCACGTGCACTGTGCATTCAATGGGTAGCATATCTACAAGCAAAGCATCCCTCCACCCAAGTACAAAAGCAGGGATGCCTAGCACGGTATCAAAAGGCTGACCATAGACCTGTGTATTGAAAGGCAGTGTTGACTGGCATCAACAGCTTAATGTGATTCAAGTGACAACACTGCAAATGATGATGGGACAGTAAGCAGGACACATGATGAAAACTCTGGAGGCCGCCCACGTGTGAAGAAGACACTACAACAGTCGGACAGATTCATTGGCCATTAAACAGGCTGAGGCCTGTGACCCACACAGATTGTCAGACCCTAAACATTTGTGCAACGCAGTACTGAGCCACAGTTGACATGGGAAGGCTGATGAGATGCCATACAATGAATGTCACCCAGGACTTGTATTACATGGATCATCCAGTCAAGGACACATAGGGGCATGCATGCAATGCACATGGAGCATGAATGGGCACTCATGTCCCTGCGGGGCATCTGACCTATGCACAGTACAAGTGAGATACCCTGCATCAAGTACTAAGGCTGTACCACACAGCATATGTCTGGCAGATTGTACGCTGGAAGTTAGCATGTACACAGGACGCATGAACAGGAACGTACACAATGGCAAGATTGAAGCAGACCAGTGCAAAGGTGGAACTGGGGTGCAGAGTGGCGGAGGAGGGGCAAGTGAGCATGCCTACATGGAGTACCCGTATGCAGGCAGTGGACACACGCGCGTCAGTCATGCTATGACATTGTGCCTGGGCTGAGAGGAAGGTCACCCCACGCCACATGCAGAAGGGCCAGTGAGCTGGAACATGGACCGGAGAGGTATACTGGTAACCAGCATGCGAGTAGGGTGCAGTAGTGGTGATGCGGACAGTCCCCGTCTGCTCCACATGTCCACCATCCAGCAGAGCAGACATGCATCATGGAAGCATTGCATTACTTACACATCAGAACCATGTACACGTCACATGTAGTGGTAATCATGCACAACACATCCCACAAGTAAAACACACACGTCCTCAACAAACACGCATCAACACTCACTGGACTGGGCATTAAAGTCCAGCATCTCTCCCACTCCTTCAACCAATTCAGGTGGTATGAACTCTGCAACGAATGACTCATGCGGAGTGAGCTCTTCCTCCTCTGGTGCAGGCCCACCGCCGGTCACCAGAGTCAAGTTGTAATTTGAGTGACGCTTAGCCTTAGCGCTGCGTTTGAGGTCATTCCAACGCTTTTTGCACTCTTGCGCCGTGCGCACCTCATGGCCGAATGAACTGACATGTTCCGCAACATGCTTCCAGTGGGTGTCACGGTGGGCAGCCGTAGTCTGACTATTGGCACCCACTACAATGTCACGACTGTGGCCCCGCACGTAGTCCACGAGGAAGTCCAGTTCCTGCTTGCAGAAAGGCTTCTTCCTCGATGTGCAGGAGGTCGTGGCTGTGTGTGGGGTCCCAGCCTGTGCTGCAGGTGCAACCTTCCTCCTCTTGTACTGTGGCGCAGCCACTGGCTGGCTAATGCTGCCCTGACCAGTATGGCCAGTGGGTTCGGTGGATTGAGCCAAGGGAGTGGCAGGTGGAGGGACGACCAAAGGCCTGAATTGTGTCAGTGGCAGCTGGGTGCCCTCTAATGGACCTGCGCAGCAACATCCACTGTGGCAGGGTCATTGACCGCAACGGTCCTGGTTGGCAGACTAACAACCGGGGTGTTGTTGGGTGCATCTGCCCCTGCACTTGCCAACACCCGGCTGTTCGGGGCAGCAGATGACATAACTGCCCCAGGGACACGTGTCTTGGTCAGAGCAGCCCTGCATGCCCCTACGGTTTCCCTCCTGGCCTGTTGCAAATCTTCCAAGGGCTCCTCAAGTGCCAACGCAGCCTGCGCTGGCAGACCCTGAGCCTGGGTGGCGGTGTCCACAGCTGCACCTGCAGCTACCACTACCCTTGGGCCAGTGGCAGTCGATGGAACGGACTGCCGGGTCACACGGGCGCTAGTGCCAGATGCAGAAGCTGCATCTCCCGGAACCACAGGGGGTGGTGGCATGACTGCACCGACACATGGCACAAACATTGTGCTCAAGTGGCCCACCCCTGCCTCTTCCCCCTCTGTGGCCGCCCTGGACACCCTAGAGTCCCCCTACTCCCTGGTCACCATGACCACGCCCGCCACGAGGAGTACGCCCAGCTGAGGCACCCCTCACCTTTGCTGGCCTCCCAACCATGGCACAGATGGAGTAGTGCCGGCACAGATGGAGTAGTGCCAATGGTAGGTGTACAGCACAATTGACCCGGGCAATTGGGGTGAAGGGGGTGGGAAGCAAGGTGTTAACAGCCCCCCTGCACCTGCAAGGCTGTATGTGACCCCGGTGATGTAGTGACGCTCAGGCACCCCAAAACTGCAGTAAAACCGTGCACGCAACCCTGCAGACTACGTGCATGGAATCAACCTCCCGCAGTATGCGGTGGCACACCAGGGTGTGGGACACGCAGGCTACTATGACCTCGAAAATGGGTGCGATACACAGGGGCACCCGCAGTGGGAAAAATAGCGTGTGCGACTCACCGTCTGACTAGCGCGATGCAGAAAAACACGCATAGCCAATACCCCCGCCAAAAGAAGAGATATGTCCTTGATAGCTGTGAAGTTGTGATGGCACGCGAAACAACAGGAAGCAGGAACACACGTCGGTCTCCACGAAAGGCACGTACAGCGAACCTCTGCCCCCGCTCACCTTTAACCCGTGCTGAGGGAAATGCCCGCGCGCGTCACGGCACTTACGCGCATGGGCCCTTTCCTCGGATTACGCGCATTCACACGCGGATGTGTAGCTTTTCACACGCGCTGAACCACTATGCTAACGTCACGAGGGAAACGGCTGCGCACGCCCGCGCGCGTCACGTCACAGAGGCGCTTACGCTTGAAGGGCCTTTGGTCCAATGAAAGCGCGTACGAGTGCTGACACGCTTACACGCAGGGGCCTTTCCTCGAATCACACGCTGACGTGCACATTTTTCACATGCCAAATCACTCCGACCACGCTCCTGCCCAAAAGGCCGAATCACTGCCCCCCAGAGTCCCGAGCACGCTCCCACCTGCCATCTGCTGCTGCCTGACTGCCTGCTGCCCACGTGCCCTGCTATTTGCTGCCTGCACATCAGCCAGGGGTGCAGTTGCTGTGACCACCCCTGCTGGAACAGAAGACTCCCGACTGGGATACCATTGCTCCACAGCCCAGCCCCAGGACCCAGTTGCCCACCCACTCCTGCCTCTGGGGTTGCCATGTTCAGCACTACACCATCTGGCACCACTGGCAACCCCCAGCCAGAGAGACAGAGGGCCACCATCTTAACTGCCACCGAAGTTGGTGTCCTGGTGGAGCAAGTCTTGGGGCAGTATGATGCCCTCTTCGGAAGTTCACGCGCCGACAAGAAAGGACGGACTCAGATCTGGACGGACATCGTGACTGCCATCAACGCGGAGGGGTTGGCAGTCCGCGACTTCCAACATGTCAAGAAGCGCTGGGAGGACTTCAGGTCCAGGACCCTCAACAAGGCCTGGCGTCTCTTGAAGGCAGCGGATGCTAAGGGGCGCCGGGGCCACCTGTCAGAACATCAGATGAGGGTCCTGGAACACATATGCCCAGCGCTCCACGTCCAGGTCCTTGAGAGGCAGACCCGTCTGGAGTCGAGCGGTAAGTGTACATGCATACTGATTGGAAGCTGTGCTTGTGGTGGTGTGCCAGTAGTGTGCAGGTTGTACATGTGTTTTTCTAAGGCCATGTATGGATGTGTATGTACAGGACTGTGAGACAGACACATGCAAGTCCTTTCATGTGTGAGACACATGGATGGTGTATGTGTTGGTAAGCATGCAAGCCAAATGCAGATGTGTGAGCACACATGTTTGGATTACTGAGTATGTCAGTTGGCATGGTTGTGGTGTCACACATGGATGTTGGTTCCAGCTGCATGTATGTGCACCGTGTACATGTGCATGTGTGTCTATTTGACAAGGGTGCAACAGTGATGCAACATGGATGCATCTGACACTGATATGTGGAAAACTGATTTTGCAGATGTGACATGGATGCCGATCTCAACACTGCGACAATTGGTGGAGGTGTACACATGCATGTAAGTGTGGTGGCGTGTGTGCATGTGTAGTGCACTCCCTGTGTTTCATGTGATGTCTGGCTCACCTTTGGCTGCTCATGCTGCTGTATGTGTATGGATAGTGCTGGCTGTTGCAATATGGCTGTGGAATAGCTCATGTGTGAGAGTAAAAATGATGTGTGTTGGGGATTGTGATGCCATGTCTGAAGTTTGACAATGCCACTCATGTGGAACTGCCATGTGTGTATGAGTCCATTGTACAGTGCCCTGATGCCTGTGTTTTATTTCTCCCTGTCTGCCTCGTCAACTGATGAAGAGGGCGGAGAAGGTGCTGTGGAGCACAGCGACAGGGATCGCACCGCCAGCTGGAGACGCATGGCCCGGCTACCCTCCCAGGTTGTCATCTCGTCGGGGGGTGAGGAGTCCGGTGCCGCGTCCCAGGCCGCAGCTGCCGAGGGGAGGTCCAAGAGGCGGAGGTCGGAGTTGGACTCCTCTGCAACGGAAGGGGCAGCTGAGACCCCACAGGGCCCAACGGAGGAAGATGGCATGGAGTCATCCAGGTTGGTGGGGGGTTTGGTGGAGGAGGAGGCCGTGCAAGGGACAGAGACGGGGTCTGGAGGTGGGGATTCCACTGGTGCTAGTGGTGCAGTGCAGGACCAGGGAAAGGAGGCAGCACAGGCCACCGTGGAGGTGCCTGTGTGCAATCCTGTCCCTGATCCTGTCACTGCATCATCTTGCACCAGCAGGGATGCCTACATCCAGACCCGTTCTCAGGGAGTGGATAGGCTTACACCAACTGGCTTTCCTCTCCCTGCGGATGTGGCTATCCGGCACCAGGTTGAGCCTGTCCTGGGTGGGGTGGCGTTGCGTCAACGTGCCATGCGAGGTGACCTGCAGTGTTTTCATGAGGAGACTGCACGTCTTCTCGCATGGCTCATTGACCGCGGTGACCCACTGGGACAGCTCAACAGGGCCGGATTCCTAAGTTTCCTGGACCTTGTTCCGACCCCCTCTTCAACTGAACCCCCTATGCCCCAGTTGTCCTCCATGCCTTCTTCCCACCCATGTATCACCTGGGTTCCCTGTGGAGCTGCCTCTGACCCTGCGGCCAGGCTGGTGGACAACAGATCCCTGCCACAGTCGGGAGTCGGACATCCAGCAGGGGTGGCCACCTCCACAACTGCACCCCAGCTTGAGGAGGATGTGCAGGCAGCAGGAGCCAGGGCACAGGCAGCAGCACAGCAGCAGCAGCAACAAGGTGGGAGCCATGATGGCTCGGGGCCTTCATCATTGGATGGGCAGGCATTGGCCAGAGGGCAGGAGGACCCTGGATGGGAAGTGTTTTCCGTGTGGCAGCGGTTGGGCCATGCGATAGATGCGGAGCGGCAGCGGGCGGAAGAGGCACTGCTCACGATGGTCAGGGCGGAGAACTCCATGTGTAGGGCCCTGAGGCGGGCCGAGTGCCTCGAGGCCATTTGCAGGGACCTGGAGTTCCAGTTGTCATCGTCCCTGCGGGGCCATGGAAGAGGACCGCCTCCGGGACATTGAGCAGGAGTTCGATGATGCCCTGGCCCGGGACATCCAAAAGTGAGCCATCGGACTAGCCCGCTGCCCTTGTAAATAGTTAGATAGTGTTAGGTTTCCTTTGTTTTTTTCTTTATTTTGGTTGCTCTTGGACAATGCAGCACGTTTCTGTATATAGGTAGTATTTTTGATAGGTTTCATTTCTTCAGTTGGGATCATGGACCCTGGATTGTTCATCTGTATATGGTTCACTATTGGATTCATCTCTTTTTTGTGGATTTCCCCATGGAGCAATGGTTTTCACTTTTGTTTTTCCCTTGGATTTGCTTTATTGGACTGTGTTTTTGGACACCTTTCCTTTGGATTATGACTTCTTGATTTTCATTATTTTACGGACATGCAGCTTTTCTTTTTTTATTCCCATTGTTGTTTGTTTGATTTTAATTCCATTCATGTTGCTTTTAATACATTTTTTTCTTCATACTTTGATGTGTGCTATTATCTCATTGGTTTCATGCATGTCATGATATGGGTTTTCACATTCACTTGCAACCATTGTGTGTGTGTGACAGACATGTGTTCATTTACATACTTGCCATTGAGGTTGTATCATGTAATTGCCTTTTCTATGTGGGTGGATGCAATACTTGGTTGGGTCTTTGGGCTGGGGAGGCTGGCCATAAGGGCCATGATTGAGGATCGTCATGACCTGGGGCAGGGGGACATGAGTGGGGGCCTGCTGGCAGGTGCCCCGCACTGCTGGGGGTGGGGGTGAAAGGGGACATGAGTGGGAGCCTGCTGACAGGTGCCCCACACTGCTGGGGGTTGGGGGTGCAAGGGGACATGAGTGGGGGCCTGCTGGCAGGCGCCCCAGACTGCTGGTGTGTGGGGGTGCAAGGGGACAGGAGTGGGACCTGAGTGGGGGCCTGGTGGCAGGTGCCCTGCACTGCTGGGGGTGGGGATGCAAGGGGACATGAGTGGGACATGAGTGGGGGCCTGCTGGCAGGTGCCCCACACTGCTGGGGGGTGGGGGAGCAAGGGGACATGAGTGGGGGCCTGCTGGCAGGTGCCCCACACTGATGGGGGGTGGGGGTGCAAGAGGACATGAGTGGGGGCGTGCTGGCAGGTGCCCCGCACTGCTGGGGGGTGGGGGTTCAAGGGGACATGAGTGGAACATGAGTGGGGGCCTGCTGGCAGGTGCCCTGCACTGCTGGGGGGTGGGGGTGCAAGGGGACATGAGTGGGACATGAGTGGGGGCCTGCTGGCAGGTGCCCCACACTGCTGGGGGGTGGGGGTGCAAGGGGACATAGGTGGGGGCCTGCTGGCAGGTGCCCCACACTGCTGGGGTGTGGGGTGCTAGGGGACATGAGTGGGGGCCTGCTGGCAGGTGCCCCGCACTGCTGGGGGGTGGGGGTGCAAGGGGACATGAGTGGGACATGAGTGGGGGCCTGCTGGCTGGTGCCCTGCACTGCTGGGGGATGGGGGTACAAGGGGACATGAGTGGGACATGAGTGGGGGCCTGCTGGCAGGTGCCCCACACTGCTGGTGGGTGGGGGTGAAAGGGGACATGAGTTGGTGATCAGTAGTGCAAGGAAACATGTGGCTTTGCTGGGGGCATGCCCATGTTGGGTGGGCTGCCTGTGGGACATGACCAGGGGTGCAGGGTATCCCCTGTGGTGTTGGCTGCCTGCAGGTGCCGTAGAGAGAGTACAGGGAACACCTGGCAGGACCCACACTGCCAAATCACGTGTAGGACTCCCCGGCACCCCCGAAATACATGTACCCTGCTGAAATCGCGTGTGAAACTTCCCACGCACCCCTGAAATACACGTACCCTGCTGAATTTGCGTGTGAAACTTCCAGCGCACCCCTGAAATACACGTACCCTGCTGAAATCGCGTGTGAAACTTCCCACGCACCCCTGTAATACACGTACCCTGCTGAAATCGCGTGTGAAACTTCCTGCGCACCCCTGAAATACACGTACCCTGCTGGAATCGCATGTGATGCTTCCCACGCACCCCTGAAATACACGTACCCTGCTGAAATCGTGTGTGAAACTTCCCGCGCACCCCTGAAATACACATACCCTGCTGTATTTGCGTGTGAAACTTCCTGCGCACCCCTGTAATACACGTACCCTGCTGAAATTGCGTGTGAAACTTCCCGCGCACCCCTGTAATACACGTACCCTGCTGAAATCGCGTGTGAAACTTCCCGCGCACCCCTGAAATACACGTACCCTGCTGGAATTGCGTGTGAAACTTTCCACGCACCCCTGAAATACACGTACCCTGCTGAAATTGCGTGTGAAACTTCCCGCGCACCCCTGAAATACATGTACCTGCTGAAATCGCGTGTGAAACTTCCCGCGCACCCCTCTAATACACGTACCTTGCTGAAATCGCGTGTGAAACTTCCCGCGCACCCCTGAAATACACGTACCTCGCTCGCATAGGGCCAATCGCGTGTGAAACATCCCGCGAACCCCAGTAATACACGTACCCTGCTTGCCATGCTGGTACAGGGTTAGCACAGCCCTTTGCGCTGGATTGGGGATTTTGATGGCTTTTCCCTGCTTGAGGGCCGTTCTTGGGGGCGTAACTGGCGCTGCTGCAGGGTTGCTGCGCCACTGTGCGCCACGGCTGGTTTTGGTAGCTGAAATCCATGAATACGCTGTGCGCGGAAATTAATTTTAGTGCACGTGGCTGGCACAGAGATTTGCATGCACACACTGTGCGCCAGCCGCGTGCACCACTTGTGCGCTAAATTCTATGAATTACCCCCATGGTGTTTTCTACTTCTGTCATGGCTAATTCTGCCTGATTTGCTATTAGTGGCTGTCCAAGTGATTCTTGGCTTCCTGTTACAGAAGGTTGACTACTCTTAGGAGTGTCCACTTGTAGTTTTGACAGGAGTTCTT
The DNA here is from genome assembly GCF_040938575.1 of Ambystoma mexicanum. Taxonomy (NCBI): domain Eukaryota; kingdom Metazoa; phylum Chordata; class Amphibia; order Caudata; family Ambystomatidae; genus Ambystoma; species Ambystoma mexicanum. Next base: position 699,914,548 of record NC_090930.1, read on the forward strand.
TGTGTTCCTGTTCATTGTGCAGCATTATTTGGTACTGTGTAAAGTTTACGTCTGTTATAGTGCTTTCATTTGATTTGAAAGCGTCTTCATAGGAGTCATAGGTATCCAGTAACTCTTCTTCTTTTCTCTATGGTTTAAAAAGTTGTAGCAGGGACATGTAATACAGTTCTTTATGTTGAGGAGTTTTTAATGACAATTTGATGTGATTATTTAAGCTGCGTTTGGTAAGTTTCACTAAACTGCCTTCACAATTTACCACGCTGTATCTACCTTTATTTTCATCTGGTTTAACATTATTTTTGTTAAAGTGAAAAAAACGTTGTTAAAGGGACATTATGGTTAAGTTGTGCTACTAAAAACATATGAAATTCAGTGGAAAAAAACTTTGTTAAAGGAACGTTATGGTTAAGTTGCACTACTTAAAACCTATGAAAATCAGTAAAAAAAAAACTTTGTGAAAAGGACTTTATGAATGTTATGGTAATCTAAGCAACCATAACTCGCACCATCACAGTGAACTCCTAAGACTAACACCCAGGACATCAAAGATGACATCACAAATGTCATTGATGACATCACTGAAGACATCACATGGCATTTACTTTTCAAGAAATGTCTGTACAAGGGATTCTTATTATAATGTTGACAAAAATGTGTCAAGGATCATTGGAATAAATATAATGAGCTACATAGTGCACTAAGCAATGTATTGATATAAATAGCATTCTATTATGAAGTTCTTTCCAGTATACTAAGCTACTCATGTATAAACATAAGCATTGTGTGCAGCATACATGATGGAGGTGCAATATTCATAATCTTACCATGTTGAATAGTGAAATGATAAATGCTTTCTTATTAGAGTTTTGCGTACTGTGCAACATGTAATAAGTAGCTAATTAAACCCACTTACTACATAATTTCATTATTATATACAAAACACAACAACAACACATACAAATATGAGTATATACAGGGAAAGTGAAGTAAGCAAAAAAACAGCAGTAGTACCAGAAAGTGTTCATAACGTAACTGATTATCTTTATGCAGAGAAATGATTGCTCTGTTTCAATGCTGCTACTTCCCCTATGTATATGTATCACATGATGTGACTGGACCCTAAGGAAAGTAGTGTGAGTACAATGTATACAAATATGAGCATATACAGGGAAAGCGCAGTAATAAAAATACAACAGAACTATCAGAAAGTGCTGATGACCCTACCGATTATCTTCATGCACAGAAAGGATTGCTGCCTTTCAAGCTTGTGTCTTCCTCTATGTATTTGTTTCATATGATGTGACTGGACCATAAGGGAATTACTGTAATAATATATTTGAAGGATAAGTCTACACATATAATACCATTTGCATTTTTATTTCCTGACTGTTACTGAAGAAAACCATGTGGCCTAGATATGTCAGTATAGGAAACAAGAGGGAGCCAGACATGTGACGTCATCAGTGATGTCATCAATGACATTTGTGATGTCATCTTTGATGTCCAGGGAGATATTCTTAGCAGTGCACGCAGGTGTTGAGAGTAATGGTTGCTTAGCTTACCATAACTTGCGAATTTCAGGGGTTTTTCGGTTTTACTTCGAACCATAAAGTCCCTTTAACAAAGTTTTTTTTACTGATTTTCATGATTTTTAGTAGTGCAACTTAACCATAAAGTCCCTTTAACAAAGTTTTTTTTCACTGAATATATATATATATATGCGTTCAATTGTGCAAAGGTCAATTAGGACCCTTGACATTCGGTCAATTCGGGCATTCGAACAATTGTGTTCGAACAATTTGGGTAAAACCATTACCTCTGCTCAAAGAGTGAGCGAGTTGAAGGCACTTTCTTCTAAGCCACCTTTTACTTTGTTCCGCAAGGATAGGGTTGTATTCACAGTACGTCCATCCTTCCTTCCTATGGTAGTGTCAGAGTTTCATTTAAGTCAGAAGGTGGTGCTCCCCACCTTCTATCCTCCTCCGCATCCTACCAAGGACGAGGAGAGACTCCATAGGTGGGATCCTAGGAGGGTCTTGAGCTTGTATCATTCTAGAATGTCCCAGGTCAGAGTGGATAACCAACTCTTTGTAGGATGTACTGGACACTGATTGGGCGAAGCTGTTTCTAAGCATGCCTTGTCTAGGTGGATCATCCTCACTATTTCAGAATGCTACCCGTTGGCTGGCAAGGACCCTCCTTGAGGGCTTGTGAGCTCATTCCACCAGGGGCATAGCTACCTCGACGGCCCTGCAGAGGGGTGTACCGGTAAAGAACATCTGTGATGCTGCAATGTGGTCTTCCATACACGCGTTTGTTAAGCATTATTTCCTGGATACTTCCTTTCTCAGGATGTTGCCTTTGGTAAAGAAGTGCTTTACTCTGCCATTTAATTGGGTATGTCTACATTCTTCTCCCTCCTCCACCCATGGATACTGCTTTGGGAATCTGTCATAGATGAGGAATGCGTTTGAGGACACAATCCATTCGAAGAACAAGTTACTTACGAACTGGTAACTTTTTTTCAACTGGATGTTCCTCCAATGCATTCGTCATTGCCCTCCCAGCATACCCCTCTCAAGAATTTCTCATGCCATTACAGATTTCGTTTCCACAAGGTTAAGTGCAGTCAATGCTGTATTATAGGCACGTGTGCCACACGTTGTGAAGAGGAAAAAACATAAACTGAGGCTACGGGTGCCGTGCGTGCTACGTATAACATCTGATTACGTCACCCTCGATGGGTGCCTGCGAGGGACAGCGACCCAACGCTGTCGACTCAGGGCACCCTCTGCCGAAAAAACGTCTGATGCAGCACAGCTGTGGACATTACATGTCATTGATGAGGAATACGTTGGAGGAACATACATTCGAAAAAACGTTACCAGTTGGTAAGTGACTTGTTTTTTTCAAGCTCTTCCTTGAGAACAACCTTGCTGCTTATCTCTAATTCGGAGAACTACGAGTCAAATGCAATTAGTTTCACGTGGTGGCACTTCTTCTTCTAGAATGTAGCTGCCAGCACCCCAGGCACAATGGCACTTGTCTACAGGCCATGGATGCCACTGAATTCACATGAGTAGAGGAAGTCTACTGATGCATGTGTCTGCGCACGAGTAGATGCACATCAACTAATTCCCCAAAGTCTGGTGGTGCCACAGCTGAAATGGTCTTCCTTGTCATTTGCCATTGTTTGCATCAGTATCACAGTACTCAGGGGTCATGAAGGATCTTCAACAAATGCATGGGAGGCATTGCCAGTTTATAGCCAGCTTTCTGTCCATAGGTTCTGTGTGAATTTACAAACATTGGCATGACATGCTAGTTTCCATCCTATGGAAACATTACAACTTTACCAATAACAACTTTTGCAAAAAACAGGTTGGACAATTTACTCAGGTATCAGTTTAAATTAATAGTTGAGTTAGCAACATAGCATACAATTGAACTCGTGCCCTAAAATCAGATTCAAATTTCACATATTGTTTAGCATACGGTGAGTGTATTAATGGGCATATTACAACATGTAATATGACGTCATAAGGTGTTAACTCTTTGAAATATCAAATGTTGTACAATATCTGCTTGGCTTTCCAGTTTGCAACATGAATGTTGGGGGGAAATGGCATGCCATGTGTTTGCCTGAAAGACTCTGCTTAACCAGTGGAACTTGCGAACGGTCTGGGTGGCATAGTGACAAAGGTTTCCACTCTAAGGTTGAGGGATTGCTACATGTACTTTAAAAAGATCACCTCTAATGTTTGATATACCTTTTTTGTGAAAGAAAATTGAAGTTGTTTTGCGTTTAAATGTATTATACACAGCGTTAATCCTAGTAAGTGTTATGTGCTATTTTATCATCACACCTTAAACTCATAGAGGCAGCTTTTAACATATTACAATATTTGTGGTGAAGAATCAGTCACAAAGTCCAATTATTAGCTGTACAGTAAATAATAATGTTTATCAGCACAGATATATAAAAGGTGGTTATTATACGAAGAATATAGGTTGTTATCCAATATTTGAACAGTAATAGCATCTCTCACATGCAAACGTGTTTCTGGTTTAAATCTTAGGATCACAAAGGTTTTGTTCATGTGTTGCTTATATAAAGAGACAGCCAGTACTGCCAGGGGCTGCCTACATGGTTGCCTATTTAATGAACAGTACGACATCCTTATGCCGACAGTAGGTTTTCCGATGTAATATTTACTGAACACATTCCAACGAAAAAACTCATTGAAATATATATGGGCATGGCTAATGTGTTAAAAGGGATGGTCATGGTGGGGTTAATAACATAGGGAAATGGGGGTTTCGGGCACAAAATAAAAAATAATATTTTTTTGATTTATTTTCCGGTAAAAAATCCATCTGCAGTCAGTAAAATGACATAGAACCGTAATGTACAATATTAGCACCCGGTATTCCCATGGGAACTACCTGCTTAGACTTGCCTTCTGCTAGAAAATCCAGGAAGTCTGGAGATAACCATGTGCACCCTTTCTAGTAATGTTCTGAGCTCAGCAAGGATCACTTGGTTCTGCATGATAACTACAATCCGAAACAGAACAATTTCCTTGACAGAAATGCCACTTTAGGCCACCGACCTAGATAGTCACACTGTTTTCTAATAAGGTATGAGCAGGTGTATTCTTTGGTAATGAAAAGTGAAATCTTCACACTCGCCCACAGACTACCATCCAGCCGCAATATATAAAAACATAGCATGTGCCATTCATCAGTAGATCAGCAGGTTTTGACCGACCTCAGAACTTGAACACTATCCTATTCCCATCTGTATCCAAGCAAATGCACCTTACTTTACTACTAAAGAAACATATGCCAAGCATAGAGATCAAGCCATTCACATGCAATTCTTCAACATATAAATAACTGGTCAAGGTACTTTGGTCTTCATGCAGCAAATCAAACTATTCTTTGGAAAGTATTGATTTTTCTTTTCCTGCACAGTCTGGTTCCAGGATTGCCATTGGTGCTGAATATGTGGTAGTCTTATTTGTAGATGACATGTGTTATCATTAGAGATGGCTCTGGAGATATGCTATGTTGATTTATTCTGTGCACCGCTACCACCCGGGGAAGTCTCCAGGCGCTCTGTAGTTTTAAGAGCTTTTAATATTCATCCTCAAGATTCACTATGCACTGAAATATCCATTGTTAAATCCAGCTAGTACTTCCATAAATTCAAATAATTAACCAGTGGATGCATTGTCGATTGATTTGGACTGGCCAATGTTGAGAGTTGTGTGAATTGTGTTATCATCTTGTTAATATTCCCATAACACATCCTTCCAGTTGTATTGTGTCAGTAACCTACTGATCGGACTTCAGAAATCTGCTTACATAAGACTGGTTTATTTTAATCTATTTTAAAAACATGTTGAAGGCCACACTAATCTATAAAAGGCAAATGCGACTCTGCAGCATTATACACATGAAACATTCAATTTGTTCCTGAATTCTATCAGCGAGAGAGAGCAAGAAGGAGCCAAAATAAATATGAAGAGTTCCAAACACATGGCACTGCCACAGAAAAAATTGTCTCTGTCATGTTTTCGATTTTTTTAGGTCACCTAACCAAAAAGACCAATTATTTTCAGATGATTTTAGGCGGCCTACAAAAATCGAAAAAATGACATTCCTAGCAAACCACCCCCAACCCCTCTTGCGGGATTTCTGCCAAATCAGGGGGTTTCACTACTGAACCCGTCTGCATCAGCTCCCACTGCCTCCCTCTCCACCCATGACTCCCCCGCACCCTCGTATACACCGTAGGGGCTGACAGTTTGATTTAGAAAGACCTGAAACGAAAAATGCTTCAACAGAAAGGGAATGCATCGATATCATGACAAAGTAGATGAGGACTTTTAGAATGGTGCAGGCCACTTGAAATCTGACAAAATGACAGCCAATTAAATTTGGACAATACGATAGCCTTCTGGGTAGTGCAGCATAGCTGTAAATGTAGTAATTTATTAATTATTTCTATCTATATATATGAAAGGGAAAATGTGTGTGTGTCTGTTCGAAATGTTCAGCATACTTGGCAATATGCTACAAACCAGACACTTGGCACGTGGGTATATTTCATGGTGTAGACAATGTAAAAAGTAAAATAATAAACATTTTTACTAAATTGTTTGTTTTTAAGAGGTCTGCTTTGCTTACCCCTGCCATATGTGGACATGTGTGTGCGCGTATGTTCATAATGTTCAGCATACTTTGCAACGTGCTGCAAACCTGAAATTTGGCATGTGGATAGGTTCCATGGTGTAGACAGTGTAAAAGTATAATAGATAAGCAGTCTGCAATGCTTACCCCTGCCACATGTGGACATGTGTGTGTGCGCGTCTGTTTGAAATGTTCAGCATACTTTCCAACATGCTACAAACCTGACATTTGGCATGTAGATAGGCTCCCTGGTGTAGATAAAATAAAAGGTATAAAATATAAATGTTTCTATTTTTTTTTTAAGCGGTCCTCAATGCTTAGCCCTGTCTTACATGGATATGTCTGTGTGTCCATGGTGTAGACAATATATAAAGTATCAACTATACATTTTTGAAATGTTTCTTTTTTTAAGTGGTGTGCAATGTTTACAACTACTGTATGTGGATATGTCTGTGTGTGTGTCTGAAATGTTCAGCATATACCTCAACATGCAACACACCTGACATTTGGCATGTGGGTAGGTTCCATTGTGTGGACACCATAAAAAGTATAAAATATACATTTTTCTAACATTTCTCTTTTTTAAGCAGTCTGCAATGCCTGCCATAAGTGGACATGCGTGTGGCTCTGTTCTAAATGTTCAGCATACTTCCCAACATGCAACACACATGAAAATTGGCAAGTGGGTAGGTTCCATAGTGTATACAATGTAAAACGTATAAAAAACATTTTTAGATTTTTGAAGCAGTCTGCTTTGCTTCTCCTGGTATATGTGGATATCTCTGTGTGTCTGTTCAAAATGTTCAGCCTACTTCCCAGCATGCTAGAACCTGACATTTGGCATGTGGGTAGGTTCCATGCTGTAGACAATGTTACAAGTATAAAAGATTAGTGGTCTGCAATGCTGACCCCTACCATATGTGTATATATGTGTGTGTCTGTTCAAAATGTTCGGCATACTTCCCCACATGCTACAAATATCACATTCATATTTTTAGAATTGTTCAATATAGTGGTCGGCAATGTTTATCCCTGCCATATGTGGATATGCATGTGTGTCTGTCAAAATGTTCAGCATACTTCCAACATGCTACACAGCTGACATTTTAGCATATGGGTAGGTTCCATGGTGTAAACAATATAAAAAGTACAAAATATACATTTTTTTTTTTTTAATTTTCTTTCATTTTAAGCAGTCTGCAGTGCTTAGCCCTGCCATATGTGGATATTTTTGTGTGTCTGTTAGAAATGTTCAGCATACTTCCCAACATGCTACAAACCTAAAATGTGCATGTGGCTAGGTTCCTTTGTGTAGGCAATGTAAAAAGCATAAAAAGATAAGCGGTCTGCAATGCTTAGCCCTGCCATAAGTGTATATGTGTGTGTGTATGTTCGAAATGTCTGGCATACTTCCCCAACATGCTACAAACCTGACATTTCGAATGGTGCTACGTTCCATGGTGTAGACAATTTAAAAAGTAGAACATATACATTTCCCTATGTTTTTTAAGAGGTCTGCAATGCTTAACCCTGCCATATGGTTCGTTGTGCCGTAGTTCTGCCCTACTGACGCGTAAACATCACCAGTTCATAACTTTCCACACTATCAACATTTTAGCTGACATTAGCAGCACTCACTTTTGAACTCATGTGGGTGACACAAAACATTACTTTTTTGTTTCAATGCGGGTCACAGGAAACAGTTCATGTCTCTTCAATTTTTATTTTTAAATCTGTTTATTGGCATTTGTTATTTGTTACAAGCACAGAGAAATTGTCAAATCTGTTATCAAGCAGTAAATCAGATTGCGGCTCAGGTTATTAACATTTATAACTTAACAACTTAACATAGAAACTTTAACTATCTCCAGGTGTCTGCTTCTTGAGGGGTCGGTACCAAGTGGGGCTCAGGGAGGGTCAGGATTTACAGGAGGTGAGGGGACTTCCTTTAGGAGGGTTCACATGAAGGTATGGCTGGACTTTCTCGAGGACTCTGCTCCTGTCCTCGGGGCCTTCTACTGCATGCTTGTGGTGATTCATGGGGGCTTATCATCAGAGGGGTAAAACAGGGGGTCTGTAAGCCCTCTCCAGGCATCTAGGGTCATACTCGATGCATCCGTGGATCTGGCTACACTTTCTTCCCAAGCTTTCGTTTCAGCTCGCACCCATCGTTTCAGTTCTCTGTGCCAGATTTTTGGTTGTGGTCCCGATGGTTTCTTCCAGGACATTGCAATTGTCCTCTTAGCCAGAATGCTCATAATGTCCATTAATCTAATGAGGTGTTTTAGTTTTGCTGGTCTGGGGTATGTGCCGAGTAGGCACTCCTTAGGAGTCCATTCATATCTGGTCAGCCCCAGAGTTTCGCTTGTCTGCTGTATGAAGGACCACAGTGAGTGTGTCTTGGCACACCGCCAGAACATGTGGAACAGGTCCGCATTGTCCATTTCGCACCAGGGGCATCTGGAGCTCTGAGTATTATGGAGCTTGGCAAGCCTGAATGGGGTTAGGTATGTACGATGTAGAAGGTTCAATTGTATTTGCCTAAATCTATGGTTTCTGGATACTGTTTTAGGAAATATGAGGGCCCTTTCCCATTCACAGTCTGTTAACTCTCGACCTATGTCTGCTTCCCATTTGGATTTTAGCCCAGCACTGCGTGGATTGGGGGTGTCGTTTAAGTGGCTGTAGATCTGTGACACTGGTCTCCCTCCCTCTCCTAGTTCGTATAGCAATGTGATCAGGGGGTTCGTGTCCGGTTCCTCCGGCCATGTCGACCATCTGGCGCGTGCCGTGGATCTAAGTTTCTGGTACCATAGAAACTGGCCAGTGTGGACATCATTTTGTTCTTGAAGTGTTTCGAATTCCATGAATTCCCCCTCCATGTACAAGTCCCCCCATGAGTAAATCCCCTTCTGTTCCCAGTGCCTGAGGTGTTGCAGATCTGCAGGAGAATTGCATAGGTCTGAGATAAGCGGTATGTTTGGGGAGTACTGGTGTCTGACGTGTGCGAGGGATTCTGCCCTATGCCAGATTTTGCGTCCAAGCGAGACCAATAGGGGGGAATTTCTTATCAAATGGGTGGGGGCCCAGGGAAGTTCTTTCAAGTATAACGGGGAGACCAGCGGCTGCAGGAGTGGCGTCTCCGATGTGGCATCGTCTGCTAGCCACTTGGTGACAAAGCCAAGCTGCGCTGCTAGGAAGTACTTTTCGAAGTTTGGAAGTTGGATTCCCCCTTGAGTGTACGGTAGTGACAACGTGGCAAGCGCTATCTTTCGTCTTCCCTTCCCCCACAGGAAGTCTCTCAGGATAGTTTCCAATAGGCGAAAGAAGGGCGCTTTGATGTAGAAGTGTACGTTTTGAAATCCGTACAGGAATCTGGGAAGGACAATCATTTTAGTTATGGAGGCCCTGCCCATCATGGATAGGGGGAGTTTCGCCCAGAAGGCCATGGATTTCCTCAGGGCCGGGAGAGCAGCTTTAGTGTTGCGCTCATGCATTTGTTCCGGGGAATGCATTATGTGTATGCCCAAGTATTTGAACGAGGTGTGTTCCCACCTTATTCCCACCGAAGGAAGCTCCGATGGTTCTTTTCCCTTAAGACTTGCCAGGGGGAAGAGGCAGGATTTGGCTCTGCTGAATTTTATTCCAGAGACCTTCGCAAAATTATCTAGGACCTCCAGCATCGTGGGCACATTATAATATGGGTCCTTGACAAATAATAGGACATCATCCGCATAGAGAGAAATGATGTGGTCAGTGTCTCCCAGTCGGATCCCAGCATCAAAAAATTGCTTTCGAAAATAGATTGCAATGGGTTCCAGGCCCAGTACGTAGAGCATGGGGGAAAGGGGGCAGCCCTGTCTGGTCCCTCTGCATATGTTCCAGACCTCCGATACATGCTTCCCAGTTTTTACTCTGGCTCTAGGCTTCGTGTAGAGTATCTTGATCCACCTTATGAACCTAGGGCCGAAACCAAACCCCTCCAGAACCGCCAATAGCCATTCCCAAAAGATCGAATCGAACGCCTTGATGGCGTCTAGGGATAACAATGCGAACGCTTCTGTGCCATCCCCAGTTTGGGCGATGACATGTTGCACTCGGCGCAAATTCATGGTTGTGTTTCGGGCAGGTATGAATCCGCATTGGTCCTCATGTACTAATTCCCCTATAATTCTGGCCATTCTATTTGCTAATACTGTTGTCAGAATTTTCGCGTCGTAATTAAGCATTGCTATCGGGCGATAAGAGTCGCATCTATCGGGGGGTTTATTAGGCTTGATAATCGGGATCAGGAGGGTCTCTCTCATGCTATCGGGTAGTATCCCTGTCTCATATGCTTCGAGAAAGACCTCATGTAGCAGGGGCGTTAGTGTGGGCTCATACGTCTTGTAAAACTCTGTGGGTAGGCCATCGCTCCCAGGGGTCTTGCAAGTGGCTAGTGATCTAATAGCGTCCGTGATTTCCTCAGTTGTGATTTCTGTGTCTAGGGCCTCTGACTGCTCTGGGGGCATCCTGGGGAGTCCTATCTCTTCAAGGGTGTCCGTGATTTTTTCTAGGGGGACCTGGTCATCATGTGAGTAAAGGTGTTCATAGAAGCCCTTAAACGTTTCGTTAATAGCTTGTTGTGTTTGTACCACCTCCCCCTCTTCGGTGTGTAATCCTGTAATAGTGTGCCTGGGGTGTTCTTTTTTGCAGAGCCAGGCAAGCATTCTGCCTGGTTTGTCAGCCTCCGTGTGTATACGATTGGTTTTGGTGGCATAATCAAATTTGGCGAGCCTATTCCATGCCGAGGTGGAATTAGTTCTAAGTGCTCTGAGGTTGTCTTCCCTGTGTTCCGTGTCGACCGGGGCTGCTTCCAGTTGTTCTATTTCCCGCTCCCAGTGGGCCAGTTCACCCCTAAGTTGTCTCCTGATGCCCCCTGCTTTTGCTATTATTTCACCTCTCGTCACTACTTTCAGGGCGTCCCACATTGTGCTTAGGCGGTCTACGCTCCCAGTGTTTCTTTCTATGAAGTTTTCTATGAATTCGTGTAGGTCCTCCCTAAATGCCGGGTCTCCCAGGGCATCTATCGGCATTCTCCACATTGGGATAGGAGGTCTGGGGCCAGTGTGATTCCAGCCCACCAGGAGGGGTGAGTGGTCCGACATGGTTCTGCCCAGATATTGGGCTTCTTCTATCTGTGGAAGGTGCTCATCGCTTATAAAAACATAGTCCAGTCTGGTGTGGAGGCCATGTGGAGTGGAGAAATATGAATACTCCCGAGCGTCGGGATGGCACTCCCTCCAGGTATCTGCCAAGTGTAACCTATTGACTAGTAGGGAGAGGGCTGTGGTAGCTGCTGAGGGCCCTTTCGGGTGTGGGAGGGACCTATCTAGTATCGGATCATGGACACAGTTAAAATCTCCCCCCCAAAACAGGATTTCATGCCTGTTTAGTGCAATCTTAGTGTACATGGAGTTTAAGTGTGATGGGATGTTAGTATTGGGGAGATAAGAGTTCACTATGCAAATATCCGATTGTTCTAGCCTGCCCCAGATTATTACAAATCTTCCCTCTGGGTCGGACTCGGTCTTAGTTATCCGGAAAGGGAGTTGTGGGTGAATCCAAGTATATACCCCTCTTGCATACTTGGAGTACGAAGATCCGGCCCCCTGGCCTCCCCAGTGTTCACTTAGTTTCGCTAAGGATTCAGCCGTGCAATGTGTCTCTTGGAGTAACGCTATCTGTACTTTCTTTCTATTTAAATAGGACTTGACCCTATTCCGGCGTAGGTATGATCCCAAACCTCTCACATTCCAGGTCAATATCTTTATATTCATCTTAGCCGCCATTACAGAGTAATTGAGTCACACTCACAGTTGTCAGACCCCTGTTACCTTCATATGTCCTGCCACACCGTCCTGGTCTTCTCCTCGCCCGCCCTCTCGCTCCGGCCCCAGGTCTTTCGCTGGTTGGAGATTTTTTAACTTGTGTACATCCCATTTTGGTGAACGGGAGGAAAACTAAACTAAACTTTCCAAACTGACCCTAGCAGCCGCTTTTAACTTGCAGCGCTCAGGGGCTCCTGAGCCTTCCAGGCCACTCCTGGCCTTCCGGATCAGGTTGTGTGTGAGCAAACTGCTTACACCTTTGTTGGTGGGGTGGGTTGTTTGTCCGCCGCTTGTGTGCTCCTTGGGTCTCGCGTCCGATGTAGCGGGTTTAATGATAGAACTTTCCTGATGGTTCGTTTAACTACGATTCGTGTTGCTTCCCTTCCAATTGCTGCAGGGATTGCCGTCGCTCACATTCATCCGGGGGTGGGTGGTCATCCCCGATCTGAGTTCGGTGGGTCTTCCTTGTCGTCCGCCAGGTTGTTATGCTCAAGCCACATATTGGCTGCGGCTGGGGTCTCCAGGAACGTTGCTTTTCCTTTATATAGAACCTTGAGTCGTGACGGGTATAAGAGCATATATTTTAAGTTGAGCTTTCTCGGCCGGGCTTTTATCGGAATGTAAGAGTTCCTGGCTCGCTGTACTGCAGGGGTGTAATCTGGGTATATGACTATTGTGGAGCCATTTCTTTTAATCTCCCCGCCTTCTCTGGAGAACCGGAGTATGATTTCGCGGTCTCTGAAGTTTAGGATCTTAGCTATGATTGGGCGTGGATGTGATCCAGGTGGGGGACGTCTCTGGAGAGACCTGTGAGCCCTTTCAACGGAGAACCCCTGGGAGAGTTTTGCCGCCCCTATTTCCTGCTGTAGGAGCGTTTCGATGAAGGTTGTCGGGTCCGGGCCTTCCAAATCTTCAGGGACCCCCAGTATACGAATGTTATTACGGCGCGCCCGACCTTCAGCGTCCTCAGAGCGGGCTTCTAGCCTTGCTACCTTCTGTTCCAAGTCTCTAACCGTCATCTCCAAATCTCGGGTGTTCTCAACATTTTCCTGCAGGGCTGTCTCAGTCACCGTGACTCTTTCCGTTAGATTGCGGGCGTCCTGCCGCATCAGTTGCATGTCAGATTTCACTTCTTCAAGCCGTCCCTCGAGTGATGAGCGGAGGGCCGCTATCGCCTGGAGGACTTGCGTGTGTTTAAGGTCTTCCTCTTGTTGAGGCGGGTCCTCAGGGGTTTCTTGGTCTTGTTGTGTTGACTGTCGTTGGGGCCTGACTGTCGTGAAGGAATCCATCGTAACTAGTTTCGGCTTGGACCTGGGGGGAGACATCCTCTGATTAATGATCTGTAAGTGCTGCCCCCGGCAGGGTGAAGATCCGTCGGCGATCCCTGTGTTGGGATACTAGGGAACTTGGTCCAAAGGATCCTGCCTCGGGTACTCGGTTGCTTCTGGTTGCCGGTGTTTCCCGCCGTTTGGTTCAGAGAGTATGGAGGGCCCTGCTCAGGGAGTGGTTAGGCCCAGGGCCACAGGTTGCGTCCGGTATTTTCGGCTTCCTGCCGGTTTCTCCAACGGGATACCGGCCTGTAGGTGTCAGGCTATTGGCCACCCGTGGTGTGAGTGGGTTCTGCCCGCTGGGGTCTTCGTCTCGCGGGTTTACCCGCGTATCAGGCAGCCTCTAGAGCAAACGGGCCAGTCCACTTCGCAGGAGTCAGTATTGGGCCCCAGGCCTCGCTCCCCCAGGCTGCTGGGACTGCGTGAGGTAAACTGCGGGTGGTCCCGCTGGGGAGTGTTGTAAAGGGGACCCAATCTCACTTCAAGCGTTTTCTCACCGCCGGAACTGCTCCGTGTTCCCCGCTCCAGCGTCCGCGGCAAATGCGACCTCCTCCCGGCCGTGTCCGCGCCGCGATTTCATCCACCTCCGCAGCCGACACTGGCAATCGCTGGCGCCGGCCTCCCGCTCTCAGATGTCCGCCGGCGACAGGCTCCTCCGCAGCAGCCGCCCCCTTCTGCAACAGTTCGTGGTGGGACCCAGGGGGCCGAGGCTGGCCTTTTCCTACTCTGCGGCGGGCGCCGCCATCTTGGAATCCCGGGGGGACTCGAGTTCGGGCTTCCCGTTCTCCGCCGTTCGGTCTCCGATTCCACCCAAAGTTGTTGTCGGGTGCTGGCGATCGGTTCCCCCACACTATTCTGGCCTTAGTAAGTCTCGTAGACCCGGTTTCAGCGTAAGTTGTGCGATAGTTTCAGGATCGCGGACGGAGCTCCGTGGAGGTCTGTCTTTACGGCATGCGCGCTGGCCACGCCCCCCTCATGTCTCTTCAATAGTGCCCACATTGACTTTGTTATATTTGCTGCTCTTGTTTCCAGGGCTTTCCCCAAAAAAAAGCAATGCTGTGATTGGACGAAATTTGAGATATCAGAAGTTCATTTTTTTTACACTGTGTATCAAAGTGCTTCACGGCAGGGGAGGGAACAAGGGCAAAATACAATGACATTCTTACAGGCCATGAACAACAAGAATATGAAATTAACTATCGTACTTGGCCTGGCGACATTTCAGATAGAGAAAGTGCAAAGACACAGATAGGAAGGAATGGGAAACAGACAGGCGACTACCGTACTAGGCCTGACGACATTTCTGGTAGAGCCCGAATTTTACAAGAGGAGAGGGAGAAGGGATGAGAAGGTGGGAGAGAAACAAAACAAGCAACTATTGTACTTGGCCTGACAACATTTCGGATAGTGCTGGAAGGGGGGGCAGGAGAACAAGTATGGGAGGGGTGAGGGAGGCAAACATTGTTGCTATCGTACTAGGTCAAGGGAAAATTCAGATAGAATAAGTGCATAGAAAAGAAAGGGAGGGAAGGAGAAGGGAGAGTAGGAGAGAACAGAGAATAAACAGTGAAAAAGAGCAGAGAAGCAGAGGGGAGAGCAGTTGCAGAGGTCAAAAAACTACATAATGTTGCAGTGAACAGCGAATGTAGGCAAGGGATCAAGAGGGGCACAGCATGTGTCACTGCCACATACAGGACCAGCGAGGTCCAGCATGAGAGTTGAGAAGGTGAAACACCAAGTCAATGTGCCCATAAAGTCAAATCCAAGCATTGGCAACAGATCGGTGATGGTGAAACAATAGTGAATCGAAACAACTCAGGTGTAGGGGATGGCAGAAGGATAAGGGAGAAAGGAAGATGGAGGAAGGGAGCTGGCAAGCAGTGGGGGTGGACATAATGAGGCGCTATGACATGGCATTATTACTGCTCGGGTTGGCCACTCATGTTTTAATCTTATGTTATGACTTGTGCTCACCTTCTATTACCTGCTCTTGGGAGTTCACTTTGAAAGGCCTCAAATGTGCTTCGGAAAGTATTAGGACCCTCCCCATGTTCATAATATTTGGAAGGGGATAAAATGGGCATGACAAATATCTTTTCTTTTCACTTTATTTGATCATGAATGGGGCTTTGAATTGTAAAAGGTTAAACACATATCTACGTACACAAATGGGAAGACATTACTTATAATTAATAAATGTGACGTGTCCATCATTTGTCCCTCACTAAAGAAGGGTTTGCATACCAGAGTCATTTTAATTCAGAGGTGGAATTCGAAACTGCTTCGTTGGTAAGAATGCCTCATCTGACATCATTGTGTTCATTTTTCTTTAAGGACCATGGAGGGCATGTAGGAATCCATTTATACAATTATATGTTATTATTCAAAAGTAAACACGCCATTCACAAAATCACTGAGTAGCCCATAATCCAGATTTCACATCGAAATGAAGGGCATCATTTAGATTATTTGATAGTTATTGGCATCATATGGGCTGGAGAGAACCATCTTTTGCTAGGTATTTATATGCTGTGGTACACAAACCACAATGCATTCATTGTTATTATATATCAGGCATGGCCATCAAAGATACTGGTACTCTCACAACGGTCATGTTTTAAAATCGAATCTAAGGTTCTCACACCATGGGCCAGTATTAGTATACATCCCTAGGCACTCACACCATTACCATGTAACAAATACAGATACTCACCCCACTGGCACAGCAGAGCCAGGTTCTTTCAAACCCAGAAAGCACAGCTTGACCAGATTGCCTAATACCAGTTCAGTTTAGACGAGCACAATTAAAGAAGGTCCACTTAGCACATCAAGTGCATGTTCCCTTTTTCCCAATTAGCACATAATTATAAGATTGCATATTCCCATTTAGCACAATAAGTCCAGGTTTCATGATACTCAGTTAACAGGGGTCGGTGGCAGATTTCGCAATGCCCAATCGGCATGTCAATCAAGAATCTCAAATGCCAAGTTAGCAGCGTCAGGCCAGATACCATTATCCCCTCATTAGAACAGCAATGACATTCAGCAGAATAAGGCCATATACGATCATGCCAAATTGAAGTAGTAGTGTCAGATTACATTCTGCCTTGCTAGAATAGCAGCACCATATTCAGTTATGATTAGTTTACATAAAAATGCATTATTTATGTTTTTTTTTATTTTGCCCATTTTCAGACTAAGAAGGGGGTGTGTGCGCAGTTGGCATGTTTCACAGAACAGTTAGCAAGGTGAGACTCTATTTCAGCATCGTGAAGAGAGCGTTCATTTGCAAACCAAAGTTATGAAAAGAAAAATTGTATTACCATATTTCATCTTGTCCAGTTAGCATACTAAGGCCGCATTTTATTTGGGATGGATTGCCATCTGTAAAGGTGTGAAAGCCCTACTTTAAAAAAAATATATATATTAATAAATGATGCATATAGTTTCGTTTCCGAAAAGGAGGTCTGCTAATCAGACAACATTTCGATATGCTCTAGGCCAATATTATAGTGCACACAGGTGCCTTGCTGTAACCAGTCTACAGACATGACAGCACCAGGTCTGCTTTGGCATATAGCAGGTTAAAAGGTCACCTGTATATCCCTGGCAGATGGCGGGGCACAAAGCCACTGCAGGTAGAGATAGCAATTTAACTTCTTTTCCTCTGATCTAAATTATAATGGTCTGCCTTAATCACTTTAGTGGCAAGTGTGTCTCTAAATATAATCCATGCCTGGTTGGGGCATGGCTTATAAGAGCACGCAATTATGAAAGCCTCTCAAGTTGATATCACACAGTGTGAGCTCTGTGAGCAGGATCTAAACCAGTGTGTATTGGTGGGTAGACCGATTGTCTCCACAGATGCTTTATGGTACAAATAACATGATGCTCCTTCCTTTGATTTCCTAGTAGGGAGGGATACACCTTCCCACAGGGCATATAAACCTCCCAATGAGGTATCCTGGGAATGGTGCTTCAGAGGCAGCACTGACATACCAAAGCCAGCCTCACACCTGGCCTGCTGAGAAGCAGCTCACAGGAATACCTTTCAAGACAGCAGGCTTAGGAAGGGAACAGGTTTAGTGTAGCCAGAAAGAGCAGTTAGGCCTGCAGAAAGGTCCGGCCCTCATGATTTCTGTTGGGGTTTTCTTTCATTTCCTGTCCCATCAATTTCCTGTAAGCAAGGCACTCTGTGTGCGGTTATACAAGACAAAAGGCATTTGGGTCAACAACAGGAATTGCACCCATTACAGCAGGTTTTATTTGCACCAATCCCCTGTGGCATATTGCCTATACAATGATACCCCCATCAATCTTTGATTCATTCCTGTACTGTAGGAAGAACAAGAGAATACAATTGTTGACCTGTGTTGGTAATGCAGTACATTCCAAAGTCCACTGCCTTGGAGGTGAAGACTGAATGCATTCAAGGCAGAGACTAAATATGGCCACTAACCATCTCCTTGCAACAATCAGGGCCTCAACTGCTCGATGCACTGGACCCAGGACACTGCCACTGAAGGTGAGGGAATCCCTGTAGGTACCAGTCAAACTCCCTAGAGTCAGAGTATTTGGACTTCCCAGCAGACAAATAATCAAGGCAGTGACTCCTGTCTCTCCCGGAATCCCTAGACTGCATTGATGCATTGATGCCAGTGCAGGAACTTTTAAAGCCATCCATGCTACTGCACGACAATTCCCAGAGTGCTCCCCGACCTCAAATCCCAACCCTGTCCGCACCCTTGCATTTGCCTGAGACAGACAATGAAACTCCACCCACTCTGCACCTCAGACCCTGCAAGTCTTCCATCATCCCCAATGTGACACTGCCTTCTTCGAGTTGAAAGCTGACAACATTACAGCGCTCGATGCCATGTTCATCCAGTTCAGACTCCTCACTTCAGAGGGCAAGACTTTGCTTATCTGTCCTCGAATTCACGGATTATTCCAGAGTTACAGACCCAACACCACGTGACATTCCCAGCATCTTTGATCTGCAATGCAGTGCTTCTGCCAAACAGCACAGCATTGTTGGGGCCTGTTACCACTACTCCATGAATCTACCCTGACCCAGCACCAAAGGTTCCTAAACTCCTGGTTCAATGTCAGAAAGCCTGGTTCAAAGCTTTTCAACCCCAAAGACCAGAATTAGGTAATGTGAAGATGCTCTGCCCACCTAGGACCATAATGACATTTAAGGCCCTCATGTATGTACATTTTCTTAAACACTGGTATTGCTACAGTAGCTTGCATTTTCGGGGTTCTTTGATGGGGTGGGGGGTTCGCTTGTGTTTTAATTGTTCGCATTTTTATTATTTAATCAAAAGGCTATATGTGTATAGAACCATGACTGGACAGTCTCTTATTATGGACCTTACTACTGAAGTTGTTCAGGTTGCTACTAATATCACCCCACACCACCCATAAAGATATAGCCTGTCATCAGCCAACGCTTCTACAAAAAATGAACGAGATATAACGCCTGCTCTGTGCCTGTTTCACATAGATGAATGTAGCTTTGCTGGGTTAGGAGGACTGTGGAGCTCAGTATGCGCTTTAGGCACTACTCATCCTTGTACTCCTGCAGAGCAGTTGTCATTATGTAACACCAGTATGCCCCATCAGAACGACATGGCCACTGAAGACAAACACACCAGGAGAGATGATTGGAATTTTAATGCACTTGATCAAACCACTCAGCTGCCTCAATCTGTGCCTTTGTCAGAAGGCAATGAGCTAAGCAGGGCAAGGCGAATGGTGGAACACTTGAAGATCATTTCCCTTTCCTGCCACAGTGCAACCTCATGCCATGCCTTTACATTAATTTGCAGAAGGACCTGGAACGTGGGCAGGGACCTGGAAATGTAGCATCCCTGCACACAATGCAGACATTTGACATGTCAGTCATCTGCCTTTAACAGCAATTCAAAGGAAGCAACCGAGTGTGGGGAAACCAGCAATTTCTTGCAAGAAAATTCGAGGTCAGGAATGCCGACCCCATCATCAGAAGGGATGTGGCAAAGGGTCATGGAGTCTAGGAAACTCTCATGCTGCGTTTAGGAGGAAAGGGCTTCCAGTTCCCTCTCCTTTACTCTGTGTGAACACACAAGGGTTCACACAGAAATGCGACGTTCTGACTCGATTGCTGCTGAATCAAAGTGCTCACTCGAGCCCTCTCAACATATGCACATACAATATTCTGCCTCCTGCTTGCCTAAAACTAATGATGCATACAGTTTGACCACACGACGTGCAAATATACCGTTGAAATTATGCATTTTAGCAACAACCATTTGCAGGGTATATCGCAAATGGCACCTCATCTGGCAATAAGGATTTACCAAGGCTTGACTTACATTTTATAAAAGGTGACATGTCACACAAAAAGACACATTAAAATAATGATACCATACCAATGTTTGTGGCTAGTCACACAGTACGAAAGGCTATACATATCTTTCCTAGGCAGTTGTTATTGGAACAGAAATATGCTTCTGTACTACACTTTTGAGACTAGTTTTATGACAAGACCTATCAATCCTCATCTAATGGTCACTATCCCACTAGAGGATTCTTGCTTACACTAAAGTATTCTGCTCATTCCTGCTTATGCTGAACAGCATTCACCTTGTGTGGTAAATAGCCTTTTTAGAAGTTTCTTTCTTTCTTTCTTTTTCTTTCTTTCTTTCTTTCTTTCTTTCTTTCTTTCTTTCTTTCTTTCTTTCTTTCTTTCTTTCTTTCTTTCTTTCTTTCTTTCTTTCTTTCTTTCTCTTTGGTTAGGGTTGTGTTGTAACTGGTTTATGAGCCCCAACACGGAGTGCTCAAAAAATTCTTAGCTGGATCCTGGTTTGGTAATTACCAATTCTTGGCTTGATGGTTCCTCCTCGAGGTTATATTAAATATAATGAGTTCCTCTGATCTGTGGCAGTATGTATTTCGACAAATACCAGTCTTTTCTTGTTCCTTTCTGGATATTCTAGTTTTCAGCCTCAAATAGGCCATGGCCTTGCTTATCCCAACTTGGTTTCTGGTTTTGTCAATAGTTTTTGTTACCAATTCCTGGGTCCTTCTTATTATTAGCCACGGGATGGCACAGGCCTGCCTCCTCCCACTCTGGTTGTGGTTATCTTTGTAGTTCCCTTTATCCCTCCTGGTTTCTTCTGGTTATCCACCCTATCTGGCCTATTAACCTGTTTGGCCTGCTATGGTTGCGGAATGTCTTGTGACTGCTCTTCTCCCCTCCTGGAGTTTGTGGGTTGTCAGCCTGATGTGGGCTATGGGCCTGTTTGGCTCTACTTTAAATGTGGGTCCTCTTCTGCTTCCTTTTACCCACTCCTGGGGTCTTATGGATGTCAGCCCTGAGCGGGCTATGGGGTTGTGTCACTGCCCTTCACTCGCTATTTGTCCAATAACACAAATCTTCACTCGAGCAGTGATTTTCATCTTGGCAGTGGTCTCCGAGGCATGCCTGGACCTGCATTCCTGTTTTCATTTCGAAATGCACGGTCGATGGCTTTTCCTCAGGCTCTTTCGTCTGTGGTTAGTGGATCAGGACATCAGTACGTCCTCCATCCTGTGAAGCGGCTACCTCTGCCAGCGGTCCCTGGCTCAGTAGTGTCTCTGCCGCTGGTACAGAGGTAATTCCATGGGATGCTTCCAATCCCTGATGACCATGCCTTATTGATCTTCCCTCGGCTCCTCCCGAGGGGGCAGGGCTTCCGCCTTTACATGGCAGCATGAGCCGAATCCTTGTGCGTCTCAGATAAACTCTTTCTTTCTTTTTCTGAAGGTGTATTTTAGGCCCTCCTTACACAGGAGGAGAAATACCATTGGTTTTAGACTGAGACTTCAACAGATATATCTCAGAGACCAATCCATCCACCTTAAATGGGCCCTGCACACTGCTAGCCATTATTTGCCCAATTATTTGTATCACCATATAGACAGAACAATTTACTTAATAAGTTATTCCTGTAGTTTTAATCCCTACAATGTACTAAATGTCCCTGTGCATGGTGTCATGGAGTCCCTCACTGGGTTCCTATACTAAAAGAACCTACAGAGTGCTGTTGTACTAGCTCCTCGGGAGTTAAGGGACTAACAAGAACCTTACCCTATCCTCTCTCACTACTTTCCTAGAGCTAAAACTATGCGCACACTTCTTGGGGGTCGAGTATATACTTTATTGTTGTCTCCTCCAGTCTGTGTGTCTTATTCAACACAAATACTTGATACACCAGATCAAATTTTCTCTAAAAACCAGAACAGCGTGATATTTTCTTGCTGTCTATGATAAAAGATGAGGTGTCTAAACCGAGCCCACTACTCAATTCAGGTGGGTATCGGGGTTTAGGTCATCACTCCTAAAGCTTTTGTATTGTCGACCGGTTTCAGCGGTTATCTCTATCTTGCCGCTTTCTTCAGGACGTGCAATGGCAATAGTACATCATATATTCTTTAAAAAGAGACAGTTTTAAATTCTTGTCTTGAGTGTCCACTTGGTGGATTCTGGAGGATAACTCCAGGTTTCTGACGGGGCAGCATGGCTTCCTTGTCACTGCCTATGGGTAAAATGGATAAAGGGGTACCATCAGTCTCCTGATTATTCTATACATTAGTATTGAATTTCGGAGAGGAAGGTTATAGGGGATTTCTCACTTGTCTTCTATCAATGTGTAAGGCAATGCTTTTGCGAGTTATCTCAATGTATAAGACAATCAGCTACACATCTAGATAAGCTTAAGGCCATGTCCTTGTCGCCATTTTGGAAATGCCGGTATTTACAGGCGTGCCGGTCACGTGATCGGAACTTACGCAATCAGGATAGACAGTGCTGTTTTATCCAAATTCACTCCCTGTCTCTCCTGTGTCTTGCGTTGCAGGATTGCGATATTATGACGTTTGTAAAAGCCACCTATTTCAGTTCTTGACATTATTTTGCAGCCTACAAAAACCCCCAACACTGCTGGGAATTGTAGTTCTGGCTTATCCGTATCCGCATCTCTGCACACACGGTTTCAGTAGAACCACCAAAATGCTATAAATGACTCAACTTGGATCCTAATGCGTGCGAATCCACATTTTATATGGAGTAGTGCAAAATAATACACGGTTGACATTTGTAAATTCCGGTATTTGCCATTTTGACATTATTAAGCAGCCTACAGAAAACCCTCAATGCTGCTGGGAGATGTAGTTCTGGCTAATCAGCGGCCATCTCTGTGCACACACGGTGTCAATGGGAAAACCAAATTGCAACTCAACATATTGGATGGATTGGATCGGTGTAGTGGCTTCCTATGGTGTGGACTACAAACGGGTACATGGGGCGCTGGAAAATGTGGTACAGTGAGTATCGGGCTACCACGTGAACAGTTTTTTATATCTATATAGATGTAGATTGTGCTCTTATTATGTCTGTATGATGTGTTGTGTCTACTGCCGTGGTCCTATTTTGTAGTGTCACCTAGTGTATCTCACATTTATTAGGTGCCTCGTGTGTTCATCCCATATGGGCAGTACTAGTGATTGAAAGAAAAGGGGGGAAGGAAAAAGAAGAAGATTGAATCATGTGGACAGATACACATCTGGTGTAGGTTTCTAAATCAGTCTAAAGCTCTGTTTCTAACATGGGTGATATGGCTACTTCTAAAGTCACATAACTCTACAGTTTGCCAGCAGATCTCCTCATTCAGGCCTTGCTGATGACTTTTAAGTCTATATATCCACATTTCTTCTCTTTTCTGCAATAATGCTGCTATGTTACCACCTCTTTTGGGCACTGCTACTTTTTCCAGAATTGTCCATTTTAGATCATTTTCTGAATGGTTTTTCTGTATAAAATGATCCACTAGTAGGGCCGTAATGCGTTTGGTTCTGATGTTCAACCTATGTTCACATATACGTGTTTTCACCGCTCTAGTTCTCATTCCGATATACTTTTTGTCACATGGACACTTGATCAGATGAACCACATTTGTGGTATTGCAATTGGTGAGTGTCCTCTGCTCCCATGGTGTCTGCCACCCTATATCTATAGAAGCGGTTTGTTTTGTATATTGGCAGACTGAGCAATTTCCACAAGGTGTATGTTCAATAGCACTTGGCAAATTCCATAGTCTTGATTTTTCAACTGTTGTTTTTTCTTTTTCCCTATAGGTGTGTACCAGGCCATCCCTAATATTCTTCCTTCTCTTGATGAGATTTGGGTTGGCATCTTTGATATCATGGGTGTTAGTCCTTGCAGTGCACACTGGTGGCATGAGTTATGGTTGCTTCGCTTACCATAACTGTTGAATTTCGGTTTTTTTGGCTTTACCTTTAACCATAATGTCCTTGTAACAATGTTTTTCCATTGAATTTCATAGGGTTTTGCTAGTGCAACTTAACCATAACGTCCCTTTAACAAGGTTTTGTGTTAGTGAATTTCATAGGATTTTAGTAGGACACTTTAAGCATAAGGTTGCTTTACGGTAGTTAGTTCAGGACAGAGAAACGTTTTTTAGTAACATATATAGACTTCAACTGGGTGGCGAATGTGCAATTAAACAGCAAGTATCCGTAGGACACCATCAGTTTCCGCAAGTCTGCATCTTGAAATGCACTTCTAAATAGTTGTGCAAGCACACATGTTTATGTTCCACACCTAGACCCATGCATAGGTCATGTAGTGTATGCTAATAACACCGCCTCTGTCACCAGCCTTACGTATTCATTCAGTAGGCTACCGCATATAAAGTATTTCGGTCCACTTCGTAGGAGGTTCTAAAAACTTAGCAATGTGTGACTAAAGTACTCCTAACTGTATAAGGGCCACTGCTAAACAAAAGAATAGCAACCTGCACTGTGACGTGGGCATGTTAAATGTGGCATTACTTAGATTTATCTGCTGCTTCCCTTTCCATGACCCTTAAAAGTGATACTTTGTGTGTGAACTGAGCAGTGAGACGGAAAGTACGAACAGGTCACCTGCCGGTTCGACAGTTGAGTAAAAGATGTAACTGCAAGTGGGACAGTTTGTAATTAGGCTGAACAATTGCAAAGCTGGTGCACCTTCCGCCATCACATACTAGTGCAGGTAAAGGCAAGTAAGGAAACAGCAAAATATGCAGAACCCAAACAAGCTTACTGGTGGTTGGCAAAGTGCTCTATGTGCATGGGTTGCACAGAATAAATGGCATAGGTAAAGAAGCTTTGGTTGGCGATGTTGTAAACATTCTTGTATTCCACAATGTATGCATATCCGCGAATGGCAGCGCTAACAGTAATGGCGTAGCATAAAGTGTTGGTACTGCATGTGACAACTCAATTTGAAGGACAAAGAAGCAGTGGGCTGGCTACCGCCTTTCAAAGAATGATGTTGGGTACTTTCATGTACAGCATTTGATACATCTGCTGCGGGCAACACGAGGGGCACTCTTGTACGGCAGCTGAGCTGTAATACAACCTTTCCAAAGCAAATGCTGCGCTAAAGACCCTTACCTGGCAAAGGGCATTGAATTGTGCATGTAGTGCAATGTGCTACTGTGCACAGAGAAAGTACTTGGAAGTGCATTTCAACGGTCGTTACAGGAGCATTACAATGAGTACCGCCTATGTAGATGATGGCCACCCAATAATTCTGTCTCCTGGCACGCCCCCTGTATTTATTTATTTATTTATTACATTTGTTGTACGCCCAGACCCTGAGGTTTCACGGAGTAGTTACAGACAGAAGCAAATGCAGTCTTGGCGATTAGACAACATAAGAGCAAACAATACAAGTTACACTTTACAGTACTTCATACCTGCAAGTTATCTACATTTATCTACAGTTTGGGTATGGGATTAGATCAGGAAGCATGGTGTTTGCGCTCAACTTAAAACTGGTTGAATACCCATGTTTTAAGTAATTTTTTGAATAGTGGGAAGGATTGTTCCCTCTTGATGTTGATAGGTAAGGTATTCCAGTGCCTAGGAGCGAGTACTTTGAAGCTGCTGCCACCTGCTTTTTCTCTTTTGTAGCATGGGATTTCGAGGTTTTCGCTGTTATTAGATCTGAGTAGTTTGGTATGGTGTTGCTTAGAGTTGAGAAAGTATTTAGGACCTTTGTTGGTAATGCATGCATGAGAGATGCTGAGGGCTTTGAAGAGAATTCTAGCTTTGATAGGAAGCCAGTGGTTTTGTCTCCTGATATTGGATATATGATCAGATTTTTTTATGCCTAATGCAGCTTGGAGGGCTTTGTTCTGCATGAGTTGGAGTTTGGATAGGTTGCTGTTGGACGTACATAGGAAGAGGATGTTGCAATAGTCAAGCTTTGATAGTATGAGCGCTCTTGCAAGTGTAATGCAATTTTACGGTGTCAGGAATTTGTGACTGAGGGCCCGATTCTCATCATGGCGCGGTGAGGGTGCTAAATAGCATGACTCACTGCACCATTTCTTGACGCCCTGGCACCACTGCTATTGACCTGTGGGCCTGGGCGTCATCGCAAAGCACGACAGTGCTTTCCCTGTAATCCGCCTGTTTCTAGTGGAAACAGGCGGATTGCAGAATCTCTGCAGCATTTTTGTTAAATAACGAGGGAATCGTTATTTAACGAAAATGCTGCCGAGATGAAAACAAAAAAGCATGTGCTGTTTGGGTGTGCAGATCGTGACAGGTGGGTCCTGTACCGCATTTATTTATCTTTGTTTGCAGACGAGTGCATATCGGGATGTCAGTATGAACTCTTCTGCAAACTAAGATGCAGTGCAGGACCAAACTCTCACCATCTGCACACACAAACAGTTGTGTGCTTCTTGTGGCATTACTTCTGTGCATGTGCTTCTTGTGGCACTCCTCCTGTACGACACCAATTTGGTACCGTACTTCGGCGCCGAAATTGGAGGAGTGCCACAAGAATACCCATGCAAAAGGAGAGATAAGGAAAGTGCTGTTTGCTAGGTCGGTTTTCAGCCCTTCATAGCAACCGGCACCCATATCCGAAAGTGGCGCAATCAGTCTGACTTCGGAAGATTGCGCCACCTTCAGAATAGGTCGTAATTACTGAAAATGTCGTTAGCACTTTTTACGACATTTTCGGTAATTAACACCAACTTGAGAATCGGGCCCTGAATGAGATAAGTTTGGCTGTGTAGGAGGTGGAGGAGGCAAGGGTGTTTACTTGCTTAGTCATAGTGAGTGTCGCGTCAGGTAAAACCCTAGGGTCTTTACTTGTTTAAGAAATGGGATTGTGGTGCCATCAATGGTGAATGATGAGTATATAGGCTGAAGGGAGGTGAGTTTGGACGATGATCCTAGTATGAGTAGCTCTGTTCTGTCATCGTTGAGACAGAGGCTGTTGTTAGCCATCCAGTTTTGGATAATTGCATATATTTCTTTAATAATCAGGGAGTCTTGCTCCTGGTTACCTGTTATTGGGATAAGGATCTGGGGGTCGTCAGCGAAGTTGGTATAGTTGACACCCATAGTGTCCAATGCTGCGAAGAGCAGCTTGGTGTAGGCATTGTATAAGGTCGGGGAGAGACAAGAGCCTTGAGGGATCCCTAACGGGACTGGTATGGGATCTGCTGATTCTTTTCCAATGGCAACTCTTGAAGTCCTATCTGCGAGGAAAGATTTAATCCACTCTGTGGCATTATTGGATAGGTTGAAGTTGTTGTTTAGAGAGGCACAGAGTTTGTCATGTTCGACCAGATCAAAAGCTGCGGAGAGGTCAAGGAGCATAAGCAGGCTGAGTTTGCCTGACTCTCTCCAATCATCCATTTGGATCTTTGAGTCAAGTAGGGCTGTTTCTGTACTATGGTTAGGGCGAAACCCAGATTGCAAGCGGGTACTGTGTTTGAGCTAAAGGACGTGTTAACAAATTCTGTGATGACTGGTGATAGGGTGTGGGAGCATAGTTCGACTAGATGTGAAGGGAATTGGTCTTCTTTGCAATTGGAAGCTTTGACTTTCATGATAGTATCAAGTACTTCTTTGTTGGTGACTGGGGTGAATTGGAATGGGCTGCATGTGGTCAGCGTGGGCGTGTTGGAAGTTATGTTGGCCAGTGTTTTTCCTGTGAGTAGTGTTTTTTACTGTCTATTTTCTTCTGTAGAAGTAGTAATTTTAGAAGCTAGTGCGTCTTGTATTGTAGTGCCCCAGGTTTTGCTGGAACTCCAGGGTGCTGTCACTTGGCAAGGGTTCTCAAGCTCTCTAAGAATGGAGAAGAGTTCTTTACTGTCCGAATTGGCATTGGTCATGCGTGTGTTGAAGGCATTGGCTTTGTGCGAGCTTATGGCTGTTTTGTATTTTTTGTTGACTATTTTGAAATCCTGTGCTGATTCATTAGTATTAGTTTTCCTGTGTAGGTGCTCGAGGATCTTTTAGTATGTCTGAGGGTGACTAGTTCTTTGTCAAACCAGAAGCAGGATTGTTTGTCAGGTTTCCGAGTTTTAGTAGTGAGGGGGGCAAGTAGATCAATGGTACTGGTGAGGCTTTGTTGATAGCAGTTTGCTAAGTAGTCAGTGTTGTTAGAGTTTGGGGTGATATTGGCTAGGGCCAGCTGAAGGGAGAGTGAGAGATTGTCTGCTGTAAGTTTTTTAATATTTCTAGATTCAAAGGTGTCAAGTGCCTTGGGGCTAGTGTAGTCAGTAATTTTATATTTCAGGGTGAAGGTGATGATAGAGTGGTCTGACCATACTACAGGGATGATGGACTCTATGGTAACTTGTTAGTTGAGGGATAGGATCCAGTCCAATGTTCTACCTTTGGAATGAGTGGGTTCGTTAATCAGCTGGGTAAAGTTTATGTCTGACATGGCTGTGTGGAAAGCGGTGGAAGGCGGTCGCATTCGTATCAAGAGGATCGTTGTAACCTAGGTTGATGTCACCTAGGACGATGAATAATAAGGGGCGTAAGTATTAGGGGAATGTCTAAACTAGGCTGACTGGCTTTGTTGGGCGATCTGTATATTACTAGGAAGTTGGTAGTGGTTTTGGGGTTAGGAGAGAATTTGGCTAGAAGGAGTTCATAGCCCTGTACTTGATCCAGAGGGCTAGCTCTAAATTGCAAAGTAGTTCTAGCTATTAGGGCAACTCCGCCTCCTTGGAGATTGTTCCTGTCTGTTCTGAGGATACTGTACCCTGGGTGATGGCAATAGCTAGTAGGGGTCCTGCAGCTGGATGTAACCAGGTTTCGGTGACTACTAATAGATCAAGTGATCTACGATGAGGTCATGGATTTCTATGGTATTTCCACACAGAGAGCGAGCATTGATGAGTGCAGCCCGATCAGAGGGGTGGGCTGGATGATGGGTGTGGTTCCTAGGTTAGGAAGCTGAATTATGTTTTTGCCTACTACCGGTGGAATATTTTGTTTCATGGCGGAGGTTTTGGATGGTCTATTGATAGTAGCTGATGCTAATTTGGTGCCGGTGTCTTTATTAGCGATGGGTCTGGGCGTTTGAAAGTTGGGACTGTTTCTGGCTCTAAGTCTGTTTAATCTATTTGGTCCCAGAGAGGGAGTAGTTTTGTGGTTGGTCATGTTGCGTAACGGGGATGGTGAGGAATACCGGGTGGGAGTAGAGAGGACATCTGGAGTGCTGTCCGCGGTGTTGTTAGTGTTATTGTGTGCACTTGTGATGGGAAAGGGGAGGGGAGGATGAGAGGAATGGTGTGGGGCAGGGAATAGGGTGGTGGCATTGGCAACGTCGTCTTGCGAGGCCATCATTGAACAAGGTGAAGTGACCTCCTGTACAGGGCATGGAGTTTGGTGGTATTATGCAGAACGGGAACATTATGATGGTTAGGAGAGTTAGCATAATTGGGAGTGGAGGTTTTGAACAGAACTGGTGCTTATTAGGGCGTGAGCTAAATGGTTCGGTTTTCTTCACTATACTGGTATGACTTATAGGTGTTATTTGTCTCAGATTGGGCAGATCACGGAGTGCAGCTGATAACAGCATCAATTTGGCAGAACACAGTGGCCAGCTGATAGCAGCATCAATTGGGTAAATCACAGTGGGCTACAGCTAGCAGCATCAAATGGGTAAACCACAGTGGGCTACAGCTAGCAGCATCAAGTGGGTAAATCACAGTGGGCAGCTGATAGCAGCATCAATTGGGTAAATCACAGTGGGCTACAGCTAGCAGCATCAAGTGGGTAAATCACAGCGGGCAGCTGATAGCAGCATCAATTGGGTAAATCACAGTGGGCTACAGCTAGCAGCATCACATGGGCAAATCACAGTGGGCTACAGCTAGCAGCATCAATTTGGCAGAACACAGTGGCCAGCTGATAGCAGCATCAATTGGGTAAATCACAGTGGGCTACAGCTAGCAGCATCAAATGGGTAAACCACAGTGGGCTACAGCTAGCAGCATCAAGTGGGTAAATGACAGTGGGCAGCTGATAGCAGCATCAATTGGGTAAATCACAGTGGGCTACAGCTAGCGGCATCACATGGGCAAATCACAGTGGGATACAGCTAGCAGCATCAACTGGGTGAATCACAGTGGGCTACAGCTAGCAGCATCACATGGGCAAATCACAGTGGGCTACAGCTAGCAGCATCAAATGGGCAAATCACAGTGGGCTACAGCTAGCAGCATCAAATGGGTGAATCACAGTGGGCTACAGCTAGCAGCATCAAATGGGTGAATCACAGTGGGCTACAGCTAGCAGCATCAAATGGGTGAATCACAGTGGGCTAATATCTAGGCAGGTGCTGCCCCTTCTGTACCAGACTTTTCCTGGCTTTCCTTCTGTGCCGTGTATGAGAACACAATAATAAAAAAAGATGCACTGGGGGACGAAAAAAGGAGTGCGCTGTAGAAAGACGTTTCTTTACGTGTTGCAGAGCGTTTTG
This sequence comes from Ambystoma mexicanum, assembly GCF_040938575.1. Lineage (NCBI taxonomy): Eukaryota > Metazoa > Chordata > Amphibia > Caudata > Ambystomatidae > Ambystoma > Ambystoma mexicanum. Next base: position 699,944,781 of record NC_090930.1, read on the forward strand.
AAGACAGTCGCAGCACAACACTTTCTGCAAGAAAATATCACTACTTGCAAGAAAGGCAACAAGCCAATTTAGGTGGGGTGTGCAGAAATCGAGATAGCTGGAACAGTAAATTGAACGTTGTAGGTAGGGAAAAGTACTAGTGCTGTGAAACATCATAATGGCATGAGCAAAGTATGCCATTGGCACATGACAAAGACATGCTCAAATACACTTCTTTGCAATGTAGAACGCTGTTTCCATTGACAGACCAAACAGAAAATTACGCTGCCACATTGGTAGCTGCATAATACTATAGAAAGTTATGCAAGAAATTGGAAAGAAACACATGAACTGGGCATGTGCCTCCTTCATCGCAAACGGCACTGGAACTCCTGTAACATGCTGTGCATTATCCCTGCACAATGAACAACAATACTTTGGGCATGTTCGCGTATCACACACAAACCAAAATGAGGTACTTCATTGTACCTAGTCCATAGCAGTACACATGTACATCATAGATTGGTAAATGAGTACCGAGTGCACAGTGTTTTACATTCACTTTCACTGAATGTATGTCTGCATACCCTGAAATCCGCACTCTGTGCCTCGTAAAACACACACCCATAACGGCACCCTCTGCATTTCTGTGAACAAATACACAGTGTAGCTCTGTTGGGCCATACTCACCACACCCACAAACTTCATTGCCCAATCCGTTAACCTCTGCAGGCCCTTTCTATGGGCATTATCTGCAAAAGGGGCATATGTACCACGTGCCAGCCTGCAACTATCGCAATATTTGCACACTTTTGGTGCTGCACATGCGAAGGAGTGGGGGAATAACTTTATAGCAGGGGAGCACACATCGTTGGGTGTGGTGGCTCTAAAAAGAACCTGTTTGTTTGTTTTAAAAAAATGTTTCAAAGGTGCTTACCTAGAAACATTTTCTTTGCTGTTTTCATACGTCAATGTGTGTTTTGAATTGCAGCTCACAATCTTACAGTAGGGTCTTCAGTGCAGTCTGTAGATCGTGCACAAACATGTCATTGCCACCGGCCGACAAAGACATGCCATTTCCCTTGAAAATGTGTATGTATAGGGAAGCAATGTTTTCATTCTCACAGGAGAACATCCGAGCACATGCTTCTGTTGATGAGACCCCTTCTGACCTCTTGCTGTGGACAGGAAGCATTGGTATAATGCCAGGAGATTCTGGGCAGCATACATGAGAAAAGCACCTTGGAAGTAGGAAAAATGTGCTGCACTGCTTATATCAAAATCTTCAGTTGACTGAACACACAAGAACAAGGCATGGAACCCAAAAAGAATCCTCCAAAATGCACAATCACAATGTGTACATTTACTGACGAGGCCACGCATTGACATTATAGAGCAGTCGGCTGACACAGCACGATACCATACCACTCCACAAAACCTCCACTCCCTCCGAAACTAAATTGCTAGACAAGTATTCTTGGAAGGCATACACGCACATATCTTTGACAAAGTACTCACGCACGAAGAAAACTGTGTGCCTTGCCATGTTTCCTAGCCGCAGTACACAAAGTTCTGGAAAAGTGAATACCTCCCTTTCCTGTGACGCACACCTAGAGCACCTGATTGGCCAAAGGGCATAGTTCCATTTCCATTGGCCAACATGGTGAGAAGGGCAAAATGTGGCATGTGCCTTTCCCCAATCACCACGAAGGAGGAGCCCCGGTGAAGCAGAAGGACTTCTTCACCCTATTGGTGCTCTTTTGTGTAACGTACACGCTGAACACCTCATTGGCCAAAGGGCATAGTCCCATTTCTATTGGCCAGCATGCTCACAAATGAAGAATGTGGCACATGCCTTTCTCCAAGTACTGCCAGGGCCGCGCCCCAGTAAAGCCATAGGAGTCCTTCTACCTATTGGTGCGCATTCCTCTGACGCACACCCTGAGCACCACATCAAAGCGCAATCGTCGAATGTGGCACGTACGAGTTGCCAAGTACCTCGACGGCCGATCCCCAGTGCAGCAGGAGTCACTCTTCCTATTGCCGCACATCCTAAGCAACTCTTGGACAATCACCACAGTTCCATTTTCGTGGCCGCCACCCGAAAAATCCCTGCATGTGACTTTCATGTTGCGTGCGGCCATGGGGGAATATCTAACATCCAGGGCAGGGGGAGTTTGTAGTAAGGGGTGACCCTTAAAAGAGTCTGTTTTTTTTTTAGATCCGTCTACGAAAACACTGTTTTTGTCTGTTTTCAGTAGCTTTTGAGATTTCTTCTACCCACATTAGTTCAGTAAACTCTTAGCTGCATCCTGTAGACGAGCAAATGAAAATGCTTTGCCAGTTGAGGACAACAAAATGCCATTTTCTTGGAAACACTCTGCATGTCAACAAGTAATAAGGTCAGTGTTGCAGAAGAACATTCCATTAGTGGACAAAAAAGTGTACATGCTTCTGTTGATGTGACATCTTCCTTCGTCTGGCTCGGCACAACATCCATGAGCAGTAGGCCATGCTCTTTAATTTATTGTAGATGAGAGAAGCACCTTGGCGGTGGGAAAAAGCATCCTCATGACACCCAGCAACCTCCTCAGTCTATGGAACAAATGTAAGCAAGGCAGGTAACCCATGTGCATGCCGCCGTAAGAGATTACGGTAACATCTACTACTGGAAACTTGGCTAGGTCTTGGCAAAGTGCATGCAAATCAACAAAATGACACTCATACACACATTCCACATTGTGTCCACTCCTTCCAAACCAAAATTGCTGTCAAAGTTTCTTTGCAGAGCACTGTTGTGCACATCTATTACAAAGGGATCAGCTACAGGCAACACAATACGTTTTGCCATGTCAGCCACTCTCAGTACGCAGATTCTAATGTGCAACTGTTTCCCCTCCCCTTCCTGTTAACCACACCCACTTTTCTTGATTGGCTTATCCCCACACTGCCACGGCAATTGGGCAAGGTGGTGTAAGGGCAGATTTTGAAACATGCACCTTCCAAAGTAGCGCGTGGGCCGCACCCCTGTAAAACTGGTATAGTCCTCCTTCCCTTTCTTCTCTGCAGCTGTACCTCATGAGGTTACTGGTAAACAGTCGCACACGCACCCACCAATTGCACTAAAGGTGCCATCATGGAACACTGTCACTGCTGTGCAACACTTGAAATGTGCCTTTACACATTCACAGTACAAATGTCGTGCCATTCCAAAGCAGGTCCACTGCAAAGTTCAATGAAAGTATGCACGATTGCTCCATCCGCATACATCTACATGGTCACCCAGGATGTGTCACGTGGCATCCTGAAACTACAGCATAATCCACTACCTTTTTGTGATATTGAAGTTGGGGGGTGGGAGTGGGTGGTAAACAATTTGAAACTAGGCAAGGGATTCAGTCTTCCAGCCTATATGTGTGAACGTTTATTTTATTTTCCTACGTGCTTGCAAGCACATTTTTTCTGAATTTTTTCTTTGTGTACGTTTCTGTTTGCCTATCCTCACATTTTTACAACATTCTGGTCAATGCTTCTTGCTCAGTGCGAAAGAAAACAGCATTGCCAATGGTGCTCAAATAAATGCCATTTCTACGGAACAACTGCATATTTTGTGACCTCATGATCTCATAGTGGGTGGAGAACATGCCAGCAGTCTGCATAAACCGAAGCATAAATCTGTTTATAACACACCTTCCGACCGCTGGCTGGGGACAAATTACACCATCATAGACCCACACTTCTCTTGGTGTGATGCATGAGAAAACTACTTTGGCAGTAGCAAAAATATGGATCACTGCGGTCAGCAACCTCATCAGTAGACAGCTTAATCGTCCATATGGCATGTAACCCAAATGTGCACTTTCATAGTGCACCATGACACAGTCCACGTTTGTGACAGACGCCACATATCTGCAAAGGCAAACCATCCTGCCGAAACTGCAGTCACCCTGACAGACCCAGAAAGTGTCCACTCCTTCCAACCCGAAATTACCAGCAACGTCTCTTTGCACGCAACACCTGTACAGATGGCACACAAAGATATCACCGACGATAAGCACAGTCTGTCTCTCCATGTCGACCACCCTCACAACACAGTATTGTGATGAAATGGTAACGCCCCTTCCTATGAATCATGCCCTTAACTCCTAATTGTATATTTCCAACAATTCCATCTCCATTTCTACCATGCTCATAATGGGAGGATGTGCATGTGTGTTTTCTCATCTACAGTGAGTGCCACAGCCAATTAAAGATGTGCCAATACTTATTCCCTTTGCACTGTCACTTTTTTGCAGCACTCCCCAAATTGGGTGCTGTCACATTTCAAAACACGCATGCACCAATAGCATACAAAACCTCTGCATTGCATAAAAAGGCTGTAATGCAGCATCCACAAACATCCTTACATGCTCCCAGCACACCTTTAGGTATGCAGACAACATTGCAACCCTTTCCACAGCCTCCGCCAGGCTGCCCATCCAAGCAAGCAACCCTGTGGGCACCCAACATTATGCACAAACGTTACATATATAGCACTAGTTCTACCCATCTCCCTCAAGCCATTAAACACCCATGCACAAAAACCTGTAACACTTAGCAGAAGCCAAAACCATAGTGCAGCCTGCACCACCCCTATGTACTAACTATCACACGCTATTGTGTCAATGCCAACCTATACACATGACCTTCACAACATTGGGCCTACTTCAATAAATTTGCACACAACAGAGTAACTAACCACATATAAACTGCCCTTCAGCCATACCCACTTCCATAGTCCCATTACGTACGCACTGCACCCTGTGGCCACACTACCCAACTTCTCACTGCACCATCTCCTGCCTCTAACCAAATACTGTGGCATGGTCCAACTATCACCACAACCATAGAATGCACAGTTCCAACTACACCACAACCATAGAATGCACAATTCACACTTTGCAACTCACTTGGTGTGCTGTAGCATGTCGACAATGTGCTTCACATGCTTTTTCCAAACATCACCATCCTGTGCCGCATGCACTGCCAAACCTGCATTGCTCCACTGGGTCTGCTCCTTGCACACATTTCCCCCCACCGTAATTAAATAATACATGACAGCATATCGCCAACTATCAATATGCACATATGGACGAAGGCACAAGCATTGCACCCAGTGTCCACACAACATGACCTTTCTCAGCAGCAACTCCAACCACAGAGCACCACCATGGAGGTAGGCAGTAACACATTGCAACAGTTAAAATAATGTACAAACAAGACACTCTCTCCTTCATCCCTGTACACTTTCAATCGCATACTATGACCGTACCCAGTACCATGCACAAACTATTGTGCCACTGCCAACCTACCCACTATCTATTTGCAACAGGAGCCTATAACGGCAGAAATAGGCGCCACACCCATTCCTTACATGTCACCACCCTCTAACTCATGCACATTGAAAAATGCATTACTGGCGTGCATGACCTCAAGGCCTAAGCTCTTCAATGCATGGCCTATGGCCTAAAGCCTTCGGTCATGCATCCAATAGTCTAGGCCTTGAACGCACTCACGCCAACATAATGCCACCATGCATGTCTCCATGTCAGCTTCTGCGACCATCCACGTAGACACCACTTCCACCAACACTCCTATCCAACCTGTACACCGCCATGGTGCTACGCAGCAGCAGATGGCAGAATTTAACATGACGGCCACGTGGGCAGTACCATTATGCACAAACGTACCACACGTGGGTAGCAGCACTTCACCCCAACTCCCCCACCATAAAACACGCAATCACAAAAATAGGTCACACTTACCAGAATGCACAAACATACCACATCCTCCACCACCTCTCCGCACAGCCATGCACAAAGTACTGTGTCACTGCCAACCTACCCACAATTAGTTTGCAGTGCTAACTCTACTTCAACCAATTGGCACACACCGCACTTTGCAAACACCACCCTCTACCGAATACTGACTGAAACATGCCTTCCTGCAGCATGTATGATGCAGCCCTATGCTCCTCAGTGCATGCCCTACAGCCTATGGGCTACAGCCTTGGACCATGCACCCAATAATTTATTCCTTCCACAGACCCACCGCACTTAATTCGCCCATGCATGCCTCATGTGCCAAGATACTGCTTTCCATCCGCAGTGCACCGCCACCCGCTCTCAAACCCCACCTATCTCATGTGCAATTCACTCCTCATATGCAAATGAGCTGCCACCATTCACCACAAAAGCAGTTCCCTGCAAACAGGTCATGGCAGAAGGTAAGGGACTGGTAATACAGCTTCCTCCAATCACCACAGAAAATAGTACCCTACGTATGTCACATGAACCACTTCTCACTCCCCCAGCCATTCCTTCCTTAATGGCCACCGATGCAAAGCATATGGTACATGTTGCAGACCCTGCCGACCCTGCCGCCACCGCAGTGTCCTCCAATACACCATGGTGGCTTTCCCAAAAAACCTTGATGCACAGCATGCTTCCATCCAGCCAACCAACGGCCACCTCCAAACTTCTTGGACACCACGCCGTACAGTGATCCAATGACACTTCTGTCTGCAGAGCGAACAGAGAAATGGGTCCGCGGAGCAGACCCAGATATCACTAATTTTTTGGGACGTACATATCAGTGTTTTGTACCAAATTTACCGGTCCGATTTCCACCGAACATACAAAAGCACACTTTCTGGCCCAAGCCCCAGCTCCTGGCGCAAATTTGGTGAAAATCCATGCAGCCGTTCAAACTGTAGCGGTGTGCAAGGTTTTTATCCATTCAGTCTATGGAAAAAGATACATTTTGGGAACCCCCTATTACTCCCCCCCACGAAACCTCCCCCAAGTTGGCGAACAAATTCAGAGTCATATGCTTTTTTTGCAAAGTTTGGTGCAGATTCATCCACAGGGAGCGAAGTTAGAAGCTGCCCAAAAAGTGCTCTTTCTATGAGTTCTGCTACTTAACTATAACAACACGCCAGCTACCACAGGTAGTTATGGTTAAGTTGCTAAACCCATAGGAAGAGCACTTTTTGGGCGGCTTATAACTTTGCTCCCTCTGGACGAATCCACACCAAAATTTGCAAACAAAGTATATGGCCCACTCTGCAGCAAAGTTTGGTGAGGTTTGGTCCAGGGGGGCAAAAGTTATAGGGGGTTCCCAAAATGTATTTTTTTCCCATAGACTGAATGGGGAAAAAACTTTGCTCACGCCTAGACCCCAAACCACTGGATGGATTTTCACCAAATGTGTGGCAGGAGCAGCGGCTTGGTCACAAAAGCGTGCTTTTGTAAATTTGGTGAAAATCTGTCTGGTATTTATTTTTAAAACGACCAAAAAGTAGGTCACAAAAAATGTGTGATATCTATGTCTGATCCGCGGATGTACTTCCCTGTTCGCTCAGCGGACATGACACCGATTGGCTATACGGCTTGCGTCATGTTCACGGACATTCAACGTGTCCGTTGATTGGCTGGGATGAAGCGTGAGGTGCGTCGGATTGTTTCGATGTGCCCGCCATCTTGGATCCGTGTTTGGTGTCCGTGGACCTCGCGGTTAAAACATATTAAAAAACACAACATTGCACTTGTCAAACTTATCAAATAATGTCTGGGGAGGTGAGGGGTGATGAGGATGGGATGGGATATTGCTGCAAGAAGCAAAAAACGGGTGTTTTTTTGTCGTGAAAGTCCGAACAGTTAGGATGTTTGTGAACAGTCCTGTGTAGGAACGGAAGAAGTGGTTGATTCCATATTCGCCTTCACACAAAGCACTTGAGAAGATTGTGTTTGATAAAACTCTCAAGAGATCTGACGGGACTCACAGCATTTTATCACACGGTAGATTTGGAGGTGCTCCACAATATGTGCCTAAAGTACAGGACAAAAAGTTTGCATTTCGGCATTCAAGGGATGGAGATGTATAATCATGGAATTGCATGCGATTTTGTTCTGAGTACACATACATTGTCATAAAACATTGCCAGCGTGCCCTGTCCACCTAAAACAGAGCTTGTGGAACAGTTTAAATCCAGGTACAAATTATTACCATCTGTTTTTTTTGATCAACAATGTTTTTAAGACCTGTCGAAATAAAGCATCCAATTTATATATTAAAATGTATCCTCTTTGTTAATTTTTTTTTTTCAACTATTCCACTTTTTACAATTGTCTTACAATCCCACAAAAGGGATGAGACCTAGGCTACATAAGTGAAGGTGCCTGTCACCTAAGCATAGATGGGGCCATTGCTAGAAACACTTTAACTATTTTTTGTGTACCCTCTACTTCAATGTTGTAGTAGGGCGCATTTTGTCATTGCAAAGGTTCCCTACCCCTTAGCAGCGCCACGATCATTGAGCAAGGGCAGCCCCCACATTTTTCCTACTCTGCACGTGCACAGGGCCGGTTTTAGACCAGATTGCACCCCAGGCAGGAAGCATCATTGGCACCCCCCAAAATGTTGGCAGAGGTGCTAACTTCAGAGACGATTGGGAAGGTCTAAATTTACTTGTGTGGGGGCATCTACCTTCTTTACACATACTAATGAGACTATTCTAGTGCAGCTTCAATGTTACAATCAGTTATATCTCTCTTTCACTAATAAAACAACTCAGAAACTACACACTTAAGCTCTGCTGTGAAAATGAACTGCCTCCTGCCCCTACACATACAATCACTCGCCTGACATGCAAGAATGAACACCCATCTAATTTCAATTGCCTAAAAATGTATGCATACGATTGCAGGTGCTAACATTATAATGTTTTACATTGCCAAATGCTGGTCATTTGCTAAATGTGTTGCTGCCACCACCATTTATTTTCTGTGCCTTGTCCTTCTACGGCTCTGTTCGTCTCACCAAACATGATGAATGGAAATGGTGCGATTGCTGGAGTCTGAATAAGGGGAGGGCGTCATGGGGTTTGATGTGTTTTGCTTAAGATTCCAGCTCTCAGATCTGTATCACTGAAGCTGATCATGGGTATTTGGCTGGGCTCTGCTTGATTCACTCAAGGTGAGGGGTTGGGTGCACATGGGTGGGTGGGTGTTCATTCTAACTGGTGGCTGTGCCCTCCATTTATCCACACCCTCTCATTTGTGTCTGATCTGGTGCTTCTTCAGTGCCTGTGTGTTCCTCGGCATGTGACTGGGTGCTGTGTGTGCCTCGGCATGTGACTGGGTGCAACACAATGATGGGTGCAGCTTTGTGTCTGTGTGTGTCCTGTGCAGTCTCTTAGCAAAACCAAGCAGAATGGGGAAGCCTGGCTTGGGGCACATTTAAAACAGATTGCAGATTGCTAGGGAAGCGAGGATGAGCCACAAAATATATAACCGCATGTGGGTGCTGTATCACGTCTCTGTACAGTGCTTTTAGCCTGCAACCTTCACTAAATTTCAAGTTGATTGCATTATTTCAGTGACAACACAGATGGTGAGGCAGAAACGTAAATGGTGGACTTAATTAAAATAGATTGTTGCTTCTGCAGTCTGCAACCCCAACCTTACCATGTGGTATTACAGAGTAATACCACATTTCGAATGCCTGTTCCTCTATATTGTTTACATTGGTTGCCCAATATTTATTAATATTAAATAGAAGCAATTTCAGGTTATTTTAAACGTTTGATGTTTATAAATTGATGTGCTTGTGCTACACCCAGAGCGCGGCAAAGAAAGGGCTATTCGTGTCTGTGTTAAAGAGCCTGGCACCTCAGGCAGCCACTTGGACTTCCTGATGCAGAGACCGGCCCTGCACGTGCATCAGAAATACAGTTCTCATGGATGCAGTGAGGCAAGTTGTTGCAAACTAAGAATGTATTTTGATTCTGAATGAAGGTCACCAGCTCTGAATTTGTGCTTGCGAGCTAAGGAAGCTCACGCATCGGACACACAGTATAAGGTTCAATTGTTTTTTGACCTTGAGAGAAAGGGACCATTCCGAAAGGAATTGAATGAAAGGAGGGTTGTAATAATGTAAGATATGATAAGGTTATGCATTCCAAAACTGGACTAAAGAACATGTATATTCAGTTAATGAAAAATTGTTGGTGCGAATGGAGTCTGTGTCACGGTCTGAGTTATGCCAAGAGAATGGAAATGGCGAATATAATGTAAGTTTGATTTTCGACGATTTTATACCCGAACGAGCATCAACTTATCCTTATCTGACCAGTATTTCTGGGTTACATTCTACTTGTTTGTTCTGTGTGGCATATTGCAATGAAACGCAAGTATAACCTTTGTGTGTAATGTTGTTGCTACCGCGCAGATGGGCAGGCCAGCATTGAGATGCATGTAGACCAATACTTGGTTCTCTCAGGTTCAACGCTAATATTACATTAAAATGCCATCTATGAGCACTTCGAATTGTAGCGTCAGCTTCCGTATCCCGTTTAGAGTTTATTATACTACATAGCAATGTCCTCGGAAGAAAATTGTGTACTACTTTCCACGTTGTTTTTTCTCTGTTGACATTGTTTCATGTCTGTGCTAATCGTTACTTTAAACTATATGCCGAATTAATAAATCAATAGATAAATTGTAATAAACATCGGCTAGTGAGACACATTTCTATTATGTTTTCGAAACAGGTACATCCTGCCATTCTGCGATTGTCATAGATTCCAGGTGCCAACTGACAGGTTCTTTTACCGGCAGCTGCAGATACTTGTGAACAACTGGATAAATTTGACTCTTTTTTGGGATGATCGCCAAGGGCCCATATGCCCTTACACTGCACTTGTGATTAGAAGCAACATAACATCATTTACGGTGGTCTAGCCCTAAGTTGATGCACAAGCCGTGGAACTCACTGTGCGACCCAAGCGCTTCTTTTACCCAAAACGAACACCTTGTGTACGCAAAAAGAACAACGCGTGACTCACGATAAACATTTTCGGATCACGAGCGAAGAAACAAATTTCCAATTTGATTGAATATGGAAATAGCCGGATGTTCTCAGAGCGTTTATTGTGAAATAAAAGTACTTTACAAATTGTACAGTCTTGTTGTTTCCTTTTAAAGTACGGTTTAATATTCCGAATTGTGACGTGTTGTGTTGTGAGACGATGTGTGTTGATTTTCGGGTTCTGCGTTATGTCACGTAGGTGATGACTGGCCACGTTTGGCTATGCTCCAAAGGAATTTCATCGTGAAAGATGGAGAATATCACTAGGTTTGTTGATGTGAGGCTCAGGGGCGTGGCATATTGTTTAGTGACGTCAGGTCAGTTCACCTTAGGCCGATGCAGCAACAGATAAGATTAGCACAAGATGGCCGCACCCTGCTGCCAGATTTCGTATGTGTACAAAAGAGGAAAACTAAGGTAAGGTGCATTGGAAATGTTTGTGCGATCAATCAACGTATGTATAAAAATATATGCCCGAACCCTCGGGACAATAATACTTTCTCAGCGTTGCACTTGTCAAACTTATCAAATAATCTCTGGGGAGGTGAGGGCTGATGAGGATGGGATGGGATATTTCTGACCTGATTCCGAATGAGTTTACAAAGTTTGGTGGGATTCTGTCATGAGGGGGCAAAATTAGAGGGGGGTGCCAAAATATTGTAAAGGCTAATACATGAGGTGCCATTTTGACGAATCGACACTTTATTTGGCAAACTGATAATAGATCTAGATATAAATGTTTTTGCGAAGTTTGGTGGGATTTTGTCAAGAGGGAGCAAAATTAGAGGGGTGTGCCAAAATATTGTAAAGGCTAATAAATGAGGTGCCATTTGAAGAATCTACACTTTATTTGACAAACTGATAATAGATCTGGATATAAATGTTTTTACGAAGTTTGGTAGGATTCTGTCAAGAGGGAGCAAAATTAGAGGGGTGGTCCCAAAATATTGTAACAGCTTATAAATGTGGTGCTATTTGACTAATCTACACAAAGGTTTGCAAAAAGATTATAGATCTAGATACAAATGTTTTCGTAAAGTCTGAATGGATTTTGTCAATTGGGGGCTAGGTTATATGAAGATTGTATGTGCATACATTTGACACTTTTGAAAAAATAAAACATGGCTGGATTTCCAGCAAACTTGCATAAGGAGCATTGGCAAGGACCTACAAGCATGGATTTGGAAATGTTTTGTCATAATGTGGCTCCAAAAAATAGTGGTATACCTTTAGTGACTGAGGGGTAGCCTGTGGCCATGGGCAGTGGCCAGATTGTCTGGGTCATGGAATAAGGTCATGATCCGGACAATCTGGCTACTGGCCATGACCACAAGGGACAAAACATAGGATTAAAGTGGCCATGTCCACCTGGGACTGGCTTTGTGGTAAAGTTATTTCAAATTAGGATAGATTTGAAAGGGAAGAAAAATCTGCTCGTGGTAATATGGTCAGAGGCTTCTCTTTTTGCCTTCTGCAGGCTGACATGGAAAGCGAAGAGGGGCCCTGTATGAACCCCCGCCTTCCCTTTCCATGGTGGCCATCTTGGAAAAGAATTTTCCTTCCTACTCTGGGTCGCCACAGGTGTCCCGGTGTAGGAAGAAAAATCCTCTTTTTTAGTACCCCGGGTTCCTGCTTTGGGAACCTAGGCTGCTAATGGCCTTCACCCCCAATCTCAGGGGCTGGAATGGAGGGATAATGGTCCAGAGACCTCGTTATCTACCCTTTCTTCGCTTGCGCTGATAACTTGGGCTGCTGGGCCGGTATCCACCGTTCCAGTCCTTGGAATGGAGGATGAACACCACAATATTCCCATTAGCATAAGACAAACTGCAAATGGAAATGTTGGAAAATCTTATTGAGTCTATGTACTTTACTGAGAAATATAAAATAGATGGAGTCTATATGTTTTTTTTAGTTCTGTTTTTTAACTGTGAAAGGTGTTTACTAAAGGAACATTTATTTTGTTTTTGGATGCATTTTTTTTGTCAGGAGAGCTTAGAACGAAAAGTGGGGCGGGAAATAAGGGAAGAGGCACCAAATACTAATTTGGAGGGGCAGGTGGACAGGGGAAAATGTTGCGAGTGTGTTTTTTCTGAGGTGGGGGCAGTGTTTCTCATGCTCCTTGATTACAGGTGGTGGTGTCTCTTGGGGAGGAGGGATGGCATTAGCTGATTCTATTTTAAGATATTTTAAGATAGATAGCAGTTTTGCTAAAAGTATGTACTGTGTACTAGATTGTTAATGGATGAGTAGGAATAGGTGTTGGAGCTGTGCAAGGGAAATTTTGAAGTTGAAAGTTCCTAGATCAGCAGAAAATGCAGTTCCAAACTGTCCGTGAAGCACAGATCTTATTGCGAAGTGTGTACGGGTTCTCGGATACGTCAGCATGCTGCGTGCCAGCATATGGTCATGTGGCACTCTCCGGAAGGTCTGCCATGAAGTCAGATGTTCGTAGACATTATGGTTAAGTTGCACTAATAAAAACCTATGGAATTCAATGAAAAAAACGTTGTTAAGGGGACGTTATGGTTAAGTTGCACTAAAAAAAACCCAATGAAATTCACTGAAAAAACTTTGTTAAATGGACATTATGGTTAAGTTGCGCTACTAAAAACCCATGAAATTCAGTAAAAAACGTTGTTAAAGGGACGATATGGTTCAAAGTAAAACCGAAAACCCCCTGAAATAAGGGTAGTAGGGAAATAGTAGGGAACCCAATGCACCTGCTTCGAATACGCACACAGTGGGTCCCACTGAATGATAGGGTCTTCCTGACCTGCTCATACTTTTTTTTTATGACAGCAGAGCTATTAACCAGTGTTATATCACTTGCATTTCTGTTCCCCAAATAGGATAGCAAAGTGTTTATTGGGTCGCATTTAACAGAGGCAGGCCCCTTAAAGGCCCGCCACAGAGAAAGCGCTGGGAGCCTGTTGGACATTGTCGGGAGAGTGCTTCCGACACAAACAGCACATCATTTTTGCCAAAAGATTTGTGATTCTTGATTGAAAAAGTTCATCTTTGTCTTTTATTTTCTGAAGCAGTTGGCTAGTGGATATGTTTAAAAAAATTAGAGCCTGTTTTTAATGTGTGTGCAACTCCATAACATAGAGTTGTTAGTTCACTTTCGAACCAGAGGTGTAAAATGTATTTTACATTTTGTCTGAATCTGGGGTCTTCAGAATACATTCATAAAGAGCGATATTCTGATGCACTGATTTGTGTGGACCTTTCATCAAATCTTCCTCCTTTTTCCAGTAGGAAAGTGTAGAGTAAAAGAACATGCTTGTACACCATATTCCTATATGCTCTTTGGCTTGACACATTTGATATGTTTTTAATGCATCTTCAATGTTCCCTTTGAAGTGCAGTGGGAGAATTGTATGCTGGTCTAAAATGTTGGCTGCAGTAATAGAATTGAAATTGTTGGCCAATCTTGAAATATTTGGGTGGTGTCTCTTAAGTTTTTCTCTGTTTATATCTTTGTAATATTCATTTCTTTTCTTTCAGATATTGTAGGACTCGTCTAACTTTGTTTATCCGATTAGTTGTTGCCAAATTGTTGTGTCTTTTGTTTTTACACCATTAATTAGTAAAATCAAAGATTGATCTATTGGTCGTTGTGCTCCTAGAGTTTCTCTGCCCTTTAGTAACTCAGATGGAGGTAATTTGGCTGTTTCTGGTTGAAGGTGTATTATAGCTTGAATTGGGAGGACTGTTTGTATTACAATGCGTTCATGCGAGTTAAATTGTTGGAGAGCCTTTGGAAATCGGTTTATTTCTAAGTTATTAGTGATAGCACGTGACAACATTTGGTTATTGTCAAGCTTTGATTTGCCGTACGTGTAAACCATTGAGGGGTCATTTATTTTCTATTTATATTCTGCTGTTAGATATATATAGCTACTTGTAACCATTGGGATTCCACATTTTCCTCTATTTGGTAGTCCATATCTACTATGCTTGTGCTCTTTTTATAGAAAGTTCTGTGACAACAGAAACATACTTGCAGCCACATTACAAGTTAAGTGGTAAGTGGCAACATTGGTGGTAGCTGAGTTACTGCCAATTTTACCACTACACCAAATTATGAGGTTGGCTTTTGAGTGGGGGATTTACTTCCAGGAAATCCCTGGAGGTAAATCTTTCAACTCAACGCCAACAAATCTTCAGATTTGGCAGAATTGCAGCAGCAGTAATTCTGCCACAGTAATTCCGCAAATAAAGCCCCATTGGGTCCAATGGACCCAAATTAAATGGGGAATTACACTGCCACCACCACTTGTAATCAGGCAGGAATTCCGCCTGACCAAGTGTCTGTAACAGTAATTCCTTAAGGACATTTTTGGGCAGATTTACCACCAAATGTCCACCTAACTCATAATAAGGCCCCTTGGTCTGGTAATTCAGCAGATGTGTTTCGAAACATAGCTATTTCTTTTTTGTATGTGTTTGTTAGGAGGTTGGTGTTTGTGAAGTTTGCACTAATGTTTTCTGAAGTTACTGAATTTTCTAAGTCAACTACAGTTCCAAAGTATTTTCTTTGGATGTGCTCTATTTTTTGAAGGATTTCTTTGGCTGTTCCATGTAGGAGAATGTTATTTAAATTGTGCAGTTCTAGAGCTGGACTTTTGCATAGTATATTCTGTGCACAAGATTCCGTATGGCGGAATGGTGTGTTGCTAACATTTTGATGTGGTGGAAGGTGCTTTTTCAAGCATTTTCTAAAATGCAGGCTAATGAATATACTCAAAGTCCGGTGTGGCTGCGCACTGAACAATAGTCCATGGTTTGTGCATTTATCATTTTACTTTTGTCTGTTAGTTTCACATAGTGATTTATTGTCATAAAGATCTAGAGGATTGTTAGCATACGTTACACATTGAGCTGCATGTGAATTTGTACACTGGGCAGTTTGTTTGGGTGAAAGGAACGTTTGGTTGAAAGTTTTTGGGGGAACATTTTTCTGTACTTTTTTTTTTCTCCATAATCGTGTTTCCTACCATTACATATCCTTGGCCATCACTGTCTACGGCATTTTTTTTGTTTTGTTCTTGTTTATAAGCCTCTCCATTGAAATATGGTTCTCTTCTGCTTATGTGAACCCATTTACCTTCACAGAAGATTGAAAAGGTATCTATATTGGCATTGCACATGTTTAGAAGTACTTTTTGTAATTGATTAATTAATTTAGTAAGTGGTTTCATTCTGTTTAAAATCAATATAAACAATCTTCTCTTTAGTAGAAATGCACTGTCAATTAGAACTTAGTCTGCTGCGCTAGATCTTAAGTGTAGATCATGCCTTTTCACCTTTTGTTATACGATTGTGAAGAACTCTGTGGTGTAAAAAAATGTTTTACATAATGTTTTTGGATTGCTTTACAGTGGCTATGTTAACACTGGTAAATACAGTGTTAGGTTCATTAGTAGGTCTGCATTTCTTTGTTCATGTTTTTTTTTTATTTCCTGGAAGAGTGACCTTTTTAGTTGTGACTGGTTTAGCTTTGTTGAGTGAGGTTACTAGCTATCTTGTTTTAACATTTTCTATAAATAGTTTAGAGGTGGATGACTATATGGCTTGCTTTTATTCTTATCTGCTCTATGTTTTCTTCCTTTTCTATGGAGTTGCTCTTTAGGAGGCATTTTGTTGTGTCTGTTGGGAAAACATAAAGTTTTGGTTTGAAAGTTGTGGAATGTATATGTGTGTATGGTGCATTTGTTTTTGTAGGGTAACTCATGAAAATTGATTTGATTTGTAAACCAGCTTTTGGTTGTATTACCCTTACGCTCTGTGGAGGATCAGAAGAAGGATGCGGACACAGCAAATACATGTTCACTATACATTTTATTTAAAGTAAACTAAGACCTATCTTTCCCTTAGCATGTAAAAATAAAAATTCCCTCAGTATTGCTTTCATAACCAATATTATTATGATTTCAGTTTTGCTTTCATAAGCAATATCATTGGGATGTCATGCTTCAAAACTAGCAAAATCATTTAAAAAGAAAATGTAGCTCTCTTACTTTGAATAAATCACAAACTATCTAGGCTTCCATAACTGTAAACTGAAATATATATACACTAGTGGTACCACCTGTGTTGCCCAGGTCTGCAGCTGACATGCACCTAAGGGTCTCCTACAGCCTTGCGTATGTTATATTGTGTCCTAACTTCCTATTTTGAAAAAAATCACAAAAAAGTCAATCTCCTGAAATCGCCTATACTGATAGCACAGGGCAAATGGCGAATGGGTGGGGTTGGTCAGATTTCAATATTGCCAGTAATCCCAGACTGGTATGTCAACCTTTGCCAAAACTTCAGCCCACCAACTGTTGTGGGGCTGGAGCCAACAATCGCAAAATCATCAATCTCCCGAAATCTCATGAACTGATAGCACAGGGACGGACCCCCCCCCTGTGCAGGGGAAATGAGTGGGGTTGGTAAAATGTCAATATCACCACTAGATACCAGCCCGGTATGCCGACCTTGTGCCAGAAATTCAGCCCACCAACTGTTATGGGGCTGACGCCAAATCCAAACATACTAAGAAACTTTCCCAAATTACATAGCCTGCTGTAGCTGTCTTGTAGTTATGGTTAAGTTGCTCAGCCCATAAGAAGAGAACTTTTATGGCGGCTTATAACTTTGCCCCCGTGGACGAATCCTTACCCAACTCTGCAATAAAAGTATATGGTCCCATCAGATTGATTCTGTGAAGTTTAGTGAGGTTTCATCAAGGGGGGACAAAGTTGTAGGTGTGGTCTCACAATTTCTGTTTTTTCTATAGACCCAATGGGGAAAGAAAATGTGGTCACGTCTACAGCTGAAAGCACTGTGCGGATTTGCACCAAATTTGTGACAGGAGTGGCAGCTTGGTCCTGAAAGCATGCTTTTGTGAATTTGGTTTAAATCCATCCAGTATTTTTTTTTAAATGGCCCAAAAGTAAGTAAAAAAAGAATAGGGATATCTTGGTTCGGTCTGCAAACCCACTTCCCTGTTCAGTCCCCAGACAGTCCTCAGATTGGCCCAGAGATGGATGTGATGTCTGCGGACATTGGGAACAAACGCTGTTGGTCAATAAAAAATGTGAGGTGCGGCAGATTTTTGGAAACGCCCACCATGTTGGATTCGCGGACAGGCACGGTAAAAACATAATAAAAAATACAACATTGCACTTGTCAAACTAATGAAACAAATTCTGGGGAGGTGTTTTTCTTCTCCGATGTCCGCAAAAAGTCTGTGGCTGTCCTGTGATGTTCTCAAACATATTAGATGTTCGGTGAGATCTATGCTCATTGGTACATTATAGGGTTGATGAAAAGCAGTTTTTGGATGGCTTATAACTTTGGCACCACTCAATGAAACTGAATGAAATTTTGGAATTCATTCTAGACCTGATTCTGAATGGTATTGAAATGTGTGGTGCTGTTTTGTCAAGGGGGAACAAAATTAGAGGGGTCCCAAAATGTTGTAAAGGCTTATAAATGTGGTTCCAAGTGACGACTCTGCACTAAATTTTGCAACAAGATTTTAAATCTAGATACAAATGTTTTTGCAAAGTTTGGTGGGATTGGAAGCACTATATAAACACAATAGATACAAATACAAAATTAGAGGGGGGGCTAAAAAATTGTAAAGACTTATAAATGTGGTGTCATTTGATGAATCTGCACGAAGGTTTGCAAAAAGATTTTAGATCTAGATATACACGTTTTTGCAAAGTTTGGCTGGATTTTGTTAGAGTCGGCTAAATAAGAGGGTGGGTCTCAACATTTTTAGATGGCTTATAACTTTGTTGCTGTGTGATGACTATGGACAAAAGTTTTCAGAAAGATTAGAGGTCCATCCTTGAATGTTTGTGCAAAGTCTGATTGAATTTTGTCAAGTGGGGGCTAAGTTATATGGCTATTGTATATATGTGCATTTTTACACTTTTGAAAAAATAAAACATGGGTGGATTTCCAGCAAACCAGTGTACGGAGCATTGGCAAGGACCTGAAATCATGGTTTTGCAAATGTGTCAGCGTTTTATATTTTGATAAGTGTCACAATGTATGTACAAAAAAATGTGATACACCTTTGGTGATTGAGGTATAGCCTCTGGCCATTGGCAGTGACCAGATTGTCTGGGTCATGGCATAAGGTGATGACCTGGACAATCTGGCTACTGGCCATGACCACGAGGGACGAACAATGGGGATAAAGTGGACATGTGCACCAGGGACAGGCTATGTGGTAAAGATTTTCGAAGTTGGGATAGGTTTGAAAGGGAAAGAACCATGAGCTTGTGGTACTATGGACATAGGGTTTTCTCTTCACCTTCTGCTGGCTGCAATGGAAAGGGTAGAAGGGCTCTGTAATTCCCATTCCATGGTGGCCATCTCGGAAAGAGATTTTCCTACCTACAGTGGGATACCATGTGCATCCCGGTGTAGGAAGAAAAATATTTTTTTTATTAGCACCTCAGGTTACTGCTTTGGAAACCCAGGGTGCTAATGTCCTTTGTCCCTATTGCAGGGGCTGGAATGGGCAATAATGGTCCGGAGCCTTCGTTATCTGCCATTGCTTCGCTCGGGCCAATAACTTGGGTTGGCGGGCCGTTATCCCCTGTTCCAGTCCCTGGAATGGGGGATGAACGCCACATCATTCCCAATTGCATAACACAAAATGCAATGGAAATGTTGGAAAATCTTATGGAGTCTATGTACTTTACTGAGAAATGTAAAGTAGATGGAGTCTATAAGATTGTTTTTGTTCTATTTTTTAACTGTGAAAGGTGGTTCCTAAACATTTTTTTAAAATGTTGTTTGCAGGAACGGTTAGAACATAAAGTGGGTAGGGATATGAGGGACGAGGCATTAAGCATGAATATGGAGGCACAGGCGGAGGGGGAAGATGTTGCGCCTGCGTTACATCTAAGGTAGGGGGCAGTGTTTCTCATGCTCCTCGATTACAGCTTGAAAAGCACTTTGATATTGCCCCCCTGCATAATGGTGTTTTGCAGTATATACAGAGGACTGTTGTCTTTGAAAGATATGGATCAACAGCCTCTCTTATTGGTTACAAGGTAGCTGGTGGGATTTAGTGTACCACAGAAGAAAGCTCTATGGTTACAGTACTGGCTGAGGAAGATGAGGTGGAGGAAGACAGCCAACTACTTGCTAAGAAAGGAACAGCCTTTCTGAGAGCATTGCAGTGGTTGGATTGGGTGTGTTGGCGCATGGAGGTGGGCCTGTAGGATTACTGTCTATGTAGTGCGCAAATTAGTACAACGTTGTACTCAGTGCATTTCACTTTGGTAGCTTTAGCCTTTGCTACATTCCCAACAGTGATAAAGAACTACCATACCTATGGTAAGCACTTCCGCTACCTCATCTTCTTGGTCCTCAATTGCATTTGAAAGTACTGCACTTTTTGTGTTGTCTAGGTGTAGAGGTGCAGCTCCTTGCCTCTGCAGGAAATCATGCCCCCCTAACTCCTATATGTTGAAAGCCTGAGATCGTGTAGTGTTTGACACCAGTAGTTGTGCCAATACCACAGAGTATATTTGAAAGAAGATACCCATTTAGACAACCCTATTGAATGTATCCCCGAAGAGACAACAATCTGAGGGAGGAGCTCCCTGAAGGAATATAAAAAGAGCAAGGAAAGAAGTCTATGACATCATAAGAGAGTATTAACGATGTCTCTGAATATTGGCTGAAGAGGATGTATAGATCTTAGAGAAACTAATGACGAAGTAAAGAATCGAGCAAACTCTTAAATATGAAAATGAAGATTAGACGTGTGAATAACATTAAAGTGTTTCTTCATGTATACAAATAAATTGTGTGTTTAAGGCCTGCTTATTGTCCCATGTATGTGCACCATGAGCTGAAAAAAACCCCTAAGGAAAGTACTTTAAGAACATATAAAAAGGTTAAAGTGTAGATATATGGCACCTTTTAAACTTTGGAAATTCTCATTGTCAGTAAAAACAAAAAAACTAGCCTAATCATGTAAGTGAACAAAAACAAGTGGCCCAGATATGTGATGTAATCGGTGATGTCATCAATGACATTTGTGATGTCATATTTGAAGTCCTGGGTGTTCGTCTTAGCAGTGCACGGTGGTGGCGCGAGTTATGGTTGCTTAGCTTACCATAACTGGCGAATTTCTGAGGTTTTTCGGTTTTACCTGTAACCATAACATCCTGTCAACAACGTTTTTCATTGAATTTCATAGGTTTTTACTAATGTGACTTAACCATAACATCCCTTTAACAATGTTTTTTCAGTGAATATATATAGATATATTGTGCAATATACCAGAGTCAGGCACATGATGGGGGTTTCTAACCCATGCTGTTTGGCAATGTCTGGCTTCCAAGACAAGGGCTCGCCCCTCAGCCAGTCTCCCATCCCATTCCCCTGACAAACATTGAGTCCAAGTAATTCCTTCTCGCTAGTATTTAAAGTGACTATTGGCATGAGCGTACATGCTTTGTACTCTTCAATCCTTGCTCTCATGCCCAGAGAGAGACAATTTATGAATAAATATCTGCTATGGCCAAACAGAGAGGGAGGGTACTTAACTCCTGTATGGGAATATTCAAAGGGAAATTCAGAAGATTGCAAGTACCCGTTCTCCAAATGGGTTCTGCAGACAGACATGATAACACTGATCCTACAGGTCGCTGTTCCGATTAGCTTATCCCTTGATGTGCTTTGCACCCTGAAATAAACTTCACTGAGAATGGGTGCGTGTGGCTGGCTGGCATACCTCAGAGCAGAATTTGGGGGGAAGCAAGAGTTGATGTGCTCCTGCATACTGGGATCTTCAGTGCTCTCCAACCACCTGTCGCCTCACCCTGGAGTGGTGCAGTATATTGTGGTGCATTGAAGCACAAATATCTTGGAAACCGTGCATCCCATGGAGAAAAAAAAACTACTGGACTGATTTACACCAAATTAACAAAAGCACGCTTACGGGACCAAGCCGCTGCTCCTGCTGCAAATTTGGTGAAAATACGTCCAGCGGTTTGGGCTGTAGATATGAGCAAAGGTTTTTCCCATTATGTCTATGGGAAAAACAGAAGTTTTGGGACCCCCCCTATAACTTTGCCCACCCTGGACCAAGCCTCACCAAACTTTGCAAAAAAATTACAAGGGCCTGCATGACCACACTGTCATAAACTTGGCATACAGGCCATATTGGTAATGCATACATATAGGCACATTTAATGAGATGAAGTGGGAAAAGCGACCAAAAGGCTCCCACCAATCCCCTCTCAACCATGGCCTAGAGGATCACGGCCCACGCACCCGCCGCGAGAGGAGTTTGCCCATCTCCCAGACGACCAAATACCCTGGTACAAGAACATACAAATGTGCCCACTCGCATGCCCACCCGCATGCCCACCAGCCTGCCCTGCACATGCCGACACCTGCGGCATGGATGAACTCGACTAAACCATCTAGCACCAAATCAACACATCGTTAGAGATGCCATGACGACCTAGCTAACGGTCTGCACAGTCGTGCAACATACACACTGGACACTCCCACATCAATTCACACGAAGAACATGCTCAGTGCTATGACGTAGGCGACGGACATACTCACGGACGTGCATCTTTATTATTTTCAACATAGGCTTTTCAAATGCAGAAACGCAAGACGCATAATGAACTTATCTAAAAAGGCTTGCTCACGCTTCTTCTAAAACCATGTACCATAATGAGGAATATAACGAAGATACGATACTGAAGATAGAACAACACGACACCATAACCTACAGCGCCCTACACTAAATGGTTTCTCCTATGTACCAGGCCCAAGTAGGCCGCAAGCAAAAGCTTTCATGAACATTGAATGAGCAAGGGTTCGGTTGCTGACCCTGCAGAATGAGCCCAGCGAAAGCAGACAGTCAAGGGCACAACGTTGCATACCGCAAGCCGACGCCAAGGTCGCACCTGCAAGATAAACCCGGCACACAGTGAAAAATATAATAATTAATTGTGCAGAATTCTGCCTCAACCACAGTCCCTAACTCACGTGACCGAGCCGAACTTGATAGGGTGCCAAGCCCAGGAGGAAGAAGGCGTCTGGGTCCCCCGTCTCAAGACTCAGGCAGATACAATTAAGCGACTCAACAGACATCTGAGACGGTGGGAGTAGTCGGCCTTCCTGCTCATGAATAAGTCCTCACATTGTCTGCACACACCCATAGTGAAACAATGTTGCAAATGACAGGTGCACCGCGAGCTGGGAACAGCGATGGTCCCAGACTGGGGGGCTCGCGGGTGAACAGATCAGAACATGGGACCCTTATCACTGACGCCATTCACATTGACCAATCCTCAGGGGTCTTCATGTAACAATTTTTATGTATCAAACTGAAGGGACAACCCAAGTATACCACCTGACTGACCCTTGACCAATAACCAAGTCTTCTATACGTATGCTATACTAACCCTACCACTCGGGGAACCAATCCAGAGTGGCGATAGGTTTTTTGTTAACTTTGCTAAGGTGAAGCAAGTAGCGCATCACACTAAGGTAAAAAGGGCCTGCGAGCCCCACGCTGCTGAGAGAGTGTCAGGACGGACGCGTACGATCCTTGGCCATCCCTGCCGTTTGTTTAATAAACAGCAGAATCACCTTGCTTCTTGCGTGTGTCTCATACTCTATCTCTTTTGGGATATACGGGAGGAGTTGGGGCCTCCCTGCCCGGAGGTCCGAGGACGGCCCAGCCGGCCCCGGGAGAATTTCCCCCCGACAAGTTGGAGGCACTGCTGAGATCTGTTTAAGGTCCGCTTTTATTTTTATTTTTCCAAGTACTCCCGTTGCGAGGAGGCCCGGCGGCGCGGCCCCTTCTGCCGCTGCCCCCTTTTGAGGACTACAGGACCATCACGGAACTGCGAGAAGACCGGACAGCGCAATCCGGATAGTGGCCCTCGGGAGCCGGTTGAGAAGTATCCCGCCCGCGGTTGGCGAGTGTCCAGACGTAGTCCAGACGAGGGGAGGTGGCGAGCCGCCTGGAGGGGTGCACGCAGTCGAGCGGCCCCGCATCAAGAGAACTTGGTGAGTATGCCACGCCCAACAAGCAATGTGAAATTGTGAGGGAGGGGGGAGGAATTGAATACGGGAGGCGGGAGGTGTTGCACAGGTGCGCGGCAAAGGCTTTGATAATTTAGTGTTGGCAATGAAATGAATGGTAGCCGGACGAGTGCGAGAGCATTCCGCTACGTTACGGGAGAAAAGGGGGCAGAGCACGAAAACATCACGTGCGGCCGCTCGTAGAAACTGATTGGCCTAGGTCGCGACCACGTGTAAGGGTGTGTGTGCGTGGTTTCCTACGATTTTGCAATTATTGATCAATGAGTAGATGAGGATCCCTATTGTTCGAGCAAGAAACTCGATAGATAGATGACGTTTCCCTGTAGGCGGTAGCTAGATAGTTGCCTAATACGGAAGATAATTGGCTGGTTAAGCCCTCCTGTCGAGGGGCGTATCACACGCGAGGCGACGCAGTGTGCGCAGTCCGATTATATTATTGATTACCTTGTTCCAGGAGTGACAGGAAGACAGCTGTGGGGTTAGCGGTGGTAGATTGCGAGTGTATTTTGGACTTAAAGAATATATGAAGAACTTACCAATAGTTTGAAGAGATCGGTGACGTCACCAGCAGGGCTTACATAGGACATCTCGAGAACCAGGCATCTTTCCTTTTTGAGTGGTGGGAAGGAGCGCTGTGTTAAGGGCGTGGAAACGGAGGTAAACGGTAATGAGTTGATCGGGGGAAGGCGAAAGGAGGTACGTGGCTGCGCACGGAGAACGCCGGCCATGGCAAGTGAAGAGGAGGGAGGAGGAGCAAGCGAAAATAGGACGGTGGTATAAGATCGTCACAAGGGGCACGCAGCAGCAGGGGGCTACGTGCGCTCCGGCCGCAGGGGGCCATAAGGGCGTTGTATAAAGGAAGAAATTAAAGAAAGAATATACACATGTAAATACTATATTTTACTAATTTTCCCTTAGCGGACTATCGCAAGTCCCCAAACTTACGGGGTCAGGTAAAGGTACAAGGTTGTACATTGTAAACTACTAGTGAGATAACCACTACCAAATAGGGGAAGGGTAACAAGTGGAGCGCTACTATGTCATACGGGACAGGATCGGGGGGTGGGGGAACACCCTCACAACCCCGCTGCAACACATAAGTAAAACACTATCACCCCATAGAGAGAAGTTGATCAAGTACAGCATAGAATGGACACAGGGGACAGACAACAAAATGACGACACCATGGCCGCCTAATGGTAGCTTCGATCCATATACCCAACACTCACTATTAAACTATCTGCACAATACATACAAGGGGAAGAAGTTAACGGACAACGTGGAGGTGTTCAACTTGTGGAGGATGTTCCAGGGGTCCCGACCAGGACCAAACGGAATGTTCATTATAGGGGAAACCACAGGAGAGAAGGAGATTAAGGAGGAGAGAGAGAGCGGGGAGAAGGGAAGTGAAGGAACACTGAACACAGGGAGAGGACAAGAGGGAGGAGAAAAGAGTGACGACTCAACCGAAAATGAAATAAAAAAGGAACAGAGCGACGAAATACCTCTAGCGAAGGTAGTGAAAACAGAGGGAGGGGGGTTGTACCCTTTAAGAGAACTAGGAGAAATAGCAAGAGAACCATTAAGGGCGGCTGAGGGGTACTCGAACCCGGCATACAGCCCGCCTCCATATACAGCTACAGGTGGCAACACGGGAGGGGAGCGGAGTAGTAAAATGGGGTCAGCTCATGGGAAGATGATAGCGGGGGAGGGGAGGACAGAAGTAGAGCAGACTACGGACATAGGAAATGACGAGTGGGTAGCTGCACAGATATTATTAAAATTACGCGGTTCATTAACGGGAGAAGAGAAGGAGGTGGTGAGGAAAATGGACGAGGATAATGCCAGGGAGAGTGAAATGGAAGGGGAAGAGGGGAAAAGAAAGGGGGAAGAGCCGTTGAGGAAAAAGGAAGAGACTTTGGAGGAACGATTAGCAGAATTAAGGGATGAACAGAATGCACTGATTAAGCAGCTCGAGAGGGGGGAAAGAGAGAGAGCACGGGAAAGGAATGAAGGTAAGAATGAGTTGGGGAAAATGAGAGAACGAACGGAGGAGCAAAGGAGAGAAGCCGAAAGGCTAAAGGCAGTGGCAGAAAGGGTATCGAGAGCAGTACTGCGCGAAAGGAAAAAAGAGGAAGAGGAGAAAGAAAAAGAAATGGCGATATGGAAGAAGAGATTAATGTCAGAAACAACAAGGAAATACGAAGAAGGGAGGATGATAGAGAGTATAATAGAAAGGGAGAGGGAGAGATGGGAAAGGAAGAAAGAAGATGAAAAGATAATAGAAAAAATGAGTTGTGAACTAATGGAAGAATTAAAAAAGAAAAGAGAGGAAATTGGTAGGGGAATAGCGGGGAGAGAGGAAGGGGAAAGAGAAGATAGGAGGGGGGAGAGTGAAGTAAGGAGGGAGGTATACAGAGGAGCAGAAGTAGCAGCGACATCAACAGAAAGAGGAGCGAGTATTAAAGGAGAAAAGGGAGGAACGGACCTAATAGACTTAAAAACAGTAACGATTCGGGGGAAAAAGACAGTTTGGGGGTTGCCATTTATGACTGACTTTTGTAGTGAGGAAGAGGAAGAATTGGGGAAGGAAGGAAGAAACAGTGAAAGGGAAAGCTTAGACAAACTATACACCACCCGAACAAATATTGACTCACCATGGATCTGCAGAAGAAAGGAAGAACTGCAGAGCAGTGAGGAGGGGGAGCATGGAATGACGGAGGGGCAGACACGTGAAGCCACGCCGTCACGTCCCGTCATGCATGCTCCACCACCCCACGCTCATTACGTACAACATGCCCATATAAACTAGCGCCCTTCACAAGAGAACTGACACCCTATGCAGGAAGGCTTAGAGACCTCCCTGGGCGTAGACAGGGAGAACGAATACACGCGCCCACAAAAAATAAAGGAAATGATGAAAGAAGGGGAAGTGGTGGAGGAGGAACGGTGGAAAGCAGGAGAAATATGGACGAAGTTGGCGATATAGAAGATACGGATGGAGAAGAGGGGTGTGAGGACTCGATTTTGTGGAACCCAGGGAGTAAAACGGGACACAACTTAATGCCTCTTCTAGAGAGGGGAGGGGTTAGACCACAATATGTTCCTTGGAAGCACACAGACAAGGAAAATATAAAATGTAGACTCCCATCATTAAGTGGAGGTGCGGGTAAATGGATATATGAAATGGAAAAACACACCGCAGGACAGAAGCTGGCAGTGGGAGATGTAAAGGGCCTCCTCATCTCAATATTAGGTGATGCTGCGGATGACATCTGGAAGAGAGCAGGCTTCCCCGGGGTAACAATAACAAACACATCTCACGATGGGGCACCATTCGCAAACTGCAGACATGCATTATGGCAGGCACTGAGGGTACAGTATCCAGACACATCAGACATAGGAGCTATTACCTCGCGCAAGATGCGTGAGAACGAAGATCCTGTTGATTATATCCAGGAAATTCAAGAGAAGTGGCGTACGGAAACTAGAGAACAATGGGACAAAACACCAGCAATATTCTATCATATACTAGTACAGGGGCTCCCAGAAGCAGTCCAGAAACAATTGAAGAAAGTAGTGGGGATGGAAGCAAAAGCATGGCCAGAAATACAACTGACTATAGTGCATCATTGCAGGACATGGCAAGAAAAAATGAAAAAAAAGGAAGAGGATAGGAAAACGGAGGAGGCTAAACTAGTACAGAAGAAACTCACTAAATACACGATGGAAGGCGCACTAATAACTACACCTGCCACAATAACTCAAAGCCCCACACAGGTAGTGGCTGCACAAGACCCCTCCCAAATACAATCATCGCAGACTGTAACACAGCAGATGCCGCCACCCCAGCCATACACAACTAACATGGGAGGAGGATACACGATGCCAGGAGCTGGGTATTATAATTAGGGGAGGAGTAATGAGAGGGAGAGGTTACGGATTTAACACACAACAACAGGTGGGGGGCCTTAGGAATTCCTACCCCACCGGGTATCCAACATATCAGGACAACACAGGAAGCTTTCCATGGCAGAACAGGGAACAACTGGTGTGTTGGATTTGTGGATTGGTGGGCCACATGTCGCGTACGTGTAGAGTGAGACCAGGCACACCGTTGTGGAATGAACAGGGACAACAAGAGCTCCCGCAAGAACAGCAGGGCATCCAGCAACAGCAGACATTACAACAGGCAAATGGACGGCAACAACTAGTAACACAACAACAGCCACGGACATACCTACCGCCTCAACAGCAGTTAGCGATTTCACAACAACCCCTAACACAGCAAGTACAGCCACCTACACAAGTTCAAGACCATAACATAACCTCGACCAACACCCAACTACAGCAAACACAACTGGGTAGGGTGACAGTGCTGGGACACAACCCTTACACAGGTAGTGGTCAATCATTGTACCCCCAATAGGACAGCCCACAGACAACCTTGGTGTGTCCCATCCTGTCGGTAACACCTAATAGTGCGGAGGAACCATGCATAGAGGTAACGAAAGGTGACAAAAAATTATCATTCCTTGTCGACACCGGGGCGACCCGGTCTTGCATAAGGGAAGGTAAATTCAAGATGTCAGGCGAAGCCATGAACACCCAAGGATTTTCTGGGGCTAGGGGGTTGGTTCCCTTTACTGATAACATTCCCTTATCAATAGGGGATTATGACATGTCAGTTCCACTTTTATATTCCAAGGCCTCACCTGTAAATATAATGGGGAGGGACATCATGAGCAGGTTGAATATGACGATCTCCTTTACGGAAGACGGCATAATTTGCTCCACTCCAGGAATTAATATGCTCACGGCGCGACAGATTATGCAGGCATACTGTGGACAGACAGTGATTAGGGCTGAGCCAGTAGATGGTGAACTGTTCCAGTACGGGACTGACATGGCATTTGCATGGATGCCAGGGATAGAGGGAAAGATCTGGAGGAGGCCAGCAGCCTACTTGTTTAGACCAGAAACGCCAGCTAACGAACCAGAAGGAAAGGTGATTTCGGTGGACATAGAGAGCATCATAGCAACCGCTGATTACATTGCAGTGCATGCCCAAGACAGAGAAGGAAGAGCGTGGAGGGCAGTGATAGCACTAGCAGAAGGATGTAGACTTACCCAGGTGTCAGATGAGGAGCTCTTCTCAGGAGAAAAGGAAGAAGGTGAAATGGTATTTATGATGAGTGTGGAAATATGGCTAAGGGTGACGTACAAACAGTTGGCACAGAAAATTGCAATGGCACTTGAGGCACCCACGTCCACCCCAGTTCCCTTTTTTGAGGAGGATATGGCAAAAGTACCCATATCATTATGGACTACTAGCCCCTATGACGTGGGGTGCATAAAAGCATAGGGGGGGTAAGAATAAAACTGAAAAAAGGTGCAATACTCCCCAGAGTCAAACAGTACCCACTATCAAAAGAGGCAGATGAGGGCATATGTGAAACAATAACGGCCCTTATAAATAATGGCATATTGGTCCCATCAGAATCCCCATGCAACGCAGCTGTATACCCAGTACGCAAGGCTAAAGGTGGATCTTGGCGCTTCATACAGGACCTCAGGCCCTTGAACAATATAGTGGAAGCAGAAAACCCAATAGCAGCAAACCCGGCCACAATATTGTGTGGCATTCCGGCAGAGGCATCACGGTTCACAGTGATCGACCTTAAAAATGCCTTTTTCTCAATACCACTGCACCCAGACTCATAAGATCTGACAAGCTTCACTTACAGAAACGCAAAGTGGAAATACACCAGATTGCCACAAGGGTACTGCGAGTCACCCTCAATTTTTAACAGAGTAATACAGATGGACTTGGGTAACATTGAAGTGGAAAGCACAGTGTTGCAGTATGTTGATGACATAATAATTTGCAGCACAAACGAAAAAAGATGCAGAGAGGACTCATTAAAGATGCTGACAATACTAGCTGAAAAAGGTTACAAGGTAGACAAGGAAAAGCTACAATACTGCCAGGAACAAGTACTTTACATTGGACAGCTCATATCCCAATATGGGAGACAGAATGCACCACAAAGAGCACAGGCAATTTTAAAAACACCATTGCCACAAACAGTGAGAGAACTACAGCAGTTCCTTGGCCTGTGCAACTACTGCAGAGCATGGGTGTTTGATTACAGCTCATACATAGGACCTCTACTTGAGGGGTTTAAAGGAGCTAACAAAGGGGAGAAAAAGTTGGGGTGGACTATGGAAATGAAAGAGGCTTTCGGTGAACTGAAAGATGCAATATCAACCGCTCCAGTACTGGCCACCCCAGATTATGAACGACAATTTTTCATATTTTCACATTGTGACTCAACAGTGATGAAAGCAGTGTTGGCTCAAAAAACAAGCATGGGCTACAAACCAGTAGCGTTTTACAGCGGTCATTTAGATCCTGTGATGCTAGGTCATTTCCCTTGCGAACAAGGTCTCGCCGCAGCTGCCTTTGCGGTAGAGAAAGCATCAGCAATCACCATGGGGTGCCCAACCACACTGTTTGTGGAACATGCGCTATTTGCAATATTGAACAAGCCTAAGTCCACATTAACAACGCAAAGGGCGTCAGGTTATGAGATTATATTATCTAGAGCTGAATTATCGATTGTTAGATGTAGCACAGTCAACCCTGCAAGGTTTATAGCAGAGGTAATTGAGGAAGGAGACTATGCACACGATTGTACAAAAATTACTGAAATGTATTCATGCACCAGAAGGGTTGAAGAGAATGCACTAGAGGGAGGTGATCTCTTGTTCATTGATGGGTCATCAACGATTGACCAAAGTGACGGGATTAGGAGAACTGGGGCTGCAGTGGTGAAAATGACAGAGGCGCCGGTGTGTGTGGCGATAAAGTGCGTACAATTACCACAGCATTACTCCGCCCAAGCAGCGGAATTGGTCGCACTGATCTTGGCGTTGAAGGAAAGTTTTGACAAGCGAGTGACCATATATTCCGACAGTGCATATGTCACATCTACTGTCCATTCCGGGTTGTCCAAGTGGAGGAGAAGAGGGTTTAGGAGAGCTGACGGCACCCCAGTGCAACATGCCCTCTTATTAGCTGAACTAATTGAAGTAATAAATGACCCCCAAGAATTAGCCTTGGTAAAATGCACCGCACACACTAATGGAGAAGATCATATTTCAAAAGGGAATGCAGACGCACACGCGAAGTATGCTGCATATTTTGGCGAGGTATTGGACCCCCCAGAGTCAGAGAGAGGGAGAGGGAGGGGAATAGCTAAGGAGCTATTAGTAAGAGAAGGGTACACCCATCTCCCAGCCACACAGATAATGGAGCTACAAGCGGCTGCACCCATGGCAGAAAAAGAAATATGGGTAAA
Organism: Ambystoma mexicanum; assembly: GCF_040938575.1. Lineage (NCBI taxonomy): Eukaryota > Metazoa > Chordata > Amphibia > Caudata > Ambystomatidae > Ambystoma > Ambystoma mexicanum. The sequence goes on from NC_090930.1 coordinate 699,976,136, forward strand.
AAGAGGATGTACAATGTCTCCAACTGACGCACTATGGCGCCAGGGTAGCACTGGAAAAATGGTAATGCCATTGGCACTATTGAACATCGCCCTGAGCCAACTACACCACCCAGCCCACACAGGCAAGGAAGTAATCGCAGCACGAATTAGGGAAGATTGGTGTTGCCCCGAGTTAAATTCCCATGTGTCAAATTTTGTCAGCAATTGTCTCACATGTCAACAGTTCACGGCCGGTCACACGCTGAAGGTGATAAAAGGTACCATACCCCGGCTAGAGGGACCCTTCCGACACATCCATATTGACTATGTTGATATGATCAACGTATGTCAAGGAAATAGGTATATGATTGTAGTCGTGTGCCCATTCTCTAGGTGGATCGAGGCAGGACCCTGCTCACACCCAGATGCATTCCGAGCAGCTAAATTCCTAGTAAGGGAGGTATTTCCCAGGTGGGGAGTGTGCGAAATATTGCGGTCAGACAATGGGCCGCATTTCGCAAATGAAATGTTCCAGCATATCACGTCCTTACTGAACATCAAGCATAAATTTGCATGTGCATATCACCCGCAGGCCAACGGTGTATGCGAACGCCTGAATGGCCTATTAAAAGAGACAATTGCAAAAATACAGCAAACAACAAAGAAGAGTTGGCTGTATTGCCTTCCGCTAGCCCTATTTGAGTTAAGGAATAGACCAGGCTCCAACCACCACCTCACTCCTCACGAGGTGGTGACCGGACGCCAAATGCGCCTTCCTCTGATGCCAACATCAAGAGCATTTACCGACCATGAGAGCACTGCAAATGTCCTTGGCGATGAAATGTACCAATATGTGTCTTCTTTGATGACTAGTGTGGTGTTTGTGTCTCAACAGCTCGAGCGCGCGCGGGGCGGGTCTAAGAGTGATCAACAAGAAGACGCGGATGAAGAATTGGAAAAAGGAAAACTGTGCAAAATTGCCAAAGGCGACCACGTACTACTTCGCAATTTCAATAGAAAGTGGAACAGCCCACGCTTCACTGGTCCCCACCTGGTAGAGGAGGTATCAACGAGAGCAGTAAAGCTACAAGACAAACGTGCCTGGAATCACCTGCACGACGTAAAGATCTACAAACTCCAGACCCGCCCTAGCGTCACCGACAGGGCCATTGGAAGAGCAGCAACAGCATCGCCAACGGAGGAAGGGTCTTCTACCGCAACTAACGGCCAAAGTGTCCCCATACCCTGCCACCCCCCTGATTCCCCAAAGACAACCACCGCTCACCCCATGGTCACACGTTCCAAGAGTAAAGAAACCTCTACCAGTTGAACCTGAACCCCAATCCCCCTGCCCATTGACCCCCTACCCACTGCAATAATAACCCAATTGAAGGACATTGTTTTGCACATACACATGTAAACACGTGAATGTTTTCTCTTTTTTCTCTCGCACATGCAGGTACGGCGTATTACTGTACTATTAAGAAAGGAGATAACTAACAAAGTTCACTGCCCAGAAGGAGTAGATGATACCCTCGGACAATAACTACCCTGAAGAATTATCGCACCAATTTGTCTATTACATAAAAAGGCCAAAGCACCTGAAAAGAAGGAGGGTACGTGTCTACTACACAGCTCTCCTCTTGGTCATAGAGCAATCGATGCCCCACATCCAGCCATACTTGCCTGTCCTAAGAGATAGATCGCTTAGATTGGCGTGGGAACAGCTCTTCGCCTGGGCACTGAACGATTACTTGATAGGGAGAGCTTGAAAACAACAACTAACACTAATAACAAGCATATTGAGAATTTTCAGGCGGGCAACTTTAACGTCGCAAGAATTAGCTGCCGGACTGCAGCAAGGTAAGAGCAAAATGCCGGTGAAACTAGCCTCTGTAATAAAGATGATAGGGATTTTGATGATCACCTGGTTTGTGGCTGCCTCTGTATGGCGGTACAACTATGCTATCAATATTTTTGCTGTTCCCAAACCTAATATACCCCCGCCCCCAGCTGCAACAGGTGTTACGTCAGGTGGTACTAGCGAAATTCCACACAAGGGTAATAGAGTTAAACGCAGCACATACTCAGAGAATAAAGATATTGACGACTACATACAAAATTCAGCACACATCTCTAACAACATGTGGTACCAACACATGACCAAAATAGGTAAACAAACAACAGAAGAAGGCTGCTACGTCTGCTCATTGATCCCATACGCCATGAGTGCATCCCGAACTTTTGTTGCCACGGAAATAGATGAAAAAACAGCACGATGTATAATATACCTGGCACTGTTCCAAACAAAAGGGAGATTTCAAGGGAACACGGTACACCTGGTATGGAAATCACGTGACACATACCCGTACGAAAATAACTTCCTTAAGAGTTATTTGAGCTACCACAAGACCAGCCTACATGCCGAAGCATTTAGATACATACAAGCGGCCCTGAGAAAGGAGAAACGAAGAAAGTTACATTACAGTACCTACCATGTGATTGGTACGCCACTGAAGCTGCTGGTAAACAAGGATGTTGGGAAAGACCACTGATAATAATAACAGGAAAGGTGTACCTGGGTGACAAATGGGACATAGGAGTGGTTGGCAGCAACATGGTAATGAGAGAAGATACTACAACTATTGCAGAGCACAACAACAGATGTTGGATGACTTGGGTCAAGTACGTACCCATGCTAACGTGGATAGAGAAGGATGAGGACCCAATAACGATACTGCCGATGATTGCACCTAAGATATGCTACCAGCACAAAGGAGAAGTAGATGTAGGATACAACGCCAACTGTGCAAGTGTGACAGAGCTACCTGAGGGGGGAGCAGGAACAGCAGTAGTAATGGACCATTACTGGGCCTGTGGAGACAAGGCGTACCACACACTGCCCCCTTCGTGGAATGGTGTATGCACTATAGTACACGTTAATGTACCATCACTAGTGGTGCCCCAGAAACATGTGAATATGGCGAATTTCCCCAAGATGGATGAAGGGAACAAAAGAAAGAAGAGATCTGCACAGCCTCGGAAAGGGCCAGAGAACCGACGCAACGGCAACTCCACTGCCCTCAACAGAAGGAAAAGACAAGGAGAACCTCTGACAGGAAATTACCTGTGGGGAAGGTCGGAAACAGCACTCACCTCAATTCCGCCGGAACATAGACTATTCAGCAGAGCAGCTATGTTCTTCTCCTCAATAATACATCCTGGACTGCAGGCCTACGCAAACGCAAAATGGCTCCAGATAACTAGGTGGGAACTAATGATGACAATTAACTTTACAGTAAATGGATTCAACGCAATAAAAGAGGAATTGCGAGCAGTAAGAATGGTTGCACTACAGAACAGATATGTACTGGACCTCCTCACAGCAATGGAAGGAGGAGTTTGCGCAAAGATAGGACAATCATGCTGTACATTCATTCCTGCTAACGATGCTGACAATGGTACACTCACGGAAGCAGTATCACAATTGGCCCAGATGCACTCCAAAATGATGGACGAAAGTAAAGGTGTAAAAAAGGACAAAAGCTGGTTCTCGACGCTATGGTCATGGATGCCATCTTGGCTGTCGGACGGACTGAAGATCATAGTTGGATGCATTATTTTGGCTGGAGCTGCACTTATCTTAATAAGGTTTTGGAAGGCCCGGAAGGCACGCACCACAGATGAGATGATCGAAATGGTCGGTATGCACCCCTTGATACCAGCAGATGACGGCCAACACGCAGGAACCATAATAAAAGAGAGAGAGAGGTTGCGCAACCAGATCATCACTAATCACCTGGACCCACCATCTGTGAAGCTCGAGAACCCAAGAAACCCGAGGAGCTACATAGGGAAATGGGTATATTGCACACCTGGAGGAACCTGTGTATATATGTACTGGTCATTTGAAGACCATGTCAACCACTATGGACATTTGGGAGGAGTGACTAAAATATGGAGAGTAAGAGGAGATAAGGAAAAGGATATGTTTGTGGTCGACAAGTCGACCAGAGGGGGGACTGAAGTGGGAAAAGCGACCAAAAGGCTCCCACCAATCCCCTCTCAACCATGGCCTAGAGGATCACGGCCCAAGCACCCGCCGCGAGAGGAGTTTGCCCATCTCCCAGATGACCAAATACCCTGGTACAAGAACATATGAATGTGCCCACTCGCATGCCTACCCGCATGCCCACCAGCCTGCCCTGCACATGCTGACACATGCGGCATGGATGAACTCGACTAAACCATCTAGCACCAAATCAACACATCGTTAGAGATGCCATGACGACCTAGCTAACGGTCTGCACAGTCGTGCAACATACACACTGGACACTCCCACATCAATTCACACGAAGAACATGCTCAGTGCTATGACGTAGGCGACGGACATACTCACGGACGTGCATCTTTATTATTTTCAACATAGGCTTTTCAAATGCAGAAAATCAAGACGCATAATGAACTTATCTAAAAAGGCTTGCTCACGCTTCTTCTAAAACCATGTACCATAATGAGGAATATAACGAAGACACGATACTGAAGATAGAACAACACGACACCATAACCTACAGCGCCCTACATTAAATGGTTTCTCCTATGCACCAGGCCCAAGTAGGCCGCAAGCAAAAGCTTTCATGAACATTGAATGAGCAAGGGTTCGGTTGCTGACCCTGCAGAATGAGCCCAGCGAAAGCAGACAGTCAAGGGCACAACGTTGCAAACTTGCATACCGCAAGCCGACGCCAAGGTCGCACCTGCAAGATAAACCCGGCACACAGTGAAAAATATAATAATTAATTGTGCAGAATTCTGCCTCAACCACGGTCCCTACCTCACGTGACCGAGCCGAACTTGATAGGGTGCCAAGCCCAGGAGGAAGAAGGCGTCTGGGTCCCCCGTCTCAAGACACAGGCAGATACAATTAAGTGACTCAACAGACATCTGCGACGGTGGGAGTAGTCGGCCTTCCTGCTCATGAATAAGTCCTCACATTGTCTGCACACACCCATAGTGAAACATTGTTGCAAATGACAGGTGCACCGCGAGCTGGGAACAGCGATGGTCCCAGACTGGGGGGCTCGCGGATGAACCAATCAGAACATGGGACCCTTATCACTGACGCCATTCACATTGACCAATCCTCAGGGGTCTTCATGTAACAATTTTTATGTATCAAACTGAAGGGACAACCCAAGTATACCACCTGACTGACCCTTGACCAATAACCAAGTCTTCTATACGTATGCTATACTAACCCTACCACTCGGGGAACCAATCCAGAGTGGCGATAGGTTTTTTGTTAACTTTGCTAAGGTGACGCAAGTAGCGCGTCGCACTAAGGTAAAAAGGGCCTGCGAGCCCCACGCTGCTGAGAGAGTGTCAGGACGGACGCGTACGATCCTTGGCCATCCCTGCCGTTTGTTTAATAAACAGCAGAATCACCTTGCTTCTTGCGTGTGTCTCATACTCTATCTCTTTTGGGATATACGGGAGGAGTTGGGGCCTCCCTGCCCGGAGGTCCGAGGACGGCCCAGCTGGCCCCGGGAGAATTTCCCCCCGACAGAGAACATATGTTGCACTGAACTTGGCGTGCTCTTTACTAAAATAATCACTAACGACCTTAAGCGTAAGTACCTCCTCTGGATGTTGACCATTGGAAGTCCAAACAGCAGCATGTTTCATGATGTAATTTATTTTAAATGCAGACACTGGTTTAATTAGAGGTCTACTCCTTCTGACAATTTTATTCTACAGGATTTGAACATATTTAGAATGTAAGGCTCAGGGATATTTTCTGCATTTTGCTGTTTTGATGTTTGCTTGTTAGATGTATTCCCTGAAACTGTACTAACGAACCTGTGGGCAAACCCCTCTTCGGTAAGATGTTCAAAGCGAAAGCGGCGATTCTGCTTCAAATTGCTATTCTTGAAATGCTTTCCCTTTCCACAGAGAAACCAGCTACAAGACAGATCACCTACGCATGTATAGAATGGCAGCTGGTAACATGTTCATCGTGTTTTCATAAGCATTTTAATGAATACATTTAAAAGTATACACCCAACATGAAAAAATATCAAATTTGCCGAACACCCTTGAAAGGAAGTTAGGCACATTTTCGCTAAGCCCGGCTATTAACTTCTACAAAATGAAACTTGTGCCGACGATGGCTTTTGGAATGGAGGCCTCACTCTGTATTCCCTAGACGATATGGGTTAAAATAGAAGGTCTGGTCTGGAAAGCCGTCCTGGGGCTCCCAAAATCGACCTCAATGGCGGCTATCCGAAGGGAACTTGGACTAGTCTCTATAGCCTCGACTGTTGACTTCAGCGCAATGAGACTATTCAGAAAAAATATTTTGGCTGATTCCCTTCCCATCTATTCATTAATCAAAGAAGAAATGGAAAACGGTAATTGCATTGCATTTAAAAAGTGGGCCAAAATCAGAAAAGAAAGGTTGTCAGATATACTGTGCACAGAAACAGATTTAAAAGAAAACCCTGATAAAATCAAACGTAAACTCGAGGAAATGGACTGGATTAAAACAATACAGATAGCAGCAGATAACACATTTTTACGCCACCTTCCTCCTATTTTTAACAAACCAAAAGTCCCAATGAATTATGTCAGCAAATTTCCAGAGAAAAAAAAAGATTCTTGTTTATGAAAGCAAGATTAAATGTACTTCTGACTAAAGAAATCCTCACAATTCGAGATGTGGTGGAAAATCAGACCTGTCGATTATGCAAAAATACGGAGAGGGTAGAAACCCTCAGACATTTGGTTCTCAATTGTCCCATCACTGAAAAAACCAGAACTACTTACCTTTTGCCGCTGATCACAAACCCATGGATGATCCATGAAGAAGACTTGTGGAATAGACTGATTTCTGGAGAAACCACAAGGTGGACGGTGGCTATGGCTAACCTAATCGAATTGGCTTTCAAACAGATCAACGAGGCCTCACGCACAGATGCCACTTCAACGTAGTGAGTTATGTAGCCCAAACAGACAGGTGTCTTCTGGGCCTCTCTGTTACACTGCGGACAACCAGATCTGTGGGAAGCCTTTTTTCCGGAGAAACCTGAGATGAAAGTCTTGAATTTTCTGAACTGATAATTTAATGCATCTTTTGATAAAATTACAGGTTTTTCCTGAATACAAGTCAAATAAATAAAAAATAATTAAAAAAAATATATATCACATTTAAAACATGTATTGGAAAACTATTTTATACATCTACAAAACGGTGTTAATTTGTTGTATTGATCCGTACGTAGTTCGAGAATATGAATAGACTGCCATACTTTTGTGCAATCGACAACCTGGTTTCTTATATAGGACTGTTATGAGACATCTAATGGCAGTCAAATGGTAGGACAGATTTGGAAGAGGCTGTCTCAGATGAGCCACAGACAGAGGATGTACTCTTTTTTTAATAGCTTAAGTCAAATGAGACCACAAAGAGAGTGGAACACCAAGACATAATGGCTCTCCACTGGCTATAGGGCAATGGAAAGACAGCAACAGACTGTCTCAGATTCCACCAGCCCTTCTTTCTAGTGTTGTCTAACTCAACGAAGAAAGGGATCACCTAAGAACTAGTGACCGCCAGAATAGCTCTGGAGCTATAGGAGCCTGAAGGTGAAATATCTCACTGTTTAACCTTTTACCATACCACATATTGGTGACTGAATCTGGTAGCATCATTCATGCCCTTCTGGGATTCCATTTGGTAGAGGTTTCTAAGTGCAGACCTGGGGACCTAACCTGTGTTGCTCCGTGTGGTCTTGCTTCCAAGACGAGCACGTTGCTGATGAGCTATCCTCCCGAGTGATCCAAGCAGGACTAGAGATTAGAGTAAATGGGCTAGCTAAAGTTAAACCCATGGTAGTCTATGTGTCACACAATGGTATTACAATCCCGGAATAGGAGAGAACTGCCTACAAGCCACCCAGCCGAAAAGGATGAACTAAGAGCAGATAGCACTGTTTCTGTTCCAGCACATGGAATGACCTGTTTATTCCCCGACAACACACTTTATCCGCTCCAACTCAATTTCCTATCCTGTATCAAGGTGACAGAATGTCACCTAAAATTGTTACTGGGAGAGTGCCACATATAGGAACACTCATCTTTAATAAGGCCCAATAATATGGATACCAGGGACAGCGACTTTGAAAGAAACCACTTCAGTTAATGCAGCTGACACATCCTCACTCTTTAACACATGATAGAGCAGGGAAGACTAAGCATAGCGAATTTCATTATAATAATGAAAATCGAGAAATCTTATGATTAATACGATCATATTCATAAATCAAGACATACATTCATACAAGTGTCCGGGAAATGAAACATGTTGACTCAACACCTGCCTAGCTTCGCAACCCAAACATTTCACCATTGTATCGATTTAAAGGTGCGTTTCCTATAATATGCATTTGAGGCTTTTTGTCGCGTTACTCCTACTATAAGTGTGGCTTAATGTGTCCTTCAAAATGTAACACATAGGACCGGCATAAGTATCCGCAGTTTAATTACGCATTATAATCAGAGTGCTGTCAATTTCACCATTGTATCGATTTAAAGGTGCGTTTCCTATAATATGCATTTTAGGCTTTTTGTCGTGTTACTCCTACTATAAGTGTGGCTTAATGTGTCCTTCAAAATGTAACACATAGGACCGGCATAAGTATCCTCAGTTTAATTACGCATTATAATCAGAGTGCTGCCAAGATCCGCACAGTGCATTTGGAATTTACTTCCAAAGCCACCAAAAAGTCATTTATTCGGAAAACCTTGAGGAAAGAGGCAAACATGACATCAAGCAGCCAAGGCTGTGCGTGAATCTTAGTTCAGATGTGACCGTCAAATTGCACTTAATAGACTGGAAAGGTTGCCCCCATTTACATTAGTGAAGATTGATCATCTGCTGATAATTGCCACTTTCATACATTGGGAATCAGCGCCAAGGCTCTTTATGGTGAGATGAAGCAGGCGCTTTCGCCCACATGGCTTCAGCTTCCTACTCTTCCAGGCAGTCTCATATTTGTATTCTGAAATATAGCCGACATTTTCATTAAATATGAGTCGTGAAGCTGCAGCCACGACGATGTCTTATCGAGGGAATATAATAATACGTCCCAGATCTGGAGGGAGTGCTATCATTTCCTCTCTTTTCTTTTTGACATACCCTTCAAACGTCTCCAGGATATAAAAACATATCCACAGAGGCGATTTTAATTTTATTTTTTTGCATTTGTTACTATAAGAGTTATTTCCTAAGATAACAGGTGGCTTCTGGAACACCTGTACTAAGAACAGTCACAAAGCTTAAACATGGCATGAGCGTGGTACATCTTCGAGGGATGAAGGAGTCCACAAGCATATTCGGATACGTATTCTAAACATGTTAACAAAAGCTGATTTGGCTCAATTTACAAAGGCATTGGTACAGGACAAAGTATTGGTAAATTGTTCCACTTCTCCCTCCACTTCCTTCTTGGCAATGTTTAACATTCAATTTGATTTGCTGTGTGTGGCCATGTGCCCATAGGGCATATTTTTTTTACACTCCCACTGATTCATTTGTTGAGTGCTTTGTCGGTCTCGCTGTGCACTAATGATAATGATGTGTTATTTATATAGTGATTATGTCTAAGTGTTGTACATAGAACATTTTTACATACATTAATCTTCCAAACCAAAGTTGGTAATGCTTTATTGACCTTGGAAGGATGCAGGGTTGAGTTGGCCTTGCCAGGATTTAAACCTGTGTCCTGCAGAGAACAGCAGCGAGCACTCAAACTGATGAGCTACCTTACCAGTGAAAGGGAGGTGTTTTGCTGATGGAATACTATACTATATGAGTGGCCGTTACTTGGCTCTTTGTTAAAATGGCAGGAAGGCCGCTGACTTCAGTCGCAGAAGATCCCTGATGGAGAATTCAACGTGATTTGAAGTGTCAACATTGTGCATTTTATGCCTGTGCTGTGCTAATTCAAGTACAATTGTCTGACCGGTCCCTAATTTCCACTTTTTTCACACTTGGGCACTGAGGTAACACTTTGCATGAGTGAGGATATCTCTTAATTGTTTCTGTTTCTGTGAGTCCTTTTTAGGGCTTGTGTTGGGCACGTTTTAGGGGTGCAAAATGAGGGTAGTGCAATTGACTTCATGAGCCCAGGCTTGCTCTCTCCTGGACATCTATAAATGAGGGATCTTTAGTCCTGTGTAAATTCATTGCTTTTTCAGATATCTTCTTTAAGCTGTAATATGAGTTCTGTGAAAACACTGGATTCATCTATTTTTTTTTTCTTGCTTGTGAAAGGGAGTAGCCCCAGAAATGCAGTTAATTCTCCCAATAAAGTCAATAAGGACACTTTCCTGGAGGGAATGAGACCAAGACCAAGTGCTGGTTATATCAAAAGTCTTTGGGGGTCATTACGACCCTGGCAGTAAGGGGTTAACGGCGCATTTTGAGGTCCCTTAGCAGGTCCCACTAAGGTTGGCTTTTAAAACCAGCCGTCCTTAGCGGGAGCCGCTAAGGGACCAGGGAGCTACGAACGGGCCCGTAATTTACAGGCCCGTTATTAGCTCCTTCCCCATTCCCATTGAGCCCTATGGGGGCTTGAATGGGAATGGGGAATGGTTTTCAGAATGGGGACTTAACTGGTCCTCCAAGGTTCGAATGACCCGGTAAGTCCCCATTCTGAAAACCCAAACCTGGACACGAGTTTGGAGGCACCATGGCTACCTCCAAACTCGTAATGACCCCCTTTATCTAAAATAGGGCAAGCAGAATCTACTCTGCTCACGCCAAGAGCGCTCTGCAGAAAACATGTTACAAATTACTTTTATGCAGCTTTATCGTCATCAACCAGAGGGAAGGCCTAAGGGGCACATTAACATTTGGGATTGGGCACTAGGGGTGAACACCTATAGGTGCCATAGGGTCGGAGGGCTGTGGTTGGCTCAGGAGCACGTGGTGTGGCGATGATGATTCTTGGGTCAATCGGTCATCTGGGCTCATCAAATTGGTATGCGGGATCGGCAACTGTCGTGATGTTTCTTTATTAAATAACCATTTGACATTTGCCCTTGTGGCGACACATTCCCATTCATCTAATATCATAATCTGCTTTGTCCAGCGAGCTCAGAGACCTGTGAGCTTAGACACTTAGGAAAAACTTTTCCCAAATACAGGCAAATTTATCATTGGGCATAGGTCAAAATACAGCTATTAAATGCAGTGCTTTATCTGTCGATAGGCAGGCTTAACTGTTTGTTGATACAATACAAGATATATTGGCTAAAGAGGTTAGACTCTTGAGGTTGCTGTGTGGTCTGGAATGTCCAATTTATAAACAACAAAGGGGGTGTAAGAGGATTCAATTCAACACTACAGCTAAGTCAATGCCTAGTCTGGGATACTGAATGGAAACCCTTATTGATATATCTTTATGTCCAGTTCATGCGTTCTGGATGACTACCCCTATATAACACCCCTCTCTCGGAATCCCCCTGACCCCACTGAGCCAAGAAGTAGTTCTGTTTTGCAAGTTTAAAATGTTTATTTGATAATTTAAACAATAGATATATATATATCACACTTTATTATAATTAATAATTGAATATCACACTGAATCTGAGCAGTAATCAATAATGGATAGTCTGGCACTAGCACTCCTCTTTATAATCAATGATGAGTGGTTATAGGATGGATAAGATAGCAACAATACTTTATGGTTTCAAATGGATGCAAGGTGGAATGAAAATGCAGTACAGAAAATACTCAATAGGCGTTCAACAAAACAATGTAATCACTTTTCTCTGGCAATCCCCTCCCCCCTTTATGCAATGCAAGGAAATGGAAGGAAAGCACACAGTTCTCAGAAATGCAATCAAATGTAATTCCGTTCACCCCAGCAAGCTTACACTACAGAAGTTATATATGACTCTAGGACAAACGGTCACGGAGATATGAGCGATTAAATAAAGGTAGTTTTTCGGATTTGGAATGTTAAAATTCAAAGTGACAAGTGACAGCTAGCAACTAGAAATGACAGGTGACAGCTTTGCAAATGACAGGTGACAGTTAGGAGGCAGTTCTACTTAGATTAAAATAGCTTGGATTAGATTATTTTAACTAAGAGATTGGTTCTGCATTGTTCTGCTAGGTACTCACACTATATTCTTGAATTAAATGGGCCTCGCCACGGATCTGGTCAGGTTTTAGACTGGACTCTGGTCTGGTCTCTGCACTTCACAGTGATCTGGGTCAGCTCTCTGGTTCTGCTAACAGTGGTCTGGGTCAGCTCTGCTCTCTCTGGGTACAGCACTGCTTCTGGATCTTTCTGCAGAGCTTTCTCTGGAGATTGATGGATTTGAAGTCTGGATGTCTGGATGTTGTATGGTCCGGCAGAGCGCGTTGCAGCAAATGGAATTGAATGTCCCTATCCGTCCTGTCTGTCTGCTTTTATGTGTTTTGAAAATGGGTGTGTGTGCAGCATCACTAGGCTCTACCCCTCTCCACTTGTCATTGGCCACTTCATCCTCTTCCCCTTGATTGGGGGAATGAAATGAAGTGTCATCATGATGAGGCCTTTTTATGATACAGAGAACCCACCCCTGTCAAATTACACACAATCTATATTTTGACCCAAAAGACATATTTGCACAGGTACACATTTGTTTAAAATTACATGCACCCATCACATATCACAGGAGGTATACCCTGTCCAAATCTGCTCTTCCTGGGAGCTTGCATTCAGAAATGGCGACATTTGCACTTTTTAACTGGTTTCGCAATATCGGACATTAACCCAAATTTACACACATGTGCGCAAGGAGTATGGACATTAATTGATGAAGTGTCAGATTTTTAACATGCATACATTTTAGGTAATACCCTCTTAACTGCTAGTTTGCCCCCAGATCATGCCACCGGTTCTAAAAACCTCTTAAAATGTGGGCAGAAAAATCACAAGAATTATGGTATCATTTAAATAATTTTCACAAGTCCGCTCTATGAGTTATTCATCTTTTTCTAAAACCATATTCTGGCTACAGGGGTGTGGTTTCCCCCCAGCACAAGGTTGAATTTCTGGTTTTTCCAGTTCTGCCAAGCCAGCTTGCTCTCACAGGCAGTGCTCCTCCCCTTTACTTCCAGGAGGAAGCCACTTTTTACGGCCCCCATAATAAAACATTTGCCTGAGTCAGGACAGGGCTTTGTTCAATTTCCTGCAGAGCCCAGGTAATTCAATCAGGGAAGTGTCATATCCCTTTTGGTGGGAGCAGCAAAAGGCAGATAGGCCTGGGAACACAGCTGTTGTGCAAGTCTCAACTCCTGTCGGGGGTAGCTGGTGGGCAGAATTCAGTTCCTTAAGCCAGGCCCCAGCTAATGTCACTTTTGTTCCCCAGTTTAAGTCAAGACAATTTTTTACATATGCAGCTAGGATGCTGATTCTAAGTTTAAAACTATGACATTTAAACAATTGCAACCTATGTGACACTCAAAAGTAGGTCACTCATTTCTTTTAAACATTTAGGTTTTTAGTGTCTTTCAGTCCAAATTTACTTAAACTGCTGAAATCCACAGCTCAGCCAGTCTTGTTATAAACCTTCAAGTCACTTCACAATATAACTTTAGATTGTATCCACCTCTCAGTAAGTCTTTCTTTGGCTTGCCTTGGGTTCATTTATTCAGTTTTAAACAAAATCTGGTGGTTTTAAAACGCCGGCTTTCTGATAGTGGTGAGTACTGGTACTGCACCCCTTTTTGGGATTTAAGAAAATGAATTCCCCACAATTCTAGGTTGCTTTTGGCAGTCAGCATTGCCATTCCCAATGGTTTCAGACTACTGTGTGGGTAGTCCAATGGTGGTTTTAGGCAGTGCCCTTCTGTGCCCATAACATCGGCAAAATGGGTGGCAGCCTATTCTTCATGCACTTCCCTGGGCATTTTCTGGGAAGCTCTGGCCATCATGATGTTTTCCATGTCAGTACTGCACAGTTTTGAGGTAGGGCTTGGATGCATGGGTAAAAACATCCCACAAGCCCCCCTCTTGCGATGGCCATTCTGTTTCACTGATGGGACCCGCAAGACCTGGGATGTTTCCTCATCTTCTTCCAATAGATTGCACAGTTCAGCAACTTTTTCTCCATCCGGTCGGATTGATCGGTTCTCCTCGCCGGTCCTGATGGGAAGATTGGGCGGTACCCCGGGCCCCTTGCGTCTCAGCTCCCGGTCTCCGGATCGTCCTCCTTGGCCCATCTCCAGGTTTTCTTTCTCCTAGGACGACAAAGGAAGAGCGGCAATACCTATTCATAGACATTTTTCCCCCACCATTGATATAGTGGGGTGGCATATAAATTTATAGTCAAAACATATGAACATGCACATTTCTTTTTGCATTCAAAAACAAAAACACCCACATTGAGAAACTCAGAATTTGATAGGCGATATGTCGGATATTTTAAGTTAGAACTGAATTAATCTGAGACAGTACCCTCTAGGATTCCAGAGGATTCCTCCAGTTGTTGCAGAGTGTGCCTGGGATGGCAACACATCAACTGGTTAATGTGGACCCACTTGTCTTCCCCCTCTGCCAAACCGCCATTGGGGATGCAGATCTTGTAGGCCACAGGGGAGATCTTGTCTATAATCTCAAAGGGTCCCTTCCATGTAGGCAAAAATGTTCGCTGTTTGGCCTGGTTCCTTTGGAAATTGTATAGATAGACCCGGTCCCCCACCTGATATTCCTTCCTGGAAGTCTTCAGGTCATAGTGGGTCTTCATGCTATCAGCTGATCTTTCTAGATTCCGCTGAGCATAAGCAAAAGCATGTTGAAGGTGTTTCCTTAAATTCTCTACATACTCATGAGTTGTGGAGGCATTTATCAGTGTCTGCTCTTGGGTCCTGTAGAGCAAATGCTGAGGAAGCACCATCTTGTGCCCAGTCATCAACTCGAATGGTGACATTTTGGTTGCAGATGAAGGGGTAGATCTGATGGCCATTAGGACCAGAGGTAATCGGATATCCCAACTTGGCCCAGAATCTGCCACAAACTTCTTTAATATGCTCACAATGGTTCGGTTATATCTCTCTACTGCCCCAGAAGAAGCTGGCCTGTAAGCAATATGCAACTTCCTTTTGACCCCCAGTATCTCCCACATCTTTGTCATTACTTCACTGGTGAAGTGGCTTCCCCTGTCTGACTCAATCCTTTGAGGTAGACCAAAACGGGAAAAGACGTGGTTAATCATCAAGGCAGCTGCGGTTTCTGCCTTGCAATTTGGGGCTGGGAGACATTCCACCCACTTGGTAAACAAGCATGTCACAGTCAACATGTACTTATTCCCCCTAGCAGAGCGAATCACGGGGCCTACAAAGTCGATTTGTAAATCTGACCATGGCAGTGTCATCCCCCTCTTTTGGAGAGGCGCACGGTGTGTGAGGGATGTTTGCTGAAATTGTGCACACACAAGACAACCCTTCAAATATTGGTTGAGGTCCTGGCCCATGTGTGGCCAGTATGCAACCTCTCTTAAGATTTCCGATGTTGTGTGAAACCCCCTATGACCGGCGGTGGCCGCATCATGGGCGTGACTTAACATCAGGCTTCGGAATGAGGTAGGAACCACCCACTGATCGTGGCCAGCTTTGGATTTCCTTACCAGCAAACCGTCTTGGATTCGGAACATTTTTGGACATTTCATCAACACTCTTAGGTCCTCTTTCCCAGTGTAATCGGTATCCGTCAGGGGAAAGTTCTCAGGGTCCTCAAGGTGCTGGTAAAATTTACCAATTATTGGATCCCCCTTCTGAGCTGTAATCAAATCAGCATCAGGGGTCTCCTTGCTCCAGTGTGCAATTGAAAGGTCGTTGTGAGCATTTGTCTGGGACCTAGTGATAGCAGTGACCTGGATTTCCCCCAACAGGGACTCAATCTCAATTAGATCCCCTTGGATGGCCCCGGTTTTGGCCAGCTGATCAGCTAAGTCATTTCCAGTTTTGTCTGGTCCCTCTACTTTGGAATGACCCTTGATCTTTTTCCAATAGATGGTCATCTCATTCGAGGTGACCAGATCATCAATGTTTTGGATCAACTTCCCATGTTTCAAGGGTTTGTTACTAGCACATAACATGCCTCTGGTTTTCCAATTAACCAGGTGCTCCACGAACCCGTTCCGTACATAATCCGAATCTGTGATTATGACCAGTTCGTGGAGTTGATGGTGGACAGCAGTGAGGATGGCCTGATGCACAGCCATCAATTCTGCCACCTGACTACTTCGGGGACCAATTTTGTATCCAGCAGAGGGTTCTGGGAACTCATTCACCCATGCATTCCCTACGCCGGCCACCAGTTCTTTCTCCCCGTTGTTGTCAACATGGTAAGAGCATCCATCCACATAGACAGTGGGCATTCCCTCACACTTGTCCTCTTCAAAGACTTTGTGGGGGGAATTAAGGTATGCCTCCATGTTGTCCTTTATTTTTAGACTTTCGTCCTTGAGACAGTTTTCTCTGGCACAATCATGCAAGTCAGCCAGACCCTGTGCGAGTGGACTCTTCTTGTTTTGGCAATATCTGACCTCCACAGGAAAGCCCTGCATTGACAGAATCCAGGAAGTAATTCGGGAATTACTCACATTTCCGGCCCGGATTCTATCACTTTGGAGATATTGCAGAGGCTGGTGTGGAGTCTCCACTATGATGTGTTCCCCCTGGATAAACGGGCGGTAATTCTTCAATGCCCACACCGTTGCCAGGAGTGCCTTCTCACAATCGTTGAATTTTTCCTCCACAGAGGATAAAGTTTTGCTCGCATAGGAGATTACTTTATTGACCTTGTCATGCTTTTGGTATAATACTGCTGTCAAGCACGTATTAGAGAACCCCGTCTCCAGGAAGAACTCCTTGTTTCTGACAGGGTAAGCTAGCCAAGGCGCTTGTGAGAGGCTTCTTTTGAGTTGTTTTACTGCCTCGGCTTGTTCTGGACCCCATTCCCGCTTGACCCCCCCTTCAAGAGATGAATCAGGGGTCTGGTGATCTCTGCGTAGCCCTCAATGAACTTTCTGCTGTAATTAGTCAGTCCAAGGAGGCTCCTTAGTTCCCGCAGAGTTGTGGGGTCTTTCAGTTTTTGGAGTGCTTCCACTTTCTTTTCCTGGGGACAGAGACCCTGAGGAGTAATCTCATGCCCCAAGAAATTAACACGGGTTCTACACCACTGTGCTTTCTGAAAGGAAAGTTTTGCTCCGGCGGCCCTCAACTGGGTCAGAACATAACGGATCTCCGCTATGTGTTCCTCCACAGATGAACTTTTGATGAGGACATCATCTACATAAGCCAGGTTACCCCTCCCACCCAGGTCGGGCATGGCCTTATGTAGGAAAATGTTGAACTCATTACCGGAGTTAAGGTATCCGAAGGGAGTCCGGGTCCATGTGTACTGCTGGCCCCCAAAGGTAAAAGCCAGTTTGTATTGGTCCTCCCTACTGACCGGCACGGTCCAGTATCCATTGGTCAGGTCTATTGCAGTGAATACCTGTGACCCCTGAATCTGGGCCAGCCCTTGGTCAATGTAGGGCAGAGGCCATCGGGAAGTATGGACCCGTTTGTTGAGCTCCCTAAGGTCAGCGCAGAGTCTCCACTGGCCGTTTGGCTTCAATATTCCCAGCACCAGATTATTGAAGGTGCTGTGGACGGGACGGATTATTCCCCTGGACTCAAGGTTCTTAATTATTTCCGTAAGGGACTCCATTGATGCGAGAGGCAAGCGATATTGCTTCACAAACACAGGAGTCATGCCAGGGTCCGTGGGGATTGTTGTTGTGTGGATGTCAGTGCGACCACAGTCATATGAGTCTACCGCAAAGAGATCTTGGAAATCCAAGAAAACTTGTTTCAACTTTTGCTTTTGTTCCAGAGTCACACAGGCATCAGCTAGGTTGACTCTCTCTTCCACCATCTGCCTGAAGCCTGGAAAGACTTCTGGTTTGGCTATCTCCGCGGCCTCCTCCAGCTGGGTGGAGAAGTCCCTGGTCAGAGAGCTGATTTGGACCGGAGGCTTCAGGTGGGACAGGCAGCCCTCATGGACCTGGAAAATCACCTCATCCCTCCTGAAGTCACGAGTCACATCTTCCTTACCATAGGGGCAGGAAGTGTACACCAGGAAGTTCCCCCCATGCCGGGTAAAAATCCTGTCTGGTGTTGTATTGTCATCACTGTCACTGTCAAAGCAGTCCTTGGGGATTGGCCCTAACAGTTCATTACCTAAATCTATGGAAAAATGTCGGTCATCAACCGCCATTCCAATAATGGTGCCTGCGGCTAGAGTAATACTCTTTAAGTCGCTGTTATCCACCTCTATTAGAATGGTGTCATGTTCTTTGTTGACTAATGGAGTTGGGTTTACCCCCAACCCTTGCTGTTGGAGAGAAGCATTTAGATGTATGTAAGCATCAGGGTTTTGCAAATATTGTCCTCTTTTAACTTTCACTTCCAGGGAGAATTGTCGGTTCCTTTCTGGGATGGTGACTTCCTCTTTGATCTGAATTTCAACTGCATAAGGTAGCAATTGAGCTGACCTAAATGCTTTTTCTGGATCATCAAAGCCCATGGGATTATCCGCTAATCGGGACGAAGCTTTGAAGTTTATTAGGTCCAAACTAATGGCAAAGCGATTGAGAATGTCACTGCCTAAGTAAAAAGCGGCAGTGACGTCTCGCACGACCCAACAATTGTGGACTATGCTCTTGTTGCCAATGGAGATTTTGAGCATACACCTGCTTGGCAGGAGATGTTTGGAATTAGGCGCTTCCAGGTCCATTTCCCATTTGTCTATCAGTTTGAATGTAGGAATGGCTGGATCTTTTGGGAGTTGGCGGAACATGGCTTCGCTGATGAAGCTCTTACCGTTGTTCACACACACTCGAGCGAGAACAGAGTCCTTCCCATCATTTAATTGGACAGGGATGAACAACTGCTCTCCAATTTGCTGAATATCAGCCAGGCTCTGAGCTGATTTCACATCTTTCTGGACTATAGGAGTGGGAGTTTCTGATTGTGGATTAGTAAAGAATTTCAGGGTGTTTCCTTCCAGTGTGGAATACCACCTTAAACTGGAAGGAAGGTTGATTTTCAGAAATAGAGAGGACCCCCCATCACCAGTCTGTTGTCCTACTGCTATTACTATCACGTCTGGAATTTGGTTGTTCTGGAAGTGAAATTCTACTTGGTCAGATTTTTGTTCAACCATGTGGCAGGTGCCGTTTAAACTAACATGGTTGACACTCTGTTTTAATTTTATTGGTCGGCTAGTCTGGGTCCAGAGGACCTTGTTTACGCAATCTATTAGTGGTGACAACCTTCTCAGGAGGACATTCCCTAGAAAACAATGGGTGCCCTCTGGAGTCACAACTATGACCGGGTGTTTCAACTTGTGTCGCCCAATTTTAATGTCCAAATCTGCCGTCCCCTCGACGGGAATTTCCGTCCCGTCAAAGTTCTGGAGTTGTACAGGAAGTGAGGTGAGAGGAATTTGGTAATTCCCTCCCCTTCCTGCATTCAGTTCATCAAAGGCCCTTCTGGACAGAAGGGTAGCTTGAGATCCCGTGTCCACCAGTGCCAAAATTGTACCCTGTCCCTGTACTTGTACCGGGGCATAATATCTTCCCTCCTTCTCCTCAAGGGGGCACAGATAATGCACATTTTTTGGACAACTGGTGGGCTAACTTTCTGGTTTTGGACATCGCTAGAGAAGAGATTTGGGCAGAATTCTGTGGAGAGCCTTGGGAATCTGAAAGAAAAAGTTGGCAACTGGAGATCAGAGCCATTGTGGGTTCCCCTGGCTCCGGTTCCGGGCCGCCCCCCCTTTTTTGGAGGCAGTCACCAGGATGGGTTTGAACCAGGGGATTTTGGCATTGTTGGTTCTGGGATAAGATAATGGGCGGCGGTAGCTCAGTCTCCACATCTCCCCAGTCTATATTGGAATCTTTTGGGACCCATTTTTCCTTGGGAGGAGTTCCCCCATCTCTGAAGGAGAAGATCCTTTCCCCAGGATCCTCTGGGGATCCCTCTCCCTCAAATTGGAAGATCTGTACCTCCTCCTCAAACTGTGTCTGTTTGGGTCTTTTGTTTCTCCTACCCCCCTCTGCTCCTTAGGAGGCAGACTTTCAGGGCAGGAGATTTTGTTTCCGGTTCCTGGTTTTCCAGGGGCTGTTTACAAGTGAGAAAGGAAGCTTCCTCCAAGGCTTTACACCCCCCTTCCCTTTGTGCCTCCTCCCTGGGAACCGGTGAGTTATCGGGGTGCTGCCCCCGTCATTGTTCTGGAGCACCAGGTTCAGAGTTGGGTGCGTTCTGCGCCGGCATGCCGATCTGAGGGTTCTGCTGAGCCCTCAGTATGTGATCCAGATCCCGCGCCATGTTTTGAACCTGGCGCTCTAACTGGGAAACCCGCTCAGGCTGATACGGGGCCCTGTTTTCTCCCCTGGGCTGATCCCGGGAAGGGTAGCTATCCCTTCTCTGGTAGTACCCCTGGTTGGGAAGATTTTGGTACCCCTCCGCCCTTGGCCTCCCCTCTCCCGGATTAGGTTGTCCGGGCTCAGGGAATTGGGGAAAGAAGGATGGATGATTTTGGGGCTGGAAGTTGGGTGGATACCTGGGGAAAAAGTTCTGCCCAGGATTTGGAGAATTTCTGCCCTCCGGTGGGAAGTTAGGAGGGAAGTTCCCTGGGTTAGGTGCTTGGCTGGATCCCCCCCTTGGGCTGGAGGAGTCCACACATAACCCAGGATGGGTCGATTTCCCTTGTAACGGGGACTTACATAGTCAGGAGAGCGAGGGACCCCATTAGTGGGACTACCTCCTTGACTCCCTGTTTGTGACTGGCCCGAGGACCTTCTGGGCCTAGCATTATTAGGTGCAGGTAGGTTTTTAGGCCCCCCCATCTCCAACTCTAAAACGGGGGTGACCTTTACCTCTGCCACCTTGGCAGCAGCAGGGGTGTTGTTGGCTTTGGGCTTTTTGGGCGCATTATTTTTATTTTCTATTGGCTTCTGCACCTCATAGATCCGTGTCGCCTGTTTAATGACCCATTCTAAAGATCTTTTCTCATGAAAATCTCTCACGAGCTGGGTCATTATGTATTTGGGCAAGGCATGGAAAAAAGTATTAACAAATTCTCTGCTGTCTGTGCGCACCCTTCTAGTGGTCTGCGGAAAGGCACGTTTCAGTTCTTGCACGAATTCTTGTGGGGCCTGATCCTCCCCACATTGCAAAGTGTAGGCTGCCTTGCGAGCCTCTTGAGGATTTCTGTGAACAGAAAAATGTTTCAAGATGGCCGCCTTATAGGTGGACCATCTTAAATGATTTTGGTCCTCCAGCCCCGCAAAGAAACTGGATTATTCTGGTGAGAATGTCCATTTGACGTACTGGATGCAGCTACTGCTGTCCTTCAAATGGAAAGTCTCCATCATTTGCTCATGGAGCTCCAAGTGTTCCCAAACAGAGTACTTGGCGTTCTTATGATAAGGCGTGATGGCACTCCTGATTGCCTTAATCTGTTTCAATGGGTCCTTAATCAAGGCCCTTTTTGCCTTATTGGCCTTTTTGGTTCGGGTAACCCTCGTCCATTCGTCCTCTGACTCAGAGGCACTGCTCCCAGAGGTTCCTGTCTGATCTTCCAGGCTTTCCCGGATTCTGCAAGCCTGGGAATGGCTGGCAGAATGTGGGGACCTGGTCTCCTGTGTCCTGTACCGTTCAGAGGCGTCTTCTGATCCCTCCTTGCTGCCAGGATTTGATGGGTACCCCCCCCACTGACCTAACTGGGCAGAGGTTTTCAGGATTCCCTTTATGGGCCTACTCACCTGGGGTTCCCCATCAAATTGCACTGTGCTTGGGTGCCCATACCCGGATGCCCGCCCCTCCATTCCTGGGTGGTGCTGGCCTATGAGCCCCATGCTTCTGGCTGGATAGTAATCTGCCATCCCTGTGGCCCTGTGCTCATGTGCGCCAAGGGACATGGGGGTGGCAGAGTCCAGGGACTGAGAGAAATAAAGGCCTCTGGTGCTATGGCTCCTGAGGTTATGCTCAGGAGTTTCCCTTTCCCAGCGAACCTCATCTCTATCCGTCCTGCTCCCTGTTGCAATGCAAGAGCCTGCGCCTTCAGTTCCTCAGTTAAGGCCTTACTAGACTCTATCAGTCTCTCCTGCATCGCTACCTGTTGTTGGAGCCTATCATTGTGCTGGCAGAGAGCCTCATTCTCTCTCTGCGTTTCCTGATTGGTCCTGGAGCACTGGGCCAGTCTTTGCTGCAGGAGGGTTACCTCCTGGGCTGTGTCCCTATTGGCCTGCTCCTTTCTTGCCAGAGCATCCTCCACCTTCCTGGTGTGCTCTAACAAGTTATGGTGTTCTTTTTGGAGGTCACCCAGTCCCTGGAGGGCCAGGTGATTTTCTTCCATTTTCCTTTTTAAGTGGCAGACTTCCTGGCCTATGGTATCCCTTTCCTGACTAAGAGCCTGCATCTGTGCCGCCAGGTCGTCCCTTTGCCTTTGGAAGGCACCCGCTTTCTGGCGCTCCTGGTCAAACTCTGCCTGGGTATCCAGGTCTTTCAAAATCAGTTTATTGCTCTCTGCCTTCTCCCTATCTAGGTGGCTTTGCAGGGTGACTACCTGCTCAGCACATGCCCTATTGAAGTCTAACTGTTGCTCCAGATTTTTCTGGCTCTGCAGTAGGGAGTCCAAACCTTCTTGGTACTCCTTCTGCAAGGCCAGAAATCTGGTATCCTGGTCAGCCTTTTCCTGTTGCAGGATGTCCATATCCCTCTTTATTTTAATGATGTGCTGTCTACTCTCATTTTCTGACTCCTGGCTCCCCTGCAGCCTCTGCTCAGAAGAGACCAGGTCAGATTGGACCTTCTCTAACGCCATCTGTCGCTTATTCGCCAGATCTTGGCTTTCAGTACATTTATCCTGCATGTCTCCCATATATAGGTACAGGTATGCCGCTATCCTAACCATCTTGTCTTGTTCATCCTTAGCTTTAGGAGCCATGTATAGTTCACTCAGGGCCACATGTAAGGGACCCTGATCTCTCCATTTATCTGACCCTGTTTCCGTGACCTGTTGATTGATGGCCTGCAACCAGACCGTCTGGTCCTGATGAGTCCACTCACCTCTCACAAATAGCTTATGTAAGAAGTGCTCTCTGGCTATTTTCATGTCTACTAAGGTCGTCATTCTAGAGATTGGTCTCTGTCCTGACTTACAGAAGTTTATATTATATTTTTGCAAAACAGACCTTTTCCTTAGAGCGTTCCTTTGAGGAGTGCTTTACAGCGTAACACAGCGTGGTGATCCGACCGGATATGTGTATCTGGTCAGCTGGCATGCTGTATTAATCTGCACAAATGGTAGATCTAACCCAAACATCCGGACGAGCCCCCAATTTGTAAGAGGATTCAATTCAACACTACAGCTAAGTCAATGCCTAGTCTGGGCTACTGAATGGATCCCTTATTGATATATCTTTATGTCCAGTTCATGCGTTCTGGATGACTACCCCTATATAACAGCCCTCTCTCGGAATCCCCCTGACCCCACTGAGCCAAGAAGTAGTTCTGTTTTGCAAGTTTAAAAGGTTTATTTGATAATTTAAACAATAGATATATATATATCACACTTTATAATAATTAATAATTGAATATCACACTGAATCTGAGCAGTAATCAATAATGGATAGTCTGGCACTAGCACACCTCTTTCTAATCAATGATGAGTGGTTATAGGATGGATAAGATAGCAACAATACTTTATGGTTTCAAATGGATGCAAGGTGGAATGAAAATGCAGAACAGAAAATACTCAATAGGCGTTCAACAAAACAATGTAATCACTTTTCTCTGGCAATCCCCTCCCCCCTTTATGCAATGCAAGGAAATGGAAGGAAAGCACACAGTTCTCAGAAATGCAATCAAATGTAATTCAGTTCACCCCAGCAAGCTTACACTACAGAAGTTGGAAACACAGGCCCAAAATGCTTTTATATGTGCTGGCAATGAAGTGAAAAATATGATAAAATGCTTTTAATTCCCTCTAGAGGTTCAGGGTGAGTGGTATCAAGTTAATATTAGTCCAGGCTCACTTTAGCAAGGATCTAGGAGTAACTAGCAGGTTAAACGAATTTTTGGAAACTGAAAGCAAGAAAACTTCAGTTTTCACACGTGGAGAAATTTGCAAATCGCGGCAAATTCGCGAGTGCGATTTTCGCGATTGCGGCAAAACTATAGGGAATCGGAATGCGGTTGAAAAGCTGAGATTCTAAGCTTTCAGAGGAACGTTACTGCAAGTCTCTAGGACAAACGGTCACGGAGATATGAGCGATTAAATAAAGGTCGTTTTTCGGATTTGGAATGTTAAAATTCAAAGTGACAAGTGACAAGTGACAGCTAGCAATTAGAAATGACAGGTGACAGCTTTGCAAATGACAGGTGACAGTTAGGAGGCAGTTCTACTTAGATTAAAATAGCTTGGATTAGATTATTTTAACTAAGAGATGGTTCTGCACAGTTCTGCTAGGTACTCACACTATATTCTTGAATTAAATGGGCCTCGCCACGGATCTGGTCAGGTTTTAGACTGGACTCTGGTCTGGTCTCTGCACTTCACAGTGATCTGGGTCAGCTCTCTGGTTCTGCTAACAGTGGTCTGGGTCAGCTCTGCTCTCTCTGGGTACAGCACTGCTTCTGGATCTTTCTGCACAGCTTTCTCTGGAGATTGATGGATTTGAAGTCTGGATCTCTGGATGTTGTATGGTCCGGCAGAGCGCGTTGCAGCAAATGGAATTGAATGTCCCTATCTGTCCTGTCTGTCTTCTTTTATGTGTTTTGAAAATGGGTGTGTGTGCAGCATCACTAGGCTCTACCCCTCTCCACTTGTCATTGGCCACTTCATCCTCTTCCCCTTGATTGGGGGAATGAAATGAAGTGTCATCATGATGAGGTCTTTTTATGATACAGAGAACCCACCCCTGTCAAATTACACACAATCTATATTTTGACCCAAAAGACATATTTGCACAGGTACACATTTGTTTAAAATTACATGCACCCATCACATATCACAGGAGGTATACCCTGTCCAAATCTGCTCTTCCTGGGAGCTTGCATTCAGAAATGGCGACATTTGCACTTTTTAACTGGTTTCGCAATATCGGACATTAACCCAAATTTACACACATGTGCGCAAGGAGTATGGACATTAATTGATGAAGTGTCAGATTTTTAACATGCATACATTTTACGTAATACCCTCTTAACTGCTAGTTTGCCCCCAGATCATGCCACCGGTTCTAAAAACCTCTTAAAATGTGGGCAGAAAAATCACAAGAATTATGGTATCATTTAAATAATTTTCACAAGTCCGCTCTATGAGTTATTCATCTTTTTCTAAAACCATATTCTGGCTACAGGGGTGTGGTTTCCCCCCAGCACAAGGTTGAATTTCTGTTTTTTCCAGTTCTGCCAAGCCAGCTTGCTCTCACGGGCAGTGCTCCTCCCCTTTACTTCCAGGAGGAAGCCACTTTTTACGGCCCCCATAATAAAACATTTGCCTGAGTCAGGACAGGGCTTTGTTCAATTTCCTGCAGAGCCCAGGTAATTCAATCAGGGAAGTGTCATATCCCTTTTGGTGGGAGCAGCAAAAGGCAGATAGGCCTGGGAACACAGCTGTTGTGCAAGTCTCAACTCCTGTCGGGGGTAGCTGGTGGGCAGAATTCAGTTCCTTAAGCCAGGCCCCAGCTAATGTCACTTTTGTTCCCCAGTTTAAGTCAAGACAATTTTTTACATATGCAGCTAGGATGCTGATTCTAAGTTTAAAACTATGACATTTAAACAACTGCAACCTATGTGACACTCAAAAGTAGGTCACTCATTTCTTTTAAACATTTAGGTTTTTAGTGTCTTTCTGTCCAAATTTACTTAAACTGCTGAAATCCACAGCTCAGCCAGTCTTGTTATAAACCTTCAAGTCACTTCAGAATATAACTTTAGATTGTATCCACCTCTCAGTAAGTCTTTCTTTGGCCTGACTTGGGTTCATTTATTCAGTTTTAAACAAAATCTGGTGGTTTTAAAACGCCGGCTTTCTGATAGTGGTGAGTACTGGTACTGCACCCCTTTTTGGGATTTAAGAAAATGAATTCCCCACAATTCTAGGTTGCTTTTGGCAGTCAGCATTGCCATTCCCAATGGTTTCAGACTACTGTGTGGGTAGTCCAATGGTGGTTTTAGGCAGTGCGCTTCTGTGCCCATAACATCGGCAAAATGGGTGGCAGCCTATTCTTCATGCACTTCCCTGGGCATTTTCTGGGAAGCTCTGGCCATCATGATGTTTTCCATGTCAGTACTGCACAGTTTTGAGGTAGGGCTTGGATGCATGGGTAAAAACATCCCACAGGGGACTCTAAATCTAAGGACTGAATTACACATTAAAAGACTAGGTCACAAGGAGGCACATACCACAATGATCATAAGTCTTATTGCGGGGGTTAAAGATCGGTTGTCTGAACATCATTACATTTCTGCTGACCTGCTTTGACACTATGAAGGGTAGAGGGGAATCGGAACACCTTCGCGGTGAAGTTCAGCATGGCACGGAGAATCAGGGCCTTCAGGAGTGTGTTTTATATAAAGGCTTTTTAAACGTGAGCTATTACATTCTGATTATATTCCTCTACAGACTTTTAATGAAAATATGTGCATACTAGGTTATTGTCCGTACTACATTAAACAGTTCATGATTCAGGTTCTGCGCATGCGGCCTTAACACATGATGGCCCTCATTCCGAGATTGGAGGTAGCCATGGCGCTAGTTGCTCCATGGCTGCCTCCAATACCGGGTCCGTCACCGGTCTGGTTGAATGGGGACTTACCGGGACATTCCGACCTGTGCGGACCCGGTAAATCCCCATTCAACCAACCATTTCCCATTCCCATTTGAACCCCCATAGGGCTCAATGCGAATGGGGAAGGTGCTAATAACGGGCCAGCGAATAGCAGGCCCGTTATTAGCGCCCTGGTCCCTTAGCGGGACCCGTAAAGGACGTGTGGTCAGACCACATGTCCTTTATGGTTCCCGCTAAGGAACCTCGGAAATGGGCAATAAGGGATTACTAGCACCGGTCTCCTTACTGGTGCCCGGTATCCCTTACCGCTCAACTCATAATGACCCCCAGTGTCATGATACGAACGTACTGGTCAGAGTGATTGGTTGCTGTATTGGTTTTACATAATATCATGCAGGTATTTACATTGAACTTAAAACCGAGGTAGCTTCGTGCTGGCATGAACAGTGTTATGTTCTGTTATGCATTTTGTTATTGCAATTCATTTCTGTTAAACAACGTCATACTATACATTAACACACATCACACTTTGATAACTGGACTCTAACATTTAAGGCTTTTGATTACACATATATTATACACTGCTAATATGCTAATTGTTCTACTACAAGTCTTATAAGCATTATTATTCCACAAAAAATTAGCAGCTTGTTTCGATTGCATGCAGGAAAATACTTGTTTTTTTCTATTAAGGCGCAAACAATTAAACATACTTGAGGGTCGCTTCTAGATGTTTGACCATGCTTTAAAGAATATGGGGATGGTATTCTTTATGGCCAGGGTCTGTTGGGTATGGGGCAGGTTTATCAAGATGAATGACTTCTGTTGCTGGCCCCTGTGCTGGGCTGTGTCAGGGTCAATGAAGTAAAACGGAAGACATAATATACAGTGTAAAGTTGTTGCATTCTCGTGGCTAGTCTCTCATGAGAACCGGACAACGGCAGTGATGGCAAAGGGGAGGTGGTGGGGGGAGTAGCTTGTTCGCTGTGTGTGCCTGGCTGGGAAAGCTCCAGGCCTGCGTTCTAATTTCACAACTGGCCTGCCATTATGAAATAACATAATGGAGTCGGTAACCCACAAAATGGAGTCACGTTCAACTCTGGTCTTATGCTGTCTTAAGGGGGCTTCACAGTTTGCGGTGTTCCCGTGCGGCAAAGCAGCCGCAACTTGGCCTACCCAGGAAGCATAAGAATGGATGGGGGTGGGTTCCAAGACCCTCTCCTCCCACACACTTGAAACAACTGCCGTTGCTTCCATTTCTAAGGCCACCTTATGTACCCATTGCTTTCCAACATTATCAAAAACAAACCCTTATTTAATGTTCCTATTATTTTATCTTTGCATTTTTCCCCTGTTACGCCTTTGCGTTATACATATTTTGCTGCTATTGCGATTGATGTTGTGTAACGTTTATGGCATTGACGTCAAAATACCGTTTTTGAATAAGAAGAAGGGAAAGCTTGAGGCCAATTACCTAAGGATAGTGGCCACTCATTACGAGTTCGGGGTTATTTCAGCTTGAAAATCCTCTGAAATACAACCAAACATATTTACTGTTACTTGGTCAGGCTGAATTTCTGCCTGATTACATGTAACGGTAGTGGTGTAAATCTACATTTATTTTGGGTCCATTAGACCCAAAGGGGATTTTTTTGCAGAATTTTGCGGACCTCCAGTGTTTTGCTGGAGGTAAATCTACCAGTGAAAGCCAAAACGCATATTTTGTGTAGTGGTAAAATTGGTAGTAACTCAGTTACCTCCAATTTGACCACTTACTACCATACACATTGTATTGTGTGGTACATTTCAGTGTGCATTCAATTTAGATTGTTTCCCTTTTTGTGCTTTGCCAATTGTTGCAGCTTTATTTTTCAAAGGCATCAAGTATGTATGGGGCATGCTTACATTTTATGGTATGTCAGTTTGTGGTAAGTGAGATGTGTATAATGTGCATACTGTATTACATGTTTCATACAGGTTATATGTGCGGTTATGCTATTTTATTTCATCAAATGTGTGTACCCTTGAACGTAAAACACAGGTCAATCCTTCAGTGATTACCTCAATTAAATGTTATGTCATTTGCACTACAAAGATAACAACATGTGAAAATGGAGGGGCATTCACATGCATGCCTGTGGTTTTGCATTTTGTAGCACACATGAGTAGATGCTGCCTGACATTTACAAATGGCAAGTGAAGTTTACAATGAATTTCAATTTTTATCTGGTGTAGACACAGGCGGATTCTATAGGAATCCAAAACATTTGTGCCAGCATGAAAATATCATATCATGCTAATGTACCATGCCTGTGCATTTCTATGGCTGAGTGTAGGGGGCTGGTGAAATTAATACATCTGTTGTGTACTAGCATGTGGAGTGGAGAAGATTAAAATTAAATATTCCTAGGCATGTATTTTGCACACGCCTTTTACTCTATTCCACAAAGAACATGAATCCATCTATGTTCAACATCAACTATTGCTCCGTCTAACTGTAGTCCTGTGATTTATGGATAATTGCATCATATTCAGTGTGACTGGGAATTGTTTTCTGATGGCATACATTTCTTTTAACAGCTGAACACTTACAGTCACTCTTTTAATTAGGTGCACATTTATATTGTTGTCAAACTTAATTTGTATGCACTATATGAACAAGTTTATGACAGGATTTGGAAACCTACGTTATAACCCATAGCCCCATCCACTAATACTCATTCTGCATTTACATCTCTGTGCATTATGACTCAAGATTTGGTGCACACATTTAGGGGCTGTCTAGTCCAATAGTGGCAAATATTGTGGATTCCGATTATCTTAATATGCATTTGCCTGTTTACATAATTGAATAGTTAGATGGTGATGTTGGATTTTTTTCGACAGCATGCATATGTTCTACGTTTTACGTTTCTTTCATTATTATTAAAGTACTAAAGGTTTGTCAATCTCCTAGTGTGGACATTACACATGTCCACACTAGGTAATGTTCCCTGTTCAGTGAGTTCACCATGTATACATGTATGGAATTTTTAAAGCAAAGCCATCGAAGGGAGGCAGAGTGGGCACATCCAGGGGGTTACGATTAAGGCAGTGGGGCTAGTACAGGAGCTTGGATGGAATGCAGGAGCATGGGAAGGGGGCACACATATACGTGTTGGCATGTTATTGGGACAATGATTAGTCTTCAGTTTAGCATACCAATGGCTCTGTCATTTATTTGACCTTGCTGACTTATGTTTAGCATGTGACCATATTAGTCATCTTTATAATGGTGTATGTCTCCATCAGCTCAGAATAACTGGAATAGTTATAGCAAATTAGATTGCCAGTAGTGCAAATGGTTTTGGTGCTGTTGAAGGCAAGCCCCTAAACGCTCTCACCAGAGAGAATACAGCCCCCTACAGAAGAAAGGCCCAAGTTGATCTTGTAAGGATAACAAGTTTTAATCTCACACGCAGATGAGAGCAACAGCAAAGAACTCTTATGATAAGAATGTTCTGGCAAAAAGAGGATGTACAAGCAGACACATTTAAAGATACACAGCAGCATAATAGCACAACAACATACAGTAAAAACTCTGACGGCTGATTAAATGGACCCTATAAATGTAGCACCTTTATCCATAAGGGATGGCAGTCTATTGGTCCCAGCCCAGTCCATCTGTCTTACGTCATATGGGTGCTACAGGGCTCATCTTCTTCTCACGTTAGAGGTCAGAAAACCAATTAATTATACTGCTACCGTACGAATATTTTATCACTTATTCTGTGCACTTGGCAGGCCTTAAGATGGACACAAAGGAGGTTCTGGGGCACTCTAACCTTCACACACACATTTCACTCAATCCCTCCGCGCCATCCAGCCCCAAGGTCTCCACCCTCGTTTTGAACTATAATGTATCCCTCCCAGCACCTCACAATACAAATCATATGATTGTCGATGCAGTCATATGCCCTGTCCATCCTCTTGAACATTTCAGGGCTTTTTACTTTGGGGTTGGTGGTTAAAGGGCACCTGGTGCCATGGAATTCGGGAATCTTAAGCATCAGTCATTTATAGGCGCTATAACTCGTGGTCACCCAGGAATGGGCTGGGTCAGGCTTTGGCCTGTGTAAGATAAAATGCACACCAGGCGCTGGCCTCTGATCTTGGCTGTGTAGAGCACATTCTTCTTGGGTAAAAAACACATCTTTGCAGCACTTTTAGAACAATGAATAGACATTGTGGCATATGGGGTTGTGGGCTGTCCTCATGGGAGGTCGGGTATGGCTGTGGATTTCTGTGGTCATGCGAATTGGGGCCTTGTGCATGCGATGGGCATTTACCATGCAGGCCTTCCCTTCTACCTATAGATACTAATATCTATGTGAAATAGCAATGCTGCTTGCACTTTTGGACAACATTATGAAGTTGGACTATATATTGTTACAGTAAAATTGGGTCTTTTTAAATGGGGAGGCATCTTAGGGAAATTAATGCAAGTGAGGCATGTGAAACCATACTAACATCATCGTTTATGTGGACTTTCTACAAACAATAAATAGTTGTTGCCATGCACTAGCCTGCTTGAGGTTGTACTTAAATAAGTGATGTAAAGCAAGTCTGCCACTGTTATATGCAGCAATACCAGTTGCTATGACTATGCTAGCTAAAACAGCATTAAAGTGTCCTCAAAATCAAAAAACCTCTCTTGGTCCCTACCTCACAGTGGATGTAAAATCAAGTAGGTTGGCACTTTTTAAAATGAATTGCACTTTATTTGGGCAAAATAGTATGGTCTACGTTACATACAATGTTGGTATAACTTACATTTTGTTTTACAGACAATGTATGTATTTATGTTTACATGTTGTTATTTGTCTGCTTGCGCCTGGATCCTTGTGGCAACCACATCCTGCTTTGCCCTGTGTGCTTCCTTTTGCATGATGGGTTTAGATCGGGATACTGGTTAGTTGTAAAAGTGCTTACAAATAAATCTTTGTGTATCTTTCTGAAGTTCATCTTCTTTTAAATGCTCTTGCTCAAGGCACTTCTTACACTAAGTTATATACTCTGAGGAGGGTTTATGAAAATGTATGCCTTCTTATGAAAATCCTGTTTCTCCTCTTTCACAAGTGATAACCTCCTAATATCTTGCCAAGATTGTATGTTTCACAGAATTTAAAATAATAAACATGAATTACACTCTTAATAACACAAAGTATCTTAGCTTGTTGACTGGTCTTTGCTAATAAGTTACTGGGTGTGTTTATCCATTGAGAAAATGCCCCCCCCCCCCCCCCCGGCCAGCTGTTTTTGAATTAATTTGCCAACTCATAGATTAAACTGTTGTCATTTATCAAAATAGACAAACTGGAATTTATTGTAAAAATTGGATACTTGTCTATATTTCTCAATCAATACGGTATGTAGGAAAGGTTGCAACTGTGCCTGCACTTATTTGCGCCAAGACAAATTACTGGTGTATTTCCTTTTGCAATGAATGACAAATCCAAAAGTTCTGTTGTATTTGATAAAGTTTTTTATTTTGAATTTTCAGCCCCTCTTGGATGACACGTGTTTCGGTGTACAACCTGCGCCTTTTTCAAATCCGGGCCTTTAATGTGAAGGGCAACTAGCACACAGCAGTTGCTCAAAGTGTTTGAGACTATCTGTAACATTCACAATGTTATCAGATGGAGTTGCATAAAACTACAGTTATTTAGAACAAGTGTTGGAGTGAAGAATCATGTCAAACATTGATTAAACATGCTGAAGATGAAGAAGACACTGGGCCTCATTACGAGGTTGGAGGTAGCCATGGCGTTTATACCGGCATGTCTACCCCAAACTCGGGTCCCGCCAAAGGTGGATTACCGGGCCATTCCGACGTTGGCGGGCCCGGTAATTCCCCTTGCGCGGGACCCGTAGCTGGCACATCCCATTTCCCATTTGAGCCCCATAGGGCTCCATGGAAATGAGGAGGATGGTAGCAGTGGTACCGTTCATAATGGTACCGTTGCTACCATGCAGTTCTGCTTGCGGTTGCCGCTCTGACCAGGCATGCAGAGCAGCACCCGTGAGCAGAACTTGTAATTTGGCGGCATGGCAACAACCGGCGCCATTGTAGCCTTACCGCCACAATCATAATGAGGCCCACTGTTTTAGCACAGTAGTGGGCATCCCCTCTAGAAAATCCATAGCTGTCCAACAGAGGTTTCAGAAAAAGTTGTCCACTTTTTATTTCAATGTGAATACCCCCACTTTCAAACTGGTGTCTCTGCATAGAGCAATGACTGTATATCCCCTTTCCTCCCCACAGCATTGCTATATGCTATCCTTTTCCAAAAGTGCCTCTATTAAGAAATCTGTGCACAGTGCGTCATGAGCGAGGCTCACTAACTGGCTTGGCAAAGTGTTCATCTCTCCATCTACTCTTGTTCTTACTTGATTATGCCACTGGTAAAGAAGATCAATGCAAAGATGTGGGTGGAATTTGTAACAGACTTAATGTACCTGAATTAAATGAAACTTGCCTCTTAGAAATCTAATTTATTTACATTTACATTTACATTTATTTATTTATATAATGCACAATGGATCCATAGGCATGATGGCGCATAACAAAACACACATGATACAAACGAGTAACATAAAACAAAAAGCATAATAAAGTACAACCTAAAAAAATGGTGTAGTCCCAATAGATGAAAAGGAAGACCGGTTCATACCATGACAATGTACATAGTGGAGCTAAAATAGAACTTAGTAATTTTCAACTAACAGTGTGCTTGAAGAATTATTTTACAATTGGTATCCCCTCTTGTGAAATAGTTGTACAGGCCAAGATAGTGAAGGAGCGAGCTAGACCCACACCCTACGATAACACAATCACTGTTAGGTGTGGAACACCAGTCACTCAAGTAAATTTGCTGAATAACCTTAAAATCAGATAATCTGACACTGCCAGGTCCTGTTCGTTGCCGCAGACAT
This sequence comes from Ambystoma mexicanum, assembly GCF_040938575.1. Classification (NCBI taxonomy): domain Eukaryota; kingdom Metazoa; phylum Chordata; class Amphibia; order Caudata; family Ambystomatidae; genus Ambystoma; species Ambystoma mexicanum. The sequence continues at coordinate 700,009,997 of NC_090930.1, forward strand.
GCCAGGAATTTATTATGTAAAGTTTCTCTGGTCTCTTAGTGGGGAATTTCGGTATATTTGAGATGACGAAATTGCATTGGTCCATGATAAACGCATGTGTGCAGATGTCCTTGATAAAAGGCATTTTTTTTTTATCGCACGTTCGCATAGGAATTTGCTTCGTACTAGAATTACTTGCTGTAGCTTGTATTTTACAATGTTTGCCTTGGTTATGATCCAGTGCTAAAATGACAGTGGCTGTGTCCTTGGCTGGCTCCTTGGGGACAACGCTGGGGTGATTGGGCTGTTCCTTAATGGTCATCAATGTCCTGGCTGGTACAAGAGGGGAACCACTAATGCAGTTGGTTTGAGAAGCTTGGTCCAAACTCAACACTCGTATGTTAGTTTGCCAGCCATTCTCTGATTTCTTTGGCTGTTTCAACTCGACTGTGGGGGATTGCATAACAGTCTGTGTTGTAATACATACTTTATGCAGACATATGACCGCCACAAACCTATTTAGAGTGTCCATAAGAGCACAGAGATTCTGTAGATTGTGGCACTGCTGAAGTTCTTTCGAGATGCTCTCTTTTAGATGTAAAAACTGGGTAGAGGTAGTGTCATCTAATTGGATAGTTGATCTCTTAAGGCCCTTTTCTAGAGTTAAGGGTGTGGCTGTTATTAAGTCAGGATTACACATGGCATATTTCTTTATCCCTCCCAGTAGGGTAGCCACTGCTAGTGAGAAAGCTGACAAGCGGGGTCAATCACGCCCTTACCCAATGAACGCTCTGGGGTAGGCGGTGCAGTCTTTTCAATAATAGGGAGTGGACTGACCAGGTCCAAATCAAGATTCTTACAAATAGAATGTTGCACTTTGATAACCCTGCCCATTGAGGAAGTAGCTCAATGCACCCTTTGTCTCCTTTGGGAGCTTAGAGTAAGGACCTCGGACATACGGTCCCTGATGCACAAACGCGAGGCAGCTGCATAGGCAAGGCCATGCCACAAGAGAGTCTCTCTCTGATCAAATGTATTTGTGTTTACATCCTGGCTTGCTCCCAGGCAAGTGACTCATAGAACCTGGCTTATTGCTGTCCACCATGTGTATACACAGAGGGTATCAGATTACTAACAGCATGAAAGTCGCACCTCACGGCTATCCCCAGTTTAATTAGTAATACAGCTTTGAAGCTGTGTACAAGCGTTATGGTGGACAGAAAGGGCAAAAAAGCATAGAGGATGCTGATTCTTACCCGGATTGTCTCCGAGCCGCGCTGTGTAATCCTCAGAAATATGTCCCAGGGGCACAGGGCGCACTATCTACACCCCGTGCCTGGACAACAAGGGGCAAAAGAGGGTACTATGCCTTCGGGTCACAGTGTGCATCAGCCGGAACAGCTATCGATCTCCAGCAGCTCCAGGTTACGTTGTGCTGGAAGGAGAAAGTTTGAGTAAAGGACCCGCTAAGGTCCGGGGAATGTCCTAAGAGCATCAAGCCGCACCACAGCCTAGAGTTGCAGCTGCCTTCGACACCATATAATGAAGATGCTTGTGTTTCCTCTATTCCAGATGTTCCAGTCCTAAGGCATCCCATTGGAGCATCATGCTTGGACAGTTCCGAATCTCAGAAAGTCCATCAATCTCTAACAATGTTCTTTTGGGATTAAGAACCAGAAGTGCTCCTCAAATTCATGATTCAAATACATGTTTTAGTATCCCTTTAAAGCAAATTCCAGTGAGTCTTAGACCTATCTGTATAGGTATTGCCAGCAGAGACATGCCAATGGGCCTAATAGACCACATGAGTAGTGGTTATAAAATAGCTATGTTATATTAGGACAATTACCCATGTAATGCTCTCTGCTTAATTTGAATATTAGACCACCTGCACCGAGATTTTATGATGAGGAGGAGATGAACGCCCCATTTCCCAATGGCAGATAATTTCTCTTCAGCAAAATGTCCACACCTAGTTTTAGCTTAAGCAATATATGAACAATTATATTTGGGTAAGTAGATACTTGACTATGGAATGCCAAATTATTTTAAATCTTTACTATTGATTCATGAAATAATGCCTAGTTTGTGTGTTTGTTTATTTATGAAGCGTGCCTAACCCGTAGGTATCTGGGTGCATTTTTACATGGCTACATATAATCAGGACATAGGTAAAGAGGTACTTATACAATGGATAATTTACATGAAGGTGCATATATGATAAGAGGTACCCTCTGTGTCAGGCATGTTTTACATAGTTGCATAAGGATCCAGAACATAAGTAGGTAAGAATAATGCAGATACAATAGATAAATTACATTCTGGCACTTAATATTTACAAAGTTTGCATAGCGGGTGTATACAAGAGTGGTATGTAACTCGTGCTCAATGATCAAGAGAGAGGAACCAAGTTTTGGATTTTGATCTGAAACTGTGGAATGATGATTCTGCTCTTAAAGGTACAGGCATTGTGTTCCATAGATTGGCAGCCATGACAGGAAAGCTACTGCCACCTGCTTTCTTGAGTTTATATCTCGGAACACACAGGCAATGTGAGTGAATGGTTCTGGTAGGACGTTCTGAAATCTTTATGCAGAATTTGTCAGCTAAATATTTAGGGGCTGGGTTGTTGAGGCATTTAAAGGTAAGAGTTAATGTTTTAAAATCAATTCTGTCCATGACTGACAGCCATTTCATTCCTCGCCTGACCACCGAAATCTGCTGCGTCCTAGGAATGTTTAATTCTGTACTTAGTGTGTTGTTTTGCAGGAATTGCAGTTTGTTAACATTGTTTTTACTTGATCCTAGGAATAAGGCATGCCAGTAGTCAATTTTAGACAAGATTAAATCCCTGCCCAAGGTGATGCAGCTAGATGTTGAGAGGAATGGGCTGCATGCATTAATTAGCTTACAAGTGTAAGCGGTGGCCAAGACTGTGGCATTAACTTGTCTTTTCAAGTTTAAGGTTGTGTCTAAATAGAACCCCACGGTTTTTACCTCTTTTGATAACTTGGTAATATTGCTGTCAATGTTCAACGAGTTATATTGGTTGTTCAGTTTGTTTAGTCTTCTGGTTGAACCAATAAGAAGGAGCTCTGTCTTATCATCATTATGACAGAGGCCGTGGTTGCCATTCATAGTTGGATGATAAGGTCGATTTTATTGAGCAGGGATGAATCGATTTTGTGATCACCAAATCACAAGTGTGTTCATCCCCTAAGGCCAGAGTCCTTCCGTCTTCTGGTTCCAACTCTCTGCAGGTCAAATGCTTCTTCAAGCAGAGAGTGGGAGGTAGATCCCTTTCCTCGGCTGGCTCTTCCCCCTGGAATGGCATCACTCACCGCTCAGAGTTCAGCCAGATCTTCTTAAGTTCTGAAACTTCTCAAGACTTTCTTGTTCTCCTCTTCATTCCCTCTCGCCCACCCTTGCTAACTCTCCATATACTGCTGTGACTGGGATTAGTCCCCTAAGTCATACAGGGACCAGACCATCCCCTACCAGTCCCCCCAGCAATCTTTACCAGCACTTGCCCTCGGGCCCCATTTCTTGTACTAGCCCCATTGGGCCTCCCTGACCACCTCAATTATTCCCCCACCCCCTTTATACCTTGGCCAGCCCAGCACTAGTTTATCCCCACTCTTGGGAGTACTCCCCTCCTAAACTTCTCCCTCTACCCCCTCCCCTTGCACTTACCACCTTGTTCATGCACTTGCATGGTAGGATTGTCACAAGGCCAATATAATCATTCTTTGTTGTTCTACTTGTTTGATTCCCCTGTTGCCCCCCCCCACACCTTGTCTTGTGGCACCTGGAAACACCTGTCTATAGGCGCCATACAAATGTCCAATTAAATAAAAAATAAATACAAAATCAAATTGACATAGTCAACACTGGATCCAGTCACTGAAACTCAGGTATGTGAAAGTGCTTATTGTGTTAAAAAGCACCTCTTAGTCCATTTACAAAGGTGACTGGAAGTAATCACAAGAGCTTCCTCCACAACTCAGCAGTGCTGATAAGAGGGGGGTCTATTTATATAATGAATATATAATCTATCTAGGTAAATCTAAGCAATAGAACATTGGGTGTGCATGGGATAAAGCAATGTTGCTGAGAGAGGGATCCTCCGTGAGCAGAGGTGCCCAATAGAAGAGTGGGTGCAGTTATGGAACAGAGGGACACCATTAAGTTAGGGACTGGTGGAAAATGAGTGTTGCCCTGGAGGCAGTGGCGACAGAACACAGAGAATGCAGGTTTGTTCTTGTAGAACAATCTCATGTTCCCAGCACTCTGCCTACCAAGGCTGTTAATAGAAGATACATAATTGAACCCATCTAGGTAGTCTCTTCACCCTACGATGGATTGGGATAAACTGGGGTCTATTCTGTATGCACAACATTATATCCCATAAGTGATATCACAATCATGATTTTATTTTCTCATTGCTTTTGATCAAGGTACCAAGTTGTTGGGGTGCAATGCAGTCCCCAGTGGAAGCACAACTCATAGTTGAGTCATGCCCCTCTGGTCATCTGCAAAACATCCTCCAAGAAAATACCTAGGGTGTGTAATGCAAAGTACCAACACTGTAGCACAAGCAGTTGTGAAATGTGTCTAGTTGTAACATGCTGGACCAGTTCACTGTGGGGTGACTTGCTCTGCCACCCTCCTGAGAATATAAATAACATTTTCTTTACAGAAATGCAGAGAGCATTTAGAAATTGACCTTACAATTTTGATTATGTAAATGTGAATATTTGGCAAAGCCGTGATAAGCAAAATATCTTTAGGATAGCAGAGAAATAAATATGTAATGTCAATAGAAATCATCTAGTAAGAGTAAAAAACAAATCCACAAAATTAAAAAACCTTCATATTGGATGTATTACTATTTAACCTAAATGAATACATTGGGCCTCATTATAATGTTGGCGGTTACGGTGCGAACGGCACAGTTCATACCGTACAGCCGAATTACGAGTTCTGCTTGCGGGTGCCTGACAGCCGCCAGGTCTGGCCTGGCGGGCTGTGCGGCACCCGCAAGCAGAACTCCTAATTGCAACGGCACCGTTATCAACAGTGCCGGTGTAACCATGCTCCGCACCCCCATTCTGTCCTACGGGACAGAATGGAGACCGGGAGCTAGCAATACTGCCATATATAAATGGACAATTACTGGCCCATTCTACTCGTAATGGGCTGGTTATTGCCCAATCGTGGGTGGCAGTGCCGGTAGCGAGTTTGCCGGTAGCCGAGCCTGTAAAACAGGCCCATTGTGTAAACTTTGTGCATTCTAAATGTGGTGGACAGCTAAGGCCTCGTTACAAGTTCTATGGTGTGGGAATAAAGTGGTGGTAATTCTGTTAAAACAACTTTTCCCCCACCTCTAAATTAGAGATTTGAGTGAATTTACAGAATGACTGCATGGTAAATCCGCACATTTTCAGAGGAGCTTGTTGCTTGAGGTAAATCCTCAACTTTTCTGACAAAAATCTGTAGATTTTTTGTGCTGTAATTCTGCGGGTGGATAATCCACCAAAAATCCCTATGAACTCCGAAAATGGGGAATTATCACAGTGTGTAATCCCGTGGTAACTCCACGGGACCATGTGGCAGTGAAGATAATTGAGTTTAGCAGTATTCTGGTGCATTTACTACTGGAATACCACCAAATGCGTAACGATGTTGGAGGCTCGGATTTGTTTTTATGAGAGGTAGAACTGTAAGAGATATGATAACGGCATCTCACTCTTTTAGGGAATTGGCTGCCAAAGCCTTCTAGAGTTTGTCCTTGTGGGGATTCTGGCATCTGTAACAACTGGCTTGAAGTCTCTGCATTTGAGATTGAGAGGATGCATTGAAAAAAAATAGTATGAGAAGCCATATGAATTGCAAAACAGAGCCTGCTGTTCAGTGGCCAGAGCCACACATTGTATATTGTCAACACAACTCGGAAATGAATCCTGCATATTCTTGAGCAAGCACGAGCGATTTGAAAGAAGGACATGCAATTATACAGCAGTCATTCCGTTTGCTGATGCACATACAAGTGATAGCAGTGCTTTAAAATGGTGTGGACAGAGTGTGTTGAAAAATAATTCTCGAAGGGGATAACACAACACCATGTAGAATCTCACATAATGATCTGTTTTACAAGCAAACCACCATGCGGCTGAAACAGCAGTCAAGGCTAGCATTTCTTTCTGTAAATATTCACTGATACACAATAGGGTTAATTTTTTTAAAAGTGTGTTATATAAACGAAAGGACTGACTACATTTGAAATTCTGTGTACCGTGTTGTCCTCGCTGCTATTATCCTCATTTGCTCTACAAAGTGCAAACAAATGTTACACCGGAAAAAAACAGGTTAACATTTTTAAAGAAATGTTTTGCACTTCACAGGTACACATGTGTACATGCACCAGGATCCGTAAAATGGATTCCTGTAGCATGTGCAAAAAGCAGACGGATGGATAGCTCAGAGGTCAAAGCATCACGTTGGTGGAAAACCATGGAGGGCTGGCAGACATGCTAATCCCTTTCTGTGCCTCCACTCTGCCTGCTGAAACAATGAATACCCCCGCAGTGTACAAGTATACGTACTGGTGTACGTACACCTTCTAAGACTTTTCCATTGCCCGCGCTGCCCCGGTGTTAGATCCCCACTCCCTTCTTTCTCTGCTTCCCTCACCATGTTCCCTCCCAAGACTGTAAATACCTAATGAGAATAATAATACTGCTATTAACACTTTTTTGTACCCTCAGGGGAGATGGGAAAATGATGCGCCAAAGAAATGCGCATTCTTAGTGACCTACGATGAAAGTAAGACATGTGTTGCCACTTTGTTGTGCTTTAACAGTTTGGTGATCTTTAGGGTCAGGGCTATTGCCGCTGGGAATTCGTGTTTGTTTTCGTTCGTGCTTTTTGTGACTAGTTGTGATATCTAAGGTATAGGGTTTATTAATAATTGCAGCCACATAATGAGAAGTTCTCATGGTTTTAGGAAGAGACTTGTTTGCGGAGCTTTTCAGCTGGAACAGCATTTGTACTACTTATGTGTTTGAAAATGAAAAACGTATGTAGTGTAACGTGAAATTATTACATTGTGCATAAGGGCATATTCTAAGGTGTTGATGGACACAATCTTGGCCTGAAATGTATGTGTATCGACACACACTAGGGTCGTAAGGGTGTATCTACAGCATTTGTTCTGCATGCAATTGTATATTTTAAACACAATTGTGAGTATCATTGATGGGTTAGATCTACATATAAGACCGAACGAATCATGGGATATGTAGTTTTGAGTTGTGACAGCATAATCCTTCGTTTTTTTATTGTGAGTATGCTGCTGATCTGTGTTCACCATAATTAAGCCTGAGTACTCGCCTAATGGATTGGATTAGATTCTATTTGATTGAAGATGTAGCATTTCCGAATAAAATAGCATTTCTGAATGGAAAGGATTGTGCATTGACAATTCTTTTCATCAATATGGATGCTGATTGTCTTGCAGCTTGATCTGAGCTAATACTGCTGTGCAGGTAGGCTTGTGTGTTACCACTAAGTTATTATAGGTCTTTCATGCCTCAGGAATGTTGGGACATGAGGGTTGTTTATGAATCTGTTTACATTGACATGCTATATATGTTCCACCGTATTGCAGTAGGTATTATACTGTAGTGTTATACGTTGTTCAATTCTAAAGTAAAACTAGATATCAACAAGCATTACTAATATATTACTCCCACCCATTTTATGATGGGACCCATAGTGGTCCTCAATGCCTATTATTATTATTATTATTATTATTATTATTATTATTATTATTATTATTATTATTATTATTATTATTAGCTTTGAGAAGCAACAGAGCACTTTACAGAGGTATAGAACAGTACAGCTGCATAACAGAGCAACAGAGGTAATAACAGAACAGATATACAGCTGGGGGTACAGAGGGACACAGAGGGGTAAAGCTGTAAAGGGTGGTGGGGTGGAGAGGGGCAGATGGCATCTAGTGAGTCAGGTGGTGTGGGGAGGACCACATGATGGCCTAGGTGTTGAGGAGGAGAGACTACTTGAAGAGGTGGGTCTTGAGTTCTTTTCTGAATTTTGGGAGTGTGGAGGCAAGTCTGATGCTCATGAGGGGAGGTTTGATAGTCTTGGGCCGTAGGCAGAGAAGAATCTTCTGGCCCTTTCCTTTTTGCAACGGCAAAGTTCAAGTCTGCACATGTCCTGGCTTCTGCTTGTAGAATGCCCATCAGTGATGCTGAGTTTCTCCATGCGGTAGCTTGGTGACTTAAGGGTGACTGCCTTATAGATGATGCAGCAATACTTGAAGGTGATTTGTGCATGCAGTGGGAGCCAGTGATGATCAATAATGGCTGAGAATATGTGGTTTGAATTTGCCTTGACCCTTGATGATGCTTGTGGCCATGCATAGGACACTTTTCAGGTACACAACATAGGATGATGGGAAGCCTTCAAATATGATATTTCTCCTTCTAGGTGGGATGGGATCAGTGCTTGAACAGTTGATCTAAAGCTGTGCAGAGGAATGAAGGGCTTACCTTTCTGCAGGAGGGAGAGCCGATACCAAGCTGTCTTCGTTTTCTTAGCTATATGTGTTTGGAAGGAGAGGTGTTTGTTGATGTGGAACCCAAGGGACTTGGCACTGAAGGTGGGCTCGGGTGTCAAGCCCTCAGGGTTCATGATTGATAGCCAGGTCTGTATGTCTGGGTGTTCATTGTTGTTGGAGAGGAGTAGGAATTCGGTCTTGGAGGGGTTGAGCTTCAAGATTGCACTGGACATTCAAGACTGGATCAGTGAGAGGCAGGTTTTGAGCCTGAGAATGTCCTTGATTAGTTGGTCTTGAGGTATAGCTGTGTGTTGTCAGCGTATTGGTGGATGTGAATTTTGGTGTTGCCAGGAGGGCTTCTAGCAGCTCTATGTATAGATTGAAGATCACTGGGGAGAGAATGGAAGCTGCAGGACTCCACAGGTGATGGGTAGCATTGGCAATCTAGAGGAGTCTATCTGAACAGACTGCTGGTGGTTGGCGATGTTGGACTTGAACCAGCATGGGACAATGTCGCTGATCCCCATGCTCTGATGTAGGGTGTCTGTGAGCACCTGGTAGTCTACTGTGTCAAAAGCAGCTGAGAGTTCAAGTGGAACCAGGAGGCAGGGGTGGCCATTGTTAAGTATTTTGAGGGCATTATCAACAACTTTGCTGTCTACGTGCTGCAGCTGGGTTTGAGCTCGGGTTGGTAGGTTTGGAGGAGTTTGATAATGTTGATGTGTTTCTGCAGCTGTGCAGCTACCACTTTGTCAATGATCTTACCTAAGAGGGAAGATGGTTGATGGGTTGATTGTTACCTGTGTTTTCGGGATCCAGAGTGGATTTCTTTAGTAGAGGGGGGATTTGTCCTGTCTTTTGGGCCTTGAGTTAGGAAGCTGTTGATGATCTCCAGGTAGGGAAGTAGAGATTCCGTGTGGAGGGTCTTGAGATGGATGTTGGGAGCATGTCATCTGTATACTGCCATCAATTAGAATACTACCATCAATTTGAAACTGAGCATATTACAGTTCCATTTTATGGGTTTTAGCTACAGTGCCCACTAACATTAGGTATATTTTGATGATGGTCAGTGCAAGACCATTATTGCACATCCTACTTTGGATCAAACCAAAAATCCTGTCAATGTTCGCCCAATCCTCCACAAAATTGCCAGAGAGGGGGACAACACATTGTGTGTCGTCGGCATAGTTTGTGAACCCGATTTTATTGTTTTCCAAAAAATCGAGACAGGGAACTGGAAAAACATTATAGAATATCAGAGACAAACAGGCCCCTTGCGTAACTCCTTGCGTAAGCTAAGTGGATTCTCCATCCGCTGGGATGCTGCTTACCCTACATTGGCATTTACTCAGGAAGGATGTGACCCAACGCGCTGCCGATGTTGCGAACCCCGCCACCATCTCCAACCTGGTGACCAATAGTGCATGGTACACCAGGTCGATGGCGGTGGACAAGTCGAGAAGAATGAGCATAACAATCTGTCCATTATTCATATGACGGAGCAGCCTGGACCTAAAGTCCAGCTGCGCTGTCTCCGTCCCATGATTCTCTCAACCCTGACTTCCATTTGTTTAAGATGTTATTGGATCGGAGATGGGTCATAACTTGCGAGTAAGCAACTCGGTCCACAATTTTGAGCAGAAATGGGGATTTGGATATGGGACGATAATTCAACAGATTCAGAGGACAGAGTCCAGTTTTTTAATATTTTTTTTAACAGGGGGGTGATCCAGGTGTTCTTAATACTTTTAGGGACACAGTCTTCCCTAAAAGAAGCATTAACACGTTTGCATAGTGTTATGATTAATATAGAGGAGCATGCCTTAACAGTCATCGCCGGGCAAACATCCCCTTTACAGTTAGTAGGTTTTAGTTTTTCTATGATAAATGCCAATTCAAGTTCGCTTATGGGTTTGAATGTAAATTGATCTTCTACCTTCCAGGTTCTTTGGGTGGTATTCATGGTTTCGGCATCTTTAAGAGTTAAGGCTTTCTTGGGGAGTTCAATCTTATCCTTAATATTATTTAGTTTGGGGACCATGGCATCTTGTATTGACATGCACCATTCAGTCTGGATGTTCTGGCTCCTTCAATATTTTGAATAATTTCCTTGGTTGGGAGTGTGCTTTTTTAGATGTGGTCGTCCAGCTATGATTTTTTTAGCGAGGATGGCAGCTGACTTAAATCGTTTAGCTGCAAATCTGTATAGCTCTTTATCAGACTCTGTTAGAGAATTTTTCCACTAGTAAAGTGTTTTGATTATTGCGCTCTTATGTGCTTGAAATTCAAGGCTAAACCATGGGTTGGTCTCCCTTTGGATGACTTTTTTTGATCGCCAGGGGGCTAGCACATTTACAGCCTTCTCTAGCATGCACTGATATACCTCTGCAATTTCATCCACGGAGGAAGAATCATTCAGTTCCTGATGCATGGAAATGAGCCATGGGCTTAGGGCCTCCGGCGTAAGATTTTTAATGTTTCTGCAGCACACCATCGATAGGAGGACGTTCTAGTTCACAACCCTCTTCTCACATACAACCTCAAAATGTATGGAGAAGTGGTCAAACCATGGGCATGGGTATATGTTCTGATTTGCTAAGATAACATTATATCCTGCTATCCAGTCCAAAGTATTGCATTTTACATGTGTGGGTGTCTTCACAAATTGTTTAAACACTAGGTCTGCAAGAGCCTCATCAAGAGACCTGGCCTGTGAGTCATTCCCATCTGACAACCAGTAGTTAAAATCCCCTAAGAGTAGGGTTCTAGTATTGGGTTTAAAAAAAGAGAGAAGAAAATCACATATTTGATTGGTAAAGTCATGCATGAGGGAAGGAAGTCGGTATACGAGAATCACATTAAAAGTGCTCTCAGCATCTGTCCTTACTTTAATATGGAGGATATCACAACCATCCAGATTAACAGTGTCAACTCTCCGTACGTCTAGAGTGTCTTTTTACATAAAAACAACCCCCTCTCTTTTTCCCTCTAATCTATCCTGAAAGAGGATATCATAGCCCAGTGCGAGTGATGGGCCAGCTGCCGCATGACTGCAGGTGTCAGTGAGGGCACAGAGATCTATATCCTGAGAGGCTACATATGTTGACACCTCCAGAGCATGTTTAATGAGGGAAATGCATTAAGCAGTAAACATTATAGACCAAAGCTGGCTCTACTAGTAGCTCGTCTGGTTGCGAGTGTTGGTGGTTTGCAGGGGGACGTTGCTTGCTGGATTGGCCCTGCCTCCTTTTCTGTTCCCGGAGTATTATCCGATATACCTTTTGTGCATGCGTCCTTGCCATTAACGTGGCATTTTATATGACCTATGATATTAGTGTTATCTCCTAGATCTCAGAGACCGGAGACTTGCTACTAGATGGCTTTCTCAAGCTTTGGTCAGAGTTAGCAGTCACACAACTGGTCGTATTATCATTATCTATGTAAGGTATCTTTATTAAACTGTCTCTATCTTGAAGAAAGTCACATGCATTCCTAAGGTGAGAGCAGACATGAGCTGCTTTTTTTTCAGTTGCAGGGTTCTTACCATGGATTCCGCTTTAGCTTGTTCAATCATGGTAGAGATAGATGCAACACTCATGTTTACTTACCTAAGAACAGGGCAGAGTAACACCAACAGCACCGGAATGCAATGGACTGCCACAGACCGGCATGCCTCGTTCGCATCGGCGTGGTCGCGCATGGGATATAATTAGATATGCGGAATAACTACAATCCTACTGGTATGTGTAGTTTTCATGGCACACTGTGTGCGTGCAGAGCAAGAATGCTCTGATTCAAATCGTAACAGCGGTAAGTCATGAATGAAGAACACTCTTCATTCATAATTCAGTCATCTTCATCACAGTACTATTGGTCCCGGATCAGGGAGTAATAATTATTTCTATTTCATCTTTCTTTATCTTCATGTTGTTTGCAATATATTGTCCTTCGAGGGGAATCTTGAATCTTGCATTACCATAACACACAGTGACTTGGTTTGATGGTGTCCCCTTGGTGTCCAAGGGAAGAGTTTTAGAGAGTTCCTCTGCAGAATGTGAGTCCCTGTGCATCAGGGGGAAATCTCTCCCTGTGAGGTCCTACTTACTACCACCCCTATGGGGATTATTGGATAGCCGGCTCACCTCCCTAGCCTCACAAGTAAAGGATTTCCAGTGTAAAAAAGGGACTGAATCTCGCATGTCTCCATGCCCCCATCTTATTGCAGCTTTATTATCATCATAAAGCAATACGGTTAGACATAAGAGATCAAAAGGTGTTTGTAGTGTGTATATGATGTATCTTTCTAGGTGGAATACCATCAAAGGCTGTGATGAGATCTATATATGAAACATTTTACTGAGCGTAAAATATTTGTCAACTAATGAAACCAAACTGAAAAATTGATCAACATTGCTTTTACCTTCTTGAAACCGTGCTTGATCTGTGAAATGAAAGAAAGGCAGGCGGAGGGAGCAGTAACAAGGGATCATCCACACAAACTGAAACTAACCTGGGTGTTGCTACACGTTGGATTCACAGCTTCATCCTCCGTTAAAGGAGTCTTCTGTTACTGGTGTGGAATGACGTCACTCTGTTGCACAGCAAGCATGGCAGCCATGTAGCAAAGGGCTAAGGAGGGGCAAGTAGTGGAGTCTTAAGGCGGAGTCCATCTTTTGTGGGGTAAGAACAGCACAGTTGGTTCCGGAATGGACCAAGTCTCTGCCTCCTCCTGAGGAGCCAACCAGCAGGGTGGCTGGCCATAAAACACGTTATTTTCCTCTTTTATCAATGTCTGCGACAACCACTGATGGATCACACAAGAACGGATCAAAGATATGCTTGACACACAGAGGCACAGCACTAGCATTATAAATGTAAGGCATTGCACGCCTACACAAAAAGCTCCAAGAATCCCTTCTAAACAACAAGAAAAAGAAGCTGAGGCATTGAGACAGAAAGCAAGAAACACTGCAGCAGCACATGACATTTTGGGAAAAGATCAATGGGGCATGATCAAACATCAGGGCTGGTGTTTTATATACCCCGCCCCCATGGAATTAAAAGCTATCAGGCCGATTCATGGAATAATTAGCGCGGCGCAAGTGGGCAAAAACGTGCGAATCGCTGTGAAATAGCGAAAATCGCAGTGCAAGTGCGAAAATCGCACGAAAAGCAGCGCACATCGATTCATGGAAGGGCGTGCGCGAGAAAACCATGGGATGTGCGAAAAAAAAGTGCGCGGCGCACGTTGGCGCACAGGCCATCTAACTGCGTGCGACAGGTCACAGCGAAAATCGCACAGGCCACAGCGAAAATCGCACATAGCGCGGCGCACGCAACAAAAGTAGGCGGAACACGGGGCGTAACACTCGGAATGGGGAACAACTTGCCAAAATGTGGGCGTCACGGGGGAAGTACAGGGTACAAGTGCGCGGAACGCCCACACGCTCGCCTACAACACATATCCATGGAATAGAATAGGGCAAAAAAACGCACGCTCAAACCAGCGCACAGGCACAAACACGACCGCCACAAGAAAGCAGGAGGTAGCGTCTCTGCGCCTGGAAGAAATGCGCGCCAAAAGGTGCGCCAACAAATAGCACCTATATACAGCCATGATGAATGTCCTATACTGTGGCCCTCCAGGACAAATGACGTGCAAAGGGGTACCCACAAACACGGACACCCGCTGACAAAAAATATGTGTGCGTGTATACCGGGGTGCGCGAGAAGTCTCACACGCGATTTCAGCAGGGTACGTGTATTTCAGGGGTGCGCGGGAAGTACCACACGCGATTGGCCCAGTGCGAGCAGGGTACGTGTATTCCATGGGTGCGCGGCAAGTTCCACACGCGATTTCAGCAGGGTATGTGTATTTCAGGGGTGCGCGGGAAGTTCCACACGCGATTTCAGCAGGGTACGTGTATTTCAGGGGTGCACGGGAAGTTCCACACGCGATTCCAGCAGGGTACGAGTATTCCAGGGGTGCGCGGGAAGTTCCACACGCGATTTCAGCAGGGTACGTGTATTTCAGGGGTGCGCGGGAAGTTCCACACGCGATTGGCCCAGTGCGAGCAGGGTACGTGTATTCCATGGGTGCGCGGGAAGTTCCACACGCGATTTCAGCAGGGTACGTGTATTTCAGGGGTGCGCGGGAAGTTCCACACGCGATTCCAGCAGGGTAGGTGTATTCCAGGGGTGCGCGGGAAGTTCCACACGCGATTTCAGCAGGGTACGTGTATTTCAGGGGTGCGCGGGAAGTTCCACACGCGATTGGCCCAGTGCGAGCAGGGTACGTGTATTCCATGGGTGCGCGGGAAGTTCCACACGCGATTTCAGCAGGGTCCGTGTATTTCAGGGGTGCGCGGGAAGTTCCACACGCGATTTCAGCAGGGTACGTGTATTTCAGGGGTGCGCAGGAAGTTCCACACGCGATTGGCCCAGTGCGAGCAGGGTACGTGTATTCCATGGGTGCGCGGGAAGTTCCACACGCGATTTCAGGAGGGTACGTGTATTCCAGGGGTGCGCGGGAAGTTCCACACGCGATTTCAGCAGGGTACGTGTATTTCAGGGGTGCGCGGGAAGTTCCACATGCGATTTCAGCAGGGTATGTGTATTCCAGGGGTGCGCGGGAAGTTCCACACGCGATTTCAGCACAGCAAGGTACGTGTATTTCAGGGGTGCGCGGGAAGTTCCACACGCGATTTCAGCAGGGTACGTGTATTTCAGGGTTGCGCGGGAAGTTCCACACGCGATTTCAGCAGGGTATGTGTATTTAAGGGGTTCTGGGGAGTACTACACGTGAATTGGCCGTGTGGGTCCTCCCAGGTGTACGCTCCACAACCTCCACGGCCCCTGCAGGCAGCCCACACCACGGGGGACTACCCTGCACCCCTGCTCATGTCCCGCAGGCAGCCCATCCACCATGGGCATGCCCCCCAGCCAACCCACATGTCACCTTGCACTACTGATCAACAATGCATGTCTCCCACCACCCCCACCCCCCAGCCACCAGGGGCACCCTCCACCAGGCCCCCACTCATGTCTACCACCACCCCCACCCCCCAGCATCCAGGGGCACCCTCCACCAGGCCCCCACTCATGGCCCCTATCACCCCCACCCCCCCCCGCCACCAGGGGCAGCCTCCACCAGGCCCCCACTCATGTCTCCCACCACCCCCACCCCCCAGCCACCAGGGGCACCCTCCACCAGGCCCCCACTCATGTCTACCACCACCCCCACCCCCCAGCAGTGCAGGGGCAACCTCCACCAGGCCCCCACTCATGTCTACCACCACCCCCACCCCCCAGCATCCAGGGGCACCCTCCACCAGGCCCCCACTCATGGCCCCTATCACCCCCACCCCCTCCGCCACCAGGGGCAGCCTCCACCAGGCCCCCACCCATGTCTCCCACCACCCCCACCCCCCAGCAGTGCAGGGGCACCCTCCACCAGGCCCCCACTCATGTCCCCCTGCACCCCCACCCCCCAGCATCCAGGGGCACCCTCCACCAGGCCCCCACTCATGTCTCCCACCACCCCCACCCCCCAGCAGTGCAGGGGCACCCTCCACCAGGCCCCCACTCATGTCTACCACCCACCCCCACCCCCCAGCCACCATGGCCAGCCCCCACCAGGCCCCCACTCATGTCTCCCACCACCCCCAGCCCCCAGCAGTGCAGGGGCACCCTCCACCAGGCTCCCACTCATGTCTACCACCCACCCCCACCCCCCAGCCACCATGGCCAGCCCCCACCAGGCCCCCACTCATGTCCCCTATCACCCCCACCCCCCAGCAGTGCAGGGGCAGCCTCCACCAGGCCCCCACTCATGTCTCCCACTACCCCCACCCCCCAGCAGTGCAGGGGCACCCTCCACCAGGCCCCCACTCATGTCTCCCACCACCCCCACCCCCCAGTAGTGCAGGGGCACCCTCCACCAGGCCCCCACTCATGTCTCCCACCACCCCCACCCCCCAGCCACCAGGGGCACCCTCCACCAGGCCCCCACTCATGTCTACCACCACCCCCACCCCCCAGCAGTGCAGGGGCACCCTCCACCAGGCCCCCACTCATGTCTACCACCACCCCCACCCCCCAGCATCCAGGGGCACCCTCCACCAGGCCCCCACTCATGGCCCCTATCACCCCAACCCCCCCGCCACCAGGGGCAGCCTCCACCAGGCCCCCACCCATGTCTCCCACCACCCCCACCCCCAGCAGTGCAGGGGCACCCTCCAGCAGGCCCCCACTCATGTCTCCCACCACCCCCAACCCCCAGCAGTGCAGGGGCACCCTCCACCAGGCCCCCACTCATGTCTTCCATCCACCCCCACCCCCCAGCCACCATGGCCAGCCCCCACCAGGCCCCCACTCATGTCTACCACCACCCCCACCCCCCAGCATCCAGGGGCACCCTCCACCAGGCCCCCACTCATGGCCCCTATCACCCCAACCCCCCCCGCCACCAGGGGCAGCCTCCACCAGGCCCCCACCCATGTCTCCCACCACCCCCACCCCCAGCAGTGCAGGGGCACCCTCCACCAGGCCCCCACTCATATCCCCCTGCACCCCCACCCCCCAGCATCCAGGGGCACCCTCCAGCAGGCCCCCACTCATGTCTCCCACCACCCCCAACCCCCAGCAGTGCAGGGGCACCCTCCACCAGGCCCCCACTCATGTCTTCCATCCACCCCCACCCCCCAGCCACCATGGCCAGCCCCCACCAGGCCCCCACTCATGTCTCCCACCCCCCCACCCCCCAGCAGTGCAGGGGCACCCTCCACCAGGCCCCCACTCATGTCTACCACCCACCCCCACCCCCCAGCCACCATGGCCAGCCCCCACCAGGCCCCCACTCATGTCCCCTATCACCCCCACCCCCCATCAGTGCAGGGGCAGCCTCCACCAGGCCCCACTCATGTCTCCCACCACCCCCACCCCCCAGCAGTGCAGGGGCACCCTCCACCACCAGGCCCCCACTCATGTCTCCCACCACCCCCACCCCCCAGCAGTGCAGGGGCACCCTCCACCAGGCCCCCACTCATGTCTACCACCACCCCCACCCCCCAGCATCCAGGGGCACCCTCCACCAGGCCCCCACTCATGGCCCCTATCACCCCCACCCCCCCCCGCCACCAGGGGCAGCCTCCACCAGGCCCCCACTCATGTCTACCACCACCCCCACCCCCCAGCAGTGCAGGGGCACCCTCCACCAGGACCCCACTCATGTACCCCTGCACCCCCACCCCCCAGCATCCAGGGGCACCCTCCACCAGGCCCCCACTCATGTCTACCACCCACCCCCACCCCCCAGCCACCATGGCCAGCCCCCACCAGGCCCCCACTCATATCTACCACCACCCCCACCCCCCAGCCACCATAGCCAGCCCCCACCAGGTCCTCACAATCCCCAATCATGTGCGTTATGGTCAGCCTCCACAGCCAAAAAGCCCTACCAAGTAACCCATTCACCCACATGGAAATGGAAATTACATGTTACACCCCCAATGTTCATAAAGCTAATGAACCCATGTCCGTCACACACAATGGTTGCAATTGAATGGGAAAACACCCACCATGACATGCATGAAACCAATGAGATGATACCACACAGTGAAGTATGAAAACAAAATTGTATTAAAAAAAAATAAGAATGCAAAAGAAATGAAACAAACTACAATGGGAATGAAAAAAAGATAAGCTGCATGTCCGGTTAAAAAAATAAAATCACCAAATCCTAATCCAAAAAAATGTTGTCCAAAGTCAAATGAAAAATAAAATCAATCCAATGAAGAACTATGTACAAAACATCCAAGGGTCCATGAGCCCAACTGAACAAAGGAAACCTACAAAAAACCCTAACTAAAATGCAACTATATACAAAAAGTGGAGCAGTGTCCGTCGACTCCAAATCATAAGAATAAACAAATGAAACCTAAAACTAAAGAACTATATACAAAGGCGGTGGGCAAGTCCAGCGGCTCACTCCGTAGTGTTCCGGGCCAGGGCATCATCAAACTCCTCGTCTATGTCCCAGAGGCGGTCCAGTTCCATGGCCCGAGGGTCCGCAGGGACGACGCCATCTGCTCCTCCAACCCCCTGCGGATTGCCTCGAGGCACTCGGCCCGCCTCAGGGCCCTCCGCATGGAGTTCTCCGCCCTGACCATCGTGAGCCGCTCCTCTTCCGCCCGCCGCCGCTCCGCACCTATCTGCTGGCCCAACCGCAGCCACACGGAAGACACTTCCTGTCCTGGGTCCTCCTGCCCTCCGGCCGATGCCTGCCCCTCCGATGTTGATGGCCCCGAGCCATGATGCCTCCCACGTTGACTCTGCTGCTGCCTCCGACGCAACTGCCTCTGCCAGCACAACGGCATCCAGGCTGATGGAATCCACCGACGCCGTCGTGCACGTGCCCTGCCTGATGATGCCGGCACATCCTCAATCTGCTGGGGTACAGTTGCTGTGGTGTCCACCCCTGCTTGACCTCTGACTCCCGACTGTGGCAGGGATGGGGTCCCCACCGAGCTGGCTGCATAGGTCAGGGCAGGTCCACAGGGGGCCCTGGTGACATCTGGGCCGGAAGACGGCAAGGAGAACGACTGGCGTATAGCCTCCACAGAGGAGGAGAGGGCCGCCAGATTGGCCGACACATGCAGGAAACCCCCGAACATGGAAGATCCCAATTGGGCCACATCGGCACGGTGCTCTTCGTGATGATGTGCGTGCTCCCCCCGGGAAGCACGCACGTCATCACGAATTGCACCCACGCGCATCGCAACCCCAATCAGGACCTTCTCCATACGGACACGGGTCCCCTCGTCCGCAGGTGGAGGGGAGTCAGGTGACATGGACATCCCCTCTACCAGCGAACGGGCCTGGGACGGGGCAACCCTGCTGGTGCATGGTGGTGCACTCACAGGGTCAGGGACAGCGACATGCACAGGCCCCTCCACGGTGACCTGTGCTGCCTCCTGCCCCTGGACTGCACCACTTGCACCAGCAGGGATGCCCCCACCAGGCCCCATGTGTGCCCCTGTGGCGGCCTCCTCCTCCTCTGTGGAAACCACCAACCTGGATGGCTCCTCACCGTCTTCCACCGTAGCAGGCCCCTGTGGGGGCTCACCCACCCCTTCCGCTGCAGCCGTGAGGGCATCCCCGCCGCCTTGCTCCACAGCGCCGTCTCCGCCCTCTTCTTCACTAGCCGCTGCGTAGAGGGAGACAAAGAACACAAGCATCAGGGTACTGTACAATGGTCCCCTAGACAGGAAGCAATAGCAGATGAGTACCACTGTCAAAGTACACTTCCATCATGTCCCTCCACAACACATGGGTCAGTCCAGGCAAGACACACACAGTAACAGGCATGGTGCATGCTATGGACATTTCCATACATGTCCAATGGACTCTTGAAACATACAATGATATGGAACTCACATGCATCATGGGTCATGCCCATCACATGCACACACTTCACCTCAGTCACATCCATCTGGCCCCATACACCCCAAACACAGTGGATACAAGGGTAACTAGGCTGCATCAGTGAATCTGTGCATTGTCACACACATGTGTCATGCATCCATGGCATGCACAAGTCACAGACACGCAGGTCAGGCACACAGACATGGCTACCATATATGTACCTGCCATCAGCACCCATCCCTCACCCCCACCCATGTCCAGGAACAGAGACTGGCATGCTCTCATGTCTACAATCTGCATAGGGCTCCCCATGTGGCATTTAAACACATGCAACAACCATGTGGTTCACACATCACTGGTCGCACATGCATTACCATGATGTCCCTGCACACATACATGCATACATGGCCTATGTCACACATACAGGCAAGTATCAGAGAACCAGCACACCACAACATGCCCTGTCTCACACAGCAATGCTTGGACACTTACCGCTCAACTCCAGACGGGTCTCCCTCTCAAGGATCTGGGCGTGGAGCGCTGGGCGTACGCGTTCCAGGACCCTCATCTGGATGGAACTCATGCGGCCCCGGCCCCAGCCCCCCTCCATGAGGCGCCGGGCCTTCACGAGGGTCCTGGACCTCAAGTCCTCCCAGCGCTTCTTGATCTTCTGGACGTCGCGGGTTGCCACCCCCTCCGCGTTGATGGCAACCACACAGTCGGCCCAGATCCTCTCCCGTCCTTCCTTGCTGGCGCGGGACGATCCAAAGAGGGCATCATACTGCCCCAGGACATGCTCCACCAGGACACCAACTTCGGTGGCAGTGAAGCTGGTGCCCCTCTGGCCTGGGGTTGCCACTGGTGCCAGATGTGGAAGTGCCCGACATGGCAACCCCAGAGGCAGGTGTGGGTGGGCAACTGGGTCCTGGGGCTGGGCTGTGGAGCGATGTTATCCCAGTCGGGAGTCTTCAGTTCCAGCAGGGGTGGACACAGCAACTGGACCCCTGCAGATGGCTGATGTGCAGGCACCAAATGGCAGGGCACGGTGGCAGCAGGCAGGCAGGCAGGCAGGCAGCAGCAGATAGCACGTGGGAGGCTGCTCGGGCACTGGGGGGCAGTAATTCGGCCTTCTGGGCAGGAGCGTGGTCTTCCGTGTGTTTTCGCGTGGCCAGCTTGATTCGGAGTGATTTGGCACGTGAAAATCCTGCACGTCAGCGTGAAATTCGAGGAAAGGCCCTTAGCGCGTAAGCGCGTCAGCACGCATACGCGATTCTATTGGACCAAAGGCCCTCAGCGCGTAAGCGCGTCTGTGACGTGACCATGCACAGGTGTTTCCCACACAGCACGTGATGACAGAGCACACGTGGAAAGACTGCACGTCAGAGTGTCATCGCGTGTAATTGGACAGCACGTCAGAGTGTCATCGCGTGTAATTGCACAAAAGTGTGCGTACACGCGATTGGCCTATGTACATGTATATCAGGGGTGCGCGGGCACTTACACACGCAAGTACGTCAGCGCACCTGTATCCCGGGGTGCGTGGGAATTTCCACACGCCATTGGACTGGGTACTGGATTTCAGGGGTGCGCGGGTCTCACGTTCGCCTACAACACGCGCAACGCATAAATTTGCGCGCTAACAAAATAACAAGCTCAGACCCAGGATGAACATACCGTTCCTAGCAGCAGTGGGCGTGGGCTACCAAAGGAGGAGGAGGAGGATGATAGTCAGGGCCAGAATATTCACACCCAGAACCAGCCTTTTTGGGATGCCTGATGACCAGGTGTATGGGAGGTACAGGTTTCCACCACACATAATACTGGACCTGGTGAGTGAGTGGGAGGATGACCTCACATCACCCACCCTGTGCTCCCAAGCACTCAGCCCCCTGGAGAAGGTCCTCAATGTACTGCACTTCTTAGCCACTGGATCATTTCAGCGGACAAGTGCCATAGTGGGTGGGGTATCACAGGCCACCCAGTCACGCTGCCTACACCAGGTCTTGAACATCATCACTGCACGCCCATCAGTCCGCAGGCACATATACCTGCCCAGAACACCTGCAGAAAGGCATGCTGCAGCCCTGGATTTTTACGGTGTGGCACGATTCCCCAAAGTGCTAGGTGCCATCGACTGCACCTATGTGGCTCTACGTCCCCCCAGGGCATCAGGGCACATCTATAGGAACCGCAAGCACTGGCATTCCATCAACGTGCAGGTAGCATGTAATGCCAAGGGAATCATCACCTCAGTATATGCCAACTATCCCGGGTCAACCCACGACAGCTTCATTTACCGAATCTCCACCCTAAGCCGGGACCTAGAAACTGGGCGGCATGGCGATACATGGCTGCTTGGTGAGTATGAATGCCACTGCACATGCATGCATGTCAGATACTGAGCAAGGTCACAACCCCACCAATGATACCAATCACCACCTCCACAGGGGACAGTGCCTACCCTCTCAGCCCCCACATGATGACGCCAATTCGGAACCCCACCACGCCACCCCAGGTAAGATATAACACAGCCCACATTACAACCCGGGGCATAGTGGAGCGCACATTCGGAGTGCTAAAGTCACGCTTTCGCTCCCTTGACGGTTCTGGCGGGCAGCTGTTGTATGCTCCCCCAGTAGTGTGCAGGGTCATAGTGGCAGCATGTGCCCTGCACAACGTTGCAACACGCCGGGGCCTGGCCGTGGACATGGTGGTGGCCCCACATCCCCAACCACATGCACAGCCGCTGCGCATGGGAGGGGAAAGGGCACGGGGGGAGGCAGCCCGTACACAGCTAGTGGCTAATTACTTCACATAGAAATCACACCCCTGTGGAGTGCACACTGCCCTGGCACATTCCATCTGACAATCAATGATGACTCAACCTGACACTGATCCTGAATGTCTGGAGAATGAACCTTGAAAACCATATCAGCCTGAAATTGTTCACCTGGAAGTGTTACAATGTGTGCATCCCTACCCACACAGACACCACCAATGCAGTTTTGTGAAGTAACACATTCAAGCAGCTAAAATGAATACCCACTTGCAAAATGCAACAAGAGGACAGTGCCATGTCAGCCAACCCATCCCCAGCACCGCCACACGACACACCGTGCCATGTCATGCTATTTGCAGGTAAACAAAGTAATCCCCACAACATGACACTAGTGTCACAATGTACAGTGTCCCTAATTGAAACTTGCAACACCTGAAATGCTCACAGTAATGCAGGACCAACAACAAACTTGAGCAGGTACTACCATTAACATGACATCACAAATGTTATAAATTAGTAGTCTCACCACCTGGAAATGCCTGCACTCCCACTACTACCAACTGTGCAGTGTTGGCGCCATGTAGAGTTGTAGGTGCACTGCTGCCAACATGGACCCCATCTCCAAACTAGAGGGCCTTGTGTAGACATGAGGAAGAGACCTGCAAATTGGGAGGTAGACACAGATGATGAGTTACACCTCAATGCAACATGCAGTGTACAACACAACAGCAATATGCACTAGGAATGTATACACAGTATTGACTAGACTACCCACACATGTAGTGGGAGTCCAATGTCACCATGTACGTCAATGTCACTTGGGCACACCCTTTGCAAGCCCATGGAAACGGGAAGCAGGAGGGGTGTGTGTGACTCAAACCCAAGTATCTGAACCAAATACATGACAAGCCTGCATGTGCCCAGCCACAATGCAGTGTATGCCCACAGGAACCACGGAAGGCAACAAATTGTCCCAAAAAAATAGGGAAAAAAATAATTAAAAATAAAAATAAAAATAAAAATAAAAATAAAAAAAATAAAAAATGGCCATTGATGGGCCCGGGGGGGTTGGGGAGGCCACCCAGGAGGTCCGAGGACAGGGTGCACACCAGAACCCACCTGTGTGGATCCTGGGAAAAAAAAACACCTCCATGGGCTCATGGCCCACACGGCTACCCTATTGTGGGAGTATCACTGCTGTCGCTATTATCACCCTGTGCAGCTGCATCCGGAGGTGGTTGCACTATGGGAGGCAGCCCACGCAAGGCCCTAGTCTGCTCCTTCATGGCTGCAAGCATCCGGGTGTGGTAGGTCTGGTTCTGGAGGATGAGTGTGCGGAGGTCCCCATGCAACAACTCACAGGATGCCCGGACCTCCGCCCTCGTTGCCTGCATCTCAGCTGAGAGCATACGGGTGAGACGCTCCAGCTGCTGTTCTGTCCTTTGGTGTGTTGAAGCCTCAAGCTCAACAAGAGTCGTCCTGAGGTGAAGGAGCTCCTGCCTCAGGGCTTCCATGTGGCCCTGGGACTCTATTGAGATGGCCTCCTGCAGAGTCGCCAGTTCCGCCCGCCTGTCCCTGTTGGACGCCAACATGTCCTCCCTGTGTGACTGGCAGATGGAGTCGGTTGCCTGCTGTAGTCGCTCCATCAGCCTTTCAAGGGGGACAATGGAAGTGGCCACCCTATCCATGGCCTGAGCCATCATCTCGGATGATGCTGCCTGTTGGGTTGCCATACCGTAAATGGATTGCTCCCATGCGGTATTGCCAGGTGGCGTACGGCCACCACGTCGGCGGGCACCACAGCTGTCTGGGGCAAGGCGAACTGCGCCTTGCTGTGCCGGCACTGCCTGAGGCTGCAGGACTGCATTCCCCCTCTGATCTGCTGGCCCAGGAACAGGATGAGATGTCGCAGAGTGTGACCCTGCATCCGTAACCACCAAAGGCATAGCTGCCAACACTGACATCCCCATTGAGGGTTCTGACCCTGGTGCAGGTGGGTGGGACAGAACAGAATCCCTCCCTGGAACACTCACCTGCGACGGCACGTAGGTCTCATCCGAATCAACACCTGGGTACAGCTCGGGGGAGGTGCAGCCAGAGACACCCCTTGAGAGCACGACCTGCAGCAGTTGTGGGTTCTCACCCACCACCACACCACGTCCCTCACTGGTGGTTGGTCGGCCCTCGGACCCCTCCTGGCTCTGCACCATCTCCACAACCCCAGCAGTATCAGGTGCGTCTTCCCCTGCAAAGACATAAAAACAAAGAAATGGAAACAGGCATTAGCACCATGGCACACAATGAGGGCTGAGAAGCAAGAGAACCAGTACTTGATTGACACATGTCCCACATGACTAAAACCCTCCCATGCATGCACCCTCACTGCATATGAAGGGCAGGCAAATGGCACACACTGATGACACCAAGATGGAAGATGAACACATTTTCTGCATGCTGCCTGGCAGTGGCATCACACATTGGCCTGTGATTGCCAGGTGAAACACACATGCCATCACACAGATGGCATGTACCATTGCTATTGAGTGAAGATGGAGAGGAGGGCAGCACCTATTCATTCAGTCCAGTTCTCGCATGTAATAGCTTTTCTAATTCAAACAGGTCAGATTTTTCACCTGGAGCTGCCAGTCCGAAATGGTCCAATTGCACAGGGACATGTGTGAACAAATGATATCCAGGTAACAAAGTCACTCCACTTTACCATAGCCATGTCAGACATGTGACTAGAGGACTGCCAAATGCCTAGTAAAAGTGGTGGAATGCAAACAATCTGACTGAATGAACAGTGAAAAATAAGCAACAATGTTGTGGCAAGGTGACACTTCAAGGGCAACTGGCGTGCAGTTGGGCTAGATGTCTACTGTTGGCAGAAGGGATACTGCTATGGCCAAATGCAGCTGCGCAGGATGTATTGCATGAAGCACATGGCTGACCCATACGACTCAGGCGCACACACTCTCACCTGGCACACAAACAGAAGCCCTCACACACACCATGCACATGGATGACACACACATGCATGTGCACTCACCGGACAATGCCTCGTAATCAATCAGATCTCCCACGCCTTGGATCTGTTCCTCCGTGACGTAGGTCCCAGCGACTGACTCATGTGTAGTGAGTTCCATGTCTACTACTGGAGACCCACCTCCAGTCACTAGAGTTGCGGCATGACTTGAGGCCAGCTTACTCTTTGCCCTGCGCTTTAGGTCATTCCAGCGCTTATAGCAATCATTGGCTGTGCGCCTCACGATTCCAAGGGCACTTACGATGTCCGCAACGGTCTGCCAGTGTGCCTGGCGTTGTGCAGGTGTGGTCTTGGATCCTGCAACAATGACCATCTCGTTGTCATGTGTGGACACATACTCGACAAGTGCATTCAGTTCGTCACCCGTGAAGCTGGGCTTCCTCGACGGGCCGGACTGTGTAGCCGTGTCTGGGGCATCAGCCTGTGCCGGACGAGCACTCTTCCTCTTCCGCTTGGAAGGTGGTGGTGATCCTGAGTGTCCTGCGCCGCTCTGGACACTAGGGGCAGGAGCCCTGGTGGACTCTGTATCAGGAGTGTGGGATTGCACACTCAGCATGGGAGTTGGTGCAGGCATTGGCTCAAGTGTAATGGTGTCAGGGGGAATGTCAGCAGGATGGACTAGGACCGACACTGTCCTGGCTGGGTGTGTGAGGGCTGGGGTGGATGGAGCCGCAGCTGCCCCTGCAGCCTCTCCGCCCTGCCTACTTGGGGCAGCAGATGACCTTGCTGCCCCGGATGCACGTGGCATGATGACATCAACGTGCACCAGCGCACGTGTCATAGGCCTGCTGACCTGGAAGTCAGCCATGGAGTCAGCCAGGTCTGGTGCCACAATGGGCTGGTCCAACAAGGGCTGAGCATGGATGGTGTCAGCCACATCAGCCTCAATGGGAGAGGGGGGGGGGATTATGGGTGCCCTTGACTGGTCCTCCACACATGGGGGGACAGGCTCACCCTGCAAGTAACGACCACGTCCCCTACCGGATCCACCACGGCCACCACTTGTGGCTCTTCCACTTTTGCCACCCTTACGGAATCCTCGCCTCCCAGCCATGGCACTGATGTTAATGTGCGTATGGGAGTGGCTGTAAACTATTGTCCTGGGCAATTGGGGGTCAAAGGGGTTGGGTACCAGATGGTAATTGTACCCTAGTGCTCTTGCAAGGCTGAATGTAACCCCTGGGGAAAGATGACGGGTCACGCTACGCACAGGAGCCCCAAAAAAGGGAGATGACGTGCACGCAACCCCTCCTAGACCACGTGTGCAGAAAGAAAAACCTGCACTACGCTGTGGCACCCAGTAACACAAGAATGAACGTATGCGTGTCACACGCAGCCTAGAATGACCTCTGAAGGGGTAGGCTACACACGGGGCAAGCACAGATGTTAGATACGTGCGTGACTCACCGTCTGCCAGGTAAAAGAGCGTGAAAAAGGAGCGCGTTTGGTTGGCAACACCCCCGCCAAAAGAAGATTTGTACGCTGTCTGAGGAGACAGGACAACAGTAGAAGGGAACACTGTTTGAGGGAACAGGCCCAGGTAAACCAGTAAAAGAGAAAAAAGAGAAAAAGCTGTCAGAGGTAACAGGGAATGCGAACTTGAAACGCCGTGAAGTAAATCGCGTGTGAAACGACAAGAAGTACAGAATTCACCCACTCGCTCACCACGGAAAGCACGTACAAGGAAATGGTGTTCTACACGTGCCTTTTATACAGGCCCACACGTCCAGCGTCACTTACGCGGCGTGTACGCGCTAGGGCCATTTCCACCAATTACAGGCTTTGTCCCTTCTGCGTGTAGGGCCATTTCCACCAATTACACGCTGTGTCACTGCCGCGTGTACGCGCTAGGCCCATTCCCATCAATTACACGCTTTGACACTCGGACGTGTCTTTCTTTTTTTTCACACGCAACATTTTCAAACGTGTGCCCAATTCAACGTGCACGTGACTTCATAGACGCGCATACGCTGCCGACGCGTTTACGCGCTAAGGGCCTTTCCTCGAATTACACGCAGACGTGTTGGATTTTTCACGTGCCAAATCACTCCGTATCAAGCTGGCCACCCGTAAGCACACGGAAGGCCACGCTCCTGCCCAGAAGGCCGAACTACTGCCCCCCAGAGCCCCGAGCACGCTCCCACCTGCCATCTGCTGCTGCCTGACTGCCTGCTGCCCACGTGCACTGCCATTTGCTGCCTGCACATCAGCCAGGGGTGCTGTTGCTGTTTCCACCCCTGCTGGAACTGAAGACTCCCGACTGGGATTCCATCGCTCCACAGCCCAGCCCCAGGACCCAGTTGCCCACCCACTCCTGCCTCTGGGGTTGTCATTGTCGGGGCAAACACCATCTGTGACCACTGACAACCCCCGGCCAGAGAGGCAGAGGGGCACCAGCTTCAGTGCCACCGAAGTTGGTGTCCTGGTGGAGCAAGTCCTGGGGCAGTATGATGCCCTCTTCGGAAGTTACCGCGCCGACAAGGAAGGACGGACTCGGATCTGGACTGACATCGTGACTGCCATCAACGCAGAGGGGGTGGCAGTCCGCGACTTACAACATGTCAGGAAGCGCTGGGAGAACTTCAGGTCCAGGACCCTGAACAAGGCCCGGCACCTCTTGAAGGCAGCGGATGCCAAGGGGCGCCGGGGACACTTGTCGGAAGAACAGATGAGGGTCCTGGAACGCATATCCCCAGCGCTCCACGTCCAGGTCCTAGAGAAGCAGACCCGTCTGGAGTCGAGCGGTGAGTGTACATGCATCCTGATTGTGAGCAGTGCGTGTGGTGATTATTCGGTAGTGTGCAGGTTGCACATCTGTTTGTATGGGGTCGAGTATGGGTGGGGGTGTACAGGGCCGTGGGGCTGACACATGCGAGGGCTGTAATGTGTGAGACATGGATGGTGCTTGTGTGTGTAGGCTTGCATGGCAAATGCAGTTGTGTGGGCACACATGTTTGGATGAATGTGTATGTAAGTAGACATGTCCGTGATGTCACGCATGTATGTTGTTTTCGGCTGCATGCATCAGCACTGTGTACATGTGTGTGTATTTGACAAGGGTGCAACAGTGATGCAACATGGATGCATGTGACAGCGGTATGTGGAAGCCTGATTGGCAGATGTGACATGGATGCCTGTCTGAACAGTGCGACACTTGGCAGAGGTGTACACATGCATGCAAGTGTGGTGGTGTGTGTACATGTGTGGTGCACTTCCTGTGTTGCATGTGATGTCTGGCTCACCTATGGCTGCTCATGCTGTTGTATGGGTAGGGATGGTGGTGGCAGTTGCGATATGGCTGTGGTATGGCTCATGTGTGCGAGTTGAAATGACATGTGTGTTGGGGATTGTGATGACATGTCTGAGGTTTGCCAATGCCACTCATGTGCAACTGTCATGTCTGTATGTGTCCATTGTACAGTGCCCTGATGCCTATGTTTTGTTACTCCCTGTCTGCTGCATCAACTGATGAAGAGGGCGGAGAAGGTGCTGTGGAGCACAGCGGCGGGGATCCCACCGCCAGCCGTAGACGCAAGGCCCGGCTCCCCTCCTGTGTTGTCATCTCGTCGGGGAGTGAGGAGTCCAGTGCCGCGTCCCAGGCCGCAGCTGCCGGGGGGAGGTCCAAGAGGCGGAGGTTGGAGATGGACTCCTCGGCAGCAGAAGGGGCAGCTGGGACCCCACAGGGCCCAACAGGGGAAGATGGCACGGAGTCATCCAGGTTGGTGGGTGGTTGGGTGGAGGAGGAGGCCGTGCAAGCACCAGAGACGGGGTCTGGAGGTGGGGATCCCACTGGTGCTAGTGGTGCAGTGCAGGACCAGGGACAGGAGGCAGCACAGGCCGCCGCGGAGGTGCCTGTGTGCAATCCTGTCCCCGATCCTGTCCCTGCATCATCTTGCACCAGCAGGGATGCCTACGTCCAGACCCGTTTTCAGGCAGGGGATGAGCTGACGTCAACTGGCCTTCCTCTGCCTGCGGACGTGGCTATCCAGGTCCGAGTTGAGCCTGTCATGGCTGGTGTGGCGTTGCGTCAACGGGCCATGCGAGGTGACCTGCAGTCTTTTCATGGTGAGACTGCACGTCATCTCGAATGGCTCGTTGACCACGTCAGCCTGCTGGGACAGGTCACCCAGGCCGGATTCCTCCGTCTGATGGGGCTTGCTCCGACCCCCTCCTCAACTGGACCCCCTACGCGCCAGTCGTCCTATGTGCCATCTTCCCACCCATCAGTCACCTGGGTGCCCTGTAGTGCTGCCTCTGACGGTGCGGCCAGGCTGGTGGAGGAGGCATCCCTGCCACAGTCGGGAGTCGGACGTCCAGCAGGGGTGGCCACATCTACGACTGCACCCCAGCCGGCGGAGGATGTGCAGGCAGCAGGAGGCAGTGCACGGGCAGAGGCAGAGCAGCAGCAGCAACATGGTGGGAGCCATGAAGGCTCGGGGCCTTCGACATCGGAGGGGCAGGCATCGGCCGGAGGGCAGGAGGACTCAGGACAGAGAGTGTCTTCCGTGTGGCAGCGGTTGGGCCACGCCATAGGTGCGGAGCGGCGGCGGGCAGAAGAAGCGCGGCTCACAATGGTCAGGGCGGAGAACTCCATGCGGAGGGCCCTGAGGCGGGCCAAGTGCCTCGAGGCAATCCGCAGGGGGTTGGAGGAGGACACGGCGTCGTCCCTGCGGACCCTCGGGGCCATGGAACAGGACCGCCTCCGGGACATCGAACAGGAGTTCGGTGATGCCCTGGCCCGGAACACCACGGAGTGAGCCGCTGGACTTGCCCGCCGCCTTTGTATATAGTTCTTTAGTTTTAGGTTTCCTTTGTTTGTTCTTATGATTTGGAGTCGACGGACACTGCTCCACTTTTTGTATATAGTTGCATTTTAGTTAGGGTTTTTTGTAGGTTTCCTTTGTTCAGTTGGGCTCATGGACCCTTGGATGTTTTGTACATAGTTCTTCATTGGATTGATTTTATTTTTCATTTGACTTTGGACAACATTTTTTTGGATTAGGATTTGGTGTTTTAATTTTTTCAAACGGACATGAAGCTTATCTTTTTTTCATTCCCATTGTAGTTTGTTTAATTTCTTTTGCATTCTTATTTTTTTTAATACAATTTTGTTTTCATACTTCACTGTGTGGTATCATCTCATTGGTTTCATGCATGTCATGTTGGGTGTTTTCCCATTCAATTGCAACCATTGTGTGTGACGGACATGGGTTCATTGGCTTTATGAACATTGGGGGTGTAACATGTAATTTCCATTTCCATGTGGGTGAATGGGTTACTTGGTAGGGCTTTTTGGCTGTGGAGGCTGACCATAACGCACATGATTGGGGATTGTGAGGACCTGGTGGGGGCTGCCCATGGTGGCTGGGGGGTGGGGGTGGGTGGGAGACATGAGTGGGGGCCTGGTGGAGGGTGCCCCTGGATGCTGGGGGGTGGGGGTGCAGGGGGACATGAGTGGGGGCCTGGTGGAGGCTGCCCCTGCACTGCTGGGGGTGGGGGTGGTGGGGGACATGAGTGGGGGCCTGGTGGAGGCTGCCCCTACACTGCTGGGGGGTGGGGGGGTGGGAGACATGAGTGGGGGCCTGGTGGAGGCTGCCCCTGCACTGCTGGGGGGTGGGGGTGGTGGGAGACATGGGTGGGGGCCTGGTGGAGGCTGCCCCTGGTGGCAGGGGGGGTGGGGGTGATAGGGGCCATGAGTGGGGGCCTGGTGGAGGGTGCCCCTGGTAGCTGGGGGGTGGGGGTGGTGGTAGACATGAGTGGGGCCTGGTGGAGGCTGCCCCTGCACTGCTGGGGGGTGGGGGTGGTGGGAGACATGAGTGGGGGCCTGGTGGGGGCTGCCCATGGTGGCTGGGGGGTGGGGGTGATAGGGGACATGAGTGGGGGCCTGGTGGAGGCAGCCCCTGCACTGCTGGGGGGTGGGGGGAGGTGGGAGACATGAGTGGGGGCCTGATGGAGGGTGCCCCTGGATGCTGGGGGGTGGGGGTGCAGGGGGACATGAGTGGGGGCCTGGTGGAGGGTGCCCCTGGATGCTGGGGGGTGGGGGTGCAGGGGGACATGAGTGGGGGCCTGGTGGAGGTTGCCCCTGGTGGCTGGGGGTGGGGGTGGTGGGAGACATGAGTGGGGGCCTGGTGGAGGGTGCCCCTGGTGGCGGGGGGTGGGGGTGATAGGGGCCATGAGTGGGGGCTGCCCCTGGTGGCGGGGGGGTGGGGGTGATAGGGGCCATGAGTGGGGGCCTGGTGGAGGGTGCCCCTGGTGGCTGGGGGGTGGGGGTGGTGGGAGACATGAGTGGGGGCCTGGTGGAGGCTGCCCCTGCACTGCTGGGGGGTGGGGGTGGTGGGAGACATGAGTGGGGGCCTGGTGGAGGGTGCCCCTGGTGGCTGGGGGGTGGGGGTGGTGGGAGACATTAGTGGGGGCCTGGTGGAGGCTGCCCCTACACTGCAGGGGGGTGGGGGTGGTGGTAGACATGAGTGGGGGCCTGGTGGATGGTGCCCCTGGTGGCTGGGGGGTGGGGGTGGTGGGAGACATGAGTGGGGGCCTGGTGGAGGCTGCCCCTGCACTGCTGGGGGGTGGGGGGAGGTGGGAGACATGAGTGGGGGCCTGATGGAGGGTGCCCCTGGATGCTGGGGGGTGGGGGTGCAGGGGGACATGAGTGGGGGCCTGGTGGAGGCTGCCCCTGGTGGCTGGGGGGTGGGGGTGGTGGGAGACATGAGTGGGGGCCTGGTGGAGGCTCCCCCTGCACTGCTGGTGGGTGGGGGTGCAGGGGGACATGAGTGGGGGCCTGGTGGAGGGTGCCCCTGGATGCTGGGGGGTGGGGGTGCAGGGGGACATGAGTGGGGGCCTGGTGGAGGGTGCCCCTGGATGCTGGGGGGTGGGGGTGCAGGGGGACATGAGTGGGGGCCTGGTGGAGGGTGCCCCTGGTGGCTGGGGGGTGGTGGGAGACATGAGTGGGGGCCTGGTGGAGGGTGCCCCTGGTGGCGGGGGGGTGGGGTGGTAGGGGCCATGACTGGGGGCTGCCCCTGGTGGCGGGGGGGTGGGGGTGATAGGGGCCATGAGTGGGGGCCTGTTGGAGGGTGCCCCTGGATGCTGGGGGGTGGGGGTGCAGGGGGACATGAGTGGGGGCCTGGTGGAGGCTGCCCCTGCACTGCTGGGGGTGGGGGTGGTGGGGGACATGAGTGGGGGCCTGGTGGAGGCTGCCCCTGCACTGCTGGGGGGTGGGGGTGGTGGGAGACATGAGTGGGGGCCTGGTGGAGGGTGCCCCTGGTGGCTGGGGGGTGGGGGTGGTGGGAGACATGAGTGGGGGCCTGGTGGAGGGTGCCCCTGGATGCTGGGGGGTGGGGGTGCAGGGGGACATGAGTGGGGGCCTGGTGGAGGCTGCCCCTGCACTGCTGGGGGTGGGGGTGGTGGGGGACATGAGTGGGGGCCTGGTGGAGGCTGCCCCTGCACTGCTGGGGGGTTGGGGGGTGGGAGACATGAGTGGGGGCCTGGTGGAGGCTGCCCCTGCACTGCTGGGGGGTGGGGGTGGTGGGAGACATGGGTGGGGGCCTGGTGGAGGCTGCCCCTGGTGGCAGGGGGGGTGGGGGTGATAGGGGCCATGAGTGGGGGCCTGGTGGAGGGTGCCCCTGGTAGCTGGGGGGTGGGGGTGGTGGTAGACATGAGTGGGGGCCTGGTGGAGGCTGCCCCTGCACTGCTGGGGGGTGGGGGTGGTGGGAGACATGAGTGGGGGCCTGGTGGGGGCTGCCCATGGTGGCTGGGGGGTGGGGGTGATAGGGGACATGAGTGGGGGCCTGGTGGAGGCTGCCCCTGCACTGCTGGGGGGTGGGGGGGTGGGAGACATGAGTGGGGGCCTGATGGAGGGTGCCCCTGGATGCTGGGGGGTGGGGGTGCAGGGGGACATGAGTGGGGGCCTGGTGGAGGGTGCCCCTGGATGCTGGGGGGTGGGGGTGCAGGGGGACATGAGTGGGGGCCTGGTGGAGGGTGCCCCTGGTGGCTGGGGGTGGGGGTGGTGGGAGACATGAGTGGGGGCCTGGTGGAGGGTGCCCCTGGTGGCGGGGGGTGGGGGTGATAGGGGCCATGAGTGGGGGCTGCCCCTGGTGGCGGGGGGGTGGGGGTGATAGGGGCCATGAGTGGGGGCCTGGTGGAGGGTGCCCCTGGTGGCTGGGGGGTGGGGGTGGTGGGAGACATGAGTGGGGGCCTGGTGGAGGCTGCCCCTGCACTGCTGGGGGGTGGGGGTGGTGGGAGACATGAGTGGGGGCCTGGTGGAGGGTGCCCCTGGTGGCTGGGGGGTGGGGGTGGTGGGAGACATGAGTGGGGGCCTGGTGGAGGCTGCCCCTACACTGCTGGGGGGTGGGGGTGGTGGTAGACATGAGTGGGGGCCTGGTGGAGGGTGCCCCTGGTGGCTGGGGGGTGGGGGTGGTGGGAGACATGAGTGGGGGCCTGGTGGAGGCTGCCCCTGCACTGCTGCTGGGGGATGGGGGTGGGGGGAGACATGAGTGGGGACTGGTGGAGGGTGCCCCTGGATGCTGGGGGGTGGGGGTACAGGGGGACATGAGTGGGGGCCTGGTGGAGGGTGCCCCGGGATGCTGGGGGGTGGGGGTGCAGGGGGACATGAGTGGGGGCCTGGTGGAGGCTGCCCCTGGTGGCTGGGGGGTGGGGGTGGTGGGAGACATGAGTGGGGGCCTGGTGGAGGCTCCCCCTGCACTGCTGGGGGGTGGGGGTGCAGGGGGACATGAGTGGGGGCCTGGTGGAGGGTGCCCCTGGATGCTGGGGGGTGGGGGTGCAGGGGGACATGAGTGGGGGCCTGGTGGAGGGTGCCCCTGGATGCTGGGGGGTGGGGGTGCAGGGGGACATGAGTGGGGGCCTGGTGGAGGGTGCCCCTGGTGGCTGGCGGGTGGTGGGAGACATGAGTGGGGGCCTGGTGGAGGGTGCCCCTGGTGGCGGGGCGTGGGGTGGTAGGGGCCATGACTGGGGGCTGCCCCTGGTGGCGGGGGGGTGGGGGTGATAGGGGCCATGAGTGGGGGCCTGGTGGAGGGTGCCCCTGGATGCTGGGGGGTGGGGGTGGTGGTAGACATGAGTGGGGGCCTGGTGGAGGGTGCCCCTGCACTGCTGGGGGGTGGGGGTGGTGGGAGACATGAGTGGGGGCCTGGTGGAGGGTGCCCCTGGTGGCTGGGGGGTGGGGGTGGTGGGAGACATGAGTGGGGGCCTGGTGGAGGGTGCTCCTGGATGCTGGGGGGTGGGGGTGCAGGGGGACATGGGTGGGGGCCTGGTGGAGGCTGCCCCTGGTGGCGGGGGGGTGGGGGTGATAGGGGCCATGAATGGGGGCCTGGTGGAGGGTGCCCCTGGATGCTGGGGGTTGGGGGTGGTGGTAGACATGAGTGGGGGCCTGGTGGAGGGTGCCCCTGCACTGCTGGGGGGTGGGGGTGGTGGGAGACATGAGTGGGGGCCTGGTGGAGGGTGCCCCTGCTGGCTGGGGGGTGGGGGTGGTGGGAGACATGAGTGGGGGCCTGGTGGAGGGTGCCCCTGGATGCTGGGTGGTGGGGGTGCACGGGGGCATGAGTGGGGGCCTGGTGGAGGCTGCCACTGCACTGCTGGGGGGTGGGGGTGGTGGGAGACATGAGTGGGGGCCTGGTGGAGGGTGCCCCTGGATGCTGTGGGGTGGGGGTGCAGGGGGACATGAGTGGGGGCCTGGTGGAGGCTGCCCCTGGTGGCTGGGGGGTGGGGGTGGTGGGAGACATGAGTGGGGGCCTGGTGGAGGGTGCCCCTGCACTGCTGGGGGGTGGGGGGGTGGGAGACATGAGTGGGGGCCTGGTGGAGGCTGCCCCTGCACTGCTGGGGGGTGGGGGTGGTGGGAGACATGGGTGGGGGCCTGGTGGAGGCTGCCCCTGGTGGCGGGGGGGGTGGGGGTGATAGGGGCCATGAGTGGGGGCCTGGTGGAGCTTGCCCCTGGTAGCTGGGGGGTGGGGGTGGTGGTAGACATGAGCGGGGGCCTTGTGGAGGCTGCCCCTGCACTGCTGGGGGTGGGGGTGGGGGGAGACATGAGTGGGGGCCTGGTGGGGGCTGCCCATGGTGGCTGGGGGGTGGGGGTGATAGGGGACATGAGTGGGGGCCTGGTGGAGGCTGCCCCTGCACTGCTGGAGGGTGGGGGGGGGGTGGGAGACATGAGTGGGGGCCTGGTGGAGGGTGCCCCTGGATGCTGGGGGGTGGGGGTGCAGGGGGACATGAGTGGGGGCCTGGTGGAGGGTGCCCCTGGATGCTGGGGGGTGGGGGTGCAGGGGGACATGAGTGGGGGCCTGGTGGAGGGTGCCCCTGGTGGCTGGGGGGTGGGGCTGGTGGGAGACATGAGTGGGGGCCTGGTGGAGGGTGCCCCTGGTGGCAGGGAGGGGGTGGGGGTGATAGGGGCCATGAGTGGGGGCTGCCCCTGGTGGCGGAGGGGGGTGGGGGTGATAGGTGCCATGAGTGGGGGCCTGGTGGAGGGTGCCCCTGGTGGCTGGGGGGTGGGGGTGGTGGGAGACATGAGTGGGGGCCTGGTGGAGGGTGCCCCTGCATTGCTGGGGGATGGGGGTGGTGGGAGACATGAGTGGGGGCCTGGTGGAGGGTGCCCCTGGTGGCTGGGGGGTGGGGGTGGTGGGAGACATGAGTGGGGGCCTGGTGGAGGCTGCCCCTGCACTGCTGGGCGGTGGGGGGGTGGGAGACATGAGTGGGGGCCTGGTGGAGGGTGCCCCTGGTGGCTGGGGGGTGGGGGTGGTGGGAGACATGAGTGGGGGCCTGGTGGAGGCTGCCCCTGCACTGCTGGGGGGTGGGGGTGGGGGGAGACATGAGTGGGGGCCTGGTGGAGGGTGCCCCTGGATGCTGGGGGGTTGGGGTGCAGGGGGACATGAGTGGGGGCCTGGTGGAGGGTGCCCCTGGATGCTGGGGGGTGGGGGTGCAGGGGGACATGAGTGGGGGCCTGGTGGAGGCTGCCCCTGGTGGCTGGGGGGTGGTGGGAGACATGAGTGGGGGCCTGGTGGAGGCTGCCCCTGCACTGCTGGGGGGTGGGGGTGGGGGGAGACATGAGTGGGGGCCTGGTGGAGGGTGCCCCTGGATGCGGGGGGTGGGGGTGCAGGGGGACATGAGTGGGGGCCTGGTGGAGGGTGCCCCTGGTGGCTGGGGGGTGGGGGTGGTGGGAGACATGAGTGGGGGCCTGGTGGGGGCTGCCCATGGTGGCTGGGGGGTGGGGGTGATAGGGGACATGAGTGGGGGCCTGGTGGAGGCTGCCCCTGCACTGCTGGGGGGTGGGGGGGTGGGAGACATGAGTGGGGGCCTGATGGAGGGTGCCCCTGGATGCTGGGGGGTGGGGGTGCAGGGGGACATGAGTGGGGGCCTGGTGGAGGGTGCCCCTGGATGCTGGGGGGTGGGGGTGCAGGGGGACATGAGTGGGGGCCTGGTGGAGGGTGCCCCTGGTGGCTGGGGGTGGGGGTGGTGGGAGACATGAGTGGGGGCCTGGTGGAGGGTGCCCCTGGTGGCGGGGGTGGGGGTGATAGGGGCCATGAGTGGGGGCTGCCCCTGGTGGCGGGGGGGTGGGGGTGATAGGGGCCATGAGTGGGGGCCTGGTGGAGGGTGCCCCTGGTGGCTGGGGGGTGGGGGTGGTGGGAGACATGAGTGGGGGCCTGGTGGAGGCTGCCCCTGCACTGCTGGGGGGTGGGGGTGGTGGGAGACATGAGTGGGGGCCTGGTGGAGGGTGCCCCTGGTGGCTGGGGGGTGGGGGTGGTGGGAGACATGAGTGGGGGCCTGGTGGAGGCTGCCCCTACACTGCTGGGGGGTGGGGGTGGTGGTAGACATGAGTGGGGGCCTGGTGGAGGGTGCCCCTGGTGGCTGGGGGGTGGGGGTGGTGGGAGACATGAGTGGGGGCCTGGTGGAGGCTGCCCCTGCACTGCTGGGGGATGGGGGTGGGGGGAGACATGAGTGGGGGCCTGGTGGAGGGTGCCCCTGGATGCTGGGGGGTGGGGGTACAGGGGGACATGAGTGGGGGCCTGGTGGAGGGTGCCCCTGGATGCTGGGGGGTGGGGGTGCAGGGGGACATGAGTGGGGGCCTGGTGGAGGCTGCCCCTGGTGGCTGGGGGGTGGGGGTGGTGGGAGACATGAGTGGGGGCCTGGTGGAGGCTCCCCCTGCACTGCTGGGGGGTGGGGGTGCAGGGGGACATGAGTGGGGGCCTGGTGGAGGGTGCCCCTGGATGCTGGGGGGTGGGGGTGCAGGGGGACATGAGTGGGGGCCTGGTGGAGGGTGCCCCTGGATGCTGGGGGGTGGGGGTGCAGGGGGACATGAGTGGGGGCCTGGTGGAGGGTGCCCCTGGTGGCTGGGGGGTGGTGGGAGACATGAGTGGGGGCCTGGTGGAGGGTGCCCCTGGTGGCGGGGCGTGGGGTGGTAGGGGCCATGACTGGGGGCTGCTCCTGGTGGCGGGGGGGTGGGGGTGATAGGGGCCATGAGTGGGGGCCTGGTGGAGGGTGCCCCTGGATGCTGGGGGGTGGGGGTGGTGGTAGACATGAGTGGGGGCCTGGTGGAGGGTGCCCCTGCACTGCTGGGGGGTGGGGGTGGTGGGAGACATGAGTGGGGGCCTGGTGGAGGGTGCCCCTGGTGGCTGGGGGGTGGGGGTGGTGGGAGACATGAGTGGGGGCCTGGTGGAGGGTGCTCCTGGATGCTGGGGGGTGGGGGTTCAGGGGGACATGGGTGGGGGCCTGGTGGAGGCTGCCCCTGGTGGCGGGGGGGGTGGGGGTGATAGGGGCCATGAATGGGGGCCTGGTGGAGGGTGCCCCTGGATGCTGGGGGTTGGGGGTGGTGGTAGACATGAGTGGGGGCCTGGTGGAGGGTGCCCCTGCACTGCTGGGGGGTGGGGGTGGTGGGAGACATGAGTGGGGGCCTGGTGGAGGGTGCCCCTGCTGGCTGGGGGGTGGGGGTGGTGGGAGACATGAGTGGGGGCCTGGTGGAGGGTGCCCCTGGATGCTGGGTGGTGGGGGTGCACGGGGGCATGAGTGGGGGCCTGGTGGAGGCTGCCACTGCACTGCTGGGGGGTGGGGGTGGTGGGAGACATGAGTGGGGGCCTGGTGGAGGGTGCCCCTGGATGCTGTGGGGTGGGGGTGCAGGGGGACATGAGTGGGGGCCTGGTGGAGGCTGCCCCTGGTGGCTGGGGGGTGGGGGTGGTGGGAGACATGAGTGGGGGCCTGGTGGAGGGTGCCCCTGCACTGCTGGGGGGTGGGGGGGTGGGAGACATGAGTGGGGGCCTGGTGGAGGCTGCCCCTGCACTGCTGGGGGGTGGGGGTGGTGGGAGACATGGGTGGGGGCCTGGTGGAGGCTGCCCCTGGTGGCGGGGGGGGTGGGGGTGATAGGGGCCATGAGTGGGGGCCTGGTGGAGGGTGCCCCTGGTAGCTGGGGGGTGGGGGTGGTGGTAGACATGAGCGGGGGCCTTGTGGAGGCTGCCCCTGCACTGCTGGGGGGTGGGGGTGGGGGGAGACATGAGTGGGGGCCTGGTGGGGGCTGCCCATGGTGGCTGGGGGGTGGGGGTGATAGGGGACATGAGTGGGGGCCTGGTGGAGGCTGCCCCTGCACTGCTGGAGGGTGGGGGGGGTGGGAGACATGAGTGGGGGCCTGGTGGAGGGTGCCCCTGGATGCTGGGGGGTGGGGGTGCAGGGGGACATGAGTGGGGGCCTGGTGGAGGGTGCCCCTGGATGCTGGGGGGTGGGGGTGCAGGGGGACATGAGTGGGGGCCTGGTGGAGGGTGCCCCTGGTGGCTGGGGGGTGGGGCTGGTGGGAGACATGAGTGGGGGCCTGGTGGAGGGTGCCCCTGGTGGCGGGGAGGGGGTGGGGGTGATAGGGGCCATGAGTGGGGGCTGCCCCTGGTGGCGGAGGGGGGTGGGGGTGATAGGGGCCATGAGTGGGGGCCTGGTGGAGGGTGCCCCTGGTGGCTGGGGGGTGGGGGTGGTGGGAGACATGAGTGGGGGCCTGGTGGAGGGTGCCCCTGCACTGCTGGGGGATGGGGGTGGTGGGAGACATGAGTGGGGGCCTGGTGGAGGGTGCCCCTGGTGGCTGGGGGGTGGGGGTGGTGGGAGACATGAGTGGGGGCCTGGTGGAAGCTGCCCCTGCACTGCTGGGGGGTGGGGGGGTGGGAGACATGAGTGGGGGCCTGGTGGAGGGTGCCCCTGGTGGCTGGGGGGTGGGGGTGGTGGGAGACATGAGTGGGGGCCTGGTGGAGGCTGCCCCTGCACTGCTGGGGGGTGGGGGTGGGGGGAGACATGAGTGGGGGCCTGGTGGAGGGTGCCCCTGGATGCTGGGGGGTTGGGGTGCAGGGGGACATGAGTGGGGGCCTGGTGGAGGGTGCCCCTGGATGCTGGGGGGTGGGGGTGCAGGGGGACATGAGTGGGGGCCTGGTGGAGGCTGCCCCTGGTGGCTGGGGGGTGGGGGTGGTGGGAGACATGAGTGGGGGCCTGGTGGAGGCTGCCCCTGCACTGCTGGGGGGTGGGGGTGGGGGGAGACATGAGTGGGGGCCTGGTGGAGGGTGCCCCGGGATGCGGGGGGTGGGGGTGCAGGGGGACATGAGTGGGGGCCTGGTGGAGGGTGCCCCTGGTGGCTGGGGGGTGGGGGTGGTGGGAGACATGAGTGGGGGCCTGGTGGAGGCTGCCCCTGGTGGCTGGGGGGTGGGGGTGGTGGGAGACATGAGTGGGGGCCTGGTGGAGGGTGCCCCTGGTAGCTGGGGGGTGGGGGTGGTGGTAGACATGAGTGGGGGCCTGATGGAGGGTGCCCCTGGATGCGGAGGGTGGGGGTACAGGGGGACATGAGTGGGGGCCTGGTGGAAGGTGCCCCTGGATGCTGGGGGGTGGGGGTGCAGGGGGACCTGAGTGGGGGCCTGGTGGAGGCTGCCCCTGGTGGCTGGGGGGTGGGGGTGGTGGGAGACATGAGTGGGGGCCTGGTGGAGGGTGCCCCTGGTGGCTGGGTGGCGGGGGTGGTGGGAGACATGCATTGTTGATCAGTAGTGCAAGGTGACATGTGGGTTGGCTGGGGGGCATGCCCATGGTGGATGGGCTGCCTGCGGGACATGAGCAGGGGTGCAGGGTAGTCCCCCGTGGTGTGGGCTGCCTGCAGGGGCCGTGGAGGTTGTGGAGCGTACACCTGGGAGGACCCACACGGCCAATTCACGTGTAGTACTCCCCAGAACCCCTGAAATACACATACCCTGCTGAAATCGCGTGTGGAACTTCCCGCGCACCCCTGAAATACACGTACCCTGCTGAAATCGTGTGTGGAACTTCCCGCGCACCCCTGGAATACACGTACCCTGCTGAAATCGCGTGTGGAACTTCCCGCGCACCCCTGGAATACACGTACCCTGCTGAAATCGCGTGTGGAACTTCCTGCGCACCCCTGGAATACAAGTACCCTGCTGAAATCGCGTGTGGAACTTCCCAAGCACCCCTGAAATACACGTACCCTGATGTAATCGCATTTGGAACTTCCCGCGCACCCCTGGAATACACGTACCCTGCTTGCACGGGGCCAATCGCGTGTGGAACTTCCCGCGCACCCCTGAAATACACGTTCCCCGCTTGGCGTTTGCTGTTTGCCAGCCCGGTGAACTGGTCCAGGGTTAGCGCAGCCCTTTGCGATGATTTAGCGATTTTGATGGCTTTTACTTGCGCGAGGGCGTTCTTGGGGGCGTTACTGGCGCTGCTGCAGGTTCGCTGCGATTCTCTGCGCCACGGCTGGTTTGGGAGCCTAAAATCCATGAATACGCTGTGCGCGGAAATCTGTTTTAGCGCACGTGCCTGGCGCAGACAATCGCACGCGGACACTCTGCGCCAGCCGCTTGCGACACTTTTCTGCGAAATTCTATGAATTACCCTGTATATGTTTTTGCTGTTGTACAATGCAAGATATTTTCGCAAGTATTATTGAAAGAAGGGATATTTGCAACCTGCTTAAAATTACGTTATAT
The DNA here is from genome assembly GCF_040938575.1 of Ambystoma mexicanum. Taxonomy (NCBI): domain Eukaryota; kingdom Metazoa; phylum Chordata; class Amphibia; order Caudata; family Ambystomatidae; genus Ambystoma; species Ambystoma mexicanum. Next base: position 700,051,768 of record NC_090930.1, read on the forward strand.
GAAGGAGGGGATGTATTAAGGATAAGTGTGAGGAGCATGACACGGCTTGACACAGTGTTTTTCTAGTTGCTTGTAATTGTCTCTTTCTTGTAATACTTGTTGTGCAACCTCCTCCCCTGAGACAAGCCGATGAAAGGCAGCCACTTATGCTTAGAAACATGCATCCAAAAGGGAAGCAGAGCAGGTACTCAATGTTACCTTTAAATCCAAATACCAGTGGACCATGGTGCAAGCTTGTCCTCACCAGCTGTGCCACATCATCATCAATGGCTTTAACCTCACATAGGAATGTGTTTTGATGCCTAATATGCTTGGTAGTCTCCTGAAATGTTTGTAGCACAGCGAAGACTTAAGACCGCAGCTACCTCTGACAAAATGCTAAAAATGATCCAACTAGCACTTTGCTGTGAGTTTCAGTTATCTGTGATGGTGCTTCTCTAATCACGTAGCCCGCCCAGCATGTGCATATTGACTATCACACAAGTAATCACTGAGGTATTCAGTCTGGGTCGTTGCAAGTTTTGTAATGCTTGATGTTGTCACAGTTGTATTTTTGCATGGTAACCCCAATTGAAATGGGAACTGATCTTCTGGGCCTCAGTCACCGTTTATTTGATAAACTCAAAATTGCTAATAAAGTGTGTCACTACGTGGTGAAGGACATGCACAAAGAAGGGGCCATGCACTGTCTTGCCAGTTGGTGAGGCAGTAAGCACATTTGATCTATTTTGTGCTGCAACACAGCTCAAAGGAATTCTACAAAGCCTTAGCAACCGTGCTACGACCTCCTCCACCTTCCTACAGGTGTCAAATGTTAGCTCCCCCATGGTTTCTGATCGGAAAACCTTGGATGATTAACATAGCCAAGTGTCAAACCTCATACACCTGTTGCTCCCTTGATGTTGTCCAGGACCCCTCTTTCTTTTTGGAGGAAGGAAAGGCAATTCAATGTGCTGTGATATCCATATAGTCACTGCTCTGATGGCAGGTCCACATGGAAATAGTGAAGTGCTGTTTTGACCATGTACTGGTTTAGTGCCCACCCCTTTGTAGGCATAACCGACTAAACAATTCTGGCACCACTTTGCAATAGAAAATACTTACTGGGAACGTCCCAGTGGTAATATGTTTTTCCTGGAAGGCACTGTAATCCAAGGTTTTCCACAAATGAATAGGGCAAGAGATCTGTTGCCAACTTTATAGTAAGTTTAGCATTTGGCAGGTGCTGTTTGTCACGGGACCTTTAATATTCCTGCCCATCCTGTTAATTCTCAAATGCTTCCTTAACACTGCCCCAATGCAATGAGGGCTTATTGTTATGCCCCGCCGGGGTATAGGAGTTAGTACTCAGGGTTCTGCTCTCAGTCCCAAGCACTGATTTAGCTGAAGTATTTCCAGATGTAATTGTGCAGACTGTTGGATGCCTGCTAATTGGCTGGTGGTTCGGGAGGGATTCACTGCAAATATTTTTACTTCTTCCTATGTGAATGCAGAGTTTGTATGTGGCCACTTTGACTTTGATACTGGGCCAGAAGCACACAAGCTGGGTTGGTGTTGGTGTGAGCATACTTGTGGTGGTGATTCCAATGAGGATTTTGGAGCAATATAATGATGTGATGTTCTTTCTGATAAGCAATGGGGTGAGCCTCTATTATTACTTCAGCCTCGGCATCTATGGTGCTGTTATTCTCTCCACCCTACATACAACTACAATCTTTCAAAGCTTGATCTCTTACGGGTTCCAATGGAACATAAGCTTTGTAAATCATCATCCATCTCATCATTATTGATCCAGTCAATGGTTGTGGTAGAGATAAATACCTGTGATTTTCCGTCTCTACCTGCTGCTCAGGTACATTGTTAGATAGGATCTGCACTCCCCACCCCTTGCTTTCTGCCCTAAAAGGCTTAAAGGAACTTAAAGTGCAACCTCCTGTGTCGGTTTCACTGAAATCTCTGCTGATTCCCCCAGTAAAATTAGTTTAATCTGACTCTCCCACAACAGCCCTCGTGAATTCCAGTTCCCATAACTTCTCCCCTCAGGGGTCACCTGATGGTATGCGTCTTGTCCACAAAATTCAGCAGACTGACATTGACTGATGTGTCACCAACCCCAATAAAGTTCATCTGTCCCCTCCCAGTAGAATCAAGCATGTGTGACTCTCCCACAAGTTGCCATCATGGATTTCCAGCTCCTTCCATTCTTCCTCTCATGTGTCATCTGATGGCATGAGTCTCCTCATCCACTTAAAGAGACAGAAATTCACTAGTGTGTCATCTTCCTCTCCAAATTTCTCTGCTACTCCCTCCCAGAAAATTCAGCATTACTCTCCTACAAGCTTCCCTCAGGTATTCACAGCACATCCCACTTCTCCTACAAAGTTTCCCATAATCGCATGTGACTTGTTTGAAATGATGGACACTGTCTGTTGTGTCACCAAATATGTGCTGCCCCTTCCCAGCAAAATCAGTTAAGTGTAAATCTCCCAAATGCAGCCCTGAGAGATTCAGGGCTCCTCCTGCTCCTCCTTTTGGGTGTCAACTGGTGTCACGTGTATCATCCACTTACTTCAAGAGACAAACACTGACGGTATGCCCCCTTCCTCCCCAAATCTCTGCTGCTCGCTTGTAGTAAAATAGGGTGAGCATAACTCTTCTACAAGCTGCCATCAAGGATGTCCTGGCTATTCCAGATGCTCCTTACCCTGCTGTCACCCAATGACACATGTCACAATTGATAGACACAGACTGGTGCATCAGCTGCCTCTCTAAATCTCTGCTGCTCCCTCACAGAAAATCAAGTGAGCATGACCCTCTCTCAAACTGCCCTAAGTTATTCCAGGTTCATTCCAGTCCTTCCAGGTGTTACCCATTTCTTTGTATCTCATCAACTCTCTTCAAGTGGTGGACACGGAATAACATGTTGCCCGAAACTCTGCTGCTCTCTCCAAGTAATTTCATTAAAGCATGACCTTCTCACAAGCTTCCCTCAGGGATTTGTGGCCCCTCCCTTTCAAAACATTTATCAGAGGTTTGCCCTTGGCAAATGAAGCAAACTCTGTATGATTTGGATTAGTTGCAGGAAAGTTGATCTAGGTTTGCCCTGGGCAAGGAAAACGCTAGATAAAACAGCAGACACTTCAGGAATGGCCACAGTATCCACTAGGCAATGCCTTAGTCCATGTGGATTATTCAATGGATGGGCAGTAGGGAATGTGCAGAATGCCACAGGGCTATAGCTCGGCCAAAGTTCTAATCCAAGGTACCGTGACTGCTGGGCAAATGGACACATTTTGGCAAAGTGTATCATTTTAAGTGCTAAAGAATGTATCAAAAGAACTATGTTAAATAATGTTATGGTAATCTTCCTTATATAAAAACCTTTGAAATTCAGTGAAGAAATTGTTTAAGCAATAGTAGGGTCACCAAGCCAAACATTTTAAACTGAGATAATTGGCATTTGTGGTTAGTAAAGTAACCATCACCACCAGGCCTGCTATATTCCTATTCAAAATGTTATAACAGCATTCATTTAATTGGATCTGAGAACCCAAACTCAAGGTAGCTGTGAGACTCAACATGTTCTGCTTGGCATCCACTAATTAAGGACCTCCATTTTGTATGAAATTAAGTTTAACTTCTAGGAAATCCATTGATCAACATATCTCTATTTTGTGAGCATTCTAACCATTTTTTAAACTACTGGATGGATTTCCTCTAAACCAGCTGAGCACTTCACATTGAGCAAGGCACTGATCTCTCTCTTCTTTCTTTCTTTCTTTCTTTCTTTCTTTCTTTCTTTCTTTCTTTCTTTCTTTCTTTCTTTCTTTCTTTCTTTCTTTCTTTCTCGCCCTCTCTCGTTCTCTTTTTTCTTCTATCATGCTCTCGCTCTCTTTCTCGTATCTTTCAGTATTCCCTTGATCACGCTCTCCTTTCTCACCCTCTGATATTAACTCTTTATCTTTCTCTCTCTCTCCACCCCTCTCTTTGTATTTCTCTCTTTCTCTTGGCTAACTTAATGTCTACCCCCACTCTCCCTCTTTCTCGCTGTGTATCCCTCTCCTTTTTTTCCTTCCTACTCATTCCCCCTTCTATATCTCACCCTATCTTTCTGATTTCACGATTTATGCCCAGAATATTCTGCACTTCACTAAAGCAGACTTTTCCACTGCTCTCTGGGTTTTCAGTTTATCGTGTTACTTTATCTCTCCCTAGCACTCCAAAATGCCACCGCCAGCATTACATATCAGTATCTGTTCCAGACTGAGTGCCAGAGGCTCGGCGGCAGTGTTCACTATATTGAACAAAAGTATGTCAATTATTCCACATTTCCTTCTCTGGCAGAAACAACTGCTGAGATACCAGGCTCATGAACTAATTGTATTCAATAGATTTTTCCAGTAAACAGATATGATTCTGAAATGTGCACTTTAGCAACTCTGTACCATGCAGAGACTTAAGAGTCAGTAGCTGAAAACAAGGCAGTGTGTCATACGGAGGACATCAGTTGCAGTGACTTTACCATTCTTAGAAGTGGCAAAATGTATCATACGCTGCTCATGCACATTCAACTTTTTGATGGCCACATTTATTCTGCTTCCAGGAAAGTTGTATCAATTTTATTGTTGGAACTTGGTAGCATTGAATGACCAACTAGCACCCCACCACCCCAGGTATTTATTAGCATTAACTGCAGGGGCATACCTTTGGCACGGATATAATGCATTCGGTTCCAAAACTAATTCCACTTCTGCAATACTGTTGATGGGTCCCCATCAACAGCATTTCTGCCTTCCCGCCTAGTCTGCTCTGCATGAATGTGATGTCATATATGTTCTGAGATTAAAATGTGGTGTCGGTGCTGCTTCCTCAACGTTCCATGGATGACAGTTGAATAGAGGCTGGTTGAGAGAGAGCGGCTGCCAGTGGATTTTCCCCATTGTATCTGTCTCCAGTACCATCGGGCTCATTGTTCCTGCATCTGTGACTAATAAAGAAGTCTACGTTACTACCTGTAACTCCTTGAAATCTGTGGACAAAGTCACCATGCACCAATGGTGTTGAGTTGAACCCTTTGCTGAGGAAGGATCTGTGCTGTGCTGGGGTGACAGCCTGAGGACATCCACTGCCCCCCAAAACTGCAGCAAGAAGTACATACGTACCTTCTCTCAGAATTAAAGTTATTCTGCCAGCCTCCACAGAAACTCCTGACATTGTGCACTGATTGGTCTGCATTGGTCACTACAGCCACAAACCATATTGTTTCAAGTGTACCATATACTCTTATTGCTGTAATTTCATTACTTCTGCAGGGTGAAGTGGAACATGGTGGAGCATTAGAGATAATGTAACGCACCAATGGTTAGAGGTATTCTCTGTATGCAACAATGTTTTACCACACAGGAACACCCAAAGTTGGCATATGTTAGGTCTGGACTATGGACTTTATAAGTGCTGATTTAAAATGCCTACAATTACCATGTCTTTTAGTGCCTGCATATTACTCATTTAAGTTGGTGGTGCCGGATACTGTGTGTGTATGTGGGATCAATATTAAAATGCAAAATGTGTATGTGTAAGGGTGATGTTGTGTTGACTATTTTAATCTGGGGCTGCTGTCTAGCAAACCATGGGTCTAGTTGTGTGCAGTGTTGAATGTAGATATAGCTGACTGCTGGTGAGAATGATCATATTTATACTGAGCTAGTGGTATAGTGGGCCATACACTGCCTATGTGCCGCCTTCAGGGTGTTGGACACCCATGTTATTTATGTGGTACTGGACACTATTGGTTGTGAGGAGAGGTGTTGGACACCTAAATGGAGTTATTTGGTGTCGGACACCTATTGTTGATCTAGTTGTTTGGTGTTGGACACCTATTTTTGGTCTCTGAGGGGTTGGACAACTGTGTATGGTAAACGAGGGGTTTGACACGAGTTGTTTTAAAGTGGTATTGGAAACCACTCAGTGTGGTGGAGATTGGTTGATATCTGTGTATTTTGGGTGTTGGATACTATTTGAGAATATGCTGCAGTCCAGGGTGTACGCCAAGTGACAGTGTTACATTGGGAACGTGTGCTCACACCCTGGAGGTCTGTTAGATCAAAGCGTAAGGTAAGAGTTGTGGGCATGTTTCACGTTTATGTTTCAGTTACGCATATATGCTTGCTGTCTACTGGACAGTACGTTTTAGTAAGATGATCTAATGTGATGGAGAGGTTTGTGATTGTATCGTTTATCTCTGCTGTAGTATTGTCACCTCTCATCTTGTGTAAATTGAAGGGTGGCAGGGTTTGGTGTTATATTGTCCTGCTATCATGTGGGCGTGTGTTTACATGGTATGCAATGACATCATGAGGGTATTAGTATCTGGATTATGTGAATGCCAAGGTGTAAGCCGATCACCCTGGACATAGTGGTTTAGGAATATCCCCAGTGTGGGTGGCGACTACCACATGCATTGTGGAGGTAAGATGGGGAGCATGGTCCATGTAAATGTGGTGGCATTGGAACTGTAAGTTGTTGAGAGAAGTTCATTTTTCTCGGTGCTATCTCTTTTGTATAAGTCTTGTTCATTTTGGTTTTGATTCTGATTTCTTATAAGTGGTACATGTGGTGTATGTATGTTCTTCTTGCCTACTCTGCTCTGCATGGATGTGATGTCATGAGTGTTCTGAGAGTAGAATGTGGTGTGAGTTCTTTCTGCTGAATCTTCCTTGGATTACAGTTGAAGAGAGGCTTCCCGACCGGTGTTGTGCCGGTGGATTTTCCCCAGTGTATCTGTGTTCAGTGTCCTGTAACATTTGGGTTCATATTTCCTGCTTCTGTAACTAATAAGGAAGACTACTTTTTCTACCTGTGACTCCCTGTCATCTGTGGAAAAAACCATTGCGCAACAAGTCTCTTATACACTGTCACTGTAACCGGACTGCATACTATTTACGGAAATGAAACACTGCAGCATTCCACACTTGAGAGATATGCATCAAACGGATAATAGTCATCTCACAGCTGGACGGCCCCCTGTTCACAAAGTAGACATTCTAATAGGCAATAGAAGGCATAAATGTGTAGGCCTTGCTTTTTTACTAGTTTTTCATAGTATTGGCAGGTTCTTCAAAAGGATGCTAATTAATTTCCATTTGCACAGAGACAAATTGTTATCTGTTTATGTTTGGAATTTTCTCAATGCAAGCTTTCAATAATTGCTACAAGGGATGATATGACAAACTCCAAGCATATTTGAATCATTGTTAAGAGAGCACATAATATAGATCAATATAACCGCACCATTCATTGACAATGCTGTTTCTCAACCTCAAGGTGGTTTATATGCTTTATCACTTTTCATGCTATATATATATATATATATATATATATATATATATATATATATATATATATATATATATATATATATATATATATATCAATCAAGGAAAACAACTTTAGTTGCAGGGGTGTTAAGGTGAGGTGCTGGTGTTTCTGTGAAATGTCTGCCTACTGCAGACCTACCGAGCGTGATTCCCCCAGCAGGCAAACTAGTAGTGTGGTGGTCCGGAACAAGGGTGCCGGTAAGCTTACTGGCACCCCTGTTTCCAGACTGCCACACTCGTAATGAGGCCCAATCATTAAAAATTAATGACTATTGTCCTGTGTATTTTGAGACAATTGTTGATTTCCACTTGCAACAGCTGCTACATTTCGGATTTACATTTCTAAATGTGTGGATATTAATGTACAGGTATTTTAAGAAATGAAAGTTCCACACATAGCTGCTTCCCTGCTGTGGAAGCTATGTCTTGCACCAATGGCGTCATTTGAAACAACATACACAAAGCTGCATTTCAATAGCATTCAACTCCTGTTTCTTTACTAAATCTTCAATGAGAGCATGTTATAGTTGAATGACTCTCCAACTCTGTTACATTCTGTTGTTTTTTAGTCATACAAGGACTGACTTAATTTGAATGCGCTTTCACTCACTCCTTACATTTACTGGATGAGTGCTTCACAGATAGAGGTATAAGGTTGAGTTGATGAGCATTCAGTACATGCAACCTATTATATTCTTCAATGCAAGAAATGTCCGCTGTCATTTTTCTTTCATCAATGTTTATTAAAAATAAACCGTCTATAGTTTTCACACGGGACTTTCCTTCTTTGAACACTTTATGACCAATGTCAATAAGTGCTGCTTCTAAAGTCAACCCTTGATTTATGAATATTTATTGCATAAGCATAGCACAATAGAAACTGTGATCTTTTGACAAAGGTATCCTTAAAAAGCATGAGGTCCGATAAATGAAGTGAGTTGTCCAATAAACGATCAAACTTAACTTCAACATGTTCAATATGTGCACTGTGAGGAAAACAAACTGTGAAATGCAGTCATTCTTCCCATTGCTCTATTGACTAGACCAATGTCTAGCATTCAGGTTCCTCTTTAGCATTACTCGTGCATTGATGCACAGTTTTAAAACTCCTTCCAGACATGCTGTTTTAGAAATTGAATTCTCTAGTTGATCTAATTGAGCTGTTGCTCTCTTATCCAACTCTAAAGGCATAACATGACCATCTAAAACATCACATGATTTTATCTCTACAATATTTTGCTTTTCTGAAAGTAGCATTGTAGAGTTAAACATGTTACACTCTGCAAGTGTTCGCATCAAACAACACAAGAAATGTTTCCTTCCTTAAGAGTCAACATGACATCAGACAGACTGCAATCTACATGAAACATGTTTGAAATCAATCTTCCCTATAATACTGCTTTCACATTTTCCTCAAGAACACCTATACAAATCTTATCAAGCATTTCTGCATACGCTACGTCTGAAGATTATTTCATATTTATTGTAAGTTCCTGGAATTCAACACAATTCCAATGGTTAAAATGACTGATACTTCATATACTTTTTGGACTATCCTTAGATTGCAGCATTCTGACAACTGGTTGATCTTTCACAGGAGTTAATTGGTGCAGCATTCTGAAAACTGGTTGATCTTTCACAGGAGTTAATTGCAACAAGTCTCCAAAAACAAACACATGTTTTCCTACAAACAAAATGTTATCAGTCTTCAGAACCTTTTTCATTCACAAAGTGAATGAAAGCTGGCATAAAGTTAGACACCATACTTACTTCATATACAATCAAGGTATTTAATTTTCTAAGAACCTTTCAAACTTCTTGCACTGCACTTGATATACATTTTCGATACTCTATTTTGTTGTCATGATCCACTGGTAACATCAACAGTCAATGTAAAGTCACACCTCCTACATTAAATGCTGCTAAACTTGTTGGAGCAGTTACAATACATTACACAGAGGAATGTGTTACATTTTGGATCATAGCTCTTTGATCTTGAATTAAAAAAAATGTTACCTGTTACTGGTTGTCCACTAACATGCAACAATACAGGTCTATATTGCACAGAAGAACATTCACACTTGTCATGCAGTAAACCATGTAAGACATATCTTTAATGTTATAATACATTTCTTTTTGCTCTATATTACGTTTACTAACAATTTAATCACAATTCACATCTGCAACTTTAACTTGTTGCATTACAATTTCTACTTCCTCCATAGCAAGCTCAACATCAGTTTGAATAAATGGCTCATCAAGGACATTTTGACTTCCTGCTGCAGAATCTTGACTGCCGTCAGACCTCTCTTTTGCATATTCAGCTGACAAACGTTTTCTTGATGTAGGTCTTTCTCCAGTAACTCAAATTATTGCTCACATTTGGATATATAATTAAGCATTGTTTAACGAAAAAATATTTTGAAACACCTTCAAGTAAATCACTCTCTGCATGCCATGTGAAGAACAACTGCAAAAGACAAAATGAAATCATTCCTTTTTCTCTGCAATTTGGCAAGACAGTTTCATGTGCTTAATGAGACTTACCTTCTCTCTTGCGTCCTCTGTCACTGTTTACTTCAATATTTCGACATGAGGAGTATTGTGCATTTCAGATCAATTTGGAGAATATGTATCAATCAAAACGGTTTTCAAAATCTCTGTACTGTCAGATGCTGCTTTAGCTAACTGCTCAATTTCAATCAAAGGCTTCAATACCTGATTTCTAGTACTAGCAGGTCCAAGAATCAACTAAACTACATTAATGCTACATCCATACAGAGTCAAACCCATTAGCCGATCTCCAGCTTTATAGCTACCACATTATATACGTGAAAGCAACTTCAAACCAAAGATTAGCAGTTTCTGACTGAAACTTTTATCTGCTGACAAATCTTCCTATAGTTCAGCTGCATTGCTCGTTTCTGCTTTTGTCATGTATGCTGCAACATAACAAGCAACAACTGTTGAATCATAAGCAATAAACTGTACATCAGTATTTGCATTCCATAACTGAGCAATGACAGGATTCTAATCATTAATGAATTGGCATTCCTTATCTCTTTTTAAATGATAGGTATTTCTCTGTGACTTACCAGCAACCTGGCGTCGAACAGATGACATTATACTATTCACTCGACCAACCAGTGTCACAGGCCTCGGAAAGGCAAATTTGCACTGAGTGTAATACTTGTCTGTCCTTTTCTTTTTCCTATGACAGTACTTTCCACATGAATGCTTTTGAAACCTTTCCACCTTTTTCCGTAGATCAGCATTCATGTGCTGAGCTGGCATAGAACAAGTAATCTATTTTTCAATTAACTCCATCACACAGCCATCACTTTCCTTAAAAACTGAGGAGCATCTTTAATCCACAACAGCATAAGGTATATGTGGAGCCCCACATGCCTGGTACTCTTTCTTCCAAAGGAAAGGTCCCACAGGGCCTAGTGGACCATTTTCTTTATTACATATAAAGTGCAACATGGCTAAAAATGTGTTCTATGTTTTCTTTCTCCGCATTAGTTTCCCGAATCCACTCTGCAAGATCATCCCAACTATACTCAGCAAAACTTAAAGTCACAAACCATGATGGAGATTCCAAGTGTCTGATCATGCATCTAACCTCGGAGTGTCTCCTATATCAATATTCTTTAGTTCCTCTCATTGTAGAAAGAATATTTGTAAGATTGCCCTCTAAAAATTCATGTTATCATTCACCTCTTGCAGCATCTCACATGCAGAAGGAATTGGGAATGAATTCCATTCTAAGTGATGAGCAAAAGCATAACATAATGTTGAAAATTCACTTTCATTCAATAAGTGAAAATGTATTGAACATTATGTGGGATCGTGAATCTTCTGAATACAGTCTTGTATAACGATAATCTGAAACAGAGATTGGCACCTTATGATCAGCCAATCTCCCTCCACTATCAGCTGGAAAAAGCATAGGGAAACAACAAGCTTCTAATGTCTTTTCCCAGATACTAATTGGTGAACCTTTCATTGCTTTCATTTGATACAATTCTAAACTGTCGCCCATACTTCACATGAGTGTAGAGGATGAATAATGTAATGTTAATACAAACTATTCCCTTCAACAGATAGAGGCTGACACTGACCTTCACTGCTTTTGTTTAGTTGACTCAACATCAAGCAAAGACAAATCTGGTACAGTCACACTGCCTTTGAATTAAATCATTGTGCTCCAATAGAAATGCCAATGTGTTTTTCACTTTTCAAATATCAATTATCTGTTGCAAAATGCCCTTATCTTTAGTGGCAACACCATTTACTAAAACAAACAAATAATCTGCAATGTCTCACTTCAATCCCAGAGTATTATCATTTTCTTCTAATTTAGAGGTAAATACACAACTTTGCCTCTCGCACCTTGCACTAATGACTTTTTAGGCAGATTTCACATCTTTGTTTGCAATCTAACAATAACTTGGAAAGGATTAACAGTTTGCTATGCAATTACTTCAAACATGTTCAATTTTTGAAGCACAAATGGGACATCAGGCACTATCATATAGCTGAATGCACTTCATGGCGGACTACGTGTTTGATTATAAAATCCATCACAGTTTCTACAAACCTAAAGTGCCTCACTGGCAAGAAATCATTCTTCTACAAACAAATACAGATAAAGTTATTTCCAAACAGCTTCTACAGTATGTTTAAGTTTGTTATCAACATACACTAGTTGCACTTGAGACTTATAAAAAGTGTGTCAACAAGATACACAAACATTGTCAGGTCTTTCAGTAGAAGACAACTCAAACATTGCAATACTTCCTTTAAACTGTTGAAAAATCTGATCCTTTGAAATCTTAGGATCATCATTTCCACTTCCTGTAAGTGTTTCATCTACGTACACATAGGGCCTCATTACGAGTGAGGCGGAACGGGTTAACGGGCTCCGCTAAAGGAGGCAGACCCATTAAACCCGTTCCGCCTCATTACAAGCTCCCCTCGCGGGACCCGGTAAGTAACGCCTGGTCAAACCAGGCGTCCTTACTGGGTATCGCGAGGGGAAGAGGGAGCAAACAACGGGCCGCTCATAATTGGCCCGTTGTTTGCACCTTCTCCCATTACCATTGAGCCCTATGGGGGCCCAGATGGGAATGGGGAAGGTACGGGCCCGGGTTCCTGGAGGGAGGAATTACCGGGCCCTCCAAACTCGGAATGGCCCGGTAATTCCCCATTCTGGGAACCCGGACCTGATTTCGGCAGCAGCCATGCCGCCACAAGCGGCATGTCTACCACCGAAGTCGTAATGAGGCCCATACTCTTTTAAATACATAGGGCCTCATTACGAGTTGGCCGGTAAAAGCGGGTTCATTACAGGCATGCCGGAATGAGCGGGCCCGTGCTCGTATAAACCCGCTAACAGCAGGTGATTACGAGTGCGCGCGCATGCGCGTTCCCCCATGCCAGTAATGGCAATACCACCATGCTGGTAAAGGGCCACCAACTCCCCTATACCGGCATTGCGGGGCCCGCACATAGCGTTACTGCCTCATAACAACCCCTAAATACCGGCATGGTAATACCGGCACGGTATTACCGTGTTTGCAAAAAACGGACCCGATAATTACGTCATCGCGCAGGAACGGGAAATGGGCCGGTGGCCATCTTTAAAAACACATTCCATTGCCATCCCCCACAACCACCAGTTCTTTCATGTTGTTTTGTGGCAGAATAGAAGCAGGATGTCCAAGGCTACCAAGAAGGTGACCCAAAGGAAGAGAAAAAACTGCGTTTTTCAGACGCTGAACTAAGCATGCTTGCTGACACCCTGGCCCAGAATGCGGACACGATCAGGAGCACTGACATGAAGCATGCGGTCCAAAACAAGAAAAAAGAAGTCTGGCGGGCGGTCACACACAGGGTGTCGGCAGTGGGAACCACCCCAAGGAGTGTGCGTGACTGCAGGAAGCAGTGGGATGACCTCCGCCTCAGGGTGAGGAAGAACCTGGCGGAGAACAGGAAGGCTGCAATGGCGACAGGCGGGGGCCCACACTCCCCAGTGAAGTTGATGGCATGGGAGGAGACCGCCAGTACCTTCATTGACCTTGACTCCATCAAGGGAATGGAGACCAGGAGGTGGGCACCGCATCATCCACAGAAGAAGGTGAGTGACCCAGCACATCCATGTAGGCTAAAACATGATGTGGCACAAGTGATGTGGAAGTGAGACTAGGCAAGGCAATGCATGTCCCAGGCCCACATCAACATATACAATCAAGAATGTGCGGCACACCCTGCAATACACGCATGCTGAGTGCCAATCCCAATGCCAACACAAGTGCAACATGACCCAACCATGCCCATGGAACTCACCACACAGACACCATACCAATGCCATGCCACCAGCCAAGCATTAATTGCCCACATGCCCCCTCAGAACACTAAATGCCACACCCCAGAAATAATTTGATGCATGATTGTATGAACATATCGCAGTGCAATACATCATAACTGCCGTGTGACACCATCACTGATGACCTGCTTCTCTTCCTTCCCCCAGGCACCAATGAGGAAGATGGAATGCAGGACAGGGGTGCAAGTTCATCCACTGCACGGCAAGGGACCAGGGCCATTGCCAACCCCAGCCCAAGAAACTGCCCAGAGCAACAGGCAGTGTGCCACACCGGGCAGTAACCCTGCAGGATACACCTGCAGCCACAGTACAGCAGCAGCCACCCACAACATTTGGAGGCGTTTCCATTCCCGCTCCGCCAGCCACCGCAGACGTTGTGGATACAGAAGTGGAGAATGAGGGTGACATCATGTCCGGCACACCCACCCCAAGCCCCATTACCAACCTACCCCACCCTACAGAGGCCGAGAGCATGGACGATCCCTGCCTCCACGACTCGGACCTTGGAGACTCAGACATAGCCCTCTTTGAGGAGGACTGTGCCCTGGCCATGGGCCCCACGCAGGTGCCATCCTCCACCCTGCCTACCACCACCCTGCCATCCACCACCCTGCCTACCACCACCCCGCCCACCAGTACTCCTGCAGCCAACGACTCCTTCGAGGCTCGCTTGTCAAGGTTTGAGACCCAACAGGAGTCGATGCTTGAACTCATGCGGCAACAAATATCCAAAAGGAATGACTCCATGAGGGACATTGCCACAGCCATTGCAGCCAACACTTCTGCTGTTGAGGCATTGACACGTGCCATGAGGGAGTGTATGGGGGCACTTACATAGGCCATGCTTGCGAATCTACCTCAAACGCAGTGCCCACACCCTGGGGCAGGCATGGGACTGATCATCGACACCTCGACTGCCACAACCCCTTCTACCTCGGCCCAATCGAGCCCCGTGCGGTTGACGCGGAGGAGTGCACGGCGCTTGACCATGGCACCCCGGATCCCAAAATTGCAAAGAAATAGAGTGGCAGACAATGACATTTTGAAAATGTACATTGGTGAAGGGACCAGTGTTTGTTGGACATATGGGGACATTTGGGGTTTGTAGGGTGGGTGAGGGAGTTTACTTGGGTATTTTTGGGGTTTGTAGGGTGGGTGAGAGAGTTTACTTGGGTATTTTTGGGGTTTGTAGGGTGGGTGAGTGTGTTCACTGGGGGTTGTGAGGGGATTTTGTTCACATTATCACGTGTCTGGAAAATACACCCGTTGTGTGCAAGAAAATCATTGGCTGGACATACTTATTTTTATGCATGTACATTTAATCTGTGATGATGTACAGTGGGGCAAATCTAACAAAACAAGTGTGCATGTCCACATGCAGACAGTGTGTCACAGGCACA
Organism: Ambystoma mexicanum; assembly: GCF_040938575.1. Classification (NCBI taxonomy): domain Eukaryota; kingdom Metazoa; phylum Chordata; class Amphibia; order Caudata; family Ambystomatidae; genus Ambystoma; species Ambystoma mexicanum. Next base: position 700,066,935 of record NC_090930.1, read on the forward strand.
TTACATTTATGGTATCTGCGTTTCAAAAGTATTTGTCAATTAGTGCTTGGTGTACAGCATGGCCATCCGTTGCATTACGTACTGGCAGGGGGGCTCCTTCGCCTCCGTCTCCATCCCCTTCATCCTCAACCGGCCCATGCATGTCAATGTCAGGTGGCAGAGGTACATTCCTTTGGACGCACATGTTGTGCATCATGACACAGGCCATGGTGATCTTCGCCACCTTCTCAGGCCTATATAGGAGTGCCGTACCAGACCTGCTTAGGCAGCGGAACCGGGCCTTCAACAGGCCAAAGGTCTGCTCAATCACAACACGGGTACGAATGTGCACACAATTGTACTCCTCTTCATGGCTGTTCTGCGGGTTCCGCACAGGGGTAAGTAGCCACTGCCTCAAGGGATATCCTCCATCACCTGCAAGCAGATACAAATAGGTGTGTGTCACTCTGAACTGCCACCTTCAGGGAGCACAGTCATAGCAGCAGCTATTTGGTGTGGGCATGCACATGTCCCTGTACGTGTACAAAGTAGTCACCTAGATGCAATGTATACAGTAATGAGGTGTGGTACACTGGATGGGGTTCAATAGATGATGTAGGGTGTAATCATGCATGCTCTGGCAGATGTGCTGTGGTAGTGCGAAAATGTTTGGCCTCCAAATCATGATGTATATTCTTTAGTACGCATGGTCACACTAGCCGCATTGCCACTGTTGCCATCCTATTCAGTCATGCATTGCTTGCCATCACCATGGTGCCCTGGTTGTGCTTCTTATTGTTGTCACCCATATGCAATATTTGTGATATGTGGCCCAGTGATGTGTTATGCTCTGTTTGGCTGGTTCATGTGAGGAGTGTTTAGCTCTGCATGCATTCTCCACTCACTGGCTAGTGCCGCCCAAGTGCACTATTCCCCCCCTTTACCAGCCGGGTGCAGTAGGCCCCCTCCTTCTGCATCCGCACACATCAGTACCCCACAGCATGGCCATGGCCCTGTTGTGCAACTCACTGAGCAGCCAGGCATGTGGTCCAGCATGTCGCTCCATGTGACGGGGTAGTGTGGAGTTGCCCAGTACCATGGCATCATATGTGGATCCAGGAAATCGGGCGCAGCAATGTGTGATGATCTTGCTGGAGTCACATACCATTTGCACATTGATGGAGTGCCATTTCTTGCGATTGCGGTACACCGCCTCTATGGCATGGGGGACTACCAATTCCACATGGGTGCAGTCAATGGCACCAACACAACTGGGCATGCCTGCCAGTGCATGGAAGCCTACTTTGGTTCCGGCTATCTCCTGAGCAGTCCGTGGTAGGGATATATGGGTGCTTGTGTGCTTCAGGAGGGCATCCAGCACTTGGTTCAGCATGCGTAAGAATAGTGGTTGTGAAATGCCATGCAGCAGGTCCACTGTGTGTTGGTAGGAGCCTGTGGCCAGGAAGTGTAGCACAGACACCACCTTTAGTAGAGGGCGGATGGCAGTGCATATTTCTATGTGGCTGGCAATGTCGTTCTGTATCATGTCCACTATGGTGGTGATGGTGTCACGGTCCAACTGGTACAGGGTGTGGATCTGCTCAGGGGTTAGGTTAAATGGGCTGGGTCTGGTGTGAGGGATTGGTGGCTGCCTACGAGGCACTGGTGGCTGCGCTGGTGGTAATTGCTGGGCCTGTCTCACCCTCCTTCTCCTCCTGCATCTCCTCTGTGCTGCCGGTTCTTGATGCTGTAGTTGTTGCTGTTGTTGCTGTAGTTGTAGCAGTATAGGCATGTCCTCAAGCACCATGATTGCAACTGCTAGTGGTAGCATTTTGGTGTGGGAAGGGGTGTGGTGTGTAGGTGTGCTCCTTTTGTACTGGGCCACTCTACATTGCCTACACCTGTGGGGGGTGTTTTGGTGTGTGGGTGTGCTCAGTTTATATTGGCACATCCTCCATTGACTCCACCTGTGGGGATTGTGTGCACCTGTGGCAGCTGCCTTGTATTCTGCTTGCTGTTTGTGGGTGGTCCGTGATGCCTGTATGGCCTGCATCTTGCAGCCTGTGATTACCGGCTTCACGATGCCGGTATTTGCATGTATGCGTGGGTTGGAATTACCCCCTATTACCGGCATGCCGGTATTTGCTCCCTGAAGGGGCGCGTGTACGCGCCTATGCCGTTATTAGCGTCACCATTGTTTAGTGTGCCGCTAATACCGGGTTTGCGGGTCGGAATGCAACGGGACGGTAAACGATGCCGGTATTACCATACCAGCATCGTTTTTGCCTTACGGGCATACCTCGTAATGAGGCCCATAATATTTTTCATTTGTATTGTAGAAACAAAACTTGTACAGTTTCGGTGAAGTGTGAGTTAGGGTTAGTGTTAGGGTTAGGTAAAGATAATGGTATCTCATTTTAGTATGATGTGCAGCCAGCATCTGTATATGATGAAACTGACTCTTAAATCTACTTTTACCAAGACAAGCTAGAGTGAACCAAAAGTCCTATTTTTTCACAAACTTCACAGTTATCGATTTTTTGTAGCATCTTCATCTGGCTTTGAACATTATCATTTTTGTGCAATGCACAAAAAATTGCAAGTCCATACCTCACAAACCTTCTTACGTTTTATTTCTGACTGGCCTACACTTTCCATTTCTGTATTGTTGCACTGTATAATTTGATCTTTTTTTTAAAAAAATGGTACCATTTTGGACTTCATAGCTACATCCATGCTCATCAATCGCTAGTGGAACATTATTTCCTTGAATATAACTCTCCTCATCAAAAAATCTTTCAGTATGAGAAGTATGTTTTGACTCGCCACCAAAGACATCACAAAAGTTGTCACGTGTAGGTACATGAAATATTTCCATATTCGTATAGAAAGGTGTAGTCAAAAGCTTTGAAAAACCTTTTACAGCACATATAGATTTCGATTTCACACTTCTTCAAAGATTTGTAAAAACTCAGGAGTGATACATTTCCCTATATATATTGCTATTCCTCTGTTTCAAATTGATAGCACATTCACCACCTTTTTTCTAAAAATCTTTTTTTTTTTTTACTAAATACTAGAACACTTGATATATTTTCTTTTTTTTACTTTCAAGAATAACATTCTCGGTTCCAGTACTACTTTGTGTTGGCATATTTCTTATTTGAAATTGCACATTTTTAAAACTATCATCAACACCAGGTATTGTTGTATTATCTACAGAATTTGTATCTACAGATTTAAAAACATTTCTTTTTGAAATATGAAACTATAAAACTCTACTTCCCTGCAGACGACCATTTCTTATGGCGTGTTGTTGTTCCTTTCTTGATGGCATCTTTAAAAAAAAGCTGTATAAAAACAAATTGGAATGATTAAGTTCAGTTTCAATATATAAAATAACTTTCAAGCCCAGGCTGATAGGTGGAGATGGAATTTAACGGCCAACCAACCCAGGATTTATACGGCCCAGCAAAACAAGAGACTCAGTCAAATCTGTGGGACGCAAAAGCATGTGTCTGCCCGTCAGCCCATGCATAGTAGTTATTCACACACTGGGATTAACCTGGGATGCACATATTTGTGTTTCTTTTTATTCCTAACAAGAGATATGCTCAAATGGAATACACCTCCCATTGAAAAATTGCCAACATGGTTTTAATCAAAAAGTGATTTGGTCCCTTTTTGGATGACAGCAAACATAAATTAAAGTGTTCCAAATTGGCCACCATGTTTCAAAAGGAACCTTTAAACTAATATTAATACTACTGCTCAACAAAACATATCAGCATGTATATCCTCCCTCCACTACTCATCTCCACTATCATTACAGTTTGAATGGCTACGTCCCCTGGCAGTGCCATACAACTAGCCTGCCAAACCTCATCAATAATACCGTAACTCCCATACCACTAAACACTTCCTAAATAATACCTCACATACTCTACACATAACTTCAGAGTACAATTGCCAAACAGCTTCTAAATAGAAGAAAAATTCACTAGAAACAACATGACATTTCCTCAATCGCATTCATAAAGGTGTTCCAAAATAATATGTAACACATATTTCATATGCCAACAAACTATTCATTCATCTATGTTATGTTCTCAATTCAGAAGTTATGTGATAAGTGAACATAGCACCAAGATAATGCACTGCCAATCAGTTGGTCCACCCGGCTCCGGTGTTCACACCTCACAAGCCTCTACTTAACAGATGAACAACTGCAAGCACACACCATTGAGTATCCTAGTAGTCACATAACTAGGCTCTACCACACCCTTGCTTCTCCCAGCACCCATTTAATTACTCCTCATTATCCATCCTCAACATTCTCAACAAAAATCATGCACAATTAACTACCTTACCTGTATTATTATATTAATGTGGTTTCTACCTGTTTCCAGCTATTATAAGACAGAAGCCTAATCCACTATCCTGACTTTCACCTAAAAACTAATGACTACTTCTGCTACTCAATTAAAAATATCAGCATGTATGTCCTCCCTTCACTGTCCATCCCCACTCCACTAAAGTTTCAATGGTCATGTGCCATAAGCAGCCCTAGGACATTTTCTTAGCAAACCTCATCAATAATACTGATTCCCCCAACCCACTATGCACCCCATTCATTTTATCATTGCATTGCATAACAACATATTGCATTGCATAGCATGGAACTTAAATATGTTTCTGCCCTTCCAAAGCACACCGTTTTCAAGCAAATTGGAAAAATGCCAAATATGATTGTTCATTATTATTTCTAAATTACTACCAACAATTACATTACAGTGGAAATCCTGCAGTATATAACTATGTTCCATATACTATCAAAGCCTACTCACTTAGCCTCTATAAATTCACCTTCTTCGCTTCATATTTTCACACTTTCACAATTCTAACACAATAGAAATCCCCAATATATGGTCACAAAAAACAGCTTAATATCCAATGACAAAGCACACACACAGCCACAATATGTGTCAAGGGTAGAGGTATACTACTTGGTTCAGACTAGGGTTTCTTATGCACCCTCATTCATATCACATCTTCCAATGTGACTGAAAAAGAACCTTTATTTGAAAATATATTTTTTGTTAAGTATTAGCATAGCATAACACATCATACTGCTTCATCACTCTCCTAGAAACCTTGAAGTAACATATGGAAAACCCTACTTTGTAAACAATACTTATAAACTTGACCAAATGAGACACCTAAAACATACTTAATTTATCTTACAAATACAACAATTCAAAATGTACATAAAATATATAAAGACACAGTACCACTCACCTTCAGCTGCTCCGAATAATGAATAGATCTTCACCATAGCCAAACACAGAACATGTGCACACTCTCAGTTCTGGTATCAGACTGTCAAAGTTCACATAGAGGTCACTTTAATAGCTTTCACAAATTAATAGCACAAAAAGTTGACTGTAGAAAGCAAGAAAATAAAATGTTGTACACATTTAATTACAACCTATATCAATCAATTAACCCCAACACAATCCTTCAACAAATATTTTAAACAATATTTACACACTATATTAAACATCTTTTATTTTTCAAGTATGCACACTTATGTGCATTATTAATGAATAAAAAGTATTTCAAATGTTAGAAACACGTCACGTAATACATCTATAAAAATGTTTCCACATTTAATTTCTTTTTTTGAAATTATGTATAGCCGTGGTTACAAAAAATCCAATGATGCCCCAAATCTTCTTTTCATAAACTTAGTGCAAAATATTAATAAAAGAAGACAGTAAAAAAAAAAAGTACGTAAATAATGCACGTTTTACACATTACAGCTATATCCGTGGATACAGTGATGATCGAAACCGCGGCTAGGACCCCTCCCAGTCGTTGCTGCAGTTAACCACACCTCCAACATCCATCAGCACATTGGACTCAAACATGGCCGTGGTTATACATCTAGGTTTAAAAAATAAAATATATATTTCTATCCAAAGAAAAGAAAACATAATCAGGTCAATGACACACACACACACTTTAATAAACACAATTTAATACACATGTTTTTATTACCCTATTATTTTTTATGCAGTGCATCATATGCACTATATAAGATACGACATTAGTCCATAGTACACTGTTGTTCTCTTAGGACACATTAATCATTGGGTCATTGGGAAAAAATCTACTTGGATAAAAAAAAAAAAACATACAACAATATAAGAACCTATACACACAGGGATATATAAACTGGGTAAAAATAAACAAAGAACATTATACTAGTTGCATGCAGGATAAAGGATTGGAAGGTTAAGTAAACTTGGAGAACAACAATATATAAACTGGGTGAAAATAAACAAAGAACATTATACTGGGTGGTTGCAGGACAAAGAAAGAGGAAGTTTAAGTAAACATGGATAACAAAATGGAATAGGGAAGGATAAGTAAACTTAAGTAAACTTGGAGAACAAGGGATAGATAAAAGACTTTTTAAATAGCAGCAGTGATAATTTCATAATTTGCGCTCCAAATCCATCCATATAGATAACTTGTCAAACTTCTGTGAAGGTGAATGCATTCACACATGCAGCACACATGCAGCACAGAACCATATTTCAATGAAGAGGCTCATAAACAAGAAAAAAAAAAAACAATTGCCATAGACAATAATTGCCAAGGCTATGAAGTGTTAGGAGACACCATTATGACAAAAGAAACCCTTACAGAATGAAATTTACCCAACAAACTTTCAACCAAATGTTCCCATTGCCCAAAGAAACTTTCCAGTATACAGATGGACGTGCAGCTCAATATGTAAAATATGCCAACAATCCTTCAAATCTTTATGACAATTCCTCAATCACTATGTGAAACTAAAAGACAAAAGTAGAATTAATACGCTACAAACCATGGACTTGTCCCCAGTACGCATCCATACTGGACTGCAAGGACATTCATTAGCCTGCAATTCAGAAACTGCTTGCAAAAGCACCTTCCACATCAAATTGTTAGCAACACAATATTCCGCTACTGGAATATACAGTATTATGCAAAATGGCCTGCTCTAGAACTGCAAAATTTAAATAACAGTGACCTAAATGGAAAAGCCAAAGAAGTCCCCCGAGAAACAGAGCACATCCAAAGTAAATATTTTGGAACTGAAATTGACTTAGAAAATTCAGTAACTTTGGAAACATTAGCAAAAACCTCACAAACACCAACCTCATTACAAACACATACAAATAAATAGCAAAGTTTCAAAACACATCTTCTGGAATACAAGCCAAAGTATGTGTCTGTTGTTGTGGAACATTTTATAAAAAGAGCACAAAAATAGTAGATATGGCCTACACAATAGATGACAATGAGGAATCCCAATGAAGGTTAGAAAAGTCATTACCTTGAGAAAGTAAGAACATATAGAGGAGAAGGAAACAGAGGGGAGGCATGGGTAAGCATATAAACTGGGATCTGTTTATAAGTAGTAGCGATTTTGTCAAAGCAAACATGAAATTGTGTTGCACAGGACCATGGGTACAACAGATAATGTTTGTGATAGTACACCAGCAATGCTAAAATGGCTACATAGGCCTCGCAAGCAAGCAATTTGTTGCTGAGGCATAAACCCCACTCCGTGTTCTTTTTGTGATGTTTTTAATTCCTGAAAATCTGGCTTGAACTAGGTGTCAGAGGGGTTATATCATCTTTTAGCTTTGGTCCTGAAAAAGGCAAAGAGTTTTTGCCCTGCTACAGAGACTGTTGGAATGGCTGAACTTGCTTTCTGATCATTCTTTATCCTTAAACATATTACCTTTAGGAAACTAATGATTGAGCACTACAACATTCATAGTTTTTTTCTTGGTAATCAGTACTTTCTTTTCGTGCTCTCTCATGATGGTTTGGTTTTATCAGGATATTCCATTCTTCCCTATAATATTAGTAGCACAGGAATTTCACAAATGTCCAGTGGGGACTGTTTTTAGAAGCACTGCTTAACAGAAGACAGGCACGTTTCTTGGTGTTCACGTTTTATAATTTGGTAGTTTGCAGTTTTTAGATATTATGTCTCTGGCTCAAAAAATGGCTAGCTTTTAGTAGGTTATGACAGCAGTTCAAATGAGATAACCTTGCCTATAATACAACATGATCTGTGATTGGGGTGGCTTCCAGTGAAGCTTGTTGTAAGTGGGAGTGATGTGGATGAGTTTGATGGTAACAGTTATGAGATGGGCAGTGGTCTGTTGCAATTAGTGTATCCAGGGCTAATGTGGTGTTACCTAAGAGGAGCAATGTGACTCCATCCAGGTGTGACAGTATGAAGACCTGTATAATGGTATTGAAGTTAGAAGGATAAATAATGTTTTTTGAATAGTAATCTTAGCTGATACTAGATTACTGGGTTTTCTGCCATGTGGGATTTGACGGATGTTTCACGTTGATGATAAAACCCACCACATTGACAATAGGGAATAATTACATTATGCGTCCTTTGAGCTTTATTCTGGTTAGTCAGGATTGATGAGTGTTTGACTGGTTTGCTGGGGAACAGAACTTCAATATTCTGTGGGTGCAAACCCTTATAAGGTTTATTAAGTCTTTCATCCTCCTGCAGTTGGTAAAGTGGCTACTGTTACAAGGTGTTATTATTAAATGATTTAGCTAAATAGTATCTGAAACATTAATATTGTGTGTAGTGTAGATGTTAGCCAACATGTTCTCTTTTTATGAATTGTATGAATTTATTAGATTTAAATTGGCCAAAGACATGAATCCACATGTAAAAGTATGATACACAAATATTAATGGTATTTCACTATTAAAAATATTGCATCCACTAGTCAACAAGTTTATTTTAGCTCAATGAAAAGGAATGCATGTGAGAGTTAAAGAAAAACATCATTCATATGATGCTGTGCATGCAAGTTCCATGTACTGGCATTTGGATGATGCAAGAGGCATGATCTTTAATGTAAATAAGTCTTCAACACAAGTGACTTTCCGCATGGAGTGTTACCCAAGGTTGCATCGGTAGATTCAAAAATGCAGATCTTTGAAGCGTGTGGAAGATGAGGTAGTGTAAACCATAACAATCCTAATGTCTCTTGATGGGCATGTTTCTTCATTTTATTTTCAAATCAAATGTGTTTATTGATTTGCAGAGAAAATAAATCAAACAGCAACACATTTTTAGGGAGTATGATCTAATGCGAGAGGAAGAAACATTCCTTTGAAAAAAGAAATAGGAGCGCTATAAGGGGATATCAATACTCTATAGTTGCAGCCGAGCACAGAAATAACAGAATAAACATTACATTTGAAAACATAGATATATTTGGCACCATTGTGTACTCATGAACATGCTTTTCCAATCTACAGACAATGGTTTTCAAATCGATGACTGTGAGAAGAAAAAGGTATTCATTCATTTTACAAGTGAACTTTACTCCACCTTCCTTCCGTTATGTGCCTATTATCTCCCAGTGCCTATTATGAATAATTGTTTAGACTTGAATTGCAGATATGAATTCTAATGGAGCTGATTGCTTTTAGGGAAACTGTCCTTCATAAGTTAACATAAATATCTTTGGCACAACCCCCCAGCTGACTTAGCGTCCACTGTCTCTAAGCAACACATGAGGACACAGAACTGGATCTGCCATCAAAAATTACAGTGGCAATATCTACTGGCTTTTTAGCAAGTCCACATACCAAAAATAGATGGGTCTTGGATGGAGAAAACTGAAATATGGGACAGTTATGTGACTGACTCTTTCTCAGAAGAACTGGTACTAGTCAATGAATACACCATAACTGGGCTACCACTAGGCACCTACTCGACAACCATTGCATGCACTGGGTGCAGCAAACAGCCATTACAGGCCAACAGACCTAAATGTCAGTATTGGCCACCTCAAAGGGCAAATATGGATCCTGAAGAATGTCTGAAGGCCATGCCCAGGTACAATGTTCATTGGCTGTGCCTTTTGCCAGGCCAAGAGGCCACTATGTCTAGCGAAGAGCCTTTGGACCTATCACTGGTTCCCAAATCCCACCCATTGGTCTCATGGTTGATCCCACTGGGTGCTGCCCAGTGGCGATGTTCGCTGAGCTAGGCCTTCAACTATGCTCCACAATGAGTATGGCCACTTTGCTCCCACTGTGGTTCTCTGGGACCTTACTATGTCATGTATACCCCATGTAAATGACAGGGTTCACTGAATGTGGCATTATGACATTTGATTGATGATATTCGTATCCCTCTCCCTCTACTTCATACCAGTATGTATTCTGCATAATAGTCACTCTACATCGTTCTCCTCACCATCACTCTTCCTCATTCCTGTCCTATTTCCTCATCAAATTGCCTTTTCCTCATCCCTTTTTCTTATCCTCTTTCTCATGCCAGTGTCTCTTAAGCTTCCTCGTGGGGGTAATGCAGGGCACAGGGCATGCACTTTGACCATTGTTACAAAAAAAGGAAAGCTACTTGGCCGCAGGCTATGTCTAGTGGCCCAATGGGGGAAAGCTCTTCTTTACGTAGCTTAAAAATACACATTGATATCGGTGTATGTGACATCAAATATGATATCAGAAGAAAATACTGTCAAATTACAGGTGCTGGGAGATGTAGCATAACAAAACACTTGGAGTTCAGAGAAACAAGCTTTAGTTGAGAGATAGTTATGGGGAACACATTCTGTGCATCTGAACACTAGAAATGTAGTGAAAAATCTATCGTGGAGTAACATTAAAGTTTTCGTATATTGCAATAAAACCTCTGAAATGTGACGGATGTTGGAAGATACAGTCACTCATCCTCATAATTGGAATTATTCATCTTCTTCATTCCAGTCCCTCTTCTTCAACTCAGTGCTTCTTTCTTGTACCAGTCCCTCTTCCTTATCACATGCCCAAAACTTTTTCCTCATCACAGTCCGGCTTCCTTGTTGCATTGCCTTTTTCCTGTCCCTTGTCAGTCTCTCTTTCTCATGCAAGCTCCTCTGAATCTATCCTTTTGGATGCCAAAATGGGGCATAAGGGTTTGGTTTTGGCTAAGCTCAAAGCAAAACGGCCATTAGCCTTGTACACCGGCCATGGCCAGTAGCCCAGGAATCAACAGTGGGGAATACATCCATGTTGCTTAGGTTAAGAACACAGATTTATAACAGTGCATATGGCATCAGTTATGCTGTCAGAATAAACAGTGTAGTATTAAAAATGTTCGGAGATATACAGCATGTAACCCTTGAAATCCAGTGAAAAAGTCTTAGTTAAGAGACAGTTAAGGTGAATAAGTTCAGTACAATAAAATCCTTGACATTCAGTGAACAATCCTTTGTTGAAGTGATAGTAAGGTGATTTTTTAATGCAACAAAAACCCGACATTTGGCAGGTTTTGGCACATAGTCGACCTTAACTATCAGCCCCCATTGTGCAGCCAATAAGCACACTGATGAGATCATAAATGACATCAATATGACTTCACTTAAGACATCACTGAACACCACTACCAAGACATCCACTACAAAATACACAAAGCAGACCTAAACAAACAGGGCCAGTTAGATCATTTTTCTGCCCTCCCCAAAAATCGGTAGTGCTGAGAAGTTTTACTGTGGAAAAGAAAAAAAGCATGTTTTTCAGTACACCATATATGCAGGGATGAAGGATGCGAGGAACTAATTTGGACACCTGTTCACAAGCCTTGTTGGAATATTATCATTAGCCAGCAGAAAAGTAGGCCAGTCCCTTGGAAGACAACACAACAGGTCCTCGGGTGAAATGTATGCGCAAGCCAGCTACAGTCAGGGGGATGGAAGAATATTGTGAGCCTTTGCCTCTGACATTAGTGGATGCCTGCATTGTAAAAGTGCATCTTTAAAGATTTTCTTTAGCCTAAATATGTTTGCCTCTGAGTCTTAATAACATACTCACAAAATTAAAGCTATATATCAATAAATGTGTCTCTGCTGACCAACCAACAACAGAACAGCCTCTTCTTCGTGTTACATTCTTGAATTTAGTCTGGTTAACATCAAATTTAGAATCAGTAGTGGTTCTGCCTCAATTTATTTGTCTCTATCAAACAGCAAAATCACTCTTCAAAACCTAGTACCTAGTACCGTGTTCACAAACAGAGTTTCTACATCAACTTGTTTGGCTCTACTAACCACAAGAGCCAATCCCTGTGTTCTTGGACCACACTCCCGAACTGGAGGTTCTATTTCAATATTATTGGCTCTACAAATCCTGTTTCTGCACTCTCTGCATGTACCATGTCCTCCGTTTTTACTAACCTCTTGCCCAGTAATCTAGAAGCAGGTAGTTTGGTGCAAGAAGTTGTGCTTCCACATGGAATCCACCACTAGTTTGCCATCAGACCGACACCAACTGACAAAAGTCAGACAATGCACACATTTGCCTGCATTCCTCATCGCTATGTCTTGCATGTTCTGACCAAATGTCACCAACCCCCAAATTCTATGAAGGCTGTGTTGCTAGTGTTGGTAAAGTGGCTCCGCTAGCTGATTGTGCAACTAGGTTCATTTAACACATCACTGTGCCACAGACTAAAGTGCTTGAACAATGGCAGGTACCCGAGGCACTCTTACTTTAGGTAACCCAATGAATGATGGAAGGTGAGGTCACTCACCCTCTGCAGCCCACCTTTACTCCCCTGCACAGGCATGCAATGGAGCTGTGGCTTCAGTCTTCTTCTCCTGGGCCATCCACTGGTGTACCAACTCTGTCTCCTCTGCCTCCTGCAGCAACACAACTTCCTCCTTTCCTGATCATGATACTTTCCCACATTATGCAGGATTCTTTGAGTGACTCTGCAGCTACCACATCCTGCTCCAAATTGATCTCCACATCCTTCTTCCCAACCACCATCTCTTCTCTACATCTACATTTGCCACATTCTGAACCATGGGCACCCCCTCCTCAGCCACCATCTAACCCTCCTGAATCCTATGTAGCTCAACATTTGTATCCCCCTACTGAACTACCATCCTCACCTCCTCAACCATTGTTTCCCCTCATCAGGCCCCAGCTCAACTTCCAGTAGCCTTCCTCTATGTTGGCAATATCTGACACTGCACTAAGGTTGAGGAGTAGTCCAGCTCCTCATCTCCTACCCCACCACTTCCTCAACAAAAAGGTCATGGTGCTTAAGGTTCTAATGTGCACAAGCCAAATGTGCCTAATGTGCATAAGGTGTCAATGTAAAGAATACAAAACAAGTGACAAAGGAAAGAAAAGGGACTCCAAACACTCACATGATGAGAAAGTGTTCTTGAACCACACAAACAAGAGGAACGTTGCTTAGCACAGCATAGGAAGACATCTCAGGTTTGAACACAAATTTACTTTGCAACATACAGGAAAGGAACATTACTTTTTAATTGTTAGGGTAGCACACATGGATAAGGTAAAGTAGAAGAAGAATTGTCATGTTTGTTAAATATTCTTTTTAATAGTAAGTAAAGTTAAAAAGGGAACTTTGGAGAGGAAACCCTCAGTACACAACCTAACAGATATCAGGGGAGTAACAGGGAACAAGAAACAACAATAAACTACTAGAATCTAACAAAAATACCTCTATACTCACAAAAAGCATTCCAAAATGTCTGACAAAACCTCAAGTGGTAAGCCTGTCCAGTCAATTTCTAACTTGTGAGCCACACAAAACCTGTAAAGGAAGCAAGATGGCACTTTTTAAGTCCTTCAAATGTGTTTCAGAATGAGGCATACCCTCAGATTGGCTGGTTGAACTCCCCTTTTGAGTCCTGGACCTTGTTCTTGGATGAAAGGCCTTGAGACCCATATCTGGGTTCAACCCTCAGGAAGTCCCTCTCACACTCTGCAGGATGTTTCAAACCCACTGATAACAAGAGAAATATTTCTGGGGCACATTTTAGGAAGTTCAAGAACCCTACCTAATTACATTTATTTAAAGTAGTTAGATAATTATTATGAACATTTTTATGTATTTATTTAGTTATTTATATAGCGCAGCTATCCCAGGGGTATCTGGGCGCATTGTTCATATCAGCAGTTACAGTACAAGTATACATACTAAGTATATCAGGATTGATTACATCATTCCAGTACAAGGGTGCAAGAGTTACAAAAGTTGTAGTACAGGTTCAATACAGAATTATTGCAAAATTGTTAAGTAATACATAGCTGTACAGAGGTTAATGTAGGTGAAGAACTATAGAGGACTTAATACTTTTGCACAAAGAGCCAAGTTTGTAGTTTCTTCCGGTAGGACGGTTCTGCTCTTAAAGGCAGGGGCATGGCATTCCAAATGTTGGCTGCTTGAACTGGGAAATTGTTACCTCCTGATTTCTGTAGTTTGAATCTGGGTATGCTCAGGAGGTTAGCATGGCATGAACGGGTAGATCTGAGGTCAGTATGCTTAGTGAATTTGTTGGCTACATATTTTGGCGCAACATTGGATAGGCACTTGTGTGTCAGTGGTAGTGTTTCAAATACAATCCCGCCCTGAACCGGGAGCCAGTGGGTGTTGCCTCTGGCCATATACTCTGAACATATACTGGCCATATACTCTGAACATATACTCCTTCCCTACATGGTTTAAGAAAAAGAGATGGGCAGTACAGAGAAGGTATGTGAGTCTTGGAGTGTCTTTCATATGTTACACAAGTAGCTACAGGTCTCTGTGGATGATTTGCTGTGAGACAAATAATTATTCTGAGGAGTTGCGGGTAATTTTAGTGCTTTGCACAGTGCACTTGCTGACCCTACCTGAATGTGCATATACTATATCAGAGGACTTTGCTAACAAGTGTATGTGGGCCCCACTTCATTTGTCGGGTCCAGTGCAGTGGGCGTTGTAGTTAAGGCTTCTGAATGGAATCCACTCCGAGAAGGCTGACCTCCATTATGAGATACTGTTGCCAGTACTTGTTAACCCTCTAGCCTCAGTGTGCCCATCATCTTGGGTGTTAACTTTTTTTTACACATGGGCTACTCAACTCTCCACAATAGTGGACATTTAAGATAGCAGTAATTAAAAGATATCTCTCTGATAAAGGACATAATATCTGAAAATAGTTGGACTATCGTCTGTATTTGTGCCCGAGACCACACAACAAATTTTGCATTTATTGAAATTGTGGCTCAAGGGTTTTCTTTTCGGCAATTCCATGTTTTCATTTGGGTAATTCTATGTATTATCAATGCCTGCCACGAAACTATATTTCTAACCATATTGAGACTTCAAGAACAGTCATTGATTGGTGGGGATACCAAAAGGATTCAAAATATTTTGTCATATTCAGATTCAATTTTGACAACTGTCAGAGTGCAAAGGGGTTTCTGGAGTGGACTACATCCATTTTTTTAACAGATACTTTATTCTATTGTATTGTTTATTTATATAGCGCCTATACACAGGAAAGTGTTTCAAAGCGCACAAGGAGGGGGGGGAACAAGGGGAAAAACAACAGTTGTTCAGAGCCCCTGTAATTCTGAGACGATAATAGTCTGCACAGGCAGAGTAAGTGCGTAAAATACATTTAACAGTTGAGACACAACAAATAGGCCTGACAGTGATTCTGCAGTTTTCAAAGTGCAGTTAAGGGAGAAGACAGGGGAGAACAGACAGACAATCTTCAGGCAAGTTGCATTTGGATTGTGCAAGTACATAGACAGTAAAAGGGAGGTGGGGGGGAGTCCAAGAGCACCCGGTCAGTGGAGACTGGTGTAAGAGCTGAGAGAGCCACTTTTGGGTTATTTTTCTGTGGCGTTTTCTTCTATAATAGCACTAGGACACTATGCCACTTATGGTCTCAGGGACTCACACTTGAAATGTCCTGACTCTTCCTGCCGGTCTTGCACAAGGAAAGCAGGAAGACTCACAGGAAGCCAAGTTCCTGAAATCTGGGTCAAAGGGAGAGAGCATTGCTCCGACTTTCTATTTCATCACAGTGAAAAGAGCTGGGAGTCACACTGGCAGAACACTGCCACGTGAAGAGTCCTTCAAATGCTACAATCAATCAATTCCTCTTCGAGCTGCTCTAATTGGTTGACAAAGTATGGGTGTGGACACTAGAACTGTAAATGAAATTGGAGTTTAGGAGAAGTCTTCAAACCAGATTTCAAGGATGTGTTATGATCACACACATACCAGGCACTCACCCAATGGGGGCTACCTCATTTAAATTTTCGAACACATCCTCCTAGGCTTATGCACAGATATGGCTTTGATGTTCTAATTCTAGAAACTGCAGCTTCGCTCTTTGATACTGGCCAAGGCCAAACACTTCCTTGAAGATGTCAGCATCCCTAAGTGTGAACTTTACTCAACAAGACATACACAATGATGAATAACAATTAACGTGAAACTATTTGTATCTTTTGAAAATGGCATGCAGCCCAACCAGCTTAGCCTTGGAGCATACTGCCTTCCCTTCAATCTTTAAATCAAGGGATACAATTTTAACCAGAAGACTATGTTCCAGAAGAAAAGAGAAAGCGTCTTCCTGCAAACTGAGTGCCTTCTCTCCAACCCGTCCTACTCTTTTCTTTTACCCTTCTTTCCATTTTGTTCTCATCAACTTAACTCCCCCACTGCCTGCATCCTAGATCTCCGAAGTGACATCATGGATATGAAAGTTGGGCCTTCACAAATCATCAATAAATGACGAAAACATATGGCAGCATCCAGTTCCTGCTAACTCTCACTGAAGGCAAAGGTAGGCTCTTAGACTCAGTACTGGATTTACACAGTGCTTAGTGGGAACACCCACATGCTCCAGGAAAAGTATTATATATTGTACTCCGTTGTTGGAGCTGTGTGAGCTTCAATAATGGTGCAGTTAGAGTAACAAAAAAAGCTTAAAATGATTTTGAGTGTGCTCTGCAGGCACATTCAGAATTGCATCCCTGATGAAGTGTTGGGTTGGGACTCAAACAGGAAAAGTCAGTGTGCCAGGCAGGATAAACAGAAACATATACTGCAGTATCGTGGTTTACCAGCCAAAGGTACTTATTTGGGCTTTCGATCTTTGTGTCCCCCTCTGAAAGCTACCTGATTTAACTCTAGTTCTCTTCTCTTGTTCTTCTTGTTTTCTACAAGGAATTGCAGTTTTACCGTGTGTTAAAGAAGTTTCAAAATACAATAAGTATGTTTGTAGAAATACCATATTGCAATTATAAGAACATATTATTTGAAAAAGTGAACACAATTGCAAAATATTGCTTTATACATTTTCGTACTATTTTTGCTATGTATTAATAAGGACATTTTGTGAAATTTGAAAACAAAAGCTTAGCTTATATCTGTAGATTGACAGTTCTAAGATCTGTAGATGGTCCGGGTACACAGAATGCTTTTAACTAAACGTTCCATGCATTTCATAGTGGAGGATCATGGGCAGTCTAACCGCTAAGGAAACACTCGTGGACCAAGCAACCATGGTTAAAATATGTCTAATTCTGTGTAAACATATCCTTCTGTGAAACACACTAAAACATGATCATACACTTGCCACCTCTGTTCCTGCTATCACTTCAGCTCCTTATCATCTGCATGTTTGCTGCCCTGCTTCCATTTTGTTTTCGCGTCTTTCTCTTCATGCTGGAGGGCACTGTGAATAGCCTTTGTATATGTCGCGTTATGATACAGAGCAAAAAGAATTAGATAGCGATGCACACTGTAACAATGTAAAATATAAATGTGGACCCCGCACAGCCATTTTGCTCTATGCACTGCATGTCTCAGATACCCCTGCAACCAACTCATTTTCTCTGAAGTGTTACTTTTCTGGTTACGAGCTACATCAAAAACCTACAAAAACCTACAGCAAAAGAAATGTATCTTTTTTAAATGTTCAATATAATAACAACGATTTTTGCAACGACCTCAAATTGAAATTCCGGATTAGGCATTCTGAGGATGACTATATTTGTCAACAGGGTCTGAGGGGATTCATCTAAGATTAACAAATCACTCCCTTATTATATTGTCTATGCTCCTACCCAAATAGCAGAGTACTCCTATGTGTATAGTTGTGAAACAGCTGCATACATGTAGCAAGACATCTTATTAGTATGGTAGGGATGGTTCTGGGGGGCGAGTATACCTTTGAAGTTCCATCATGATTCACATTCAGATGTTAGGGAGGGTTTTGCAATGTACAACATCTGCTATTGTGAACCGAATGGGCGTACTCTAACAAATAACCCATTATGGTGAAGCTAAAAAGCTAGATTCAAGGAGCAAAAACAAAATCAAATAACACCAAATGCTTTTAACTAAGCATCCCTGGACTACGACACAAAAGTGCTTCTCTGAATAAAATTGCATCGAACGATTCCATCACGTAAACATCTTACCACACAGTGTCACTGCTTCAAAATCAGCACTATAGACATCATTTGAAAAGCGTCAATTGGCAGAAGAACAGACTATAGTCCTTTGGCGAAAATGTAAAAAGGAAGCATATGTCACGGATTAGGGGAAGAAAGGGAAAGCTTTCCAGTATTATGTTAAACAGTGGATGGGAAATGGAACCTGAGAACATAATGTTCTTTGCACTTAGGCAGGATGAACATGTTCTGTCAACTTACTTGTTGCTGCCTGATCTTCATAATCACCTTTCAGAATGCCAGTTATTAAAAGTAAGCATTTATCAAGTCATGCATCTTGTTTCATGGACGAAGAGAGGAGAAGGACATTGGCCAAAGTAAGGTAACATGGCACCGCATCTGTGTATATTTTAAGAGCAGGAGGAAATTAGACCATCTATTTCATTGTTCTCTTTATTTATGCTTCTGGAGGAAATGTGAAGTCTTGGAAAACAGTCTATATAACCACCCAGACAGCCAAGACTCCACGCCCACCTGCTTAGATTACCCCTTCCAATTTAGACGTGCCCAGATTCAGTGTAATACCACAATCCCATTATCCCGTCAGAGAGTTCTTACAGTGCCCCTTTAGTCACTCACAAACATGATTACATGCTAGCTGGCAGATTGATGATCATTTGTTGGACTTATGCTGTTTACAACAACTGTATGTTATGTTCTGATGAAGTTCTAAACCTATTTTGGTCTTCAATATTAGTGAAGAAAACTGAATATTGATGAGAATTCCCGATTAATTAACGTATGTCTGTGAACCCACAAAGAACCGTGCATTTTACAAGTCTAATAAATAGGGCTTTATTGAGAGACATTCGCACAGATTAGGGAATCACGCCACAAATGACAAAGCAACACTGCAAACACATTTAGAAAAGTAAGGTTCATTTTAGATAAACATATGCAGTGCATGTGCTCCGTATACAATGACACATCATGGTTTAAATGAACAGATGCGACTGGCATATGAGCTGCAACACTCCAACAAACCCGCGAGCAGTGAAGCACCAAAAGAAGAAAGAGGCAATTAATAGGTTGCAAACAGATTAGATAAGTATTCCCCAACCGACGGCTTCTATGCTATGTCTGGTGGCTGCACAATAGATTGAGAAAGGAGACGTGTCAGGTGGCGTAGCTACTGATTGAAATTCGAATTTCAAATTTTTGTAGTTCACTTTTGAGAAAGTTACACAATATTATATATCTTCAATATCACATTGCTTCTCCCACTAAACATTCTAACTTGATTAATGTACTCAGACATTTCAAAAAACATAATAGGTGTTTGTCTAGCTTTGAATACAAATGTGTATGCATGTTGGTTAACTGCAACAAACCCCCTGAAATTCAGCAGTTTTTTTTAAGCTACAAACCTTAACTGTGAACCGACATTGGCAAATGCCTTAGGCATGCCATTACATCACATGCAACATTAATTATTACATCAATGATGTTACCATCAATGACATCAATGGGCACTACAGAACCCTCATGGCATTTAAGATTCCATGACAAAAGACATCATATATGAATTTGCTTTTGACATCATCAGTGGCATCACTGGCAGAGCAGGCAGATCATTTCTGAAAAAGTGATAGGTTCAGCACTTACTTGGTTTCTAACCAACTGGGCACATCTGTATTCCCCCCTGCACTTGTCATTCTCCTCCTTACCCCCCCACCGTCTGTGCACTTACATGATTTGAACGTACCATGCCTTGAAGATCATTTATCCTTTCCTCCCTGTCTCCCCTCCTGCATGGTGGCGCCTCTAAGCTCTTGGAAAAACAACAGAATCGTCGGCAGACCTATGTGTTGTTACCTACACTGTTAATTGTACTATATAAACTTACTCTGCCTGGGCAGACTGGTTATCGTTCAGAAACTCAAGGGCTCTGAATGACTGTTGTCTTTTTTTTTTCACTGTTCCCTCCAGATAAACATTGCCATTACCATTACAATCCATTCTTATGGCCATAATTCACTGCTGCACTTTGATAAATAAAATGTAGTATATGGAGACAAGTGCAAGTGAATTGTTTGTCCTAACTTCACATCTAACACTACCTACTTCAAAATACAACCACGTTTCAGCCATCATGTTCTATGAGTATTAAGTCAGGCATTAATGGATGAGTATTTGGGGAGCCTGATTGACTGCATGGGATAGGGAGATTATATTGTGGCAGAATGTGTCTAATTATTTTAGACAGATTTGGCCGCAAATATGTGTCGGTGTGTTTATTGTGATAATAACAGAAGTGGGAGTTATTTACGGGCAATTGTAAAAAATGAAAAATAAATTGACACAATCGAATGCAACATATAAACTCAACCAAATCATATAGAACTGACTGTACATCCAAAATGCATCCTAGTTTAGGTCCCACTCTTTCCTTCTGTAGTTCTTATGTTATTTCTTCACCAATGCTGAGGGGAGTTGAGACTATAGTTACTGCGAGATCCATAAGCGCATCCCCTCTTGATTCCCCTATGTGTACAGTTGCTTCTAAAGTAGCAAAGTGATAAGTCCCTGCCTCATACAAGTGCCATGGTAATTTTAGCCATGCCGACAACTGGTACACTGTTTATCAACTAGTGTGAGAAACCTGAAGGTATCTCCCTATTTAGTTCTCAGGGATCTGTTATGAAAATGGCCGAAGACATGATTTCTACTCATATGGGCAAGGCTCGGAGTCAACAAAAGACTGCTTATAATAAAAAAGCAGATTTAAGATCATTCTCCTTAGGACAGAAAGTACTGGTCCTCTTGCACACCTCAGAAAACAAACTTGTCTTCAAGTAGTACAGACCTTATGAAATAATAGAACGGACAGGAACTGGTACATATAAATTGCCCAACCAGGCAGAAAACAGAAAGTCCACTTAAACCATATAAATCTCTTGAAAGAATGGAAGGAGAACCTGTCAGCCACCCATGTCAAAGTAAAAGTCTTTCTGGTTCCTGAGGACGTAGAAAACTTGGACTTAATTCCTTCCAAGTTCTCTGTCCAACAGCAAGAAGTTCTAAAAGATGTAGTGATCTCAATTCCTAATGTATTCTCAGAGAAACCAGTAAGAGTAAAAGGTACATACCAATATTTCAGAACACCTAAAGGTAAAGTCGTTCATCTGAAGCCATATCGACTCCCAGAAGCCTATAAAAAGATAGTGATCAAAGAAGTCAACAACATGTTGAACGCCTATATCATTGAGCCCTCCTCATGACCATAGTCCTCTCCTATCATGTTAGTCACTAAACCTGACCATTCCTGGAGAATCTGCAAAGACTTCCATCAAGTCAATACCATCTTGGACTTTGATGCCTATCGCATACCACGCATAGATGACCTAATTCATACATTCGGAACATTCACCTATTTTTCCACCCTAGATTTAACCAAAGGGTACTGGCAAGTTCCTGTGTATGGGCCAGATAATGAAAATAAATGCGTTCTCAACACCTTTATGACTATTTCAATTTAAAGTCCACCACTTCGGCCTAGACAGCATGTCGGCCACTTTCCAACATCTCATGGATAGGATCCTACAACCCTACTCAGATTTCTGTGGATCCTATATTGAGTATATCATCATTTATAGTAAAACTACAGAGGGCCATCTCTTCCACCATTACACCATCATGAAAGTCCACAGAAGCGCTGGCCTAACTGCGAATCCAGCTAAATGCAGATTGGCACAATCAGCTGTAAAATGCCTTGAGAGGTAAAAGCTGTCTTAGATACACCAACCCCTAAAACCAGAAGAGACCTTAGAGCTTTCCTCAGATTAATAGGGTATGTCCGTAGGTTTATCACCACATTTTAGGACAAAACAGCTCGGCTGACCGATAATCTTAAAAATGCTGAACACCAGAAACTTAGTTGGGTTGACGAAGACGTGATATGCTATAACATTCTGAAACAAACTTTGGGGGTCATTCCGAGTTTGGAGGCAGCCATGGTGCTATTAGCACCATGGCTGCCTCCAAACCCGGGTCCGGGTAGGAATGGGGACTTACCGGGTCATTCCAACCTTGGAGGACCCGGTAAGTCCCGATTCTGAAAACCATTCCCCATTCCCATTGGAGCCCCCATAGGGCTCAATGGGAATGGGGAAGGAGCTAATAACGTGCCTGCAAATTGCGGGCCCGTTATTAGCTCCCATATCCCTTAACAGGTCCCGCTAAGGGCGGTTGGTAAAACCATCCGGCCCTAGTGGGACTCGCTAAGGGACCTCGGAATGTGGCGGTAGGGGGTTAATGGCACCGGCATCCTTATCAGTGCCGTTAACCCCCTACCGCCGTACTCATAATGACCCCCTTTGTGCCAGAACCCAATCCTGAAGGTAGTCAACTTCTCAAAGGAGTGTGTGTTACAGATGGATCTGTCAGGGTTAGGAGGCATCTTGTCCCAAATCTGCGATGTACTAGAACATCCCATACTATATATCAGTCGCAAGTTATTCCCAAGTGAAAAAAAAAACTACTCTGTGGTAGAACTAGAGGCCCTAGCCATAAAATGGGCTATTATGCATCTCAGGTACTACCTCTTAGGATGAAAGTTCACACTTGTCATCTACCACTCACCCCTAGTTTAGATTAGCCAACATAATTATTCCAACCCTCGGGTCATGCAATGGTTTCTAGTCCTACAACCCTATTGTTTCACGGTTGGAACACTGAAAATGAAAAGTCCAAGGAAATGTGGATTTTCTTTCCCGGTTCTCCTGTGAAACAAATGTGGCTACATCGCATGGAGGAAGGGTATGTGAGAAACCTGAAGGTGTCTCCCTATCTAGTCCTCAAGGAGCTGCCATACAAATGGCCAGGACATGGCCATCACTTTTGGATCCAGGTCTTGGGGATGGACCAGTATGGGATGATCACCTGGATGGGGGTTCCTTGGGGAGTGGGAGTGTGACACCGATGGGTGAGACGTGGTATCCCCCTTCTTTGAACACCTTTTCCACATCCTACCATGTAGGATATTCCAAAACACTGCCCCCTCTTTTGAACATGATCACTTTTGCACAACACGAAAGACAATGGACTAACACCAGAGCCGTTTACCTGACATGTCCCAACACAAGGGTCAGGCAAAGTTTGGCAATTTACCAGAATCACACACACCTGATGCCCCTTTAACTTCCCCACAGGGATAAAAGGTGGAGCACGACAGCACCCTACAAGCAAGGCAGACCGCGCGACATGAGGGCTATCTCAGCACAGCAGTTCAAGAGGAGGAGAAAGGCGGCGCAGACTGAGAGGGTGACAAGGAGAGAATTAGCCTTGCCCTTTCTGTCCAAGGCCTGTGAAACCTCTGCAGGTGGAAGTCTGTGAACAATAGCCAGCATGTGGTGCAGCAGGTGTCAACGGTACATGAGACCCTCCTCTGCTGATTACCAAGCCGGGGAGAGATGCGTGTCTCGGTGGTACCAACCTTGACTGCAAGGAAAGAAAAGCGGTTCATCACAGCCGGTGAGTCCAGGGGAGTGTCGAGAAGAAACCGAAATGTGTTGAATGAAAAGTAGCCAATGGCTAAAATTGAACTTTGAAAAGCAAAAGACATTAATGAAAGAGGGGTAAAGCCAGCCTAATAGTCAAGCACCATGTGGGTGTTCATTCGAGAGGTTCTAGACAAATACTGTGCTGATAAAGCTACGATACCCAGAAAGCCTTGGAAGAAGGCCAAAATGGGATCAAAGTGGTCATACAGGGGTCTTGCAAAATCCTCTTTACTTTCTTTGACCGACAGATGAATGTGAAGCGGAAGGGAAGTTAATACCAATTGGTGAATGTGAGCGCTTGAACAATGTTATACAAAGGTTGGAAAGAGTGAACCCAATCGAAGGATGTCGACACTAAACTGTTTGAAAAGACATTATGATTCATGAAACAAGAAACATTATAAGACAAGGAGAAGTGAACTGTCTCGCTTGTCATTTGGGGTCCGAGCCTGGCCGAGGGAGATCCAGGGTGAGAAAGTAAATGATTTGTGGAATATGACTTGTGAGGGGTCTGCACCCAGAAGAGGGGGGCCCATGGGTGAAGCCTTCACCCAAAGTTTAGTGGAATAGAACTATGTGTTCGTTTGTTGAGAACATCAGGCCTCGAAGGCAAGAGACGTGTGTTAAAAGAAACGTAACCCTCGAAGAACCTGATAGCTGATGAATAACTATCTGCTCGTGCTGGAAAAGCTTGAGTGTGTCCTGTGCTGAGTACATCCCCCTGTCCCGTGCTCAAAACGTGGGGAATGGAGAACCCTGGTAAATCACATCCTGACTTATTATTTGTGAACACTTACTTCTTTATTGAAACCCTATCCCACACTCTTTTTGTAATTAGCAGTAAGGATTTGGCAATAGTTTTTTATTTAGGCCTTTTACTTTGACAAGACGCCAGTATTATTTTTCATTTGTTGGTCGACACTTGCTCCCCAATCTTAGATTTAGGTCTAGCTCAGGCATTTTTCCACCCCACATTTACAGTTTAATAAACACCCTTGATCTGTGATCACTTGTGTCTGTCTTTACTGTTGCCACCATGAGTTCCCTACACTAGCTTGTTGTGCCAACTAGCCCTCTTTATGATCTTGCCATCCACCAACAAGGTCAGGTGGGGATCTTATTCACATTCCACTTCGCTTCTCTGAGGCACCCCTGACATGGTATTTTCAGTTAACTGGTTTGACATTCCTATGATATCCCAATCATAAGTGAAGTTTGCTGCTCCCAGAGTGGCTATTGGTAGAGCCACTTGTCCATGAGTCTCCTTGTACCAATTGTTGTTTATCTTGTTTTTTGTTAAAGGCTACCTTCTGCAGTCCAGGCAAAATACAATTTCTGTCATGAGAACTTTCACAACCTCTCCACTGGTACCCTCTCCTATGTTTTTACACCTTTCATAATGGCTCCGATCAGAATTTTCTCGCTGTGATAGAATATGTAGAGGTGTTGAAAAATACATTTCATGAGGGTAAGTGTCATCAGTTGAGTGCAAGGTGTTCATGCATCTTGTGTGAAAATATTAGACCTCCACCAAGTTGTCCACTATTGTTGTTCCCCACCATAATACACCCACAGTTACAAGCTCCTCCAGGTCAATGTTCTCAGCAGAGCTGCCATCCCTCAGTTCCTTTGTTAATTCCTGGTATGTATGACTCCAATGTGTCTTGGTATCACTTGGATTGAGGTTCTGATGTATTGAGGGCATCTCCTTGGGTGATGTTGGAATCTCTATGGTTCGGATGGCAATAAGCTTAGCGATTCTAGCACTCTGAATGTAGACGTTTTTGTGATACTTCGACGTTTTCAGTGAACCATCTTAAAATTGTTCCTCCATATCTTCTTTAAGGAAACGCAAGCTGATGCTCATATGTGCACTTTAGCTGAGCTGTTGTGTCGTTCTATCGCAAGCTGGGTTTTTCAGGCTCACTTCTACTCTCATTTGTAGGTGGCCAGGTTTACAGGCAATTAAAGGAATTCTGCCTGTACTGTATTTCCAGGTCTTCTGCTCACGCAGACCAGGCTATGCCTTTCTGTGTCTCTGGGTTCAGTGACACCTCTGTGAACCACTGGCCCTTAAAGAAGAAATGGGCAATGACATACATAAAGGTAAAACAGGCACAGTTAAGAGAAATACCACTTGGCCTTCCATTCAGTAATGACCCAAACAGCAAAACATAACAGCCCAAAATAAAGGGAATGTCCAATCAAGGTTATTTAAAAATTACTAAATGGAAACATACTACACAAAACCAACCCCTGAGGAATGAATGAACAATAAGGAAAGACAGCACAATTCAGCACTCTTAGAAATGAATCTGCAGTGTAAGACAAGTAATAACCACAATGTTCAAAAAAGGAAATGTATCTTGGATGCAAAAAGGAAATGAATGACTTAACCAGTGTTTAGGGCCCAAAACAGGACAAAGGGGCAGTTAATAGGCAATAATACCTTCTTGTGGTTATTGATGGTTCGATAGTGGCAATCCCGGCTTTGAGCAGTGGTGTGAGCCAATCGAGTTTGGCTCGGGTACATTGGATTGTGTAGGCACAAACAGCAAGTGGGTGTCTAGCAGGTACCAATGAGGTAGCTCCATGCAGTTTCAAGACAAAGTTCAGCGATACAGCTCTAGGCACTCACTAGGATCTGTTTGAGGGCAAGCTGAAACAAGTCAGGTTGTAAACACTTGAAAGGGTCAATGAGTGACACTCCAGCGGTTTGAGTAAATGGTTGTGTGCGATTTGCCAAAGTGCCAGTTTGAAGGCAAGATGTCACGAGTAATGGTGTAACCCTTGGTTCGAGTTAGTAAGTGACACTCAGCAGTTCAAGTCAGGTCCCAGTGATGAGCAGTTGATTTGGCGCTAGCAGGTAATGGGCACAATTCAGTGTCGAGATGATATGAGATGCAGGCACTGTAGTTTGAATGTTCGGAGGAGTGCCAAAGGCAGCACCAGCGGGATCCCACTGGTTCAATTGTGACAAACACAACTCAGAGGCAGTTTAACCTGTTTAATGTGGCAGAATAGGGAGGATTAACAGGTCTGGTCCTCCAGAAGCTGTTAAACCCACTGCAGGGGCTCTAGGACAGGATGCTTTCTTTCAGGGTATGCTCTCTCAGCCTTAGGAGATTATGATGCAGAGTAGCAGATCTTGAGACACAGCAAGCATCACCCGCAATGTGCCCTGTGAGTGGGTAGTCACTGCGTTGTCTTCACCACACTTGGCGAGGGCTTTGGAAAATACAACTCTCCCAAATGAGGTCCAAATGAATCATTCTCAGGTGTTAGTTTCAGGGTGAATCAAAGATGGAGCAGGAGACCCCTTCATTTAAAGGCAAAAGCCCACAGACAACTGGACTAATGCTAGCCTGCTTTTGGTGTCCAATCCCAGCTCTTAGAATAACTGAAGTTCTTACATTACCCCAACGGGATTTGTGCTACAGGAAGTAGAGGAGGCACAAAGGAAAGATAGAGGCAGAGAGGAATGAGATGGTGGAACCTTTTTCGAACTGTAAGGAGCTCCCTCTGTGTACACTAACCCCACCCTTCCACCTTTTCAAAAGAACGAAAGGCCTTTAGATAGGCATGACCTTAGTGTCAGGCCAAGCCTTTTGCAAATGGCTGTGCCCTATGATTCCTTTTACCAGGCCAGCTTCCTGTGCAGTGGCTGTCTCTCTGGGGTGGTTGTTACCTGCCTCACAAAGGAACAATGAGGTAATCCCCCAGAAAACCTTCCTGCCAACAGTGTCAAGGTCCAGCCTCTCTTGGGAGAATACACATAATCATTCAACAGCTGAGCTGGCCTCACAGGGAAGACGCATGTGTGATATCAAATTGGTGTGGTGTGTCATAATTATGAGAGATACCATCCACCACACCGTAACTCTGGTATGGCTCATATTGAACGATTTCTCACCAACTGGTGTGGGAGGGGGTTGCATATTTTAAATGCAGCCCCTGCACTGCAGAGACTTGTCTGTCACTGTAGCTGTGGTATGGGCACCTGCGAACTCTGAACCTGCTCTGTGCCACTGGTAAAGGAGGCGCTACAGATCGGGATATTCATGCAGCAGGGCACAGGTATATATTATGTTTTTTTTCATGGAGGATATGGAAGGGGAATCTGATTGGCAAATTACCCTGCCAGAAATGAAATTGACTGTATCATTTTATTAAATTAAAAACAATAAAACACAGCCAGGGCTTCTACATCCTTGAGAAATGGCAATCCGTCACAGCCACTAGATTCTCTGAATAGTCAATGATGACAATGGCAGCAGTGAGGTTGATTTCAAGTCCAAACATGGATGTGGATGGAGGCAATAGGATCTGGCAGTCAGCTGATGGAATTTCCAATGCCCTTCCATTTCACTGGAATTCAATAGCTTTGTGTGAAAAGAATTCCATAGGTGGAACTAGCCAGATGGCGACTGATGGTCATTCAAGCTTTGTGAGTCAGGCAGGTAAAACGCTGTCCTGGGAGTCTTCAGGTAATCACTCTGTGTGGTTCAAAGGTCTCGTCCATCTGGAGTTGCATCGTGGTGAGCACAGACAGTTCCCAGGACATGGTACCCACTAGAACCAATTGTAGAAGGAGTTCCTTGGGGTACTTGCCCTCCATTCCCAACCTAAACTCGGATGGTAGAGCATCTCCCATATGCCTCTGTGATAGCATCCCACATCGAAATGTAATACATTTTCTTTTTTCTGTCCTCTGTCTAACTCCATAAATAAGCCAGAAAGAGGTTTTCATCCCCTTACTAAGGGAAAAGGGTGTTTACCATAACAGGCCTTCACATTTATGTGTAATGCTTCTTCCATCAAACAAAGTATGATTTACTGTGTTATCGCTCCCAAAAGATCATGTGCTCTCTACACCTTCCAGGCTTGTGAAAGAAAAGTGAAAACATGTGTTATGTTATTCAGAATTATATTTCCTGCAATCGTCACATTTTATTAGGAGTCCAGACCATGGCATTCTTTTTAATTAACTTTGTAGACGTTGCATGAAACATTTGAACTTTTATCTGAAATAAACCTAAGCTGTGCATGTGCAGAGAACCAAATACATGCCTCAAAATGTGTTCTTGTACTATAATGTAAAGTAACAAAGTGTACCATAACATAAAATGCCCCCCTCCCCGTTTACAGATCTAAAGGCACAATACCTTTTGTGAAGGCACAATACAAATGCATTCTTTCATGTTTATTGATTTCGTACTTTTCAAGGTTCTAAAAACCCAACCCATTTTGCACACAGATTATAGTTCTGCACACCATCTTACTTATCAGAGTGCCATTGAACGGTTCAGGGCATTGGTCAAAAACACACCGTGTCATGGTTTTGACCACTAATTAATCAAAATGCATTTTGGAAAACTGAGCTTTCTTTCTAAATCTGCTGTTCCCCCTATGTAATGGAGCGTGGCCATGATATTTCTTTTGGGTGGGTTTTGTGATTCTTGCTCACTTGGGAACTCAGAGGAGAGTGTTTACATTGATCCCCAGTGAAGACAAACAGCAGTTTAGTTCCCTTAAATGCAGGGCCACATTATGCAGTATTGTGGGGGAAAGTAGTGAAAACAGGGCAACAGCATTGTAGTAGCTAGTAATGCTGTTTTCCTGCTTATGTTTTTACTTAATGTAAAAGTAAATGCAAACATCATGCTTTACTGTGTGAGATGTGGCCGTGCTATCTCCACCTTGAGCACAGCGGATACTGGTCTTTTCTCTATGAGCTTCCTATGCACATCTAAGCTGTGGGGAGCTAGAAGGTAGATATGGACCGTGAATGGAAGAGACTGGTGTAAGTAGCTTGCACATTGTGAGTGAAACTGATATACCAAAACGGAAAGAGTCAGTACTTCCTGCAACATGGACCAGCAGATGGGTAACATGGCCCATTAAACATGAACCCGGAGGACACCTGTTAGAAATGTATCCAAATGTGTAGTAAAAAATAGCGAAATACATCAAAATTCCCTTCCTGTTAAAAAGTTCTTGAACAACATTATTACGGCCAAGTTAGGATATGTGCTTTCTTACACGGAACTGTGGCAAACCTCCAATGTAGGTAGGTCCTCCCAAAATCTGTTGCAAAGGTGTGTATCGAAATAGAACCTTGTGGGGCAATCTGCAGCATTATGTCAGATGTTCATGTCTGCCAAATAAACATTCCTGTAAAGCCGTGATGGGAATGAGTATTCCAACTAATAGAATCAGCATCCTTCCAAGACCTACTAAACAAAAATACAAAGAAAAATATCCGTTTTTAAAAGATGAATACTGTTTATTCCTTTCTAATAAATCATAAAAGAATATTCCTGTGTCCCAGCATCAGTCACACATTTAGTGGGAGAGCTGAACAGCACCAACATAGCCGACCTAACACAGTTTCAGGGTCTGATTCTGAACTGTACTTAAAGGAATGGTTTGGTCAGAAAATATTATTGGCCAAAAAGATGGCCAATAATAAAACAAATATCTAAAATGTATTTATTTTTTAAGTCCCTAGGCAAAGTTTTGAGCAAATGAAGCGCAAACTATAAAATTGCAAGCACTATGGGGCATCCATTTTGTGAAATGGATGCCGCCTGTACTTCAGTTTGCGGCACTAATGAAGCAAAAGCCAGCCAGCTGTAGTAAACAAAAGCTACCACTGGGTGGCTTTTGCTTCATTTTTGAGGACGGGGCCCAGAAACTACAGGCAGGAAAGCTCCAGCTGCAGCTCGGTAAGTGCTATTCTTTTTAAAAAATAAGCACTAGCTGCCTTTTTTTTTCCCCTATGTTTTCCTGGCTGGAGGAGCCCCGAAAACTAAGAAATAAAACTGCAGCTTTTAAAACTTTGTATTTATGTTTGTGGGCTCCAAGCTGAAGCTACCACAAACATAAATACAACGTTGTTGTGTTTCAAAAACACTGCATTTTTTTCCTTCTAAGTTTCTCGTGCTCCTCCAAGCCGGAGTAGCCTGAGAAACTTAGAAAGAAAAAACGCAGTGTTTTTGAAACACAACTTCTGCCTGCCGTGGCTATCACTTTGGGTCCCCGGTGCACCGGAGACCCAATCTGATAGCCACGGCAGGTAGAAACACAACGTGGTTGTGTTTCCATGTCGCTGTGTTTCTGCCTACAGCAGTTTTCACTTTGGAGCTCTCGGGCTCCTGGGGAGCGCGAGGGCCCCAAAGTGAAAGCTGCTGTAGGCAGAAACACAATGCGGGTGTTTAGAAATGCCGCAGTGTTTCTGCCTACAGCACCTTTCACTTTGGGGCTCTCGGGCTCCCAGGGAGTCGAGAGCTCCAAAGTGAAAGCTGCTGTAGGCAGAAACACAACAGGGTTTTGTTTCCATGCCGCAGTGTTTAGAAATACAACGTGTTTGGATTTGTAAATGCCGCAGTATTTACAAATCCAAAAATGTTGTTATTCTGAATGCGGCAGCTTTTCTTGGGAGTCTCCTGGACTCCCTCAGGGTTGGGGGAGCCCAGGAGACTCCACACGAAAGCTGCCGCTGTCAGAATAACAACGTTGTTGTATTTCTGATTGCCGTGGTTTTCCAACCACAGCAATCACAAATACAACACTGTTACATTTTTAATTGGTGCTCCTCAGCTTTTTGCCTTCATTTTACGTTGTCTGTGCTTCCCTGGGCTTGGGGAGCACAGAAAACGTAAAATAAAAGTGAAGGCAGCCTCCTCAGCTCTGCTCAGGCTGCAGTAAGCAACAGCTCCCAGTAGGGGGCTTTTGCTGCTTGTTTAGTGCAGCAAAGGCAGAACCAAGGAGGCTGCCAGAAATAACAAAATGGATGCCCCCTAGTGCTTCCAATTCTAAAGTTTGAGCTTCATTTGCTCGAAACTTTCCATAAGGACTTAAAAAATAAATATATTTTAGATATGTGTTTTATAATTGGCCATCTTATTGGCCAATAATATTTTCTCACCGAAACATTCCTGTAAAGGTAGTGTGGAGAGCCAGCATTCTCCCCTTCAATGTCAAGAACCACCATTCTGAGGTGGGTGAAGGGACTGGAGGGGAGCTGTCATGCTTTCCAGCTACACACGCTTATGAAATCTATCGATGTGGGTGGGGGCAGTGTATGCAGTGGTGTTAATGGAAGCATGCCTCAAAAGTCTGCCACTTTTCTGATTTACAAGTGTCTTCGAGCTTTCAGTAAATTTGAAAATGTGTGCAAGCATTTAGGAAATTCCCAGCTTATAAAGGGAACACTTCTACAATAGGTGAAAGACACCTAGTAGATGCCATATTTTAACACTTTTTTTTAAATGCAAAAGCACCCTCTTCAAGGAGAATCTGATCGCAGTGTGTGCCATGACTTGGCTGGCCCTCCCTCTAAGGCCCACTCATGGCCCCTGCCTCGATCCACATTGTGCTTCTCACTTCCCATTTGAAGCTGCAGGGAGCTGGTACCCCCTTCCTCTCTCCCTCTACCATTATGAGAGCATGACTCCAAACACCATCGGAAGGAAGGTAAGCCATGGGGCTTACAGAATTGCATTATTGCGCTCGAGTGCAACTTTCCAGAAATAACAACACATTTTTTCAAAAAATGACTGTATTTTGTGTGGATTAGAGGGTCCTCCGTTGCCCTTGTTAAACTTTGCTTGCCTTGGAAAATTGATGGCTTTATTTGTTTAATTGCATTGCTGGCTGGTGCTTCCAGAGCCATTCCAAGATGGCTGCCCCCACGTGCTTCAGAGTGTCTGGGCCTCTGTCCGTGGTTGTCTTTCCTGATTGGCT
Source organism: Ambystoma mexicanum (assembly GCF_040938575.1). Classification (NCBI taxonomy): domain Eukaryota; kingdom Metazoa; phylum Chordata; class Amphibia; order Caudata; family Ambystomatidae; genus Ambystoma; species Ambystoma mexicanum. Next base: position 700,099,550 of record NC_090930.1, read on the forward strand.
GGGGCTAGGTTCATTTTGACCTATGAGAGTGCCGCTGAATGCTCCCCCAAAACCCCCTATGGTCGCCTGTGTGCTGAATGCTAACCCACACCCACCTATGGTCGCCTGTGTGCTGAATGCTCCTTCACACTCCCCTATGGTCACCTGTGAAATGAATGCTCCCCCCACGCTCCCCTATGGTTGCCTGTGTGCTGAATGCTCCCCCCACTTCCCCTATGGTCAACTGTGCGCTGAATATACCCCCTCCCGCTGGTCCATCCCTTCCTCCCCTTCCTCTTAAAAACATCCACCAGAAAGAATAAGTCCCTGTGCATTGTACGTGGCTGTCGCCCTGCAAGATGGGTTGTGCATCATGGCTGTGCCACCTATATTGACTATTCGGCATTGTATGCTGCTGCCGCCCTTCAAGATGGGGTTGTGCATCATGGCTGTGCCACCAATATTGACTATTCTGCATTGTATGCTGCTGCTGCCCTTCAAGATGGGGTTGTGCATCATGGCTGAGCCACCTATATGATGGGGTTGTGCATCATCTCTGTACCACCTTTATTGACTATTCTGCATTGTATGCTGTGCCGTCCTTCAAAATGGGGTTGTGCATCATGTCTGTGCAACCTATATTGTCTATTCTGCATTGTATGCTGCTGCCGCCCTTCAAGATGGGGCTGTGCACCATGTCTGTGCCACCTATATTGACTATTCTGCATTGTATGCTGTTGCTGCCCCTTAAAAAGGGGTCAAGCAAACTGTATGTCTTTGTCTGCACTTATGTAAACAAGATTTCTCACAAACACTTATGTAACCAAGTAAGCCTTCTTAACAGCGCCACGATGCCCAAGGGCAGTTGTGCGCTTTACAAATGCAAATAAATAAAAATAAAATAAAATGATTGGGACTTGGGCTGTTGTCTGGCTGTAAAGCATGACTTTATTGCTCTCTGTACGCCACATTCTTTCTGTCACAAAATGTGTTGCTGTTAGGAAACGTGGTGTTCCTCCACCGAACAACACTTTTCCAGTTTTACATGGACCTCGGAATTGGGCCTTCAGTATGTCATTTAGCAATTGAAAAGTGCAGCATGGTTGCTACTAGACAGAAAGGAGTTTGACTATGCAATAGTGGATGAAGTGTGAAACAAATGCATTGAGCTTAAATGATTGTATAGAACCCTTTCAGACCGCCGAATCCCATTCCTAATTTTACAAGGCAAATCAAAACAGAAAAGGGTTAAAATTAGTGATCTGGGCAGTCAAGGAAAAATAGGGGATTCTTACTACTGGATCCAGACAGAATACAATTACCAAAATAGGAAACTATGGTCTGATCCATTAACATACATAGTATGTTCTGTTCAAGATATTTCATTTTGGCAGGCACAATATTGCACCATTTGTATTAGTTTGCAGAAAATGCATGCTTTGTCTTACTGGTTATCCCATGACACCACTGGGGACAGACATAGTAGAAGTGATGAACCAGCCAACTATTGGTGAAGGCTAAGCACATCTAGGAATCTGGAGTTCCTGGAAAGCGACAAATGTGTTTTTATATATTATGAACTCCTCTCTAGAGGAGGTTGGAGGAGAAGGGAGGGTGACAGAGCCAATTCTGCCTCTGAAGTGGGAGGGCCCAGCAGAGAGGGCCCCAATTCCTGTCCCCCCTCATGCTGAGATGTGACTTTGCAGACCTCTATGTACTGTAGACTTGTTATATGTGCATTATCCATGCCAGTGTGTTTCTCTTGTTCCTATGCATTTAGCAACAAAAGTACTGCTGCAAAAGAAGAGAAACCAAAGACCGCCACGTGTTGCTATTAGTAGCACATGATAATAGAGAGAGTACCACTGAAGAAAAGGAACCCAAAGCGCTGGCAGTGGAGAACACTAGAAAGGCCAGTATTCTCAGACAGAGAGTGCAATACGCTCCATCCCTATGTAAACAAGAAACAGCACATAGCTGCCAAGTGGAGTCACATAGCCTGTACATGAGTGCAGAAACCCCATTGGGACCCAAAGGGTAGACAAGTGTGTTCTCCCCTGGTGGACTTACCAGGAGACCCCACAGAGCAGGGTCCCGGAAACTGAACTTGCACATCAGCCATCCCAGGATGTCAGCCTTGATATGCGGCAAGGCCGTGGACCTGCCTGAGCATGGAGAGGAGTATTTTACAGGTGCCCTAGACCACCAGGGACTTACCAGAGGATCTCAGGAAATCAAAACCCAAACATAAACATTGAACTTCCAACACTACCATCTTTAGTATGCTGCAAGCCTATGTGGAGATAGTGGTCAGCTCTTAGCCCCCTTATCATGATTGTTCATTTCATACATGTACTGGGTGGTAAAGACAAGGACAGATTATCCGGGCAGAGTTTTCCAATCGCGGCAAAAGGAGTGTTTTTTAAACAGGGGACAGGAAGCAGGGATTGTGTTTTTTGGGTTATGTCAGAGGTATAGTTCGACCAAGAAACCAGAAAGTGAAAGGAAGGTTAACGGAGTCAGGAGATGATTTGTTGCACAGGTGAGCTATTGGTTAAGGAGTAAAAGTAGTTCTGTAGTGTGCATAATTGTGTGGCGAGTGGGTAGCCAAAATAGAGTAAGGGGTGATTGTAATGCAAATGTTTCTGAGTGAATGTATGGTGCTTGAGTGGTATTTTAAAGTATGGAGTAGGGAGAGTGGTAGACTAGAAGAAAGTGTAGGAGTGAGTAGTAGTGTGGAGGAAGAAGTAGTGGTGTGAAAGAGGGAGTAGTAGAGTGGTGGAAGAAGGTTTAACATCAAAGGGTGGAGGCAATACTGAGGAGGACGGAGAGCGTCAAAGAGTCAGAAGAGTGTGTGGAGTTTGATCCTCAGAGGGAAGAGAAGTGGCGAGAGTAGGCATGCTAGAGGAAGGCTGAATAACATAATCTGCTTGTAGGGCTCAAGCGGTTACCAGACATTTGGTCGAAAAAAATTGGTCGGCCAGACAAATGGTCGAACCAATTTGGTCGAAAACCAAATGGTCGAATTTTTATTTTTTTTATTTTCACCCCTTTTTTTTTGGGGGGGGGGGTCCCCCCCAACCCCCTTTTTTTTTACTAAAAACCCATTTTTGTAAAAAACGAAAACCCGAAAAATAAATATATAATTAAAAAAAAAATTCGACCATTTGGTTTTCGACCAAATTGCGTCGACCAAATGTCATTCGAACAGTTTTAGGTCGACCAAATGTCTGGACACCGCTCAAGCTCAAATCCCAGTTGATAAGTAAAATCTGGAAAAAGAGGGGCAGTAAGGAAGTCCCTGGGTGAGTTAAACAGGCAGAATTTAGTTTACTATCTCTAGCATAAGTAGCTTTTTGAACAGTAAGGGACAAAATTAAATAGTACTAACCAGGGGTTACTGGTGCCTGGTTATGGGAGTAGGGTCATGATGAAAGTATGGCCCTATAACTGACCAAAGAAAAAAGAAAAACCCTTGAAAGCTCTTTGTGAGTGTTTCTTGTGCCATCTGTGACAAAATTCCAATAACACAATTAACAGTTTATCAGTGTATGGTGTGCATTCTGTAATCCACCTTCACTCAGGAAAAGGCATCTAGAATGATCAATGTATTATATAATTTGGAGGAAAAAATGTTTATTAGCTTTACATTATGGAATATCAGTGGAGACCCTGAATGAAATGATCAAATGTGGCAAATGCATAAATGTGTAGTTTGTGGGCGTTCTTTTGGGAATCTCTGATGACATAATAACTATTTACCTAATGTGTTTCTCCTAGAATTGTTTTCTAATAAACCATTATGATCATGTTCAGAACAATATATTTTAGAAAACACATCATTCTAATGAAAACATTTTAAATGTGGATTTTTTTTCTAGAAATCAATACACAACATCCCTCAATATTCGAAATTGTGTTACTATACTTCTGGCATTCAAAGATGTTTCATAAAAAACATTTGTCCTTTTTCAACAAAGAACAATAATAACAAAATCTAGGAGAACCCAGGCACCCGTTATCAGTGTTTGTGTTGTCCACTTCATCTGCTACTGGCTCCACATTTCATTCATCCTTGAGATTTTCAGCAGCCCAGATATCACAGCATGACACAGGGCACTGTTCACTGTCCACAGCCCACCTAGTAATAAATATGGACTTGCACTATTTTGTCAGGATGTCATATTTGATTCCAATGTCACAAGCTGATAGTAGCTTTAATGTTGGATAACACCATTGAAGTTTGAAGAATGGGTAGAGTCTCACATTTCCTTTATGTGGTATTTCTTATTCTAGATTTGATACGATTGAGGAGTTAGCAAAAAGTTTAAGTTCATTAGAGGAAGAAATCAATAATATTAAAGACACTCTCAACACTAGTCTGTCGGCAGAACAGCTAACTGCCATTTTGGAAGATACCAACAGTAAATTGGATAAGTACAAAAAGGAATTGGAGGCTAACAAAATCAGGAAATTTAGAAGAGATAACCAGGATTACAGACTTGACATTGCCTGCACCTGGCAGGAATAATACCAGCAAAGGAATCCAAGATCTTATAAACAGGAAGGACGCAAAGAAAGAGATCATAGGGAAGGAGTATGGGATACTACCTCCTCGGATGCTTCCAGTTGGAACCAGTGGTAGAGTCTGGTTTAAAAATTGTTGAGTTAGCCCATCAAAGAAAGGGTTTAGTTTGAGCCTCGACCGGTGCTACCTCAAGTAGACAAGTTTCTTTTTTAGGAGATGACAAACTAGAAGAGGGAAGAAGAAACAATCCCATTCGGAAATCGGCAGTGACAAAGACCACCTAGTAGTTAACATTTCTACCTACCAGCTATTCCCCTTTGAAAGAAAGGTGCTCCAGAAAGAGCTGTTTTTGTGCCACATCACTGCAGTAACTTATTACATGAGAAAATTGTTCTTTTCAGGTTAATGAAAAAGCTTAAGGTGTTTTTTGACTCCGTAGGAAAACAAGGTGAGAGTAGTGAAGAACATGAGTTTCTCGTGATTCTTCCAAATAATACTTTTTACCCTCTAGGAGATCTTGTTTGATCCCACAGAGAAAGCCAGATCCCTCATTCAGGAAGTGCTGGATGAGGCAGAGAATAGAGAAGTCATAACAGAAGTCATAACAGAACAAACAAGAAGGTTTCTTGAAATATTGATTGCTGTGATACCTGTTTTTATCTATTAATCAAAATCCATATAAAAGTCTGGTAAAGCTCCAATGTCGCCCGATTATAGCATCAATGTCTTGTCCCCTTGAACCTCTAGCACAGTACTTAGATACGGCCATACAACTACTCATTCAAGATAGTCCAACCTATATTGTGTATTTTTTGTGTTTGTTTAACACTAACTGTATTACTTTACATTCAAGAAACACACCTATGTTGAGTATCAGATGTGTAACATGTATTCATGTGATCTGTATATCTGATGTATTTCTCCTGTCTGCACCTGAAAAATTGTTTATTGATAAACTGAATATATAATACAATTTTTCTAATTGTTCAGTTGTGCACCTCCCACCGTGTCAGTATTAATCTTGATTTAGCCCACATGATCTTCCTCAACTGTACTTTTAGCAAATGGGGCTTGCACAGGCAAAACTTATCCTTATCCATATATTATGTATATGACAGAAATTATGTTTATGGATGTGGCCAGTACTGAGTTTCTTTACAGGATTGGGGTAAGGCCTAACAGGTGGATGGGAGAGGGAAGCATCCAGGGATGTCATTTCACTAAAATGCCAGGGGTAGCAGAGGTGACATCACACTGACCTTGATCTCTGATGACATCACAGGAAGTGATGTCATTTGACCCCACCCGGAATTGATATCACAGGAAGCGATGGAACACAACCTTTCCCCCTTTGACAAAACAGGAAGCGGCATCACATAGAATTGTTCCTAAGTACACTACGGACAAAAAGGTTACAATATCACTATAATGTGATATACATTACATACAAGAATGGATCGCCATATGTATAGTTAAGATCAGTGTGTAGAGGCCCATATTACCAAATTACTGTGAATGCAAACCGACGTCCATGGCCAAATGATAATGATGTGTTATTATATAGCACTTACGTTTAAGTGCTTTATATAGAACAAATATGCATACAATATCACCCAACCTGTGTTGGTACACATTTATCGACCTGAGAAGGATGAAAGGCTGAGTTGAAGTGTTTAAGAACAGACTAAATCAGTGACTCACCCCCTGAAGTGTGCCTGAAATAAACCTTTAATGAGTTTACCGCTTATTGAATAGAATTTCTAAAAGACACGTTATTTGGTATTCCTATTTTTTCTTATTTAGAGTCTCTGCTGAAAGTGTTAGATTTGTGAAACCCCTGTTCTTTTAATGTTTTTTTAAGAGGCCTGAACAAGAAAGCCAGCCACTCCAGAAGCAAAGTGCCAGGAGCTTGCATTCCAAAACAAAACAAAAAAAACACGTTTTTTGTTTTCGTTTTTTTTTTAGGTTTAGTAAGGAAAACCTCAGGGGTCACAGTTGCAACCCCTATATGACGTCACCTGAAAGCATAGATGTGAAAAAAAAGCAGAGGTGGGAGTCTGATGCTGAAGAGACGATGAGTAATGCCATTGTTTTCCGACACTGAAAACAAGTCTGTGTAAAAGTAGGTGTGCAAAACAAAACAGTCTCTTCTCTTGGTATTAGTTCTTAAAGACACAGATACCTAAAATTGAAGAGCAAATAGACAAGTTCCTAAAGGTTTTCTCTGCTTACAAGCATTCTTTCTATAGAGGAATGTTGAAGGGTTTAAACATCCACAGGTCAGCAGAGGCATTTATGGCTGCTTTCCATTTTGAATTTCCATCCATATCTTTGGAATAGAAATTCATGTTTCTCTTATTTTTGGGGTTTCACCATGGCATGCCCTTCATGGACAGGTCTTGGTGAAAGGCACCTAAAGCAAACATTTGCATTCGTTTTGGCATACGCGCCCAACACAAATGTATACATAAAAGGCAGATAGCGGTTTACACGCCAATAAGAAATGCACAGGTCACACTTGTGAAGCCAGTAATCTGCACACTTTTCTCTATTAGGCTGTTCAGGAAAGAAAACTATCCGGGTGTTCAATTATCCTGGATTCCGGCAGCTTCTAAGCACTGTAACGATAGCTGTTGTTATTTCCCAATTGAATGATGCTGAATTCATTGTTGTTGGGAGGTGAAGGGCTGAGTTGACCCTGTCAGAACTCGAACTTACCAAGATCAGGCCTGCAATATATCATAGGGTTGCACTTACTTCAAAAGCTTTCAACTAGGCTGTATGTAGATTTAAGACCATCGCCTGTCTAGGCTGGTGTAAAGCTGATCACACAGCCCATCGACTACCTCCCGGCTTCATCGCTCACATCCCAATGGAGTCCAGAATCCACAAATTGAAGGTACGCTACCGTCATAGAAGCTCCTGAACGCTGCTTGCCCAATAATACCAAGCTCACAGAAGCACGCTGCAGCACTCCAGCCTCCCATAGCAATCCAACCTGCATGTTTGCTCATTGGCCTGCATGCTCTGTTAATGCAGAGGCAGACCTTCGCTGGCGGGTGCAGCTGGCCCAACATTGAGGCCTACATTTAAGGCTATCGCCTGTTTGGGCCTATCCAGGCGGTCCAGGCTTGAATGTGAGTAGCTACCCAATTCACAGGTATGTGGATCCTTCCCACCAACTCCGTCAAGTCACATGATTCCCCCCAAGACTTAGCCCTGCCATTTCGACCCTACATACTTTTTTCCTCCCCTGAGAATGAATAACTGAACTATATTTCTGCCCACCCTCACCTCATCTTGGTCCACCAGTACACTACCCTTACCCACTCACCCTCAAAAGACAGCAAACCCATGCAAAGGCCCACTCAGACTCCACAGGATCTCTGCCCATTCCTCACCACCCTTGCCTCCTAGTTCATTTCCCCTCCCATTTCACATCACAAACATGCACCTCTGCACACTCACCCACGGCCCCTCTCCCATCACTGGCTAATCTCTGCCTCTGTCCCCAATAGCTGTCCCGTCGCCTCCCAGACAGACCCCTCCCACCTCACTTGCACCCTCATCAATGCCAGATCCATCATTGCCCATGCGACTGACATTAGAGACCTTATGACCAGGATAGAACTGGCAAAGATACGACCTAAACAACTGTTCGCCATTTTACAACAACTAAAGGGGACTACGGCTAAATCCTCAATGATCATTGACAATGATTGGCATCAGGGTATCCACAATGGTTTTATCCAAAAAACATTAAAACATCAACAACATAGCTCTGATCAAGTCACTCCTCTGTTCACCTATAAAGGGGTATCAGAAGAGGAGGTTATGGAGGTTGTACACAAGCTGAAACCAGCGTCATATAAGGGGGATATTTTTCCTTCTTCCTTGTTCAAGGATTTCTCTAGGACTCTTGTACCATGGGTTACTAGATGTGTTAATCATTCTTTCCAGGTCACTCATGCCCCAGACAGTATCAAAGAGGCATAGATTACACCATTGTTGAAAAAAGAAAATCTCGACCCAATTGATGTGGGCAATTATAGGCCTATCACGAACCTTCTGCTTGTGCTAAAGATATTGTATAATATTGCATGTAACCAATATCAGAATTTTATAGCGCAACGAGACATTCTTGCCTCGGAACAGTCTGGCTTTGCTCCAACCATGGGATAGAGACTGCTCTTTTGTATTTAAAATCCAATATTGCAAGTATTATTGAGGATGGGAGTATGGCATCACTTTTGCTACTAGATCTCTCTGCAATGTGAGAAACCTGAAGGTGTCTCACTGGCTAGTCCCCGGGGATCTGTCATCCAGGTGCCCAGGACATGGCCATTGATAATGGATCCAGTTCCTGGGGGTGGAACAGTGCGGAGAAAACCCTATATGATATACCCGCAGAGAAATGCCAGTCCTTTAAAGGAGGTTCCTGAAGAAGTGTGATGATGAATGAAAAAGAAGACGGGTGACGTCACATGAAGCAGAAATGTAAAGAATTTAGCAACATTTCATGAGCAAAATGAAGATTGCATGTGTGGAGAGCACTGAAGAAAATGCAAGCTGTTTTATAATTGTACAGATGCTGAAACGCAAGTAGACTAAGTAATCATGAGGCTGGCTATACATAGTGAATAGACTGCAGGCGCCAACGCCAATATATATATGTATATATAAAAGTGTGTATAGAATCTGGATGGTCCATGACATATTTTAGCAAATTTATACCCCGTGAACAGAAGGGCTGAAAGTGTGGCGTAGTTGAAAAAAACAGCTGATGGCAAAGAAATATTTTAGCAAGGTTGTCTCGCTCAGTGTCAGGGGTTGGGGCAGGCAAGGAACTGGTTATCTATTCAAGAAGATACAATGAACGTGAGAAGCGAGACAAGCTCCTGTTGCGGTGTAATGAAAAAACACTAGAAGTACCAGGTTTTATTCATTGAATAGTTTTAACGCTCACCTGATTCCCGTAGAGGCGCCGGTCTTGACTGGGCATATACCGTATCTTCAAAGGTGATGTGTAACACACGGCTGGCTCTTTGGGCTGGACCTCTGTGCACTGTATGTCTGACTCGAAGGGTAAGATGTCTGCAGATAGAAAATATGGGATTAATGAACTGGTTTATTGAATGTCTCTCTCTTCTTCCCTTTCTCTTCTCCTGTAGAACCCCAAAGGTTAACGCTCTCACCTTAGGTAAGTGAACACCGTGCTCTCCATCTGCCTCGGGGCAGGGTGCTGTAACCAGTTTCTTCACTGGATAAGGGGAGCAGGCCTCTTGACTTCAGAGGACTGCTGTCCTTCGTTTACTGCACGAACGGTAAGTTTCGAGTAATTCTAATGTCTTTAAAAGTCTTTAGTAATGATGTCTCTTGTTTTGCAGGGTTCCGGCGATGGCGGATGACGGGCTGAATTGAGTTGAAGATGGAGCCCGTGTGATGAATAGAAGCGCCTGGAAGCACGTAAGTAAGCGCTTGTTGCCTGCTTCACGATGCGCTCGAACTGTCTTTTTATTTTGCAGGTACAAGTTCGGAGCGGCTGCAGGGTGCCGGAATACCCACTGGGTTAGATGTGGAAAGGAGTAATGGCACGTGAGTATTAAAGTTCCCCAATGTCTTTAAACGCACCTTGTTTTGTCTTTCAGATGCGGGATGCAGCGCCGAAGGCCTCCGGAGTGTGCGAAGAGTTGGTAAGCTTTTGTCTTTCAGATGCCGGAATGCAGTGCGAAGACCTCCGGAGCGCACGAAGAGCAGGTAAGCCTTTGTCTTTCAGATGCCGGAATGCAGAGCGAGGCGTTGGTGACAGCCGATGGACCAGGTAAGTGAAGCGCTGTCACTGAAGACCGTAATGCTAACCTGTTCTTTCTTGTCTTTATAGGTGTTGCTGAAGACTGGATTCAGGATGGTAAGCCTTTTTCCTTAGGCCCAGGATCAGATGCAGAAGACACGATGAGCGTTCTGCTGCAGAGGATGCAGAATAACGCAAAGCAAGATTCATCCATCGGGTGTGGTTTAAATAGCCTCCTGTAGTGCTTAGGTGTCTCCTTCCACAGCCACGCCTAGGTAAGAAAAGAGTTCCTGCTTTCCAGAAGAGTTCCAGTGTTCTGAACCTAGGGAGTGGCTCCTGCCCCACCCAACAGGAAAAGTAGTTCCAAACAGAAGAGGATCAGAGGCTCAACTGGCAGGCAAGTAAGCAGCATGGTCTGCTGCAGGTAAGTCCACCCAAGCATTATGAGCCGGCGCTTCCAGCGCTGGGACTGGGCATATTTATGAGCCTGGTGCCACTGGCGCCAGGACTTGGTCCAAAAGGTCCCAATTGGGACTGGTTGGCACTCGGAACCTGGGTTATGGATCTGCTTCCAAGGGAGTTGGGAAAACCCTGACCTTTTGGAAGCAGAGATCATGACAGTACCCCCCCTCAAGGCCCCTCCCAAACCGGGCTTCTCCGGGGGTTTTGGCTTGTCAGGAAATGTTCGGTGAAATCTTTTGATTAGGCGAGGAGCATGGACATATTCAGCAGGTTCCCAGGATCTCTCTTGGGGGCCGTAGCCTTTCCAGTCAATTAGGTAAAATAGTTTAGATTTGGAGATCTTGGAGTCCAGAATGCTTTTGACTTCAAACTCGAGTTCTCCATCAACTAGGATGGGTTTTGGAGATTTAGTTAGTCGGGTTTGAGGTTGCACGGGTTTTAATAGAGAGACGTGGAAGACCGGATGTATCTTCATGTGCGGGGGCAAGTCCAACTTGACCGCTACTGGGTTTACTATGGTAGTGATGGAATAGGGACCAAGGTATCTTGGGTTGAATGTGCGTGGCCCTTTTAGAGGTAGATATTTGGTGGATAACCAGACTTGATCCCATACTTGATATTGAGGGGCTTCCTTCCGATGTTGATCTGCTCCTTTCTTGTATTGTTCTTTAGCCCTTTGAAGGTGAGAAACAGCTTCCTTAAAGGCTTGGGTGATTGTAGAATGCAGGTAGTCTACTGCTGGTGTTTCAAGATCTTGAAGGGGATCCAACTCCGAGGTTCGAGGGTGACTGCCGTATAAAAGAAAAAACGGGGTTTTCCCAGTTCCCAAATGGACAGAGTTATTGTAGGCATATTCGGCTATCCAAAGGATGTCTTTCCAAGTTTTTTCAGTTTGTTGCAGCATGCAGCGTAAATACTGTTCCAGAGTTTGATTGGTCCTCTCGGTTTGTCCGTCGGTCTGAGGGTGGTGACTGGTCGATAGTCTCACATCAATTTGAGCCGACCGACAGCAACTTCGCCAAAAATGAGAAATAAATTGACTACCTCGATCCGAAATTAGAACCGAAGGAAAACCGTGCAGTCGGACGATGTTTTTGAGAAATTCTTGGGCCAGAGTTGCTGCTGTTGGCAAGCCTTTGAGCGGAATGAAATGCGCCATCTTGGAGAATAAGTCCACGATTACTAGAATCGTATTGTATCCGGAGCATGGAGGTAGATCGGTGATGAAGTCCATAGAAAGCGTATGCCAAGGGCGAGGTGGGATGTCAATAGGGCGTAAGAGGCCTGCTGGTCTTTCCTTTTGACTCTTGTTTTGGGCGCATACTCCACAGGACATTATAAAGTCTCTGATATCTTTTTTCCAAGACGGCCACCAGAAGTAGCGCTTGATCTTTTCTGAGGTCTTGGCCATACCGGGATGTCCTTCCATTAAAGAATCGTGATAACAAGAGATTACTTTTTTCTGTAAATCTGTGCTGGGCAGGTATAATCGTTCTTGGAAATACAATAAGTTGTCCTTTACTGCAAAGTCCTTTCCCTGCAGATGCCAATTCTGTATGTCTGCTGGAGTTACAAGTTGCCTGGCTTTATCCTTAACTTCCTCTATGGATTGTGTGGCGATTACACCCAGAATTCTTTGTTCGGGAATGATTGGTACAGGTTTAGGGTTGATCAAGTGTTCTTCCACTCCCATCCGAGAAAGGGCATCAGCTTTACCGTTTTTTGTACCAGGTCGATAGGTAATTATGAAGTCAAACTCGGCAAAGAATAATGCCCAACGGAGTTGTCTAGAGGATTGGGCTTTTGCGGTTTTCAAATATTGCAGGTTTCGGTGATCCGTAATCACAGTAACGGTGTGTCGGGCCCCCAGCAGATAATGCCGCCAAGCCTTAAAGGCAGACTTGATAGCCAGAAGTTCCTTGTCAGTAATCGTGTAATTGATTTCAGGAGGCGAGAATTTGCGGGACCAAAATGCCACGGGATGCAACTGATTGGTTACCGGGTCCTTTTGTGATAGAACTGCCCCCATGGCAAGGCTTGAAGCATCAGTTTCCACGATGTAGGGGAGTTCGGGGCGAGGGTGTTTTAAGATTGGTGCAGAGATAAATTTAGTCTTCAAATCCTGGAAAGCTTGTTCCGCCTCGGTAGACCATTCAAAACGTTTGTTTTTCTTTAACAAGGCAGTGATGGGCTGGACTATTCGAGAAAATTCAGGGATAAACCTGCGGTAAAAGTTAGCGAAGCCTAACATGCTTTGCACACCTTTTACGGAGGATGGTGATGGCCATTTGAGAACTGCATCGACCTTCTTTGAATCCATACGCACTCCGCTAGGTGATAATATGAATCCCAAGAATTCAACTTCAGTCACGTTGAAAACACATTTTTCCAATTTAGCAAAATGTTTGTGTTGACGCAATCTTTCCAGGACCATTTTCACATGTTTCCGATGTTCAGATTCCGATGAAGAATAAACGAGGATGTCGTCAATGTAAACAACAACACACACATCTATGAGCTCTCTGAGGACATCGTTCATAAAATATTGAAAGGAGGCCGGGGCATTGCAAAGTCCGAAGGGCATGACCTGATATTCAAATAGCCCATATTTGGTGCGGAAGGCCGTCTTCCATTCATCGCCCTCTTTTACTCGTACCAAGTGGTAGGCTCCTCTTAGATCCAGCTTTGTATATATGCATGCTTTTCTGACTTGGTCCAGGCGTTCAGGGATCAAAGGTAACGAATATCTATTCTTGACGGTGATCTGGTTCAGGGAGCGATAATCTATACAAGTTCTAAGGTCTCCTTCCTTTTTTGGAACGAAGAACAAAGCTGAAGAAGCAGGGGACTTGGAAGGACGAATAAACCCATTTGCCAGGTATTGATCCAGGTATTGTCGAAGGTGAAGGTTCTCAGGCTCGGTGAGGGCATAAATTCTACTACAAGGAGTAGTAGATCCAGGTATCAGGTCTATCTGGCAGTCATAAGACCTATGAGGAGGTAGAGAGTTAGCCTGATCCTTCCGGAAAACATCTTGGTATTCTAGGTATTCGGGAGGTAACTGGGGAGTCTCTGAAGAAATTGCTGCCAGTGCAACACCAGGTGGAGGGTGACAAGTAGAGACACATTCTGGAAACTGGACCGTTCTTGCTCGCCAATCGATCAGAGGATTGTGTTTCTCTAACCAAGGTATTCCTAGAATAATCTGAAACTGAGGAGCCTTGATCACATCGAACGCGATCTTCTCATGGTGTCCATCTTGACTTACTAGCGTCACTTCTTGAGTGGTATGCGTTACTGGTCCGGAGGCTATCTCTGTTCCATCCACCGTAGTAATGACGTCCTTTACAGCCTTGGGACAAAGAGTTAGATTCATCCTCAAAACCATTTCATGATCCACATAATTGCCGATGGCACCGCTGTCGACGTAAGCTTCAATTGCATGTAATCGATCCGGATTATCAGGGCTAATGAGGACCATAGGTATCACGAAATGCGAGGTCACGGAACTGGTTTTCACGCTCGGCAAGAGGACCTCTATTCTTGTCGGGCGAGGTCGTTTCCCTGCTCAGAGTTTGTAACTTTGGTAACTGCAGCTCCTACTGCCTTCTTGGCAGGTTTCACCGGACAGTCTCGAAGAAAGTGCCCTGAGTTTCCGCAATAGAGGCATAATTGCAACTGTTTTCTCCTTTCCCGCTCCTTTTGTGTTAGAGGACCTTTCAGGCCCCCTATTTGCATGGGTTCCCCGGAGTCTACTCCTTTGGAAGGAGTTGGCGGTTTGGAAAATACTCGAGCATCAAACTTGGAACGATCGGCCTTCCTGTTCTGCAGCCTGTGATCTATTTGAACGACTAAGTCTATATAGTCCGAACAATCTTGTGGGGGATTCACTACTTGGGCTAACACATCTTTGAGCTCTCCACGTAGACCTCTATAAAACAGCGTAATCCTGCCCCTGTGAATGTCTTGCGAACAGTTTTTCCATACTGAGCTGAAAAGCTTGAAAATCATGGAGGACCGGATCATCTTGATTTACTAGAGGGATCGACCAGTCTGCCGCATTGCCACTAAGGTACGAAAGCACGAAAGCTACTTTAGCTTGATCAGTTGGAAAGGCTGCTGGCCGGCATAAGAAATGCAACCGGCACTGATTGATAAATACTGCAAACCTCTTTGGGTCACCAGAAAATCGTTCGGGCGGAGCCAGAGGTACATTCCCAGGTAGGTTGATCTGCACTGGATTCATAGAGGATGTAGAAGGAAGATTTCCCCCAGATGCGGGTAACGGGGTCTGTCCTGCTTGTGACTGTAGCAATTGTCTAGCGAGATCATCTGTTCGCTCCTTGGAAATAATCAGTTCCCTTCTTAGAGCGTTCGTTTCCTGACGGGCTGCATGCACTTCTGCCCTTAGTTCCCCAAGTAACTGGGCTAGCTGGTCGGTATCCGAGGTTTCCATAGCGCCTGGACGGGAGTTTTGCGGTAGGCTTTGCGTTCTGTAACGCTCACCTGATTCCTGTAGTGGCGCCGGTCTTGACTGGGCGTATACCGTATCTTCAAAGGTGATGTGTAACACACGGCTGGCTCTTTGGGCTGGACCTCTGTGCACTGTATGTCTGACTCGAAGGGTAAGATGTCTGCAGATAGAAAATATGGGATTAATGAACTGGGTTATTGAATGTCTCTCTCTTCTTCCCTTTCTCTTCTCCTGTAGAACCCCAAAGGTTAACGCTCTCACCTTAGGTAAGTGAACGCCGTGCTCTCCATCTGCCTCGGGGCAGGGTGCTGTAACCAGTTTCTTCACTGGATAAGGGGAGCAGGCCTCTTGACTTCAGAGGACTGCTGTCCGTCGTTTACTGCACGAACGGTAAGTTTCGAGTAATTCTAATGTCTTTAAAAGTCTTTAGTAATGATGTCTCTTGTTTTGCAGGGTTCCGGCGATGGCGGATGACGGGCTGAAGTGAGTTGAAGATGGAGCCCGTGTGATGAATAGAAGCGCCTGGAAGCACGTAAGTAAGCGCTTGTTGTCTGCTTCACGACGCGCTCTAACTGTCTTTTTATTTTGCAGGTACAAGTTCGGAGCGGCTGCAGGGTGCCGGAATACCCACTGGGTTAGATGTGGAAAGGAGTAATGGCACGTGAGTATTAAAGTTCCCCAATGTCTTTAAACGCACCTTGTTTTGTCTTTCAGATGCGGGATGCAGCGCCGAAGGCCTCCGGAGCGTGCGAAGAGTTGGTAAGCTTTTGTCTTTCAGATGCCGGAATGCAGTGCGAAGACCTCCGGAGCGCACGAAGAGTAGGTAAGCCTTTGTCTTTCAGATGCCGGAATGCAGCGCGAGGCGTTGGTGACAGCCGATGGACCAGGTAAGTGAAGCGCTGTCACTGAAGACCGTAATGCTAACCTGTTCTTTTCTTGTCTTTATAGGTGTTGCTGAAGACTGGATTCAGGATGGTAAGCCTTTTTCCTTAGGCCCAGGATCAGATGCAGAAGACACGATGAGCGTTCTGCTGCAGAGGATGCAGAATAACGCAAAGCAAGATTCATCCATCGGGTGTGGTTTAAATAGCCTCCTGTAGTGCTTAGGTGTCTCCTTCCACAGCCACGCCTAGGTAAGAAAAGAGTTCCTGCTTTCCAGAAGAGTTCCAGTGTTCTGAACCTAGGGAGTGGCTCCTGCCCCACCCAACAGGAAAAGTAGTTCCAAACAGAAGAGGATCAGAGGCTCAACTGGCAGGCAAGTAAGCAGCATGGTCTGCTGCAGGTAAGTCCACCCAAGCATTATGAGCCCGGCGCTTCCAGCGCTGGGACTGGGCATATTTATGAGCCTGGTGCCACTGGCGCCAGGACTGGGTCCAAAAGGTCCCAATTGGGACTGGTTGGCACTCGGAACCTGGGTTATGGATCTGCTTCCAAGGGAGTTGGGAAAACCCTGAACTTTTGGAAGCAGAGATCATGACAATAGTGTTAAATGAGAAGAAGGAGCTTAAAACAGGGTCTCTGTGGTAAAGATGAAAATATATTTTGGAGAAGCTACAACAAGACCAAAAGATAAGACCATGCTCACACTCCCTTCTATTCTCAGGCGGAGTGATACTTGCAAGGGCCGAGTTCAAACGACTAATTGAATGGCAGACAGCAGGAGTGATGATGGATGTTGGGCTAATTGGGTGGGGAGGCATGGTTAAGTCTAACCCTCCATCACCTGGGGCACCAGCTTGCATCTTGCTAGTGAGTGGAATATTCCAGAAGGGACTAACAAAACAGTATGTAGAGTCAACGGCAACCCCTTTTCCATAGACGCACAGGAAGTGTACCTATACTACAATGTGGCTAGGTTTGCATACGCTAGCACAGGGATCACAGAAAAATAGTATCAGAAAACAAAGTTTAATTTTTGACTCAAAAAACATTTTAAAATAGGCAGAAACCTATGTAAAATGAATGGTATAGCATACACTTGAAACCAAGAAATGAATTTGTGGGTTAGTAGCAAATAAGTGCAATTTAATGTACTGCTGTGAAGGTAGCAGTATGTAATCATTGTCGACACGTATAATAGGTGTTTCTAGTTCAGATAGGAATTGAACACAACAGATATTGCGATGTAAAAGCAGGTTTTATGAAGGTTCAAACTGTCGTCAGGACACTGGTAAAAGTATGATGGACGGCTGATGAAGGGGCTTGGTTCACTAAAAGGTTTAAAATGAAGTGTGTTTTAAAATGTGATTGTAACCATTTTAAGGAAGAAGACGGACACTGTAGTGTGTGACCTACTTAGATAATTAAGGTGGCGTCTTGAAAAGAATAAAGGAGGAAATCAGCTGTCGTTAGTACAGGCGAGGATGTCTAGTAGATACGGCAAAAGCTGGTCTCTGGTGAAAAAAGAGGCTGAGTGTTAGCACTAGAAGGAACATACTCAGTGAGCAATTATTTAGGAAAAAGGCCAACAAGCCTACCGGGCGAAAACGAGTAGCGCCTTGGAAGGGTGGCTGTCAGTATAATAGGCAGCGTGCAGTCAGAATGTTGGAGGAATTCTGTAACAAAAATTCACAGGTGCCAAGGGGTCAAAACTTTAGGTGGAAAGCCTGGAAAAGAGTGAAAAGAAGGCATAGTCTCAAATTAATGGATGCTTAGACATGGGTACGATGATGTACAGGGAGCCGGGGTAGGCAGCTGGCCTAAAGGATTTGTGAGTGGGACGGACAATTAGCCTGATGGTGCCAAAAAGGCGCGTTGAATGTCCATGCAAATTGGAGCTTATTTTGGAAGGCATCTGTGCATGGACTGGGCCAGTAATGGTGCTCGTGGTTCGTAGGTGGTTCCGAGTGAGACCAAGAACGGGTGCATCATGCGGAATGGGGAAACTGCCAAAAAGGTTGTTTGGAAGTATTGGGGCAGCACTTTGGATAAACACTGTGGCAGACCAAAGGTGTTCCGGGTTTAATGACTAGCGAAATCGTGGCTAGAGCAGGCAATCGCAGGCTAGTGAGGTATACAAACTAGGGCTGGGTGCCGAGTGCCGTGCAGCGAACAGTCAAAGTGCCGTGTTGGGGAGAGAATGTAAGTGCGATCTTATCGTTGTGCTGGAGAGCTGTATGTCACGTCGAGCAGTGTCTCGTATGTGCGCAGGTGCAGTAGGGACTATGCTTGTATTTGAAAAACATTATTGTGCTGCACTTAGGGCGCACACGGAACGAGCTGTGTCATAAAATAAACTATGGTATACGTCAAAAAATAACTAAATTGATGTAGAAAGTATGTGCATAAGGAAATGTAGTGTGAAAACACGAGAAAAAGAAATCTGAGAAATGCGCCTGAGGATACCGGTCTCAGTGGAGGTGACACTTGCTGTGTATGACAGAAAGCAGGTGCAATGGCAGCTAATGCATAATTAAAGCGGACAAGAGTAGCAGGCAGCATAGTGTCTGAGGACGCCAATCTAATGTGTATGGCAGAGAACAAGTCCACAGGCGGATAATGCAAGATAATTGAAAACAGAGTCAACGAGCTGGATAGGGGTATACATCAGATACTGCAGAATGCATCGTGGGTTGGTTACGAACAAGTACAGCAGTAAATATCAACAGTTGCATGGAATTTGTAGAAAAGAAAGTGCACAGGGTGCCGACTGGGTACAAAGAGCCGTGACATGAAATAGGAAGCATTCATGGAATGCTTTTGGTACTTGGAAATGACAGCAATTGAGAATAAGTTAGCACAAAAGAAGGTTCAGCATTTGTTTAGACACACGCACTTAACAAAGAAATGCCAAAGTATTATTTCCAGGGTTATCTGTTAAATAGAAAAAGTGCACTGGGTACAACCTTAGTACGATGCATCATGTGATGGAGAAGCAGAAAGACAATCATTTGACAATGCGGACATGGAACAGGCATATGACAATTCTATTTAGCATGATACTCAAAAATCAAGATACACTTCATGTTGCATATAGAGAACATGGTTTTCTTTTGGGAACGCATAGAATCAGAGATGTTTCTAAGATTGGTGTCTCCTGAGCAATGGGGCATAGTGTCAGTGACTTGCATGTGGCGAGTGAAGTGGCCTAACTGTGGTGATGCGACCTGGTAAGGGCTGGGTAACAAAAAGGTTCCATTCAATGGAAATATTGAGGCCTTTTTTCACAGAATCAAGTCGATAAATCCATTGTTGTTCAAGTTTGCGTAGCATCAGGTCACGCTTGCCGCTGTGGAAAGTTTTTTTTACTGTTTGTAGGATAAACCCAAAGATGTTGTTGTGACTATATTTTTTTTTACTTAAAGTGTGTCACTATAGGTTTTGCTTCAACTTGGTTCTTAATGCAAGATGTATGTTCGCATATTTTGTGTTTGATTTCATGTTTGCACACATACAGTAGGTCACATGGGCACTTGATGGAGTATACAGACCACTTGGTCTTACAGTTGGTGAAGCTGTTAAAGGTCCACTTTAACATTGAGATCAATTTCTTTTATATTTTTGGCAAGGCAACATAGTTACCACATCCGTAATCTCCTTTTACAGGAGGCAGGTTCCATAGTGTTTGTTGGGAGTTAGGATTTGTGCTGGGTTCCTCATAGGTATGAACTCGGTCTTTTAAGTTTATTCTAGAAGGGTACAAGCATGCCAACCAATTGTAGAGGGCCACGTAGCAGAGAGCCCTATAGTTTGAAAGCCAATGAAACATTGTGTATTTTTATGACACTGAAGATGACTTGCACTAGGGGTGGGCATAGCTGTCCACCTGACCTTAGAGATCCAATCATAGTCCTGTTCCCCATAGAAAGTATACTTAGATGTTCCCCTTAAGCCTATCACAACCCCAAGTAGGTTTTCTTATTTTGCACATAGTATGAAATCGCCTATGATGAATTGTTGTTATAAATATGCATTTGTTCATGTGAAACATTGAGAATGCTTGTGCGGCATCCGTTGATGCCCGTTGTACTCCCTGTTTTAGATACTTGTTAATAAAACAGCTAAAGTTTGCCAACTTCCTGAGTGGTCGGATTATTCGTGTCAGAGTAAAATCTGCAGCCCCATCCATCCCAGATAGCACTGCCTCGCTTCAAAAGGGCCTATGGGTTAAAAAAGCATTCACCATCAGACACATTCCCAGAAGCTCACACCCATCTGCAACCTAATCTGCATCATACTCTCCATGTTGCCCACCACTGCCATACCCCTCACCTCATCTACCGCCCGCCAGAACCACCTATTACATTCAAGGCGGACATCCTACAGATCCTCAGCACCAACATGAAGCCAACCTACAAGTTGTTCCTGCTTGGGGACCTAAACCTCAGCTTCAATTATTCCACCAACAATGGTTCCCTGTCTCTTTCCAATGCCCTTGACACCCTAGGCTGCACCCCATGCATCACTTCTCCATCTTAAGCTCTGGGTCGGACCATCAACTGGCTTGCCGACATCTACTGTAACATCTCAGTCACCTCTAATGTGCCATGTCCTTGGTCTGACCACCATATCATCTCCTGCATTCCCATAGCCAGTCAGCCTATGACTGCTACCTCTCATTTCCCCAGAATTCACACATTCCTACCGCAACTTGACCAAAGACCACCTCCTACCTTGCTTGCATCGTCCCCCTCCATCATGCTTCCTCCAATCCTACCTCACTGGTTGATCTCTACAACACTGACATCACCACTGAAATCAACACACTCGCCTCTCTCAAACTTTGTAAAGCCAAACCCCCCAAACACAAAACTCCTGGTTTACCGCAACCTACAAACCTTGCGTTCTAAGAAAGGTTGCTTTGAATCCCAACGACCCAGGCGGTAAGGGGTTTACAGCAGCGTAAACAGCGCCGACCCTTACCGCCTGATTCCGAGGTCCCTTAGCGCCATGGAGGATTTAACACCTGCTTTAAGCAGGTGTTAAAATCCATGGCGCTAAGGGACCTTGTTGTTAATTACGCCACCGTAATTTACGGTGGCGTAATTAACGCCTTCCCCACTCCCATTATGCCCTATGGGGCAAAAATGGGAATGGGGAAGGGTAAATGGGGATTGGGGACTTACCGCCCCGTCAACCTCGGAATGGGGTGGTAAGTCCGCCAACCACCATGGCGTAAACGTAGTTTACGCCATGGTGGTAAAGGTACGACCCAGGCGGTAACTTACCGCCTGGGTCGTAATGAGGCCCGATGTCTTGTGCGTATATGTTCAGAACGTTCTACTGATTAAAATCAGCACCCGCCAAGATAACATTCAGAAGAAGCAAGAGCTTGTCCGAGCCAAACCTCAGTGCCTCAACCCCTCTCCCATCCCCCCACCTCCAGCCCCACCAGCAAACTCAACCCCTTCAGCTTCAAATTGATAACCAAAGCCAAAACAGCCAAGATCATCAATGGCCTAAAACCCTCTTCCTGTCAAGGAGACAAATGTCCTGCCCTTCTAATCAAATACTGCACCAAAGTCCTCACACCTATCATCACCGCCATCATCACTGCATCCTTCGCCTCTTGCTCTTTTCTGACCATCTCAAGTAGGCCTGGATTTCTCCTCTCATCAAAAAAGCATCCCTCAACCCATCCATCCATGCCAATTATCATCATATCACCACTGTCCCATTTATCTTAAAAATTGTGGACAGTACAGCCTACATCCAGATACGGGAGTACCTTAAAGACTATAATATCCTCAGCCCTCAACAAACAGACTTCCACCCAGGCCACAGCATTGAATCTGCTCTGCTGGACCTAAAGAGGCAATTGGAGGATATATGAGACTCTGGCGACCTTGCCCTTTTAGGCCTTATTATTTATTTATTTATTTTAAAATGTATATAGTGCACTAAACCCTGGGGCATCAAGGCGATCTCACATGACCATTTACTCTTAAGAACAAAGTACTTTTAAAACATAGCAGATGTCGTAAAATGATCATTTTCCTGATACATAATCATGTTAGTTGAACAATAGAGTGTTTAAGGCTTTTGTGAAAGTCCATTAGGAGTTTTTAGCTCGTAAGGGTGAAGGGGCAAGTTCCAGTGTTTGGCTGCAGTGGCTGGGAAGCTGATGTTTTTGACCTTTTCAATTTAGGCTGGGTGATGTAGTGAGAGTGGACTGTTCTAGTAGTTCTGGTAGCAGAGGATTTAGTGAGCTTTTGGAATTGCTAAGGTGGTGCATCCTTGGATGGGCACCTATGTGTGATTGACAACGTTTTGAAGAGGATTTGTTCATGGACAGGGAGCCAATGGACTTTTTTTACTAGCTGCCCTAATGTGTTCCCTTCTGGGAATGTTCAGTGGTGCTCTGAGGACGTTGTTTTGCGTGACCTTCAGCTTTTGTATGTTGTAGTCAGAAGTACCTGCAAAAAGGGCATTACAGTAATGAAGGCTAGATCTTATGGTGGCTCTTGGAATTGTCAGACAGCTGTCTGGGGAAAGGAACAGCGTGGAGGTGTTTATTAGTTTAATCATGTGGGCAGCTTAGGAGGCAATGGCAAAGCCGTCTGATAGAAAGGGAGGCTTGTGGGTATACTCCCAGCGTTTTCACAAAGGGTGAGACTGGAATCGGGATGCCATCAATCTTGAAGGAGGAGTATTTTTGTTTTAATTGTACAAACAATTTTTACAAAATGAGTAGAAGTGACTTTTCTGCTGACGAAATTGTGTAGGAGGCTAGAAAAAGACTGTTGCAGTATCGAAGGAGTCATAGAGCGTGGGTAGATATTCATAATACTTTCGCAAGCCAACTCACTTGCTCCTCCACTCCCAACTGTCTAAAAAAGCCCACCACGGCAATGACCCAGTGGGTTTGCTCCCCGCTCATTAGGCGTGCCCACCAATTGACTTCACTATAAAGGTGAAGATCCCTGAAGAGGTGGCCTAGCCAGGTTTGTCTTTTCTTCGCCAAACCCACACATTCCAGAAGTAAATGCCTTCTCGTCTCTACGTGAGCAAGAGAAGGACAGAATCTACATTTATTTGATGAAGCATTCCCTCTGACTGCTAGAATTTCATTAGTATTGACTAAGTTCAGTCTAATTCGCATTAAAAGTCTTGCCGTGTTAGTTGGTAAGGAAATTTAAGAAAGTATGGAGCCCCCTCATTCAGTTTTTTTGGGTTCCACAAAAGATCCGCCAGCAGTTTGCATTGGGCTGCTGAATCATTGGTCTCAATCCAATCCATTTGTAGGAGTTTTTTGCTGATCAGTGTAGGATTTGCAAGCAGATCTTCTTCCCTTCTTCCAATTTGTTTCTGTCTACTGTTTACTACAAGTCCTCCATTCTATTACCATCCCGTTTTTTTTTTCTTTTCCTTTCTTTTTTGATCATTTTAAGAATGGGTTTTACTAATGGTTCTATTACTTTCCTATATAACATCAAGGAGTTTCGCTCCAGCAGGGTTTTCATTGAACTTAGGCTTAGTTCTTTCCTTATCACTGCAGTGGGAGTCTACAGGATCCAGTCTTTTGATCATTGAAGGAGGACCCAGCAAACATATTTCAGTTTTCAGTCATTTAGACAAAGCCGGTGAGTAGCCATCCAAGCCTGGATAGTCGTATAGATGGAATTGAGGGTGGCAGAGTCCTTAAGATAGTTACCAGAGAGAGGGAGGAGAATTTGAGTATCATCTGCATAATTTGTATAAGATATGCCAGTCAAGGAGTGTGAAAAGAGGTAATGTGAATTTATTATAAAGTGTTGGGGATACACAGGATCCTTGAGGTACCCCACAGGTGATAGTGGCGGATGGAGCAATGGCATTTTCAAACAAGACTTCCATAGATCTGTCCCCTAGGAAGGTGGAGATCCAGCTAATGGCCTTAGTTAAACATTTGGCAGAGGTGGATAGGTGGTGGCTCAGAATTTTATGATCAACCAGGTCAAAGGCTGCAGACAGAACAAACAGTATAAGCAGGTCTAGTTTGCCTTCATCTCTGATTTCATCTGATTTTTAATGTCGAGTATTGCTGATTCTGTCCCATTCCCTAGGTGGAATCCGGATTGGCCTATACCTAAGATGTGGTTAGTTTTAAGGTGTCGTTGGATCTGCAGATAGGCTGTTCTTTCCAGGATTTTTTTAATGAGAATGGGACTGTAGTGAGTAGGTGATAGTTATTTGGGATGGTGGGATCTAATGTCCATATTTTGATAAGGAGGAGCACCCAGGCTTCATTGAGGCTAGTGGTGACTAGGCTAGAGGAGAAAGAAGAATAGATGAACACAACAATGAGAGGTGCTAGAGTGTTAGCACAGTCTTTGATGAGCCTAGCTGGACAGGTGTCTCCTTTTCAGCATGAGGGTTTAAGTCCTTTTATAATGGATATGACTTCAGCTTCCATGACCTTGATGACTTGTAACATAGGGAGGTCTGGAGGTTTCCTTGTATGGGGTGAAGGGTATGAGGGTCGGCTTGTGAGAGTTTTAGTAAGGAATGTTGGTGTGATTTTCCTGTGCAGGGAGTCGATTTTTGTAACAATAGCATTTTAGATATTGGTACAGCAAGCAGTATCTTTTGCTATATTGTTAGGTGGGTTGGTGTGGTTTCCTAGCTCCCTAAGTATGGTGAAAATGTCTTTGGTATTGAATTTGGCATTGGCAATGTGGGCACTATATGTAGAGGCTTTGGCTGTTAAGATAGCTTTTTTATAGAGTTTAGCAGCTATTGTGAATAGAAGCTTATTATCTTCTGTCTGTGATTTCTTCCAATTAACTTCTGCTAACCATTTGTAACATCAGATGTGAGAAGTTCTGGCGTGAACCATGAGTTTCGGTGTGCTGATGGTTTGAGTTTATGTGGTTTAAGTGGGGCAATAGTGTCAAACGCAGTAGTAAGGATTTTGTTATACAAGTTGGTAAGGGTGTTAGGGTCTTTGTTGAAGGTGGGCTCAGGTAGATGTGACCTAAGTAGGGGGATGGGCGTTCCATGGTAAGGTTTCTAGAGCTACGTGCAAGAGTACGTAGTAAAGAGATGGTCAAAGGAGGTGTGTCTGTGTAGTGGTTGATATGGTAAAGTGTATAATGTTGTGATCGGACCACAGGTCTTGTGAACCAGTATACCCCCTGTCATGACTCAACACCTGCTTTCAACTTCTCAACCAAAGCAACTAGATGGGTTGACTCATTCCTTCCAGACAAAACCACCCATGTATTTGCTAAAAACACCATAGCCAACCCTACTCCTGTTCCATGTGAAGTCCCACAAGGCTACCACAATCAATGAGATAAATGATAGCACCGAGGTTTGGATGTCCTCCTACCAACTCTGCCTTAACGATGATATAAATGACATTTTTAATGCAGAATCCCCTTGCAACTATTTAAACTGGTGCCTGCCTTTTGCACATTCACAATTGATGGCTTCACCATCCCAGTCTCCACCATTATCAAGACACTGGGGGCCTACTTCGTCTCCACTCTCAGTATGTCTTGTCAGGTCAACATAATTGCCTCCTCTTCAGCCCTCTCCACCAAGCTACCAAACGCCAGCAAACCTTTTCTTTGCTTGCATTACTGCCTAACCATAGCCAGAGCAGTCAGAATTACCATCAGATTACAGGTGCCGGCAATGGTAGGTCAAACCCCATTCTGGCTGTTTTTTGTCGTTGAATGTCTGACTTACCTCCAGCCAAGAGCTGGAGGTAAATTAGGCCACCCCACTTGCAAACTTGTAGTTTGCGGGTCCGGATACGTGCTGGTAAATGGTATTAGCAGCACTTTAGTTCCAGACCGGCATACTTTTAATGATGCCCATTAACTCTCCGTGGCAGGCACTTCGAGTGCAATGTTTGAATGCAAGTCTTCCTTAAAAGTGAGCACAAAGAGTTCCCATGAGGAGATGTTATGGGCAGGAAGTAACAGGAACTGGGTGGGAATGGCATTAGCGATTAGCATGGCCATGGACAGTCAATGGTTGAACAAATACCCACACAATACCTAAAAGCTCTGTTTCCCTCCCCATATGCCATTTCTCCCTATCTGTACACTAATACAAGAGTTTTGGCTCGGCAGGTAAGATAGTTCAGTGAGATAAGTACTCACTGCAGTAATCTACATGTGATCTGAAGGCTACAGGTTCAAATCCTGGCAAGTTTGACTCAGCATTTCATCGTTCCAAGGTTGATAAAATGAGTACCAATTTCGATTGATGTTATGTAAAAATGTTCTATATAAAGCACTTTGTATAAAAGGGCTATATAAATAACAAGTTATTTTTATCATAGGTGTCGAAAGCAACACCTAATAGTCCAAACTAAAAAAGAGTTGGGAAAAAAAACAACATTTACTGTACCTATCTCTCTGACGCTAAATGATTGCCCTCAACATTATCGTTAAACTTCCACAATTGGTAAGTGTATTTTTAAGTGTTCCTTTTGCAAACTTACAAGTGTGAAGGTGGAAAATGGAGAAAAATATGTGAGCTCCTTTTCAGATGCCATGATGCCGGGCCTCGTTTAAACATCGGGCTTTCTGGCAGGAAAAGAAGATCCTATTCTAGGACCTCAGGGACGTCAATGCACCAAAATACCAGGGGTAGTGGACGTTACATCACAAAACCCTTGACCTCTGATGACATCACAGGAGGTGATTTAATTTCACCAAACTCAAAGTGACATCACGGGAAGCGATGGAAGATGACCTTTCACCCCTTGACAAAACAGGAAGTGGCATCACATAGCTCTGTTCCTAAGTACACTATGACGAATATGGTTACGATATTACTATAATGTGATATACATTTTATGCAAGAATGGATCACCATATATATCATTAATATGAGTGTGTGGGCCCATATTACCAAATTACTGTGAATGCAATCAGACGTCCAAGGCCAAATGATAATGATAAAACACTTACGCCTAAGTGCTTTATATAGAACAAATATCACACAATATCACCCAACCTGTGTTGGAAACTCATTTAGCGACCTGCGAAGAATGAAAGGCTGAGTTGAGGTGTTTAAGAACAGTGACTCACCCCGTGAATTGTGTCTAAAATAAACCTTTGATGAGTCTACCAATAATTGTATAGAATTTCAGAAAGACATTATTGTTCTTCCTATACTTTCTTATTTAGGGTCACTGCTCAAAGTGTTACACTTTTGGAACCCTATGTTTATTAAGAGGCCTGAGCAAGAAAGCCAGCCACTCCAGAAACAAAGAGTCACATGGCACAGTCCACGGCCGAGGAATTTACATTACAGGGGTAGCAAGGGAGACCTCAGGAGTCACGGTTGCAACCCCCATATGATGTCCCTGTAGGGACTCATCCTGACTTCCTGCTTCCCCAACTCTTGATTGGGAGACCTGAAAAATTCACTGCTGATTAAATACTGTCAACCCAACAAGTCAAATATATATATATATATATATATATATTTTTTTTTTTTATTGTTTGTCTTGGTTTGTTTAAACCTTTACAAAATTATTTCATCAAACAAAATACACTTTTTTAGACTTAAGATCGTATAGACTAAACATCACCACATAGTTAATACATGTTAGAATCACAATTTTTATAAAAAAAATAAGCATCTAAAATGTTCTAACAATAAAGTTTTAACCATCCTATCTAATTCAAACATCAAAACCACAAGAATTCCTATAGAACACAATGCAAGTGAAATGTCATTGATTATGATAAATCACAAAACATGTTTAGAAAAGCAGTGACACTTATCTTTAGGGCAGTAGAGTTGCTATGTCTTATTTTATTCCACAATAATTCTCTATTTACACAATGTAAGTGTTGCACAAATTGCTCAAAATGTAGAATATGTTGCTTAAGCAAGGCTGGACATAAAAGTAAGATATGTTGCATAGTTTCTTCAGTACCTTCGTTTTTACAATATATGCACCAACCCATGTATCATTAAGCAAATTCCTTTTTTTCAGTATAAAATGTGTTTTTAACACATTTAACCTGAATCTCATAAATGTATTTTGTGAATTTTGCGAAGGATATTTTACCAGGTAGACCACAATTACAGTGTTAAATTTCCAAAATGAGTATATCTGATTAACAGTTTTAAACTGCAAGATGACTCCTACAGACTGCTGCCAGTCATTACTTTTCAAGATCTTTTTACCTTTAGGGGGTTCCTCAAAAGTATCTCAAGTGGGACACCTAAAATATTCAAGACTTCTTCAGTATCAGATTTCAATTGCATACAGTAGTTGTTAGTATGATCCATTCCTGCAACTGTATAGAGATTCTCAGGTGGATTTATCAGACATTTTCTCCATAATCGCATTTTTTTCCATATTATAATGGATTTCAGTGATTGGAAGCCAAGCTCATATCTGATTATCTCAATCGGTACTCATTTGGGTATAAAAAATAGTATACCTTTCCATATCACACTTTCTAAAACTTTTATAAAATCAGTATTTTCTAAATCATAAAAGTCCAAACCATACATAAACCTGGGGATTCCCTTCATAACAGAAAAATTCCTCAATGGTACCATACTACAGCTACAAAATGTGGTCTCTATTTTACACATTTGTCTCAGGATCGTCTCTGCTTTTGCTCTCATTTAGCTTTTTATGGTTACTGTCGAACCATTCCCTATAGAATAGTAACCCAGATATTTAAATGCCTCCTGACACTTGATAAATTTCCACTCACAATACCATGTAAGACCAGACTGGTTTTTTGTTTTGTTTTTGCCCAAGCGTATAATTGTTGTCTTGGATGCATTCATTTTCAGATGTATGCCAGAAATGAATGAGACAAATGCATTTATCATTTGTTGTAAACCAATTTGCGTACAGTCTAACAACAAAAAATCATCAGCAAATGCCAGCCATTCAGGGAAGTGTTTCCTAATCTGGGGTAACCATTCCTTTGTTCTTCAATGCCTTACCTGCTCTACAAACATATAAGTTAAACAGGGTAGCTGCCAAAATACAGCCTTGCCGCAGTCCATTAGATATCATAATCTCAGATGTAAGTCGACCCTCTGAGTTTAGCCTAACCTATATCTTTGTATCGGAGTAGAGTTCTATGATTATCTCCAATAGGTGTTTAGGCATGTCTAGCTCTCTCAATATTAACCATAATGTAGGACGATCTACTAGATCAAACGCTTTGCTAAGGTCCATAGAGGCGACAAAAATGGAAGACCCTTCTTTCATTAACATCTTTGCTTGTAGGCTTTTCAATATTAGGTCCCCACAGTCCGTGCCTCTATTCTTTTTGAATCCAATCTGTTTGCAGTCTAATATGTTATGGCATCTAATCCATTCTTCTATTTCCTCCAGTACAATAGATGCAAAGATCTTTGACTCTGGATCAGAGATGGCAATAGGTCTGTAGCTTTCCGGTGAAATTCTTCATCCTTTTTTGGATATTGGACTAACAAGTGCAACTCTCCATGATACAGGTATATTCTTGGTTAGTAGTATATCCTTGAATAGTATGTTTAGGATTTTTGCCAACAAAATTATATCAGTTTTCAATATTAAGTTAGATAGATTATTGGGTCCGGAGCTGCAGAAATTTTAGATTTTCTAATTATGCGGGAGATGTTACTAGTAGAAATATCTAGGAACCATGCTTCATCCTTTCTGTATTCACTCATATAGTTAATATTTTTACTAACATATATTTTGGTAAAGTGTTCTTTCCATGTTTTTTCACTAATTTGGGTGAATAGCATCTCTTTTTTGCGATAGTTCAACACTGTTAATAGTTTGCCAAAAATCGGATATCTCTTTTCCTTTGATAGCATTAAGCATTTTTTCTCTATCTAATTGGTCTTGTTTTCCCTTACGGTTAATTTGCCAATTTTTATAGTGTTGTTTAATCTTTTTAATCAACTCAATTGACTCACCTACAGTATGAAAAGAATTCAGGATTGCACAAATTTCTCGCCTCATTTGTTTTTTCCGATTTAGTGTCTCTATATCGAAAGCATGCACATGCCTGCAACTGTGTTTAATAGTATCATTCTTGCCCTTAACTGATTTAAGTCTAATATCGTTGACATAACTGGAAAATGTAGTAGTAGAGAGATTAGCTACACATTCTTCTGTAGACATATCATCAAAATCCTTTAGTAAAACAGATGTAAATCTCTTTATTTTGGCAAAGGTCCACCATATTCTATTACCACTGGCATTCACAATCACACCCTCATTATAACATGATGTTTTTTCTATTATATTTGTATGTATAATGTCAATATGCAAGAGGCTATGGTCACTAGTAGGCATTTTCACCACAGTAAGTTTGGGAATGTATTTGTCTAGACCATCAGTCAGAAAAATGTAATCTAAAATCGAACTGCTTCCTCTGGCATTCCATGTATAGCAAGTATTAGAAATGTTAACTAACCCCATGATTTCAAAAAAATTTGACCATATGGCTCCCCTTAGTTTGGCACTACCTGCATCAATTCTAGCCTTGCTGTTACCTGATTCTATATTAGTCATTAATACATCTACTTCAATATCACAGTCCGCATTTAAATTGCCTGCTATAATTGCCAGGTCATTTGCATTGGCTCCACGCCAGACATCCATTTTTATAGTTACTTTGTTTAATTATTTGACCAGTCGCATATCTGTGTATTTTAAAGGATTCCAATAGACATTAACAATACAAAGATACATGTTAATATCACCAGTTTTGATCTTATATGTCACAGACAGCAGTGAGTTCAAACTTGACTATTCACTTATATTAACAGCTTGTAGGTTCTGTTTGCATGCTATCAAGAGTCCTCCCCTTGGTCTGCCTTTGGCGCTTTTTGTAGCAGGCAATTGTGCAATATCAAAACCTTCCCATAGTAGACCCATAGCAGCCCAAGTTTCTTGCAACAACACTAAATCATATGATTGTAAAATATCGGTAACTTCAATGTTCTTGGTCAAGTGTAAATGCCCTCTCGAGTTCCAGCTTATTAAGGCGAGTTTCCCAGCCTTGCTAGAGGGGTTTTCCTAGTTTATTCATGGTGTTAATAGATTCTCTAAGAGAGAGTGCCAACCATCTCCATTCTTGTTTGTCAATATTATCAGCTGTCAGGGTGCTAGTATCGACCTTAGATGGATCTGAAGCTCTTTTTTCCACAGTATTAGATGGTGGACACTTCATATTACTCTTTTGACAAGGCGGTATATATTGATAAATGTCGAAGCCTCTACACTGTAGTGATTCTGCCTCTTTTAACAACAGATTTCTAACTAGAGGTGATGGGATCACCAAGCGTACATAGTCTAGTCTCTGTTTATGGATAAAGTCTGCGAGGATAATGTCAGCAGATGTTACCAATGAAAGTTCAGGAATGGCCACAAATAGCAAAAGAATATATTTCCGGTTCAGAGGTATTTTTTTTCCCTCCCAGAATAGAGTTGTCAATATCAGGCTAGGTAATTCAATCAAGGCAGGTTTTCTCAGATCTTGAACATCATTGACCTGCCCAGGACATTCTTCTATATTTTGAGTTTTTATTTCAATGTCTACTGGTGTTTTCTGGCTGTTGTAAGGTAATTGCCATTCATTCTCTTTAGTTGAGAATTTATCTTCCACATTTCTTTTAACAATGCTTGCTATTTCATCTTCCTTAATATTAATGTTTGTTATTAACAGATGTATGTGGTTCTGTATCTTTAGTAACTGCAAATTCAATCTCTTTTGCAGCTAATAACGAGTCTCCCACACATATCATATATTTTTCAGACCTGGGCAGCTCTTTAGTACTTAAAACTGGAAAATCAGTCTCTGGGAGAACTGTAGAGAAACATCCAGCATAAGATGTATTGGCCATATGTTGCTTATTATACTGTTGGTTGGCATCCATCCCAGTATTCATCGTACTTAACTTGGGTCTTTTATCAACACTTAGAACATGGTTAGTAGACAGTGTTTCTCTGCAAATTTTATCTTTAATATTCTTAGCCTTAAGTTCAGCTAAATCAGTTGGTTCTTTAACAAACGTATCAACCGCAGACTTCAGAGTAGTCGAACTCAGATTTGTTATCGAGTTCGCTTTAAAGATCTCAAAAATATCAACTAACCCACACTTCAAAAATGACAACTGTGAGGCAATATCTAACAAGTCATT
Organism: Ambystoma mexicanum; assembly: GCF_040938575.1. NCBI lineage: Eukaryota > Metazoa > Chordata > Amphibia > Caudata > Ambystomatidae > Ambystoma > Ambystoma mexicanum. The sequence continues at coordinate 700,131,845 of NC_090930.1, forward strand.
TTTCTTTTTCATCACATCTGTAATAGTGTTGTCTGCATCACAGTAACCATCCTGTATTAGCTGAATAACAGGTCTAGTATAGTTGATTGTTTTCTTATTTATTTATTTTCACCATCATTGGTGTGGGTGGCCCTTCCAGGTCATCAGTACTCACCATATAATCTCTGGCTTCCAAAATTGTGTTTTCATATGATACATCTCTTCAATATTTTCGAGATGATTTGGCCATGTTTTTTCATTTATTCAAGTTTGTCTGCTGACCTCTTTTTTTTCTCCTTTTTTATTATTTGGGTTATTAATCGTTTTGAGTACAATAGTGATTTCTCCTTCAATTGCATAAGGTTTATGATGATCCGTGTTTTCTATGGTGACCTTCATTGGGTCTCTCCTCATGTCAATCTCCTTTATGTGATTTTGGGAGTCAACAATAGTAATTATATCCCTACTTGGCTGGGGTTTGATTGTCACATAGGTGTCTATTGGGTTCAAGACTGTAGCACTTGTATCATCTATTACTGTCGTTTTCAGCATAGCGAGTGGACTCAGTATCATGTCATTCACTTTCAGTGGAATCTGTTGAACGTAGGTATTAATTTGTACCAATATCTCTGTTTGACGTCTTAACTCATTAAGAATTAATCTGTTAAAGATCCCCATCAGAGTACATATATCAGTATTATTCAAATTTTCTGCGTCAGTATCTTTCAATGTCTCACCATTTTCATCAGAGTGTGTCTCAGGATTATTAGCTAATTGCAAGAATTCCATGTCTGCCGTATGGAAAACACTTGGGGTATCAGCAAATAAATGGCTACCATTATGGCTATTTCTCTGAATGTCAGTCATCTCTCCCCACTGTTGTTTTTGTGCTTCTTACTCTGGCTAAATATCAAACTCTTCAGCATAGAGTGCTTGTGAGGATTCATTGGGTTCAATACAGTTACTAAAAATATCAATGCTCGATCTTAGTTGTTTAGAGCAAATTTGCGCGCATTGCAGTCGGTCTTCCTCCTCAATATATGGGGGTGGAAGGGGTAGTGCAGCCGCTCGTGCCAGACTTACTCTATGCGTTTTTACAGCCGAGAAAAAGTCTGCACGCAGATCTTTCATAATGTTTGGAGTTTTAGTACTTTAACTCATTATGGAAAGACATTTCTCAACAATTCGTAGTTGAAAAATATAAATTACTCAGGATCCAGTATTAGCAATCATTCAAGATAGAATCATAGAAAACAGGTATCACTTACTGACATATGTCAAGAAGCTCTCTTTTGCACACACAGAACAAAAGGCATCCGCGTCAATGAACATTTATATCACCTGCCTCCCAAACCTCACAACCTAACAGACCAACAGTATACAATTATGTGCACTTCCGGAGGCACGTGCGAGATGCGCGTGCACCAGGTTGATATTATGACGCTGGGCCAATCGAAGGTGATGGGGGTGGATCTCAGAGCAGGTCTGCAGGTAGAAACAGAGATCATAGGTTGGTATTTTAATTCCAAGCAGGCACGAAATAAGTATAGTAGTGCACACCCAATGAGGGTGCACGAGCTCCGTTCCACAGCTAATTACTTGTAAAGTTGCTTATGTTGATGTTGCAGGTTTCGGGAACGTCGTGCTTCACCTTGATGACTAGTGTTCTCCTTGATAAGTAGCAACAATACGGGGGTCTGGTCGTATCCAGTCACGGTCAGGCAGCAAAGAAACACAGCGACCAGCCCAACAGCGTACACTTACGTGCACTTCTGAATGCGCGTGCGAGATGCGCGTGCACCTGGTTGATATTATGACGCTGCGCCAATAGGATGTGATGGGGGCGGATCTCAGAACAGGTTTGTAAAGTTTCTTATGTTGATGTCGCAGGTTTCAGGAACGTTGTGCTTCACCTTGCTGACTAGTGTTCTCCTTGATAAGTAGCCACAATACGGGGGTCTGGTCGTATCCAGTCACGGTCAGGCAGCAAAGAAACACAGCGACCAGCCCAACTGCGTACACGTACGTGCACGTCCGGATATATATATATATATATATATATATATATATATATAGATGTATATATATCTTGGGTCCATGTGAGTATGTGATGTGGGCATCCCGATTTTCATAAAACAATACTGATCTAAATACCTTCCAGGCTACTGTGATAAAGTGGGGTGCAATAAAAACAGGAGCCATGTGATTGTCGATTGATGCTTGCTTTGTCACAATCCACAATCCCTACAGGAATAAGACCAGTTTATCCTACAGAAACTCTTTGAGAAATCCATTACCATAAGCAATATAAGAGCATGGAGCCATCCCACCCATGATGGAGGGAGGGAAGGAAGGAAGGAAGGAAGGAAGGAAGGAAGGAAGGAAGGAAGGAAGGAAGGAAGGAAGGAAGGAAGGAAGGAAGGAAGGAAGGAAGGAAGGAAGGAAGGAAGGAAGGAAGGAAGGAAGGAAGGAAGGAAGGAAGGAAGGAAGGAAGGAAGGAAGGAAGGAAGGAAGGAAGGAAGGAAGGAAGGAAGGAAGGAAGGAAGGAAGGAAGGAAGGAAGGAAGGAAGGAAGGAAGGAAGGAAGGAAGGAAGGAAGGAGATATATATGGTAACATCGTACATTGCTATTATCAACACATTCGAAAAGATGACACCACCAAAAAACACATTACGAGTTTGGCGGTAACCATGCCGCCGAAATCGCATCGGGGTCCGGGTCCTCGGAATGAGGACTTACCGGGCCATTCCAAGTTCGGAAGGCCCGGTAATTCCTCCCTCCAAGGACCCGGACACGGTCCTTCCCCATTCCCATTTCAGCCCCCATAGGGATGAATGGGAATGGGAGAGGGAGCTAACAACGGGCCATACGAGATGGCCAGTTGTTTGCTCCCTCTTCCCCTCGCGGGACGCGAGGGGAACTCGTAATGCGGCGGTACGGAGTGAACGGCGCCGGCACCTTTTACGGCGCCGGCACCTTTTACGGCGCCGTTCACTCCGTACCGCCAGGGTCGTAATGAGGCCCATAGCGTGTATTATAGGTATGCTTTTAAAATATGTTTTGTTCTTCAACGTATATGAGGAAAAACAGAAAGCTGAGCTATTAGGCCGACTCGATAATGATTATACCTTAATCAACATGGTCAAATAAGAGGTAGAAAATATGAATGAAAGCCATAATCATTACCATTGCTGCCGTTTTACTATTCAAGGCATTTGTAGTAGGAAATACGACCTTTTTTATGAGAATACCTGCGAAGGTTTTGTTTCCGGAAAGAATAAACGTGTTTTGCAATGGCCCTCCAATAAAGGCTGTTGCACTTTCCCGATACTGTACTCAGTAATAACAAACCATTGTTTTATGGTGTTCTTGTTTTAGAACTCCAACGCCCAGCGTTGCAGACAGAAGTAATTGCAAGGACTACTGGAGCAGAACTGCCCCCTCGCATCCATCTCAGCCCCTCTAAGCAGCAAAGTCGCTGTGGCATCAGCGCACTGCACAGCATGCCCGGGTAATCCACTTTTAAGGCACACGAATGTCCGCAATATTAATAGGATTTTTCCAAGAGAACGGTTCCACTGCCACGTATCCTGTCACGTCAAAAACGTCAATAAAGTAGTCATTGAGATGATGCAAGGGCTCGCTTCTCACGGAGAATAGTCGCAGTTAAATTGCAGTGCAAGTTTCCTGTCAGAGAAAGGTGCAGGACTCTACTCCACAGCTATCATTTAGATGAATGGCACCTTCTAAAGATAGGGCTTGCCAAGTACTTTAGACAGGGCCACTCCCCCTCGGCCGCATACTCCCATTAAGATAAAAACGGATGCAAATGTACATCTCTCAAAGCATGTGCTACTCTCCAAATTCTAGTTATTATTCCTAACATTCTCAGCGGCAAGCTGTGATGCAGACAAAACCCATTATGCATGTAAAACAGCAGAAGGCCTGATTCATAAATCATTTTAACATGGGAAAGTCCCATTGAAAACGTGTGTGAATCAGGCCTACAGTCTTTGGTCACAGATGGAAAATGTGTGCAGTTTGTTGTGGTGCAAATTGGGTAGAGAATAGACTCCAGAATGAAGCAGAGCTATAGGAAAGATTCATCCGCATAACTTTTAGGCTTAATTGAACCTTTCAACAGTAGAGAGTTTAACCCTAAGAAACAGGTTTTAATAGGAATAACCACTAATTGAAATCAGTGATTCCCATTAAAAAGCCAAGAACAAATTCATCAACGGATGCTTCCAATTTCGGTGTGACTTTTTCGAAATTAAAGATAAACATTTCTATAAAATGTCCAATCACAGAGAATAGTTTACTGAAATGCAAGAGGCTGGTCATATTGAAGAACAAGAGGTTGCTAATGACACACACTTCAAATACATGGCTAGTAATCAATGTTGAACCATACAAGTGTACACAATAAAACATGGTACAATCCATTAGTAAAAAAATGTTAAAATAAAATGAAACATGCACTAATTCATCAGTCATTGCCCCAGAGAATGTTTAAAATCGTATGTCTGTGATATGCAGGTCATCATCACAAAGGTTTAACCTAAGCTACCTCGGACAGGAATTAAGCAGAGCTGTGTAGTTCTGTGCTATCAAAAATACAGAACACCACAACCATGCTTACTAATGTATATATCTGGGGTACAAGTTACAGTGCAACTGACTTATACCATGTTGTACCTAAGTATAAAGAATACAGGAATGCTACATCTGCTGGAACCTTCCATTTTAGAACAATGTACTCACCAGTTTTTTACAGTGACACTTAGATATACAGGGTAATTCATGGAATAAATGTGCGCCGAAAAGGGGAGTGCAAGCGTGAAAATTGTAGTGCACACGTGTTAAAGCTGCACACGCAGCCGTTCCTCGATTCATGGAATGCGCTGCGTGTGTAAACCCTGGGATGTGCGCCAAATCCGTGGGTGGCGCAAACATCACTAAATGCTGTGAGCGACGCGCACAGCAAAAGCGCACAACATGTAGCGCACACAAGAAAAGGTGGCGGAACACGGGGCATAACACGCGGAATGGGGAACAACGCATGAAAATGTGGGCGTTACGGGGGAAGTACCGCAGGTAAATGCTCGCAACACCCACTAATAATCCTAGAACTTGTCAGGGAGAGGGAGGATGACCTCTCATCACCCACCCTGCGCTCCCAAGCACTGAGCCCCTTGGAAAAGGTGCTCAATGTACTGCATTTCTTTTCTACTGGGTAATTTCAGCGGACAAGTGCCATAGTTGGGGTGTCTCACAGGCCACGCAGTCACGCTGCCTACACCAGGTGTTGGCGATAATGACTGCAGGCCCCTCAGACCGCAGTCACATATACATACCCAGAACACCTGCAGAAATGCAGGCCGTCATCCAGGACTTTTATGAGGTGGCACACTTCCCCAAAGTGCTAGGTGCCATTGATTGCACCCATGTTGCTCTACGTCCTCCCAGGGCCACTGAGCACATCTATTGAAACCACAAGCACTGGCATTCCATCAACGTTCAGGTTGTATGTGATGCCAAGGGAATCATCACCTCAGTATATGCCAACTATCCGGGGCGAGTCATGATAGTTTCATATTCCGAATGTCACCCCTAAACCAGGACCTGGAAGCTGGGATGCACGGCGACACATGGCTCATTGGTGAGTTCAAATGCCTCTGCACATGCATGCATGTCAGACACTGAGAAATGGGCAAACCCAACTAATGACAACCATTATTACCTCCCCCGGGGACAGTGCCTACCCTCTGAGCAACTATATGATGATGCCAATACAGAACCCCACCACACCACCCGAGGTAAGATACAACACAGCCCAAATTGCAACCCGGGGCATAGTGGAGCACACATTCGGAGTGCTCAAGTCACGCTTTCGCTCCCTTGACTGCTCTGGTGGGCAGCTGCTATATGCGCCCCCAGTAGTGTGCAGGATCATAGTGTCAGCATGTGTCCTGTACAACGTTGCAATGCGGCAGGATGTGCCAGTGGACATGGTGGTGCCCCCACATCCCGAACCACATGCACGGCACCTGTGCATGGGCGGTGAAAGGGCATGTGGTGAGGCAGCCGTACCCAGCTTGTGGCAAATTTCTTCACCTAAAATCCCACCCCTGCGGAGTGCACACAGGCCTGGCACATACCAGCTGACAATTTATGGTGATGACAAAAGGGACAGTCAACTGTCACAACCATACCACCCTGAGATTGTTTCCCTGGAAGTGCTACATTGTGCGCATCCCTAGCTACTTAAACACACCCAATGCTGTGTCAGTAAAAGGCACACATTCATGCAAAATGAAGGACTACCCCCTTGCAAAATACTACAACCAAAAAGTGGCATGTCACCCAACCCCTCCCTAACCCCATCTCAGCTACCCAACACCATGGCATGGCATTTCATGTGAAATCAACCAAATTAATGCATGACACATGACACAAGTGTCACAAAGTGCACTGACCCAAATGGAAACAGGCCAGAGAACATTTCCTCTCACTAATGAAAAAGAAACAACACACATGAACACATACTTACCAGCAAGACAAAACAAGTGTACAGGATCCAACAGTGGCAACATATGACAGTAAAAAATGAAAGTAGTGCAAGTGTCACAGCCTGAAAAACGCAGCACATCGACTCCTTCCAACTGCAGCGTGTTGCTGGTAGGCAAATGTGGCAGTGTACTGCATACAAAATGAACTACATCTGCAATGGAGACGGGCTTGCTAAGACATGAAGAAGCTACATGTACGATTAGCATGGCCATGGACAGTCAATGGTTGAACAAATACCCACACAATACCTACAAGCTCTGTTTCCCTCAACATATGCCATTTCTCCCTATCTGTACACTAATACAAGAGTTTTGGCTCGGCAGGTAAGATAGTTCAGTGAGATAAGTACTCACTGCAGTAATCTACATGTGATCTGAAGGCTGCAGGTTCAAATCCTGGCAAGTTTGACTCAGCATTTCATCGTTCCAAGGTTGATAAAATGAGTACCAATTTCAATTGATTTTATGTAAAAATGTTCTATATAAAGCACTTTGTATAAAAGGGCTATATAAATAACAAGTTATTTTTATCATAGGTGTCGAAAGCAACACCTAATAGTCCAAACTAAAAAGAGTTGGAAAAAAAAACAACATTTACTGTACCTATCTCTCTGACGCTAAATGATTGCCCTCAACATTATCGTTAAACTTCCACAATTGGTAAGTGTATTTTTAAGTGTTCCTTTTGCAAACTTACAAGTGTGAAGGTGGAAAATGGAGAAAAATATGTGAGCTCCTTTTCAGATGCCATGATGCCGGGCCTCGTTTAAACATCGGGCTTTCTGGCAGGAAAAGAAGATCCTATTCTAGGACCTCAGGGACGTCAATGCACCAAAATACCAGGGGTAGTGGACGTTACATCACACAACCCTTGACCTCTGATGACATCACAGGAGGTGATTTAATTTCACCAAACTCGAAGTGACATACCGGGAAGCGATGGAAGAAGACCTTTCACCCCTTGACAAAACAGGAAGTGGCATCACATAGCTCTGTTCCTAAGTACACTATGACAAATATGGTTACGATATTACTATAATGTGATATACATTTTATGCAAGAATGGATCACCATATATATCATTAATATGAGTGTGTGGGCCCATATTACCAAATTACTGTGAATGCAATCAGACGTCCAAGGCCAAATGATAATGATAAAACACTTACGCCTAAGCGCTTTATATAGAACAAATATCACACAATATCACCCAACCTGTGTTGGTACTCATTTAGCGACCTGCGAAGAATGAAAGGCTGAGTTGAGGTGTATAAGAACAGTGACTCACCCTGTGAATTGTGTCTAAAATAAACCTTTGATGAGTCTACCAATAATTGTATAGAATTACAGAAAGACATTATTGTTCTTCCTATACTTTCTTATTTAGGGTCACTGCTCAAAGTGTTACACTTTTGGAACCCTATGTTTATTAAGAGGCCTGAGCAAGAAAGCCAGCCACTCCAGAAACAAAGAGTCACATGGCACAGTCCACAGCCGAGGAATTTACATTACAGGGGTAGCAAGGGAGACCTCAGGAGTCACGGTTGCAACCCCAATATGATGTCCCTGTAGGGACTCATCCTGACTTCCTGCTTCCCCAACTCTTCATTGGGAGACCTGAAAAATTCACTGCTGATTAAATACTGTCAACACAACAAGTCAAATATATATATATATATATATATATATATATATATATATATATATATATATATATATATTTTTTTGTTATTGTTTGTCTTGGTTTGTTTAAACCTTTACAAAATTATTTCATCAAACAAAATACACTTTTTTAGACTTAAGATCGTATAGACTAAACATCACCACATAGTTAATACATGTTAGAATCACAATTTTTATGAATAAAATAAGCATCTAAAATGTTCTAACAATAAAGTTTTAACCATCCTATCTAATTCAAACATCAAAATCACAAGAATTCCAATAGAACACAATGCAAGTGAAATGTCATTGATTATGATAAACCACAAAACATTTTTAGAAAAGCAGTGACACTTATCTTTAGGGCAGTAGAGTTGCTATGTCTTATTTGATTCCACAATAATTCTCTATTTACACAATGTAAGTGTTGCACAAATTGCTCAAAATGTAGAATATGTTGCTTAAGCAAGGCTGGACATAAAAGTAAGATATGTTGCATAGTTTCTTCAGTACCTTCGTTTTTACAATATCTGCACCAACCCCATGTATCATTAAGCAAATTCCTTTTTTGCAGTATGTGTTTTTAACACATTTAACCTGAATCTCATAAATGTATTTTGTGAATTTTGCGAAGGATATTTTACCAGGTAGACCACAATTACAGTGTTAAATTTCCAAAATGAGTATATCTGATTAACAGTTTTAGACTGCAAGATGACTCCTACAGACTGCTGCCATTCATTACTTTTCAAGATCTTTTTACCTTTAGGGGGTGCCTCAAAAGTATCTTAAGTGGGACACCTAAAATATTCAAGACTTCTTCAGTATCAGATTTCAATTGCATACAGTAGTTGTTAGTATGATCCATTCCTACATCTGTATAGAGATTCTCAGGTGGATTTATCAGACATTTTCTCCATAATCGCATTTTTTTCCATATTATAATGGATTTCAGTGATTGGAAGCCAAGCTCATATCTGATTGTCTCAATCGGTACTCATTTGGGTATAAAAAATAGTATACCTTTCCATATCACACTTTCTAAAACTTTTATAAAATCAGTATTTTCTAAATCATAAAAGTCCAAACCATACATACGCCTGGGGATTCCCTTCATAACAGAGAAATTCCGCAATGGTACCATACTACAGCTACAAAATGTGGTCTCTATTTTACGCATTTGTCTCAGGATCGTCTCTGCTTTTGCTCTCATTTGGCTTTTTATGGTTAATGTCGAACCATTCGCTATAGAATAGTAACCCAGATATTTAAATGCCTCCTGACACTTGATAAATTTCCACTCACAATACCATGTAAGACCAGACTGGTTTTTTGTTTTGTTTTTGCCCAAGCGTATAATTGTTGTCTTGGATGCATTAATTTTCAGATGTATGCCAGAAATGAATGAGACAAATGCATTTATCATTTGTTGTAAACCAATTTTAGTACAGTCTAACAACAAAAAATCATCTGCATATGCCAGCCATTCAGGGAAGTGTTTCCTAATCTGGGGTAACCATCCCTTTGTTCTTCAATGCCTTACCTGCTCTACAAACATATAAGTTAAACAGGGTAGCTGCCAAAATACAGCCTTGCCGCAGTCCATTAGATATCATAATCTCAGATGTAAGTCGACCCTCTGAGTTTAGCCTAACCTATATCTTTGTATCGGAGTAGAGTTCTATGATTATCTCCAATAAGTGTTTAGGCATGTCTAGCTCTCTCAATATTAACCATAATGTAGGACGATCTACTAGATCAAACGCTTTGCTAAGGTCCATAGAGGAGACAAAAATGGAAGACCCTTCTTTCATTAACATCTTTGCTTGTAGGCTTTTCAATATTAGGTCCCCACAGTCCGTGCCTATATTCTTTTTGAATCCAATCTGTTTGCAGTACAATAGATGCAAAGATCTTTGACTCTGGATCAGAGATGGCAATAGGTCTGTAGCTTTCCGGTGAAATTCTTCATCCTTTTTTGGATACTGGACTAACAAGTGCAACTCTCCATGACACAGGTATATTCTTGGTTAGTAGTATATCCTTGAATAGTATGTTTAGGATTTTTGCCAACAAAATTATATCAGTTTTCAATATTAAGTTAGATAGATTATTGGGTCCGGAGCTGCAGAATTTTTAGATTTTCTAATTATGCGGGAGATGTTACTAGTAGAAATATCTAGGAACCATGCTTCATCCTTTCTGTATTCACTCATATAGTTAATATTTTTACTAACATATATTTTGGTAAAGTGTTCTTTCCATGTTCTTTCACTAATTTGGGTGAATAGCATCTCTTTTTTGCGATAGTTCAACACTGTTAATAGTTTGCCAAAAATCGGATATCTCTTTTCCTTTGATAGCATTAAGCATTTTTTCTCTATCTAATTGGTCTTGTTTTCCCTTACGGCTAATTTGCCAATTTTTATAGTGTTGTTTAATCTTTTTAATCAACTCAATTGACTCACCTACAGTATGAAAAGAATTCAGGATTGCACAAATTTCTCGCCTCATTTGTTTTTTCCGATTTAGTGTCTCTATATCGAAAGCATGCACATGCCTGCAACTGTGTTTAATAGTATCATCCTTGCCCTTAACTGATTTAAATCTAATATCGTTGACATAACTGGAAAATGTAGTAGTAGAGAGATTAGCTACACATTCTTCTGTAGACATATCATCAAAATCCTTTAGTAAAACAGATGTAAATCTCTTTGTTTTGGCAAAGGTCCACCATATTCTATTACCACTGGCATTCACAATCACACCCTCATTATAACATGATGTTTTTTCTATTATATTTGTATGTATAATGTCAATATGCAAGAGGATATGGTCACTAGTAGGCATTTTCACCACAGTAAGTTTGGGAATGTATTTGTCTAGACCATCAGTCAGAAAAATGTAATCTAAAATCGAACTGCTTCCTCTGGCATTCCATGTATAGCAAGTATTAGAAATGTTAACTAACCCCATGATTTCAAGAACATTTGACCATATGGCTCCCCTTAGTTTGGCACTACCTGCATCAATTCTAGCCTTGCTGTTACCTGATTCTATATTAGTCATTAATACATCTACTTCAATATCACAGTCCGCATTTAAATTGCCTGCTATAATTGCCAGGTCATTTGCATTGGCTCCATGCCAGATATCCATTTTTATAGTTACTTTGTTTAATTATTTGACCAGTCGCATATCTGTGTATTTTAAAGGATTCCAATAGACATTAACAATACAAAGATACATGTTAATATCACCAGTTTTGATCTTATATGTCACAGACAGCAGTGAGTTCAAACTTGACTATTCACTTATATTAACAGCTTGTAGGTTCTGTTTGCATGCTATCAAGAGTCCTCCCCTTGGTCTGCCTTTGGCGCTTTTTGTAGCAGGCAATTGTGCAATATCAAAACCTTCCCATAATAGACCCATAGCAGCCCAAGTTTCTTGCAACAACACTAAATCATATGATTGTAAAATATCGGTAACTTCAATGTTCTTGGTCAAGTGTAAATGCCCTCTCGAGTTCCAGCTTATTAAGGCGAGTTTCCCAGCCTTGCTAGAGGGGTTTTCCTAGTTCATTCATGGTGTTAATAGATTCTCTAAGAGAGAGTGCCAACCATCTCCATTCTTGTTTGTCAATATTATCAGTTGTCAGGGTGTTAGTATCGACCTTAGATGGATCTGAAGCTCTTTTTTCCACAGTATTAGATGGTGGACACTTCATATTACTCTTTTGACAAGGCGGTATATATTGATAAATGTCGAAGCCTCTACACTGTAGTGATTCTGCCTCTTTTAACAACAGATTTCTAACTAGAGGTGATGGGATCACCAAGCGTACATAGTCTAGTCTCTGTTTATGGATAAAGTCTGCGAGGATAATGTCAGCAGATGTTACCAATGAAAGTTCATGAATGGCCACAAATAGCAAAAGAATATATTTCCGGTTCAGAGGTATTTGTTTTCCCTCCCAGAATAGAGTTGTCAATATCAGGCTAGGTAATTCAATCAAGGCAGGTTTTCTCAGATCTTGAACATCATTGACCTGCCCAGGACATTCTTGTATATTTTGAGTTTTTATTTCAATGTCTACTGGTGTTTTCTGGCTGTTGTAAGGTAATTGCCATTCATTCTCTTTAGTTGAGAATTTATCTTCCACATTTTTTTTTAACAATGCTTGCTATTTCATCTTCCTTAATATTAATGTTTGTTATTAACAGATGTATATGGTTCCGTATCTTTAGTAACTGCAAATTCAATCGCTTTTGCAGCTAATAACGAGTCTCCCACACATATCATATATTTTTCAGACCTGGGCAGCTCTTTAGTACCTAAAACTGGAAAATCAGTCTCTGGGAGAACTGTAGAGAAACATCCAGCATAAGATGTATTGGCCATATGTTGCTTATTATACTGTTGGTTGGCATCCAACCCAGTATTCATCGTACTTAACTTCTAAAACTTCTTTTATCAACACTTAGAACATGGTTAGTAGACAGTGTTTCTCTGCAAATTTTATCTTTAATATTCTTAGCCTTAAGTTCAGCTAAATCATTTGGTTCTTTAACAAATGTATCAACCGCAGACTTCAGAGTAGTCGAACTCAGATTTGTTATCGAGTTCGCTTTAAAGATCTCAAAAATATCAACTAACCCACACTTCAAGGATGACAACTGTGAGGCAATATCTAACAAGTCATTTTTCTTTTTCATCACATCTGTAATAGCGTTGTCTGCATCACAGTAACCATCCTGTATTAGCTGAATAACAGGTCTAGTATCGTTGATTGTTTTCTTATTTATTTATTTTCACCATTATTGGTGTGGGTGGCCCTTCCAGGTCATCAGTACTCACCATATAATCTCTGGCTTCCAAAATTGTGTTTTCATATGATACATCTCTTCAATATTTTCGAGATGATTTGGCCATGTTTTTTCATTTATTCAAGTTTGTCTGTTGACCTCTTTTTTTTCTCCTTTTTTATTATTTGGGTTATTAATCGTTTTGAGTACAATAGTGATTTCTCCTTCAATTGCATAAGGTTTATGATGATCCGTGTTTTCTACGGTGACCTTCATTGGGTCTCTCCTCATGTCAATCTCCTTTACGTGATTTTGGGAGTCAACAATAGTAATTATATCCTTACTTGGCTGGGGTTTGATTGTCACATAGGTGTCTATTGGGTTCAAGACTGTAGCACTTGTATCATCTATTACTGTCGTTTTCAGCATAGCGAGTGGACTCAGTATCATGTCATTCACTTTCAGTGGAATCTGTTGAACATAGGTATTAATTTGTACCAATATCTCTGTTTGACGTCTTAATTCATTAAGAATTAATCTGTTAAAGATCCCCATCAGAGTACATATATCAGTATTATTCAAATTTTCTGCGTCAGTATCTTTCAATGTCTCACCATTTTCATCAGAGTGTGTCTCAGGATTATTAGCTAATTGCAAGAATTCCATGTCTGCCGTATGGAAAACACTTGGGGTATCAGCAAATAAATGGCTACCATTATGGCTATTTCTCTGAATGTCAGTCATCTCTCCCCACTGTTGTTTTTGTGCTTCTTACTCTGGCTAAATATCAAACTCTTCAGCATAGAGTGCTTGTGAGGATTCATTGGGTTCAATACAGTTACTAAAAATATCAATACTCGATCTTAGTTGTTTAGAGTAAATTTGCGCGCATTGCAGTCGGTCTTCCTCCTCAATATATGGGGGTGGAAGGGGTAGTGCAGCCGCTCGTGCCAGACTTACTCTATGCGTTTTTACAGCTGAGAAAAAGTCTGCACGCGGATCTTTCATAATGTTTGGAGTTTTAGTACTTTTACTCATTATGGAAAGACATTTCTCAACAATTCGTAGTTGAAAAATATAAATTACTCAGGATCCAGTATTAGCAATCATTCAAGAATCATAGAAAACAGGTATCACTTACTGACATATGTCAAGAAGCTCTCTTTTGCACACACAGAACAACAGGCATCTGCGTCAATGAACATTTATATCACCTGCCTCCCAAACCTCACAACCTAACAGACCAACAGTATACAATTATGTGCACTTCCGGATGCACGTGCGAGATGCGCGTGCACCAGGTTGATATTATGACGCTGGGCCAATCGAAGATGATGGGGGTGGATCTCAGAGCAGGTCTGCAGGTAGAAACAGAGATCATAGGTTGGTATTTTAATTCCAAGCAGGCACGAAATAAGTATAGTAGTGCGCACCCAGTGAGGGTGCGCGAGCTCCGTTCCACAGCTAATTACTTGTAAAGTTGCTTATGTTGATGTTGCAGGTTTCAGGAACGTCGTGCTTCACCTTGACGACTACTGTTCTACTTGATAAGTAGCCACAATACAGGGGTCTGGTCGTATCCAGTCACGGTCAGGCAGCAAAAAAACACACCGACCAGCCCAACAGCATACACTTACGTGCACTTCCGAATGCGCGCACAAGATGCACGTGCACCAGGTTGGTATTATGACGCTGGGCCAATAGGATGTGATGGGGCGGATCTCAGAGCAGGTTTGTAAAGTTGCTTATGTTGATGTTGCAGGTTTCAGGAACGTTGTGCTTCACCTTGCTGACTAGTGTTCTCCTTGATAAGTAGCAACAATACGGGGGTCTGGTCATATCCAGTCACGGTCAGGCAGCAAAGAAACACAGCGACCAGCCCAACAGCGTACACTTACGTGCACTTCTGAATGCACGTGCGAGATGCGCGTGCACCTGGTTGATATTATGACGCTGCGCCAATAGGATGTGATGGGGGCGGATCTCAGAACAGGTTTGTAAAGTTTCTTATGTTGATGTCGCAGGTTTCAGGAACGTTGTGCTTCACCTTGCTGACTAGTGTTCTCCTTGATAAGTAGCCACAATACGGGGGTCTGGTCGTATCCAGTCACGGTCAGGCAGCAAAGAAACACAGCGACCAGCCCAACTGCGTACACGTACGTGCACGTCCGGATATATAAATATATATAGGAAGGAAGGAAGGAAGGAAGGAAGGAAGGAAGGAAGGAAGGAAGGAAGGAAGGAAGGAAGGAAGGAAGGAAGGAAGGAAGGAAGGAAAGGAGGGAGGGAGGGAGGGAGGGAGGAAGGAAGGAAGGAAGGAAGGAAGGAAGGAAGGAAGGAAGGAAGGAAGGAAGGAAGGAAGGAAGGAAGGAAGGAAGGAAGGAAGGAAGGAAGGAAGGAAGGAAGGAAGGAAGGAAGGAAGGAAGGAAGGAGAAGGAGAAGGAAGGAAGGAAGGAAGGAAGGAAGGAAGGAAGGAAGGAAGGAAGGAAGGAGGGAAGGAAGGAAAGGAGGGAGGGAGGGAAGGAAGGAAAGGAGGGAGGGAGGGAGGGAGGGAGGAAGGAAGGAAGGAAGGAAGGAAGGAAGGAAGGAAGGAAGGAAGGAAGGAAGGAAGGAAGGAAGGAAGGAAGGAGAAGGAAGGAAGGAAGGAAGGAAGGAAGGAAGGAAGGAAGGAAGGAAGGAATGAAGGAAGGAAGGAAGGAAGGAAGGAAGGAAGGAAGGAAGGAAGGAAGGAAGGAAGGAAGGAAGGAAGGAGATATATATGGTAACATCGTACATTGCTATTATCAACACATTCGAAAAGATGACACCACCAAAAAACACATTACGAGTTTGGCGGTAACCATGCCGCTATTGGCGGCATGGCTGCCGCCGAAATCGCATCGGGGTCCGGGTCCTCGGAATGAGGATTTACCGGGCCATTCCAAGTTCGGAAGGCCCGGTAATTCCTCCCTCCAAGGACCCGGACACGGTCCTTCCCCATTCCCATTTCAGCCCCCATAGGGATGAATGGGAATGGGAGAGGGAGCTAACAACGGGCCATACGAGATGGCCAGTTGTTTGCTCCCTCTTCCCCTCGTGGGACCCGGTAAGCACGCCTGGTTTTCCCAGGCGTGCTTACCGTGGCCCGAGAGGGGAACTCGTAATGCGGTGGTACGGAGTGAACGGCGCCGGCACCTTTTACGGCGCCGTTCACTCCGTACCACCAGGGTCGTAATGAGGCCCATAGCGTGTATTATAGGTATGCATTTAAAATATGTTTTGTTCTTCAACGTATATGAGGCAAACACAGAAAGCTGAGCTATTAGGCCGACTCGATAATGATTACACCTTAATCAACATGGTCAAATAAGAGGTAGAAAATATGAATGAAAGCCATAATCATTACCATTGCTGCCGTTTTACTATTCAAGGCATTTGTAGTAGGAAATACGACCTTTTTTATGAGAATACCTGCGAAAGGTTTTGTTTCCGGAAAGAATAAACGTGTTTCACAATGGCCCTCCAATAAAGGCTGTTGCACTTTCCCGATACTGTACTCAGTAATAACAAACCATTGTTTTATGGTGTTCTTGTTTTAGAACTCCAACGCCCAGCGTTGCAGACAGAAGTAATTGCAAGGACCACTGGAGCAGAACTGCCCCCTCGCATCCATCTCAGCCCCTGTAAGCAGCAAAGTCGCTGTGGCATCAGCGCACTGCACAGCATGCCCGGGTAATCCACTTTTAAGGCACACGAATGTCCGCAATATTAATAGGATTTTTCCAAGAGAACGGTTCCACTGCCACGTATCCTGTCACGTCAAAAACGTCAATAAAGTAGTCATTGAGATGATGCAAGGGCTCGCTTCTCACGGAGAAAAGTCGCAGTTAAATTGCAGTGCAAGTTTCCTGTCAGAGAAAGGTGCAGGACTCTACTCCACAGCTATCATTTAGATGAATGGCACCGTCGGATCACCACGCTGTGTTACGCTGTAAAGCACTCCTCATAGGAACGCTCTTAGGAAAAGGTCTGTTTTGCAAAAATAAAATACAAACTTCTGTAAGTCAGGACAGAGACCAATCTCTAGAATGACGACCTTAGTAGACATGAAAATAGCCAGAGAGCACCTCTTACATAAACTATTTGTGAGAGGTGAATGGACTGAACAGGGCCAGGATGCCTGGTTGCAGGCCATCACGCGACAGGTCACTGAAACAGGGTCAGACCTATGGAGAGATCAGGGTCCATTACATGTGGCCCTGAGTGAACTATATATGGCTCCTAAAGCCAAAGATGAACACAATAAGATTGCCAGGATAGCAGCATACCTGTACCTATATATGGGAGACATGCAGGATAAATGCACTGAAAGCCAAGATCTGGCAAATAGGCAACAGATGGCATTAGAGAAGGCCCGATCTGATCTGGCCTCTTCTGAGCAGAGGCTGCAGAGGAGCCAGGAGTCAGAAAATGATAGTAGGCAATATATCATTAAAATAAAAGAGGATATGGGCATCCTACAACAGGAAAAGACAGACCAGGATACCAGATTTCTGGCCCTGCAGAAGGAGCACCAAGACAGTTTGGACTCCTTACTGCAGAACCAGAAAAAGTTGGAGCAACAGATCAATTTCAACAGGGCATGCGCGGAGCAGGTAGTCACCCTGCAAAGCCAGCTAGATAGAGAGAAAGAGGAGAGCAATAAACTGATTCTGAAAGACCTGGATACCCAGGCAGAGTTTGATGAGGAGCGCCAAAAAGCTGGTGCCTTTCAACGACAGAGGGACGACCTGGCAGCACAGATGCAGGCTCTCAGTCAGGAAAGAGACACTTTAGGCCAGGAAGTCTGCCACTTAAAAAGGAAAATGGAAGAAAATCACCTGGCCCACCAGGGACTGGGTGACCTCCAAGAAGAACACCAGGACTTGCTAGAGCACACCAGGAGGGTGGAGGATGCTCTGGCAAGACAGGAGCAGGCCAATAGGGACACAGCTCAGGAGGTAACCCTCCTGCAGCAAAGACTGGCCCAGTGCTCCAGGACCAATCAGGAAACGCAGAGAGAGAATGAGGCTCTCTGCCAGCAAAATGATAGGCTCCAACAACAGGTAGCGATGCAGGAGAGACTGATAGAGTCTAGTAAGGCCTTAACTGAGGAACTGAAGGCACAGGCTCTTGCATTGCAACAGGGAGCAGGGGCGGATAGAGATGAGGTTCGCTGGGAAAGAGAAACTCCTGAGCATAACCCCAGGAGCCCTAGTAACAGAGGCCTTTATCTCTCTCGGTCCCTGGACTCTGCCACCCCCATGTCCCCTGGCGCACATGAGCACAGGGCCACAGGGATGGCAGATTACTATCCAGCTAAAAGTATGGGGCTCATAGGCCAGTACCACTCAGGAATGGCGGGGTGGGCATCCGGGTATGGGCACCCAAGTACAGTACAGTTCAGTGGGGAACCCCAGGAGAGTAGGCCCCTTAAGGGCATCCTGAAAACCTCTGCCCAGTTAGGTCAGTGGGGGGGGGGTACCCAGCAAATCCTGGCAGCAAGGAGGGATCTGAAGACTCCTCTGAGCGGTACAGGACACAGGAGACCAGGTCCCCACATTCTGCCAGCCATTCCCAGGCTCGCAGAATCCGGGAAAACCTGGAAGAGCAGACAGGAACCTCTGGGAGCAGTGCCTCTGAGTCAGAGGATGAATGGACAAGGGTTACCCGAACCAAAAAGGCCAATAAGGCAAAAAGGGCCTTGCTTAAGGACCCCTTAAAGCAGATTAAGGCGATCAGGAGCGTCATCACGCCTTACCATAAGAACGCTAAGTATTCTGTTTGGGAGCACTTAGAGTTGTTTGAGCAAATGATGGAGACTTTCCATTTGAAGGACAGCCAAAGCTGTATTCAATATGTAAAGTGGACCTTCTCCCCGGAATACTCCAGTTTCTTTGCGGGGCTGGAGGACCAAAATCATTTAAGATGGTCCACCTATAAGGCGGCCATCTTGAAACATTTTTCTGTTCACAGAAATCCTCAAGAGGCTCGCAAGGCAGCCTACAATTTGCAATGTGGGGAGGATCAGGCCCCACAAGAATTTGTGCAAGAACTGAAACGTGCTTTTGCGCAGACCACCAGAAGGGTGCGCACAGACAGTAGAGAATTCATTAATACATTTTTTCATGCCTTGCCCACATACATAATGACCCAGCTCATGAGGGATTTTCACGAGAAAAGATCTTTAGACTGGGTCATTGAACAGGCTACCCGGATCTATGAGGTGCAGAAACCGGTAGATAGCAAAAGTAATGCCCAGAAAAACCCCAAAGCCAACAGCACCCCTGCTGCTGCCAAGGTGGCAGAGGTAAAGGTCACCCCCGTTTTGGATTTGGAGATGGGGGGGCCTAAAAACCTACCTGCACCTAATAATGCTAGGCCCAGAAGGTCCTCGGGCCAGTCACAGACAGGGAGCCAGGGAGGCAGCCCCACAAATGGGGTCCCTCGCTCTCCTGATTATGTAAGCCCCCGTTACAAGGGAAACAGACCCATCCTGGGTTATGTGTGGACTCCTCCAGCCCAAGGGGGGAGATCCAGCCAAGAACCTAACCCAGGGAACTTTCCTCCTAACTTCCCACCGGAGGGCAGAAATTCTCCGAATCCTGGGCAGAACTTTTTCCCCAGGTATCCACCCAATTTCCAGCCCCAAAATCCTCCACCCTTCTTTCCCCAATTCCCTGAGCCCAGACAACCTAATCCGGGAGAGGGGAGGCCAAGGGTGGAGGGGTACCCAAATCTTCCCAACCCGGGGTATTACCAGAGGAAGGACAGCTACCCTTCCCGGGATCAGCCCAGGGGAGAAAACAGGGCCCCGTATCAGCCTGAGCGGGTTTCCCAGTTAGAGCGCCAGGTTCAAAACATGGCGCGGGATCTGGGTCACATACTGAGGGCTCAGCAGAACCCTCAGATGGGCGTGCCGGCGCAGAACGCACCCAACTCTGGACCTGGTGCTCCAGAACAATGACGGGGCAGCACCCCGATAACTCACCGGTTCCCAGGGAGGAGGCACAAAGGGAAGGGGGGTGTAAAGCCTTGGAGGAAGCTTCCTTCCTCACTTGTAAACAGCCCCTGGAAACCCAGGAACCGGAAACAAAATCTCTTGCCCCTGAAAGTCTGCCTCCTAAGGAGCAGAGGGGGGGTAGGAGAAACAAAAGACCCAAACAGACTCAGTTTGAGGAGGAGGTACAGGTCTTCCAATTTTAGGGAGAGGGATCCTCAGAGGATCCTGGGAAAAGGATCTTCTCCTTCAGAGAGGGGGGAACTCCTCCCAAAGAAAAATGGGTCCCTAGGGATGCAAATCCAGACTGGGGAGATGTGGAGACTGAGCTACCGCCGCCCACCATCTCATCCCAGAACCAACAGCAAGAAAATCCCCTGGTTCAAACCCATCCTGATGACTGCCTCCAAAAAGGTGGGGGCGGCCCAGAACCGGAGCCAGGGGAACCCACAATGGCTCTGATCTCCAGTTGCCAACTTTTTCTTTCAGATTCCCAAGGCTCTCCACAGAATTCTGCCCAAATTTCTTCTCTTGCAATGTCCAAAACCAGAAAATTAGCCCACCAGTTGTCCAAAAATGTACATTATCTGTGCCCCCTTGAGGAGAAGGAGGGAAGATATTATGCCCCGGTACAAGTACAGGGGCAGGGTACAATTTTGGCACTGGTGGACACTGGATCTCAAGCCACCCTTCTGTCCAGAAGGGCCTTTGAGGAACTGAATGCAGGAAGGGGAGGGAATTACCAAATTCCTCTCACCTCTCTTCCTGGACAACTGCAGAACTTTGACGGGAAGGAAATTCCCGTCGAGGGGACGGCAGATTTGGACATAAAAATTGGGCGACATAAGTTGAAACACCCGGTCATAGTTGTGACCCCAGAGGGCACCCCTTGTTTACTAGGGAATGACCTCCTGAGAAGGTTGTCACCCCTAATAGATTGCGTAAACAAGGTCCTCTGGACCCAGACTAGCCGACCAATAAAATTAAAACAGAGTGTCAACCATGTTAGTTTAAACGGCACCTGCCACATGGTTGAACAAAAACCTGACCAAGTAGAATTTCACTTCCAGAATAGCCAAATTCCAGACGTGACAGTAATAGCAGTAGGACAACAGACTGGTGATGGGGGGTCCTCTCTATTTCTGAAAATCAACCTTCCTTCCAGTCTAAAGTGGTACTCCACGCTGAAAGGAAACACCCTGAAATTCTATACTAATCCACAATCAGAAACTCCCACTCCTATAGTCCAGAAAGATGTGAAATCAGCTCAGAGCCTGGCTGATATTCAGCAAATTGGAGAGCAGTTGTTCATCCCTGTCCAATTAAATGATGGGAGGGACTCTGTTCTCGCTCGAGTGTGTGTGAACAACGGTAAGAGCTTCATCAGCGAAGCCATATTCCGCCAACTCCCAAAAGATCCAGCCATTCCCACATTCAAACTGATAGACAAATGGGAAATGGACCTGGAAGCACCTAATTCCAAACATCTCCTGCCAAGCAGGTGTATGCTCAAAATCTCCATTGGCAACAAGAGCATAGTCCACAATTGTTGGGTCGTGCGAGACGTCCCTGCCGCCTTTTACTTAGGCAGTGACATTCTCAATCGCTTTGCCATTAGTTTGGACCTAATAAACTTCAAAGCTTGGTCCCGATTAGCGGATAATCCCATGGGCTTTGATGATCCAGAAAAAGCATTTAGGTCAGCTCAATTGCTACCTTATGCAGTTGAGATTCAGATCAAAGAGGAAGTCACCATCCCAGAAAGGACCCGACAATTCTCCCTGGAAGTGAAAGCTAAGAGAGGACAATATTTGCAAAACCCTGATGCTTACATACATCTAAATGCTTCTCTCCAACTGCAAGGGTTAGGGGTAAACCCAACACCATTAGTCAACATAGAACATGACACCATTCTAATAGAGGTGGATAACAGCGACTTAAAGAGTATTACTCTAGCCGCAGGCACCATTATTGGAATGGCGGTTGATGACCGACATTTCTCCATTGATCTTGGAAATGAACTGTTAGGACCAATCCCCAAGGACTGTTTTGACAGTGACAGTGATGACAATACAACACCAGACAGGATTTTTACCCGGCATGGGGGGAACTTCCTGGTGTACACTTCTTGCCCTTATGGTAAGGAAGATGTGACTTGTGACTTCCGGAGGGATGAGGTGATTTTCCAGGTCCATGAGGGCTGCCTTTCCCACTTGAAGCCTCCAGTCCAAATCAGCACTCTGACCAGGGACTTCTCCACCCAGCTGGAGGAGGCCGCGGAGATAGCCAAACCAGAAGTCTTCCCAGGCTTCAGGCAGATGGTGGAAGAGAGAGCCAACCTGGCTGACGCCTGTGTGACTCTGGAACAAAAGCAAAAGTTGAAACAAGTTTTCTTGGATTTCCAAGATCTCTTTGCGGTAGACTCATATGACTGTGGCCGCACCGACATCCACACAACAACAATCCCCACGGATCCTGGCATGACTCCAGTGTTTGTGAAGCAATATCGCTTGCCTCTCGCATCCATGGAGTCCCTCACTGAAATAATTAAGAACCTTGAGTCCCGGGGAATAATCCGTCCAGTCCACAGCACCTTCAATAATCCGGTGCTGGGAATATTGAAGCCAAACGGCCAGTGGAGACTCTGCGCTGACCTTAGGGAGCTCAACAAACGGGTCCATCCTTCCCGATGGCCTCTGCCCTACATTGACCAAGGGCTGGTCCAGATCCAGGGGTCACAGGTATTCACTGCAATAGACCTGACCAATGGATACTGGACCGTGCCTGTCAGTAGGGAGGACCAATACAAACTGGCTTTTACCTTTGGGGGCCAGCAGTATACATGGACCCGGACTCCCTTCGGATACCTTAACACCGGTAATGAGTTCAATATTTTCCTACATAAGGCCATGCCCGACCTGGGTGCGAGGGGTAACCTGGCTTATGTAGATGATGTCCTCATCAAAAGTTCATCTGTGGAGGAACACATAGCGGAGATCCGTTATGTTCTGACGCAGTTGAGGGCCGCCGGAGCAAAACTTTCCTTTCAGAAAGCACAGTGGTGTAGAACCCGTGTTAATTTCTTGGGGCATGAGATTACTCCTCAGGGTCTCTGTCCCCAGGAAAAGAAAGTGGAAGCACTTCAGAAACTGAAAGACCCCACAACTCTGCGGGAACTAAGGAGCCTCCTTGGACTGACTAATTACAGCAGAAAGTTCATTGAGGGCTACGCAGAGATCACCAGACCCCTGATTCATCTCCTGAAGGGGGGGTCAAGTGGGAATGGGGTCCAGAACAAGCCGAGGCAGTAAGACAACTCAAAAGAAGCCTCTCACAAGCGCCTTGCCTAGCTTACCCTGTCAGAAACAAGGAGTTCTTCCTGGAGACAGGGTTCTCTAATACGTGCTTGACGGCAGTATTATACCAAAAGCATGACAAGGTCAATAAAGTAATCTCCTATGCGAGCAAAACTTTATCCTCTGTGGAGGAAAAATTCAACGATTGTGAGAAGGCACTCCTGGCAACCTGGTGGGCATTGAAGAATTACCGCCCGTTTATCCAGGGGGAACACATCATAGTGGAGACTCCACACCAGCCTCTGCAATATCTCCAAAGTGACAGAATCCGGGCCGGAAATGTGAGTAATTCCCGAATTACTTCCTGGATTCTGTCAATGCAAGGCTTTCCTGTGGAGGTCAGATATGGCCAAAACAAGAAGAGTCCCCTCGCGCAAGGTCTGGCTGACTTGCATGATTGTGCCAGAGAAAACTGTCTCGAGGACGAAAGTCTAAAAATAAAGGACAACACGGAGGCATACCTTAATTCCCCACACAAAGTCTTTGAAGAGGACAAGTGTGAGGGAATGCCCACTGTCTATGTGGATGGATGCTCTTACCATGTTGACAACGACGGGGAGAAAGAACTGGTGGCTGGCGTAGGGAATGCATGGGTGAATGAGTCCCCAGAACCCTCCGCTGGATACAAAATTGGTCCCCGAAGTAGTCAGGTGGCAGAATTGATGGCTGTGCATCAGGCCATCCTCACTGCTGTCCAGCATCAACTCCACGAACTGGTCATAATCACAGATTCGGATTATGTACGGAACGGGTTCGTGGAGCACCTGGTTTATTGGAAAACCAGAGGCATGTTATGTGCTAACAACAAACCCTTGAAACATGGGAAGTTGATCCAAAACATTGATGATCTGGTCACCTCAAATGAGATGACCATCTATTGGAAAAAGATCAAGGGTCATTCCAAAGTAGAGGGACCAGACAAAACTGGAAATGACTTAGCTGATCAGCTGGCCAAAACCGGGGCCATCCAAGGGGATCTAATTGAGATTGAGTCCCTGTTGGGGGAAATCCAGGTCACTGCTATCACTAGGTCCCAGACAAATGCTCACAACGACTTTTCAATTGCACAATGGAGTAAGGAGACCCCTGATGCTGACTTGATTACCGCTCAGAAGGGGGATCCAATAATTGGTAAATTTTACCAGCACCTTGAGGACCCTGAGAACTTTCCCCTGACGGATACCGATTACACTGGGAAAGAGGACCTAAGAGTGTTGATGAAATGTCCAAAAATGTTCCGAATCCAAGACGGGTTGTTGGTAAGGAAATCCAAAGCTGGCCAGGATCAGTGGGTGGTTCCTACCTCATTCCGAAGCCTGATGTTAAGTCACGCCCATGATGCGGCCACTGCCGGTCACAGGGGGTTTCACACAACATTGGAAATCTTAAGAGAGGTTGCATACTGGCCACACATGGGGCAGGACCTCGACCAATACTTGAAGGGGTGTCTTGTGTGTGCACAATTTCAGCCATCATCCCTCAAGCACCGTGCGCCTCTCCAAAAGCGGGGGATGACACTGCCATGGTCAGATTTACAAATCGACTTTGTAGGCCCTGTGATTCGCTCTGCTAGGGGGAATAAGTACATGTTGACTGTGACATGCTTGTTTACCAAGTGGGTGGAATGTCTCCCAGCCCCAAATTGCAAGGCAGAAACTGCAGCTGCCCTGATGATTAACCACATCTTTTCCCGTTTTGGTCTACCTCAAAGGATTGAGTCAGACAGGGGTAGCCACTTCACCAGTGAAGTAATGACAAAGATGTGGGAGATACTGGGGGTCAAAAGGAAGTTGCATATTGCTTATAGACCAGCTTCTTCTGGGGCAGTAGAGAGATATAACCGGACAATTGTGAGCATCTTAAAAAAGTTTGTGGCAGATTCTGGGCCAAGTTGGGATATCCGATTACCTCTGGTCCTAATGGCCATCAGATCTACCCCTTCATCTGCAACCAAAATGTCACCATTTGAGTTGATGACTGGGCGCAAGATGGTGCTTCCGCAGCATTTGCTCTATAGGACCCAAGAGCAGACACTGATAAATGCCTCCACTACTCATGAGTATGTGGAGAATTTAAGGAAACACCTCCAACATGCTTTTGCTTACGCTCAGCGGAATCTAGAAAGATCGGCTGATAGCATGAAGACCCACTATGACCTGAAAACTTCCAGGAAGGAATATCAGGTGGGGGACCGGGTCTATCTATACAACTTCCAAAGAAACCAGGCAAAACAGCGGAAATTTTTGCCTACGTGGAAGGGACCCTTTGAGATCATCGACAAGATCTCCCCTGTGGCCTACAAAATCCACATCCCCAAAGGTCCTTTGGCAGCGGGGGAAGACAAGTGGGTCCACATAAACCAGTTGAAATGTTGCCATCCCAGGCACACTCTGCAACAACTGGAGGAATCCTCTGGAATCTTAGCGGGTACTGTCTCAGACTAATTCAGTTCCAACCATAAAACATACCACATCTAGTCTCTAAAATATTGTGATTTGCATGAAACTGTTCTTAGTTATACTGTTTTTTTTTTCAAAATAAGAATGTAATGTTTTGTTATGATGAAATGCATATGCTGCCCCACTATCTCAACAGTGGTGGAAAAATGTCTATGAATAGGTATTGCCGCTCTTCCTTTGTCGTCCTAGGAGAAAGAAAACCTTGAGACGGGCCAAGGAGGACGATCCGGAGACCGGGAGCTGAGACGCAACGGGCCCGGGGTACCGCCCAATTTTCCCATCAGGACCGGCGAGGAGAACCGATCGATTCACCGGATGGAGAAAAAGATGCTGAACTGTGCCATCTATTGGAAGAAGATGAGAACTACATCCCAGGTCTTGCGAGTCCCATCAGTGAAACAGAATGGCCATCGCAAGAGGGGGGCTTGTGGGATGTTTTTACCCATGCATCCGAGCCCTACCTCAAAACTGTGCAGTACTGACATGGAAAACATCATGATGGCCAGAGCTTCCCAGAAAATGCACAGGGAAATGCATGAAGAATAGGCTGCCACTCATTTTTGCCGATGTTATGGGCACAGAAGGACACTGCCTAAAACCACCATTGGACTACCCATACAGTAGTCTGAAACCATTGGGAATGGCAATGCTGATTGCCAAAAGCAAACCCATAACTGTTGGGAATTCATTTTCTTAAATCCCAAAAAGGGGTGCAGTACCAGTACTCACCACTATCCAAAAGCCGGCGTTTTAAAACAACACCAGATTTTACTTTTTGTAGAAAACTGAATAAATGAACCCAAAACATGCCAAAGAAAGACATTTTAAGAGGTGGATCCAATGTAAAGTTATATTCTGAAGTGACTTGAAGGTTTATAACAAGACTGGCTGAGCTGTGGATTTCAGCAGTTTAAGTAAATTTGGACTGAAAGACACTACAAATCTAAATGTTTAAAAGAAATGAGTGACCTACTTTTGTGTGTCACATAGGTTTCAATTGTTTAAATGTCATAGTTTTAAACTTAGAATCAGCATCATAGCTGCATATGTAAAAAAATGTCTTGACTTAAACTGGGTAACAAAAAGTGACATTTTATCTGAAACCTGGCTTAAGGAACTGAATTCTGCCCACCAGCCACCCCCATCAGGAGTGAAACTTGAGTCACAGCTGTGTTCCCAGGCCTATCTGCCTTTTGCTGGCCACACTAAGGATATGCCATCTCTCTGATAATTGAATTAAGGGGAGCCCCCACAGAATACAGGATCTCTGAACAAAGCCCTGTCCTGACCCAGGCAGATAGTTTATTGCAGATGTCGTAAAAGTAGCTTCCTCCTGAAGCAAAGGGGAGGAGCACTGCCTGTGAGAGCAAGCTGGCTTGGCAGAACTGGAAAAACCAGAAATTCAACCTTGTGCTGGGGGAAAACCACACCCCTTTGGGGCCAGAACATAACTCTAAAAAGATGAATAACTCATAGTACGGACTTGTGAAAATTATTTAAATGACACCATAATTCTTGTGATTTTTCTGCCCACATTTTAAGAGGTTTTTAGAACCGGTGGCATGTTCAGGGGGGTTTTAGCGGAAAAGAGGATATTACTCTAAATGTATGCATGTTAAAAATCTGACACTTCATCAATTAATGTCCATACTCCTTGTGCACATGTGTGTAAATTTGGGTTAATGTCCGATATTGCAAACCAGTTAAAAAGTGCAAAATATTGCCATTTCTGAATGCAAGCCCCCAGGAAGAGCAGAGTTTGAACAGGGGATACCTCCTGTGATATGTGAGGGGTGCATATGATTTTAAAACAATATGTACCTCTGCAAATATGTATTTGGTTCAAATCTAGATTTGTGTGCAAGTTGACAGGAGGAGTGGACTCTCTGCAGGCTGTAAATTGACATCACTCTGACACAACTTAGCTCCCCCAATCAGGGGAGAAATGAAAGCTTGGCCAATGATAAGTGGAGAGGGGCTGGCTAGTGATGCTGCTCACACACACCCATTTTAAAAACACATAAAAGCAGAGAGACAGGACAGATAGGGACCTTCAAATCCATTTGCAGCTGGAAGCTCTGCCGGGAAAATCCATACTTTACCTCCATCAACCTTCAGAGACCCAGACCAGACCAGCAGAGTAGAGCTGACCTGTTAGCAGAACCAGAGAGAGCTGACCCAGATCACTGTGAAGTGCAGAGACCAGAGTCCAGTCTAAAACCTGACCAGATCCGTGGCGTGGCCCATTTAATTCAAGAATATAGTGTGAGTACCTAGAAAACTGTGCAGAACCAATCTCTTAGTTAAAATAATATAATTCAATCCTATTTTAATCTAAGTAGAACTGTCTCCTAACTGTCACCTGTCATTTGTAAAGCTGTCACTTGTCATTTTCTAGTTGCAAGCTGCACTTGTCTTTTTGAACTTTAAAATTTCAAATCTGAAAATCTGAAAAACGACCTTTATTTAATCGCTCATATCTCCGTGACCGTTTGAGCTAGAGACTTGCAGTAACTTTCCTCAGAAAGCTGAGAATCGTGGCTTTTCTGCGAACCTAGAACCGCATTCCTACCCCCTATAGTTTTGCCGAAAAACGCACTCGCGAATTTTGCCGCGATTTGCAAATTTCTCCATGTGTGAAAACAGAAGCTTCTTGCTTTCAATTGCCAAAAATTCGTTTAACCTACCAATTACTCCTAGATCCTTGCTAAAGTGAGCCTGGACTAATATTAACTTGATTTCACTCACCCTGAACCTCTAGAGGGAATTAAAAGCATTTTAGCATATTTTTCACTTTATTGCCAGCACATTTAAAAGCATTTGGGCCTGTGTTTTCAACGTCTATAGTCTAAGTTGCCGGGTGAACTGAATCACATTTGATTGCATTTCTGAGAACTGTGTGCCTTCCTTCCATTTCCTTGCATAGCATAAAAGGGGGGGTGAATTGTCCAAGAAAGTGATTACATTGTCTTTTGCTGAAATCCTATCAAGTTATTTTCTGTACTGCATTTCATTCCACATTGCATCCATTTGAAACCATAAAAGTATTGTTGCTATCTTATCCATTTCATGTCAACTCCTTAGTGATTATAAAGAAGTGTGCTAGTGCCAGATTCTCCGTGGTTAATCTTTATCATATCAGATTCAGTGTGATATTCAATTATTAATTTATTATAAAGCATGATATATATATACCTATTGTTGAAACTATCAATTAAACCTTTTAACTTGCAAAACAGAACTACTTCTTGGCTCAGTGGGGTCAGGAGGATTCCAAGAGAGGGGTGTTACATAGGGGTAGTCATCCAGAACGCATGAACTGGACATAAAGATATATCAATAAGGGTTTTCATTCAGTATTCTAGACTAGGCGTTGACTTGGCTGTAGTGCTGAATTGAATCCTCTTACACATCCCAATCCTATTATTTCATATCTTTCAATGCTACACACATTTCAATGTTAGAGTGATTTTTGTGAACAATTAAATCAGTACCAACCCAGGGTGAATTATGTGCTTAGTGATCCCAGTGTAACGTATGTGCTTAGTGATTCAAGCATACGAAGTTCACTATTATCTCAGACACATTTATCAGCAACACAGATTTGTGGCCATTTTAACGTCTTCATGGGTCTCTTTGATTGTATGCAGAGCATGCTGGAAGCTTCACGGGTTCTAATTGGTTGCTTGCCCTTTCTTTTGGGGTATTTCAAAAGGGATCCGCAGGAATATACCAGACTGCACAATTTGGAATGATAACCTTCTATCAGTACATAATGGATGTGTTTATTTTAGATGTTGATAATGTTCTTTGCTCAGTAAGAGAAGGCAAGAAAGTTTGACATTCCTATTAGGGCTACTATGTGTATTCATCACTTCACAGATAGGTTCACACTTTTTAAATCCCACACATGCACATTAAAAATATAAACTAAAAGTGTTCAGTTGAAAACAATATTTTCTAATTTAAAAAAATGCCAGTTTACAATGTAAGTACAATTATACAATGCACTTTTTAGCAGTATGCTTTTGCAAAAAGATAGCCTGTCACCCCCAAAATGAGTCTTTTCTGTCTGGTGCTCACGCTGCTTTTTGCTGCAGTAGCTCTTGCAAGTACGCATTTGAGTACATGACTTTAAGTCATATAGAAAGGGACAGAGACGTAGCGTGAGATCTAATGAGGCTAAGAGAAAGAAATAGGCAGGCAAACAGATAGAGGGGGGTGAGAGGACGCGAGAAAAAACGAGAGAAATGTTAGTACAATTACATATTATTTAATAGCTCCCCTAGCAAACACTCACCCAACTACATGACTCTCACTCACACAGGAAAATAAGAGCTATATTAGAGAGACAGAGAGAGTGAGGGGGCATGTTAGGTCAGTGTATGATACACCACTTACAGCTAATACCTATATAATTGTGTGGAATGTTCAGGACAATCATAGCCTAATGCCATGCCTGGCTGCTGCATGCTCTAATGTGCTTCATTGAACAGGTCAAACATTTTTACAGGAACCAGGACTGCAATTGAGCGAACATGCTGTGCCCTTGTAATCCACTTTCATGTTAAAATAATTTAAAGGTGTTCTGTTCTAAACATAACACTCGTACAGCTCTCCAAAGCATGGACTGTGTTGTTGGTTGTTTGATGAAGCAATGTGTTCCTGGAGAGGTTGTGTAGGCCTTCTAGAGCCATGTCCCTGTTATTTGAAGTCAGGCAAAGCTTTCGGAAGGCATATTCGATTTCTCTTACCAATAAAAGCTTAAAATAGCATTGCTAAGCAGACTTCAGGCAATTCTCTAGAGGCAGTATGCAGTCTAAAGCATCTCAACAGCACACCAGCATACAAAATAAGAGACATCATGATCTTAGACATAATTAGAATAACTTTACTAGAAAGCATTTCCATTGTTAGAACCAGAACATGACTTTCAATCGTAAGTCCCTTAAAGATAACTTTCAAAAAGCACCCCCCTGTTAAAATCAATCAAAATAATCCAAATGTGTTAATTACATTTTTAAAGTCTAAATAAAGTTTGACAGGTTGTGTGTTCGACATTATAGTATTGTCGAACATTAATGTGGATTAGAATATTCGCCAAGAAACCTCAGATTTAACATCCCCTACTGTAAAATCCCACCCCCAAATATGGGACAAAAAAGAGGCAGTATTTTGATGTATACTGTACTTTATTTTGATGAAAGATGAAAGTCAAAAGTGGTCCCCAAACTTTATGCTGGCTGCTCCACCACAGTATCATTTACACATATAGAAAAAAGGTTCAGGGAGGGAGAGTAGCCATTACTGAGCTCCACTAAACTTCCTGGCCTAGCGCGTCTTTCCCCTTACCGCCTGACTCTACGTGCGCTGTTCCCCTTGCAATCTTAGGCCCCACTTCTTCCCAGCCTTGCTCTACTGCCCGACTCTATGTGAGCTGCTCTCCTCACATCTGAGGCCTCACTTACTTCCTGGCCTTGAGCATACTTCTACCATTCCGCCTGACTCCTGTGCGCTGTTTCCCTTGCATTCCAGGCTCTCCCCTACCAGCGGTTAACTTTACTTGTGTTCATTTCTCTTCTCTCTTCTCTCTTCTCTAGGGTCCCCTGGTGGTTACTATTGTGATGCTTACTATTCTATTGTATTGTTTGAATTTCTCTTCTGACTTCTATTGTCTCCCCCCCCTGGGGTTACTATTGTACAGTACTGTTGCACTGTCTCCCTCTCTTTAGGCCCCCTAACTGTGATTACTGTTGCTACTGTATTCTGTGTTGAGTGTACCTCTTCTCCCCTTGTTCTCCCCCTTGTGTGTCCCTAGTGTGTGACCTCATTGTGCCACCCTCTTGCGTGGGCTGCCTCCTATCCTGCTTCCTCCAAACACCACCTATGGTGCTTTCAGTCTCCCCTATCTTTTCTATCTCCTATTCTATCTCCTATCCTATCCATCTCACTAAGTATTATAGGAAGAAGTTCAAGAGGGACATCCTGGTCTCCAACCCAGGCCTCTCTATCTCTGATAACAACACCAGTGCTTTCTTCAGACAGACACTTACCGACATCCTCTTTGTCATTCCCTCTCCAGGCCTATGGATCCCTCATCTGGTCTCTGTTCTCTGCCTTTTTCCTCCTCTCCCATTAATGACGGTATTTGGTGGGGGGTTCTCTTAGCCCCCCTTCCACTCCTCCAAGACCATCATTAATGTCTATCTGAATGGCACCATTTTGGTCCAGGGCCCTCAGCCCAATCTCCTCCTTTTGGATAGGCATTTCCTGTAACTTATCACTTCCTTTCATCGCCTGATACTCTTACCTAAATCTCTCTATCTCCTCTGCCACCTCTCTCCTCTACCACCTCTCTGGCACCCCCCTCATCTTCTCTATCTTCTACTCTGCCACCTCCTTCTTTTGCCTCCTCTATTGCACCCTCGTCGTTCTCTCTGACTACTCTGTCATCTCCTTCTTTCTCCTTTGCCCACTCTAAGGACCCTCTACCACCTCTGTAGGGCGTACCTCAAGCCTCTACCCCTCCACAGAACTCTTTCAAATGTGACAATAAGCTCCAAATCACTACTCTCAACTCTCGCTCTGCAGTTGGACACTTTTCTGACATCTTCCGACTCCATGAAGAACTTCATCTGGATGTCCGTGCTCTCACTGAGACATGGTTCACTGCCATGCCATCTCTGTCACAAGTTTTGATGCTCTCCTCCCTGATGGCTACAAGATCCTCTCTGAACACAGAACCAAATGTCCAGGATGCGGAATAGCTCTCATCTTTCCAAAGTGTATCCTTGTTACTGTCATTCCTATGCAGGCCTACTCCTCCTTTGAATGCCTGGTCTGCAGGCTCTCTATCTCTACTGGCCCCTCTCTTACTTTGGACACCATCTACAGCCCAGATTGCCAGGCCACCCTCTTCCTTTTTGAGTCAGCCGACCTCTACTCTTCTCTCATTGCCTCTACCTCTCAACATCTTCTCCTCAGAAACCTCAACATCAATCTGGATGCTTCTAACCCCTCCTCTGGGTTCTTTCGTAACCTCAGTTACTCTCTCTCTTTCTGTTTTACCCTCTGGCCTGATACACTCTGCTGGGCACACCTTGGATGTTCTCATCTCTTCAGACATCCCCCCCTCTAATCCTCTCACCACTCCTCTCTCTTGGACTGACCACTTTCTTCTCTCTTCCCACCTGACTCTCTCTGTCACCCAAGTGAAGCTGACCCCAGCACTGCCACCCACCTTCTCGGTCATCCACCCCATGAATTGTGTGTCACTGGAGACTTTTGCCACTACTTTCTCTCCTCCTCCTACATCTGTGGCTGACTCACACTATGGCACAGCCCCCTCTAACCTGCATCTTTCTATGTCTTACACTCTTGATGCCCTTACTCCTGTCATGAGGATCTTTTTGAAGCCTACCTCCAAGTGCAACTCTTAGTATGATTCTGACCTTGCCACTCTAAATCGCAAGTGTAGGGTGGATGAGAGGAAGTGGAGGGCATCAGGCACATCCTCTGACAAACTGGCCTACTGCATGCTCAAAAGGCAATACAGACTCTCCGTCCTGTCTAAGAAGAGAGTTTAGATCCAAGACCACATCTCTGTGGCCTCGAACAACATGGCTAAACTCTTCAAAATCTGCAAGGAGCAGGCCAATCCGTCTGCAGTCTCCAATTCTTCTGTTCCCACACAGGCCCTCTGCATGGCAGCTCTGGCTTCTCACTTCACCACTAAAACGCAGGACATCCTGTCCTTTCTCTCCTCTTCCTCTCCCTCTACCTCTGTCAGCCCCTCTGTGGCCGCCATTCCCTCTCCTCTTCCTTTCTCCTCTTTTACCATGTTCACTCCTGACGATTTTTCCAAACAAGTCCAATCTATGAAAGTGTCATCAAGCAGGTGCTCTCCTGCTCCTCCAGAACCATCATGGACCCCATTGACACCCTCACTTCAGCTTGGCCAATTCTGCCGGTCCTTACTATCCTGCAAACTACTGCCCATCTCTATCACTCCTTTCCTGGGAAAGCTCCTGGAAAAGCTGGACATCTCCCAGCTGATGCTCCATACTAAATCTGTTGGTTGTCTCCATTGCCATCAGTCTGGTTTCAGACTTTGTAGTCTTGATACTCCCCCCTGGGTGCTATATAAGATTGGCTCCAAAATCTGGCCTTGCCTGGAAGTTCAGTCAGGATCTCCTAGCAGGCATCATAGATCTAGACCTCCGGGGAGACATAAAGGTTCTCCTACAGAAACATGGCAAAAATCCATTTGAAATAGATTGTGGGGACAAAATTGGGCAGGGAATTTTGAAAGGGCTGTATTTCCCTGTTTTATACAGAGTGAACCAGAAGAAACTCAGAGAGGTACCTTAGGCTTTGGGGAAGCTGATACACCATCTATCACAGAGGCAAAAAGGAAGAAGAACCTACCATCCTTCCTGACAGAGCCTTCGCCCAGCGCAATGATCCAGCACTTGCAGAGGCTTTCTTACAGGTGACAAGTTACATCCTGGGTGCTGGCAGATTGTATAGGTCTAAAATATGTTGTTCGCTGCTGTTGGCTGTCTCAGATAGTGCAGCAAACTAAGGAATTGGAACATGGGGGTTGATCAATTGTGGAGGGTGTTTTTTTTGTTTTTTACAGTAGAGTTGCCGATATTTCCTATTAATGATCACAAGAGACTGAGCTTAGTAAAGGTGCCCAAAACAATAAAATGGGTTTCAAGAGGGCTGCACCCTCTAAACAAAAGCTGCATTTTAAAACACCCATCTTTTGTTAAAACATTGGTAAAATGCCATAACATTGAAAGTCAGACCTCTGAGGTCACACATTAAAAGACAAATAGAAGCTAAGACAACAACAGTACAGAGGCAGTCATTTCAAACTTGTTTTCAGAATGCCTGTTCCAGAATTTCCACTGCATGAGCAAGCATATGTCCATAGCGGCTGTATCAATATATGACAGTTTTGCCACTGCAAGATCACACTCATGATGCTTTGACATATAATCTCATTATTGACATTCAATGAGCACACTGTTGGTGGCTGTGTAATGCAATGCAACTATTGCCACTGTTAGAAGACACTTATGTTGTCTTTACCCAATAATGCCAGTATCTCGTTTGTAAGAGAACACTCATGTTGTCTTAACAAAATAATGCCAATATTGCTACTATGAGAATTTACTCATGTTGGCTTTAGCCAGTAAATCCATGATTGCTACTGTACGAATACACTTTGACAGCTGTGATCAGTAAGGCTGGTATTGCCATCATAAAAAACACACTTATGCTGGATCTTACCAAATATATTATCATTTCAACTGTAAGAATGAACATGTGTTTCCTCTGCCCAGTAAAGCTAGCATTGTCACTGTAATAAATCACTCGTGTTGGCTTTTGCCAATAAAGCTAGTACAGACATGTAAAAACACACTCAAGGTGGCTGGTCCCAATAATGTCAGCATTCTCACTGTAAGAAAACATATATATTGGCTTCATCCAATAATTCCACTATTGCCATTGTATCAACACATATGAAAGTGGTGCCCAATAATGCCATCATCACTGCTTTGCTAAATAATGACAGCATCATTACTGTACTAACAGACTTATGATGTTTTTGTCTAATACCCATTATTTCCACGGTAAGAACACAATTGTTTTCTCTCTGGAATAGGATCATGAGTGCACTTGTGTAGCACAATGTTCCCCTTCAAAAATTGATTGTATCTTATTACTAAGAGACTTAAACACAACACTGGGAAAAGGATAGTCAGGAGGATGTGTCTTGGACACAAAATGGGTTACAACGTTTGCCTACAATGAAAATGATTATTATTTTCGCTGGTATCTTTATGGATTACATTACATATTGATGCTGTTTGCACTAAGACTGTTCTTCCTCTCCATTTGGCCAACCTACGTCTGAGAATAATTAGAAATTGCTGGGTAATAGGACTCAAAAGTCTAAAGTGTGCATATGGAACAATCCTGTCCTAAAGGAAGACAGGGCCTGTCAATGTAGCGTTTGCGAGGTATGACAACAACGGAACAGATTGCAGCGTCCAAATAGCTTGTGAGTTTTCTTTACTGAAACCCAGCTGCAAAATAGACTGAGGTGTAGCATTTTGTACTCATGTTGTACTCATTGTCTTCCCTTTAATTTAACTCCTGCAACCTCTTCACTTTTGATTGCTTGTGCTGTGGATGGTCAGACGACAAACAAGAGGACAAGTCAATTTCCCTGTCTCCACTTCTCAAAATATTTGCTTATTGTAATTAAGACAGCCCTCAGGAAGGCCAAAGAAACCACTCTGTAGCAACCACATACCTATAGTGAACCATGCCAGAGTCTGCACATTAATGAGCTGTCTGGTTGCCAGTCTGCGGTGTAGAGGAGGAGCCAAGTACTCCTACCAGAAGCTCCTCCCCATTGTTTCCTATATGTTGGGAACTGGAATTTGTGACATGCGCAGTACCAATGAGGATGCCTATACCACAAAGAATCCTTAAAACAAGTCATCCATTGAGAAAACCCTGTAAGCATTTAAAAGAAATAATGGTCTTGTGGAGAAGGTCCTGAAGAAGTGTGAAGAAGAATAAGAAAGAAGACTGGTGACATCGTATGAAGCAGAATTGATTCACCCAGAAAAGACCCAAATGATGGAAGAATATAAACATTCTATAGGATTTGAGGATGAAATATCGAACTAAAGCAAAATTTCAGGACCGAAATGAAGGTTGCTCATGCGAAGAAAGACTCAAGAAATGAAAAGTCATTTAACAATTGTACAGATGCTGTAACAAAAGCAGACAAAGTAATCCTGAGGCTGGCTATGTAGTAAATAGATGGTGGCTATGCACCAAAGTATATTCATAGGAATGTATAGAATTTGGATGTTTCACAATGCACTTTAGCAAACTTAAACCCTGTGAATGGAAAGGGCTTGAAGTGTGGCACAGTTGAAAATAACTGATGGCGAAGGAGAATTCAAGAAAGGCTGGCTGGCCCAGTATCAAGTGTTGGGGCCGCCGTGAGCCTGGTTATCTGCTTAAGAAGCGTTCATCATTTAATAGTATGTTATGCAGTAAAGAGCTCAAAAACGTGGTCTTCACTCAGATGGTCAAGATGGAAAGAGACTTTGGGTCGAGCTACACCGAAAAAAAGAAGATTAAACCATGCCACACTACATTTTATTCTCAGGCACAGTGAGACTCTACAAGGCTGAGTTCAAAGCCTTCATTGAATGGCAGACCACAGGAGTGATGATGGATGATGGCTAATTGGGTGGGGAGGCAGGACCAGGCCATCCCTCCCAGCACCTTGGGTAACAAGTGTGGAATCAGAAAAAATACAATATTATGGCTGTTACACCAAGCAAAGGAAAATACACCGACACGGGTTTATAAAGATTCCCAGAATCTTTATTACAAAACTGAACAGTATTCAACAAAGTACACAAATTGCTATTTGGCTGTCAATACATCACAGAAACCACCAGCAGGGTTCAATATGAGCAGTGAGGGGCTTTCCTAGCTGGACATTGGCGCTTTTATACAATTTGTAAAATGATGTCCAGCCCCCTCACAGGTTAATCATGCACTGGGCTAGGGTCGCGCCAGGTTCACTTTCCTAATTTACATATCTCGTGCATGCGGTTTACTTTTCAATACATTTACTAGTACACTCCATTATTCTTCAATTTAACATTTATACTCTTTATATATTGCCTTAATACAGACCAAACAATGTTTTGCATATTATATTTGGATAGCATTACTGTTCTTGTATACTTGTAGTTTAATATTGGCATTTCAAGTAATCCTCTGCTCCAAGGTCAACGAAGGACAAGGTCTACATGACCCTAACATGTAGCCTGAAGGCAGGTTGGACATTAACTTCCCTACAGAGGTTGGAGAGGTCAAGGCAAGAACAAGGACACATGAGACGGCCATTTTAGATTACAGGGTGACTTTGTATAAAACCCCAAAAAGGAGGTTTCTAACCTAAAATGGAGGCTTGATTCAAGATGGCGGCTTACATCAATTTCTAAGGTCAAGACCTTGCCGCAGAGAGTTATTCGGGTACAATTTTCAAGCAACTTGGCGTAGGCCAATATACATACAAATCGTTTGTAATAAGAGGCATAATTTAATATCTGGTTTGACAACAAGCTTGCGTGCTGCTAGTGAGTGGAATATTCCAGAAGGGTACAAGCGAGCCAAACAATTATAGAGGGCCATGTATTAAAGAGCCCTATAGTTTGTGAAACCAATAGAGTATTGTGTATTAGTATGACACAGAAGAATACTTGCACTTGGGATGGGTTTAGTTGTCCACCTGAACTTAGAGACATAATCACAACTCCCTTCAGTATGAACGTATTCCTAGATGTTCCCTTTAAGCCTACCACATCCCCTAGTAGGTTTTCTTAGTTTGCCACGTAGGATGACATCAATAGTGACACATGTTTTAGTATAAGAATGCTGGTTTTTCATGTGATGCTTTGCGAGAAATCGAGCAAACTTCTATTCATGTCAGTTGTAACTCCTTGTTTTAGATAATTGTGAATAAAACAGTTCAGTGTTTTGCCAAATTCCTGAGTCGGTCTGATTATGGATGTACAAGTACGTTTTCCATCCCCATCCATCTCTAAGTATTGCTACCTCGTCTTAAAGGGCCCCAGGTCCCAGTGTTCAGCAACAAAGTATCACACAGTGCCATGTTCCCCACGAGTAAGACATTGTTTACAGTCTCACTGTGCCAACACAATAATCAATTAAATGTTGCTTAAGTTGCAAATTTATTGCAAAACATCAAACTTCAACAGCCTGACACGTGTTTCGAGCAGTCCTTGCTCTACAGCTGAGGCTGGTGCAGTATATACAAAATTGCATTCAAATTAATCCAAAATAATAAAGAAAAGAAAAAGATATTGATATACAAAATAAAGGTGATATTAGGATGTAGTGATGCAATGTAACCACAAATTGTCACATAAATGGTTAGAAAGGTGGGGTGGGTGGTAAAACAACCCAGTTTGAAAAAGCAATTATGCATACCATTAAGCATGAAACAATTATTCCATTATTCATTTTTCAGTAGAGTCACAAAAATCATGAATTGACAGATAGTCATGCATTATTTTCAAGCAAATTATTGTAATTACCGTAATTTCTATGTGTTTTGTAGATACATCATAGCCCGATTTATGTTGTGGCGAATTGGTAAGGCAGAGTAATCATATATAAGGGAGAGAGGGAGGGAAGAAACAAAACAGTGACACTTGGATTAGTCCTCCATTTGCAATAAATTTAAGTACCATATTTAGATATAGAAATGAGTGAGTTCACGTTGGATTATGTAAAGGGATGAGAAAAAAAAAGAGAAAAAAAGGATGGGCGAACCCTCTTTTTTAGGGGGCCTGACTCGAGAGGGTTGAGAAGTATACAGATACGTGGGGGTAGAGTCAAAGGCTTCCCAAGCCAATAGCTTGACAGGAGGTCGCTATAGCCTTGCAAAAGGAGCTAGATAACTGCTAGCTCAGAACAAAGAATCACCGTAGATGAATAAAACAATATAAATTTATTTAACAGGAAGACATTGTTGTGCCATAGTGTGGCATATATGCATACATTAAATCTGCATTGTGAAGGATTAGTATACAGTGGTGACAGTCTATTTTCTGTGTTGTTTTTTATCACAACACATTGACGTTGTCAATCTGCATTGTGAAGGATTAGTATACAGTGGTGACAGTCTATTTTCTGTGTTGTTTTTTATCACAACACATTGACGTTGTCGACACTTGAGTTTGTGTTTCTGGTTCGGTTGATAGCTGACATAGGCAGAAGCTGATAGAGATGGGACAGCGCTGCACTGAAAATACCGAACTGTCTTCAGGACTTGGAGGTCGAGTTCAGACCGGATGAATGAGTGAGGTGTCGTCCTATGGTAAAAGAGGCTATGTTAAAAACGGTGAGGATAGAGTATGTCCACTAATGGTGAGAAGAGCAAGGCAAAAGGACCTACCATGTGGACGTTGATAAGCGCCATGGCTGTCTGAGTAAATTGCAGCTGCTGGAGTTAGCGGCCGAGGGGATCGATCTGCAGATGTCAGAGGCCCCAGTCTAAGTGAAAGAAGGTCAAAAATGACTAATACGAATTAATCTGTGCATAAGGCCGTGGCTACAACAAGGACTAACTCGTGCTGCTGGACATAGACTGGGGCCTCTGACATCTGCAGATCGATCCCCTCGGCCGCTAACTCCAGCAGCTGCAATTTACTCAGACAGCCATGGCGCTTATCAACGTCCACATGGTAGGTCATTTTGCCTTGCTCTTCTCACCATGAACTCGACCTCCAAGTCCTCAAGACAGTTCGGTATTTTCAGTGCAGCGCTGTCCCATCTCTATCAGCTTCTGCCTATGTCAGCTATCAACCGAACCAGAAACACAAACTCAAGTGTCGACAACGTCAATGTGTTGTGATAAAAAACAACACAGAAAATAGACTGTCACCACTGTATACTAATCCTTCACAATGCAGATTGACAACGTCAATGTGTTGTGATAAAAAACAACACAGAAAATAGACTGTCACCACTGTATACTAATCCTTCACAATGCAGATTTAATGTATGCATATATGCCACACTATGGCACAACAATGTCTTCCTGTTAAATAAATTTATATTGTTTTATTCATCCACGGTGATTCTTTGTTCTGAGCTAGCAGTTATCTAGCTCCTTTTGCAAGGCTATAGCGACCTCCTGTCAAGCTATTGGCTTGGGAAGCCTTTGACTCTACCCCCACGTATCGTTATGTAAAGGGATTACCTTATTGATGTAACGCGATCATATAAGTCGTAGCATTATTGTTAGGAAAATGCAAGGATTCATGTACTAGCATTGCCAAAAAAAAACACCATGATGGTAATAACCAGTCGAGTTAGGTGTTAATTAATTGGATAACTTAAATTGTAAATTTAAAATTTTAAGGATTTGATTAGGCGGGTACCTGTTTTAATATTCATCACAGTTGCGGTGAATTTGAAAGTAGCCCCCCATGCTGGACATGTTGATAAAGTTTGTGCCGCGATATCAACCAAGTGGAATGCACATTAAATCTGTACCAATGTGGCAAGGAGAAAAAGATAATAAAGGCAATAGTCAATATCCCTGTGCTTGCGACGTTGCTATGACTGCAGGATGCTGTATTAGCGTTCCGCTGTCAGTAGACCGGGGTCTAAGGGACCATATCAAAGTGCTTACCTCGGGGGTCTGGCGTGTGGCGAATGCGAATAAATGTGATCACGTGCGTGGTGCAAAATGGTGGCAGCCCACAAGTTGTGGTAACCTGGGCGGCCATCTTGGAGAGGGTTCAGCTGTAGTGATGCGTAATATATTCATACCTATATACACATCGAAATAAACCTTTGTGATTGTTAACAGTTGCCAACTTATGAGTTGTACTTAAATTATGAATGATCCATGTTAAGTTTTAGCAAGTATGGTGGGCTAAATTATATGTTACACAATTTGCATTTAATAAACCTTAAATGGATAGTCAACATGATTGTGATTATTTCATGATATAGTTAGTATGCAACATTGGGTGATCTGATGTGCATGCCCAATTGGGTTACGTACTAGTTAATGAGAATAGAAGCCAGAGGGTGCACCTACATAGTAATTGATTGATCTATGTCATGTAATGAGGCATGGAAGTGACCTGTGTCATTTCAACAACATTCCCTCTCAAATTGTACCTATTTGAAAAACCGGAAACTAGTCAATAATTGCAGTGTGTTAGGAGGCACAATTACATATAGGATGTGGAAAATAAGCTAAATTAGTGATAAAACTAGATCAACAACAGTCACTGAATGAATGAAACAATTAATTTTTTAAAGAAAAACTCCAAGTTCATGGTCTGCATTAAGACTAACGGACACAGTCCTGTACTGGCATATAAATCTTGCTTCAAGTCTTCGTAGCATCAGTGTGAGGTTGCCCCCACGCGGGGGTAAAGTCACTTTGGCTAGACCTGCAAATCTGATGTCTTGTTTCTGGTCCATCTGGTGGTGTTTCTGTAATGGTTGGCAAGTGGGAATTTAGAGTCCTGACTGGATATGGTGGACAAATGTTCTCTCGTGCCTATCTTGAGGGGCCTAATGGTGCTGCCAATGTATTTTTTATTGCAAACACAGATAATGCAATATACAG
Organism: Ambystoma mexicanum; assembly: GCF_040938575.1. Lineage (NCBI taxonomy): Eukaryota > Metazoa > Chordata > Amphibia > Caudata > Ambystomatidae > Ambystoma > Ambystoma mexicanum. Next base: position 700,173,927 of record NC_090930.1, read on the forward strand.
TAAATTTAGTGTTGCATTTCATGAAAGATTCAATATGATAGATTTGTCCTGGGTTGAACAGCACAATCTTGGTTTCTATTGCGTAAGGACACATTGAGTAATTCCCACATTTGCGAAAGCCTGTAGGCTTGTCTTGACTGAGCCAAGTAGGTGGTTGTTCTTGTTTTCGCATGAATGACGTGCTTAGAAGGTTTTTAAAGTGATGCCTTTGCTGTAGGTAAAGTTGGGAGAGGGATCAATCCATTTGGCAATGTCCGCATCCAGATGTAAAAGGTGCCAATGTTTTTTCATGATGTTGTAAAGTAAATGGCTATCTTTGTTATATCTAGTGATGAGTCGAATCTTGTTAAAACCTACTTTGATAGTGCCAGTTTTTGGTTGGAGTAATGCATCTCACTTGAACTCGCTGACCTCTTTGATGGTATCCCCAACTTGTTTATCATTGTAACCCTTTTGTAGAAAACGTGCTTGAATGAGTTTGGCTTCTGTGCTGAAGTCCACTAGCAATGAACAATTACGTCGTGCTCTGATAAGTTCCCCCTTCGGGATGTTGGAGATAACATGTTTTTTGTGACAACTTTTTGAATGCAAAATCGAGTTAACTGAAGTACTTTTTCTGAAGATTTTGGTAATGAACCCTTGATTCATGTTCATTATGGTGAGATCGAGAAAGTCAATGCTGCTCGTGCTGAACGAGCAGGTCAATTGGATGCCCCATGTATTAGAGTTGAACACATCTACAAAATGGAGGAGTTGTTCCTTGTTGCCTGACCACAGCATCAAAACGTCATCTATATATCTTTGCCAAAGATATATGAATTGTTTACATGGATGTTGACAAAATATGTGATGTTCTTCAATAAAATGCATAAATATGTTAGCAAGTTCTGGTGCGAAGCTCACACCCATTGCTATGCCAATTAGTTGTTTGTCAGTTTTGTTCATCAACACTACATTGCCGCCTTTATCGGCTTCCTTAATAATAAGGTCCTGATTCTGTGCAAGTTCTTTGAGAGCCAATCGTTCTGAGGGCTACTTTCAAATTTGCTGCAACTGCTATGAATATTAAAACAGGTACCCGCCTGTTCGAGTCCTTAAAATTTTAAATTTACAATTTAAGTTATCCAATTAATTCATACCTAACTCGACTGGCTATTACCATCATGGTGTTTTTTTTATTGGCAATGCTAGTACATTAATCCTTGCATTTTGCTAACAGCAATGCTACGACTCATATGATCGCGTTACATCAATAAGGTAATCCCTTTACATAATCCAACGTGAACTCACTCATTTCTATATCTAAATATGGTACTTAAATTTATTGCAAACGGAGGACTAATCCAAGTGTCACCGTTTTGTTTCTTCCCTCCCTCTCTCACTTATATATGATTAATCTGCCTTACCAGTTCGCCACAACATAAATCGGGCTATGATGTATCTACAAAACACATCGAAATTACGGTAATTACAATAATTTGCTTGAAAATAATGCATGACTATGTGTTAATTCATGATTTGTGTGACTCTACTGAAAAATGAATAATGGAATGATTCTTTCATGCTTATTGGTATGCATAATTGCTTTTTCAAACTGGGTTGTTTTACTGCCCGCCCCACTTTTCTAACCATTTATGTGACAATTTGTGGTTACATTGCATCACTACATCCTAATATCACTTTTATTTTGTATATCAATATCTTTTTCTTTTCTTTATTTTTTTGGATTAATTTGAATGCAATTTTGTATATACTGCACCAGCCTCAGATGAAGAGCAAGGACTGCTCGAAACACGTGTCAGGCTGTTGAATTTTGATGTTTTGTAATAAATTTGCAACATTAGCAACATTTGATTGATTATTGTGTTGGCGCAGTGAGACTGGAAACAATTTCTTAGTCTTACCTCACCGTACAGTGTCGGGGCTAGGCACGTACACCCTCCGGTCACCTGCTGCCTCCCTACCATTACCCCCTAGCAAGCGCAAGATTCCTAAATAGGCTTTTTCGTGCCCCTTACTTATCTGTGTTCCCCACAAAGCACTGCTACCAATTAACATCAAGCTATGCACTACCTCAGGCCCTGTCAGAGATTAGGCAGCACAAGACATAGTTCTCCTTTGTCCTCTGCAGTCCACATGCTTCCTAATGTTACCCCCCAAGATGCTTATCCCCAGGATGGAAGCAACATTTGGCAACCAGTTGCCAGCTTCACTCCATGAGGCAGGCCCTAATTCTCCTGTAAGAAAATGCTTGGTGCTCAGGAGAACCCAACTCCACTCATACTCAAGCGCCACAAAATAAATTACGAGTACACACTCAGTAGTATTAGGAAGTTGGAAAATATATTCAGAAAAATGCCCTATGTGAGACACGTGTTTCGGCGACTCAATCGCCTTTTTCAATCAGGGCAAATAGGTGAAAGATATAGATCAATTCTGGATTTTGTTGGTGGTGTTCATGGGATAAATCCTGCCTCGTAAGAGGTGGTCTCCGTCACAAGCGTCGGCGACTGTATGGTTGATATTCAAGAAAACCCCCAGTCTAATGTATCACCTAATTCTCCTGTAGCTTGCCATACGTCAAGACCTTTGAGGAGGACACTATGCTCACAGGGCCGGAGTCCTCCCTGCTCAACTTCTGCCGTCACTGCCCAACATGAGTGGAAAGAGCCTCTGTCTTCATTACTACAAAGCCCAATATTGCAGTCACCATATCCGTCAGGTGTGTAGACAAGGCGGGCCGGTATTAAATGGAAACCCTATCTGGAGGACAGTAAGTCAAACGTGTGGATCAAGGGGAAATGGTGGCCCTATAGGGGGTCAGCTGTTGTGAATAAAATACTTTTTTATTGAATGGAGAGAGTTTTCAAGAAAAGCTAGAGTGAAGGCGGTGCCCGTTCAGATGTAAGTAGTGGGACGAGGAACGGGTTATACAATTGATTTATACAGCATTCCTTCATGCTGAATTGCTTTAAAAAGAAATACCGAATAAAAAGATGTTTTTTGTACTGACACTCTATAGAGGGTGTACATTTTAAGACACCAGCACACGAAACTGCTATTGGTCTGTCGTTATCGTGACAAACGGAAGCAGGACCCTGCACTAAATTGTAACTTGAGACACAACACTTCAGCATCATCCACAGGAAGTGAACACATCTGTGTGTGTGCAAGTGTTTAGCAGTGCAGTGCTGCATCTCCGGCACAACAGCTTGATAATTGCTATTGCATTGTGCTTGCTCTCTAATGTGTGGTCCATTCCCGCTTCATGCTGATATTATCCTGCATCAGGGAAGACATGTCTATTCGCTGAAAGGCAATATTGTGATATATTGTGTTCAGCGAATATCCCGTTTTTGCAACACATGGTTGAACAGCTGCTTTGGACTGCAATGTATACATTAGGCATTCGTGCTGTTAGTTGTACATCTTTTTTTTTTTAAATAACACCATTAAAATAAACAGAAAAGCATTCCTATATGTCATTGGTGGTTTATCGCGCTGATTGTGGAATGCAACCAAATGACTGGGTACAGTAACAGGAGCAAGCAGCCTGGTTGTCAATCCGAATCCCGGACGGACCCTTCCTAGCATGGCTGGCTCGCTGCCTGCAGGGGCTTAGGCTGGGATGGTGCATTCGGGGCAGTTACAGGTGCGCTGGCAGGCCTGGGCTGAGAAGTCTGCACACTGCCTGATTGTGCTGCAACTGCGCCTGGATAGGGCGATTAATGTTTTGGTGTTTCTGATTGTGTTTCATTTGGAAAGTTTTGAACAATTAAACTAAACAAATTAGCTCAATTAAATCTGCAGTGTCTCAAAAAAGATATGTGTGTTTGGAAGCTTCCACTCTTTATAATTGCCGCGTTCCCTCTGAACGCTGTCTCTGGTTAGCATTAGCCCCATTGAACGCCTAACAGCATGACCCAAAGGACCTGATTTACAAAACTTTTTTTCACTGAGATTGCGCCAGTGTGAAACTCTGTGGTAAAGAGGACTCACACAGTTGTAGAATAGCGGTAACTGGTTTAGATAAGAATGTCTTTCCCTCACATTTTCAAGTAGAACATCACTAACGCTGGTCACCAAGCAACACCTGCAGGAATGCACTTGTCTGCCAGAAGTTTATCTAATGTAGTTATTATTAGTTTGGACTATTTATGCATTAGATTACAGATAGGAGAAATTGCATAAGAGGAGGGACACAAAGCTTGTAAGTGTTCTTGGGTTACTATTCTGGTAGGAGGGTGAGTAGATTAGTTAGTGTGCTCTACCCCTTTGCTATTTGTTTCTGATTTGTTGATTGGTTACCGAGGTGTGGACCAGTAGCTGCACGGCTGCATAGACTGGTATCCACCAACCAGTCAATAGGCGTGTTGGTGCATGTTTGGTGTTCTGTGTAAGCCTGTGTGGTTGGTTTATCAATTCTATTAAGATTGCCTATTAAGTTAACGTAAACTTGTTGGATGATCACAGTATTTTGTAGTTCATTCAGATTTCCAATAAGTATTGATATAGAAGTTCCAGTCATCAGTGTTGATATAGTGGTGCCAACAAACTCCGCTAGGAGGCACGTGCATGCGGTTCGCCCTTGCTCGGGCTTTTTCAAGGCTCAAATCAAGCAGTTCATACAACAGTAAATTGTTAGTTTCTAACATATGTCTTTTAACATATTGTCTGCCTTATCTAAATAGCATTCATATTAGATGAACATTTCTCTCTGTTTTTTGTAGTTTATGATGCTGATTAGACGAGTGTCCTGAGGTTCTTATAAATAAGATAAGACTGTCTCGATTGCAGGTTAAAGATTTTGGCAATTTGCTATTGCTTATTGCCTTTATTGGTGTCCAGGGATCTCTGCGGTTGTTCCAGCTGAACACCTATGTTTCGATACTTGGTTTGTTTTGGAATCTTGTCCTGGAAACACTTTGCTTCCATGGTTAAGGTGGCCTCCCTGCTGCGCGTCTCGTTCCTCCTGCCCTGCAGCTACTCGGTCATACCAGTTTGCGACCTGCTAAGCTAGTCCCTACGGCCATTCCCACCCAGTTCCAGCATCTCCCACTCAAAACACCTCCTAATGGGAACTCTTCGAGCTTGCTTTAAAATTGTCTGTCCATCGAACTTTGCCCTCAAAGAATCAGCCAGTGTTTTTTCATAGCAGTGTTCTGAGAGTTAGGGCCTGATTCAAAGAAGCGTTATATAATGTGCAGGCCCTGTGAATGGTGCAACGCTCTGTGAATCAGGCCCAAAGTGACTTAATTGGAGCTGTAAACATGCTTCTTGTGTAAAAGTATCTTAACAAGGTCTGACCTCAGCCACTCCATTTAAAAGCACTATGAGTGTCCTACACTGAAGTCCTGTTAAACGCAAGTATTGGCTTGTGCATAATTGCTAGGTTTTTGGCATGCAAATCCATAGATACCCAGATACTCGCACCATTTTTCTCCTTTTACCATTAATGGCCAGTTAATACCACTAAGGCAGAGCTCGGAAAGTGTCTTTCGCATGCCTATACAAAAGCTTAAACTGTTGCCTTTGCCAATGCTTGTTCTGTGATTGTGCCTGCAGTTATGGAACAAGACTTCACCAGATGGCAGCTGGAATCTGGCATCTGATTTCTTGCCTTCGGTGTAAATACAGAAACAATGATGTTTTAAACTCACTTTCAATGTACATATTTGGAGAAGGAATATGACGTTGCGAAAGCAATGCTCACCCATTTGATTCAAAGTGTCATTTTGATGAAATCATTTAATCTTCTTCTGTTCAAGCAGTTTGCACCCACAAGGTGGAGCGCAGCCAATCGAGGGGCACCGAATGCAGGCATTGTCTGCTGGTGTCCCACATACATCCTGAGCCGAGCTTGTCAATGGGCCGGCTCTTGCCGGGTACGAGATCCGGCATCAGATGTCGGCCCAGATCTCGGACTCGGCCTGCATCTGCCCAGACAAAGCTTTACTGAGTCTGCAGCGTCACCTAGGGAAGCTGGGGGCTCGGTGATCTTATCTGCTGTGTTCCTTTACCCAGTGTCATTTACGCGTTTGCAGGTTCTATTTCCTTAGCCTGTGTTCTTTCTTCTGGCCTGAAAGGGACTCCACGAGAATCAATGGGCCATGGCTATCACTGGGGTGGGCGGCATCACTGCTAATAGCAGGCTTTCTACATGCTCAGCACTCTATTTTTTTCCAAATGTGAATTGTGCACGTTCATAGAAAAACAAAAAAAACAAAAAAACTCTAAAATGCTGCTTAAACTTGCATCCACTTGTTTTCTTTTAAACGTGTTTCTTTTTTTGTCGGACTACCACACAAATACCCTGTAATGTTTGTGCCCCGTCCTTAGTGTTTTCACAGGGATCAATAAACAAGACACTAGTTAAAGCCACTGGAACTCGAGGACTTGCTGTTAAAAGAAAAAAAGCTGTTAAAGACGCCACAAACGTGCAACACCCATGAACCACTAGAACGTGAGGATTTACCAACAGAACGCCGCCAAAGCACACATCACTCACGAGCCACTGTACGCGACTAGAATGCAAAGATTTATTAACCGAACGCTGTCAAAGCGTACGGCGCTCACAAACCTCTAGAACACAAGGATCAGTTAACAAATTACCATCAGAAACACCCAAGGCGCTCAAGCATGTAAAATACAAACGCCATTCCAATACAAGGACCAACAAGGACCAGCAGATAACAGGATACAAGTGGCCCAACCAATACAGAGCCGTAGATCCACTGAAACCACACCACAGGACCAGTAGCAACTATACAAGCTGATCCATACATAGCAGGGTGAGCCCGCAGCGGACACCTGCAAAAGGGCAGCTGTCACATAACGCACCAAGGTGACACCATATTGTCTCAGCCAGCAGTAGCACTAGCGGACCAAACCTCCCAACCCACTGCAGGTGTAGCCCCCACCAACCCGGTGTCTTTCCTATGCCAGCTGAACCACTTCACAATGGAACCACAGGAGGCTCAAGGCCAGAGGTGGCAAGTGTGGATGGACAAATTTGAATAGTTCATGAGAGTGGTAGGAATCCAAGATGCGCCTAACAAACTAGTGGGGAAAGAAATGAAAAGCGTCATCAAAACCATTCCCCCCCAAGAAAAGACTACCTACCAACTGCTCATCACCGCAATCCACGGTCGCATGGTCGTCCTTCCCAACAGGGACTACGAACGCTACACCTTTAATCAGTATACCCAAACCATCCTGAAACAATTGGACATTTTATACTACGTCTCAAAAGGAAAATTACTATTGTGACTTTGTGAACTTTAATGACGAAGAGGCCATCCGACTAAGAGTGATAGAGGGGTGTATATCCTCACAGTTTAGAAAACATCTGCTAAAGAAACCCCTCCCATTACAAGAAATAGCCGAGCTGGCAAGGGTCTATGAAAGGGTGGACACACAAGCAGCCCAAATAGAAAACCCAAAGAAGACTGACATGGTTGCCGCCATAGTCAACAGCTCCCAAGCTCAAGCCCACCAAATGAGCACACCATCGCGCCAATACACCTCGAGCGCTGCCCGCCGAACCCAACCCTAAAGACAATGCTACAGATGTGGGTTTGAATTCCACACAAGGGCCAATTCTCTGCCATCGGCCGAATGTGCTTAAGGTGCGGCCAGGAGAACCACTTTCAGATCATGTTCCTGCAAAAGGATTCCACTGGTACCGGTCTAGAGAATACCACCACAAGACGAGAGTGTCCAACCCACGACAATACCCAGACAGAGACAACACGAGAACCGGTCTCGGTAGAAGCACCACGGCATACACAACACACCTGGGGTTCATACGGCTGTTGAGAAACTACAAGTGGATGCACCCGACAGAACATTCACCAGCAAAGAATACCGATACCATGCGCAACCTTACCGAAGGAAGACCCACAACGAGTACTCCACACTGATGACCCGTATGAAAATCCCCCGGTCAAAGAAAATTCACTAAACGCAGAAATTTACTACAAGTATGACCAATACAGCAAAGAGTGCGTCTGGCTCATCTACGACACCTCTGATGATAGCACAGCCCCAAAAGTGACAGTACTCCGGGAGGAAAAGACACGCCATTCCTCATTGACACAGGAGCCACCGTTAACATGATGAACGAGAAGACATACAAAACCATGGCCGGCACGTACCCACTACAACCATCCCGGGCCTGCATGTTTCAGTGGGGTGCGCCCTTACCACTACAATCCAGAGGACAATTTCTATGCGAGCTGATACATAGGGAACGCTGCATCCCCATCGCGATGCACGTTATCAAGAGCCCAGTCACAGGAAGGTGCCTCCTTAGCTATAAACGGCCACCACGCTGCAACTGATCAATCTCTTATATGACCAATCTGAGAAAATCGAAGGCCTCCCACTACAGACTCAGACAATTTGCACACTGACTCAGAAGTCTATGGACCTAGGCGAACTGAAGATGATGTTTCCCAACCTATTTGAAGGCGTAGGCATGCTGAAAGATAAAGTTATCCACCTTCATATTGATCCCACGGTACGATCTGTGCCACAACACCCTAGACAAATAGACTTCCACCTTCAAGCTAATGTGTCACACTAGCTGTCACTGCTACTACAGAACGACATCATAGAAAGAGTGGAAGGTCCATCTCCATGGGTGTTCCCGTTGGTGGTAGTTCCCAAACCAGACGTGCGCCTACGCCTCTGTGTCCCAAACATGGCAATTCAAAGGGAGAGACATCCAGGACCCAGCATTGAGGGCATGCTGGTGAGACTGAACCAGGCCACCCGGTTCTAGACGCTGGACCTAAACCAAGGATACCACCAGCTAGTCATCGATCCTGCATCCAGACCGATAACCACCTTTACAACCCATGACGGTCTATTCCGCTACAAGCAGCTCAATTTCGGAATATCCTCAACCGCTGAGATATTCCAGGAGACAATACGAAGGCTGATAGCGCCAGTCACCAACGCCTTCAACTACAATGACGATATCTTAGTGTTTGGAGTCACTCAAGAACACCATGATGAGGCACTAAGACAAGTGTGCACCATCCTCCACGAAGCAGGCCTCACCCTCAATGGCCCAAAGTGCACCGCCAACAAGCAAAGCCTGTGCTTCTTTGGGCACATCTTCTCAGACCAAGGCCTCAGGTCAGATCCAGAAAAGATCAGTGCCATTGTCGACCTAGAACCCCCGAAGGATGTATCCGAGCTGAGCTCCTTCCTGGGGATGGCAGGCTACTGCACCCGATGCCTACCTCACTACGCTACAATGACAAGTCCACTCAGACTACGCCTCAAGAAAGACTTCCCCTTCACGAGGGATACACAGTGCCAAGAGGCCTTTGATGCAATAAAAGAGGAATTGTCCAACAACCACCAACTCCCATATTTCAACCCGGAGTGGGACACCAAAATAACTGTGTACGCCAGCCCGGTGGGACTAGGCGGTCTCCTAGCCTAGACCAGCCTGCACCAGAAGTCACAGACTCACATAGTGGCATACGCCAGCTGAGCACTCATGTCCATCGAGCTGGCATACTCACAAGCTGAACGAGAGAGCCTAGCGGCAGTCTGGGCCTGTGAGAAGTTTCATCACTTCATAATAGGGAGGACTTTTGTTCTTATAACACACCACCAGGCACTACTGTCGCTCTTTGGGAATCCAAAAATAAAGATGCCACCGCAGATAGAGAGGTGGGGCATCCGCCTCCAGGAGTATGACTACACCATTGTCAACAACCTGGCTGTGAAGCCAACCCGGCAGGCTATTTGTCGAGGCACCCTGGTAGTGCCCCAGATCCTGTTATGCAAGTGGAGGCGGAATCATACATTGCCTACCTGTCCCTGAATGCCCTCCCCCCTGATATCACCAGAGATCAATTTGCAGAGAAGTGAAGGGCCGACCCGACCATCCAAGCAACCATTCACCTCAGAATGCCAATCGATGGCGCCATGTGGCCACAGAACAATTTGAATAGGGGGAGGTGGACAGGAGAGATCTACAGAGAATGGCACAAATACACAAGGAGCTGGCCACAGCAGAACAAGTGACACTCTTTAGAGGTAACCAGCTAGTGGCCCCCAAGAGCCTCAGGAAGCCCCCGGTCATCATCACACACGGACACAGAGGCAGAGCCAACACCAAGAAGATTTGACGGAATAAAGTGTAGTTCCCCTATATGGGCACCCTAGTTGAGGACACACTGAGGCACTCCGTACCATGTCAGGTGACAGCGTCACCTGCACCACCATATTCACTCCAAGTAGTCCCACTACCCGAAGGCCCCTGGCAATGGGTGGCCAAGGATTTTATTTATTTATTTATTTGTTTTTGGTTTTACAAGAAAACCTTTACAAAAGCATAGTGCATTTCCTTAGATAAAATTACTAACGGTTCTCGGAAGCCAGGGAGTAGCTAAAAATCCTGAAAGGCCAATGAGTGACCACCAGGAAGCTCATTAGACTGTGTCATCTTTTGATGCTTTGTTAAAATGGTGAGTTCCTCTGATACTTTTACTATCGCAGCAGTGAGCATAATTTCCTGGCCGGAGATCAGTCTGTTCCAGAATGCATCTTGGATTAAGCTCTCTTCTCTGCTGACGAATCTCCTCAGAAAAGACACTCTTATGGCCCATGTGCCTTCGCATTCCAATAGCAAGTGTTTCAAGGTTTGGAGGTTCGGAGTTTTGCAGATTTCACAGAATTTTATTGCCTTCTCTCCCTGGTTTCTTTGAGCCAGTATTTCTCCTGTGTGGGCTAAATTCAGACGTAGTCTGAGAAAACTGTTTCTTGTTTCACGATCTGGGAATTTTTCCAGATAGCGTGGCATGGTTCCCAGTTTCCTGTCTACTATCAGGAAATAGTTCAGTGATTTTAAGTTTCTGACTCTTGTGATTGTGTCGATCCAGTCAGCCATTTTTAGGTTTTTTTTTACTTTCAAAGGGTTTTGTAGCAGGGTTTCTGTTGTTAAATCAAGCTTATGCAGAATCTGTCCGATCTTCTTTTCTAGGCTCGATAGCTGTTTTGATTTTGCTTTCTTTAGATGTTGATTTATGTCGAAAAAGAGGGTGGCCTCACTGGCTGTGATTATATTACGGTATAGTGAGAGGAGTTTCCACTCTGCGTAGCAGCTCAGTGAGGTCAAGCCTAATTCGAACCTCAGACTAGCTGACGATGTACACATTGGAAGCCTGATGGAGGATTTCCAAATAAGGCCCTCGGGTGGCCAAGGATTTCTACGGACCCCTGGAAGAAGGAGGCCACCTACTAGTGGCCATAGATGAATACTCCCAATTTCTATTAGTGAAACATGTCACATCCACTGCATTCCATCAGGTGGTGACAGTAGTGGATGAACTATTTAGCGAGTGGGGTGTCCCCAACATTGTCAGAGCGGACAATGGTCCACCATTTCAAGGGCAGGAGTTCAAGAAGTTTGCTGCACACTTGGGATTACAACATCAAATAATCAACAGCTTGGTAGAGCGTTTCATGGCAACCATAAAAAGAGTGCGCCAGAATCGGCTGCAGGTCTCGCGTCCATGCCACAAGCAATCTCCTAAATGTTGAGGAGCTACAGGAATACCTCTCATGAAGCGACTGGCAAAATCCCAGCCGAACTCATGATCAAATACAAACCACGGATGTGACTCCAACAGCTGGAAGACTATACTCCAGCCGAAGATGCAGAGATCAGGAAAAGAGAGGCCAAGAAGAGAAAAAAGGAGTGGACAGATCAAAAGCGGAAATCCAATGAGCACCAGATTCCGGTAGGCAAAGTCGTACTGGTCCGGCAGGCGCAACAGAAGAAAACAGATTCCAGGTATCGGCCCAAACCTCTCATAGTGACTGAGTCAGGGGGCCCATGGTCACAGCCACAGGGGAGAGCAGGAATATAACAAGGAACGCATCATTCTTCCGCAGGCTGTTTCAAGAGGACCAAGAGGAGGAGACACCTATGATAGAAGAAGACAGAGAGGACAGCGAACCGCAGCCAAACCCTCCTGAGGACCCTCCACCCAAGGCGCCAGATGAAGAAGCCGAGGACCTACCCAGACAACCTCAACGAAGCATACGCAGGCCACATAGCCTCATCGAACCGATGTAGACCGGGAATTTTCATGATAAGTAAGGGGAGGTGATGGAGGCCAACAGAACATGGCCCCTTTAAGGAAGGGAACAGAGAACTATGAGAGGAACGGAAGGGGATGAGGGTGAGGGGAGGGAGGGGAAAGGAAAATGGCAGTTGTTAAATAATAAGTAAGACGTATGACCACGTGTCTGTGTTTATTTGAAGGTATGCCGTGTGACCCGAACCCAGCAATATATGCGTGTTCAAGTGTGCAGCAGTGCGGTGCTATATCTCCGGCACAACAGCTTGATAATTGCTATTGCATTGTGCTTGGTCTCTAATGTGTGGTCCATTCCCGCTTCATGCTGACATTATCCTGCATTAGAGAAGTCATTTCTGTTCGCTGAAAGGCAATATTGTGATATATTGTGTTCAGCGAATAGCCTGTTTTTGCAACACATGGTTGAACAGCTGCTTTGGACTGCAATTTATACATTAGGCATTCGTGTTGTGAGTTGTACATCTTTTTTTCTTTAAATAACACCATTAAAATGAACAGAAAAGCATTCGTATATGTCATTGGTGGTTTATCGCGCTGATTGTGGAATGAATCCAAATGACTGGGTACAGTAACAGGAGCAAGCAGCCTGGTTGTCAATCCGAATCCCGTACGGACCCTTCCTGGCATAGCTGCCTCGCTGCCTGCAGGGGCTTAGGCTGGGATGGTGCATTCGGGGCAGTTACAGGTGAGCTGGTAGGCCTGGGCCGAGAAGTCTGCACACTGCCTGATTGTGCTGCAACTGCGCCTGGATAGGGCGATTAATGCTTTGGTGTTTCTGATTGTGTTTAATTTGGAACGTTTTGAACAATTAAACTAAACAAATTAGCTCGATTAAATCTGCAGGGTCTCAAAAAAGATATGTATGTTTGGAAGCTTTCACTATTTATAATTGCTGCGTTACCTCTGAACGCTGCCTCTGGTTAGCATTAGCCCCACTGAACGCCTAACAGCATGACCCAAAGGGCCTGATTTACAGAGCTTTTTTCACTGAGATTGCGCTAGTGTGAAACTCTGTGGTAAAGAGGGCTCAAATTGTTGTAGAAAAGCTGTAACTGTTTTTGATAAGATGTCTTTCCCGAACATTTTCAAGTAGTTTGCGAACCTTACTTTCGCTGGTCACCATGCAACACTTACAGGTGTGCACTTGTCTACCAGCAGTTTATCTAATGTAGCTATTATTAGTTTGGACTATTATTGCACTAAAGTACAGATAGGAGAAATGGCATATGAAGAGGGACACAAAGCTCGTATGTGTTCTTGGGTTATTAGCCCACCTGTTGACTGCCCATGGCCAGGCTAATCCCTATGGCATTCCCATCCAGTTTCTGCCCATCCCACCCAAAATACCTCCTATTGGGAACTCTTGGAGCTCGCTTTAAAATTGCCTTACTATCAAACTTTGCACTCGAAGTGCCTGCCACTGTTTTTTCAAAGCAGTCTTCTGAGTGTGAGGGCCTGATTCACAGAGGCGTTATATAATGGTGCAGTCCCATTGGAAAACACTCTGAATCAGACCCACAGTGACATAATTGGAGCTGTAAACATCTTACTGGTGTAAAAGTATCTCAACAAGGTCTGTCTTCAGCCACTCCATTTAAAAGCACTATGTGTGCCCTACACTGAAGTCCTAAAGCAAGCTTTGTCAAAGCCAACTGTATTGGCTTGTGCATCATTATTAGGTATTTGCCATGCACCTCCATAGCTACCCAGATACTCCCACCATTTTGCTCCTGCTACCATCAATGGGCAGTTAATACCACTAGGGCAGTGACTGGCAAGTGCCTTTCCCATGCCTATACAAAAGCCCAAACTGTTGCCTTTGCCAATGCTTGTCTGTGATTGTGTCTGCAGTTGTGGAACAGGACTTCACCAGATGGCGGCTGGAATTTGGCATCTGATTTCTTGCCGTCAGTACAAATACAGAAACAATGATGTTTTAAGCTCACTTTCAAATTACAGATTTGGCGAAGGAATATGACGGTACGAAAGCCATGCTCACCAAATTGATTCAAAGTGTTATTTTGAACAAATAATTTAATCTTATTCTGTTCAAGTAATTTGCACCCACGAGGTGGAGCGCAGCCAATCAAGGGGCTCTGAATGCAGTCATTGTCTGCTGGTGTCCCACATACATCCTGTGCAGTGTTTTTCAATGGGCCAGCTCTTGCCGGGTACGAAATCTGGCCTCAGATGTCTGCCCAGATCTCGGATCCGGACTGCATCTGCCCGACAAAGCTTTACTGAGTTTGTGGCGTCACCTATGGATCCTGGGGGCTCGGTGATGTTATCTGCTCTGTGTTCCTTTCCCCAGCGTCATTCACGCGTTTGCACCTTCTATTTCCTTAGCTCTTTTTTCTGGCCTGAAAGGCACACCACGAGAATCAAAGGGACATGTCTATCACTGGGGTGGAGGCCATCACTGTTAATAGCAGGCTTTCTACATGCTCCGCACACGACTGTTTTTCAAATGTGCATCGTGCACGTTCCTAGAAAAAGAAAAAAAACCTCTGATATGCTGCTTAAACTTGAATCCACTAGTTTTCTTTGAAATGTGTTTCTTTTTTTGTCGGACTCTCACACAAATACCCTGTAATGTTGTGCTCCGTCCTTAGTGTTTTCACTACAGGGGCATACATACCCCCATCCCCTCCGCCCTGAATATAAGCAAGCGACCAGCCCAGCCCATCCCTGGCCAAAGACATTTTATAGCACTTGTTTATTTTTTTTATGAAGAATTGCAGAAAGTCATACGATTAACAAGCAATATTGACTATATAACATTTCAGCAAAGGAGCTACCCTACCTTAATTTACTAACACTCGCTTCATTAGCAACAGTATTTACCGTGCGCCACTGCCATGGAAGTGATTTAAATTGGAATTGACGTACAGTGTGGAGTTTGGAAACAAGCAGCATGAAAGAAATTGCACCATTTTTAAACTATTATTTTGAAAATGCCCTTTGAGCAAAGTTGAACTGCCAGCTCTGCACCCTCGGAACTCCACCCCTCCTCGGAACTCTGCCACACCCCGACCCTTGTGGGATTTCCCTTTACATTTTCACAATTTCCGCCACTGATCCTGAGCCATCTAGTGACCGCTGCACCTCCTCTGCTGAGTACATCTGTGTTCCTCTGCTGAGTACACCTGAGTTCCTCTGCTGAGTACACCTGCATTCCATTCCCCTCTGTCCCAGGTCACATCAATGCAGATCTTCTGCCGCCTTTCTCCATGGGTGAAACCTGAGCCTTTCGCCTAGGAAATGGGGTTGCCTTGGTTCAGGGGCAGGCAGTGGTGTTCGCATGAGACTGTGGTAATGTCCTTGTAGGTGCAAATCTTTTCAGCAAAGGTCCCTTCTACTCCTGTGGCCCCAGACATGGCCCTGAGTTTGAATCGCAAGGAATACCTTTCTTTAAAATAGGAAAGACATGACCTCATTACAGCCTCTCTGCAGCGTGCCCCTCACATTTCTGGCACACAAGCCACACATGTTGTCCCATGACAAGTGCTAGTAGCCCGACCAGTCTTATTTTTTTAATTTTTTTATTGACATTGTGGGTCTCATTGAACAGCATTTACAATGAGATAAACGAAACGTCATGTCCAAGATTGCAAAGAACACACAGTGGTGCTTGAAGAGCGGACAGGTGGCACAGCACTACTTGGGATCTCTAGCTGTGCCCCATTGGACAGGACCTGCAGCAAGTACCTGCAGTATGTTCCTGCAGATTCCTCTTCCCTGCAGGAAAAAAGTCTCACAGCAGCACTCTATACATCAACCATTAGCAAACAGCAGACGCACTTGCCTGCAGTTCAGGAAAGTGGAGGAGGGTGTGGTAGAAGACTGAATTAAATGTTTTCAAACGATCAAAAGGTAACACAAAATGAGACACACGAGAGGCGTTAATAAACAAAGAGTATGCATGGATTAAGTCAATAACAATAAAGGATTTCATGTAAATGGGAGGAGATAGGACACAAACCACGCTGCCTATTATTATATACAACAGTTGTTAACAATAGGAAACATGTCTTTTCCCGTGTCTGATACTAAGGGCAGACTGGGCTGAGAGTGTACCTGGTCAGACTACAGTAAAGGTATGGGTTTCTGGCAGATATTCCCTTCTGGCATATACATTTTGAGGCAACGCGGTTCAGCCAACAGAGTGCCTTCAGTGGATTCTGTGTCATCTGTTTGGCTCAGATAATGATGCTGGATCAGAAGACTCACTTTAAGAAGAACAATCTCTGAGCAGACGAGGCATTGCTGATGGTTAAATTGGAAGAGTTTCCTGGATAAGCATCCTTCCCAATAAGTCACTGTGGGGGAAAGTAATTCAACTAGCTTTGATCTTTGTGTCTATATATCGACTTGATGGCTTAAATAAAATCCCTATATTGATGGATTCATGCCTCAAATCTCACACAGTGCAACAAAGTCTTGTATCGTGTGTGACCTATCATTCAAAACACAAATTGCCAAGAAAAAACCCAAACAGCGCTTCACCAGATACTAATCCTCCTCAAAACCAAGCACTTAATTTCTGCCCAGAGTTGCCAAAAGGTTATCCACCTGGATGGTTTCTATTCTCAAGAGTTCGAAATGCACAGCTGGCCCTTCTGAAATCGGTCCAATAGGCTTTTTAAGGGTTGGCATGGATGTCTCTATTCGTTCCATACTGTTCTCCTAAATCTCCTCTACTCATTTTCACAGAATGGGGGATCCACAAAGGACTATAACCTAATCTGGGATTTCAACTGCAGGTTGACATCAGGGTGGGAGCAAGAATTGCAAGAATTGTGAAAGAAAATGCAAACCTAGCCTATAAAAATGTGTGATGGAAAATACAATCCTTGTCTATAGATAAGGCCTGTGGTAATCCGGCCATATGTCTTTAGGTTGCACCAGTTTGTGGTCAGGGTTGGCGGCCCTGAAGAGATCAAACTGTGTGACTCACGGTTCTTTTTGGTCCCTCAGATCCACAAATATTTGAGAAATCTTGCTAATATATTTTGACCGTCTTGAGCTGTGGTCTCCTGTCAGGATTATGTAATACTATAAGGAGTCAGATAATTCTTGTCTGCACTCACTCAACTCCCACCTTACCACTGTTAAGCGGCTTCACTTCAACACTACAGCTAAGTCAATGCCTAGTCTGGGATGCTGAGGGAAACCCTTATTGATATATTTTTAGGTTCAGTTCATGTACTCTGGATGACAACCCTTATATAACACCCCTCTTTTAGAATCCCCCAGACCCCACTGAGCCAAGAAGTAGGTCTGTTTTGCAAATTTAAAAGGTTTATTTGAGAAATATAACAATATATATCTATCACACTTTTATAATAAATTAATATTGAATATCACACTTAAAATATGACAGTGATCAACAATGGATAATGTTCTACTGGTAAACTGATTTGGTTACTTAGACGTAGTAGAGAGGATGAGGTAGCTGAAATGCTTTATGGTTTCAAGGAAATGCAAGGTGGAATAAATGCAGTACAGAAAATAAACTGATATGGTTTCACAAGAGATAATATGTTCACTTTTCCCCTGGTGGCAATTCACCCCCCTCCCCCTTATATGCAATGCAAGGAGATGGAAGTAACACACAGATTCTTCAGGAATGCAATCAAATTCAATAGGGAATTCAGTCCCCCCCCCCCCCAGCAAGCTTAGACAACAGGTATGCATTTTAGAATACGGGCAAGAGTGCTTTGTAATGTGGTGGCAAGGAAGTGAAAAATGCTAAAATTGCTTTTAATTCCCTATAGGAGGCTCAGAGTGAGTGGTAGACACTTTAAATCAGTTCAGGTCAGCCCTAACAATGGTTCAGGGATGGTTATTAGGTTGCAAACGAATTTTGGCAGTTCAGGCAAAAGCGGCTATCTTTTTACAGATGACGAAATCAGGCCAAATCGCGGTAAATTTTGCGAAAATCGCGATTGCGGTAAAAGTATAAGGAGTAGGAAGTCGATTCTAGGCTTGTTGGAAAGCTTAGATTCTAAGCTTTCAGAGGAAAGTTGAATCGTTCCTAGGACAAACGGTTCCAGAGATACGGACGATTAAATAAAGGTAGATTTTCGGATTTAAAGTAAAACTCAAAATGACAGGGGACAGTTTGCAGTTTTAGAATGACAGATGACAGCTCTCAGCTTTAGAATGACAGATGACAGGATTTCTAGGAGGCAGTTCTACTTAGGTCAAAATAGCTTGAATTAGATTATTTTAACTAAGAGATTGGTTCTGCACAGTTCTGCTAGGTACTCACAATATAAATTTGAAATGGGCCTCGTCACGGATCTGGTCAACACGTCCGGCAGCGGTTCTCTCTGCTCGGCGAGTCAATCGGGCACCGGTTCTGCTCACAGCGATCTGGATCTCTTGTTCTGCTCACAGTGGTCTGGGTCTGGTCTGCGGTTACGGCAAAAGTTCTTGGCAAAGAATTCAAACAGCTTGCCCGGCTGTTGAATAGTTTGGTTAGGTTTGCTGGATTCTGAAGGCCTGCTGAGAATACTTTTGCTTGCAGTGGGCCTTCTAGGTTCAAAGTTCTGTAGTCTATGGGCCTCTGGTTCTGGTCTCTGTCTGGATGGGATGTTGGCTGTCAAAATGCTCTGCAGATATTGAAAATGAATGTCTCTACCTGTCCCAGCAGTCTCTTTTAATGTGTTTTGGAAAGTGGGTGTGTGCGTGGCATAACTGAGCCTGCCCCTCTCTACTTGTCATTGGCCCAATTCTCCCCTCTCCCATGATTGGGGGAAGGAAATGGATTGTCATCATGATGAGGTCTGTTTATGGGCCAGAGGATCCTCCCCTGGTCAATTTGCCCACAAATCTATATTTTATTCAAATACATATTTCCCAGATACACAATTTGTTGAAATTACATGTACACATTATATATTCCTTATGGTCCATGCTTGTCCGTCTCTGATCTTCCTGGGGGCTTGCATTCAAAAATGACAACATTTTGCGCTTTTTGACTGGTTTACCAATATCGGACATTACCAAAAATTACACACATTTGCGCAAGTAGTATGGACATTAATTGATGACGTGTCAGATTTTTAACATGCAGACATTTGGAGTAAGACCCTATTTTCCGCTAGCAACCCCCCAGAATACACCACAGGGTCCTAACACCTCTTAAAATGTGAATGGAAAAATCCCAAGAATAATGATATTATTTATATAATTTTGACCAGTCCGCACTATGAATTATCCATCTTTTTTAAAATTATGCTCTGGCCCAGATGGGTGTGGTTTAGGTTCCAAAGCACATGGGGGAAGCTTCTGTCTGCCCCCGCCTCCAGCTCGGGTGGCTCCCAGAGGCACTTCTCCTCCCACTTCTCCCAAGAGGAAGCCACTTTACGGCCCCCCCAATATAACATTTGCCTGAGTCCAGGAAAAGGCTTTGTTCAACCTCCTGCAGGTGCCCCTCCCCTAATCTAATCAGAGAGGTGTCAACTCCTTTTGGTGGGGAAGCAGGATGCAGCTAGGCCTGGGAAGAGTGGCTGAGCAGGTTTCTCCTGTCGGGGGTAGTTGTCAGGCAGAATTCAGCTAAATGTCACTTTAGTTCCCAGTTTAAATCAAAACTTCCAATTTTTACATATACATTAAATAATGACTTCCTTCAAGTCATTTCAGAATATAGTTTTACATTGTATCCACCTCTTAGCAAGTCTTTCCTTGGCCTGGTTTGGGTTCCTCTGTTCAGTTTTACACAAATGTCTGGTGGTTTTAAAACGCCGGCTTTCTGATAGTGGTGGGTACCGGTATTGCATCCATTTTTGGAATCTGTCTTGAATTACTGCATTTCAATAGAGTGGTCTTTTGCTTGATAGTACAGGACCCTTGCTTAACATTGTTTTGATGGCATCCTTACAGTAGAGTGGTGATGTGGAACCCCCCACAAGAAGGTTGTATCTTTGGAGTGGTCTTGTGCCAACTGCGCAGTTCTCCTGGATTCTGGTGTGAATGTGGGCAGCGACAGCTCATCCCCACATCCACCCAGTCTATTGATTTAGTTTGTTCTGGGATAGAATAATGGGCGGCGAGAGCACATCCCCACATATACCCAGTCTATTGATTCAACATGGGTCAAAACCCTTGACACCACCCAGACTAAACACCTTTGTTAGATCTCCCAGAACTCTGAGTCCTGAAAAAATGGACTGTGTGCATTAAGTATAACCACCTTTACATCAAATATATTTATTCAAATTAATTTAAAGTATCTAAAACTTATAATTCATGTAAACATCCCTGGCATAACACAGTGAAAAATATAACATCAAAAAATGAATTTAAAACAGCAAATATCTAAATAAACAGGACACAAAAGATATCACATAACAACATACAACATTGTCTTACACTACGTGTTACTCCTCCCCCAGTATTTGTTTAGCATCCACTGTGTTTTATTTCGATTTATAGGCCCCAGTTTAAGCCATTGTTGGCACCAAAAACGACCCGCTCAACACAGTGTTGAAGAAATTTACGAATTTTAAAAAAGTCCCCTGAACAATGTTCTCCAGAGATTGGGCTTGACAAACAGAAACATGTCAGATTGACATTTTATTGACACATTGAGAATGTTGTATGTTGTAAGTCTAGTAAAGCTGTCTCAGTTCCGTGTCTGGGGCGGAAGCCAGATTGTCTGAGACCTAGGAGATTATTGGCTTCCAATTACTCTTGGATTTGCAGGTATGTTGCGCGGTCAAAGATTTTTAGCAAGAACGGGACGGTAGTAATGGGTCGGTAGTTGGTGGGTATGCTCGGGTCCAGGGAGGGTTTTTTGAGCAGGGGGATCACCCATGCGTCCTTGAGGTTGTCAGGGACAGTTCCTGTTTTAAAGGAGGTGTTAATGTAGGATGTGATGAATGGGGCCAAATCATGTGCCGAATCCTTAATGATTGGGGCAGGACCGGGATCACCCTGGCAGTTGGATGGCTTGAGCCTCAGGATAATATTTTCCACCTCTGCGATGGTGAGTGGAGCGAAGGCAAACCGTTTGAGATTGGGTAAGTCAGGGGAAAGGGCCCAAGCTGGAATGGGAGGGCAATTGTCCAATTTCAGGCTGTCTTGCTTAGCTGTAATTTTAGATTGGAGCATGGTGATTTTGTTCAGTAATGCTGCCTGAATGTCAGAACACCATTTGCTAACTTTGATGCAGGTGTCGGGGGGGGGGGTAACGGGAGTTTCAAGCTCTTTTAGGATCTTAAAGAGTTCCTTGGAATTGGAGTCTGCTTGCAAGATGCGATTATTGAGCGACTCTTTTTTTGCCTCTATAATGGCTGCTTTGTAAGTAAGCGAAGCCAAGAAGAAATCGTCTTTGTGCGTGTCAGAGGGGTGACTTTTCCAACGATTTTCAGCACAACGTTTGGTTTTACGGAGTACTCTTAGATGTGGTGTGAACCACGAATTAAGGTGTGCCCGTGGTTTGGCCTTCCTCAGTTTGATAGGGGCGATGACGTCTATAGCTGTGAGCATGCTGGAGTTGTAAATGTCAGCTAGAATGGTGGGGTCATTGCTGGAGTCAATGGCAGTTTTAAGCAAAGGGAGTAGCAGAGGGAGGAGTTTCTCCTTGGTTATGTCCTTTTTGTTTCTGGTCGGGAGGGCAGGTGCTATCAAGGTCGGGATGCGAGGGGAAGCCTCAATATTAAAAGTGATAGTGGTGGTCCGTCCATAGACATGGGGTATTAGCCAAGACATCAATATTGCAGTTAGAGCTGGCTAGCCATTCCAGGGTCCTACCTTTGGAGTGTGTGGGCTCTTGGATGTGCAGGGTGAAGCCAGAGTTAGAGAGGGCGTTTTCCAGGTCTAATGCAAAGGGGTCTTTGGGGTCGCCAAGTCCTAGGTTGAAGTCTCCAAGGATAATGATTTGCGAGTTGGTTTTTGCGTTGTCAAGGAGGAGGGTAGAGATTTCGCCGACGAAGGAGGGTGCGGGGCCTGGGGGCCTGTAAATTAGGTGAAGGGTGGCTGTTTGATTAGGAGTTAGTGAGAGTTTGACTGATAGTAGTTCAGCAGACTCGAGTTTGGTGTTTGTCGATATTCTTAGGTCGAGAGTAGTTTTGTGGATGATGGCTAGGCCACCACCTCTGGTGTGTGAGGCAGAGGTGCGGTCACATCTCATGATGGCGAAGCCGGTTGTTATGGCAAGGGATAAGGAGGGACCAGATGCCGCATGAAGCCAAGTTTCAGCTACAGCAATGAAGTCGAGATCAGAAGATATTATAAGGTCTGCAATATTTACCACATGTGCTGGGAGGGATCTGGCATTGATGAGGGCGCCCTTGATAATTGGCAGTTTCACCTCCGTGGAGGGGGATTTGCTATTGGTGGGTGCAGTAGATCAGCATGGTGGAGTGTGTTGCGTTTGTTTGGGGAAATTACTACGGGTAGTGCGTATGCGGAATCTGGTGCCTAATCTTTTGTTTCTGAGAGATAAGGTGCACGGTTGATTCGGAGTAGGTTTACTAGCAAAGTGTTTCAGCCAGAGAGCTGGGTCATTAAAGTATGGGTTAATGTCAGTGTTGAGGTGCTGAGGGGCTATGGTAGGAGTCATAGGTTCCATTGTGGGGGTCGCCAAGCGCGGGGTTTGGGGGACAAGGCTAGGGCGAAATAAGGTGGCTGATGCCTGGGGGTGTGTTGGCTGTATGAATGGCTGGGTTATAATTGCTGCTTCAACAGGCAGGATGTGGTACAGTATGAAGAGTGCCCTAAGGAGCATGGTGGGTAGGCACCTAGGAGGAGGTGCGTCGTGGCAGTAGGCAAATTTGATTATACTAAGGCAGAGCAAAATCAACAGTAGGCAGGTTCGAGTTTAACTAGGCAATGCAAATCAGCAGTAGGCTGAGATGCACAGGGCGGGGTAGAACCTAGATTTGACACAGCGCAGTTAGGCTAAAAAGCACAGAGCAGGGCACCAACTAGAATTGTAATGTCACAGTAGGCTAAAAAACACAGGGCAGAGCAGCACCTTGATTTGACACAGCGCAGTTAGGCTAAAACCCACAGAGCAGGGCACCATTTAGAATTGTAATGTCACAGTAGGCTAAAAAACACAGGGCAGAGCAGCACCTTGATTTGACACAGCGCAGTTAGGCTAAAAAGCACAGGGCAGAGCAGCACCTAGATTTGACACAGCACAGTTAGGCTAAAAAGCACAAAGTAGGGCACCATCTAGGATCTAAAATTGTAATATTAGATAATGTATCTAGGTGGTACATATCAACTTGCACAAATAATCAGCAGGAATTAATGGAGGTTCAAGGCAGGACACAAAAGTTAATATCAAATAACAGGTGAGCTTACCAATGGTACAGCCATGGGGGCAGGTGATACAGCGGCATGATTTAGCATACAGGTATTAGGGAGTAAACAGTACAATGCTTTTGAGGCGCAGAGTGGCCATAGGGACAGTTACGGGCGGTTGCTCACGGAGCTTTGCAAATGTCTGATGTAGTTGGTACGTGCCCATGCTACATAACCCAACGTTCACAATTGGACACTCCCTCACGCTCCATGGCGCGAACAGGGTGCAAACAGGGGCCTTTGTATGGGTCTTTGTGTGGCTGGCGCTTCCGCCTGCCGGCGGATGTAGGGCGAAGAAAAACAGCTGCTAGTAACCTAGCAACGAGGCCTCAACCTCGGTCTGGTGCCTCATTGCTTCCGGCATTGTTAGGTCAGGCAGGGGAGGGTCAGGCAGTGCGGGAACGAGTAAGCCCGCCCGATGGTGCCAGAAATTGCAGGATAGCTGGTGGAGGCAGTTGGGATTATGCCTTACCCACGGAGTGCGGCTCTGCAGGAGCTTTTGCAGCGGCTTTTGCAGCGGCACGGTGCCGTATGTGTAGATGGCTGAGCATGTGGTGTGCCTCTGCTGCCTCCTGGATGCTACTGTGCTTGGGGAGGGGCTCCTGCCCTCTCCTCAGGATATCTGCTTGCCCTGTGTTCAATGACAGTTCATTTCTTCCCCATCACTCCTGTGTGGAATTTCTAGATGAAGTGATTGTTTTTCATGCCATCAGTCTACAGTGGTTTACAGGTTTCACGATTCAGTGACTCTCCTGGTACTATTCATTGGCCAGTCACTAGCTCTGTTCCACATTGAACAGTATTCCTAATTTCCCTTGATTAGCTTGCCCCATCCCGCCAGACGGCTCCCAGTTAGCCTATGTAGTTCTCCTCTACCATTATTTCTTTTTAGTGTATAGTCTTTTGCACCTTTCATCCTCAAGTCCAGGTGCCCAAGGCTTTGCACTCCTTTAGCTTTTGAACCCTGGCATTAGCCCCACTCATGCCTCACTGGTCTCAACTTCTACCTCCAACCTTTTCCCTCTTGTCCTGGCCAATGCTGAAGATCTCTCCAGGACCTCTGTGTCCAGTGTCTTTTATTGCCGACCCTTCTCCATCTCTAACCTCAGCCTCCCTCAGAGGTCCTCTTTCAGCCTATTCCTTTGCCTCTCATCAACCTTCTCCCATTACAAATCTCCTTCTAACTCCCCCTCTGTCCTGCCTCCAACTGGCCACTTCCTGATATTGCTTCCCTACCCATGCCCTCTGATATTGCCTTCCTTGAACTCTGTCCTCTTCATTATGTTGCCTCATTCTGTTCATCTCTGCAGTTCCCTCCTACAAATCCACCCTTTCCCTTCTACCTCCTTCCCTCCTTGCTTTCTGCATTTATCACCTCACAATCGATTTTCTTCTCCAAACTCCCTGAATGTGCAGCTCCTTTTACATTGGAGGATATTATGGGACATGCGTCATGAACGTTGGAATGGGGCCTCATGGACCTTATTGGCAGTAGACATATGTGATTGGGAGATAGTCAATGTACCCTGGATCATTTTCCAAAGCAGTATTCTTGGTTATGGCCCTTCTGGAGTAATTTTCCACCACACATTTGTAACTTTGCAACCTTCATGCAGTTTAGGGCCATGCTTTGATGAAAACCCTTGTAAGTGATTTACAGCTGATGTTTTCAATCTGACTATTGTGAGTCTTTTATCAAATCGTCCTACCACTCTATATCCTCTCAGACCTTTTCTCTTACTATATTTTTCGGTTCAAACTTTTTATATTCTCTCCCATATTCTTTCTTCGGTTGCCAAGTCCTAAAAAGCAACTGAATTCTGCAATTTACCATTTACAAACCATTAATCCTAGCAGTAGTTCAGTCTCTTCCAAGTTCTTTGCAAAACCAAGACAGCTCTCCTTTCACTGTGAGTATCTCTGGTAGTACCAAGTAAGGAGTTGTGTAGCAACTAAGAATTTCCATTGCCTTTTTCTTAAGAGAACATTCTAATAAGTTGATCAGTTTTGTATGTGTGCACAGGCCAATATCTTTAACATAGTGCTAGCAGCTAACAGGCAATTACTATGTAGCAATCAATTGAAAGGGAAATTGGACAATTCGTACCATGCCAATATCAGGAAGACTGTGGTGCCCAATATTATGTATATAACTGACTGTGTATGCACATTCCAATGGCTGCAATTGAATCCGTGTCTGCTGCATACTCACAGTACCTGAAATGGATGCCCTTGTGGTGGGCTGTTGTATGTATGAGTAAACATTAGCTTGGTCCGAAGGGAACGGAACGATGCGATGCTTCGCCGTCTAGGTAGGTGCTGTGTCATGGCTTACTTGGACGACTGAAAGCACGGGCTTGTAGTACATGGCTAACCCCCAGGTCACAGGGAGCATGATGATGAGACATGCCTGGAGACCACTCTAGCAATACTTCTAGCTTACTTTAATTCTTTGTTCATTCCATTCGCAAGTGACAAAATAAATCAGTAGAGGGTGGCGAGTGTCAAAGGAGGAACATGCTAATGAGCTAACCTTTTTGAGGACTTGGCGGATGCCCCTGCAGTGGAAGGGCTATTTTACACCGGTTGTTGCGAGTAGCTGTGCCTATTGACCAGGGTTATTCCAGTTCCTCATGCATATGCCATGACTGATTCAACAGTACCAATCAATATAAACAGTGACGCATTTTTAATTTCGATACAGTTGTGGCAATTATCTAACATGTCAGAAGCATCGCCTGCACATTTGCTGAGTCAGAAAAGCTACTGCCCCATACATGGTCAAAAGCCTTACCCTCTTCTCCACTATGATTCCCTTTTAATCTTTGGCAATCAAAATGACCCAGCAGCCCTTGCTCCTTTAGTGATCCGCCTGTTGCTGAGGCTTAATGAAATATTCCTTATCACTGATCCCAGTGAATGCAAATAATGAACAGCCCAGCTGATTAAAAATAGATGTATTTTGTTGGTTGCGTTGGTAGGTGTGGGGGAGGATGACGATGAAAGAATGCCCTCTGTTTCTGAATTCGTTCTTTTCAAAGTTGTTTTTTATTTTTCATACAAAAACAGTACAGTCACAACAAAGTGCATATAACATTACAGATGGTAATTATTAACTAGGGGGGTACAACCCACCTTGGGGTTCTGGGGGACATCTGATAGACAATGTGTGAGAAACCGGTGTTGTTAATGATGTCACTCAGAAACCTGAGATCGAACACACCCATAAGTGATAACTACCCATGTACAATGTAATGTTATGTTATGTTACTTGGCCTTTTTCTAGCGCTCTATATATCATTGATATTTTCTGAAAGCGCTCGTAGGTTGAACGCCCTTGGGAACTGCAGTTCTGGTCCGTAGACTAGAGAGATGGGGGGTCATTACGAGGTTGGAGGTAAGGGATTACCGGCACCAGTAAGGGTGCCGATGCCGGTAATCCTTTACCTCCGTATTCCGAGTTCCCTTTGCGGGTCCTTCCTTACCTCCTGCTTTTAGCAGGAGTTAAGTACGGGACCTGCAAAGATACCTCGGAGGTAATTACGGTACCGTAATTTACTGTGCCGTAATTACCTCCTTCCCCATACCCATTGAGCCCTACGGGGCAGAAATGGAAATGGGGAAGGGCAAAAGGTGAATAGGGAATTACCGGTCCCTCCAACCCTGGAATGGACCGGTTATTACTCCATTCACCATGCCGGATTTGGGACGCTTTCGGAGGCAACCATGGAGCTAATTACTCCATGGTTAGCTCCAAACTCGGAATGAGGCCCGTGGTGTCATAGGATGCGTGGGTGCACCAGTTATCTGTGCAGCAGATGTAATTGCCGGATGATAGCTGCATCCTAGCGTTAGGTGTGGTGTTGAGGATATCAGTTGCATGTGTGCAGTCTGGTGGGTGAACATCCAGACTGGGTTAGGCTGCGTTAGGCCTGAGGGACGTTTATGTGAACAACTTGGCCGGAATGACATCGGATAGCTGGGTTTTATTAGGGTGATGAGGTGTTCATGGGGTAGTGTTTGTATGTGAGCAGCTAGGCCGAATTTATCAGGGGTATAGCTGTGTTCTAGTTGAGTGATGGTGTATAGTAGAGAGTAGGCATTTGCATGGATATTTCCCATCTGTGAAAGGTACAGTGAGCAAAAAGCGTGTGCTGCAAACTCTCATCTCAGAACAGGTTATCATGCCATGTTCTTTCTGGAGAGGAGCGCCTGCTACCTTTTTTGAAAACACAGTGACAGGGGGATTGAGTTACAATGGTAGGAGGGGACATAGGGATATACAACAATTGCATGGGAAAATGAAAGCATGGTAGACAGAGGCACGGTGGGCACATACTAGAGGGTAGGATAATTCCATCCATTCCTTTGATCCATCCAGTCATTAAATCAATGCATCCTTCCATATCTTTATCCATTCATTCCGTCCATCCACACCATAGACGCATCTATCCAGTGCCTCCATTTCTTCATTCACTCCCCCCATAACTCCCACTAATCCATCCATCCATTTCTTCCACCATCTCATCCATTTATTCAGTCCATCCATCCAATCCGTGCATCCATTTGTTTCTTCCATTTCTTCATCCATTCAATCCATCCATTCCTTCCATCAGTCCAATGTTCTCCATCACTTCATCACTTCCATTCCATCCACCCACTCCATCAAATTACACCGACTCCATCCACTCCATTCACTCCATCCATTCATACCATTGATGCATCCATCCAATTCTTCAATTTCTTTATCCATTCATTCCATTCACAGATCCCATTAATCCATCCATCCATGTCCTCAATTTCTTCATCCATTCATTCAATCCATCCATCCCATCCACGCATCCATCTGCATCTTCCATTTCTTCATCCATTCATTTCATCCACACGTTCCATCAATCCGATGACCTCTATCACTTCATCACTTCCATTCCATCCATTCCATCCATCCACTCCATGAAATTCCACCCATTCCATCCATCAATTCCATATATATGCATTCCGCTCATTCCACATGCATCCATGCCATCCAGTTCATCCCTTCACTCTACATGCGTCCATCCATTCCATCCTTTTCATCCATTCACTCCATCTTGTCGGTCTCATCCATTTATTCCATCCATCGAATCCCATCCATCTACCTCATCAACTCCATCAATCTCATCCATTCCATCCACCCAATCCATTTTCCACTCCATCCATTCCATCAATCACATCCACTCTATCCACTTCATCCACTCTGTTTATTTCATCTATACAATCCACCCCATCCACTCCATTCACAGCATACACTCCATCCATCCCATCTACTCTATCCACTCCACCCAATCCATCCAACCCGTCCATTCCATCCACACCATCCATTCCAACCATTCCATCCACTCTATCCACTCCATCCACTCCACTCCATCTATCAGTTCCGTTCTATATATTCCATCTATTCCCAATCAGTGGGCGATATAATTGAAGGGAAGGTTGGGAGTCCAACAGTGTATTTAGTCATTGGGTTTTTGGGAGTTCAGACGCATCTTTATGGTTGTTGTTGGCGATTATGGAAAGAGCCATGTTTTTAGTAGTTTGCGGAATGTCATATAGACTTGGGTGTGTCAGATGTGTGGCGGAAGCAAGTTCCACAGAGGCCAATGCTGAGAAAGAGGATCTTCCAATCCTGATGGAGTTGATGGTTGGGATCACTAAAAGGAGGGCAGTGCTTGATCTTAGGATGCGGGGTGGGAGGTTAGGTTTAAGCTTATTTTGCAGGTATACTGGGCCGGTCTTGTGCACTGCACGATGGGTGATGCACAGGATCTTGAATGTGGCCCTTCGTCTGACTGGGAGCCAGTGGAGGGTTCTGAGAGATGTTGTCTCTTGGACCCAGGGCCAGGAGCAGTTTAGCAGCAGTGGTTTCCACCCTTTGGAGTTTATTAAGGTGGTATGCCGGGACTCCTAGGTATAAGGAGTTGGCATGGTCCAGTCTCGGTGGTGTAGAAGTGGAGGAAGAGGGAGTCGCATAGTGATTGTGATGGGGCAGATTGGGAAGAGGTGCAAGTGGGTTTGACAAATTCAGATATGATTCTGTGGAGTTCTTTGCTGCAGTTATATGTGAGGATATGTGAGGGTGTGGGTAGAACTGAGGAGGGGCGGGTGAGTGGACAGATGGTCGGTGGGTGAGGGGGATTAATTGGGTGAGTGCCTCAAGTGTGTCTCGAAGGGGTGGGGGAGTCTGGCCTGCAGGGAGAGAAGTTGAGAGAGAGAGGGGGGAAGCAGGGTGAAGGTTGGGGGGTGTAATGGGAAAGGGGAGGGATAGAATGGGAGGATGGGGGAGGTAGAAGTGGTGAGGAGTAGAGAGTTGTGGGGGGGGCAGGCTCTATTTCTACTTTTCAAGGGTTTCTGTGTAGTAGGGGTGTGTGAGAGAGAGTGGGGGGTCAGAGGGTGATGGAAGTGAGGCTACTGTTCGTGCAAGGGTGTGGTATGCTGCTTTTAGAGAGGGGAAGGGATATGGAGGGGGGTTGTTGGCTGGTGTTGATGGGAGGTTAAGGGGGCAGGGGAGGCAGAGGGGTGTGGGTGGGAGGGTGTTTCAGTTCTCTGACGGGCGAGAGGGACTCTGAGGTATGAGCAGGCGAAAGGAAGGGGGATGATTGTAGGAGGGTGAAAGGGAGGGTTTGAGCTGTTTGGAGCGCCAGCAGGCTCCTCCGGCTTGGGAATTAGATAGGGGACAGGGTGTCAAGGTGAGGGGTATTCATGGGTTCAAAGTGGCAGTCAGAAGGAGGGAGGGGAGCAATGAGTTTGGGAGGGGAGGGTGTATTGTGCTTCTGAGGAGGGAGGTGGTTGGTGCGCCAGAGAACTGCTCTGATTTTAGAGTGTGATAAGGGGGTTGTCGTGGCGTGGTGAAGTGGGGAGTTCTCAATAGCGTTCAGAGAGAGGGTGAGGAGCATTGAGTTAGGGTGGGAAGGGGATGGGGAGGGGGCCTCTGAGGAGGGAGGTTGTAGGCGTGCCAGAGTGCAGTTTTGGTTTTAGGTTTGGGTGCGGGTGGTGGTAGGAGATTGGGCGAGTGGCGGTATGCTGAAGTGAGGTGGGCTGGGGGAATTCTACTGATGTGATCAGGGAAGGAATGATGAGGAGGCTCGAGAAGGCAGGTGCTAGAGTGTGGGTGGCGTCCTGAGGGGACTGATTGAGGACAGGAGGGAGGGAGCTGGGGGTTCTAGGCATCAGCACGGGTGTGAGAGGTGGATACTTGCAAAATGGGGTCTCCATCTGGAAGTGATACAGTCTTACAAGAAAGTGTGCAATACAGTAGACTTTCAGTGCACTATCGATATTTGAGATAGGCTAAGAGGATGGAATGCAACACAATATCACTTGGGCACAATATCTGGCAGGAATATTACGCACAAAATAAATCAGCAGCTGACAGACAACAACACCCAAATCGCAAACCACCAGAAGCAAGCAGTTCGAGTAACGAAGTACCAAATAGTGGGGACGAAGTTATTAATATAGAAAGCACTGACACAAGACCAACCATACACACATCACAAGAGGCTACAACTAAAGCACAACCAGCTCCTTCTTTTTTAGAAAAAGCAATAAGAAATCTAAGACCACGAAACAAACCGAACAACTAGTGGTTAATATCTCCTCTAAACAATTGACAAAAGATCCAACAGACACATTGAACTTGGGTTTATCCTTCATACCCACCCAGAACTCCTATCTACTGGAAGAGAAAATAAACCTACACAGACTTACCCGCAAAATGTGACTAAAAGTCTTTTTTGACAAACAGATGGAAGTGGATACACAACAAGAAAAACATCAATATTTGGAAATTAAACCCAAAAGTCAAGTTGATCCTCAAATAAATAACATAACCATTAAAATGTTTGAAGAATAAATGACACAGGTTCTAAATAGAGTGAATTTCACCAGATCTAAAAACTAAAATACCAGGAGACGACAGAATGAAATAATTAAAAATTTAGCAGATGACAGAAGTCTGACACTGAAACCAGCGGACAAAGGAGGAGCCACAGTGATAATGGACACAACTTACTATGAGGAGAAGATCATGGAACTACTATCTGATGAAAGTACATACATTAAATTCAACCAAGACCCAGTACAGCAAATCTCTGAGATTATTGAAACTATACTTGAAAAAGCCAAAGAACAAGGATGGATCTCTAACAAAACAAAGCAATACCTGACAAACATACATCCTATCACTGCCATTTTTTATGGTTTACCAAAAATCCATAAGAATGTGAGGTCTCCATCACTTAGGCCCATAGTTGCGGGCACTGATAGTATCTTTAATCCTTTAGCCATATATGTAGGCCAGGCTCTACAACCACTGGTACAAGCAACATCAACATATGTAAAGGATACCACTGATTTTCTCAATCATTTGAACACCCTGACAGATGTCAATGAAGAAGACCTATTGGTCTCATTTGACGTACAAAGCTTATACACTTCCATTCCACACCAGGATGAATTGGAAGCACTTGAATGGTCACTACTGCAGAATGACTGTAAAGCAAATAAAATCTTTATCCTTGAATTGAGTAAAATTATACTCGTTAACAACTATTTCAGATACAAAACACAGTATTTCCTACAAGCAGCGGGCACATCAATGGGGTACTCCATGGCTCCAGCATACGCCAACTTATTCATATTTCATCTAGTGAAGAATTGGATTCTAATACCCACAAAATGGAAGAAAAACGTATTACCTGGAAAAGGTTCATCCATGATGTTTTTGTAATATGGAGAAGAGGACATACGGAACTCGATGAATTTCTACAGTATATCAACTCAGCCAATGCAAGAATAAAATTCACAATGGAAGTAGGAACCCCTAAATTACACTTTTTTATGTGGAACTAGAAATTGGACCAGAAGTAATCACCACAAGCATCTACCATAAACCTATTGATGTTAACAACACCTTACATTTTTGAAGTCATCATTCGGAA
Organism: Ambystoma mexicanum; assembly: GCF_040938575.1. Lineage (NCBI taxonomy): Eukaryota > Metazoa > Chordata > Amphibia > Caudata > Ambystomatidae > Ambystoma > Ambystoma mexicanum. The sequence goes on from NC_090930.1 coordinate 700,206,355, forward strand.
CACTTAAGAAACAATGTACCCTACAGTCAATTTCTTCGACTGAAAAGGATCATTTCATCTACAGACACCTTTAAAAATGAGAATTTGCTAATGACAGAAAAATATAAAGTAAGAGGCTACCCGGAATCAACCATCAAGAAAGCAGAAGAAAAAACACAACATTAGGAAATAAAAGACCTACTAATAGCCAAAAACAAATCCCGGGAAATCCCAATCATTTTTGCATTGAGATATTCAGCTCAGGGTCATCATATAACACGGATGATCAAGAAGAATTCTAGAATCATTGGATTAGACCCTCAATTAAAGAGACTATTCCCGGAACCACCCATAATTGCATATAAGAGGGGACGCATTTTATGGACCAACTTGTTAAGGCAGAAAGACCACGAATAGATAACCAACGCACATTAACAAAGAAAAAATCAGGCCCCTTTGCGTGCCTTAGTTGTTGCAATTGTAACAACATAATGAAAGGCAACTACGTGAGACATCCAGATAATGGGAACAAAATTCCCCTACATGACTTTGCGACATGTGACACCAAATCAATCATCTATGGACTAATTTGCCTGTGTGGCATCTATTATGTTGGACAGACTCAGAGAAAAGCTAAGGAACGCTGGAATGAGCATAACACCAACATAAGGACCAACAATATACACTCACCAGTTGCCAGACATTTTTCGCTCAAAAAACACAGCATTATGCAATTGAAGGTGATAATACTTGAAATTGTAAAGAAAACCCAAAGAGGAGGCAACCATGCTAGACTAATGAACCAGAGAGAAATCTTCTGGATAGAAAAATGGAACAGTTCAGCAGCTAACGGGATGAATGAGGAGTACAGCCTAGCCTCCTTGCTATGATACATTTAGACATAGTGATCCCTAGTCACTAATAACACCAGAATGAACTAAGAATATACCATGTTCATTAATTGTCAACATAGGGCCATAATTGAAGGGTTCTTACCATATGGAACAAGATAACTTTTCATGTATAAACCATGGTTGATAGAAGTATCCACAAAAGTACAAACTAGGTGGGGTAAAAGTAACCACAAGAGTGTGAGCATGTTATCATCACTAGATGAATAAACACGTGGATGTTCCAAAGCTCTTCCTTGAACTACCAGTTATTAAACAGAATCCACTATTTTTACAATTTGAATTTGAGACTTTGGGTAAAAAATGCTTGGCCATATTATTTACACTTAGTACAAAGGTTGTTTCAATTCGCCGGTTATACCATTTAAAACTAAATCGGCATTAGCTAATTCAGAATTAGTTATTTCCTTTGAAGATGTATTTTCAGAAGAAACAGACTTTTCATACAGGCAATACACATTTATATACTTTATAGTATCCAAGACAGTATCAATATGAGGCAACAACCAATGAAGATAGCGGTAAACACATATCTCTGTTTATCTACGTCACGCGCAGACGCAACTATGTCACGCACTGACGCAACTACATCGTGATGTCATCACGCTGCTGCGTGATAACATCAAAACATAAATAGCAGCCATTTTGAACAACTGGAACAAACACTGCGAGGTTCAGTGATGGTTCCAGGTGAATCTACTAAAAATCAAATGTAAGATGGCTATTTACGGGCAAATATAGGATTATACCTTTAGTTCAGCTATATGAGATGAAGGACTCTAGATGTCCATATTTTACCACTAGCAGCCCAGGAGGGATTGCACCAAATCTAATACCATAAAACACCGGCAGCAGCCCACCTGTGTGGATGATGGTGAGAAATGTTGATATTTGATATCTATCTAGGAGTTAAAACGGCCCTCAACTACATCAAATGGACCTAAGGGATCTCTAAATATATACATATGTTTTTCAGATGTGACTAGGGTGCACTCAGCCCACAAGTGATTATGGCACTACGCCATCTACCCAGGAATTTGTGACATTATTGACTCTATGGAGATACTACTAACATAAGGAGTCAAGTGAAGCACTACATACTTTAAGGTAAATCTACTTTAGAATCCCTTTAAATCCGAGTCATGCAATGTACAGGCATATCAATAAGCTTTCTTTTAAATCCTATGTGGAAAACCTGCACGTATCCTTTTACAACTAGCTCATTTAATTGTTTTTGTAGGTTGCTTACCCATTAAGAATATGCATACCTTTTTGGCTCAAAATTGAACACAATTAAATATAAGTGGATATCCACAGCGGAGAAAGAATTGGACATCCAGGTGATTATCATGAAAACACTGATTTAAGAAAACATGACAGATACCAGCAATTCAGAGAACAACATTTCATTGTTATAGTATGTATTACAGGTGAATGAGGTGGAAAAGACAAAGAGGGTGAACAACTCTTGAAGAAGGGGAGATACCTAAGCCCCGAAACGTGTTGAGTATTATATATTGACATTTTCCAGGATAGCATATGGCCTATACTTCTCTACAGTAAAACTAACATTTTTCAAATTGTGTAAACTTTGTTATTATACAACTACAAAAGCCAACAACTTGATGTATTGATGTGAGATTAGTAACATGTGATTCAAAGTCAAAACTAAATTGATTATTTTTTTTTACAAAAAAATGGTTTCTAAAGAATTTATTTCAACATTTATTGTACTATATTAACAAATATTGATTGAATTTACATTTGAAAGGGTGTGCAGAGAATGGGAGAGTTCCACAAGTGTGTGGACATCTGTTGGCTTCACACAATATCTAGATGTTTTAGGAGGCAGAATACAAAATAGCACATTTTCTGTGGACTGTCTGAATTTGAGATAGGCTAGGAGGGTGGTATCACTTGGGCACAATATCTAGATGTGACACAGTCTTATGAGGCAGGGTATAACACAATAAGCTATACAGCGCACTATGTAAGTAGAGGTAGATTGCAACTCGGTAACTTTCAGTGCAGTTTCTAGATGTGACACAGTCTAAGAGGCAGAATGCAACACAGTAAACTTTGATCCCACTATCTGGATGTGATACAGTCTAAGAGACATAATACAACAGAATGCAACACAGTAATGTTGTGTATGTCTCGGGAGGATAGGTGAGGGGCAACGTGCTCACCTTGGAAGCAAGATGACACGGAACAACACAAGTTCAATCCCCGGGCCCACGCTTATCAACCTGTGGGTATTAAGCGCATTATGAATAACCTATCATATCATATCATATCATGCATACACTCCTCCCCACACCATATCTCTTTTCCACACCTGCGCCTTCCTTAACAATCCGCTTTGCAGAGAGGAGGATGAGAAGGAAAAAGGGAAGCATAGAAAAAATAAATGGGGACCCCTCCCCCCCTTAGACTGTAAAAATACTACCCTTCTACCTCCCTGACTGAGCTCCGACAGAGAAAGAGCAGTATTCCTCTCCTGTGACATCACAGCATTGGATTATGTTTCTCACAATGCTCTGCTGTGGCGTCCTATCAGGAGGATACAGCATGTAGATAAGTGATGGGTTGCTAAAGTGCAGCAGTAAAAGGGAGAGTAAAAGCGACCTGGACGAGATGCAGGAACACACAAATTGTACAAAGTTAAGTCGGCCCCAGAGAATGTAAAGAGACCACAGTTAAACGAATAGAGCTGCAGGACACTGCGTACATCACAGTACCCCGCACAATAATTAACAGCCTCAAATGGCTGCTGTGCCTAACGTAATGGTGTATTTATCTAAAATATATCACCATCTAGATGGGTCCAGTCATTGCAGCTCAACTGTGAAAAACTGCCATGCAAATGAGGCATTGATGCACTGGCAAAGTGTCATGCAAGCAGCATCCGGAAGACAAAATCCATTCCAGGATGATTTGCTCGTCGCTCCACATCAGCAAAGCAATGGGTTCTGCATTACATTAAAGCAGTGGAGGGAAGAGTGGACTAGTCTGAGGAAGCAATGCTTTATGGTAAGCACACATTTAATGAGGAACCCAATTCACCATGTTAAAGGCAGAGTGTATGATCTTGCCACCCAGTAGTGGCAAGCACTTATTTCCAGATAAGGCGTAACGTAGATGTTATTATTATTGTTATAGTTATTAATAGTATTATTATTATTATTATTATTATTATTATTATTATTATTATTATTATTATTATTATTGTCATTATTATTTTATTTTGGTGAAACCTGCTTGTTGAAAACGTGTTTGTGGCTCAGATCAATGATAGGAGACCAGGGGCTGATTCGCAGAACGTTTTCCAATGGGAACGCGCCATTATGAAACACGTCTGTGAATTAGGCACCAGATGTCTTGCATACGAGGTTCGTGCTGTGCAAAGTCATGCTTGCATGACGGAGCCGTGTTGCTGTTCACTCCTTGAGCTCTGGATCACGCATGTCTTTGGTGAATCGTGGAAGTCATTGATGAATAAGGACATGCCCCCCGACTGTGTCACACACATATCTTGCTGCTCCCACCACGCCAGGCACCAGCATCTGCGTCTTTGCGGAGTGGTTCCACTTTGTGTACACTGCTGCCTTCCACGGAAGATGTCTACCTGTTTTCTGGGCTGGATTTCTGAATAGAGATGTAGCTGTAGGATGCACATTTATTTATCTTATTTATAAACATAGAAGAACAATGCTCTTTTGATCGCAAAAGAACGTACAGTAGACAATAAATCAGGTTTGATGGGAAGCAGGGAGCTTCTTGCAATGGGGTGAATTTGAGTGGCATTCTGACCAGGTAGTAGTGGGGAGTAGATGGAGCAATCACATGGGACACTACATGGGTGGACTTACATAGATTACGGACGATCAACATTAAATTTAGCATTTTAAGTGGGAGCATGTGTTACGGCCAGCAGATGAAGCAGACACGAGTATGCACCTATCATGTTAAATGTTCACATTCATACTCAAGTCACAGAGGTCTGGCTGCACACACAATATGTCGTGTAATATGCATTGCCACTCCTATCTGTGGGTTAACAGCAGAAACTCAATGAGTCACAATGTTCTTGCTCACACACACAGATACGTTATACACATCTCAGAAAAAATCGTTTTTCAAAAGCAACCACAAACTCCTCCCGAGCATGCTCCCGATTGATGTATATGCTTTTCTAGTGCATGGTTACAGGGTGTTCATAAAACACGAATACTTTTTTCGAAATTACGTTGATAGATTAGCAACTGTTGGCATAGCTTTCATGTGTCTATGAACAACAATTTAATGACACACGTACACAGACTAACAAAGACAGGCGTACTCCCACACACCCATTTCGATTCGACTAGACGTTTGTATATTACCGGCATAATCCAGGTACAAGAGATGTCATGGCTTCGTTGTTTGGGAACTGCCAATCACCGTACTTAAACAAGGTGAAGTGTCTCTGCAATTAAATGACTAGATACATGATTTAATTTTGTATTTCAGATCAACTCAGTTATGCAATGTGTTACCTCAAATGACCTCATTAGAGATAGCCTTCACATTAGTGGCTATTTATTTGTGAATAGATGTGTGTGTGTGTCTCACGGCAAGCTGCCTTCCATTGTGTTGCAATGTTCCAGTGCTTTGCTTCATTGAATTGGCTCAATTATCCTCAGCTTTCTCAACCCACATTGGCGAGTTCTCGTCACCCTCATTAGCCAAGGTGCTCATAGATTCCCCATTGATTAGTATGTGGCATAAGCAGAGGTGTAACAAAAAATGTGCCCCCCCTACAAGCCATGCTGTGGGCCCCCCCGAGGCTGCTGATGACCCCCCTACGCTCAATAACAGATCATGTGTCGTGCCACACTCTGGGTTGTCCTAGACTACCACCCCAACTACCAAAATCAGTTCCTTGGCTCAGAATATCCTCCTAATCCTTCCTCCTCGTCCTAATACTTACCTATGAGACATCTTGTTGCATAGGCAAGTACTGGGATGAGGAAGAGTGGGATTAAGAGTAAAGACGACTACAGGTAACTAAGCCAGGCATTACATTCACATCCCTCTACCTTGTTCCAGTACTTGTATATGAGGCAATATGCCTCATACATGCGTACTGGTACAAGGAAGGGCTAGGAGTAATGACGATTACCATTAAGTAAAGCAGGCATTAAATACAAGCACACACCATTACCTCCACGTCCCTCTTCCTCATCCCAGTACTTACCAATGAGACACCTTGACTTATAGGTAAGTACTGGGATGACAATGAATGGGATTAGGAGTAAAGAAAATTACAGGCAACTAAACCAGGCATTACATTCACGTCCCTCTACCTCGTCCCATTATTTGTGTTTAAGGCAATATTCCTCATACACAAATACTGTGACGAGGAAGAGTAGGACTAGCAGTGATGAAGATTACTGGTAAGTAATCGGAGCATTCACCATACACTCACACACGCACACCCAGTCACCCATACATTTAGATATGCACCCTTTCACCATGCACTCACACATGCACACCCAGGCAGCCACACATACATACATCATGCAATCACTCATTCACATGCATTACATCATATACATATTCACACTTACATGCACACACACATTTACACGAAATACAATTTCTAAACTTTGAATCCATTGATCCAAGACAGCAAATGAGTACATCGGCTCCCTGTGGCACGAAAGCTTGTTCCAGTCGTGGAGCTGGAGGCCTCCATGTCACGGTGTGCAGGGGACTCCTATGACATCAAAAAGAAATAATTTATTTTTGAAGTCACTCTAACCTCATTGAGAAATGATTTCCAATATGGTTCTGTAACAGAAATAATGTATTTATGAAGACAGACAGACTGCAAAAAGAAACTAGTTCTTTTTGAAGTCATAGAGATCCCCCCACCTCGTGACATGGAGGCCTCCAACCTGGAAGACTCCATGTCCTGGGGTGGAGGGGATCCTATGACTTCAAAAAGAAATAGTGTCCTTTTGCCTTCATAAATACATTATTTCAGTTGCAGGACCGTATCCAAAATAGTTACTTCATGAAGTCAAGGTGAAAGATAATATTTCTTTTTGAAGTCTGTAGCCCTCCCATCCCCCAGGACATTTGGCAGCGAGAAGACCATGCCCTTTCATTATATAGTAGAGTGGATAGGTGTCCCTTCTCATTGCATTCCAGGGGTCCATTTATAAAGAGGAAGGTACAGGTCTGCATATTTGCCTTTGGGAACTTTTGAAGCTGATTGCTAAATATCTTGTAGAGCTTGAAGTACAAAATATGAATAGGTGTCCATGAATTCCAATAAAGCAAAACTGCAAGCCTTTGGTGAAGAATGATGTTGAGTCCTGTGTGAGAATTCATTTCTGCAGTAAAACCTAATGGAATAACGTTTATTCTGGAACTGTACATGCCTGATAACTAAAATATAAACAAACCCTTAGCACCATGAGTTAAATGTGCTCCACAAGAAGGACATCCAATGCGTGGTCCGCAAAGGTGGCTTCTATCTTCCTGACTGCATCCCTGCACACTCTTGTGATCGGGGGCAGGGTTCACTCCTGCCTATGGCAATCTGTGTGTGCTGTGTCAGACACGTAGCAGCTAGGATAGACGCGGGTGATTGCAAACGGCCTAGTGGCTCTAACTGCACAATCATAAGAAGAGTTGCTCATGTCTCCTGCTCAGTCATTCCAAGCCTTACTCAAAATCCAGCCACAGGTGGATATATATATATTCAGATTTAAGACAACCACATATTTCCATGAATCGATGGTTCTAGTTTTCTACATAAGCAGCTGTAAAATAACAGTGCCCCTTTTCAGGTAATCGATGTTAAGTTCTAGTAGGAGGACTTGCAGCACGCTATATTGCCTCAAACCTACACTAGGAGCAGTTTCCAGACAAGGAAAATAATCAGATGTACACAGTGCCCTTTTTGAGGAAATCAATGTTATGTTCTTGGAGGAGGGCTTGCAGCACAGTATATTGCCTCACGCCTACAGTATAGTCAGTTTCCAGGCATTTCCATCTACTGGGGCCAATTCTACCTTACTAGTAGGAACCCAAACCACTGCACGCTACACAAGACACAGCACTACTTTGCCATTGTAAGCCATGAGCAAAAGTAATATTGAAATCTGACCATAGTTGGCATTAAATCTAGTGGTATAAAGTGAGTTGTGGTGTATCTGTACACCTCTTCCTGGTGCCTGATGCAGAGAGGAACATGGGTCTCCTAGGCCCTTCCGAGTTTTTCAATGCTACCGCACCACTGCAATCTGTATCCAGTGTTCTTGCCTCTTCCACAGGTAAAGATACTTCATGTCTGCTGTAGACTGTGAGAGGTAGGAAGACAAAGACAGAAACACATGAAAAAAAGCAGGATGGTCAGAGCGCCTGGAAGCCACATAGATGGAAAACTAGCGCATGTCGGAGCGAGGAAGGACAATAGTGGGTGATTGAGAAGAGCAGACTGTGAAATGTCAATCAGCAGCTTACAATCATAGAAACAACATGCACAGCCCACCATGCAATGTTAACCAAAAAGGGATCCATGTCTGCCACATCCTGCAAATAGGTTCCTCCAGCCACTTCCTCATACCCTGCACCACCCCCCCCAACCCTGTTGGACAGCACTGTAAATGGACATAAGGACAATATGCAGCTGTTCAATCACCCTCCAACAGACCAAACACCCTGGATGCGACTGTCCCAGTAAGTGTGCATGGATTACAGGGTGCACTGGCAACACCTACAGGGACAACACGCATCAGCAGTGATATTTACTGTGACTCAATCATTACACCCCCAGAAAGTAAATTACTGAGAATGCATGCAAATATCATGGTGACAACTAATACAGATAAAACATGAACAACTGTGCTCATACTTACCTGCTGACTGATCTGCCCTGATGTGATTCCCTCATCACCTCCACCTGAAACTGTACCTCCACATTTGTGAAAGGAGGGCAAGTACCTGGTAGAGGGAATTGGGAACAGGGATGTGAAAGATGCTGAAAGGGTGCAGGATGGACCTCCCATGGAGTGCAGTCACTAAATGAATCAGGATCACTGCAACAACATGGTAAATGGTATGTCACCAGGCATAGTAGCACATCAAGCATACTGCACATATGTGAAAAAAGGTCCATCAACCCATTGTTACCTGAACATATCCTGTTGTTCTCAAGGCAACCATGGCTGTTGACAACACTGTGCTTAGCTGCATCTCCAGTACTGCACTCATTCCTTTGCGAGGGAACAGCACATATCTTAGGAAAAAAGGAAAAAAAAGCCCCTCTTGGATTGGGGAAAATACAGCACATGCCTCTATCCTGGACAGGGGTACTGAAATGTATTTTAAAAATGGTCCATCCCGATCAAGGGTTAAAGAGAAAAAGCAGGCCAAACTGGTCAGGTAAAAATGAATATGTCCATCCTGGACTGGGGGTAACAATAAAGTCCGCCCTTGAGTGGGGAGGTGGAGGGTGTCACAAACATGTGCCTCAAAGGGCAGATAGACACAACATGGCAGGACGCCCATGCATCTAGCATCGTGACTTGGCACACTGTGAGCTGTAAGCCATGGATATATGGCATTTGTTGACATGCAGCACCACCCTGTGGGATATTTTTACCCATGCCGGGGCGCCCCAGTGCACCCCTGTACAAATGAGGAAAGAAACAGGCAAACATGTATGCACTAACCCCTATGTGTGCATAAATCTGCAAAACTGCACATGGGTCACAATCACAGAAGGCTGCACACCCCTGCCACACAAAGTGGGGGTGACAACATAATTCTCACTGCAGGAGAATGCCAGTGGGTGCTGCTACATTTAATATGAAGCAAGGCTACAGAATTGGGCTAAAAACCAAAAATTCCTTTTAAAATGCAGCTTTGCAACCTTCAAAGTGCTGTTTTGGTGCTAGATTCATTCATTGTCCAGTGAACCATTGAAATTAAAAGGGTACAGATCATCCAGTGTGGCCAGAGAAGCCAGGCCTCATTGACTGACAGCAGCTAAGAAATGTATTTCATGAAAAAGGCAACCCAGGAACATTTCTTTCAGTTCCACTGGAAAAAAGCGACTAAAAATGGCAAAATATATAACAATTTCAGCTGTGCAGATGAAACTCTGATGTAAAGGATTCACTTTAAATGTACTTTTTCCATGAAGAAGTGCAAAATCGCCTATTTAAAAGCATGTTTTTGAGAAAGCCCTAATTCTTTAAATGTCCAAATCCCTTATAAACTGTGTTCATTTTATATGTTTTAAATGAAAGATCTTAAAGTGAATCTTAAAGTCAAAACCCACTTTTGATTAACTATTTAATTCTGACTTGACAGTGCCCAGCCTTGGAAAGATGACACTTCAGGTTGACACTCCCCTGCTAACAGGAAGTCTTAATGGCTGCAGGAGGTTCTCGCATATTGACAACAATGAACTCATCAGACTTTCGTCTCTGGCCCAGCAAAAAACAATGGCAGGCTGAGCACTGATCCCTTTAGGGGAGGGGCAGGAAAATTCCCTCTGGACCCCCACCCTGATCAAAGGAATGTGACAGCTGTTGCCTGTTGAAAGGAGAGAAGAAAAAAACAGCTGAAAGATATTTGTTGTTTAAAATGCCTATTTGTGATTACGTTTTGAAAATCTTTAACTTTTCCCCATGAAGGAGGACCAATCTACAATTTGGTAGTTGTAAATCAATGTGTATGCTCTTTCTGTAAAGATGTGAGTGAACCCTGTATTACATACAAAACCAAAGTTACACAAAAAGAATAATTGTGGCAAAACTATTGATGCTGCAAATATAATATTGCATACCCATGTTCTAGGGGTATTTGCCCAGGTATGTACTGAATTAGGAATTGTTAGGCCAAAACGTTATGATTAAAATTGACAAAATGCACAGAACGACAAAGACAGCTCTTACTGAGATGGGAGTTAGATGTCAGGATAACCCCCAAAATATGTAACGTATGTGTCCGATTTTATTAGAAGGCATAATTATAGGAATGTGCATGTGTGGGAAAGTTAAATTGTGGTTCAAGTCAATGTGGGAGTTACCAAATCACTTCAAAAAAGAAAATTGACAGCTCTTTCTGACTTCCAACCAGAAAAAGGCAAGTGCCTTTAACCTATCACAGCCGTGGGGTTGTGTTTTGAAATTCTGCCCCTACCATAATCTTTGTGATGTCACTTGGCATGATAAATATAGGAACTTCAACAAACACAGACACACACTGATTCCTGACTCCATCCTGATTGCCGTGTGACGCCCTCTTCCAGAATTCTTCATCTTGCAGCTGATTCCAGATTACTTTGCAAAACCAAGGCCCAGCAATTGCTGAACTCTTTTTCAGCCAGGCCCTACTCCTGAACCATCCTAAACTTCAGGAAAGAATAATTCTGATCCAGTCTGGCTTGCTACCATTCAAGCTTGCCTACTGAACTCGCAATCCTGCTAATCTACTGTGTCCGGTAACCAGAAGGGCCAATCCAATCCAATCTGAGGTGCAGTACAATTGAACAGAACTGCCCAGCTGACCATCCTTCCAGAAGTCCCTTGCTGCCTGTAGACCCGATCCGGATGACCAGAACCCTCACTGTACAATCTGAAATTACAGTGGACTGTAAGTATCAATAGGAATCCTAGTAATCCATAGTGTATTTGCCTTGTCCTATCCCAATCTATAACCTATCCTCTCTTTAACTTCAGAACCTCTAATATTGTCAGAACCATTCTTGCAACCCTGTTTACAATCCCAAATTAATTCCCATCTATACAACATAGTATACGCCATGTGAAGAGTTAAAAGTGCCCATGCGTAACTGTGGAGATTCCCAGGTGGCATTTTATTTTTCTTAGTCATTAATATAGTTTAAATAAAACCAGTCTGTCATTTTAAAACCAAATTTCAGCTTTTCTTTGTTCTATTTTTTTCAAAAACGCCTCTCATTAAAACTTACATAACTTCTTCAATTGTATAGCTAGAAATCTAATTTCAACTGTCATTTAAACCTAAGACCTATAGCTACATCCACAACCAAAAACCACCTTGTGAAACAGTATATTTGATTTATTAAAATTTGCATAGTGAAATCTAGGTGCAAATTCACATTTTGCAAAAGTTTTACACGTGTAAATTCCCATTCAAAGTGTTTCTTAACTTCCATTCTCATTTAAAGTGTGTTCTGTTGCTCATCTTGTAGCTCATGTTTGTTAGGACCTGTTCAGTGTTGCTCTCATAAGAATTTCTATCAACTTAAGCATTTTTGCACACTTTTCATTGTTTCACAAAGCCATTTTCAACTGTGATTTTAAAAAGTGTAAATTTCCCAAAAACTGTTTTCTCCTTTGTATGGTATGGGAAGATTGCATTCAAACTCTAGACACTGTGTTTTCATTCCTGAATACCTGCTGCTTACTTACATCTGCGCTATCTTTTCACAAGCCAACACTGTTCTTTTTCCTGTTTTCTATTCTCTAGTGCTATAAGTGAATTCAATTGCTTTACTTACTTTCTGAATTGTTTTGTCACCACATTGGTGATTGCTGCCCCATATATATATATATATATATATATATATATATATATATATATATATATATATATATATATATATATATATATATATTAGAATTTGTGTTTGATTTGAATTTCTTTAAATAAATAAATATATATTTACCTTTATCAACCAGCCTGATTCCTGGTGCACTGTGACCTGGGGGGTATTTTGAGACGGGTGTGATATGAGTGGTTATCACTCAGAATATTGAACCTATAGACATAATAAATAATTATTTCATCTGTGCATCACATGCTAGGCGAGACCCGGGTGTGTGCCTGATTGAAATCCTTAACAACCCCACCCGTGGTCCAGTCCAATCCGTTAGTGGACACATAGATGTACTAAAGTGGCGGGCAGAATGATGCAAGTGACATGGCTGACCAACACATACGGGGCTATTATGTCTAACAAGTGGTACTATTTTTAACTATATGAACACATTTGTAAATCGACCATGCACCTACGTGACATGCAATGCAGACAAGCACACTCATTGGGATTATTCATGCCCCTAACATTTTGCATGGGATTTCTACAGACATTTCTATTGTAGTATACCTGACTGCCCACCTTGCCATGATGGCCACCATCAGCTATTATTCATCATGTTTTATCTAGTGTTGCCCCTTGCATTACACAAGACAATTTGCATATTCACAATGCCTACTACACAGGGTTGTGGTCTGTTGGGACTGATTCCCCGGCAGGCTGGTCACACCACACAATGTCATGGAAGGAAGATCGCATATGCATCCTGACAAGGCATCCTGTAAGAGCAGGTGAAAATACAATCATGTAACTCTGCAGCAAATGATGTGTGTGTTTGATGTATATCACATGTACTTGGTGTAAAATGCAATGAGACAGGCATCAGAAATGTGTCAATGAACAATACATGTGGATGTGGCATTGTTTGGCGTGAGACAGAGGTGTGCCCTATGGATGATGTGTGTCTGTCAGGGTGATGTGTGTCTGTCAGAGGTGCACGTCAATAGGGTATTGCAATGTGTCAAACATTCAAACCTTGCATGCAAATACTGGCACGGCTAATGGGCCAGCAGACAGTGATGTGAAAAATCACACAAGTGTTTCAGAGTGTGACCAAGCAAAGGGATGGGAACAGGGGAGAACAAAAACAACCATTTTAGTAGGCCCAGTGACAATGAGAACGCGCAAGTGCATAGGAAAGGGAAAAATGGGGAAAGTGCATGGAAGCGGGAGAAGTTGAAAGTGCGGAACAGAGGAGAGAACAGAATAAATAATAAAAAGTAATATAAGTAAATAAATAAAGGGGATAAACAGTGTTAGTGCAGCCAGCAAGTAGCAGGTGCTGGGTTGGTCAGATAGGGTATATGTGATAAGTGCAGAAGGAAAGTGGGTGGGTGACTGTGTGGGTACAGATAAAGACCCCAGTGCAAGGGGTGGCCCGGAGGCAGGGCAGGAGGATTGCAGGGTGAGCAGGAACCTGGGCCCGAAGGATAGAGGGTGGCCAGGTACACGGTGCCAAGAGAGAAAAGCAGATTAGCAGGGAAGAAGAGGGGCAAAGGCAGAAGCGAGGAGGAAGGTCTTGAGGTGCTTCCGGAACTGGAGATTGTTCTCCTCAAGAAGTGTTTGATAATGGCACAATCCCATAGGAAACTGCTATACAAACACTGCATGCCAGCTCCAAGGAGCTATGTGTGAAGTTATTTACAATTGCTGAAGTGTTTCACCCTTTACAAAACTGCCACAGCTAGAACTACTGCTATCTTGTATCATAAATCAGACGATTTGAAAGTTGAGAATTCATTCAGCATTTGCTTCTCTGATTATATAAGCATACAATTACTGGCTGAAAAATAGAATCACCACTGAATGTGAAGTCTCAGTCAAAACAAAATATTTATACTGGAAATAGCTCACGGAACAATTTCTACTTATTATCTGATTATGTTATTATGTTGCGCATTCAGTAACATGCCAGAAAATGAGCAGGCTGTCATAAATGAATTCAATCGCCTAAGAAATTCAGATAATGTATTTTCACGATCAAAACATCATTTGCTAAACCGCATTGTTCTTTGTCTGGCATTTGGAAAAGCGACAGTCGCATGGCGGGCCTTGTGAAGAACGAAATATGAATGCAAATAGTCTTCTTTCAAACAAGCCACATGCCCCCCGTGCTGCTCTATGGTAGCAGGCTTGCGAAAGTCTCTGTGAGCAGCGGTCTGAGGGCAGCAACATGTGCCCCACAGGGGGCTCGAGGCACAATAGAATCCATGATGCAAAAAGCAGGTCTACTTTTAGTGTGTAGGCTCTGCATGCCTGGCAGCATCTCACCACTACTTCTCAAAGCTGTAGGTGTACTGAAGAGCAGTGTTCCTGCTAGGATACGGTCTATGTATAGACATGACAGAATTAACTATTTTCCAGGTCTCTGTATGTAAGCATGAGGGCATTGCTTCAAGGACAAATGGAACCCCTCGGAGTTCAGCAAGTTTGAGCAAGTCAGGCTTTTCCCAAAGGTCAAGCCACACGGCTCAACTGGTACCACTCTCGTGTCTATACAAAAGGAGCACATGTAAGACCCCAAACCTATTCACATGCTGGCATTTGGAGAGGCAGGCTCAAATCCACAGAGTTCTGGCTAGGTCAGGGCATTGGTCTTAGTGGGTGTAGTGCAGGATTGTAGTGTAAACAAGGTTAGAGCAATCTGACATCAATAATAGGTTCTAGCTAGTCTAATTGAATAAGGCTAGGTTTTTGGTGGGGTTTTGGGCATTGTTGCCAATTTCTGGTGAAAGGGGTGGGGAGCACACCACACAACAAAACATTCTAGGCTCATGTTCATTTTATAGTTGCAGAAGAGCATGCCAAAAGCAATCTGAGGCACCCTTTATTTTTGTAGGTTGGAAGCACGGTAAAGGGTTATTAGTCACACATTCATTTTGTAAACTAAACAAATATGCCAAAGCAATCTTAGGTACATGTCATTGGGCCTCATTCCGAGGTTGGGGCTAGTCATGGCGCTTTTAGCGCCATGATTAGCACCATTACCGGTACCGTGTCCGCCCTGGTTCAATGGGGACTTACCGGTCTAGTCCGACCTTTGCGGGACCGGTAACTCCCCATTGAAAATACCATTCCCCATTCCCATTTGAGCCCCCATAGGGCTCAATGGGAATGGGGAGGGTGCTAATAACGGCACCGTAAATTACGGTACCGTTATTAGCTCTGAAGTCCCTTTGCGGGTCCTGTCCTTAACGCCTGCTAAAACCAGGCATTAAGGAAGGATCCACAAAGGGACCTCGGAATAGGGCACAAAGGGATTACCAGCACCAGTGTCATTACCGGTGCCGGTGTCTCTTTGCACCCAGCTTGTAATGACCCCCATTGTTTTTAGATAGGAATAGAGCACACCAATGCACACACCAAATTATTCCTAGTCACACCTTTATTTTATAGGGGAGGAGAGGGCACACCAAACCTTAGGCAGGGAGAGGCATACAAAGCATTCTTACATGTTCATGTTATAGTCTGAAGAGAGATCATGTCAACACATTCATAGAGACACATCAGTGTTGGAGGTGGGAAGAGAGTATACCAAAGCATTCAAAGTCACACCTTCATTTTGTAGGTGGAGAAGCAAATGCATTCTTAGGCAGAAGTCATTTGTGAAAGTGGAAAGAGAGGAGACTAAAGCATTCTTAGTCACTGGTCTTTTTATAGGAGGATGATGGGGAACGACAAAGCAATTTGTAGGTGAGAAGTGGGCACGTCGAAGCATTTTTAGAGACATGTTTTATAGGTGTGGAGGAGCATGCACACAATTCTAAGTCACACAGCATGTTGTAGGTGGAAAGAGCGCTAGCCATAACATTCGTAGTCACCCGCTCATTCAGCAAAAGGAAGAAAGATCCCTCAAAAGCATTCTTAGTCACACATTCATATAATACGTGGGAAAGAGAGCACACACAAATAACACTTAGGCACACATTGTTTGTGGAGGTGGGAAGGGATGACATATTACCACCTGCCAACTATGCATAAAAGCAATGTACAAGGGAATCAAACAAGCAACTCTGATACTGCTGCCCTGTGGGCTCCCAGGAGGAGACGGCGTCATCCACATGTTTTGCAAAAGGAAAAGGTGACAGGTCAGCTTCCCACTCCGCTAGTCAATTTACTGGACATGATAGGAGCACCATCTTTTGCCATTAGACACGCGATATATGCAAGTACACATATTGTAAAAACCCGTACCCTTGGCTGGCGTGCAGATTGAACAGTATTCAGCACAGCTGGGCTATGCAGAATCCTCAAGTACACGCATGAGAGAACTTATTTTCATAAAAATGAACTTGCATCTTATCTCTGAAGGCTATGGCAGGAGGGAAGAGCAGAGCAGCAAGGAATTTGGAATGAAGTAATTTACATCCCTGAAGTTAACATTGACTTGTTCCTTAGTTTAAAGGATATTTTACTTCAGTTTAGTGTCGCTTTGCTTGAAAGGTTGCATTTGAGTTACTTTGTTCAGGGTAATTCCTTGTATGAAAGATGCACTTTTAAAAAGTGTTATGAGTCATCCCTTATAGTGGATTGCACCTTCTTAACTTCTTAAGGTGCATCTCGTGTAGAGAACCATGCTTTGACAAATTGTTAATGGTCATCCCTTATAACAAAGCTGCGGTTGGACAAATTGTTGAGAGCCCTCTCTTAAAGCAAAGTCACACCTTGAGAAAATGTTAAGGGCCATCCATTGGAGCGAAGCTGCAACTTGAAAACTTGGTAAAGGTCATCCCTTGTAGTGATGATGTGCCTTGACAAATGGTTAAATGTTATCCATTGTTTGATAGACACACATGGAGACATTGTTAAGGGCAATCTCTTATATCGAAACAATGCCTTTAAAGATTGTTAGGTGTCATCCCTTGATGGAAAAGACATGCCTTGATACATTGTAAAATTAAAATGTCATCCCCTGTAACAAAGCATGCCTTAGAAAAATGTGTTACGGGTCATCCCTTGTAGCAAAGATGCACCTTGAAACATTATTTACGGTCATGCCTTGAATGAAAGCCGTGCCTTAAAAACATATTAAAGGTCATCCCTTACAGCAAAGCCATTCCTTGAAAATGTGTTAAGAGACATATCTTGTAACAAAGCCACGCCTTGAAAAATTGTTGAGGGTCATCCCCTGTAGTAAAGCTGAACCTTGAACTATTGTTACTCGTCATCTATTGGAGCAAAGCTGCATCTTGAAAAAGTGTGAAGGGCCATCCCTTGTAGCGACGGCTTGCCTTGAAACATTGATTAATGTAATCTCTTGTAGCAAAGCCACACCTCCAAAAAAATGTGTTACGGGTCATCCCTTGTAGCAAAGCTGCACTTTGAAAAATGTTTCACCCTTTAAGTGCCAAGGACGAGTATACTCGTCCTTTTTAAATAGACTTCAATAATAGCCTGGCAGCTCAAGGTCTATATCTTACAGCAAAGCCATGCCTTGAACAATTGATAAGCGTTGTCACTTGAACAGAAGCTGTGCGAAATTGTTAAGGGAATAATTGTTAAGGGCCTGTGTAGTGAAGTCACAGAATGAAAAATTGTTAAGGTACTTCCCTTGTAGAAAAGTCACACTTTGAAAAATTGGTAAGGACTGTTTGTGGTGTGACAATCACACCTTAATACAGTGTTTTGGATTCAATGGCTGGTAAGATTGTTCTGTAGTTTAAAGCCGGTAACATAGCTCAGTGAGTTGAACACTCACTGTGACTTGTGTGTGATCTGCAGGTCGCAGGTTCAAATCCTGGCAAGGCCAACTCAGCCTTTCATCCTTCTGAGGGTGAACAATGAGTACTAACATTGTTGAAGTGATCTTGGATGTAAATATTTTCTATGTAAAGAGTAACCCCCGGCCCAAATGGGGGTTCATAGATAATTAAATATGTAAATACATGTTCAATAAAAGATGTGACACAAAAGGGGTTTTAAAAGCATGTTTATTGATGGTAAAATGTATTTGTGCATGTGTTTACTAATGAATTTACCAGGAGGTACCAAGTTACTCACCATGGGGGACACATGGAACCTTGGGAGTGAGAGACAATGCACAGGTCTCCCCTGCCAGTGAGCAGGGACATGGACTCGACTTAGCTGAAGAGGACCGTTAAAAAATGACAGTTGGAACAAGGGGCACAAGAGCAAAGACAGAGAAAGTAAACTATAGCAGAGAAAGGACAGAAGGATAGCAGGAAGAAAGGGAAAAGAAGGTCAGTGTTGCCTGGGGGTTCGCAGCCTCGAGCGGCTCCCCAGGGCCTCCTGAAAGCAATGAGCTGGGCTGTGTTTGCCATGCAGCCCTGTGTGAAAGTAAGCCCCAGGCAGCATGTGTGGAGCAGCCTGGGTGAAAGAAAAGGACCTGCACACCACCTGTTCTCACCGGGGACCGACAGGGAGAGTGGTGTAAGACTTAACAGCTGCCCCGCTACATCACGTCTGGTGCGGCCAGGGCAGTGCGTGAGCTGGCAGCGGTGAAGGAAGGTGCTGCATGCGTGGGCAGGTCCTGGCCAGGGCCCACGTTTGACGTCCCTGCCTGCCGGCAGTGGAAGTGCACCACCACAGAGGAAAATTAAAGGGCTCACAAAGCCCTCTACAATGAAAACTACCACCAGCGCCATGGAGGAAATCTGGGTTTCAACAGCCCATATGTGAACATCAGGGCTCCCAAAGAGGTATCAATAAACAGGGCTGCCAGATCTAAAGCCACAGCCAAGATACCCATGGCAGCCAACCGCAGCAGAGTGGGGCAAACATGACAGGAAGGACAGTGACCAGAAAGATACTGGGCCTCATTACGACCCTGGCGCTCCCGTAATGAAGGGTGCCGGTACGGGACAGGCACCCTTCATTACGGGAGGGCCTATTACGAGGTTCCCTTTGCGGGACCCGGAAGAGACGTCTGGTAAAACCAGACGTCCTTTCCGGGGCCCGCGAGGGGAACAGGGAGCTAATAACGGGCCATTATTTACGTGCCCTTTATTAGCTCCCTCCCCATGCCCATTGAGCCCTATGGAGGCTCAAATGGGAATGGGGCCTTCAAGGAGGAATTACCGGGTCCTCCAATGTTGGAATGACCCGGTTATTCCTCATTGAAGGAATCCAGTATTGGAGCCCGGTATGGATGCAGCCATGACGCTAATAGCACCCTGGCTGCCTCCAAACTCGTAATGAGGCCTACTGTATTTTGAGGGCCATGGTATGAGACAAGAAGACTAAGTAGGAGGGGAATTTTTAGATCAGAGCAGACAGCAGCTGCTAAGGGTTTCAAGGGGGGATCAAGCAGGCAATGTGTTGCTGGGAGGTGGGAGGTTGGGGCAGAAAGGATGATGCTCACATGGTCAGGGGTGGACTGGGAACTAAAAGAGGCCCTGGAAATAATTACTGAGGACCAAAAGAGGCCCTGGAAATAATGTTCAAAGTGGCCCCATATGACACATTTTCAGCAAGCCCAATGCCTTTCCTATGAGAACATTTGGAAATGCCACACAAAAGAGGCCCAGGGGGCAGAGGCCCACCGGGAAATCTCCAGAGTTCCCTATAGGCCAGTCCACCCCTGCACATGGTGCGTGCATAGGCGCTGCATTAAAAACATTCACTGATGGGTTTGTGCAAAGAGTAGCTCTTACTGCAAGGAATTAATTATTAAACAATGAAGGGGAAAACTCAATAAGGGCAAGGGGTTGATATGAAGAAAGAGGGTGTGATTGCCTGTTTAAAAAATTTAACAAGGTTTTCTATAAAAGCCCACAAGGGTAACAGAGGTAACAGAACTCCCCCTCCAGTGTACTGTGCTATATTTAAGAACTGGAGCTGTGTTTTGAAAAATAGTTAAGGGTCAACCCATTTCCTGAATGAAGAACCTTTTTATTTGCACCTCACTGGCGCAGCTGGTCTGGGACGGTGGGGTGGTGTCTGTGTGGTCCATTCCCGGCTCTTAGTATTTTTAATACTCTGCTACCCGGGTTAGGGATTTAAAAAAACAGAGGCTACATGGCGCTTTGGTCAAAGCGCTATACAAATAACACTTCATAATCATGGACTAAGAATCTTGTGGTCCAGCTGTTCTCTCTTTTCACAAAATGCTACTGGCACCTTTCTGTCTAGCTGCAGTCTACATTCATTTGGCGGGCTGGAGTGGGAAACATGAGGGTCTCTGTTCTTTTCTCTAAGGACTGTAACTTCAATAACTTGGCTTGCGTGGAATTACATGTGTGCATTTTAGCTCTGCCCGCAGAAAATGCTGCTTTCTGCAGAAAAATCCTCTTGCTGTCCCTCGCAGATAATCTGCTCTCTCAAACAGACATTGAGGAAAGGGTGGGGGGCATGAGACGGGGGCTCTCACAGGCCCGTGGACAGAATGTGGGGCTGTGGCTTTTTATTTTCTTCTCTGTTTTGTTTGGGGTCAGTCTGGCAATGAGACATTCCCTTACAGAAGCTGGTGGGGCTGATGTGAATTCAGTCAGATACAAGTGAAGGGCCATGGAAGAATTGTTGGAAACTACACCTGTGACTGTGACTGTGCTGTGTCTAGGTTCAAGGAAGGATCTTGGGGCACTGATTGACCACAGTGTAGGGAATAGACTTTGGCAGACGATTGGCCTATGAGCAAGAATGGCTTCCGGACACTTATGTATTTACTTATTTACCTTTTCTTAAATAACCTTTACAAAATCATTGTCGTAAAACAAACCAGCACAGAAAAGTTTTGAATGATTGATTCAATTATTTATCTTGGAAATGGGATAGGCATTATAGAGTAGATGAGTCATAGAGCAAGGCTGGGGATGGGTTGTGGTGCAAGGATGAACCTAAAGGAATGGATTGGCCTTGGAACAGAAACGGATATTGGACCAGGGATGCACTTCAGAGCATGGATGTGTTCTGTCCGGGACAGGGGCTTTCTCAGTGCAATTATGCAAATTCCAGATGAGGATTGTCATATTGGGCACAGGGTTTATGAAGGCACACGTGTCTCCTGATGTGAATGTGTGTGCGCCAGTTACCTTTAGGCCTAAGGCGTGTCACACATTTTTAAACAAAAACAGAGGGGACAAGGATTTTGAATGCAAATCTGTTTGTTTCGGTGCGCGGTATTTATTTTAATTGCCCCGTGGGCGTCAAGGTACACACATTCTCAATGTAATCTGTAGTTGTGTAAGCATGTGTGAGTATTCTCATAATATGGATTTGTAAGCATTTTGCTGAACTCTGCCACTCTTTTGCAAGCCCGAATTAGAAATACATTTTCTCAGCTATGAAAAGCAAATATATTGCGTTGCACCAGCCCCACAAATCCCCGAAATCCAAGTGGACACATTTGAAAAAAACATTCTCCAGAAAACGTGATTTGTGGGGTCCATGAAAAACAGGATCAACATTACTGTATATATTTTTTAAGCGATAGTGTTGATACATGTGTTCTTTCATTTCTGTGTCATTGCAAGTATTGAGAGTCCTCTTGTCATGCGGTTTAACCGTGCTCGTGAGAGGAAGGCACATATGAACGATATGATACGTTTTTTATAGCGCACTTCATTCCCAGAGGTTTCTAAGCGCGGACCCGAGATTCGAAGCTGTGTTGCTCCGTGTCGTCTTGCTTTTAAGGCGAGCACGTTGCCCCTGAGTTATCCTCCCGAGACAATGAAACTCGTGGCCATCTGCGAGTCCTCGCGATTGTCTCTGCTGGGTGAGATCCTAACACAGCTTTTGCCGCCATGAAACAGAGACTTGTGGGCTCCAGCGGGGTTTTTGGCAAACATGAAAAATGACTGTGGTTATCAGGGCATCTCTTCTTTGTAGCGAACGGACTTAGATAAGAGCATATGGAAGTCTGCGACAAATTACATCGCTGCGGGTGGTAAATAAGGCGAGCGGAATATTTGCACTAAGAACAGGCAAGGTCGCGGATTCTTTTTGCCCGTGTACCAGGAAGCTCCTCTCTTTAATTTACCGCTCCTCGGAGTGCTGTTTTCTCATTAAGAAATGGTCTTTTGACAGGGTGATGCATGTGCGGCCTGCAAATCACGCATTTTGTCAGCTAGACCTAGCAGTACAATTTGATTTCAGGCCGGATATAAATTTGAAACCGCGATAAGCACACAGGCACACAATCAGATGATGTGAGCAGGCAGGGACAGAGCAGGCCGCAGGCAGCCTCGCGTATGCAGTGTGAATCCGAAAAGAAGCATGCAGACTGTTCCAAAGGACAGGGATTGTCTAAGAAAGCAGCCTATGCGTGTGTACGTTAGCCAGTCATGGGGGGATACGTGTGATCTAGTTCCTCACTGCTTTCCAAACTTGTTTTCCGGATACAGTAGCACATATGACATTAATCCCCCAGTCCAAAGTGCCTTCATATTTATATTATATATTAATACATTACTCAATGTTAATGTGAGTAATGGCAACAGTGTTCTTACAGCCAGCTATTATGGGCCCGACGGTTCAAAGTGACTTTGCACTACTGAAAATTGACTTTGCACTGCCGACACAAACCCCGAATCATGGAACTGTGAAAAGTGTATTTTTGCAGTGCAAAGTCAGTGCAAAGTCAGTGCATAGTCATTTTTGCAGTACACAGTGGATTTGCACTGCCTTTGCACTGCAAAAATACCCTTTGCACAGTTCCATGAATCAGGGTTTGTGTCGGCAGTGCAAAGTCACTTTGAACAGTGCAAAACTTCCATGAATCGGGGCCGATGTGTTTTGATCCAATGCAATGGCGCTCTTGCATGTAAATCCTGCAAAAAGTAGAACCCGTCCTGCATGCATAGCCCAGGCCAATTTCCAAACGCAAAAGCCCACACGCCCCCCATTTCTGAAAGTCGTATGTTCACAACAAGTGTGAAACATGTCAAAAGATGGGGCGGACCTGACAGAGGTAACACATCCTCGTGCCTAGGAGATAGAGGAGAGAGGGAAGGAATGAAAGTATGACTGAGATCTGGGGGTTTTAGGGAAAGAGCGGGGGTATTGAAACTAAGAACGAAGCAGCCGAGATGGTTGATAAGAGCTGACCTAAGAAGATGGATAGAGTAGGGCAAATCCATTGATTCTTGTGTATAGTATGCAGTGGAAGTGGAATGAGGGACTAGTGACATTAGGAAGCTCCGGGATTGAGGGATGAGAAGAAGTAATGGAAGTACAGGAAGAGAGATAAAAGAGAAGTCGTACAGCAGAGTTATGTACTGAGTGGTGCAAGAGGAGAGGCCTGATGTCCGCCTAAAAGAGCAGAGAAATAGTTAAGTCAGGAGAAAATAAGAGAAGAAGTAAGGAGGAAAGAATTGGACAAGCTTTTAAGATTGTGTAGAGATGGAAGAGACAGATGCATTAAGTATTAGAAATGTGAAATGACAATGAGTATAATCGAATGTGACACAGAGTGGATGTGGAACGAGGCAGAGAGCAGGGCGGAAAGGCAAGATCAGGGAGAGGCATATGTGAATGAAGGGATGAGGAAAGAATAACACCTCCATTTTATCAGCAATAAGGCTGGGAAAATGGACGGATGAAAAAGGACAAAATAAGAAAGAATAGCATGAAGCAATCCAAAAGGGGGGAAACCAGAGACACTTTTGTGAATCATAATCATAGAAATGGCATGAAATGTTGAAAGAGGCAATAAGGGTAGTATTAGGAATTGCATAGAGAGACGAGGGCCAAGAAAAGAGCCGTGGGGTACCCTGAAAGAGAGGGAGAAGGTTTACCAGCCCTAGACACAGAGTAGCTCCTGCTATTAGGTGAGAATGGATCAGTTAGAGAATGGAGCCTGAATACCCACGTGATCAAAGCGTAGAAAGAAGTGTTGGATGATCAACAGCTCCAACATATGAAGAAAGATCTAAGAAAATGATAATAGGGGACGTTGTAGCATGGTGAGCAAGGTGCAAGGACTTAGTGACAAGAAAAGCAAAGGGGCAATGTGTTGGTCCTGAAAGCAAGACCACCCAGAGCAACAGAGGTTTGAATCCCGGATCTGCACTTAGAAACTGAACTTGTATCAGTTAAGCATGTTATAAAAAAACAATAAATACATAAATATGTAAAGAGGTTTAAGTTAAGTGGTGAAATGGACAAAAAACAGTCGATTAAAGCAGGAGAAGAGAATGGTGATCACGAGAGGTGGAAATGTTGGCATAGATCAGGCATTGAAGCACTTTGAATAGAAATGGAATGAGAGAGATAGGACAGAGGCTAGCAGGAAGAGGAGCACCATGAGGAGGTGTTTTAGAGTTGGGTGAATAATAGCATATTTGAAAACAGAAATGCAGAAGTAGAGAGAGAGTGGTTAAAGCGGTAATCACATTACAATTACGTGTTCCTTGTGCCTGAAATGTAACAGAAAGGAATCAGGCACAGGGATAGGCACAGCCCACAGCACAGCTGTTTGAGAATCAGGGGTGTACGTTGGGATGGATGTGCCCATCCGCAAGTTGCAGGTTCCTCATTTTGGATTAAACTGACTGACAAAAGGATTGTGTGCAGCAGAGGCGTTGCTAGAGGGGGGCTAAGGGGGCTATAGCCCCTGGTCTTTTGGTTGTAGCCCCGGATAGAATCTCAGGAGCTATAGCCAAAAGGCTAGCTAGACCCCAGTCCCAACAGTTTCGACATCAACGTAGCCCCGGGTCTTTTCCAGACCCAGCAACACCCCTGGTGTGCAGACGGTTTCTCGTGCAGTGACTCTCAGGGCAAGGGAGCCTTGTGGTTAGACACACGGTACATTGCAGAGTCCCAAACCATATGGTGTCCATTCTTGGAACCTATATTAGTAACTCTTCAAAACATCATAACGGCCATATTTCCGCCTTTTCCGAGAAGTGATGTGACCACATTTCTGCCACACGAGGTGCAGAGGAGATACAATGATTAAGCTTACAGTCTGCATATTAGTCCTGTAAGAGGATTCAATTCAGCACTACAGCCAAGTTAACGCCTAGTCTAGAATACTGAATGAAAACCCTTATGGATATATCTTTAGGTCCAGTTCATGCGTTCTGGATGACTACCCTTGTATAACACCCCTCTCTTGGAATCCCCCTGACCCCACTGAGCCAAGAAGTAGTTCTGTTTTGCAAGTTTAAAAGGTTTATTTGATAATTGAAAATATATATATCTCACACTTTATAATAAATTAATACTTGAATAGCACACTTAATCTGATATGATAAAGATCAACAACGGAGAATCTGGCACTCGCACACTTCTTATAATCACTAATGAGTTGACATGAAATGGATAAGGTAGCACACTGGTAAATAGGAACAAAAGTATAATGTGGTAGAGGATGCTTTATGTAAGCTCAGGTGGATGCAATATTCAATGAATGCAGTACAGAAAATACGCAATATGATTTCAACCAAACAATGTAATCACTTTTCTCTGGCTACTCCCCTCCCCCCCTTGATGCAAGGCAAGGAAATGGAAGGAAAACACACAGTTCTCAGAAATGCAATCAACTGTAATTCGGTTCAATCCAGCAAGCTTAAACAGAAGTTTGAAAACACAGGCAAATGCTTTGATAGGTGCTAGCAATGAATGAGAAATATGCTGGAAACGCTCTTAATTCCCTTTTAGAGGTTCAGGATGAGTGGTATCTAGTTAATATTAGTCCAGGCTCACACTAGCAATGATGCAGGGATAGTTAGCAGGTTAAACGAATTTCTGGCAAATGAAATCAGGCAGCAGCAGTTTTTTTACATGTGAAGAAATTGCAAATCGCGGCAAAATTCGCGGATGCGCCGAGCGCTATTACAAAGGAACCGCGAGGACTATCTCTACCGTTTTGGGGTCCTAGGAAAGCCTGGGATCTCAGCTTCCAAATAAAAGTTATTGCAAGTCTCTAGCCCAAACGGTTGCGGAGATATGAGTAATTTAGTAAAGGTCGTTTTTGGTTTTGTAAATTTTAAACGCACACTTTTTCAAAATGACAAATTTTACTAGAAATGACAGGTGACAGATAGGAGGCAGTTCTGCTTAGGTTAAATAGATTGAATTAGATGAATTTAAACTAAGAGATGTGTTCTGAGTTTTGCTAAGTACTCACAAGAGATTTTGAACAGGAAAGCGACTTGGTCACGATCTTCAGTCTGGTCAGGTCTTTCCGGATTCTGCTCACAGCGCCTGGTCTGGTCTCGGCTAGGCACAGCACTGCTTTCTCTCTGGTCTGGTCTCTGCTAGGCACAGCACTGCTTTCTCTCTGGTCTGGTCTCTGCTCTGGATAGATTGAAGTCTCTAGTTTGGCTTTCTGGAGTTTGATGGAGGTAAGTATGGATTTTTCCGGCAGGGCTTCCAGCGGCAGATGAAATTGAATCTCTCTATGTGTCCTGACTCTCTGCTTTTATCTGTTTCTTGAGAATGGGTGTGTGTGTTGCATCACTAGACTTGCCCCTCTCATTCGTCATTGGTCAGGCTTCCATTCCTCCGCTTGATTGGCAAACTGAACTGTGAGTCAGATTGATGTCATTTTATAATCTCTTGAAACAACCTCCCTTGTCATCTGTGCACCCAAATATATATATGATCAAAATCCATACTTCAGAGTTACACAGTTGTTTGAAATTACATATACATGGTGTGGCTGAATTTAGCCATGTCTATGTCCAAATCTGCTCATTCTCGGAGCTTGCATTCAAAGAGTGTACATAATTGACTTTTTAACTGCTTTTTCAATTTCCGACATGGACCCAACTTTACATACATGTGTGCAGGGGGTAGGGACATTAACTGATGAAGTTTCAGATTTTTAACATGCACACATTTGGAGTAATATCCACTTTTCCGCTAAAACCCCCCTGAACATACCACCGGTTCCTACCACGTCTTAAACTGTGGGCAGAAAAATCACAAGAATTATGGTATCATTTATAAAATTTTCACATGTCCGCTCTATGAGTTATTCATCTTTTTAAAGTTATGTTCTGGCTCCAAAGGGGTGTGGTTTACCCTCAGCACAAGGTTGAATTTCTGGTTCTTTCCAGTTCTGCCAAGCCAGCTTGCTCTCACAGGCAGTGCTCCTCCCAGCTCCTGCCAAGAGGAAGCTACAATTTACGACTGCGGTAATAAAAACCTTTGCCTGAGTGAAGAGGGCTTTGTTCACTCTCTTGCAGAGCACAGATAATTCAATTATCAGATGGATGGCATATCCTTAGCTTGGGCAGCAAAAGGAAGGTTGGCCTGGGAACACAGTGGTGACTCAAGTTTCACTCCTGATGGGTAGTTGCTAGGCAAAATCAAGTTCCTTAAGCCAGACCTTCAGCTAACTTTTTGTTGCTTTTAAAATAACTTGTAATTTTACACATGCAGCTAGAATGCTGATTCTAAGTGCAAAACTATGACATTTCAACAGTTACAAAGGCATGTGACACCAAACATAGGTCACTCATTTAATTTAACATTTTCGATTTTGGTGGTTTTAAATCCAGTTGCAGTTAGGCTTAAGCTGCTGACTCCATAGCATTTTTGTTATAAGCATTGTTTTTGGGCTCTTCATTTCCCAGATTTTGTAGGCACACAAAACTCCATTCTGCCAAATGTCTGCTGGTGTTCAGTGAATATTTTGCACATGTTGCAAGGTTTGAAATAGGCATTTTGCTTGCCTTCAGAAAAACACACAGAGTGGTTTTAAAACGCCGGCTTTTGGATAGTGGTGAGTACTGGTACTGCACTCATTTTTGGGATTTAAGAAATGAATTCCCCACACTTCTAGGTTGCATTTGGCAATCAGCATTGCCATTCCCAATGGTTTCAGACTACTGTGCGGGTAGTCCAATGGTGGTTTTAAAGCGCTTTGAAGCTAACCGGCGCTACTGTTTTTCCTTTGGCAACCCATTTCCCTCATGGCAACCCGGCCTTTCATTCTCGCACTGGTGGGTGGCAAGTGAGGCAACCATTTTGGTGGGCGCACAAACTGCGCAGCTTTCCTGGATTTCGGCGCACATGTGGGTTTTCCGCCATCTTGAATTTCCTAAGCCCACAGCACCAAATGTTGTAGCAGGATAGCTTAAACGTGGGTCAGGACACCCAACAAGTCCCCCCCACGCGACTGCACTTTGAATTTGAGTCGATGGGGAGTCGCGTGCACAAGGGTTTTGACCCATGCACCGGTCTGTCCGCATAATCTTCTTCCTCTTCTGTAGATGGCACAGTTCAGCATCTTCTTCTCCATCCGGTACTGATCGATCGGTTCTCCTCGCCGGTCCTGATGGGAGTATTGGGCGGTACCCCGGGCCCGTTGCGTCTCTGCTCCCGGTCTCCGGATCGTTCTTCTTGGTCATCCTTCATGGTTTCATCTCTCCTAGGATGATAAAGCAAAAGCAGCAATATCTACTCATAGACGTTTTTCCACCACTGTTGAGGTAGTGGGGCGGCATATGCATTTCATCATAACGAAACATTACATTCTTATTTTGAAAAAAAAACAGTATCACTAGAGACAGTTTCATGTAAATCCCAGTATGTTAGAGACTAGATGTGGTACGTTTTATGATTGGAACTGAATTAGTCTGATACAGTACCCGCTAGGATTCCAGAGGATTCCTCCAGTTGTTGCAGAGTGTGCCTGGGATGGCAACATTTCAACTGGTTTATGTGGACCCACTTGTCTTCCCCCTCTGCCGAACCGCCTTTGGGGATGCGGATCTTGTAGGCCACAGGGGAGATCTTATCGACGATCTCAAAGGGTCCCTTCCATGTAGGCAAAAATTTGCGCTGCTTGGCCTGGTTCCTTTGGAAGTTGTATAGATAGACCCGGTCTCCCACCTGATATTCCTTCCTGGAAGTTTTCAGGTCATAATGGGTCTTCATGCTATCAGTCGATCTTTCTAGATTCCGCTGAGCATAAGCAAAAGCATGTTGGAGGTGTTTCCTTAAATTCTCTACATACTCATGAGTAGTGGAGGCATTTATTAGTGTCTGCTCTTGGGTCCTATAGAGCAAATGCTGAGGAAGCACCATCTTGCGCCCAGTCATCAACTCAAATGGTGACATTTTGGTTGCAGATGAAGGGGTAGATCTGATGGCCATTAGGACCAGAGGTAATCGGATATCCCAACTTGGCCCAGAATCTGCCACAAACTTCTTTAATATGCTCACAATTGTCCGGTTATATCTCTCTACTGCCCCAGAAGAAGCTGGCCGGTAAGCAATATGCAACTTCCTTTTGACCCCCAGTATCTCCCACATCTTTGTCATTACTTCACTGGTGAAGTGGCTACCTCTGTCTGACTCAATCCTTTGAGGTAGACCAAAACGGGAAAAGATGTGGTTAATCATCAAGGCAGCTGCCGTTTCTGCCTTGCAATTTGGGGCTGGGAGACATTCCACCCACTTGGTAAACAAGCATGTCACAGTCAACATGTACTTATTCCCCCTAGCCGAGCGAATCACAGGGCCTACAAAGTCGATTTGTAAATCTGACCATGGCAGTGTCATTCCCCTCTTTTGTAAAGGCGCCCGGTGTGTGAGGGATGTCGGCTGAAATTGTGCACACACAAGACAACCCTTCAAATATTGGTTGAGGTCCTGGCCCATGTGTGGCCAGTATGCAACCTCTCTTAAGATTTCCAATGTTGTGTGAAACCCCCTGTGACCGGCAGTGGCCGCATCATGGGCGTGACTTAACATCAGGCTTCGGAATGAGGTAGGAACCACCCACTGGTCGTGGCCAGCTTTGGATTTCCTTACCAGCAAACCGTCTTGGATCCGGAACATTTTTGGACATTTCATCAACACTCTTAGGTCCTCTTTCCCAATGTAATCGGTATCCGTCAGGGGAAAGTTCTCAGGGTCCTCAAGGTGCTGGTAAAATTTACCAATAATTGGATCCCCCTTCTGAGCAGTAATCAAATCATCATCAGGGGTCTCCTTACTCCATTGTGCAATTGAGAGGTCGTTGTGAGCATTTGTCTGGGACCTAGTGATGGCAGTGACCTGGATTTCCCCCAACAGGGACTCAATCTCAATTAGATCCCCTTGGATGGCCCCGGTTTTGGCCAGCTGATCAGCTAAGTCATTTCCAGTTTTGTCTGGTCCCTCTACTTTGGAATGACCCTTGATCTTCTTCCAATAGATGGTCATCCCATTCGAGGTGACCAGATCATCAATGTTTTGGATCAACTTCCCATGTTTCAAGGGTTTGTTGTTAGCACATACCATGCCTCTGGTCTTCCAATTAACCAGGTGCTCCACGAACCCGTTCCGTACATAATCCGAATCTGTGATTATGACCAGTTCGTGGAGTTGATGCTGGACAGCAGTGAGGATGGCCTGATGCACAGCCATCAATTCTGCCACCTGACTACTTCGGGGACCAATTTTGTATCCAGCGGAGGGTTCTGGGGACTCATTCACCCATGCATTCCCTACGCCGGCCACCAGTTCTTTCTCCCCGTTGTTGTCGACATGGTAAGAGCATCCATCCACATACACAGTGGGCATTCCCTCACACTTGTCTTCTTCAAAGACTTTGTGGGGGGAATTAAGGTATGCCTCCATGTTGTCCTTTATTTTTAGACTTTCGTCCTCGAGACAGTTTTCTCTGGCACAATCATGCAAGTCAGCCAGACCTTGCGCGAGGGGACTCTTCTTGTTTTGGCCATATCTGACCTCCACAGGAAAGCCTTGCATTGACAGAATCCAGGAAGTAATTCGGGAATTACTCACATTTCCGGCCCGGATTCTGTCACTTTGGAGATATTGCAGAGGCTGGTGTGGAGTCTCCACTATGATGTGTTCCCCCTGGATAAACGGGCGGTAATTCTTCAATGCCCACACCGTTGCCAGGAGTGCCTTCTCACAATCGTTGAATTTTTCCTCCACAGAGGATAAAGTTTTGCTCGCATAGGAGATTACTTTATTGATCTTGTCATGCTTTTGATATAATACTGCCGTCAAGCACGTATTAGAGAACCCCGTCTCCAGGAAGAACTCCTTGTTTCTGACAGGGTAAGCTAGGCAAGGTGCTTGTGAGAGGCTTCTTTTGAGTTGTTTTACTGCCTCGGCTTGTTCTGGACCCCATTCCCACTTGACCCCCCCCTTCAGGAGATGAATCAGGGGTCTGGTGATCTCTGCGTAGCCCTCAATGAACTTTCTGCTGTAATTAGTCAGTCCAAGGAGGCTCCTTAGTTCCCGCAGAGTTGTGGGGTCTTTCAGTTTCTGAAGTGCTTCCACTTTCTTTTCCTGGGGACAGAGACCCTGAGGAGTAATCTCATGCCCCAAGAAATTAACACGGGTTCTACACCACTGTGCTTTCTGAAAGGAAAGTTTTGCTCCGGCGGCCCTCAACTGTGTCAGAACATAACGGATCTCCGCTATGTGTTCCTCAACAGTTGAGCTTTTGATGAGGACATCATCTACATAAGCCAGGTTACCCCTTGCACCCAAGTCGGGCATGGCCTTGTGTAGAAAAATGTTGAATTCATTGCCGGAGTTGAGGTATCCGAAGGGAGTCCGGGTCCATGTGTACTGCTGGCCCCCAAAGGTAAAAGCCAGCTTGTATTGGTCCTCCCTACTGACAGGCACAGTCCAGTATCCATTGGTCAGGTCTATTGCAGTGAATACCTGTGACCCCTGGATCTGGGCCAGCCCTTGGTCAATGTAGGGCAGAGGCCATCGGGAAGTATGGACCCGTTTGTTGAGCTCCCTAAGGTCAGCACAGAGTCTCCACTGGCCGTTTGGCTTCAATATTCCCAGCACCGGATTATTGAAGGTGCTGTGGACTGGACGGATTATTCCCCGGGACTCAAGGTTCTTAATTATTTCAGTAAGGGACTCCATTGATGCGAGAGGCAAGCGATATTGCTTCACAAACACAGGAGTCATGCCAGGGTCCGTGGGGATTGTTGTTGTGTGGATGTCAGTGCGACCACAGTCATATGAGTCTACCGCAAAGAGGTCTTGGAAATCCAAGAAAACTTGTTTCAACTTTTGCTTTTGTTCCAGAGTCACACAGGCATCAGCTAGGTTGACTCTCTCTTCCACCATCTGCCTGAAGCCTGGAAAGACTTCTGGTTTGGCTATTTCAGCGGCCTCCTCCAGCTGGGTGGAGAAGTCCCTGGTTAGAGTGCTGATTTGGACCGGAGGCTTCAGGTGGGAAAGGCAGCCCTCATGGACCTGGAAAATCACCTCATCCCTCCTGAAGTCACAAGTCACATCTTCCTTACCATAGGGGCAGGAAGTGTACACCAGGAAGTTCCCCCCATGCCGGGTAAAAATCCTGTCTGGTGTTGTGTTGTCCTCACTGTCACTCTCAAAACAGTCCTTGGGGATTGGTCCTAACAGTTCATTTACTAAGTCGATGGAAAAATGTCGGTCATCAACCGCCATTCCAATAATGGTGCCTGCGGCTAGAGTAATACTCTTTAAGTCGCTGTTATCCACCTCTATTGGAATGGTGTCATGTTCTATGTTGACTAATGGTGTTGGGTTTACCCCCAACCCTTGCTGTTGGAGAGAAGCATTTAGATGTATGTAAGCATCAGGGTTTTTCAACTCTTGTCCCCTTTTAACTTTCACTTCCAGGGAGAATTGTCGGGTCCTTTCTGGGATGGTGACTTCCTCTTTAACCTGAATTTCGACTGCATAAGGTAGCAATTGAGCTGACCTAAATGCTTTTTCTGGATCATCAAAGCCCATGGGATTATCCGCTAATCGGGACCAAGCTTTGAAGTTTATTAGGTCCAAACTAATGGCAAAGCGATTGAGAATGTCACTGCCTAAGTAAAAGGCGGCAGTGACGTCTCGCACGACCCAACAATTATGGACTATGCTCTTGTTGCCAATGGAGATTTTGAGCATACACCTGCTTGGCAGGAGATGTTTGGAATTAGGTGCTTCCAGGTCCATTTCCCATTTGTCTATCAGTTTGAAGGTGGGAATGGCTGGATCTTTTGGGAGTTGGCGGAACATGGCTTCGCTGATGAAGCTCTTACCGTTGTTCACACACACTCGAGCGAGAACAGAGTCCTTCCCATCATTTAACTGAACAGGGATGAACAACTGCTCTCCAATTTGCTGAATATCAGCCAGGCTTTGAGCTGATTTCACATCTTTCTGGACTATAGGAGTGGGGGTTTCTGATTGTGGATTAGTATAGAATTTCAGAGTGTTTCCTTCCAGCGTGGAATACCACTTTAGACTGGAAGGAAGGTTGATTTTCAGAAATAGAGAGGACCCCCCATCACCAGTCTGTTGTCCTACTGCTATTACCGTCACGTCTGGAATTTGGTTGTTCTGGAAGTGAAATTCTACTTGGTCAGATTTTTGTTCAACCATGTGGCATGTGCCGTTTAAACTAACATGGTTGACACTCTGTTTTAATTTTATGGGTCGACTAGTCTGAGTCCAGAGGACCTTGTTTACGCAATCTATTAGGGGTGACAACCTTCTCAGGAGGTCATTCCCTAGTAAACAAGGGGTGCCCTCTGGGGTCACAACTATGACCGGGTGTTTCAACTTATGTCGCCCGATCTTAATGTCCAAGTCTGCCGTCCCCTCGACGGGAATTTCCTTCCCGTCAAAGTTCTGCAGTTGTCCAGGAAGAGAGGTGAGAGGAATTTGGTAATTCTCTCCCCTTCCTGCATTCAGTTCGTCAAAGGCCCTTCTGGACAGAAGGGTAGCTTGAGATCCAGTGTCCACCAGTGCTGAGATTGTACCCTGCCCCTGTACTTGTACCGGGGCATAATATCTTCCCTCCTTCTCCTCAAGGGGGCACAGATAATGTACATTTTTGGACAACTGGTGGGCTAATTTTCTGGTTTTGGACATCGCTAGCGAGGAGATTTGGGCAGAATTCTGTGGAGAGTCTTGGAAATCTGAAAGAAAAAATTTGCAACTGGAGATCAGAGCCATTGTGGGTTCCCCTGGCTCCATTTCTGGGCCGCCCCCCCCTTTTTGGAGGCAGTCACCAGGATGGGCTTGAACCAGGGGATTTTCTTGCTGTTGGTTCTGGGATGAGATGGTGGGCGGCGGTAGCTCAGTCTCCACATCTCCCCAGTCTGGATTTGCATCCCTAGGGACCCATTTTTCTTTGGGAGGAGTTCCCCCCTCTCTGAAGGAGAAGATCCTTTTCCCAGGATCCTCTGAGGATCCCTCTCCCTCAAATTGGAAGATCTGTACCTCCTCCTCAAACTGAGTCTGTTTGGGTCTTTTGTTTCTCCTACCCCCCCTCTGCTCCTTAGGAGGCAGACTTTCAGGGGCAAGAGATTTTGTTTCCGGTTCCTGGGTTTCCAGGGGCTGTTTACAAGTGAGGAAGGAAGCTTCCTCCAAGGCTTTACACCCCCCTTCCCTTTGTGCCTCCTCCCTGGGAACCGGTGATTTATCGGGGTGCTGCCCCCGTCATTGTTCTGGAGCACCAGGTCCAGAGTTGGGTGCGTTCTGCGCCGGCATGCTGATCTGAGGGTTCTGCTGTGCCCTCAGTATATGACCCATATCCCGCGCCATGTTTTGAACCTGGCGCTCTAACTGGGAAACCCGCTCAGGCTGATACGGGGCCCTGTTTTCTCCCCTGGGCTGATCCCGGGAAGGGTAGCTGTCCCTCCTCTGGTAGTACCCCTGGTTGGGAAGATTTTGGTACCCCTCCACCCTTGGCCTCCCCTCTCCCGGATTCAGTGGTCTGGGCTCAGGGAATTGAGGAAAGAAGGATGGATGATTTTGGGGTTGGAAGTCGGGTGGATATCTGGGGAAAAAGTTCTGCCCAGGGTTTGGTAAATTTCTGCCCTCCTGTGGGAAGTTTGGAGGGAAGTTCCCTGGGTTAGGTGCTTGGCTGGATCCCCCCCCTTGGGCTGGAGGAGTCCACACATAACCCAGGATGGGTCTGTTACCTTTGTAGCGAGGACTTACATAGTCAGGAGAGCGAGGGACCCCATTTGTGGGGCTGCCTCCCTGGCTCCCTGTCTGCGACTGGCCCGAGGACCTTCTGGGCCTAGCATTATTAGGTGCAGGTAGGTTTTTAGGCCCCCCCATCTCCAAATCCAAAACGGGGGTGACCTTTACCTCTGCCACCTTGGCAGCAGCAGGGGTGCTGTTGGCTTTGGGGTTTTTCTGGGCATTGCTTTTATTTTCTATGGGCTTCTGCACCTCATAGATGCGGGTAGCCTGTTCAATGACCCAGTCTAAAGATCTTTTCTCGTGAAAATCCCTCACGAGCTGGGTCATGATATATTTGGGCAAGGCATGGAAAAACGTGTTTATAAATTCACGGCTATCCGTGCGCACCCTTCTTGTGGTCTGTGCAAAAGCCCGCTTTAACTCCTGCACAAATTCTTGTGGGGCCTGATCCTCCCCACATTGCAAATTGTAGGCTGCCTTGCGAGCCTCTTGAGGATTTCTGTGAACAGAAAAATGTTTCAGGATGGCCGCCTTATAGGTGGACCATCTTAAATGATTTTGGTCCTCCAGCCCCGCAAAGAAACTGGAGTATTCCGGGGAGAAGGTCCACTTTACATATTGAATGCAGCTTTGGCTGTCCTTCAAATGGAAAGTCTCCATCATTTGTTCAAACAACTCTAAGTGCTCCCAAACAGAATACTTAGCGTTCTTATGGTAAGGCGTGATGACGCTCCTGATCGCCTTAATCTGCTTTAAGGGGTCCTTGAGCAAGGCCCTTTTTGCCTTATTGGCCTTTTTGGTTCGGGTAACCCTTGTCCATTCTTCGTCGGACTCAGAGGCACTGCTCCCAGAGGTTCCCGTCTGTTCTTCCAGGTTTTCCCGGATTCTGCGAGCCTGGGAATGGCTGGCAGAATGTGGGGACCTGGTCTCCTGTGTCCTGCGCAGTTCAGAGGAGTCTTCAGATTCCTCCTTGCTGTCAGGATTTGATGGGTACCCCCTCCACTGACCTAACTGGGCAGAGGTTTTCAGGATGCCCTTAATGGGCCTACTCTCCTGGGGTTCCCCACTGAACTGTATTGTACTTGGGTGCCCATACCCGGATGCCCACCCCTCCATTCCTGGATGGTACTGGCCTATGAGCCCCATGCTTCTGGCTGGATAGTAATCTGCCATCCCTGTGGCCCTGTGCTCATGTGCGCCAGGGGACATGGGGGTGGCAGAGTCCAGGGACTGAGAGGTATGAGGGCCTCTGGTACTAGGGCTCCTGAGGTTATGCTCCGGAGTTTCCATTTCCCAGCGAACCTCATCTCTATCCGCCCCTGCTCCCTGTTGCAATGCAAGAGCCTGCATTTGTGCCTTCAGTTCCTCAGTTAAGGCCTTACTCGACTCTATCAGTCTCTCCTGCATCGCTACCTGCTGTTGGAGCCTATCATTGTGTTGACAGAGGGCCTCATTTTCCCTCTGTGCTTCCTGGTTGGTCCTGGAGAACTGGGCCAGTCTTTGCTGCAGGAGGGTTACCTCCTGAGCTGTGTCCCTATTGGCCTGCTCCTTTCTTGCTAGAGCATCCTCCACCCTCCTGGTGTGCTCTAGCAAGTTCTGGTTTTCTTTTTGGAGGTCACCCAGTCCCTGGTGGGCCAGGTGATTTTCTTCAATTTCCTTTTTTAAGTGGCAGACTTCCTGGCCTATGGCGTCTCTTTCCTGACTAAGAGCCTGCATCTGCGCCGCCAGGTCGTCCCTTTGCCTTTGGAAGGCGCCGGCTTTCTGGCGCTCCTGATCAAACTCTGCCTGGGTATCCAGGTCTTTCAAAATTAGTTTGTTGCTCTCCTCTTTCTCTCTGTCTAGTTGGATTTGCAGGGTGGCTACCTGCTCTGTGCATGCCCTGTTGAAATTGATCTGTTGCTCCAGCTTTTTCTGGCTCTGCAGTAGGGAGTTCAAACTGTCTTGGTGCTCCTTCTGCAAGGCCAGAAATCTGGTATCCTGGTCTGTCTTTTCCTGTTGTAGGATGCCCATATCCTCTTTTATTTTAATGATATATTGCCTACTATCATTTTCTGCCTCCTGGCTCCTCTGCAGCCTCTGCTCAGAAGAGTCCAGATCAGATTGGGCCTTCTGTAATGCCATCTGTTGCCTATTTGCCAGATTTTGGCTTTCAGCACATCTATCCTGCATGTCTCCCATATATAGGTACAGGTATGCTGCTATCCTGGCAATCTTATTGTGTTCCTCTTTGGCTTTAGGAGCCATATATAGTTCACTCAGGGCCACATGTAATGGACCCTGATCTCTATATATATCTGACCCTGTTTCAGTGACCTGTTGTGTGATGGCCTGCAACCACACATCCTGGCCCTGTTCGGTCCATTCACCTCTCACAAATAGCTTATGCAAGAGGTGCTCTCTGGCTATTTTCATGTCTACTAAGGTCGTCATTCTAGAGATTGGTCTCTGTCCTGACTTACAGAAGTTAGTATTTTATTTTTGCAGAACAGAACTTTTCTTGGAGTGTCCCTTTTGAGGAATGCTTCACAGCGTAATGCAGCGTGGTGATCCGACCGGATGTATGTATCCCGTCAGTTAGCACACTGTATTAAGCTGCACAAGTGGTAAATCTAACCCAATGTCTCGGCTCGAGCCCCCACTTTGTAAGAGGATTCAATTCAGCACTACAGCCAAGTTAACGCCTAGTCTAGAATACTGAATGAAAACCCTTATGGATATATCTTTAGGTCCAGTTCATGCGTTCTGGATGACTACCCTTGTATAACACCCCTCTCTTGGAATCCCCCTGACCCCACTGAGCCAAGAAGTAGTTCTGTTTTGCAAGTTTAAAAGGTTTATTTGATAATTGAAAATATATATATCTCACACTTTATAATAAATTAATACTTGAATAGCACACTTAATCTGATATGATAAAGATCAACAACGGAGAATCTGGCACTCGCACACTTCTTATAATCACTAATGAGTTGACATGAAATGGATAAGGTAGCACACTGGTAAATAGGAACAAAAGTATAATGTGGTAGAGGATGCTTTATGTAAGCTCAGGTGGATGCAATATTCAATGAATGCAGTACAGAAAATACGCAATATGATTTCAACCAAACAATGTAATCACTTTTCTCTGGCTACTCCCCTCCCCCCCTTGATGCAAGGCAAGGAAATGGAAGGAAAACACACAGTTCTCAGAAATGCAATCAACTGTAATTCGGTTCAATCCAGCAAGCTTAAACAGAAGTTTGAAAACACAGGCAAATGCTTTGATAGGTGCTAGCAATGAATGAGAAATATGCTGGAAACGCTCTTAATTCCCTTTTAGAGGTTCAGGATGAGTGGTATCTAGTTAATATTAGTCCAGGCTCACACTAGCAATGATGCAGGGATAGTTAGCAGGTTAAACGAATTTCTGGCAAATGAAATCAGGCAGCAGCAGTTTTTTTACATGTGAAGAAATTGCAAATCGCGGCAAAATTCGCGGATTCGCCGAGCGCTATTACAAAGGAACCGCGAGGACTATCTCTACTGTTTTGGGGTCCTAGGAAAGCCTGGGATCTCAGCTTCCAAATAAAAGTTATTGCAAGTCTCTAGCCCAAACGGTTGCGGAGATATGAGTAATTTAGTAAAGGTCGTTTTTGGTTTTGTAAATTTTAAACGCACACTTTTTCAAAATGACAAATTTTACTAGAAATGACAGGTGACAGATAGGAGGCAGTTCTGCTTAGGTTAAATAGATTGAATTAGATGAATTTAAACTAAGAGATGTGTTCTGAGTTTTGCTAAGTACTCACAAGAGATTTTGAACAGGAAAGCGACTTGGTCACGATCTTCAGTCTGGTCAGGTCTTTCCGGATTCTGCTCACAGCGCCTGGTCTGGTCTCGGCTAGGCACAGCACTGCTTTCTCTCTGGTCTGGTCTCTGCTAGGCACAGCACTGCTTTCTCTCTGGTCTGGTCTCTGCTCTGGATAGATTGAAGTCTCTAGTTTGGCTTTCTGGAGTTTGATGGAGGTAAGTATGGATTTTTCCGGCAGGGCTTCCAGCGGCAGATGAAATTGAATCTCTCTATGTGTCCTGACTCTCTGCTTTTATCTGTTTCTTGAGAATGGGTGTGTGTGTTGCATCACTAGACTTGCCCCTCTCATTCGTCATTGGTCAGGCTTCCATTCCTCCGCTTGATTGGCAAACTGAACTGTGAGTCAGATTGATGTCATTTTATAATCTCTTGAAACAACCTCCCTTGTCATCTGTGCACCCAAATATATATATGATCAAAATCCATACTTCAGAGTTACACAGTTGTTTGAAATTACATATACATGGTGTGGCTGAATTTAGCCATGTCTATGTCCAAATCTGCTCATTCTCGGAGCTTGCATTCAAAGAGTGTACATAATTGACTTTTTAACTGCTTTTTCAATTTCCGACATGGACCCAACTTTACATACATGTGTGCAGGGGGTAGGGACATTAACTGATGACGTTTCAGATTTTTAACA
Source organism: Ambystoma mexicanum (assembly GCF_040938575.1). Taxonomy (NCBI): domain Eukaryota; kingdom Metazoa; phylum Chordata; class Amphibia; order Caudata; family Ambystomatidae; genus Ambystoma; species Ambystoma mexicanum. Next base: position 700,246,197 of record NC_090930.1, read on the forward strand.
TGCACACATTTGGAGTAATATCCACTTTTCCGCTAAAACCCCCCTGAACATACCACCGGTTCCTACCACGTCTTAAACTGTGGGCAGAAAAATCACAAGAATTATGGTATCATTTATAAAATTTTCACATGTCCGCTCTATGAGTTATTCATCTTTTTAAAGTTATGTTCTGGCTCCAAAGGGGTGTGGTTTACCCTCAGCACAAGGTTGAATTTCTGGTTCTTTCCAGTTCTGCCAAGCCAGCTTGCTCTCACAGGCAGTGCTCCTCCCAGCTCCTGCCAAGAGGAAGCTACAATTTACGACTGCGGTAATAAAAACCTTTGCCTGAGTGAAGAGGGCTTTGTTCACTCTCTTGCAGAGCACAGATAATTCAATTATCAGATGGATGGCATATCCTTAGCTTGGGCAGCAAAAGGAAGGTTGGCCTGGGAACACAGTGGTGACTCAAGTTTCACTCCTGATGGGTAGTTGCTAGGCAAAATCAAGTTCCTTAAGCCAGACCTTCAGCTAACTTTTTGTTGCTTTTAAAATAACTTGTAATTTTACACATGCAGCTAGAATGCTGATTCTAAGTGCAAAACTATGACATTTCAACAGTTACAAAGGCATGTGACACCAAACATAGGTCACTCATTTAATTTAACATTTTCGATTTTGGTGGTTTTAAATCCAGTTGCAGTTAGGCTTAAGCTGCTGACTCCATAGCATTTTTGTTATAAGCATTGTTTTTGGGCTCTTCATTTCCCAGATTTTGTAGGCACACAAAACTCCATTCTGCCAAATGTCTGCTGGTGTTCAGTGAATATTTTGCACATGTTGCAAGGTTTGAAATAGGCATTTTGCTTGCCTTCAGAAAAACACACAGAGTGGTTTTAAAACGCCGGCTTTTGGATAGTGGTGAGTACTGGTACTGCACTCATTTTTGGGATTTAAGAAATGAATTCCCCACACTTCTAGGTTGCATTTGGCAATCAGCATTGCCATTCCCAATGGTTTCAGACTACTGTGCGGGTAGTCCAATGGTGGTTTTAAAGCGCTTTGAAGCTAACCGGCGCTACTGTTTTTCCTTTGGCAACCCATTTCCCTCATGGCAACCCGGCCTTTCATTCTCGCACTGGTGGGTGGCAAGTGAGGCAACCATTTTGGTGGGCGCACAAACTGCGCAGCTTTCCTGGATTTCGGCGCACATGTGGGCTTTCCGCCATCTTGAATTTCCTAAGCCCACAGCACCAAATGTTGTAGCAGGATAGCTTAAACGTGGGTCAGGACACCCAACAGTCCATCATGTCCTCATCCCTTCACCAATGCGTAACTGTTGCCTATCCTTCTTTCATATTAACTCCTTTACTTGACTTTGGCTCCTCATTTTGTGTCCCCCTTTGTCTCCAATTCTCATCAGTAGCCAGCATCTTCAGCCGCTTACTCTGCTCGTCATGTTCAATGTTCACGGGGTTGCTTTATGTGTGTGTGTGTGCAGTTGCTTTATCCTCTGATGGGTTCATCCCCTCCTTTAAGTCGTGTCCTTGTCTATTCAAAATTGAAGTGCGGCTCAGAGAATGAGATGGAATGGAATGAGTTGCCTGCAGGGAAATGCAGTCATTACAAAAAAAAACAATATTGTAAGTAACAGACCATTCAGAATCTACAACCTATTGACAGAGTATAATACAACTATTTAGATCAAAAACACTTCCATAATTTAGATAGGTAGCCACAATGACTTTACTCAAAATGCGATGAATCTACTTGGTAATAGATATAAATGGCCCACGGTATTCCCACCTCTACCAGTACTTGCTTGTGATTTAGGAATTTGTGATCAAGACATATATGGCAATTTTGTTACATTTGTACCTGCATAAGTCCGATTTTGAGATAGATTTGGATCTATAGGATGCTTTGGTTATTGTTTGTTCAAACACATGTTGAACTGGGAAAGGCACTTCCTTGTTCAATTCGGAGTCACTAGTTTCTCCTAATGTTACTTTGGGATGAGTGATCATTGACTAAACTAACATGTGAATAGGGGTATCTATTCAGTGTGACTGAGGCACACATTTCGCTAGTTCGTGGGAGGCTGGACCTGCAGTTCTTCAACCCTGAAGCTTGTTTCACAGTTTTGTGATATCCCCATAGACATTGGATAACTACAGCCACAGCGATTTGTGTACATGAACAAGCACACTGACCCAGTGACTGTTAATCCATTAGCCATCACTGAACGGTTGGGAGCGTGATCAGCACACATGGTATAAATACACCATTCTCTAACCCACATTTCTAATCATGTCAGCAAATCTCATCAAATTAACCCCATCCAGCTTGTTAACATGTCAGACTCAGCACGCAAAGCTGCTTTGTGGCAGTCTGGCAACTGATTAATACACCACCAATTGTAATGCTCTTTCTAACCCTAAAGGTCCACTCTCATCAAGTTGGTTTAAATGACTTGCCTGCTGCTTTTGACACAGTGGACTGTACCATTCTTTCCTCTAGGGTTTCTTCCTTCGGTCCTGCTGGCTCTGTTGATGATTGGTTTCTTTCGTGTCTCTCTAATCGTTCCTATTCTGACTCATGGGCTGCTCCCTCCTCTGCTTTTCAACCACTTCGTTATGATGTCCATCAGGGCTCTGTTCTAGGGCCGCTTCTGTTCACACTATACACTTTTCCTCTGCCAGGTATCATCTTCTTGTTTCGCTTCTCGTTTCATTTCTATGCAGATGATTGTCAAATCTTACTTTCTTTCTCTTCGTTTTTGGAATCTCTGCACTTAAATCTTTGTGCTTGTCTAGCTGCCATTGAATGCTGGACGGCGGCCAACTTCTTAAACATAAATGCGACCAAAGCCGGGATTCTATTTTTCCCTTCCTTTAGTAAACCCCCGCCTGTTCTTCCTCCCTCTATTTTATTTCCCCATTACATGTCCCTCATTCTACCTCAGCCCGTCACCTTGGTGTCCTCTTCGATCCTACCCTTTCATTCTCTTTCATATTTCTGCAGTAGCACAGTCCTGCTGTTTCCATCTGTTTAATATTCATAAGGCTAGTACTTTTCTTATTTTCAATGCCACAAAAATGCTTTTTTCGAGATGCATTCTTTCCCATCTGGATTATTGCTCCTACCTCTTACTTGGATTAACTGCTTCTCATCTTGCTCCTCTGCAATCTATCTTAAATTGCCCTATTTGTCTAATTTCTCTCCTCTCCCATCGTGAATCCATGACTGCTGCCCTTCATGCTCTACACTGTCTTTCCTTTGACTCCCTTTTTAAATTCCACTTTGTATGTCTAGTTTTTAAATCTCTTTATGCTATGGCTCCCCCTATGTATCATCGTTGATCTCCTGGAAGCAGCCTACCCAATCTTTGTGATATACATTTCAATTCTTTCTGTCTTCTCCTCATGCCCCATGTGCCCAGTCATGTTGTCATTCGTTTTCCCTCCTGGCGCCCAAGCTTTGGAACTCAATTCCTCGCCCTGCTCGTTCTATTACATATTTCTCTCTTTTTCATACTCTGCTTCAATCTTATTTTGTTTCTTCTGGATAATTGCTCTTGAATTGTACCACGTGCACTTGTTTGTGTTCCATTTAACTACGTACAACCCTTAGTGGTTAGGTGATATACAAATATACAAAAAAATACAAAGAAATGAGAAGGTCCCAATTTATCGGTCTGAAACAAATCATGCAGGCATTTCAAATCAACAAATGTGCATTTGTAATTTCTAAAAAGGGTTTAAGTGTGAAACCTGATACCACAAGAATAAAGGTCTGCTCCTTTGGTCTTTTCTTGGCAAAACATCCTTTGCTGGGAAGAAAAGCTGGCTTGCTGAGAAGGTTGCATAACATAAGGCTCTGCACTTTAGCAACACACTTAGTAAGAATGCTTGTAATAAGCTGGCTGAACAAGGAGATTCATTCTGTGGATCCCACGTTGAGTGGCATGAAGTAAGTCACAGATGCTATGTGGCACCGCAGGTAGCACTCCACAGAAGACACAAACACGTAATGAATGCACAGGAGCACAGCCACGTTTATCGAAAGGGACATTATGTCTGAAGTAGTCCTCCAAATGTAATCTGATAACGATAACGATGATAATCTGAACACACCTGTTTGGACTTAAAATCTCAATGCGGCCCTCTGGCAACAGAAAACTGTACCTGTAGCATAGGCTGACAATGGTAGAAAGGCTGGATTATGCAGATTGATGCCCAGAAGAGATCAGGGACATCATTCGGGGGTCACCAGGAGTCGCAACTGCTCTCCCTGCTACCCCTAAATAAAACCTAAAAAAATATTTTAAAAAATATTATTTTTAAATTGAAGCTCCGAGGCTGCTGCCAGCACCATGTGGCTATTCCTTTCTGACGTGACTGGGTTTCTTGTTCAGGCCTTTTAACAAAATCAGAGGGTTCCGCAGTGACCCTAATTAAAAAAGTATATGAATAACAAATAATTTGTCTTTCTGGAATTCTATACCATAATTGCTAGACTCATTAAAGTTTTATCTCATGCACACTTCAGGTGGAGAGTCACTGACTTAGTCTGTTCTTAAACATCTCAAATTGATAATGCAGATAAAAATTTCCAAAGAGCATTTAGAGCAGAAGAAGCGTCCTTTTCGTACAATGGGCCTCATCACAGGCTTGGCGGTATCCAGGCGGTAATTGCGTCTGGGTACAGCGCTATTAGTGCCGGATCCCGACTTGTGATAAGGCTGTAACTCCCCATTTTGTTAAGAGTATGTAGGACTCTATTGGTCTTTTCGTTGGTATTACCTCTGTCAGTAATAGCGCTGGCGGTAGTAGCGACGAAAATGGAAGGAAAGGTGGAGATTTCCGCTCAAACTTTGGATTGGGCAGAACGGTAATGCAGCGGTAATAGCGGTACTACCACATTTTTACTGCTCTGCCCAACACCTGATGAGGCCCTATGTATTTTTCTATTCACAAGTTGCAATTATAGCAGGCTTTTTCCGCTATTTGTTCTCCTATGATCATCCCAAGACATTCCATCTCAGTGGCCTCGGTCACTTGACAAAATCTTTGTGCCTAAAAGCTTGTGTACAATGTAGAACTGTTTGAGCATAGTACATAAAGTGGCCCTTGATTTAATTTTGTGCCACAATGAATGTTTTTTTTTATTTTTTGTATGTGTCTATCTTTCCCATCCCCCTGCATGCTGTTCCGGATGGTTGTTTGCATGGATAAGGGAACGAATGCCTTGAGTACGGGATGCCGTGTGAGTGCACTGCTTTCCCTGCGCTACTCTGAATTCTTTAATACACAGTTATGAACCCTCCCGATGGTATGTATTTTGCCAACCTCTGAAGCATGAAAAGTATATCCACACAGGCTTGACATGTGACCAACAGAGTGTAATTTGCTTTCTGACTTTGAGAACACCCAAACATGTAGTTGCCATATTACTATAGCCGGTAAAATAGTTGTAGCTGGTAAGATAGTCGAGTGAGTTGAGCACTCGCTGCTGGGATGTGTGTGTGATCTGCAGGATGTAGGTTTGAATACCAGCAAGACCAACTCAGCATTTCATCCTTCTGAGATCGATAAATGAGTGCCAATACAGTTTGGGTGATATTGCTATATAATAACGCATCAATATCATTTGGCCTTGGACGTCTGCTTGCATTTACAGTAATTTGGGAATATGGGCCTATGCATACTGATATTGACGATACATATATGGTGTTTCATTCTTGAATGAAATGTATAACACATTACAGTGATATTGTAACCATATTTATTTTGCAGTGTACTTCGTACCAATGCTAGGTGATGGCACTTGCCTGTTTTGTCTAGGGGTGAAAGGTTGTGTTCCATCGCTTTCCATGATGTCACTTCGGGCTGGGGTCAAATGACATTACTTCCTGTGATGACATCAGATGTCAAGGGTTGTGTGATTTCACTTTTGCTACCCCTGGCATTTAGGTGAAATGACGTCCCTGCTTGCCCTTCCATTGCTGCAACGAGAAACTGCTTCACTGCTGGAAACAGTGATCGGCACCTCTATTTTGAAACAAAAATAGACAGGGCTCCAGTGTCCAAGTCATTGAAGTCGCCATGGCAACCACCAATCAGGACAGGACCCTGATTACATGAAATATGCCATCCTGTAATTGGATAACTTCACAAATGCTAGTGGTGCAATGACCTATTACCACAGTCAACTCACTGCTCCCACACTGTTCCTACTCAACACGATGGTTACTCTGCACCATCTTAAGGGGTTCAATACAAGATGTAAGCCTGGCAGTGGGGACGAGAATTTTTCCTAAAAGGGAAGCAAGACAAATACAAGTCAAAATGACTTGTAACTACAGGGGCTTCTGCACAAAGTGTGCAATTTCCTAAGCATCTCCCTGCAAGGGTGAGGCATAATGGAACCTCTATCTCATCACGACATCATATACAATCGGACGTGTACATTTGGAATGCAAACCATAATATGCCATTAAAAAGGCAAAGTAATGTTTGAGTTACATTATAGTCATTCTTTACCAATGACAGGCCCCATCGTGCGCTTCATTATTGTGAGATAGTTGAACCTCATTTAATATCTTCACCCACACATTCTCCCTTTGCAATAATTTATTTTACTCTTTCTACTCCATGTTGTAAAAGTTGTGCAATTGCAAGGATTTGAAATTTGATTAGAAAAATAGTATTCTTGTTTTCCGCGATATATGATAACTGATGTTATGTTATCCATGCTGATATTAGAGTCATGTTCCAGACATCCTATTGGTACAACCTATGCTGTGAATCCCACGTTGAACATTGTATCTGGGCATTTTTTGCAATATGTCATAATGTTGCTTGTAACAAGTGGACCGTTCTGGCCTGCTTGCTTCAAATTGTGTGGCAGCCATGTGACAAAGTTTGGCTCTGGGTGTAATAGCCCCTTCAGGACAACCTCTTCTAAGCATCAATACTCCGGGTCCCATGTGATATAGTCACTGGTTGTATAAAAGACTGCACCAGTCGTATACAGTTTACTTTTTTAATTAAATCACCTGGTCCAATACCCACGCCATATGCACGCCTAATATGACACCCAGTTGTTTAAAGGTTTTTTTCCCTGACCGCTTTAACATCTGATGTCCCAGTTTTCAGATAAAAAACACTGACTCAAGTAAGGAAAAAATAAAACTGCTACATCCCACCTCAATGAGTCCTAGAGGCTGCACCAGGAAAATCATGCGCTGTCCGCCTAGTGTTCATCCTGCATCCAACTCGAGTTGATGAGAGAGACTTGTACATCTTCTAGGCAACTCATGATCCAGCATTTCTTTTTATTTTGACCAAGTGCAGCTGCTATCCGTTTGTAATGGCTTTTAGAGTAAGGGTTTGGTTTGAACTTTGCAGTTGAACAACATTGGAACTTAACCAATGGTCGTTGTTCTCTGAAAATGTAGAGAATGGCCAGGGAATTACCAAGTGAAGTTGCAAATTGGGGACTGAAGGATCCGATGTACACACTTCAATCACTGTTTACTATTATGCATAAGTCATATGAAGAAAATGTGCCTTAATATTAATTTAGGACATTTAAAATATATCGATGTTTTCATATTTATTGCATGTACATTTTCTTTTATGTACCCACACATGTGGGGCTAGAGAGTTATTTGTCTTTGTGTGTTGTTAGATACCTGTACTGAAAAAAGAGTTTGCACCTTCCATGTGCTCCTGTTGAAAGAATCTGATAAATAAAATGTAAACGATACTCTCTAAAGGAGTTTCAGCTTCACTTTGGAGTATGTGCTCTATTTCACATTGCAACCCGATGTATGTTTATGTGTTATTGCATTTTGCTTATTTGGATTTTCTATGATTTGATCCAGAGGAGCATAGGGGTGTGGGCCACCCATTTCACTGGTGGTGGATGCACTCTTACTTTATAGTTCTTCAACACACTCCGATCAATTTTGATTATCCAGGTGCATTACCCATAGGACAACCCAATTATCCCAAGAACTCAGGAAGCTCTTTTGAGTGGTGAAGACCCCTTCTCTTTCCTTTAGCTTAAAACATGCTTTCAAAATGCTTAGCATTGATGTACAGAGCGGAGGACCAATGTCCTTAACAATGGGTAACATGATGTGGACATAAGACCAGATAATGAAGGATAAGCAGAAACATGAACCAAGGATGAGAACAGTAGAGCATGTTATAGAAATGGGATTGTGAAGGAAGGACTTCGTTTAGAATGATCGGGTAAAGGATAAGTGGGGGGTGAGTCGAACAGGGACATGTGGTGATGTAGAATGCTATGAAAGTTATTTATTTTGTTATAAAAGAGGAGAGGTAGGAGGTTGGATTTATATAGTGATAGAGTGGAGTGGGTGCTCTTTCCATAGTACAGGAGTGAAGAGAGGAAGAGAGGAAGAGTGCGGAAACAAGAGGGAGCACAATGGACACGAGAGGTAGCAAGCCGAGATGAATGTAGGGAGCGAGAGGGAGAGTATGGAGAGCGATGGGCCAATCGCTAGGGTGGGGCAAGTCTGTGAATAGTTTTGAAGATGATGAGAATGAGTTTATACTTTGCCCTCGGTTTCATAGATAACCAGCCTAACTGACAACAGGCGGGGGAGGTGGAGCAGAAGCGGGGAAGGTTGAAGAGTGTGCAGACAGCAAAGTTTACGACTTTGTCGAGAGGTGAAAAAGCATAGTTGAGAAGGTAATAGAGGAGGCTGGCACAGTAGTAAGACCGAGAGAGTACTTAAGAGTAAATGAGGTGCTCAGCAGTGCTGAAGGCGAGATGTTTTATTTTTCTGATGTTGAGGAGATTAAATCTGGCCGCAGAGATGTGAAGGTGGTCAGTAGAGGAGAATAGAAGAGGGGGAGAGGAAGAGATAGCATGTTTTGATGGGAAGTAGAGAACTTCAGTCTTAGTGTAGTTGAGCATGAGTGAGGGAAATGCCATCCAGTATCTGATGGCAGAGATACAGTTAGAAATGTCTAACTGTAGCTCAGCAGATAATGAGGGAAAGGAGAAGAAGATCTGGGTGTCATCGGCAAAGAGTTGATAGGAGAAGTGGTAGGAGAAGATCAATGTGCCAAGAGCAGTGTTGTAGAGAGTGAATAGAAGTGGACCCAGGACTGACCCTTGTGGGTCACAAGCAGTAAGGCGGGGCGAGTGTGGAGGTAAGGCTGTTCCAGGACACCTGGAAGTGACTGGGGTGAGATATGAACCAAACCAAGCGATTGGCCTTGTCCCTGATACCTGGGAGAGATAATGTTCAGAGAATCTCAGAACGGTTGATTTATTGAAGGCAGCAGAGAGGTCAAGGAGGACAAGAATAGATGATGGTTAGCATGATGAGTGGAAGACATGTAGTTTCTGACATTGATGAGAGCTGACTCAGCAGAGTGCAGAGGTCAGACACATGATTGAAGAAGATTCTGGAGGTTGTGTGTGTCAAGTAACTCAGGGACTCAGTTGAAAATTACATGCTTTGGGATTTTGCAATACTGAGGTAGAAAAGAGACAGTATACAAGTTGGCAAGGCAGTTTGAATCTAGGTCAGGTTTCTTAAGAATAGGTATGCCAATAGTTGACTTGTAGGATGATGGACAGGGGGCACTGTCAATAGAGGATTTTAAGAGGGAAGTAAGGTAAGGAGCAACTCTGAGAGCGTTCAGTTTCACTGTATGTAGGGATAGAGGTTCAATGGGGGCACACAAAGGGCTAGAATCCCATCCAGATTAGTGGGGGTAAAGAAAGACCTGATTGCAGGAGAGGAGGGTAGAGATGATGGAGAATACTGGGATGGCAGAGCCATAGAAGGTCATTTGCAATGGTATTCGGAATGCCTGCAATTTTAGAAGCAGAGGGCAAGATTATTAGCAGAAAGAGTAGAGGAAATAGAGGAGTGTTTGGGAGGTGAGATATTTAGGTTGAGAGATTTTTGGAGGAACCTAGGTTCGAGAGGATTGAGACAAAACTAGAGAGGGATAGAAGTCTCGTTTGGCAGAGTAGAGAGCAGACGAGTAGATTTGAACAGCAGTCAAGTAGAATTGAAGATCCGAGGAGTGCCTATATCTTTGCCACGTGCAAAGATTTTTCCTCATTGATGTTTTAAGGGTGCAGATGGAAGGTGTAATCAAAGGCCATGAAGGGGAGGGTTTAGGAGTGAATTTAGTAACAGAGAAGTGAGAGGAGAACGGCGTGATAGGAGCAGTGTTAAAGTAAGTGAAGCTTTCATCAGTGGATGGACAGTGCATTTTCCATTGGAGGAGAAAGAGTGCTGTAGGTCAAAGAGGTAGGTAAGGAATTTGGAGAAGGAAAATTTGCTCTTGGTAATGGGAGTGGTAGATGGAGAGAGGTGGAGGTAGGAGTGGAGATTGAGGCAAAGACACAGAATAATTCAGAGGGAGAAGGAGCAGTGGAGATTTTGCAGACGGAGAGTTGAGAGGAGATGAGAATATGGTTGAGTGAGTTATCATTTGAATGGGTGGGCAGAGAATGGACTGAAGAGAGCAAGTGGTTAAGGAGAATAGAGCTAAAGCCAGTGGATAGAGGAGTGGAGAGAGAGTGGAGGTTAAAGTCACCAGTTGGAAAGACGTGCTGATGGGAAGGAAGGGAGTTAGACAGGTGGTCAATAGATTGACCAGAGGGACCAGGTGGTCAATTGAGAAATATAATATGAATGTCATAGGGGGCAGTGATTGTGGAGATAGTATATACAAAACAGGGAGACATTGCAGGAGATTGGGTAGCAGGAGGACTAGGAAGCTTGAAAGATGAGAACAGTCCTGCACCACCACCCCTGCCAATTGGGCAGGGAAAGTTGGTAAATGTGTAGGCAGGGTCGTGAGGGGCAGCGAGGGATGCAGAGTCTGAGGGAGGAATCCAGGTTTCTGTAAGGGTAATTCTGTCAAGAGAGGGATAATGGGAAAGAAGGAAATCCTAGGTAAAGGAAGTCCTGTTACAGACAAAATGTGCATTCCAAAGAGCAATATATAAATAGTGAGAGGTAGAAGGATAGTGATGTTGAGCCTGTGAATTAGGGAGGTGCCGGTGGGAAGATGTGAGAAGAGCAAAAATGATTCAAGTTACACTTGGATGTTGCTTTTGTCATCTCTACAGTTGCGGGTGGAAAGGGTTCGTTTTTTTCCCATAGGTTTCCCATTACTGCTGTTACACACTAGAATCATCTGCTTTTAGTGTATGATGCACACTGATCTAGTAGTGGGTTACAATTGACTAAGCACCCCTGGTGATAGCAGACGCTTCTCAGATAACTTATCTGAACTCCTGCCACTTGGCTTTTATCCTCCAATGCTATTGTCTCAGAGAGAGAGAGAGAGAGAGAGGTCATGCATGCACATAGGAATTACCTCTCAGCTTGGGGTAGATGGACTATTAGGGTACAGCCAGAGGTGGTCCTACTCCAGGCAGTCATACCCCAGGGGAGTAATGGGGAAATGTAAAGGGACCCCAGTCTTTGGCTCTCAGAGAGTTTGAGGTTGTGCAGCGCTATAGGTACCAATGTCCCTGCCACATTACCTATCAGCCTCTGTTTTGGCCAGGCCTTTTTTTCCTTCTGTTCCAGAACAGACCGGGACCTGAGAACACCTAACCCCAGTAAAGCCCGCCAGGAATCCTGAATCCCAAAGAATAAAAGTAGATAGTGGGGGACCAGAACCGCGACTCCCCGAATGCACCTAGGTCCATCCTGGAAAACCTTTCGTGGAGCCAGGGGAATGGAGTCATGACAAGAATTGGATTCGGCTGGAATTTTCCTTTCACAAAAGGAATGAGACAACCAACCCCTGACCCATCAATCCCAGACGGACCCCAGGGGAATGCAGAGGATAACTTCCAAAAGACTGAGCATGGAATGAGACTGCAGGGGAACAGGGTACACTCAGATATGTTCCCCAAGCACAGTTGAAAGCAAAACACGTCAATGTTTGGAGAGATTCCCAGGAAGAATTATCAGCATGAGCACAGGTCTGACTGCACAAGAATAGAGATTGAATAGGAGATGGTCCAGAAGTCTTTAAACAGACATCCAGAGGAAGTCCTAGGGGAATAGCTCATCTAGAGATTGCCCAATGGGAACAGCTGATGTAAATGTCCAGTGGGAGATCAGGGAAGATTCCGACAGGAAGTTTCAGACTAGACAGGCATCTTATTCTTCATGCTAGACATAAGATTTGAAGACATGATTTATCTGGAATTTGTCAGTATCAGTTTTGAATTAACTACTGTATCCAAAGATATGCACTGTGAGTATGTCTGCATCGTGGGAAGATTGTGCAGGAATCTCAAGTCCACACATGTGTAAGGCTGCTATATTGAGATCACCTATGAACTTTGCTTCTCATTATTGTTTGGATGGTGTCAAATAATTTTCTGGCCCTAGTGGTGTTTATCACATTTCTATCTGGGCTCTGCAGCCATCATACACGCCAGTGGGAGTGTCGGGCCTAGGAACTGCAGGACTCGGCTCCCTGTGTTTCCATACGATTACAACCCATGCTTCAGTCACACCTCACGCCAGTAATGTTGGAAGTGTCCATACAATTACAATCCATGCTTCAGTCACACCTCACCCCAGTAATGTTGGAAGTGTTTATACAATTTCAATCCATGCTTCATTCACACCTCACCCCAGTAATGTTGCAAGTGTCCTGACTCCACAGGTACTGTATAATATGGAACTGAATGCTGATGTGTTGAAAGTACATCTCTAAGCCAGATAAACATTGGGGAATACTGGGCAAATGTCATGGTGGGAAGAGCTCTTCTGGCCAATATGTCAAATATTAAAGATTGGGTTAAATCATTAACTTAATAACTCCAGATGGAAGTTAGCTACAAATTAGATCTTCAGAATGTTATGGAATTTCGAATGATAAAAATCATTCTAGATTTAAATGACTTCTAATTGTATCCTAACATGTAATTGAACAATGTTGAACATAGTGTGAGTACTCACTGTGCCAAAACCAATCACTTAGTTTAAAATAATCTAATCCAAACTTTTTTAATTTCTTGAGTTTGTTTAGGATTGAATCTTTGTCATCAGGGATGTTCCACGGAGTGTTAATGTTGTGGCATTCTCTACTGGGAGATTTGATTTTATTCTCATCCGTGATTGGTGCAAATAGTTTTGAAAAGTGATCAATCCAGCGGGCCTCACCCACGTTGTTCTGGATATTATCATTGACGTTACTGTGTGTACCCTTAATCAGGTTCCAGAATTCCTTTGGCTTATTTCCACAGATTGCAGGCAACATTTGTTGTGAGTCATTCAGGTATAGTTTATGACGATAGTGCAGGAGCCAGCTTCTGTAATCGCGCACTGCCTTTGACCAAATTGCCAGGTTCTCGGAAGATGGCACCTTTTGATACAGTCTCTTTAGCCTTCTATGCTCCTTCCTTTTCTCTAGCAGATCTTTGCTATAAGAATGTGGATGATCTTTCTTTGAAGTAGATGTTTTTGCTGTAGTCATGAGGAATCTGGTTAATAAGGGTGTATAGTCCAAGTCAATCCCGTTCTTTCTTGCATTTGCCTTGGTCTTAATTCGGGATCGTGTCAGTTGGGTTTCTAGTTCAAGCAACCCTTTTTCAGAAATCTTAACTCGTTTGCCCCCCTCCACTATCTCAAGTGACAGAGGGCACGAGAACGTTTGAGATCTGGACGACCAGCCTTCTATGATTAGGAGGTTGTGATCGCTGAAGATTGTAGGTCTGATTGCGAAGGAATGGATCTCCGGCAAGTTGTCTCTTGAAACAAATATATGATCTATCGTGCCTTTTTGGTCACCTCTTTGCCATGACGGGATCGGCAGGTTTGCTTTTCAAGAAGTTTCCCTCTATCCCGTGCTAGGGATTTTTGATTTTGCAGTTTTGAACGATTTCCAATTCCTTCACATATGGCGTTGAAGTCACCATTTATGATCGTACTGTAATCGGTCCTTTTTTGCTGGGCTTCATCCAGGACATTTTGAAGATCATTTGTGAAGTCTTCATTCGTTGTTGTCTCAGGGTTCCAATATACATTTATTAAGAGAACTGTGCTTTCTTTTTGGTCAGTAGAGAAGAGTTTTCTTGTAAGTATTGAGGCCTGGATCGAGTCCGGTGTCGGGAGGATTTCAGAAATGTCCACACCCGATCCGGCTCTGATCGCTGTGATAAGACCAGCTGAAGGACGTTCTGTTAAACCTTTCTTGGCACTCGTAAATATTATTTCAAACCCGTCCAGCTGGGGTTTGGTGGTCAACCAGGTCTCCTGCAAGCACAGAACATCAAAGTTGCCCAGGTTGACATCGGTTTCCTTGGTGAGATGGGCAAAGCCCCTCGTTTTCCAGCATCCCAATTTTAGCAGTTTTAGCGGGGATGTTTGCTTCTCAGTGACCTTTTCCTGGCATATCTGTAGCTGGATCTTCTTTTACGGCACTCGTTGCCAACGCTTTTTCCTTGAATTGACGTCGGCTTTGGGCCAGGTCCAAGGTTCAACTTGGTTTGCCCCTGGTGTTCCCTGGCTGCTTCGACCTTGGTCATTTCGAGAGGTTTGCTGGGACCTTTTACTCCGGGCATCAATCTGTGCCCGCCTGCGTTCGGACCGGAGATTTTTCCCAGATCCTTCTCTTTCCCCCTGATTGGAGCTGTGGGTTCCTGATTTGATTGTTAATTGAGCAGACTCTGAAGGACGAGCGTGAGACATCCTGATAATATAGCGTATGCAATTGTCCTTGGTCGTCTTCAGGGTATCCTTTTGTTTACTTATTTTGCTTTCAGTTCTTTTTACTGAGTCCTCTTGTTTGTTAGAGCGTCTGATTTCCGATAGTTCAAAACCCACTGACAACAGTTTGTCAGATTCTCTCATTAAATGGAGCTTGATAATTTCGGAATTTAGATGTATGTAGGATTAGTCAGTTCTGCCTGACATACTTGGCTCCACCATCCAGAGATCCTTATTTTGGATGTTCTTCAGGCTTGGAATTTGGGTTAAGATTTTGATGATGTTAGTTCTATTCATGATCAGGCCGTCCTGCTTTGAGTTGATATTTTTCAGCCTTAGCATATAGTCACTCACAATTTGCTTCAATTCCGTATTCCGATCACGTTCTGGGTCCGATCTGCTCTTTTCCTTTTTTTTCTTATTCACCTGAGAGATATATTGAAGATATGAGCTTGAGGCCTTTTTTCCTGTTTCGTTACTAAGCTTTACAATCTTTTTCTGGTCATCGTTTTCATCCCGTGTCCGAGAGTGGACTGATGTATGGGACTATTTATTCCTTTCCCATATGTTTGTACTTACTCTGCGCACCCTATCAGGTCTTTTTTCCTCAGGGGCCCTAGACCTTGGTTTTATGGTGTCCACGGACTCCACTTTTTGAAGTCTTTGGGTATGCTTGGGGACTTTGAACGCGAAACAGAGAGTTTGTAGATTTGTACTTTGTTTGGTGGTTCATTTTTAGGGGAGTCTGTGATCCCTTTGTTCGCCTTTCTCTTTGATGTTTTTTTTGGGTTATTTTCAAACCCAGTCTCATCCACTGTCAGAATACTCCAGTCTGACTGCTCCTCAACAGCAAGGACAGGGTCAGTTTCCTTTATGCAGTGGTTTCGTTTTTCCAATGCACGATTCTGGTGCGAGCTGGCTAACTTCTTAGGTTTAGCACGGGGGCCTTCTCTCTTGGCAGCAGCCTTGGGCTGCCTCATTTGGATTTGCGAGCCCAATATAGCTTGTGAAATGTTGTCGTCCCTCTTGGGGTTTCGATTTACTATCGATTTTTGCTGGTTAAATATGCCATATGTAAAGTTCTTAGGATTTGTGTCAAGGCCTTTATTAGTTCTTCGCGCACCTTCTGCAGTCTTTATATAAGAGAAGGGGTTAGGTGCTTGTTTTTCGACAGCTTCTATGACCATAGTTTGAGTGGACACTGGATGTTCATCTTCCTCCTCTAGTATGGCAATTATGGCATCTAAAGGCTCAGCTCCTTGTTTGCATATTGGAATATCAAGGTCTCTGTCCTGTTGAGATGACGGTCCAGTTATCTCGTGTATAGTGGCAGACAAAGCTGCCGGTGGAACATTGGTGTGTTGCGATCGTCGGTTTGAACATTCATCCACAGATGGCTGAGATTCGGGCAGATGGTCGCAAGAGCCGGATTCAGCCGGCCTTTTCCACCCGGCTCTTTTGACATCTTCAGATCCTTGGGACCCCATAATGTAGCCTTCAAGATACTGTAATTTTGACTGCATTGAGGCCAGCATGGACACCTGGTCAGGGAGCGTGTCATTAATGCTCTCATAGAGCTTGGCAAACGGTGTCATTGCAATCGTTACTGTGGACATTATGGTTGTTAGGTCCAACTTCTGTTGAACAGAGTTTTGCTGTGGGGACTGTTGAAATCCACTAGGTCTCCGCATAGGTATTGGAGTGTAGATCGACGGCAGTATTTTTGTCAATTTATTGTCGTTGTCTTTCTGAGAGTTGTTTTGATCAGGTTCCTTTGTCCACGCATAATTTCTTGTCATTGGAGATTGAACCAAGACTGCCTGCAACCCAGGGCTCTCTGCGATCCTCGGCTCTTCATTTCATGAATCTGGGGCGTGGTAGCAATGTTCAGGAGAGATTTCTTGCAAACTAGGATTTAGCTTTTGTTTCGGGCACCACTCTTCAGTACTCCCAGCTTCAGTTCTTGTTTCGCCAGGGAATTTTTCTTGAGTACTTTTTTCCCTAGTCCCTTCCTGAGGATCTACATTTTCAGCCATCAGTGTGGGTTTATTTGAGTAATGCCATCTGAGTGGCGGTACAGCAGCTGCCGGGGTCGCGAGTAGAGTGGTCTCTAAAGGTTCCGAGATTGTGGTGACTTCCTCTGCGGGGCATCTCAGAGTTGGAGAATCTACCTCTGCATCGACCAGGCTCTCTAGGATTTCACAATCCGATAGCTCCTGCTGAGGATTTAGACGGATCTCCGTCTTTTTCCTGAAGAAGTCATTTAGAGCTGTAACTGTAAAGGGCTTGGTTGGTCCAATCTTTGGGCCCATTTTCTTGTTTGGGGGGACCTTGAGTCTTGAGGTCAATCTTCTTCTCAGCTTGTTGTGATTGTAACGGTGAGTTTTCGTGGTCGTCGTTTGGAGTAATTTATGTTGCTCCTCATTTTGGACTCAACTAGAAATGCCAGGTTCATTAGCAGATTTGATTTAATCATTGTGCTTGCAGAGAGCAGGATCATGTACAGCTGGATTTCGATGGCGTTTTTTACAATTCTGGAGCTCTGCATTATTTCTGTTGACGCCGGTTGTCGTTATATGAACCTCTTCTGTGCGGCCCTCCCGGTCTTCTGATGTTAGAGCACGGTGCACTTGAACAGCACAAACAGTTTCCGCTGGGCCCTTCATTGGATGTATCGTTTCATCATGTTCAATTCCCACGGGGCTTATTGCTGAGGTGCTTTATCTTCGGTAGTGATAGTCGACTGGGGGCACAGCACAGTGGAGCTTTCGTCCCGATCAGAGTTTTCATCCTGCTTCTCTGTTATCAGTGTGCACACGGCTACATTCAAGTGGCCAGTCCGTTTGTGTATAGTCTGAGGCCCCTCTCCTGAGGGGAGGATACATGCAGACTGGGAAATCGAACCGGCCACCTCATCGAGAGTCGTTGGCAGGATCTCTGCTTGCAGGTATTCACTCTGGGTCCCCAGCAACAGTGCCAAGCTGAGATCATTTCCAGCCTCAGAGATGAATTCTCCGCGGCTGTAGGTATTCATTGACAACCTCACATTTTTGGTTGGAAGTCTGTAGCGAGCTCGGGCGGGTCCAATGAAATAGTCCGTTTCGGCACCCGCTTAAGCGCTGATGGCTTTTCTCCCCGCCTCTTAATGTTCGTTTTTCCTGCTAGGGTTTCTTTCAACAGTCGGAGCACCCGTCGGGGGACTTCGGCTTCGGAGCTGGCGAGCGAGCAGGTGAGGCGGGGAGGGGAGGATGGGGGGAGCGGGAAAAGAGGGAAAGGCGAGGTTACAGGAAGAAGGGATTGGGATGGGAGAGAGGAAAGCAAGGGAGGAAGGGGTAGGGAGGGTAAAGAGACAGGAACAGGGAGACACTTTACAGCGCCTACATCTTCCGGAAAGGGGGAGGGAAGGAACGCCATACCTGCATCCACTTTGGGGCCGCTCGATGGAGGCGGTAGTTGCTGCGGTTTTTCTCTTGCTGTTTGTCCCACAGATGAAGAGTCCATCCTGTCGGTCTCGTCTATGCGAGGCTGTAAGTCCGTATTAACCATTTGTCCTCAAAGACCGCAGTCACACCACGGTCTGCCACAGTCTGCAACTTCACTCAGCAGCTCACTCGCAGCTGCTCTGCGGCTGGAGTGGCTATTTGAAGAGTCAGGTACAATTCAGATGAGCTGGGAAAACAATGTCCACAGAAGAAAGACTTGGGGTCTGCCACAGTCTGCAACTTCACTCAGCAGCTCACTCCGCGTGTGACCTCCCTATTTGTTGACCTTCCATTAAAGATCAACAATCTCAACCTCATTCTGCTTACACAGACAACACACACACAAGCAAACCAATGAAGCACAACTTTAGATGATCTAAACATTCAACATCCTGTTGCTCAAAGGAACTAACCTAGAGCAAACATTCCCTCCACAGGTGAGAAAGGAGATGTAGGGAAGCAAAACCAAATTACCTGTCATTCTGAAAATCTGTCAGTCATCTCCAAGTTTAAAAAAGAATAATAATAACACTGTACCATTGACAAGGCACATATGAAGTTCAGGAAACTTTTCAAGGCTGTCAAATTCTTCATAAACCCTTGAGCAGAACCAGCAAATTCTCCATCGACAGCAAATGTGACACCATTAACAGTGACAGGTAAGATAAAGCACACATTGAACTCTCCCACCTCATCATAGACACCCCGCACATTATACAATGAAACAAATTAAGAGGGGCCACTTTTAAAAGTATCCCACTGAAGAGCAGACCAATATTCGCACAGCCCTCAAACCTACATCCAACAAAGCTGAAATTGATCCAACTTTCATTGTCAAAGCCATCAAAGAAGATTCAATCGCAACATTCCTATTTTCCATCAACACCTAACTCTCACGAGCCACAATTAATAATACCTGATTTTCTGAATCCTGGCTGAATTCCCACACTACTAAAAAAGCCTACAATTGACCCAGAAGAGTTGGATTACCAAAGAGCTATTATTCCACTACACTTCATTGGAAAAATGATAAAACTACTTCCTTAAAGCTGCACAAAAGGGTCTCTCAACCTGTACAAGTCAGGCTTCTTATCAGGATACAGCACTCAAACTGCCACCATTCAGTTTAGTGACACCATTCTACACATCTTGAACAAAGAAAAGGCATCATGATGGACCTCCTTAAACACTTCCTCATCTATGACACTGTCAAGCCCACAGGTTTCTTCAATGTGCTGCCATACACATGGAATGTATCTGATGGTTCCCCTCTTACCTTGCAAACAGACATCAACTCATTCATATGGGCACAAATTGATCCCTTCTTGAATCTATGATCTGTAGAGTTTTATCGGGGGTCCCTTCCTCTAAACTGTAATCTTTAAAATATACCTAGAGCCTCTGGAAATGTCTTTGCCAAAGCTAAAGTCAAGATACACCGAAATGATGTCATGCAGCTCTATTGAAGATACATTGTACATATTTACTTCCTGAACGCGTGCTCTGAAGTCAATCAATCCTGGATGTTAGTTCCTACTTAAAGCTGAACCTAATGAAGACGAAGATAACCTCTTTTTTGCTAACTGTAACATGCATGCCCAAGTCCAAAGATTCGGGCATTTAAGTCTTTAAATAAGAGCTCACAGAGCACTTGAATCTCACCTCCTTTCTTCACTACAACACCATAGTTCTCCCCTTCTTGTTGCCCTGTCCTGGTGTATATGTCAGCTCCCCGATGCCCGTGGGCTCCGGTGCTATATAAATATATAAATACATTTGAAAAATAAATAAAGATGACTGTCTGAGAGAAGCTTGAAGGATTTACCTGCAGCTCACTGTCCATGCCAACTCATTTGGATTCGCCATCAGTAGTGACTGCATTTGATATTTTATTTTGTTGTTTTTACTTGGTAGCTTGCACATAATTTTACATATGATTACAATATGGATAGCACAGGCAGTCTCAGAGAATGCTGGGTGTCTCCACAGGTTGAAAATAAATATTTAGCTGAGAGAGTCAGTAGGTTGGTGGAAATGCAGTGGTACACATAAAGTGAAAAATTGGTGGCAATCTTGGTCGGTCAGTTTGGAGGGATTCAGTTTTGGACTAAAATATTTCCTTTCAGGTGCTAGTACGGAGAGATTGTGCCTGCTGTTGATAGGATTATGACCTTGATTGTACAGCACTAATTGTTGGGAGTTAATTCCAGAGAAGTAGATGAGGGAAAATCTGAGCTTGGTGGAGAATTGGGGATGAGAAGGAGAGTAGGGATAGACGCGCTAAGTGAGGTAGTGGCGGTAGGGCAATTAACTGATATGAAGATGAAAAGTAGACATCTAAAGATACAACAGTTTTGCAATGAAAGCCATCTAGTTTGTGTTAATATATTGATCCAGAGGAGGATATAGGTCGATTGCAGATGGTGCATTAAATAGAAAGCACCTTCAACGTAACCAACAAATGCCTTGTAGATGAAATGACTGTGTGTGCTTTTTACACAATGTGCACAGTTTCAGTAGCCTGGACGGTGGTAGGCTGTTTTTCCGGCTTCTAGATACTTGGGTATAAAAGCACATATTGTGGTTTCCATCAACAATAGGTGAAGTGATGCTGTTCCTGAAGCAGCACATCTTCTGTCAGTCACTCCTCCCACTGGCAAATGGTATGTGTGAATTGCAACACCAACAGCAAAGAACAATATATCGGCCGCCGATTCCTGGGGGCATGTTACCTTACAAATACCAACAGTGTGAAATCACAGTTTCACTGATATTAATGTTCTGCCAGGTGCTAATCCCGGTAATATTAGACCTAATTTCTGCCACCAGTATCTCATTATAGCTGTTGAAAAATGCCACTGGTGGTGCTTATCAAAAGTGATGATATATAAACCCACAAAACACACACTTTTAGGAATATTGAAATCAATAAATATCTCTCTGGGGGCATAGCATTT
This sequence comes from Ambystoma mexicanum, assembly GCF_040938575.1. Classification (NCBI taxonomy): domain Eukaryota; kingdom Metazoa; phylum Chordata; class Amphibia; order Caudata; family Ambystomatidae; genus Ambystoma; species Ambystoma mexicanum. Next base: position 700,267,358 of record NC_090930.1, read on the forward strand.
AGCATATAACACCGGAAGTCAAATACATGCTGTCACCCATTGCATACATCAATTCCAGGTTCAATGGAATGGCCACTCCTAAATTATCCCCCAAGACTTAAGGGACTCAATCTAACATACATAACAAATACTGTGGGTAGTTGCTACTAGTTCTGATTTGTACCCACTGCTGATTTTAATGCTGTAAAACAGCTGTCATTTTCGCATATGCAGTGAACCATTTTCTCTTTTCTTAATGAATGATATTGTGCCTCTAGTGGTAAATATGACATAACACTATCAGTGATCATACTCACGTTCCTCAGAGTAAGCCCCAGAACTTCAAGTATCCCTACCCACACATGTGATAAATATTCATATTCTGTGGTATTCTTTTTTGTTTACACAGGACATTAAAAAATGATCATTGTCTCCATGGCATATTCCCCATATAGTTTCACCAATCTGGATTGAAAATAGGACATGTAAACCAGCCCTGTGCCCCATGCTCTCTGTATTTTTTATTTGTTTTTATTATGTGTTTATTTGTATTGCACCAAAAGCCCACAGGCATCGGGGTGCACAATTACACACATTTGCATTCAAAAAGACGAGATAGGGAACAGAGGCCGGGCCTGAAAACGCTGCTGCACAGGAGGAATAATCAAAAAGAAAGATTTTCAGGGTCTGTCAAAACATCCCTACGATTTTTTCCTGCCTTCAATTTAGCACAAGTGAGTTCCAAGTCTTAGCTGAGCCGACAGGAAAGGAACTTCCAACGCAGTTGGTGCGTTTAAATCTTGGCCAATTAAACTGTGCCAAGTTCGATGCGGGCACGGTTCTGGTCGCTTTGTTAAAGGACAGCAAATATTTCAGTTAGCGACTGACAGACCCTTGAAGGCATTGGTGGGCCAAGCTTGCAACCATGAAGCATATGCGCTCACACACAGGAAGCCAATGCAGGTCCTGTCTATACTTAGAGATATGTTATCTCCAGGGTATTCCTTTTATAATTCAAATGGCATTGTTATAAATAATTTGACATTTTTGAAGGTATGAATTATTCACCCCGATCAGTAGAATTTGCTCCTAGCCTGAGGGGAGTCAAACATCAATAATTTGGTTTTGCATCTATTGGGGAATATCCAAATATTGGTGGGTTACAGTATTTTCATTGAAAGATTTTCCATCGAAAATCTTTGAATTAATATGTTGCCATCGAAAATGTATGTATGTGTATTTGGGTGGGCTAAAGGGTTAAAGGGCTAAATGGTTACAGTTGGACAATGTAGGCTTGGGCGGGACCCCACAATTAAAAAAATAATATTTGGGAATTGGTATTTTAAAAGGCGAAAAAAGGGGGTTTGAGTGGACCCCCATAAAAATAAAAAATACATTGTTATACAGATTTTCGATGGAAAGTGGTTTTAAACCAGATTAAATGAAAAAAAATAGTTGGAAAAAATTTGATGGAAAATCGATGCAATGAAAACAATTCGATGGAAAGACTAGTAACCATACTGTTCATCCAGGACTCAATTAAACTGTATGTTCATTGGATGTTGGCCGAATCGAGGTCATAGTCTCCGCTAATCTCCAAAACTAGCTTTGTGTCATTGGCGTATTCGGTAAAAAATAGGACTATTTCTTCAACAAGACCATAAAATGGGAGGATATGTAGGTTGAAAATAACTGTTGACATACAGGCTGCCTGAGGCATGCCGAAGTTGATGGAAGTCCATGGGGATGTGACATCCCACCAGCAGATTCAAGATATGAGTCTGCAAGGACTGGACCCACTCAGTGGTTTTGGGGAGTTGTCTACCTCTTCCAAGGTAAGGAGAAGGTGTTCCAAAAGGAACAACAGTCCAGCTTTTCCTTTGTTGACAGTTTCCAGCATGTGTTTGGAAGTCAATAAGGGCCATCTCCTTGGTGTGTGTTATCTGAAACCAAATTAAATATCCTGTAGAAGTCCGTTAGCTTCCACAAAAACCTTGAAGTGTTACATGGCCACTATATCCAAGATTTTCAAAAGAAATTTGGAGTTGGTTATTGGTCTTACATTTTTGGCATCCTTATAATCTACCAAACAAAAACATGATGGGTGAAAGGTTTTGAATAAATCTGAACTACTGGCAATGCTCTGGACAACCTTCCACATCACCGATTTTTAGCCCAACTGCGCCACTGCAAAAGGGGCCCAGCCATATGCAAATTAGTCACATAGTGCCACCAATGGTAGCAGCCCAGCCCGAACTGCTAGGCCAGGCCCCCTCTGCACAGAAACACAAACAACCCCAGACATGTATTGGCTTTGTTGGGCCTTCTCAGTGAGGTGCAGATTGGTTCCCTATGGCACAGCTTGCAACTGATCCATGTCTGGGAAAACCCTCTCTCACATATGGAGAAAAACTACAATCAAAAAAGTGATGGATGATTGGTTTTGAATAAATCTAAACTACCGGCAATGCTCTGGGCAACCTTCTACACCACTGTTTTTTAGCCTGTAGGCACCATTGCAAAAGGGTTCCAGCCTTATGCAAATCATTCAGGTACTGCCACTAATGGGGGTGGGACCAAGCCTGATTTGCATATGGGTTTTCCCTTCTGTAATGGGTTGGCAGGTGAAGGATGGTCTGGAGGGTTTCCCAGAGCAATGTCAGAGGTTAAAATGCATTCTAAACCTTCCAGCCATCACCTCTTTTGCTTTGTCGACACAAGTGGGACAGGTATGCCCACATGTTGGCCCTGTGGCGGTGGCTGCTGGGCCTGGAGACTCAAGCTACTCCTCACTGATGAGGCCCAACAAGGCTGAAACATGTCTGCGGATGCTTGTAGTTTTGAGCAGAAGGGATGTGCTCTAGTAGTTTTGGCTGGACTGCCCATTTGGGTGGGACAAAGCCTGATTTGCATATGGTTTTTCTCTTCTATAATGGCTTGGCAGGCGAATAACAATGGTCTGGAGGTCTGCCTAGGGCAATGGCAGAGGTTAAGATTCATTCTAAACCTTCCAGCCATCACCTCTTTGTTTTTGTCCTTATGATCCAGCCCAGACCTTTTTTCCAGTGGGGTGACGGTGACAAGCTTAATTGCATCTGGTACGCATTTGTCATCAAAGGAGGCAATGACAAACCGGTTAAAAAATGTGACAAAGACCCATTTATGGTCAAAGATAATTTTGGGTGGGAGAAAATGTTCAGGGCACGATGTGGGGGGCATGGAGGTGAGTGTTCTTTCCATATCTGCAAGAGAAATACGAGTTAGCTTCAGTTTTGGTAGTTCTACGTTTCTTGGTGACTTGTTCACTAATATTCTAGAGGGTATGGTATTGGTACTGTTTTTGGCCTCATCAATCTGTTTGCTGAAGAGGTTTTTCTTCGTTTCTATGATAGCAATTTTGTAAGATGTTTCTGGATTCTTCCATATGCACTCATTACTATAAGAGGGGCTTTTTAGCCCCTGAGATTCTGCTCATCTTTTATCTTTCTTCAGGAGATTGAGCTCTGGTGTGAACCAACTTGGGTGTCCCACCTTATTCCTTACTAAATTGTTTTTAAGGGGGGTCTTTTCTATTCAGCACGTCTGTCAAGATGGAGTAGTAGCATCTCACAATGTGCATGACTGAGTCTAGGTCTGAAGTGCTGGTCATAATTTCGTCAAGACAGTCCTGGTGACCAGAAAGCTGTATCTTTTTGAATTTGTGGGCATTAACTTTTTTCACAGAGTTGTTGATTTTCATAAGGGGTTCCTGCATTTGACATGAAACTGAATGAAACAGTGGTCCGAACCTTATGCAAGGGGTGGTGCTGTCGATATTTACAGCTAGATTTCTTGCCACCACTCAGTCCAACACATTATTATTAGCAGTGATGGATCACTTTTAAATACTTGGTGATCCTTCTTTATGAAATCAGCTGGTGATTTTCTGCAGCAAAGCTATTTACAGAAAGGCTCTGCTAGTTAATCATACAGATGCAAGTAGTTAGTGCTCATAAACTCACTCACCCCACGAAGGCACAACATTGAGAACCATTTCAAATTAAATGTTACTAATTGTCTATATACCCATGTATTGCACTTGGAGTAAGATGTGTGTCTAAGTCTGAATGTTATCTTAATCATTATTAATTTATTTTCCTATAGGAATACACCATTGACATATTTTTTGCGCAAACGTGGTATGACAGACGCCTGCGCTTCAACAGCTCCCTCAAAGCATTGACACTGAACAGCAACATGGTGAGCCGCATCTGGATCCCCGACACCTTCTTCAGGAACTCCAAAAGAGCAGACTCGCACTGGATTACCACACCGAACCAGCTGCTCAGAATATGGAACGATGGGAAAGTGCTTTACACGCTAAGGTAACCCTGCCCTCAGTGCTGATGTAGACGGCAGCAGTGCATGTTGTTTTCGTTTACTGACGTTGGTCTCATTCTGATCAATGCCTTCATGATTCAGCATGAGTTTCATGCCAGCATCCTAGTGACTGCAGGTGCTGCAGAGTCCCACTGCTGCCTGTTTCTGTGTCCCAAGATCAGAACGAGCAGTCATGGTATTTTAGCTCTTCACTGGTTCTGGGTTAGGAAGAGGGTATCATTTCTGGTCTCATTCCTTTTACTGCGAGACTAGTATAGAGAGGAATACCTCAATACATTTTTCTTTTGAACTGATTTCAGTCCACGTACAGTTACTGGTGATATAATTTAAATATCCCCTATTAACGCATATCCCCGTGTTATTACTAAAGAAACTATATGTTGGTGGTTTGACAACAACGGCAATTTAAAATGGCAACAACTGACCCAGTATAGGGATACTTATGTGTCCTTTTCTTATGACAAAAGGAGTGATGTGTTGGCCATCATGCCATCCCATCTTTCACCCCATTGGTTTGGAAAAAAATAAAGGGACATGCCTGCATCATGATTTATACTATTTTATGATGTTTTGGCATTTTCAACATCTCTGATCACTGAATGTAGAGCCCAGGGCCTTGTGGGGCAGTGGTCTTCTAGCCATGGAATGAAGTAGTACATTCATTTCAGGGTGAAGCTAACCCATTAGGAACATATGCAATTCGGCTCTGGATCCAAAATGCAGGGAGCACTCCATACCAAGGCATGACAACTTTGATGTATATGGGGCCCGTAGGAAATCAGCAACTGTATCCTTCAAAAAATGATATATCCTACGGCTGTGACATGGAATTCATAATCAACTGTTGTGATGTCTTGAGGGGGGGGGGTTACATGTTCTCGTTTGCCTCAGTGTCCTATACGCATGAGGAAAGCAGAGAGAGCGATTACATATAAAAGTAAGTTGAATGGATGGACACAAAAGGATATGATAAAAAAAGGCTCTGACAACAGTTTTCAGTGCAAGGCTCTGTGCAAGGGAGGTGAGGGGTCTGCGTAGGTGGGTCCTCACTGGGAGGGACTCCCCCTTGGGGCACAAGGACTCCCCCTTGGGGCACAAGGACTCCCGTTCCTGTGAGGAACTCCCTAAGCCACACAGCATAGTAGCATTCACAGGATTATCTGCTGCGAAGAGTAATGTAGCATTGTTAAATTTATGCTGGCCACAGACACGTCACTCTTCCCGGTAAGTGTCCATAACCATCCAATACATGTACACTCTTGGTTTCGTCTAGTGCCGTTATTTGGTGCTTCAGGAATCTGCGTGGCTCCATATACCCAGCCAAGTCTGGTTTTGTGGCGTAATCGCCAGTCCCAGTTATCGTACCAGCTTTTTCATACAGGTTGGGGTTCTTACCCGCTCATGTTTTTTCACAAAGGTCAACATATGACGTGGCACCCGATCGATTCGTATTATAGTGCCCAAAGCCACCTTCTATTGCCATTCCTCTCTCTGTTCATCCTGGTCACCGCTTAAGTAGTGTCGTTTTGGGTCATGCTGCCCTCTGCTGTATCACAGTGCATAGACAAAATGCCTTTGAATGTCAAGATTTTCCTAACACTAGAGGCAACGTGATAGTTCCAGATGAGAAGACATTTCGTGAGTGGTGGTGCACATACAGATGATGTCCGGATCGCAGGATGAGGATGATGGATCATATGGACCTCCTGTTACGGAATGACACACAATTACAAATACTAATGGATTTGGCATTACTGGACTTGCTGCCTTTGTGAATAATCTATGAGACCATGTTTAAATGCAAAAAAGGGATTTAGTAGAAAGTGACATAAAGCCTTCTGAATATGGTGGTAATCCAATATATATTTTTGGCTACACATGGTCTAGGGTATACATGGGGAGCCATAAGATTAATGGGAAGGTGTAGGTAGCCGAAAAAGTTGACAGTCTCTTGGGGAAGTGTCACCAATAATGCTTTCAAGTGGAACTGAAACTGGGAAAACATAAACAAGTTCAAATCATTTCTCAGGTGAAAGGGTGTGGTGAGGTGTTGGTGAAGAGATTCCCTGATGTGTTTAAGAATTCCATTGGGAAATAAAAGGGGATTAGCACTCAACAAAAGTTGGAGCACGGTGCTATGCCAGTGATGCAAAAGGTGTGGCAGGTTCCATTAGGTGCTAGGGACAAACTGTTATGGGAGCTTCAGACGCTATGGTCCGAAGGGATCATGGAACCATTAGAGTGAAGTGAATGATTATCTCCCTTTGTGATAGCTCAAAAACCAGATGGTAGAATTTGTGGGCTTGTATGATGTCAGCAAGGTCATATGAGTGGGTAGGTATGCTCTTTCAAATATTGGCAGTATGTTATCTACAAAAGGGAGGGTACAATGGTTCTGAACCATTAACTTCTCCTCAGTGCACCATTGGTCAGACCGCCATCCTGATTCCTGATATCTCACACCCTTTTTGTATCCCCTGCTGTGGCATTCACGTATAAAAGCATGCCATTTGGTTTGGCATTAGCCAATTCAGTTTTCCAAAGGTTTAAGGAAAGCCTTTTCCCTGGGAACAAAGTAATACAATATTTACAGGATGTAATCATAGTTAGTGCATCGGAAGAGAAGGCTCATGAACAGCTTTCGGCTCATGTTTTAAAGACACTATGGGAAGATGGATTGACAGTGAAGAAGGAAATACATTTGAATTCAAGGTGTCTCAGTCCAATCCCAAATTGTAGAAGGCAACAATAGATGTAAGAGCACCCGAGGACAAAGACCAGCTAAGGATGTTCCTGTATTAGTGGAATTGTATGCAAAGCTTGTGCTAGGGTTTTCAGAAATGACCACAAATTTGAATGAAATACTCAATCAGAGAGTATATTTCAAATGAACACAGGCTATGCAAGACTCATTCACAAGACTGGAAAATGCTTTTTAAAATGCCCTGACCTTGTATAGGTTCTTGGTAGGGACAAAGATTTATCTAACAGTAGATGTTAGAAAAACATCGCCACTCTCTCACGTCCTATCATAAAGCAGTTATTAATGCAAAACAACGTTATTACAGCTAGAAGGTACAAGGGGCCCTTAATAAACCAAAGGTCCTTTTTGACCTTGTTAAATCACTATCCCCTCCTGAGAAAGGACATACTCTGACGCCACCCTCACAGGGTCTGTGTTATTCTCTTTCAGCGTTTTTTCTGGCTAATATCAACCATTTGGAACAACATAAAGGACGTGATGCCTTTGCTGTTTGCTGACACGGCGGCTGTTGATCCCTTCTGCTAACGGTTTGTAGTCCTCTTTTCTTTCCTTTTCTAATTCAGATGTATTGTCGGCCATTCAGAAATTGAAGTTAGCTTCTCCTGCTGATGCCATAGCCCTTTTAAAAGAAGCATTTGGCAATCTGATTGCACATATCACTACTGCAGTTAACACCTCATTCGCAAGTGGAATGATCCGTCCGTCACTTAAGCATGCTTTGGTGATCCCATTGTTAACAAAGTCTTCCGTTGACCCTGAAGTATTGTCAGACTAGCGTCCTATTTCACTTCTGCCTTTCCTGATGAAGGTGATGGAAGCACTGATTTCCCCTCTTTTCTCTACCTTTTTAGAGTCCTCACAATATTTTTTCAGTCTGGGTTCAGGCCTGGGAGAGGCCCTGAATCTCTCCTGAACTCTGCGTTGGACGACCTGGCACAGTTGGTGGATCAGGGTGGTGTCGGAGCAGTCATTTTGCTAGATCTCTTGGCTGCCTTCGACACGGTTGACCATCCCAAGCTGATCTCCTGCCTCCCAGATACTGGCTTGTCTGCCTGAGTTATTGACTGGTTCACAGCCTTTCTGTCTGATCAGTCCCAGTCTGTCTCCCTCCCTCCTTTTTTGTTCTAGCCCTGTTTCTCTTCTCTTTGGTGTCAATCAGGGATCAGCATTGTCCCCCATCCTGTTTAATGTCTATATTAGACCTCTCTTTCTCCTTATTCAGTCTCATGGGTTCCGCTATTAACCATATGCGAATGATACCCAATTGGTTAAAGCTGAATAACAGTAAGACAAGGTCCTGGTCGTGGGAACTGCATCACGCTGATTTGTTTTGGACTGCAGACTTCTGGCCTATATCTCTAGGCCATCTCCCATGCCAGTCCAGTCAGTCAGGAAACTGGGGGTTCAAATCTCTGCCTCACTTGCCTTGGAAGAGCAGGTGGCAGCGGTTTGTAAGGCTGGCCATTTTAAGCTTCGGATTCTGCGGAAGGTCCTGACTTTTATCCCTACCGAGTGTCAATCCCCGGTGGTTGCATCTCTAGTTTTGAGTATACTGGATTACTGCAGCTCGCTTTATTTGGCTTAGCCTCACAATCTCATTAATCGGCTCCAACTACTGCAGAACGCGGCCACCGGATCCATTCTTCATCCCCATTTCGGAGCCCACATGTCTCCACTGCTAAGGCAACTCCACGGGCTCCCCGTTGCAAACTGGATATTTTTCAAAACCATGTGCATTGTGCACCGTGCTTTCTACAGCTTGGGGAGAGAGTATTTTCAGGCTAAATTCTCACACTATGTGCCGTTTCGCTCTTTGTGATCCCAGTCTGCTCTTCTTGTAGTGGTGCCTAGATACCGACTGTCACGCAAGGGGTGGCATACTTCTCTGTGGCTGCCGCTAAAGCCTGAAATGATCTCCTGCTGGCCTTACAGGGGACTGTGGACCATTTCACTTTTCCCCGGTTTTGAATACCACTTTATTCGCAAGTCAGATACACCTTAAAATCTCCTACTCATGCTTTCAGCGCCATGATGCCTTTGGGTGTACGTGCGCTTAACAAGTTCATTTAACATAACATAACATAACATAACATGCAAGTGAGAGGCACATAGGAGCAGTCATAAGTTAGCAGACGGAGGAATCAGAGGTGCCATCTTTTTTTGCAAATAGATCACTGAGTACCTGCAAGACTAAATTTTCAATTATTGAAAAATAATCCTGGGCTAGCTGCAGTCAGCACAATACTTTCACACTTGTGGGTTGTTCTGTTTATAGCACGCAGTGATCAAATGCTGCTGGTGCATATATTCTCTACATGGAGCTCAGGCATGGCAGTCCCCTGAATTTTGAGGTGGTTGGCAAATGTGCATAAATTCAACTTAACCATTGAGCATCTGCAGCAGAAGAACAATTGGTTCCGTGGCAGCCTCATCAGGAAAATGTATGTGATGACAAAGAACAGAAGGATAAGAGGGGCTAGTGTGTAATTGAGATGGTAAATGATGTCATACTGAAGAAAAAATTATGAAGAGTTGAACCGTGCACTTAACTTCTCTCAGAAGTGCTGGGCTACCCAACCTGAGTGCAGGTTTTCATACGCCAGGATCAGGATGAATTAACACCATGTTAATGGGGACTGGGGTGGGAAGAGAAACCCATACCCACGAACGTATCAAACAGAAAATAGTGGTCAATGCCCACTTGGTACATGTCATCCATTGCTTCATGAAGAGGAGACTCCAGAAATGGCACTGGTGGTCAGGAAATAATGGAAACCATGGCAGAGATGGCTGTGAAAAACTGGAACACCTGCAGAGAATGATAAGGCAAACATGGAAATGCTGGGTAAGGAACCCTGTTAAGTGCTGTTACTGGTAAGATTATACATTGCATTCGTTTGAGGTCATGTTTGCCCCAGGGGTAACCAGAAACAGTGTGATCGAATTCTTTTGGGAAGTCTGCTCAAGAGAATGTTTTCTTAAACATCGAGTGAGTGATATTGGGGAGCTATTTGTGTTGATGGAAATATACATCTTCCTATCTGCCCACAGAATAATGACTTTAAGAACATCCTTTTATAACCCTAAAGGCAATGGGCGAGTGCAGAGAGTGCATCAAAGAGAATTGATGGCTAGCTTCAGTAAATGGATTGCCATGGGAACATGTGTTGTGGGACATAGCTGCAGGATATTTTATATATTTATTGGGTATTTACAATGTGCATATACAGCAAAAGGTGTTTCAAGGTGCAAAAAGTAGCACTCATACGATGAACCTCCTCACCCTGCCATGAGGTGTGTACCATTTGTGATGATGAGAAGGAGAGACATGATGAAAGATGTGTGCCCCCCAATGGTTAGGGGGCAGGGTGAGATCTCGGTAGAAGTAGGCCACATAATAGACAGGGTTCAATACCATGAATCTGCAGATAAGACAAGACTTTATGGGGGAAAGAAGCAAATGGGTGGAGGACGCATACCTCCAAAGATTGAGTGAGAGTTTGGAAGCCTTTTCAAATTTTCAAAGGACAATCAGTGTACTTTGATACACAATGGTAGTGTGTGTTCGATGGCACCACATGGTTTTAGATGACGGACAATGTTTGAGCAGGGATAGAATCGTAGAGTTTAGTGTGGGCAACAGGCAAGTAAGAGAAGAGGTTTGAGACGGTCATCAATTCAAGTTGGAGCATGGCCAAGCCATGGGACATTGAGAGCCCGGGGTGTCTAGCAATCCCTGGCGTAAGGAGGGAACACTGAGACGGGCAAGATGGAGGGATGATGCAGAAACTATGTTAGGATGCCTCCCAGTAGATTGGATCACTATATTGTGGAATAGTGTACTCCTACCAACTCATAGGATGCTAAAAGGTGACTGTCCCTTTCCTGTTACCTCATGAAAATTAGATCAGTTGGTAACTTAAGTCCCATCTTTGGTTTTCTTTTCAATCTCTGTCTTTAGTATAGCTATATCCCCTACCATAGTTTATTATCCTTTTTGTTTGCTTTCCATTCCCATCTCGTTAGGGATACTGTGATTCAACGATGGATTCACAGATGTGTATTTCTTTAGACAACCTTTACTTGTTCTGCTCTGTTCTATCCTCCTAGAATTACTGTCAAGTAATGTATTAATAAATTCGGCAGGGCATGTGTTGTAATATGGTACATGGCTTTGCGTCGAAGTCGTGTTCAAGAGGAGGCATTGGGAGGTGGTTGCAAGAGTTCGGCTAGTTGGTGCAGTAGACCTCTTGTGCGGTAACCTCCATACAAAAGCTTAGTGAATAGATCATAATTGCCTCAATCTACCTTTGCTTCACTATATCATTGTACAAACCATTTCGTCCTTTCGTTACTGACTCAGAGCTACTAGAATCCCCCTAAAAAAGGAAAGTCTCATCGAACTCCATAATTTCTCAGTATTCCCGCTGGAAATACAGGCTTGGGTGGCAAACTACTCCATGTTTCCCAATGGCTGTAATGCTGAAAGTAGCAGAACATTCTTGCAACAGCTTTGGCTCTCCTCATCTTGTATTGATTGACTGCATTTGCCATGATTCCTCAACTGTATCCCTACTGATAGCTTAGTTCCAGCTACCATAACATCAAGACTGCGCAAATGAAGATAAATATGCACGGCTCTGCGCAAAGTCTGTTTACAACAATTATGCTGGCATTCTAAAAGTGTGCGCATTTAATAGCCCAGCCCTGTCTTGATGTCCCTTTGTCGCATTTTGTACAACATAGAGACAATTTCGAAATCTTATTCTAATCACATGTAGAACTGTAGTAGATGGAAAGAGTAAGGCTCATATGTAATACCCTAAGTCTCGGGAGGATAGCTCAGGAGCAACATGCTCACCTTGTAAGCAAAATGACATGGAGCAACACAGGTTCGATCCCTGGGTCCGCGCTTAGAAACCTCTGGGTATTAAGCGCATTATAAATAACCAATCATATCATAAAGACATATCTTCTAATGAACACACCTTTTATTTACAACATCTGAAAGCCCACGCATGGAAGTAAACATGTAGCTGTAAAGTCATGAAAGGTTGGGTCTGACAAAAAAAGGAAATGTGTTGCTAGTAGATTTGTTCTCATTCCTTGAATTTATAATTGTGTAATTGCATTTATTTGAAGAACAGGGATGTCAATTTTGATGATAAATGAACACATTAACAAATGATGGTGGTGTCCTTTCGTAAACATGCCTGCACAATAGCACAAAGATAAGAGCATGTGATGAGCCAGTGTTTGGGCATACGAACAAAGTGGGACATAGACCTGGGACAAAACAAAAAACAACAAAAGGTAATAGGTGACTTGGGGGCAGTTTCTGCTAACAAAAAAGAGGAGCAATGTACAAATATACACAGTTATATTATTACCTGTCAGTGGAGGTAGTGGTGTGGTCAGGTAAGGGAGTATGACTGAGCTTGGTGAAGGGATTCCTTCTTTGAATGTTAGGTGAGGTTTAAGCCAATATTTGAAGAGATACACAGTTGGAATGACTTTGATTGTGATGGGCTGGATGGATCCAATGGAACAGGGCAGGAAGGAAGAAAGAGTGAAAGCTAGAGGCATCAGACAGTGAGGTTGAGTGCAGAGGAAGAGCAGAGGGAATGTGATGCAGAGTAGACAGTGATAAAGTCCGCCAGAGAGCTTTGTAGACTAGGAGAAAGAATTTGAAAAGGGAGTGATTTTGTATGGAGATTCAACAAGCATGCTGTCAGTTAGTAGATGTGGAGGAGGATCTGAGTAGATTGCAAAGAGTGCGGGTAAAAATTGTGTAAGTGCAGGGGTTGTGGACTGACACAGGAGTGGTACATTTGTTGCTATAGACTTTTATTGAATAACAAAATGAAAAGAATACCCTATCTCAACCTAATTCAAAGAGGGGTTTCTCTGCCTCAATTAAAACTAAGGGAACTGTCAGGATGTCTTGTAAAAAACAAAATAGTCCACTGTCCTATCCCAAAAAAAGTATTTCCCACCCTCACACTATTAACAAAAAAAAAGGGAGATGTTATCTTTCTGGTTATTCTGGAAGAATAGTTCTCTTCTTACATGAAGGAGTTGCCACAAAAAAAATCCAAGATGTTCTGGGCGTTGGTGGCATAGGGCTGTAAGAACTTAGATAACTGTGAATAAATGGGTAGACCACTATAGGCATTTGTTTAATGGTGATTGCACAACTCTGACTAGTAGTACAATCCATTATCAAGGAAGCGAGATACTATTTACAGAAGGGGAACTTAAAGAACTAATCAAGAGTTTAAATTGGAGAAAGTGTCAGGCCCAGAATACCTTTACCCAGAACTGTTTATTTATTTGACTGACTGGTGAGCAACGATTTGTAAGGACGGTTTTAAAGATATATGTTTGTCAGGCAGCTGGCCCAACTCATGGAGACACAAAAATATTGTATATAAGAATAGAGAACTGGGTCCAGGAAAAACAGTTGCTTACTGAAAATCAAGCAAGGTTTAGCGCAGGATATGGTAAAATCGATCATTGTTTTACCCTTCATTCTCTAAGAGAGAAGTATTGCAAAGTTAGAGAGGGACATTTATATGCAGCTTTTATAGATTTACAAAAAGCCTTTGATGCAGTTGATCAGAATGTATTATGGCATAAACTAGATGCACTGGGCATGCCATGAGTCCTTCTGAATATGACACAACTTTGCTATAAAGACACATTAACATCTGTCCAAGTAGAAAGGAACGACACATGTACAGAAACCTTTCCAATAAAGCAAGGAGTTAAGCAGGGATGCCCCTGTTCCGTGTTTATTCTGTATTTATCTGATATTTGTCCCTTTGCTGAACGAAGGAAAGTCTGCCCCCCTAAATTGATGTCAGTCCTGCTTAGCTGTGCAATGTATGCTGATGACGCAGTGATCCTAGTCTTGACACCGGCAGGGCGCCAGCAAGGATTAAACTATGCGGAGGAGTATTTTGCTAGACACAAGCTAAACATAAATAAAGCTGAGTCTAAGAATATAGTGTTTGGGAAAAAAGGTAAAGTATACAAATGGCAAATAGACAATTCGTCTATAGACATCGTGAGAGGCTATCCCAATTTGGGCTAAATGTTTTGCTCTAATGGGGACTGGTCAGCACTAATAAAGGATATAGAGGAACAAATGGTATGGAGCCTTAAAGGGAGCATGAGATTCTGTTACCTTTATAGTGCTAGGAGACTGGATAAATGTTTGCTGGTCTACTCAGCAAAAGTGAAAACTATGGTTCTCTATGGTAGTAATGTTTGGGGTTATCGAGACTGCCATGAGCTTGACATGACTCAGAATCGGTTTCTTAGGCAGATTACAGGTTTTCTGCCAGGGGCACCAGTAAATGCATTAAAACAAGAGCTGGGGATGCCAACTATTAACTTAGAAGCTAAGATAAGATATGGAAACTACTATCTAAAGAATAAGCGGTGGCATTCGGTTAATACAATATAGCCATATGTCAAATGGTAAAACCCCAGTCCAAATATAGATGGCGTCAAGGAGTTCTAAAATTGTGTAGATAACGGTCTGTCGAAAATCATTGTGAGGGACCACAACCAATGAATAAACATATGTTGGGAAAGGTGATACAGAAAAAAGCGCATCATTGGTGAAAGGAGTCAGAAAAATATACAGGAGAGATAGTGAAGATAGCATCCACAATATGGAGAAGATGGCTATTACTTGTCAGGTTAAACCTCCTCCCTTTAAGATGAGAAGCTAAATGGAAATATGTGGATGCGAGATGCAAATGTACAATCAGTGCGAGGAAGACTTGGTCCACCTTTTGTTGATATGTCCCACATTTTTAGAATTACGAAGATTTTTATCTCCATGTTTTAAAGCTAATGGAATAAGAACATGCACAGCGGCAATAAGTTAAACCATGAATTGCGACAAAGAATTCTAGTTACGTACTGACTTTAAATGATTGTCATATAGGTTTGTTAAATATGTTTTTAAGTCTTTTTAATTTTTGTAAATGGAGAAATCCGAAATAAAATTGATTGATTGATTGCACTTCCACTGCTACTCCAGCCCGCCCTGGCAATATTTTCTAGTCTGTCTTTTCTTTTTACTTTCAATCTATCCTTGACAATCTGAGATAATCTAGACCACTTTTTATGATGGTCTGCTATGTGCCTCTAGATGGAGATACCTTGTCTCAGTGTGCGCCTCCTTACAACCTATATGATCTCTTCTATTCTTCTTTGTACCAGTAAAGTTAAAACACACACCTGAGTCTGTTTTACATGAATACATGGTGTGATAGGGTTTTTTTTTTAGAAGGAAGGGGATGGGAGGTTTGGAGGGAGTTGCAGCAAGCCCCTGTTTCCCTGGAGAATTATCCCTGATCCTGTAGTGTCTAACCCTTCGCATGTGTTCCTCCCACAATATATCCCCTTTGGGAAAGTTATGACACTGGGGTGGTTCTGTTTTTACCAAGTAGGAAGGGTTCCCCCATTTAGAAAAAAGGACGGTATTCTCGGATTCATCACACGATGTTGAAAACTTTGTGTAGAGGGAGGAAGGAGAAAAGAGGAAGGCCAAGGAGTAGGCATGAGCAGAAGTCGAGCTTGCTGAGCTTGATTGTGGAGATCAAAGTTTCTGCAGTGAGTCGAGTACGAAATTGATGAATTTTTAGAATGTTAAGGCATTTAATGTGAGCAGCAGATCAGGTGGTGGTGATGAATTGTTGAAGTCAGAGGTCTGTATCAAAGTGGACCCCAAAGCTGCGAACCTTGGGAGAGGGACTGAGAAAGTCAGCAGATAAAGAGATGGATGAGGGGCAGGGAGGGGTGCCATTGGAAGCAATAAGAGAGATTGTTACTGTTCTTGAAGAGTTGAGCTTGCGGCAGTGGAGAGCCATCCGTGCCAGATTGCAGAGAGACAGTCGGTTATCTGTTCTGAGATGGCTGGGGTCAAGAATGAAAGGAAAAAGTGATTTGAGCATCATCAGCAAAGAGGTGATGGTGAAAGCTAAATCACTAGATAAGTCTATCAAGGGCATAAGCATAGATGGTGAAGAACAGAGGTCCAAAGACTGATCCCTGAGGGATGCTGACAATGCGAATAGTGGGTTCAGAGGTGTGTGATATTCAGGAGATTTCAAAGGTGTGAACTTCTAGGTCCGAAGCAATCCAGTTTAGAACAGATTTGTAAAACCAAGGTGTGCTGGAGAGTGAAGAGGAGAGAGGAGTGTTTGACAGTGTCTATTGTGGAAGGAAGGTATACAGGAATGGTAATTGAAGAAAGCTTGGAGTGTTGAGCATCAGTAAGAAAGTTGGAGACAGGTGTAAGTGCAGTCTGATTATATTGTTTATCACTGAAGCAAGTTTGAACTGGTCTCCATCATTATCCTAAAGATACTTAGAGATCTGGTTGAAGACCACCACTTAAGAACTGCCTTACCATCAGTTTATTTCTGCCGGTGTAATTATTATAATTATAATTGTTCTTTTTCGCTTAATATCAGAGATTGTTTTCTAAGTGCGGGATCAGTATTTGAACTGGTGCTGCACTGTGTGGTCTTGCTTCCAAGACAAACGTGTTGCCCCTGAGCTATTCCCCCTCACCATCTGTTGTGGTTTCTTTCTCTTTTAGGTTACAATGCCTACTCCGAATAATCACCACAGCTAAGTGTTCCACAGTAATAACCCCAGGATGCTGTCCCTTAGTGAGTAAGACATCCATTTAAATTTGGAACACCTATCCTGTGTGCAACAGTTATGATGGGAATATTATAGATTACCAAGGGCCAAAATGTTTAGTGTTCCTTAAATAGTAACAATTGCATTGCTTTAGTTTATCCCTGTATCCCATTAAACTCCATCTACTTTCTCCTGACACATGGGATACTATAATAAAAGTCAGACAAGTGCTTACTATACTTATATGAAAGGAGAATGGGAAGGGCAGCAACTGTAAATTATAAAGGAGGGTTAGAGTTCAGGGAATTTAAACTGTTACAGGGACTACAGAAAGATTCTTTGAGCAAACCTAATATGGAATATCTGTGGTTCATGTGCCAATATTGTGCAAACACCTTAGCTCTTCTAAATTCTTCAAGCATCAGGACATTTTTGAAAGGTTCTGGGTCATTGTAGGCAAGGGAAGAGCCTAACTGTGCAGCCGCATACAAGCACACAAAGAGGTTCAATAGTTCTGTATATAGAAATATATATAAAGTTAACCAATTACACATCATTACATTTTTTACAAATTCTTGAGGCATTTTGTCATTGATTGTATTGCCCACTTAAGCTATAATTAAAGTTATGCTTTAACTTATGCTTTAACTTATTTTTATCCATTAATCCATTTTGGTTCTTCTTACATGTGATGAATTTTTATGAACCGCACGTAATCGTTTTTATTGCCCTCTTCTTTTGAACTTGGCACATTGCAGTTTTTTAGGAACTAGATTTCCCATCTATACTTTCTGAACGATGCAAACCTGTTCAGGACAGTTCAGTGATCAGTGTGTTGTGCTGTCACTTCTGGTCAATTGTGACATCTCTGAGCCCGGTTAGGCTGATTTTCCTGGCTTTTTTCTATCTTCAGTGCATTTCCCTACCACATCCTCTAGTAGGGTGAGCCCCTCTTGAAATGTCTCTTCTCCCTTTTGTGGATATCCATTATGGTCTGTTTACAAATGCCTAGGGATCAGCTTATTTAATATTATAAAAACTGAGACTATCAATCTGAGGGCCTTCAATAAAATCTGGATACACCAAAATCAGCGGCCCTCCACTCCTACCTTGGTTATTAGTCAAGATGATGTTCACTGTGCACTGGTGACAATTAGGTCTGTGGTGAGCAATGTGGTAGCTATGTTTGATTTTCTTAATGAACACCATTTAGAAATGATATATATAACTGAAACCTGGCTCAATGATGACTGCCATAGCACTCTTTAGGGCCTAGTCCAGGATGGCTATTTGATTAAATGGGCCAACAGAGAAAATAGTCGTGGCAGTGGTGTCGCTGTAATATTTAAAGTTAAATATTCTGTCATTTGCATTGAAGTGTTACACTGGGATAATTCCTGCCACATATGTTTTTTTCACTCAAAATGTCCCAAGCTGATTAAATCAGCGCTGCTTTGATCTATAGGCCCCTTGAGACCCTGTCAATACTTTTCTGGATGGCCTGGAGGATTTTCTCTTGTCTGCAAACCTGATACATGGCAGACTCCTCCTGTTGGGGTTTTAATCTTTGTCATGATGACCCATTAGAGGGAGACTCTGCTAACCTTTCACATTCACTATATTATTATTATATTATTTACATGACTATTCCTGTTCTCACAATAGTGGTCATTGTTTGGACCAGACTTTCTCCAGAACTTCAATATATCTCGGAGACAACTCTACAGGTCCCCTGGAGTGCACACCAAATAAAAAATAAATAATAAATTAGGTTCTTCTCCATGAAACAACCACTTAATTTGTCAAAAGAGGCTGACTTTCAGCTGAGGCCTCACAGGCAAAAAATGTCTACCATTTTCATCATCCTTACCACAGTGTAATGCTGATTCTCATGTTGAAGAGTTTGTTGACCAGTGTAAAGCTTCGTTTCAAATGGTCATCGATTGTGTTGCTCCCCTTTAAGCGCATGAACATCTGTAATCTCTGGTTCTCTCTAGTACTAAGACTACTCAAACATATATGCAGGTGGAAAGAGAAAATCTGACAGAAATCAAGTGATCCTTCTCCTTTGTAATACGTTTGAGAATCCCGTGTTGAGTACAAATCAGCAATTCGGAAAGCAAAGTAATCTGCCCTTCCTGAGCAGATTCTTTCTTCTACTAATAAACCTGCTAAATTATACTCTATTGTCAAACAGTGTACAAACCCCATTTGTTTACTTAAAGAATTTGGAACCTTCTGTTAACCTAGCTAATGAGTTGATTGCTTTCCTTCTTGATAAGATTCACACAATTTATAAACGTTTTTAAAATGATAGATTGCCATCTCCATCAATGGTTCTAGCTGCAGTTGTTCAGGCTGAAACTAAGTTTGAATTCACTCCAGTTTTGGAGGAAGAGATCCTTTCATTGTCAATAAAGCTCAAACCTACTCAATCCAGTTCAGATGTGCTTCCAGCCCTGGTCTCACAAGCTCATTCTTTAAGTCGAACCAAATAGATTTCTCATCTGGTTAACCTCTCCCTTTAATAGGGTGTTGTTCCATCTGGTCTTAAAAAAGATTTTTTTACCTCTCGTCAAGAAACCCACTTTGGACCCTAAGGAGCTGAGGAACTACTGACAAATTGCAGGGCTCCCATGGATTGCTAAGTTCCTTGAAAAGGTAGTGACCCAACAATTAAATATCTTTATTGAGGATAATCAGATTCTTGATCTTTGCAATCAGGATTGCGACTCGGACATGGTAATAAGACCACATTGGTTGCTGTATGGGATGATTTACTTTCTTACTCAGAGCAGGACAATCTGTCATTTATGGTGATAGTGGACATATCAGCTGCCTTTGATATGGTGGATCATCATATTCTTCTCTCGAGACGTTCAACCTTCCTGGGTGTAAAGACTGGAGGGGGTGTCTCTGCTACAGCCCACTATATGTTTGGGGTCGAGGCACAGAGGCAAACCCAGCCAAGGCTCTCAATTGGTAACAACGGAGAAGCAGCCAAGGTTGAGAATGGAGGGAGGTGATGCAGGCTGGTTCTTACGTACAATGAATCCCCATAGCTCCCACAAAGGAATGTCCACACACTATGTTAGGTGCTACCATAATTCTTGTAATAACTAGCATAAAAGATATGGGGATATATACAAATAAATAAGACTTAATTTGTACTCAGTAATATAATTAAATAGTCCACTCAGTATATATCCAGTTCTATGTGATACCACAGTTCCTCTAGTTTCAGTTATACTGCACGAACTGCTGACAGTTATCAAAAAAGCATTACAATTATTAGGCACTGTTTAACCTCATAGACATTAAAGTAGAAATGCTGGTAATACTTGGAACTTTGGCGAAATGCATTCTTTGAGAACAAAAATGCAATACTGTGTGAGGATCCCGCCACCCGAGAAAGCTATAAGAAAAAGGTAAGCAGCTGTTTGCTTTTAAAACAATGCCCAGTCCTTATATGTTCAACCATTGTCTGCTTTTGTTTTTACAAATTCTACCATACCAAAGTAGCTTGGAAACAACAGGATCCAAAAACAATCTGGAAACCTTGGGTGAACCCTGAGGTTGGAAGACACTTTTCCGTGTTGCAGTACCTTGGGTTCGTTGGGAGGTGAAGTGGAGGAGTTGATCAGTTTTGCTCAATTATTCCCCTCAAGGATGTACCCTGTATGAAAGAAGGAGTCATTGGGATATCAGTGTCGAGCAGAAGAAGGGAACCAAGCAGTGTCTGAAAGGCAGCAGTGAAGGTCTGTTGTGGTGTTCTCTTTGGTCGGGTTGCTACACTGGCTGTGGATGTTCCATTAAGTTGAAACTCAATGAGGTCCTCAACAAAGGTTGGACGGTGAGGATGAGTCCTTTGGTGTTTGTCGATGACCTTCAGTGGCCACAAGTGCAGTGATAGAATTAGGTGTCGGGTTTCAGTATATCGCAGTTGGCTGCTGTTCGTTTCTTAGGTGCTGAAGTCACAGCATGGATAACAGGATGGCTTATGGCAGCTTGGACTTGAGCACTGAACATCTCTATGGGACACCACCAAGGTTGGACACTTGGGGCTTGATCTTCATTTCGGAATGGCAGGAAACCCCCTGACGGACAATTCTCAGCAGTCATCAACACTGGACTTCCTCAGCCATGGAAAAGTGGACAGATGTCATGGTGGCAGTGTCTCATGAAAATGTCTTCATTTGGTTGGAACTTGGCAAGCTCCAGGCTTCGAGCAGCACTATGCCAGTGTACTCCCTCTTCTGGGTAATCCACATGAATCTGGCTTCCCAGTGGTCATAAACAGTCTCTGAACCCTGGACAATGCTGGTGAACCTCTTTGGCTAAAGATTTCTGGAAACTCCTCTTCAGGACCCAGGAAGATACCTCTGCAGGACGGCAGACACACCAGACTGGCATCCAGGACACTTAGGGTTAATAGCCAAGATTGCACAATGTTCACTAGTAGCTAGAAGAGGTTGCCTGTCCAAGTCCCCCCTAGTTCAGTCCTCGAATCAGCAAAGCAGCCTTTGGATTTGTTGAAGATTTGAAGCTGCAGACTTCTTCCTCCACCTGGATTCAGGATACAAGCTTGAAGAATACTCCAGGTTTCTTCTTCTGGATTCTGACTTCAGTTTCTGACAAGCAGGTAATCGAGGATTCCCTAGCTATACACAGATGTTCCCCATTCACTCAGGCTGAGGCAGGCTCAACTAGCCAATCACACAAAGTGCATTCTTGCACCTATTGATCATGCTCACAGGAATGCAGGCCATTCACCCAAATCCAGACACCTATAACACAGGATATGGGTTGGAGGCAACTCCTAGCCTTTCAGAGGATTCAATGCATTCACTCCGTTTCAGTCAGGGCGGGATCAGGCAGGACCACAGGCATTATGACAGACAACAAAAACCAGACACCCACCACACACAATGTGATTTCACTACTGTCTCTATTCAGGCAGGTCCCACCCTCGGGGTGTGCCCACCAAACAATCCCTGGAAGGCTCATACTAGTCTAGCAGGGGCAGCCCAGTTCCATATATGGTCCTTCCACCCAGTGTTCAGTCCGGGGAAGAGAACAGAGACAGGGTTTCTCAGGACTTCGAGAAACAAAGGGGAAGGCAAAGGCAACGAAGAGGCCACCAGTGGCCATCTTGCATTTGTCCAGGAATCTAATGATTCTTATTGCAGGGCCAGGGTGTCCCAATAAGAGAGGACAACCAGTCAGCATGTAGCTGCCACCAGCCCATACCCTGTGTATAAAATAAGCAGAACACACAGGGCCTCATTACAAGTTTGGAGGTAGCCATGGTGCTATTAGCGTCATGGCTGCCTCCAAACTCGGGTCTGGGTCTGGGTTCCTTGAATGAGGAATTACCGGGCCATTCCAACCTTGGAGGACCCAGTAATTCCTCATTCAAAATACCCATCCCCATTCCCATAGGGCTCAATAGGAATGGGGAGGGAGCTAATAACGGGCCTGTTAATAACTGGTAGAACCAGTTGCCCTTAGCGGGACCCACTAAGGGACCTCGTAATGCGGCAGCAAGGGGTTAACGGCACCGGCATCCTTACCTTGACCTCAATTCCCATTCATATGCTGATGATCTTCAACAGTTTTTTAAACTTTCTGCCCCTCAGGAGAATTGTACTCTTCTTCAAGCTTGTCTCTCCGAGTTCAAATTATGTTTGAGAAACAACAAACTTCAACTCATCCCCTGAAAGATTGACACTAGGCTTTTAAAGGACCCTCTTATAAGCCCTGGACCGCCTGATGTTTGTTTACCTCCTCATAAATCTCGCCATGAAAAATTAAGAATCTTGGAGTCCTATGGGATCCAGAAATTAAACTAACTCTTCAAGTCAGTGACATCATTAGATAATCCTTTTATTGTCTATGCTTTCTTAAGAGGATCTTTCCTTTTCTCCCATCAGTAACTCACACAGTGGTAGTGGGCTCTCTGGTAAAGTAATGGTATGACTATGCTAATTACTTTGATGCTGAATTACCGGAATGCCTGATGTGCCATCTGCAACTTACTCGCAAAACATACCTGACAATTAATTTGATAGACTCATTTGAAATTTGCTAAATTCACATCTATGCCTAGACGATCACTGCATTGGCTTCTGTAAAGGTATCAAAGAGGGCTGCTGACATAAGAGTGGCATTGTGGTTGGTAAAACGTGTATTTCTCAAAAAGGAAGACACCCTCACTACCCCTACTTTCTAAAAGGGGTTCCCTGCCTCAAACTAATATGAAAGGATCTCTCAGATTGCCTGTTAAAATCAAAAGTCCACTGTCTTGTGTCATAACCTACTTCTATCACTTACAGTATAACAAAAGGGTAAGCAAACACAAAGTCCTTTCTCCAGGAGAATGACTCCCTACTCCTGGTACTCTCAGTAAAAGGATGCCAGGGGGAACGACTCCCATTCCCTGGCTGGTGGTTCCAACAAACCTTTGTGCAAGTCAACTTTCAGAACCAGGAAAATGACTCCCTTCTCCTGGTATGGATTAATGCATTCCAATTTATCTCATAACAAAGCCACAGGGAATGACTCCCTTCCCCTGGTGCCTCTTGATTAATGGCCTTTCAGTTACTTCAACTTTCCAAACCAGGAGAATGACTCCCTTTTCCTGGTATTGGTCAGTCCACTCCAGTATAGTTTGCAACAAACAAAGCCAGGGGGAATGACTACCTTCCCCAGGCATTTTAGAAATGTATTAAACAGCCTTTTATTCTCTTCACCTGGAGAATGACCCCCTGCTCCTGGTGTATCTCAACTTAACATTTATTTTCCCCCCTTCTTGTGGAATTAGCAAATTCCCAAATCATTTTCGGTGCCTTAGTGGGTTATTATTTGCCAATGCAGTGAGGGTGCTTTCCTCTGATGCTTAATTTATTTATATACAGTACCAGACCCTTCTGTGGTGTTCAGTGAACTTGTTGCCTCCACCGCAATGAGGACATTCCTCTGTGATACCCAGTTCACTGGCTTTAGGGTTCAGACTCTTCTCTGGTAGTTAGCAGGCTTTTTGCCTATAATTCGACAAGGAAGTTCTCCTTGGATACTTAATGCACTTGCATCATTGTCCCAGACCCCTCTCTGGTGGTCAGTGGGTTTGTTGCTCCCACTGCGACAAGGAAGTTCTCCTTGGATGCCCAATACGCATGTGTTAGGTTCCCAGACGCTTTTCTGGTGGTCAGTGAGTTTGTTGCCTCCACTGTGACCAGGAAGTTATCCTCAGATCCTCAATACACTTTTGTTCACATCCCAGACCCTTCTTTGGTGGTCAGAGGGTTTGTTGCCTCCACTGCAATGAGGAAGTTCTCCTTGGATGCTCAGTCAACCCCTCCTAGTAGTTTGACTGTTTCTACTGGGCAGGTGGAAAGCTGTTTGAGCCTCTCTTTCTTCCACCCTGTGTCTCCTCTGTGTCTCCTGTACCTCTCGATACCTACTGCAGGATTTTGAAAGGCCACCAGGGCTTTGTGGGACTGGGCTACATCTCTCCTGCTCTCAGGCCTCACTTCTCAGCTTCTGCAGCTCCATGGCATCACCGCGAATCAATGGACTGCTCCACTCTTTCTCCTTCTTTGTGCTCAGGCCCGCTTCAAATGGACCCATGGACTCACTCAGTGATTCGCTGAGGTCCTCTCTTTCTCGCATCCATAGTCAGCCAACAGGTTGAGCTTCCTACTCTGGATGGTTTCCACACCGGCTGCCTCTCCTGGCTGGGCTTGACCTAGTATTCAGTCCTTCTTCTCTTCTTATACGTTGTTGCCAGACCTGCCCTGGCAAATTTTCAAAGTTTGTCATTGTTTTTGATAGATTAATCTTTATGCATCTTCGGGGCCACCTCATATCAGTATTAGCACAGTCAGTAATACTCATTTCTTCTGTGCTCTTCTTCGTCTTCACACTTTTTGTTTTGGCTGTTTCTCCTACACTACAGAAATACACAGATTTACTCTCAAGGAAGTCGTTTGGATGGGAGAGAGGAGTTAGGGAAGGTTGGGGTGGGACATTGACCAATGGGCTATATCCTACGTGATAGTCCTTATCCCCAGATGAGTAGTCCCTCTCCATGAGATCCTTTCTCATTAAACCATACATAGGAGGACTATTGGGTGGCGGCCGTACCTCCCTAAAGGCTCCTCCTTGGAGAGAAGAAAAGATAACTAGCAAATCATCACAATTCCCATTTCTGAAAGTATAATATTCAAAATTCTGAATTTAGTTTTTAAATGTACTCATGATCCTGCACCTAAATATCTCTGTGTAAAAATTACAAATAACTGAACAGCATGTCTACTGCAAACCTCTAATCAGCATTTGCTTCATCTACCTTTAACATAATGCTTGACCAGAGGATTGGCGGTTCTCAGTCTTAGATCCATGCCTAATTCGTCTACAACCTTCCAATTCAGCTACGCCCACAGTCCTGCTTAATGATTTTCTGAACAAAGTTCAAAATCCACCTCTTCACCTAGGGATTACTTTTTCTCTTAAAATACAATTACTGACTCTTGTTGTTTCCATCAGCGCCCAGATGCATGCAATGTCTGCCCGGTATTGTTAGATTATGCACACTACAAATAAACAAATCTAAATTAATCAAACTTTAAATCCCTTTCCCTTTCAACCAGTGTATTTATATTTACTGCTTAGCTATTGTGAATGGAGGCACATCAGAACATTGACCAATGCCGTCATAATCTGCGATAACGCTCTTGTGCCCCATTTCAGCAAATGGTGCTCTATGGCCATAGTATCCTTGTTTTTAACCAGTCGGGATCTCAGTGTGAGACATAATAGTCAGGCCTTCATGCCTAGCAGTGCTGTTGTGCACATAGAATCTGGCAGTCATAACAGCATGCCCCTTTTCTGATTCTGCACGTTGTGGGTGTATTTCCTCTTGCTGTTGGCTCTTGTCCTTCAAGCTTTACCTTACTGGCTTCCACAAATCTATAGGACACATTTTACCGAATGATTCTTCTGACTGTTTAACACTCTCCACCACCACAACAGAGCTGTTTTTGTTTAAGTGTGTTCCCCCAGAATGGGGCAAAACCTGGGATTGTACAATGAAGGCTCTCACAGAGAGATATGTCCTTTGCGAGGATGCAAGTGAACTCTAGCCCTGTGTTGTACATTTGCAGACCTAGGATCAAGTCAAGCAAAACTGACCAATGTGTCACCTATTGAGTTTGATACACTATCAGCCGTTGTAAACCATTATGTTGAACTCTGTGTACAATATCATTTTAGGCGCCCTTGACATAGAAGAGACTAAAGCAAAAGCACAGCTGTATGTGCCACTTGCTGCACTGATATAATCTCTATCAATGAGGAGTTTTCACCACTCAATCTTAGAGTGAGTCATTCATCTTCAAATCACTTTTGTTAACTCCACCCAGAGATCTGTTGCCAAAGTGGGCTAACTTGTAGGACTGTTAACTTCCTATAACTCATACTCGTGTCTTTGAAATATTACTCTCTATTTTGGATGGAACCTTTCCAATTGTTAGTAGCCTTGGTAGCTTCTTGCCCTATGACTACAAACACTTATCCTAAAAGAGGTGAAATAAAATAATTGACATGAGGATGCTTCAAGTCATCCCATTTGTTTACTTAATTGATTTAAATAGACTGGTAATATGGGGTCGTCAGACCCCACATATTTATTCACCTACACATCAACGACAAACATTGTTTCAGGAGATCTTAACCTGCACCCCAAACATTTCTGCATTAGCATTCAGGGAAGAGCACTTGTAAATTCAGTGCCTGGGAATTTCAGCAGTATTTCACAATTACCACCTGTGTTCTCTCGGCCAGCCAAACACCTCTATCAGATGTTTGTCATTTTCCTGGAACTCCTAGCCCCTTCTCATGTCCTCCCTCAATCCCTCTACCCAGAACCATAAAGAAACCCACCATGGGACCCGCTTACATGCGCTTATCCAGATCTGCCTCACCTCTACCACTATCCTTCCACAATGGAAATAGAAAAAGAACATACTCTTTTTTTTCAAATTTCCGTGTTTTTTTTTTTAAGGGGAGATATTGACGACTGTGCCAGTAGAACATCAATTGGCACCAATTGTGGAAAATAATCCTCCACGGAAAATACCTGTACATATTTTTGGCTGTACTTTCTGTTTGCAAGACATTGGTACTTCCTGATTTAATTTGTGGCTATTGGTCTTGGCACTACAATCCCCAGAAGCATTAGAGATCAGTGCTGCTTTTACTTTCCTAGGACCAGAGAAGGAGGAGGCTGATTACCTGCAGGTGTGTTGCTCCAGGTGCTTCTAATGAGCGTTCAACACAGTGTGGGTCAGTATTTAAACAGCTGCTTGCAGGAGCACAGGGCTCTTGCATTGAGTTTGCTGCCAGCCGCTTGTGCTTTGATCCTTAGATTTCTGCTGTGTCCTGCTGCTTTTTCCAGAACCTGCTCCTTTTCCAATGCCCTGTGTTCACTGCTCTGCAGCCCTGCTACTCTGTCTGCACTCCCCTGCTTCTGCCTTGCACCCCTGTGATTCTTTTCCTGCTGCCCTGCTTCCCTGCTTGCAGTCCTCAGTTCCCTGTTTGCAGCCCCTTCCTCTCTACCGCCAATTATCTTGTTTCTGTGACTGCAGTTCCTTGCTCTGTCCCTGTAGCCTGTGTTACCTGGATTAAGCATCCTTGATTTAAGAGCTGTGATTTGTTGTTATCTGTCTGCAGTCCTGTCCTTGTTACTCAAGTTCAGAGTTATAGTTACTTGAATTCCATGTTAGCAGTCTGCAGTTCTGTCCTTGTTTTCCTAAGCCAGAGTTTCGGTCCTGAATTTTTCTTTTTTTCTCATCTATAGTTCAGCTCGCTGTTCCTAGATTCCGGTCCTGAGTTTCTAATCTGCAGTTCCAGTCTCCTGTACCCTTGCTCTTAAAAATGCTTGTCTTCATGCATTTCTACTTTCTTCCTGTTCTCTGTCCTGAGCCTTGTTCACTTTGACTGCCTATTATTTCCCTTTTTATTTCTTTTACTGTATTTGTCCTCACTTGTGCTTGTGTAGTGTAATTCCTTTGTTCAGATTTTGGCTGCTGGATTGCCCAGCAGGCAATCTCTGCCCCTTTCCTTTGACTCGTTTCAGAATTGTACCTTGTGGCACATTGTTAACAATGTGCTGGTTCCTGTTTCAGGAAAAAGTCACTGTTCAGTTCTTGCTCGGCCCGTACTGGCTTTAGTCTTGTGAGTTCTGTTTCAATATCGGTGCCCTAGGGTCCAGACACAGACACCCAACTCCTGCTTCTCCTTTCCAAGAGCGTTCAGGGTGGGGCCCTGTAATAGTAACCAGCTCAGAAGGCTAGAGTTTCCCCTGACCCTGTGGGAACCACTTCCCACATTCTGCATACACTACAATTGGGAACCTAACGTGTTTGTATTACTTGATCTCCCTGCCCTTTTCTGTTTACTGCCTTTATTGTCTGCCTGTAGTTATTGCCTATCCTTTCTTGCCTGTGGATTTCCTTACACTCCTGTCTCTTGTGCACTTTTCTCCCCTCGGCTATGTGGGCATGTCTCTTCCCTCACGCCCCTGACAGATTGGGCATTTCCAATATGTGTGCCACTCACCTAACATTGGAAAAATACAATTTAAAACTATTAGCACCTTACTAGGAGCCAATGTGTGCTAAGTCTGATAAACCCTGCTCTGGGGATTGGATATGGCAGGTAAGTGGCCTGCACCATTACAACACCTCACTGTGGTCTGGCCTACCTGGCTGGGGCGTGTGGGCCATTACTGGACATGTCTGTCCTCGTAGCATAGTTTATCACTTCATTCTCACAGAGAAATAATGGGACTGCCACATGTTTAACCTTGGTTTCAGTGAATTGGTATATTAAGCTACACTTTATATACAATTTGATCGAAACATACAGCTAAACACATCACAGTGTCAAAACAATAGTATGTGGAATACTGTCTGACTGTAAAAAACAAAAAAAAAACTGACATAGATTCTGTGGCCTCCATGCTTTACTATGGGAGGAGACACCGCCTATGCTACATATAGAACCTTAACCTTGAGCAAAATCCCATCAACGACCTTTGTAAAAACCTTCAATTGGTTGGCACCTCCATCATCACAGACATATGGTTCCACAAGTTCTAGCAAGAGCTTGGACAATATTAAACAACAAGGAAGAAAATAGAAATATAAAACTGGAAATGTATCCTACAATAAGGAACTTGCAGACATCAAAATAAATTTTAAAAAAACGACTGGCAGAAAACAAGCAACCTTATTGATACAATTGCTTGTTAAATTAAGACCAGAGGCTACAGGAAAGAAAACATGCCAAAAAAAAAATCAAAATAAACATCGATTTCCAAATGAAGTAAGTCACTTATTTTCCAATGTTTTCAAAATTATCAAGCAACTGGCTGCAAACCATATGACCTGCACTTTTCAGGATTACTCATCTAAGCTTACAAAATATATAACTTAGAATTTCTGAAATAATAGCTCACACGTTAGGAAAAAATAAATGAGTTAAATCCTGCCCACAAACTCTCTCAGGTAGCTGAGCCAACCATACCACATAATGTTGTTTCCGGTCTCCAGTCATTTTTCTTCGAAAACATAGTTTCGAATGACAAAAGTTTTGAAAAAAATCAATTGAAAAAATGCATTTTTTTGTAGGTAAAGTTTTTTACTAAAATGGGTGTTAAGGGGGACCCCCCATTAATTTTTTTTTTAATGCATTTTTTCGATGCCTTTTAATTCAAAACTTTGCCATTCGAAACTGTGGCATTCGAAAATATCACTATAAACCGTTTCCTTCTGTAATGTATCAATCGTATAGCTACTAAAAGCCCCCTGAAAACTTAAAAATTCCTTGATAGACACCATTCCACGAACTGAAACCTTTCTGGAAAAGCATGTATGTACACTGGCACCTGCCTTCACCAACTTCTCATCCACTTCTTGAGAACAAGTTACTATCCCTGCACCTCTGAAGAACCCTGATAAAACAGAGGCGTAATTTCACCAAAATTCTAGAGGAAGCATAAGTTAAATCATGCATCCAGTGACATCACCGCACTATTGCAAACAAGAACTAGATGTTTGTAAAAGGAATGCAACAAAGAGGTTGCTAGGGCTGTCAAAAGATAATTTAATTAGTGTTGGGGGTTACTGGCGCGCCCGCAGCACTGCCCGTATGCCCCGGACCCCCAAAGACTCACGCTCACACGTCCTCTCGGTTCGGGCTTCCACGGTCGCTCTAACGCAGCCGGGAAACGCCCCGTTTATTTATGCTGCATGCAATGGCATGCAACGTCACACTGCCGCATGCGCGCCCCATCATCGGGCAGCGCCACACTCCTCCTTTTTCGGGAGGACAAACAACGAACATTCACGAATTATACACTGCAAACCAAAACACACTACACCTATAAACTTTGCATTTCCCGTTCTGAAAAAAAAACCTTTATTGACATCCACCCGGGTCCCCTTACTGAACAATTCCCCTTGTTAGGATGATCAGACAACTGTCCCAAGACGTAGTCTTTGAGGTGAGCAGGTTTCCCTCGCCCAGCCCTCTAGGGGTACCTCCTACTCACCTCCGGCATTGGTGATCGGTCCATAGGCATTCCCCGGGCCGGGGACTCAGGCAGACATGGTGTTTCTCCTTCATCCTCAGGGACGACCGCTAAGTCCGGGTCAGGGGGCGGATCAGTCCTTGGATCCCGCAACTTCTTGAAGAAGCTCACGTTGCGGGTTACCTCAGACCGGCCATCCGATGCAGTCACCATGAATCCCTTGCAACAACCTCCAGTGGCTCCCGCTCATACGGTAGGGAGAGTTTTCCATGGGGGTGTCTATTCCGAATGAGGACCTCGTCACCTGGCTCCAGCTGCTGCGGGCGAAGCCCGCTCCGGAGGTTCTCCTGCTCAATCCTTGTTCGCCGGTCTGTCTCGACCTGTTGGTTATCGATCACCCCTGGTTCTTTCTCTTCCACCTATGGTAACAGCCCTCGAGGGCACTGTTTGAATAACGTTTCTGCCGGGGCCACTCCGGTGGACGCATGCGGCGTGGTACGGTACACCCTCAGAAACTGATAGAGGGCTCTCTGGAGGGACTGCCCTTGGCCCTGGGCGGTCCGAAAGGTCTTATTTAGAGTCCTCATCAACCATTCAGCTTCACCATTGGCCCTTGGCCAGAGCGGCATGATCTTCCTGTGCACCACCCAATAGCTCTCCAGCAGTTCCGAGAACCGTTCACTCTGGAACAGCGCCCCGTTATCCGAGCACACCGTGTGTGGGAAACCATGGGCCGCAAACACCTTCTCACGGCCACCACAACATGCTCAAAGGCCACTGACTCAACAAACTCCACCTCGGGATACCTTGAGTATTCGTCCACCAGCACGAGGAAGTGGGTGCCCATCGTGGTGGAGCCAAAATCTGCATGAACGACTTCCCACGGACGCATCCCCCAAGGTGTTGGATCTATGACAGGTTCACGCTGCAGGGGAGACGCCGCCTGACACCAAACACAGGCCGTCACAAAGTTGTCCACCTTACGCTCTAGTTCCAGGAACCACACCTTCAGCCTTAAGCAGGCTTTGGTCTTGGCAGCGCCCTGGTGACCACGGTGTGCAAGGGTGATCACGTCCCCCACCTTCGACTGGGGCACAACAATTCGATCTCCCCGGAGTAGAAGGCCGGACGTTGAAAACGATAGTTCCTCCCGGACCTTCCATAACTGCTCAAGTCCAGTTCTGGCCTCCTGAGTCACCCCGCCAGGGCCTCCAGCACCGACTTCCAGTATCCCTGTTGCATTGAGTGCCTTAAGATCTTGAAACACTCATCGTCTGCTGCAGCTGTCTCAAGTTCCCCCAATGGCATGGCATTCGGCGTGGCCGCCTCCACCGCCACCCGGACGTGCTCTTCAGCCTCCTCCACACAGGTGTCATAGTCCTCCACTCCTGGCACCCCCGGGTGTGTGGAGAGATAGTCTGCTGCGTTGTTCGCCCCGGCCGATACACCAGGGTGACTCCATATTCCAGGAGGGCGAGCATCCATCTCTCAATTCTTGCTGGCGGCTTGGATGACGACCCCGCCAGGATGGGGAGCAGCGGCTTGTGGTCCGTCACCACCGTTACCGGGCGTACAAGAACATAGAGCTGGAAGTGCCAACAGCACCAGAGCACGGCCAGCGCCTCGCCCTCAATCTGCGAGTACCGTTGTTCTGCCTCCGATAGCGCCTTGCTGGCGTAGGCCACCGGGTGGACACCCCCATCATGGCCGATCTGCATCAGCACACCGCCCAGGCCAAATGGACTGGCGTCAACAATGATCTCTGATTGTAACGCAGGATCAAAAAAAGCAATGGTGTCCTCTGCTGCCAGGGCGCCCCTGATATCATCAAAGGCCGCTTGTTCAAGCGGGCCCCAGTTCCAGGTGGTATCTTTTCTTGTCAGTGCTCTGAGCGGCTCCGTCCTGGAGGCAAGATTCTGGATGAATCGTCCACAGTATGTAACCATACCCAGAAAACTCCTCACATCCGACACAGATTCAGGAGGTTGAGCCCTTCTAATGTCCTGGAACTTCTTCGGATCAGGTGACACCCCCTTCTTTAAACACAAAGTCAAAGAACTCTATTGATGGTCGCAGAAATTCACATTTCTCCTTGTGGGGGGTGAGGCCCAGGGACTGCAGCCTCTCAAACGTCTTTGCCAGGCGTCTCAGGTGGTCTACCTCTGTTCTGGCAAACACCAGGATATCATCATTGATATTCAGGACGCCCTCTAGATCCAGTACGGTGCCCCGGATGATGTTTTGGAACACCTCCGCTGCTGTGGACACACCGAAACGCAGTCTCTTATAATGGTACAGACCTCAGTGAGTGGTAAAGGTGGTGATATACCTCAACTCGGGGTGGAGGACAACCTGGTGGTAGCCCGCTCGGAGGTCCAGCTTTAAAAAGAAGCAAGCGCCTTGTACCTCAGCAATGATGTTGTCTATCGTCGGAGTGAGGTGTCTCTCTCTCTCTTAATTGCTTTGTTCGGCAACCTCATGTCCACACAGATTCTGACAGCATACGGTTGTTTCGGCTTTCGTGCCACCACAATTGGGGACACCCACGGAGTCGGACCTTCCACCTTCTCTATGATGTCGAGATTGACCAAATTGTCCAGCTCCTTGTCGACATGTTCACGAAGGTGAAAAGGTACCCTGTGATGCTTCACGGCGATGGGCTGCACAGATTTTTTAATGTGTAACCTCACTGGGTCACCAGCCATCTGTCCAATCCCTTTAAATAGTGTGGCATACTTCTCAAGCAAATCATTGATGTCTTCAAGGTAGACGGAGTATGCAAAACTGACGATGCCAAGGGCCTCCGCCGCTGCACAGCTCAGCAAGGTATTGGTGCTCACCAGTGTCACATAGAATCGTGCAGTGATTTGGGATCCATCGTGCTCCACCTTTGCCACAAAAGCACTGTCTAATGGGATGGGGTCCAGACCACCAAACGCGAAAATACGGGCCCTGGGTGCGACCAGCTTGGGAGGCCGGTTCATGGCGTCATATTGTCCACAGGCCATTACATTGACGGACGCCCCCGTGACGACCAGGACCGGGACTGGAGAATGGTTTACCCCCACCACGCATCTTGGCTGTCTCCTGTTCTTTCCTTTCTGGACCTCCACACTTGAGACAAAGAAAAGGTTCTCTTCCTCCTCTTCATCAGCTTCTTCTGCCTGGGCATCCTCTTCGCCCTGGTCCACTTGAGCGACGTTGGGCGGTCGACCCTGGCGAATGAAGATGGGCCGGGCCGGGCCTCATGGCACCAACACCGGCATTGCCGCCTTGCACACTCTTGAGAAGTGGTCTGGCAGCCCACACTGTCCACAAGTCTTTCCGGCCGCTGGGCATTCCGTTGTGTGGGGCAGGTCATAACCACACTTCTGGCAAGACTCTCCTGCCCTCCCGGCTCTGTCCCAGTGACCGCCGCCAGGTCTTCTGGTGCCCCTGCCACCACGCCACATCGCACATACCTCCTCGGTCTTGATGGGGCGCGACCCAGCCTCCATTCTCGCTGCCTTTTTCTCGGACACCTCATGGCACCTCCCCAGTTCAAGGATGCGAGGGAGTGTGATACCGGGCTCCCTTAACACTTGTCGTCTAAGCTTTCCTGAAGAACACGCCTGTATGAGCATTGTCCTGATCATATCTTCTGCATCACCCCACATGCAGGCCAACAACAGGCGCATCAGGCGCCCATAGAAAGTGTCCAGAGTCTCATCCTCTTACTGTTTGGCGGAGGCAATGGGGCTGGAAGCACCACTTGAGCACGTGGAGGCTGCTGCGCTGCTGCTGGTTGTGCACCGTCTTGATCCTCAGTATCACTCATGAGCTCGAGCGCACAGGCACCCCCAGTGTGGAAGATGGGGGCCGCAACTCAAACTCAGAACCACCTCCAGGCAGGAGAACAGTCACTGAAACACACCTCTGTGATGATGAAGAGGATGAAAAACAGTAGGGCCACCAGCAGTCACACTGAAGAAGATCACTGTAGCACACCTCTGTGATGATGAAAAGGATGAAGAATGCTCCAGCCTGATGGAGAGATCACTGCAGCACACCTCTGTGATGATGAAGAGGATGAAGAAGGCTCCAGCCCTCCACTGTTCCAAAAATTGAGACAAGAAAGAATAATGGGCTATGCAGGCCCAGCCATTTTAGCCCGCCTCCTTGCTTGCACTCGACGTAGGAGACCCAAGAAAATGAAAAAATCACAAATTGAGCACATGTGTATGCAGGTATAGCTGCCTGCTGACAGGAATTCCAAAAATTAGGTCTGGATGCACTTCAGAGCTCGAACCGGAGCTCCGTGAAGTTCCACAGCCTGATAGACAAAATGCCCGCCAGCCGCGTGGGTGACGCGCTGCCTGCGGCTTGAAACGAAGTCTTAATCCGACCTCGTTTCGGTGAAAAAATTGCAGAGATGTTCACCGGCGGGCCCACGCATCGTCTCCCCCACTCGTCGCCACTGTTGGGGGATACTGGCGCCCCCCCAGCGCTGCCCGTAAGCCCCAGACCCCCAAGGACTCACGCTCACACGTCCTCTCGGTTCGGGCTTCCTGGTTGCTCTAACGCGGCTGGGAAATGCCCCGTTTATTTATGCTGCATGCGGCGGTGTGCAACGTTACGCCGCCGCGTGCGCGCCCCATCATCGGGCAGCGCCACACTTAGTAACATTGTTCATATATATTAGGTGCCTTGAGGTGCTGCAATCATTTGACACGTACACACATCAAACACATCATAGGCCTTCCGTATTATGCATGTACTGTCTGAAATGGACAGTCACTTCACTATGCCATAAGAAGTCACAAATGACTAAATATTGCAAAATAAGTCGCATTATACAGGTATGGTAATTTTAGGGATGGTACAGCCTCAGTTGCTGCTATCATATCCCCCATACAACATCCACATCTGGAGTACTGCCATTTTATGACAGGTAACTACTTATGAGTATGGTATAAATATCAATTGCAAGGCACTATGTTACAGACACAAGTGTCTGCCATCAGATGCTAAGCAAAGTACAGCATTTTCTATTCATTTGCTGCCGTGAAATACAAAGGGTAATTCCAAATGTCCAAACAATGCCATCTTTTGCACAGTATGGCATCAGGTAATTTAGATTCAGTAGCGTGTATAATATGAGTGTCCCCAATAAACGTTCACGTCATCATAGTTCACTTCTGCTATTCAAATGAACGCAAAGGTGTTGAAACGTTCAGCTGCCCTTTGAAACAAATGGTCTGGACAAAATAAGAATGGATCAACAAACATATACGAATTTTGCAAATATTCTGAAATAACAGAACCCTGGCATGGTTGTTAAAAAAATAAAAAAATAAAAAAAATAACCTCCTTTTAGACAATGGGTAATAGACAGATTTGGAGGTATGTGTATTTTTGTGGATGTTGATACACAAAGGCAGACAACACACACATGCATACACACACAAACAAACACACACGTTTAAAATGTGAAGATTTAATACGGCCTTAAACTCTGTATTTAAACCTCCCCTCACTCCCGCTTCTACACAGGGTCTTTTTCGGGTTGCACTGATGGGGTGGACTGACAGACCTCTAGGTACATGTTGATTGATCTCAGGTGCAGCCGAAGACCAACCGTCGTGAGGGTTGTGCAGCCAGTAAATAAGGACACACATATACACAATGGGAGGCATGGATCTTCTTACTCGGCTCTGCAGTGTCACGCAACGTGACGCCATATTTATTTTAGCAATGCAGTGATGTGATGTGACAGGCACATCACCTTAAAGGCACACAAAATATAACATCCCTCCTTTAATGTAACACGAATAAAACAACATCAGCCCAAATAGACATTTTTTGAGGAAGTTGATATCTACTATAATTCTCAGGAAAAGTATCCCTTAGGATTCAAGCACATAATCCTCCAGATGCATCAGGCGCCATTGTGATGGTCTCATGGGATATCTCCACTGACCTTCCATCTCTTCGCTGGACCCACCGAAAATTCCCCCTTATCAGATTTCAAAAACACCCAACATCAAGTTTGCCAATGTCACACTGCCTCCATCACCCTGATTCATTGTCATCTGAATCTGTGACCCGTGTGCCCGCCTCAGCGAGTACTGCAGGGTTGCCATTCATCTTCATGAAGAAAATAGAATTTCAAGTTACTGCTTAAAAGCCATTTGACACCTTTGTCATCGGGCTTTTCTTATCCACCACTGTGAATGGGCACTGTTCATATTGAAGGTTTATCTTTTCAGCCAGGCAGCGTGTCCTCACCAGGACATCCTGACAGTGCAAGGCCCCGCACACATTTTCTCAGTAGCGCGTTTTCAGTCCTGTTGCACAACCTCATTTTCCATCAGACCAGGTTCCAGCGACACATGAGGGATGATACCTCGGGGCATCGCCCAAAGAGTGCCTCCACTGCAGCAACGTTTGTCATTGAATGCAGGGTCAATCTGTATTCAAACAGGAATTTGTGTAATGCCTTACTCTTGCTACTACCATGACCATGAGCCATTCGGAACACTTTGTTGAGTGTGCGCATAAAACGCTCAGCATCCAAATTAGCCCTTGGCCATAACAGAGTGATCTTTCTGTGACCTATCACCCTTTTATCCAGGAACTGGTGGAAATCTTCTCCTTGAAATGACGGACCATGGTCGGAATATAACTCCTTACGGTAACTATGTGCTACAAAAACCTTTTCTACAACAGTCAGCACCTCTTCAGTTTTTGTAGATTTGACAAACTCCACCTCTGGATATCAGGACCACTGGTCAATTATCACTATGAAGTGTTCCTGAGCTGTGGGAAACCCAAAGTCTATTCTTATCATCCCCCATGCCTCAAAACTCCTGGCCATAGACTGTATAGGTGGGGCCCTCTGTTCCTGTGATGCTTTTTGACCCCATGCACAGCTCTGTACATATTGGTCCACTTTGGCCTCTAACCCTGGAAACCACAATTTTAACCAGAGCCATGCCTTCGTTTTTGCCTCCCCTTGGTACCTTTAATGAGCAAGTCCAATCACATTGCTCCCCAGTTTTGCAGTAATAACTATGCAGGAATCATAAAGTATCAACCCTTGGTGGTTATGGTCAACTAATTATCACTTTCCACAGCTTCTCTAAGAAGGCCCTTGACTCTTGTGTTTTTTACTCAACTGACCCAATGACTGTTTCCAATCTCTGATCAGGAGGGCATTCCCAATTACCAGGAAACATTCAATGTCCCTGGACGTGGCCGCAATTTCCTCCACCGTCATGGACTTGGGCACCGCACACAAACACAGTAACCAGAAACAGGAGTTTTTCAGCGTCTGATCACGCAACCATTTTACACTAGTTTCGGTGCCTCTACAGATAGTCGGTGGGGTTATTGCCCCCTGGTCGGTATGACAATGTGACATCATAGTTCTGCAGGCTGAGAAGCCATTTCTCAATTCTCCCTGTGGTCCGTAATGATGACCTCACCATAAGGGTTTGTGGCCTTTAACCACAGCAGTGGGTTTTCTGTAAATGAACAGATGATAATGGCGGCAACCCCATGATACCGCCAATGCCTTGTGTTCAATTTGTAAATATCGCTGTTCTGTAGTAGACAATGCCCTGCTGGCATATGCTACAGTTGTCATGTCTCCTTGGGAGCCCCTTGCAACAATACCACCCTCAAGCCGAATGGGCTTGCATCCACAACCAGCTCTGAATTCCTGCTAAGTTTTGAAGAAAGCTGCATTTCCAGAAACACTGTTTCTTCCAGTTAAGCCCATTGTCAAGGGATTTCCTTTTTCATCAATTGTCACAGCAGTTCAGAATTTATGGCCAGGTTCTTGATAAATCTGTCAGAATAGGTGACCATTCCGAAGAAGATGTGAACCTCTGACAAATCTGAGGGTGCAGGCACTTTGTGAATGTCTCGTACCTTCTGTGAATCAACAAATATGTCCCCCTCCGTATTTATTTATTTATTTTTACATTTATAGCAACTCAAAAAACACAGAGGCATCTTTGGTTCCGTCAAATATGTGGGGACTGAGAGATACTGGAAAGCCGTGGCATATAATCCCAAAATGAAGAAAATATTGACCACATCAGGAAAAGGGAAGAGTAGTCAATTTGCAGAATTGTATGCAGTGTATGAAGCATTGAAGCAGGAGATGCCAGGTTGTTATGTACACACCAACTCCTGGTCAGTAGCGAATGGCAGAAAAATGGATGGAAGATTCATGGAGTTGTGGCAATATATTGCTGAAATGTTGATGCATAGCACAGTAAATGTGTATCTTGTAGACACCAATTGTGCAACCAACTCATTGGAACGTTGGTTCAATTCTGTTGCAGATGAGCATGCCAAAATTTCAGTCATGGACGTGAGGTCTGAGGTAGATGACCTGGAAGGGCTTGCTAAGCGGAACACCAGAAAAGTGGGTATCTCAGAGAAAAGGCTACTATCAGGTGGGTACAAGATCGAGGAATTAGCCTTCCAATAGGGATCGTGAAAACTGTTATTTTACTATGCCCAGTGTGCCAACATCACAAACAGAGGTCTATCCTGCATATCATTCAGGGTACATTGAAACGATGTAAACTACCTGGACAAATATGGCAGATCTATTATATCGGCCCAACGCCGATTGGCAGAGCATGTCAATATGTGTACACAATTGTGGACAGATATTGCGGATATTTGATGGTGATGCCGTGCAAGAGAGCTACCCAATTGAATACCATTAAATTGTTAGATCAAGTAGCGGCGTAGTATGTAATCCCTTTACAGATTTAAAGTGACAATGGGTCACTTTTCAAAGGAAAATTGATCAAGACTATTGTCAAGAAAAGGGTGTTGGATGTATTTTTCACATCCCCCATCATCCCAAGGCTTCAGGATTAAATGAGAGAATGAATGGCTTGTTGAAAGAACATTTGCAGAAAACCGGTGAAGGCAGTCTGAAAAGGTGGCGTGAACGAGTTTTGGATGCCGTACAAGTGTTAAATGAAGACCAATTGCCAATGGGGAGGCCCCCTTGATGTGAATGTTAACGCTTGCATTACAAATGCAATCAAATAGGGTTGTTGAAACTTTGATGTATTGGCAAATGTCACCTGGAGTGCTAGCTCCTTAACCAGCCACACCAGAGTCTGCAGGGCTGGATTTACATGCCAGGGAAGAGATGAGACTGGCACCAAGGGGAATGTGTGTGGTTGACACAGGAATTGGAGTACAAATTCCATCTGAGCATATGGGACTAATTGCCCATAGATCTGCCTTAAGAGGAATCCAGGTATCGGGAGGGATTGTTAATGTCGATTACCAAGGGGAGAAAAAAGTGATTTTTATTCATAGTGGAGAGAGCATGCCACCTATGAGGGTAATAGGGTGGCGCAATTAATCATTGCACCTGGAAAATCGTCTATGGTGAAAAAGGGAGAGCCACCCACTGTGGTAACTCCACGTGGGGACAAAGGTTTTGGCTCATCAGACAAAATTGTTCCGGAGCGACAGTATGGGTCGAGAAACCAAGTGGTCTGCCGGTTCTGGCAGATGTAATTGTAGCAGGAGAGGACCAAGTGGTTCTCGTAATGGAACCAGGGAATAAAAAATGGAGTCATTTTCCCACTGACAAATCTTATTTATGTGAGTGATGTACTCCACTGATATTCTGTTTTTTGACATTTTGTTTTTAGACCCTGTTTGTGGTGCTTGCGCTTGTGGATGTGTGTGGAGTCCATTGGGGTGGGTTCGGGGACATGCGAGAAACGGTGGAAAGTGTCTCCATGTTGCAGCTGAATTCAACTGTCTGGATGACGAATGATGATTTGGACCTTACCACGCCGCCTGCTGACAGTTCTGCTGTGTGATATCATAGCTCCTGGAGGAAACATTGTGGACATGATGTTTTGCCCCCTTCTGCAGTTTCCATGTCCTTTGTTTGGCATGGCTATGCTGTGATTGTGGATCAACATGACAATATATGGGTCTTGCTGGTCCGTCGAGTCTTAAACA
This sequence comes from Ambystoma mexicanum, assembly GCF_040938575.1. NCBI lineage: Eukaryota > Metazoa > Chordata > Amphibia > Caudata > Ambystomatidae > Ambystoma > Ambystoma mexicanum. The sequence goes on from NC_090930.1 coordinate 700,307,740, forward strand.
TCTCACATTTCTGTTTAACTAACGTTCATGATGCTGCAAATTTAATTTCAACGTGCCTTGTGGCTGTGCCTACACCGGCCCCTCTATTGCGGCACGTTTTTGGAGTACTGCATAACGATTCCCGTGTGGAGGATTCGGATGTCATAAGTTATTTTTCCATCTATGAGTTCTGTCAATTTTGCGCAGACACTGATCGCAAATGGAGAAATATGACTTGCATTATATTTTACAATGTTGCTCCTACGGATATCTGCTATCTAATGACTTGTGATCCGCAGCACATCGGCAAGAGTCAACAACTCGACCTGACTGATGTTCAAAGTGGCACTGACTTTGAGAAACGTTTATGTGCCCAATCTATATCTGTGTGTACTGATGTGTCTAATAACATGTTTTGCAGTTTCACTGTTTTGGCAGCCAGTCACATTCAACTTGTTAAGCTCCCTACTGATTGGCTATTTTCCTGTGGTAATCGTACCTACTCCTATATTCCTGCTAACATTTCTTGTGGCCCTTGTGCCTTGACATGCCTTAGCTTCCTTTCCAGCCTGCTATTCGCCGCTCTACACGTGTTGTTCACTATATCGGTTTATCTCCTGATTGTGATTCTAATGTGCGATTAATGTCTGAAGCTCAAGTGTTAGCGCTGGCCTTTTCTTTGGTGAGGGTATTTGGGTTAGCTGCTGGAGGCTATAAATACTAAAGTAAGTTGGCTTGTGTGGTGGTGAAGGGACTTAAAGAGAGCTCTCAAGCTTTAACTGAGCTGCAGTTAGACAATAAGAATTTTAGAAAAGCTATATTACAAAACAGAGCTGCTATTGATTATGTGTATTTGAAACACATTTTAGATTGCAATGCCTTTGAAGGGATGTGTTGTTTTAATTTGGAAGATCATTCCCGTTTGATTGAGAAGCATATGTGGGGGGTTGAGGGATCTCATTTCTCAAGTTACTCATGATCAGGATGGGAGCTGGTGGGATCAGGTGTTCTCATGGATTTCAGGGGCACTGTGTTATGTTTTTGTTTGGATCTTTGCCGTGTAGTGGTTCTTATTATTTGTTGTTGTTGCCTGTCTTGCATTACGAATTTGATAGGTATGTTTCGGCAGTGTCAGAGACCAGCTTTTCATACATTGGGATATGGAAATTGATTGTCCAATGGTTGGAGTGTAATGCGTGTGCGATAATGAGCTAAAAAACATGGCACTGGTGTGCGCCATTTTGCACATTCATTTCCAAAACCGCAATGGAAATAGAAGTTTCTGTGAGCTCAGTTGGAAGGCAGACATCAATTCTGCAAGGGTTGTGAGATTCAGATGAGCTCATTATGGAGGATAGTTGGCATATTGTTCAATCAAGGACGCACCAAGAAGGGAGTCAGAGTTGTGCAGGTGCAGTGATAAGGGGGGCTGAAAAAGAGAGCATGGGAGACAAACTGGGTTTTTCCACTATTAACTGGATTTTTCCGCTCTGTGCTCCCCATGCTTGCTGTCTGTCCTTTGGCCGGGGACTGTTGGCAACCTGAGCTGGGCGGGGATTTCCTCCCGACAAGAGAAGAGGTATATGGGTAGTAGAATAGAGTTGGAACCCCGGTGATGATGTCTCGCTGAGAGGGAAGACGCCCCGCTCCAGGCCCTGTTAGCACATGTGATCTCTCTGCCTACCTGCTTCGGGACTGGGTAGTGTTGTCGTAGCTGAGATGACATTTTCTCCTGCAACTGCACTAACGGTGATGTAGAATTGCTACAATTGTTTTCTTTTTGTATGTGCATATGGCCATGTATATTACCTATTATCTTTTAATTCACTGTTTAACTGTATATCTGTGAAGTGTGAATAAATGGCCTGTAAAGAACAAATTATATGCCAACTGTGAGTCTAACTGTATATTATTGGGCCTCATTACGACCCTGGCGTTAAGGGTTTAACAGCGCCATAAAAGGTGTCAGCGCCGTTAAACCCTTAGCGCCTCATTACGAGTTCCCTTTGCGGGACCCGACCCTAACGCCTGCTTTTAGCAGGCGTTAAAGTAGGGTGCCGCAAAGGGACCTTGGTGCTAAGTACGGTGCCGCAATTTGCGGCACCGTACTTAGCGCCTTCCCCATTCCCATTGAGCCCTATGGGGCAAAAATGGGAATGGGGAAGGGCCCCTGGTGAATGGGGAATTACCGCCCCGCCAACCTTGGAATGGGGCCGTAATTCCGCCATTCACCATGGTGGACCCCGGCATGGACCATGGTGCTAATAGCACCATGGTTTTGCGCCGGGGTCGTAATGAGGCCCATTGCCTCCCTGAGTCCAAGAACCTTTGGTCTGTGTAATCTGATAAGTGGTTTCTGCGGTCATTACACGTGACAGGAAAGCAAACCAGTCGGTAGAATGCAAGCAGGATAGTGCAAGTAGAGGGCCTATTGAAAGTTCATGAACTGTGCAAGCAGACACATGGCAATACAATGATAGATGGGATTATACTACAACCACAACATGCCTACTTAGTCGCAGCGGACATGAAAAGGATGCTGCAAGTGAGGGTTGGTGACGGATGTGGTTCCCAAAGCACTTTGAGCACCAGCACGTTAATTAGTTGTTGTGCTTGGGCCCCAAGAATCCAACACTGTATTCCGACACTGAGGAGGTGAAATCTTTCTTAAGCACAGTCTACTGGTCGTACCTTGAATGCATTTGCTTTTACCAACAATTGTAACAAGGGTCTGACATTAGTTGTCATATTAAAGCGAAATAGGAGTACAATCTTCAATATAAGGATTGCTTGACTGGTATAGGATTTATTTGTGCAATGTTTAATTGCCAAAATATTCTTCTTGCAGTTTCCCAACATACACTTTCTGTGCAAGAAACACTTTGCAAATAAATCCATTCTATGAGCAGTAGTGCAGTAGTGCAGTTTCATAGTGGTGTGAATTGCAATTAGAGATCAGCCCCATTCTCATTTGCTCACCACTCATGTGATCAATGCACAGTTGTTCCTACCACATCCTCCACTATTGTTCCTCCAGCCACCCTCCAGGAAGAAGTGTGGTGCCTTTACTGGAGATTTCAAATGTGGGTAAAATGTAGAGCTTGTATCAGGTTCACAATGTAACTGTACAAAGGTGCATGGTATTCAGTTCTACGACAATTTAAAGATGCCGCTAAAGATTGAATATTTGTTATGTCATATACTTATTTGGTGCAGCACCATATCAAGCAAAGAGAGTGGCAATCTTGTTTGTGTACTCCATCTGTTGCTTTATTTTTGGATTTAAAGAACTGCCTTCCTCATCAGGCTAAAATTGTGTTTTCTTTCCATATTCGGTGCTGCCACTGCAACCCTTGAACCAAGGGTGGCAAGGGCAATTCCAGGGATAGCAGAGGGGGATCCTCTGGCAGTTCCCAAATAGCTTCCCTAGTTAAACCGGTTCCCAAAGATACCAAATGTTCATCCAACAGTCCTATCCAATTTTTGCTAGTATGAGTCCCAAATGTTCAACCAAGTTGGTAAATTACATAGCCATCCCCACAAGATCCCTGAAACACATTGTGTATAGGCGCTATATAAATAAACAATCATATCATACCATATCCCTAGGTACCTGCTACAAATCCAGGCTTGGGTGACCAACAACATCATACTTATCAATCGCTGTAAAACTGAACTTCCATTCAGTTGGGGATCGGAAATGGGGACCACCATCTCCATTATAATTTTAACTATAATTGTTTTTTATAACACACTCATATTTATTTATTTGTTTGGCTGGTTATTATAGAGTTTTTATAAACCGTGCCACATGCCCGTAGGCCTCAGAACACACACACACAACAAACAAGGTGCACAAACAATAAGAATAGGACCAGAAGACATAGTATCCAAAGGGCAAGGAGACATAGGAAACAGAAAAGGTTAATCCAGGTGTAGGTTGAAGAGGTACGTTTTCAGCCTTTTTTTTTTATTCCGTGGTAGTAGAGATAGATCTGAGACTGTACAGAAGAGCATTCCAGGCAATTGGACTCTGGACATCAAAACTGTGTCCACCAGCTTTGGCCCATTTGAATCTTGGCTGAACAATTCTCAATTGGTTCTCAGACCTGGGAGTGCGTGAGGGAACATACTGAACAAGGCGATCCACAAGATATTTTGGAACCAGTTTAAGAACACACTTGTGGGTCTACATGAGCAGTTAACGGGTGACTTTATGTTTCAAAGGCAACCAATGAATATCCCACCAGCAAGCTGCAACATGGGTCCATCTAGAGAGGCCTGAAATGGCACAGATTGCTCCGTTCTGAGAGATCTGGAGGGATGACAAGTTGGACTGAGAGCAGCCACTCAGAAGGCTGTTGCAATAGTCCAGCCGGGAGTTGACACGCATGGTGGCAAGGATGGCCACGTTTGCATGTGTCACAAATGGATGAATGTTACATAGTAGTTTGTTGACCAGACCTCATGACAAGCGGATCTGAGCGACGTGTTGGTTCATAGTCAGCTCTGCATCCAGAGTCACACCTAGGGTCTTTATCTTTTTGGCCACTGGAATAATAGTGCCTTAGAGAGAGAAGCTCTTGTATTCCTGTGATAAGGTTTAAAGATTAGAACTGGAGGCTTCGATCAAAAGTTCAGTCTTCTTGGTATTTAAGGCCAAGGAGTTGGCAGCCATCCAGGCATGGATTGCAGAGTAGATGGAATTTAGAGTCGCCAAATCCTGAGAGTAGGAGCCAGTAAGCTTCATGACGACCTGGGTATCATCCGCATAATTCGTATACTGAATACCCAGGTCATCCAGGAGTCTCAAAAAAGGGACAATGTAAACATTGAACAGAGAGAGGGAGAAACAAGATCCCTGTTGGACACCACAAGTAGTAGGAACAGTCCTCGAAGAGGCCGCACCAGAGGTTACTCTGGTATTGTGCAGACCAAGGAATGAGGCAATCCATTGGGAAGCCTGGGGGGAACAGCCTACTACAGTGCAAAGTCTGTCTACTAATAGAGAGTGATCCACCAGATAAAACGTAGAAGACAAATCCAATAGCATAAGCAATGCCGGATGTCCCAGATCAATGCTATTTAGTAAGTTTGCCTTGAGGTCCAGCATAACAGACTGTGTGCCGTGGCCTCTTCTGAAACCTGACTGGTGGTTGGTGAGAAAGTTATTTTGTTCCACAAAATTCTGGAACTGAGTATAAGCCACCATATCACGATTCTTTAAAAATAAAAGGAAAATTTGTTATAAGATGATAGGTATCCACAGAGAGAGAATCCAAATGATCCTTTTTTAAAAGAGGGGTGACCCAAGCCGCTTTAAGAAATAAAGGGACAGATCCTTCGGCAAAGGGGAGATTAATGAGTTTAGTGACCCTGGGGAAGAGCACATCAATTCAGCTCATAAAGAGGCTAAAGGGGCAAACATCGCCCTGGGACGGGGTGGGCTTCATGCTGGAAATGATTTCTGTTATGGTAGTTTCATAACATGAAGCAAAGGTAAAATAGCGGGGAGTAGTGTTTTAGGCCTATGTTCAGTAGTAACAGGATTCACATTTTCACTACTTTCACATGCCTCCATGATGAATTGAATGAAGCTTTGATGGGTAGTGATCTTGTTGATGAAGGCATTATGGATGGTTTGGCATCAATCGTTATCTTTTACTGGAGCAGACATAGAGCATGGTTTCTTCCTAAATTCACTCAGGATAGCAAAATGTTCCTTGGAGCTAGACTTGGCATTTGTTATCCTGGCGTTAAACAAAGAGAGGCAGATATGAGTGGCTCTTTAAACTGCTTAACCAAAAGTTTGTAAACAGTCAGTGTGGAAGGAGAGGGGTTCTTATGAGTTCAGCGGTCCGTTTCTTCAGCCGAAGATGGAAAATGGTGTCATGAAACCAACTTTTATTAATGGTTTTGCTTTTTACAACCTGATTCTTCAGCGGTGCTCGAAGGTTAATAACACCCTCCAGGGTGTTGGTGATATGAAGAGCTAACTCATCTGCCTTAGAAAATTCCTCAATAAAACCAAGCTTATCATAGAGTAACAGTGAGGGTTTTTCAGGGGTTATACCCTTCCAGTTGCGTGTACGTATGACTGATCTATGGTTGGTGTCCAATCTAACTGATGGCCCTGGTAAATTAATGTGGAAAGAAAGCAGATGATGGTCCAACCACATACAAGGTGAGATAACCAGATTGGCTAGGGTGAGACACCAATCAAGAGTATGCCCTGCAATATGTGTGTGGCCTGACAACTTTTGAGAGAAACCTATGGTATCCAGTGCACATAGTAGGGAGACTCTGGTGGTATCAGACGGGGCATCAAACCAATAATTAAAATCACCTACCACTAAAACTGAAGAGTGGGACCTAGTGATGTTATTTAGAAGATTAAGAAATTGTTCCTCAAAATTGGTGAGAGCCCTAGGAGGTCTGTAGATAACAATAATAGAGACAGAGAAATTCTCTGAGATTTTCAATTTCATCACAAGAGATTCACAGTCATCGGAGATTCATGAGGATATAGATGATACTGAAGTGAATCTTTTACAAATAAAGCTACCCAACCCTCTCGGCAGATATTACGATTGGCACGGAGGAGATAATATTTGGTTGGGACAGCAAGTAGTGCCTCAGTAGACATAGTTTCACTAAGCCACGATTCAGTAATCGCACACAAGTCGGGGCATGAGGACTTTAAAAGTTCTGCAATCTCTACTCCATGTGAACAGAGGGAGCGAGTATTAAGGAGAGCAGCATGAAGGTAACATTCTGCAGCTGTAACAGAAGTGGACAAAGCTGAAGCAGATGGGTCACAATAACATTAATCAACATTAGTATTATTGATGTCGCAAGTAGCTAACATTTTAGGGCTTGAATTATGAAATTAACTGGAAGGGCTGGAACCATAAATGAGCTGCGTCGGAAAGTGGATCATTCTAAGCTGTGTCCGAAATTTGTGTGGCACAGCCGGACATAGTGAGTTACATTTGACAAGGTATAGGTGAATGAGCTAGTCGTGAATCATCATATGCTAGGTCCCCCAATCTGGCTTTCCTATTCTTGTTAATACTAAAGATTAGCTCAGCACGCGACATCAGGCAAACAGCAGGTGAACACGGATCTAGCAAGAATACTTACAGTGTAACAAGCCAGAGAGAGATCCATATACGAACACAGCACACACGACACGCACCAGACACAAACCGGAACTCACCGGTTTAGACGCACTGGTGCAGTTGTGCCTGAAGCCAGAATAAAAGGCTCACAAGGACTACAGGAATTGTGGGTAATGAAGTCATAGATCGTGCAGTATGAGGAAGCTAATGCTGATTGAAATCACTCCTACAAATAAAATACGGTGCAACACACAAGAGTAAAAGCAACTCTACAGACTGATAGAGAAATTTAATATAGAAAGTTCAAATCTGAATTTCGAGTTTCAGAGCAAATAAGCAATTAGCAGCAAATAGATCCATAGGAGCTTGACAGTAACAGAGTATCAAATATAGGCACAAATAAAACCAAGACACAAGTAGCGAAAAAGTAGACCTTAATACCGAAGAGGTTTCTAAGCATGGACCCAAGATTCAAACCTGTGTTGCTCTGTGATATGATATGATATGGCATTTATAACACGCCTATAAACTAGTGTTTCATACTGCTCCCAAGACGAGCATGTTGCCATTGAGCTCTGCTACCCATGACTCCAGTTTCTTTGTTGGGAAACCTACAGGTCATTTATAACTACAAGTCGTCCTTCAAGGTCCAGTTGAATGAAGTCACAAAAGGGGACACCATTAACAAAATCCACCCTCTAAAATAGCCTCTTTAAATAGCCATCTAACTAGTTTGTTTAATTGAACATTGTATTTACATAAAGTATCATTTAGAATCTTCTTTGCTATCATACACTATCAGTCCACAATAAATGTGGTGTTTTACTCGTCACTAGATACCGATGTATGGATTTTATGTCTGAACAAAATGTATTAATGTAGACACATTGTGTTAATGTTGTATTTGATTGTAATGTTGCATGGTAACAATGACACTTTTAAATTACATTTTGTGTAAAGACTGTTTTCAATAAAAGAAACTTGTTTTGATGGCCGTGCAGGGAGGATATTTCGGAGGGAGCATTGTGTGCATGTTGAGCTATAAAAATCCCCAGGAGTTTCTTCTTTCTGTTAGAGTAATATTCAACAGCCCTACAACTAACAATCTAATTGCTACCATTCATTCCTGGTGTATTGATAATATCAGGTTCTATCATCCTCAGGAATCATTTAGCATGTGGATGGTAGAATATGATCAATACAGACCTTGATAGAAAACTAGTAAAACAAATGACTGGTATTCTGCAACATTAGTTTTCATTTTGAACTTTCTTCAGGAGGATTTCTTAATAAGTCACTTTGACTTTATAGATTAGCCTAAGAACATAAAGTGCTCCCAACTGCAATTAGATTGTTAGTTGTTTGTTTGGTGTCACTTGCACTTTATTCTTAAAAAATTTTAATGTGTTAAATGTCATTGTGTGTTTTATTGATTATGAATACAATGTATATGTTTTGATAATAGTTCTTTGGTAGTGCTGTTGAATATTACTCTACCTTCTGTCTTTATATTTTGTCTCTCCAATCCCCTAATTTGTAAGGTAGAGACACTACTAATCTTGTGAGCAGGTTGTTGAGGGGTTCCCCGCCCCCCCTTTTTTTTTATTCTTTCAGTTAGACCTGTGCTTCCCTCCTAAGTTTGTTTGGTCATGAAAGGGGTACATATTCTATCTATTCGGTCTTCAAGGAATCTTGGCTTTGCTAGACTTGTGACTCAAGGACGAAGCTACCCAAGCCTTGCTACTGCCAAAACTGGACGAGTGTAGCATCCACTAATATGGGAGACCTGAAATGCCTGCTGAATAACCTGCATCTCCAGTAAATGAATGCAATGATGTTGATCCTTGGTTTTACAAAAAGGGATACAGTCTCTGGGCTGGTGACAAGTCTTCACTGGTTATCAAATGATCTGAGAATCAACTTGAAAAACAAATGTTCAGTATGATGAGTGGTCCATCCTCCATCATCAAGGAACTGGGGCAGCATTCTCCTTAAAGATCAGTAAGTTCTTCCAAAACAAGTTCCCTCAGAGTTCCTACAAAGTGACATTAGCAGAAATAATGTATCAAACTGGGTGATTTATTAGACCCAAACTATGAAGCGGTCTGTGACTGTTGCGAGAATCTAGCACTATCGTCACTGTGTCTTCTGAGGGAAGCTAGCCTTGCATGGCCAGGGAAAGCCAGTAGCTACCTGACACTGACCTTCGGGGTGGCTATCTGAGGGAGGACCACATAGGGTAGGACGATCTCCAGATGGACTGTGCAAACACATTAGATCACAATAACCCTTCACCTCTATCTGTTAGCAACACCCATTTGTCTTTTCAACATTCTGATACAATATATTGTAATGTAAAGGTAGAATCTCCAATCATAACCAATCACCAACCTTATTTGCATTTCCCTCTGCTTGACAACACTGAAATGAGGAAGAGGACTGAAGTAGTAAAGATCACTGGAAGTGGGAATTTAACACTGTATTCTAGACTTTGGAGAAAGCTAGTCAATACCGTGAAGTTTCAAGTTGACACAGCTGATCTGCAAGAATGAGAGGCATAGCTGAGAGAGATGGCTGGGAGAGTGGCAGAGTCAGAGGCTGTCAGATGCTTGTGAAAATGCCAAACGAGATGCCAGAGACAGGTGAACTGTAAGCAGCAGCATGGAGGTGAGAGAGTATCGTGAGTGAATAGTCTGTAGCAAAAGCTGCCTGCTGCATGGTGACCAGAAGCTAAAAGAAAGGGTGGACTGGCTGACAGGATGCACACCTAGTCAGAGGACCAGCAGAGTAGCCAAAAAGGATCTGCGACGACGGCTAGAGCTGCCCATTAAGAATAAATGAGTTACCTCAGCTTCTGAAAATGCTTGCCGCATGAAACTGACAAAGTACGGGAAACCACGAGTGAATATTAAAAACACAGCTAAGAATGAAGGGTTGACGACCAACAAGGAAGAGATCCATATACATACAGTATTGAAAGTAGGGCAGAAGCCCAGGGTTGAAAAGGAGACATTGACAAACATATCTATAAGGCTGTAAGAGGGTTGGAAGCCCAACCAGTGAAAGGTAGAACTGAAATAATTACAAAGAGTGCTGACAAAGGGTTGAGGACCCAATACTTGAAAGAGGGAAATAATATTGATGCAATACTGTGATAAATGGACAAGAGAAAGGGTGAACAGATATAGGAAAAGCCCTGTCAGGTTAGTGGACCAGGCAAACAAGATGAGAAGTAAAGCCATATCCTGGCAGGAGAGTAAATCAGGAGTGAGAGGTGAAACAATATCCTGGCAGGGTAATAAACTAGGAATAAAAGGTGAAACAGTGTCCTGGCAAGAGAGTAAACCAGGAATAAGAAGTGAAACAGCATCCTGGCAAGAGAGTAAACCAGGAGTGAGAAGTGAAACAGTATCCTGACCAGAGAGTAAACCAGGAGTGAGAAGTGAAACTGTATCCTGGCAAAAGAGTAAACCAGGAGTGAGAAGTGAAACAATATTCTGGCACAAGACTAAACCAGAAAAGAGAAGAGATGTTAAATGATATCCTGACAAGGGAGTAAAGCAGGAGTGTGAAGGCAAATACACTTGAGGTTTTGAATATAGAAGGGAAGACTCATACCCTTTTTAAGGACTGGAAATAAAATCACAAAATACCCTGGCAGGAGAGTAGAGCAGGGGTAGAAAGTGGATAAAGTGGGAGAAATTGAACATTGTAAAGAACTACATAGTTGAAGGAAATTCAGAGGAAGACTCATGCCCTTTTGAATACAGTTGATACCATAAGGAAAATACATTTTTTGAACTGCCACAAGGACTCTAGGGGAAGGGAGACCTCTCTCCTGGTGGAACATGTATTACTTTTCTGTTCTGCACCTTAAACCGTTATGTTGAGAACTTTTGAAGCAAGCTACAAGTAAATAACTAACCAGAAAATCCTGTGCACGTTATATTGAGTTAAGAGTATGAGGATCAGCTTAAGATTCTTGGACATATGACAGAGGACACTCTTTTCTTGAACATCCTGACACAGATGTTCCTTAGTTGTGTTGAGCCGGGAAACACCTGTTAAGATTAGGGATAGATAAGATGTCTCCTAACCCTTCTAATTTTTTTATGAAAATAAGTCTATACAGATGATTTCACATGCCTCTGTGTCCGAGTCTTACTCTTGATCCCTTACACTATCCTTGAGAAAACAAAGAAAACAAAGTCCAGTTTGAGAAAGGCCTAGAGGCGCTTGTTTTTTGTCAAAGGAAGATTCTGGATTTGTCCAATTTCAGAGATTGCACACAGTACCGGATCTGACACAACTCATAGCATCTAGGCTACTTGCAAGCTCCTTGAAATGTTGCACACAATCCTATGGATACAGAAAGCACAATGCAGGAAAGGCTAACCTATCCTGTAAACATGGCATTTCTCATATTTTCTGTTCTCAAAGATGTGTGGGGGGGGCCTCAACAATTTTGCTACAATACCCATATGCCAGTGCTCCAGTTTGGCTAGGCTTGGTATCATGGCCCAGACCACAGGCTTTAACCAATGCTCAACATGTTTGGGCCTTTAGGACAGTCTGCCTCTTAGTAGAGTGAGATTTTTATGTTGCCTTATCCCAGGTGTCTGCAACTCACAACTCTCCACATGTTTTGGACTACTACTCCCATGTCCCACCACCATTGACTAAGCTGGCTGATGCTGATGGGAGTTGTAGTGCAAAACATCTAGAGAGCCAAAGGTTCCAGTCCCATGCCTTATCCTTATCCATTTGCACCCATTTTCTTAAAGTCTATTTCCTTACCACCATATGTTTCAGACTACTCTGAAGTTGCTGGATGTTTCATGCAGTGTGGTCCAACACTGATAATGAATAAATACAATTAATACGTGAATGTCTCCTTCAGAGCTTTGATTAGGTTAAATCTATATGTTCTTTAGAACTTCATTTCACTGACAATAGTGTCCTAAACAGCAGTGATCATTATTTTGGCTCATCAGTTTCAGGTACAAGTGTGTTTTGTCAGGTCTGATTATAATGTATGACATATGCTCAGTTTTCATAGCTGTATTATTTGCATGATAGTCCATCTCCAGACCTGCTATCTGTTGAAATACAGTGTGTAAATGTTAGTGCTTTAATTATGATGTCAGTATCTAGCTGATGCTGTCTTGTTAAAGAATTACCAATTTACAGTGCATATCCTTTGCTTGCTTGCAGGTTGACAATTGAGGCAGAATGCCTACTTCAGCTCCAGAATTTTCCAATGGACACACACTCTTGCCCTCTTGTATTCTCCAGTTGTAAGTACACATTTTGAAAACATGCAAATCATACTAGCTTTTGACTTAATCCACAATTAGAAGAACATGCATCTAATCCTTGCAGTACAATTTCCTAAAATCTTTATTGAAACATGTTTAAATCTAATCTACTGCAAGGGTGTTGTGGCAATTCTGGTGTGTTGTGAGTTAAGGCTGGTTCCTTGGTCTGAGTTTCTGTGGTAGGCCTGCTACAGACCCTGAGTGTATTGGATAGTTGCTTGGCTGCTTTGCAGGTCGTTGAAGGGACTATGTTCGTGGGAGCATGGGGTATGTCTCCTTGTTCTTCGGATTTTGAGGGAGTGGGTCTTGGATTGGAGTTTTGGAGTTTGAAGTGGAGGTGACCAAAATGTTGTTGGTTCCTACTTTGGTCACATCACCCCATGTATTTTCTCTTGCACGTATTTCTGTACCTTTATCTTGGTTTCTGTTGAGGAGGGAGATGTGTGGTGTCTTGTGTTTCCTGCTTTGGTCCTGCATGAATGCTTGCTTGAGAGAATGCCTGATGGAATGTTATGCCTGTGGAATGTTGTGGTGTGAGTGCCCCTGTAAGCTCTATGAAGATCAGTTGGAGGAAAGCAGCCTGTGAGAAAAGAGGCTGGTGGATATCTACTGTGTACCTTCCTACTTACATACCTGATGTATGTACCTTGTCACTGGAACTTAGTAAAGAAGTTCACTATCCTTACCTGAGTGTCAGATCTTTCATTTCACCCCGCAACACTGGCGATGAGCTTGCTTGAGGGGCAGGCCAAGTACCTACAGCTGTCCAGAGTGAGCAGTTCATGGAAGGAAGCTGACTCAAAAGTCAGCATGATTTTGGATAAAGCCTTTCATTAATGTATAGAAAAGGTACTCACTATCCCTGTCATCTAATAGGGGTTTCCCTGCTTCAAGACTAAAAATAACAAGTCTGTCAGAATGTCCGTCAAATGAATCTCCAACGCACTATGTCACAACCTTCTTCTATGTCGCACACTACAACTAAAAGATAAGCTAACAGAAAGTTACTTCTTTAAGAGAATGGCCCCCGTCCCCTGCTTCTTGAACAGATGTAAGTTCTGATGTTACAATGTATATTCTTTTGAAGACCCCAAACACCCTAACAACACACTTTTGAAGTCCCACAAACTCCATACCCAGATGGGAGTAATGCAGCCACAGTAAGAATCAAAACGCGAAAGGATAACTCACAGTCAGCTTTAATTCTTAAATGTGATTTTTACAGATCCACACAAAATCCTCTACACACCTTATGTAAATGGGAAGGAGTACAATCTGAATGAAAATACATGTAACTCACAAAAATATAACACAATTTAAGCACATGAAGAGAAAAGGTTGCTGTTTATATCCAACAGTTTTTAAAAAAATGTTTTTGAACCGTGGCATTTTGCTTATATGCAAGTTAAACATGTTGTGAGACATGAACACTTTCTACCACAAAAAATGATTGTGATACACACTAAACTGCTTGTCAGAATGTGTTGTGGAAGCAATAGATTTATTTGGAATCCTTATCATACATCAGGTTCAAAAGTCAATAGGCAGACGTGAGACAACTTGAAATGATGCTGCTAAATATCAACTGGTTCAAGGTTTTGAGTTAGGAGAAGTGTTTAATTCCCAAAGTCAACCTAAAAAGACAATGTTAATTAAAAGGGAATATGGTGTTGGTAACAGTCAGGAAGAGGGAACACATTCGAAGAAAATAAAATGCAAACAGAAATACAAGAATGGCCAATTAGGAGAGGGACATGGTGTATCTTATGAGAAATCCATTAAAAAGATAAAGAAAAGGTCAAAACTATTTGAAATAGTTGATTATCAAGCAAGCAAGCAAAAAATGTTTGACTTTTAGCATTAGAATTTCATATAGTCTGACTATTTTAAATTGCAGTCTTTAACAATGGAAAAAAAAGGAAAACAAAGGAAATAATGTCTGGAAGGTTTGGAATGAATCCCAACTTCTGGCATTGCTCTGGGCAACCCTCCAGCCCATTGTTCTATGCCTGCAAAGCCATTACAGAAGGGGAAAGAACATATACAATGAAGGCTTGGTCCCACCTCAAAACGGTACGGCAGTCTAGTCTGAACTGCTAGGTCGCATCACTTCTGCACGAGACCACAAGCATCCCCAGACATGTTTCAGCCTCATTGAGCATCATCAGTAAGCAGTAGCTTGGGTCTCAAGGCCCAGCAGGCTTGGGGCCCACTTCTAGGGATGCCCGTCCCACTCGGGTGACTTATGCAAAACAAAAGAGGTGATGGTTGTAAGATTTGGAATTAATTCTAACCCCTGGCATTGTTGTGGGAAACCCTCTTGTTCATCAGTCTGCCAAGCTATTACAGAGTCTACCCAGCCATTACAGAACTGGAAATACCATATGCAAATCATGCTTGGTTCCACCAGAAATGGGCAATGCAGCCCAAACTGCTAGGTCACATCCCTTCTGCATGGGACTACAAGAATCGCCAGACATGTTTCAGCCTCATTGGGTGTCAAAGAGGAGAAACTTGGGTCTCAAGGCCCAGCAGACTCGGGACCCACGTCTGGGCATACCAGTCCCACTCAGGTTGACTTATGCAAAACAAAAGAGATGATGGCTGGAAGGTTTGGAAATAATCCTGACCTCTGGCATTGCTCTTGGCAACCCCCCACACCATTGTTTGATGTATTTTATAATGGAACATCTACTTTATGCACAATTTAAAAAGTATTTAGACCAGTGATACACGTTGATAAATTCCCTTAGTCTATACTTGAATTGATGAACAATACCATGTAAGTAACGATATCCTGTACATCATGTGGTGATCTAACACTCTCTTATCCTCGTTTTCTCTCTGTTACTCTCTTTCTCTCTTGGGATTCCACTATCTCTGCACTTTCTTTTTCTCTGTATCTCGTTCTGTCTCTCTTTGTCTCACTCTCTGTTACTGTAAATGTCTATGTGGTTGAGAGTCACAGAGTCAGGTTCACATTTGTTAAAGGCACCCATGCATTTGATGATCATTATCTGCATCCCTCTCTCGTGCTGTGCCTCTGAGTTTTGTTTCTCTCTGTCTGCTATTATATATTGTTGTCACCTTCCAAGGGCATTAGAGTCAATAGTAAGGTGTGTGTTTGCGAGAGCCACCCCAGTATCTTCTGACAAATGCGTGACCAGAGTTAAAAAGGCAATATCCTGGGGGACTAAGATTGTAAACTGTCTCTTTTTCAATGTGTAGAATGTTTATTTCTATTGATCACTTCCATTAAATATTGTATTCATGTTGAGATGAGTACAATTTATTTGGTTATTTTCCTTTCAGGGCAAATTAAAAACCAACCCCAAATATGTTCATACAATATTTTAGTTATATCTCAAGTATCACTGTCAGAGAAATCCCACCTCAAAATCTGAGAGAAGAAATAGACTGTTTTGGGTTGATACCTTATTTCTTTAAAATTATTAATTTTTATTAGTTATATATTGTTTTTGGACATTGTTTTATAGAAGTAAAAAGATGCAATTAAATGTATGTGGTCCCCACATCAAAATACGGGGTAATCTACCAGAAATACTACTAGTAAACACGGTCTGTCATAAAGCACATACATTCCTATGAAAACTACCTCATTCTGTCTTTGAAACACAAAGAAACACAGACATGATATCACTTATTAGACCACCCATTCATATTTAAATTATCATCGTCATTGTTTATTTGGATGTACACGATCCATCAAAAATACAGAATAAATTAAATACAACAATTGTTTCATCAAATACAACTAAAACATCAAATAGAGTAAAATGTAATGTGTAAAGTTGAAAACATTTAGTGCAAATGTGCCAAAAACAATTTCCTTACTCTGGTCGCACCTTTAAGAAACATCAATAGAGCCCAAGCAACATAGCAATAGTCAGCCATCAAAAGAAAATATAGAGCAGGGTGGCATTGTACAAACATAAATTGTTTAAAAACTGGTAAAATAGTCCTTTTCCCGATGTGTAAATAAGCCGAACAAAAAAGATGAAATGTAGCAGATCTACGAGGACAGCATTGCACAAAGGGCATCTAGAGGTCCCTGAAGGGCCCTTAAGGAACATGCCACTTAGCAGTGTTGGCATTCAAACCCAAACTGTCAAAGCATGCTCTAGTGATCAAGCATTGAACACAGGATTTATGACTCCAAGATAGTTATTTTTGCAAGGAGTCAACATGGCTGACTATGGCATTATTTTCCATTTGTATTAAGGATCAATGCCTTATGCTCCCGATGTTCAATGTACGACTTACATTTTGCCATGAAAAAAGTACACAATGCTAGCGCATTATGTTACTAATTTTAAGCCCATTTTGTTTGAAATATTACAGCCAAGAGATTCTAGCAAAAACAACTTTCTTTAAAATTTCCAAAATGAACAACTGTGTAATAGATGCCATTGTGTTGGCCCATGTGCGTAGCCAGCGGGACAATGTGGCTAAACTTAATTCATCTTCCAAAAAACCTATTCCTAATTCAGCATGGACCACAAAGTTTTCTGCAGAACCCGCTAAAGGGTTAAAAGTCTAGTACTTGAATCTCTGAAATATTTGCATGGCCTGATAGTGTGGTCCCATAGTCAATTGCAACCTTGGATTGTAATGAGTACACTTGTAGAATCATGTGCAAAGGCTGACCCTGGCACATTGCCATAAAGCGAGAGACACCCCACAAAGACCGGAGCGTACAAGCACACTGTTTGTCAATGTGTGCTTTCCCACACATCGACGAAGAAAAATGTTTGCCTAAATAATTGAAAGCCTGAACGTAGGATTGACTGCCCCCTCACTTAGCATCTTGTTCATCTTTAAAGTTCTATTACACTCAACACAAGCCATGACTGCATCTTTGTACTATTGACGTTGAGATCTGAATCAGTCATAAACTGCGTATAGACTGTTTTTGCAGGGATATGGGGGTTTGGGCAATAGAAACCATATCATCCACCATATCATCCACGTAATTTGCCCATGCTGGGAAAGTCTGCATTGGATTCAAGAAGCACTTTCTCCAGATCGTTAATGTGCAATGTAAATAAGACTGGAGCAATATGCACCCTTTGAGCACACCCTGTATTACATTAAAATATGGTGTACACTGACCCCCTTCTCCATAGCGCACACACACCCTTTTATCTCTATGAAGAGATTGCAACATTGATAGTATATTGAGCGGACAGTCCATGGACCTGATCACCTTCCATCATTTTCCCTGATTACCCTTGTTAAAGGCGATGCTCAGGTCCTTGAATTCAAAATATATGGGCTCCTTCTTACCATAAATAGTGTACCAACAGCAAATACAGATTCAGAGCTTGGTCAGCTGTGCTCACCCCCAGTCTAAAGCCCAGCTAAGTCTCATTAAGTACCAAATTTGTTTCAATCCAGGCCTCCGAATGTGCCAACACCAGTTGTCCAAAGAGTTTGAAGGAAGTGTCCAAAAGATTGATGGGCCTGTAGGAAAGAGGATTGTCCCGATCTCCCATTTTAAAAAGAGGAAAAATTATGATCTTTCCAGGAGGCTGATATCTCAGCAGACGTTGCAATTGCATTAAAACACAATGTTAGCAAGGGGACCCATACTTGAACTAAATCTTGAAATAGGTGGGCGAGGACAGCATCTGGGCCCAAAGTTTGATTATGGGCTTGCTTATATTCACTTCCTCTAAAGTAAATTGCAAAACAGTTTCTGAGGAGAGACTTTCAAGTGAGTCTGGTGGCCCTCGATATACATGTGCGTAATGTTCAACCCATGCCCTTGCTTCCACCGGAGTCATAGCACACTTCATTGATCTTTTATGGGATGGGGCCTTAGCCACAATGCTCAAAACACTTTGGAGTCCTTACTGCAAAACACTTCTACCAAAATTTCCCAGGCCAGCAGATATAATTCTTGCTTTCTTTTCTCAATAGCTGCCTTATATTTCACTGTTATTTGAATTATGTCTGATCTTGAGGATCCAGAAATAAGTGCCTGCTTTGCTGATTCACATGTAATGTTGAACCAACCTCTGGGTGGGTGAGTATTCTTCTCCACCACATAGCATTGCCAAAAACTCAAAAGATTTCCCAGAAGTTATGTAAACCAATTCACCATAATCAAGGGAGCAATTCCATTATCAAGAATGGATAATATTAATAGCAACGTTGGGGCATAAATGTCATGATGGATTCTAGGGTTGTTTATTTGTTCATTGTCTTACAGAGGGGATTAATATAAGCTTTGCCAAGTACAGTAATATAATTCTGGATCAACAATTGCTGCACCAAAGGAGGCTCAAGCAAATAGGGAAATTATCTCTCATGGGTTATCCAAGACTCTGCAATCTGGAATCAAGTGCCAGTGCTTGGCGGTAATACAAAACTAATAAATTGTGGAAGACCCGGCATAATTCCAGAAGGTTGCTGACACTGCAATATCCGGCCGAATTCTTCCATTTACCAATCTCATAACCCATTTAGTTAGACATAAACATAAAAGTGCCCCGTTAGCACAGATATAGGCGTCATGCATCTGCAGACTCAGAATGCCTAGTACCTGATCTTCCATGTCCTCCCAAAGACCTTCTGGGAGGCCATTTCCCATCCTTAGGTTAACATCACCCCCAAGCAGAACAACACTGTTGGAATTCCTAGCCAGTCTCAAATTGCCCCCTATGACCTTCTTGATGAATAGTAACCCATGTAGAACTGATTTATGGGTGTTGTTATACAGAATACATATAAAATATATAGGATAACATCAAAGAGATTTAAATAGGACATAATATCCATGTTCTGGAATTTAGTCTTCACCCCAGCTATGTTCCAAGATAAAGACAAATGTGGAATTCTGTCCCTGATGTACATGCACCTCATTCTCCGTTGGGACTCAGGATTGACTGAGAGCATTCAAGCTAATTCCCAAATTATATGAAACTGCTATTCTCAATACGAGTTTTAAGGCAGATGTGTCTTAAAAACAATCACAAATTAAACAATATTCAAGCAAAAGGGAAATAACTTCTTCACATAGTACATTTGTATGGGATTGTAACATTAAATATATATATATCGGATATTGGTCTATGTACTTTTTTCTCAGTTTATGTGTAGAACCTTTTGGAAAGTAGTCAGATTTATCTTTCTAGACAATTTGGATGCTACTCTCCAAACTCTGCCCTTGGTAGAGAGTAAGTCAGTGGGCAACAGGTAGTCTGATTCTGCTTCTTAGTTTTTGGATCCAGGTAACAGGGTACTTAATGCTATTTCCTCTTTTGTCTCTCAACATGATATGTCATGTGCTCAGTTGTGCATCAGTTCCCTCTCTGCAAATCTGCATTACTTTCCTTGTTTGAATTTTCTGGGTTGCTGGCTTTCAAGAATACAATGATATGAAAACCTTACCAAAGTTTTCTGAGGTTTTTAGCATTTTGTATACATCTGTCCTCTCCCATACTCTGATGCAGGAATCTCCTATTGTCGGTGATTAGTTTGTTTGTAATGTCCATGAGATACCACCCTCCCAATTCCTTTGGCTGCACAAGAGAGTAGATCATTCTAGCAGGCATGTCAAACTCTTACCCTCAAACTTTGGTATCGACAGGTTATTTACAGCTCATTTGTTTATCTTTTGGTATGATCTACATTTGTGCATGTCAGGTTGCACTGCATAGCATTAATATATTTATAAATGTGCTAGATGCAACATCACGACTCTGGAGCTCATAAATCACTAGGAAGTGCTTTTGATAATATTGGATGCTTGCATATTGAAGCATATGTTTTCTATATGTGAAGGTATAGTGATCTGATCTAGCATCTATTGGTGATTTGAGAAATATAGTTTTATTTTACTACGACACTTATGGAAGCTCACTGTGACCATGCAGTGCTGTAAACAAAATACATAAACATCCTTTTGTAAAGCTTTTACATATTCATTTGCAGTACGGCTCATTTTCATGTGTTTGTATGGCATAGAGGCGGTACGTAATTTATGATTCAGCTGCTCCCTTTCTCTCCACCACACAAACACTCCAGTATTTTGCACCAGCATGGATTTTTATACTGGGAAAAATGCTGGGGATTCCTATGGAGTGAGCTGGCTTTTTGCACCAACAAAAAACAGGTGGACTCCATAGGAATCCATTGTAAATGCTGCCTGCCATGCAACTTGTGCTCACCCAAAGTCCCTCAGAAAAATGCTGTAGGGTAGTATAGATATGAACATCTTTAAAATCTACAAGCTTGGCTGCCCTTCTCAGTTAATTTAATTCGATCTCTATGTCATCCATGAGCACAGATGTAACTGTAACTGTATGTAGTTAAAACCTGCGGCCACATGTCCATTAGATAGTTTATTTGTAACCATTGGTAACCGTTGGTAATTGTAATGTTTTTTACATTCCAAAGTTGGTCAATCACAGTAGGTCAGGCAACAATGTTCTGCTCTCCTCTGTTATATTATGTTATGTTATGTTATGTTATGTTATGTTTCTTAGAATTTATATAGTGCCTTCTCTATCATTGGTATAATCTCAAAGCACTGGTAGGTTGAACGCCCTCAGAAACCGTAGTTCAAGCCAGTAGAAAGAGAGGGTGTCATAGGTTTGTGTGTGCACTGGATATGTGTGAAGCCGGTGAGGTAGTTGTGTGATGGCTGCTTCTTAGCAGTGGGTGTGGTGGTTGGGAGGTCAGGTATGTGTGTTTGTTCTGGAGGGATGACACCCAGACCAATGTGTGGCTGTGTTAGGCCTGAGTAGATGCTTAAGCTAGTGGTGTGTGCTACTTACTGTGTTTAATTAGGATGATGAGGAGTATGAGGCGGTGTTAGCATGAGAACAGCTATACCGAATGTGCCATAGTATCGCTGTATTCTAGTTGAGTGGTGGTGTATAGGAGAGAGTAAGTGTGATAGTGTGATATGGTGGTTATCTGTTAGGTGTTCCATCCACTCCATCCGTTCCATCCACTCTATCCGTTCCATCCACTCCATCCTTTCCATTCTTTCCATCCACTCCATCCGTTTCGTCTGTTCCACCTACTCTACATGTTTCATCCACGCTGTCCATTTTTCTTTAATGTATCCGTTCCATCCACTTCATCCGTTCCCTCCACTTCATCCGTTCTATCCACTTCATCCGTTCTATCCATTTTAACCGTTCCATACACTTCATCCTTTCCATCCACTTCATCTGTTCCATCCACTTCATCCGTTCCACCCACTTCATCCATTCCATCCACTTCATCTATTCCATCCACATTGTCTGTTCCATCCATCTGTGAACAGCTAGAGCCTGAAATGAGATGTGCGAGAATTCAAGTGTACAGCACGCTGCATGGGGGTGATGATTGGTTGTTTGATAGTATAACAATGGGAAAGCTACAAAGAATGTGCACCTCCTTCTCAATCATGTTGCAAGTACGTAGGAAATAAGGCACACAAATGTCAATTAATCTCTTGTTTTTGGTATGTAGGTGTGTGAACACAGATGTTTTAATTGTCAAATATATGAGAACCTGCACATGTGAGGGCAACCCCATGTACAGTTGCAAGTAACCGTACATTTTATGATGCACAAATGCACATGGACATCTTTTGATGCCCCCACTCCCTTAACTGCATCCATAATAACAAGCACTGGTTGGGGGCTGCAACCAAAAGCACATTAGTGAGTTCAATGAGATTGTGTACACATACACACACACACAAACACACCACTCACTGTAACATTGGGCCTCATTACGAGTTCGGCGGTAACCGAGCGAGAAAAACCGGCAGGTTGCCGCCGGACTCGTATTACGCAAAGGGACCTTGTAGTAAGGCGGTAAGGGTTAACGGTCACCGGTACCATTACCGGTGACCGTTAAACCTTACCGCCTTCCGTGTAATGAGGCCCATAGACTCAATAGGATTTTCCAACATTTCCATTTGTATTTTGTGTTATGCTAATGGGAATATTGTGGCATTGATACACCGTTCAGGGACTGGAACGGTGGATACCCGCCCAGCAGCCCAATTATCTGCCCAATCGAAGCGAGGGTGGATACGAGGCCTCTGGACCATTATCCCCCATTCCAGCCCCTGAAATGGGGGATGAAGGCCATGAGCACCCTAGGTTCCCAAAGCGGGAACCTGGGGTACTAAAAAAGAGGATTTTTCTTCCTACACAGGGAAGATTTTTCTTCCTACGGCGTCCCGGTTTAGGAAGGAAAATCCTTTTCCAAGATGACCACCATGGAAAAGGAAGGCGAGGATTCCATACAGGGCCCCTCTTCACTTTCCATGGCAGCCTGCAGAAGCCAAAAAGAGAACCTTATAACCGTATTGCCACAAGCACATTTTTCTTCCCTTTCAGATCTATCCTAATTTTGAATAACTTTACCACAAAGCCAGTCCCAGGTGGACATGGCCACTTTAATCCTATGTTTTGTCCCTTGTGGTCATGGCCAGTAGCCAGCTTGTCCGGATCATTACCTTATTCCATGACCCGGACAATCTGGCCACTGCCCGTTGGCCACAGGCTACCCCTCAGTCACTGAAGGTATAGCGCTATTTTTTGTAGCTACATTATGACATTTGTCAAATAATAAAACACTGGCACATTTGCAAAACCATGCTTGTAGCTCCTTGCCAATGCTCCTTATGCAAGTTTGCTGGAAATCCGCCCATGTTTTATTTTTTTAAAGTGTCAAATGTTTGCATATACAATCGTCATATAACCTAGCCCCCACTTGACAAAATCCATTCAGCCTTTTACGAAAACATCTATATCGAGATATATAATCTTTTCACAAACCTTTGTGTAGATTTGTGAAATGGCACCTCATTTATAAGCCTTTACATTATTTTGGGACTCCCCTCTAATTTTGCCCCCTCATGACAGAATCCCACCAAACTGTGCATACTCACTCTGAATCAGGTCAGATGTATACATGCAAAATGTCATGCAGTTCCATTAAGTGGTGCCAAAGTTATAAGCCATCCAAGAAGTGCATTTCACCAACCCTGTAATGCTGAGGTGTCTTCAAACTTTCACAGGACTGTTCGCGAACATCCAAACTGTTTGCGGACTTTCGTGGCAAAAAACACCCGCTTTTTTTGCTTCTTGCAGCCACATCCCATTCCATCCTCATCACCCCTCACCTCCTCAGAGATTATTTGATAAGTTTGACAAGTGCAATGTTGTGTTTCTTAATATGTTTTTACCGCGATGTCCGCGGACACCAGCCACTGTCTGCGAATCCAAGATGGCGGGCATTTCCAAACATCTGACGCACTTCACGCACTTCAACATCCAATCAGCGAACACGTTGCATGTCCGCGGACATGACGCAAGCCGATTAACCAATCAGTGCCCTGTCCGCAGACCAGACAGAGATATCACTAATTTATTTTTTGTGACCTACTTTTAGGTAATTTTTTTTTTAAAACTACTGGACGGATTTTCAGCAAATTTAAAAAAGCACGCTTTCGGGATCAAGCCACTGCTCCTGCTGCAAATTTGGTGAAAATCCGTCCAGCGGTTTGGGCTGTAGGCGTGAGCAAAGTTTTTTTCCCCATTCAGTCTATGGGAAAAAAATAATTTTGGGACCCCCCTATAACTTAGTCCCCGCTGGACCAAACCTCACCAAACTTTGCAAAAGAATTCAGAGTGGGCCATATATTTATTCTGCAGAGTTTGGTGTGGATTCGTCAAGAGGGAGCAAAATTGTAAGCCGCCCAAAAAGTACTCTTCCTATGGGTTTAGCAACTTAACCATAACTACACGGCCACGGTAGAGTATGTTGGTATATTCTAAGGTATTTTAAGCATTTAAAATGTGTATTGATATGGATATGTGTATTTATCTGTTCTTATTTGTATCCAGCTGGTTTGATCTTTTGACACAAAAGGTTCAAGTAGGCAGAAGTGTTACTAAATAAAATCAAACAAAAGGTGGAGTGGAGTGTGGTTCATAAAGCAGTCTACAGCAAGGTCAATTGTTAATGAGTGCAACCCAGAAATTAAAATCATGAATCCACACTTAATAAATACCACACATGTAAAATGTACACATCAATCACAGCATTTTAGAAATGTATTGTGGTGCTTTTGTTTCAACGTCATCAACCTATCATCAACCTATCTCAACAAAAACATAATAAACGACTCTCTTCCCTGCTGAATGGGAAGGATCAACCTCATAAAGACATGATAAACAGTGTCCTAAAAGGCTTTGTTGTATGCGATCAATATCAAAGATAGATTAGGGCCAAAACCAGCAGATAGATCTGTGGCGGATGCAGCAAAGTGAGCCCATATAAAAGTGAAACATTCAGAAGTCGCTCACAGGTTCTGTATCATTCGAAAAAGTCAGAATTTAAAACATAGGCACACATTTTATAAAAAAAAATACCTCATAATCAACTGCAAATGAATTGTATATACTAAGTCAAAATTGGAAGGATAATTTTCCTAATTAAGCTATAACAAGTTTTTTTCCAAATAGTATTTGTTTCTGAATAATAGCAAGTGGAAGCAAATGGAAAATACTGTGTTATGGCGTAATGGAAGTAAAAAATGCGCATCAATTCAACACACTGATTCCTAAGAAACTATTTCCTTAACAAATACCTCCTCCCAAAGTTCCAAACACTAGAAAAGGGGAATCTAATTTGGGAAATGATTATTGCCAAAGTTGTTTACAATGCATGGGGTCTTTTAATAACAATGACAATATCTGGCATCCAGGGGCCTTCCTAATACTGTGGCAATAAGACCCGAGATGGCGGGGCAATACCGCCCAAGCCGTCTCCGGCTGGGGACGATGGAAGCCTCCAGCCGTGTGGAGGCTTGGAGCGGGGATGGCCCCGCTCCGAGTCTCCACACGGCTGGAGGTTTCCATTGTCCCCCGCCGGAGATCGCAGGATAGAAGGTAAGTCGGGTGGGGTGGGAGGTGGGAGGAGGGAGGAAAAAAAAAAAGCATTTTTACCTGAGTCCCCGGCAGGGGACGAAGGAAGCCTCCAGCCATGGGGAGGCTCGGAGTGGGGATTGCCCCGTTTGAGCCTCCTCATTGGCTGAGGGCCTGCCATGCCCCTCGCCGGGAACAGAGTAGCCGGCACGCACGTCGTAAAAGGGAATACCGTGTGGTATGGCTCGCAAATGAGCCAATCACCACGCAATATTCCCGTTGTGCCGTGCGTGCCGGGTGCTAATAAAGATTTACACAGGCCCAGGGAGCTGCAAAATACAGGTATTTTGCATATGAACTTTAAATACTCTTGACAATAACCCCACTCTAATAGTCCATTTCTAATGGATTGTAACATATAGAAAAATATATGAGGTATTGGTTCACATACTTTACTCACATTCTGAGTATACAATCTGGAAACGAATAAGCATCAAGGATTATTATTTCTGGACCCTGCGACTGCTCACCCTTCTCTGTCCTAGATGGAGTGCAAAACAACTTCAAAACTAGTCATTTGATGTTCCTTCTCAGCCCTTCATCCTAAGTATTAGGTTTTACTATGCCTTCTCCCCTTCTGCCTCTCAGGGTTAATTCTCCTCTGCTTAGGTTCATCAACCCTCTGTCTCAATATCGGAATGCGTTTCCACTGTCAAATGTTCTGGGTTATTGGTATGCAAAAATAACATAATCTATCCCCTTTCCATAGGGTTTTGTCTTTTTACACTCATCTGCCCCTCCCACATCAGAAACAATCTGATAGTTTAATATCCTTTAATGACAATCATGTGTTTGGTTTTATGTCTCTGGTAACTATCAGCAAAGTCCACCCTCCCAGTGGTATTGGTTGTGGCAGAGAGTGGGTTATTGAAGCATGAGTGTCCAACTGCTACTCCCCTTCCAACGTATTTGTTGCTTTAACTTTTATTTTCTGATGTAACATCATTAGTGTATATGTCATATTGGGCTAAATAGCATAATGGAGTTATGGCTATTCTTATAATTGAATGCAATTGTACATTTTGAATCTCCCTTTGTGCGCTTAATTGCAGACAGATAGCATTTTCCTGAAATTCTGTCTTTGACACGTGGGCTTTTTGAGGATCACAGGTCATGGATCAGATGTTTTGGAACAACTATTACCCATCTCCTTTAATATATATTTTGAAATGCTCCCTCATCTTGAAATAACAATCCATGTGGTTAATGTGTTTCCTTCCATTACACTAGGAATGAGGCTTTTTTAAACTTAAATAACAAGTCCACTGATTCTAACTAAAGGCTTTCGTAGACAATGGTTATTGTAAAGACTCAGGCCATCTGTTTGCAGAAATCATTATTTCCGTTTAATAGTACTATAAAATGCTAAAATAATCCGTATGCGTACTTACAATTCTTGAACTTTGAGTTCAAAATCCACACTTGAGAGCAATATATAATTAAACAATTTAAAATGATTTAAAAAATTATTTATCATTTAATTTTATTTCACATTTCCTGGTTAAACAGAATATATGTGTGCCTCCATTTTCCTTATGAATGCTCAACATGCCATGTTTCTGGAGTGGGTGGCTTTCCTGTTCAGGCCTTTCAAAAAAGACAGGGGGTTCCACAAGTGTAAAACTTTGAACAATTACTCTAGATATGAACAAATAGGAATAACAAAACATTTGCCTGTCTGGAATTCTACACAATAATTGATAGGCTCATTAAAGGTTTAATTCAGAAACATTTCACAGGGTGATTCACTGATTTAGTGTGTTCTTAAACACCTCAAATTCACAATATAGACAAAAACGTACAAACAGCATTTAGAGTACAATAAACATCCATTTCGGACAATGTATTTTGATTTTCGCAAGTTGCAGTTACATCATGTTTTTTTCTGCCATTGTCTCTGTTACGATAATCACAAGACATTCCATCTTTGTGTCCTTGGTCCTTGACAAAATCCTTGTGCCTAAAAGCTTTTGTACAGTGTACACATGTTTGACAATAGCACATAAAGCGGCCCTTGATTTCATTGTGGCACAGTTAATGCTTTGTTGTTATGTGTCTATCTTTCCTATCTGCCTGGCATGCTGTTCATGATGTTTGTTGGAATATATGAGGTACAAGGGCCCAGAGTGTGGGATGCCGTGTGAGTGCGCTGCTTTCCCGACGCTACTCTAAATTCTTTAATACACAGCTATGAACCCTCCCAATGTTATGTATTTTGCCAACCTCTGAAGCCTGAAAAGTAGATCCACGCAGGCTTGAGTTGTAGCCAACTATGCACCAGACCTGGAGATGAACTGACCTGCTGTTATATCTCAGTTACCAGTTTAATGGTATCCACTACAGAGTGTAATTTGCTTTCTGACTTTGAGAACATTCAGACATATAATTGCTCATTTTACTATAGCCAATAAAATAGCTATAGCCGGTAAGATAGTTCAGTGGGTTGAGCGCTCGCTGCTGCAATGTGTTTTCTGCAGGTTGCAGGCTCGAATCCCAGCAAGGCCAATTCAGTCTTTCATCCTTCTGAGGTCGATAAATGAGAGATTGGGCGATATTATATGTATATTTGTTCTATATAAAGCACTTAAGTGTAAGTGATATATAATAACACATCATTATCATTTGGCCTTTGAAGTCTGCTTGCATTCACAGTAATTTGGTAACAATGGCCTATACACACTGATATTAACAATACATATAGTGATCCATTTTTGTATGAAATGTCTATCACATTACAGTGATATCATAACCATATTTTTCATAGTGTAATTAGGAACAATGCTATGTGATGCCACTTCCTGTCAAGGACTGACAGGTTGTGTTCCATAGCTTCCCATGATATCACTTTGGGGTGGGATCAAATGAAATCACTTCCTTTGATGTCATCAGAAGTCACAGGTCGTCTGATGTCACTTCCGCTACTACTGGCAATTTTGGTGACATGATGTCCCTGATGTATGCCTTACAGAAACGCAGATGGCCAATCCATTTACCTTGTTTAATAAATGTTGAATCCCGTATTGTTTCTTTGAAAATGCATTAGCCATTTAGGTCAACTGAAATAAGTAGTTGTGTTCACTTAAAGAAAAATAACAAGCACATGACTTCATGGCACTTAAACAATAGCTGGCAACTCAACCGACCTAGCGTTTCAGCAAAAACACATGAACTTCCTATTTGTGATTTTAATTGCACATTCCTATGCCCACACAGTCATACTAATGTATGACTGAATGTATATGCTGTGATCACAAATAGAGTGGTCATTTTTCATTTCCATTGTTCCCATGATCCCAGCAACATGGGATTTGAAATGTTTCATGCATTTATGGTTATACAAAAGTATGAAACAATCTGTAATACACATTCTTTATTTAATAAAATCCCAATATTCATAATATGAAAGTTGCACTCATTGTATTGTCTTTCTATGGTGCGTATTCCTGTCAAAAGAAGCTAGAAACCACCTTATTTAAATTACTAAAATTGTAAGCTGCATATTTTTAGCATTTTTTTTAAATGCTAATTTCTATTAATCACTTCAGTATATTATAGCCATCTAATCATGTTACACTTCTCTTACTGAGCAAAGCACGTGTTCAAAACCTGAAGTAACCATACATTCGTTTTCCAATAGAAGGATATCATTCCAATATGGACAGTCTAATACACTCTTTTTGAAATAGCCAGCGAGGGATTCAGCTTGTTTTGCATAATAGCAAAACACATTTTGGGAACATGCAATGTTATCACTTAAAAGGGCACATAATGCATAGTGGTTTGGTGCTCATTTCGTTGTTCAAAACCCTCAATCTAACATTAACGTATTTGTAGCATTGGGGCATTCATACTGATTGTGACAGCATTATCATTTGGATGTGAGCATAATTTGGCAGCAACAGCAGTTACTCCATTGTAATCCCTTCTCCACTATTGTCATTTGAGAATGATATGTAGACTATGGGCATTGATTCCTGACTGAGACTTTCCTGAACATAAACACCAAACTGCCATGAAAGTTGTGGATTGTGTGTAAACTCAGATTTGTAAGCCCTATAGATAACTGTGAGGTGAAGCTGGTGTCTTAACATCCAATGTAGGAGGTTTCCAAATATATAAAGAGCCACTGCTTGGACAATTAATACATATGTGTTTGTGGGTGTTCAGGGATTGGTTGATCACAGAGAGCAAAATTCAAGAGGTCCTTGAGTAACTCTTGCAATTGCAGTGAGACCAATTGATGACTGGACCTGTCTACAATAAGAACAGCTTACAATGTGTAAACTGTCATAGCCAGGACTGGTGATACAAGGGACTTTCTTGACACTGGGAAAGGAGGGAAAACTATTCCTCAAAGGCTTTTGGTAAAATAATCTTTGCTTAAATGGTGATGATATTTTTGCTCTGAAGTTAGGACTAGAATCAGCAAGGATCCATAGACGTTGGTAATGTCTTCAGGCTTCAGACAATATATACCTTTTCAATTGATACTGGGAGTATTCATTGAATAAATGTTGTCGTATAGCCAAATACTGCCAAATCAACGTTACTAATTGGTTGTCAATTTAATCGGGACTACAGGCAACCTTCATGATTTACATTGCGATATGCGACATGCTGCGCAGCCAGAGACATAGAAAAAGAAAATATCTTATCTTTTTGCAATGTTTACTTTCATTTTCTATGTCGGACACATATTGTAAACATAACTGTTTAATGTGCACCTACCTGGCGTTTTCCATGAGCACTAAACTGCCACTTTCCTGCTAGCATAGCATGCAATCCTCTTTCATATACAGACATGATCTTGGAGTCTGCAATCAGGTTTGGTTTTGAGACACATTCTGGGATGATCTCTAATTAAGTTCGACATGCTGACACGTGATTGGCCTGTTGATATAAAGAACGGTATCTGGAATGTTTTTAAGCCCAGCTTGGCCTTTAACTTTATTGTTCCTTTAACAGTAAAGCATGTATTATACATTTTTATTCTCCATTCGCGTTTTTTTGCTCAATAGTTGACTTTTTAGTTTATTCAATTTGAACCATGTGGACCAACCAAACATCTGTATGTCACACCGAGTGCACTTATTTTGATAGTATCATTTAACATATCAAATGCCTATGCTTCAGCATCTGGAAAATCTTATTTTCTTTAGCAATTTCTTGGCTGACTATGGTTTATTGTTTAACAGTGTTGACATTGAAGGGCTAACTGGCGATGTAATCTGTTGATCCTAATGTTGTAAATTTGTCTGCTATCAATTTCACTTTTTCATTGTTTTTCACAAGTTCGGCTGATCTATTTGGTGTGGTTGTACCATACATTTTTTGCAAAATATTTTTTTTCGTGGATTTCTTGTTCATTTTGCAGTACTTGCAAGAATTTCCATCTATTTGGTTTCATGCCTCCTACAACAACATATAAGCTGTGATGACACCCTTTTAATTTATTGTTGTTTTTTGGTGATCCTTTCAATATGGCTTTGTAACTGTTTCAGTACTCTATTCTGATTTTTAGCTGTTTTCTACTGAATTGTGTCTGACTTCCTATCCAAGTTTATTCGTAATAGTAGACGTTCCGCTCAGTTCTTCCTCATTGTTTTTAAAATATGGCTAAATTATTATTGATATGAACCCATTTACCAGCGCACGTTTTGGGAGATATGACATGGCACATCATTTGCATATATTGCATGGACATTCACTGTCACTTTAATGTCTGTTTTACAGTCCATGTTTCTGTACATTTTGCCAGAGTGCCTGACTGTAATGAACAAAAAAGCCTTGTATTTCTGTCACGTGGGATATATTTCTGAAAGCTCTTTATGATGGCATTTCAAAATCCATTCCACATGTATTTGGTTGTGCTGTGTTTACTGCTAGACTTTCTCTAATTGTCTCAAAAATGTCCTTGTTAGTTTTTGTTTATTTTCACGATTGCACATCAGTATATAAATCAGAAGGAATTATTCACCATCAACCATACCAAGAAGATTTACGATCAACTATAGCAAGAATAGTGAGGTTCTTGTTTAAATGGTTTAGGACAACTTTTAAATGTTCGATCCATCATCCAGTTTTTGCTTATTGCCACTCTCGTCGTGTTTTGTAGCATTGCAAATATAAAGAATCAAATTTTCAGATTCAGAATGATCAAATAATGAAAATGGATATCCTCTGAATGTTGTTTTGAATCCATCTGGTATAGCCAATTCATGCATACTTAAGGAAGTTTTGGTTGCCCCTCTTTCACATATCTTTGATAGATTAGTTGTTTCTTGATTTTGTATATGCTCCCTCATACCTATCTTACAAGCATCTGGCTCATGGTTGTGGTCTCTTATACATGTTGCATTATCTTTCTCAGTACAAATTCTTCCTCGGCAGTCGTGTGAAAAGTACAATATACACTTCCATCATGCTTTATTGTATTTTTTACAGTCTTGTGAATAGCAATATCCCATATGACATAACTGTCTTTGTCCTGTATGTGATCAAATATATGTTGCCTATTCCAAATTGTCTTTATTACCTACTTTGGTAATAAGATATTTTATATATTATAAGTTTTCTTCAAAATACATGTTTTCTTTTGTAATACTTTATTTGTATTCAATGTTTCACTTACCATCCATATCTGTGTGCATAACATTGTTTTTTTCTCTCAAATCCATTTGTCAGTTTTCCACAGTATTCTGCAGCTTGTAGTCAATCGATTGTTTTGGCTCCAACATTTTTGTTCATTTTGCCAAAATCTTGCCCGAATTGTGCTTGGATTCTGGTCAATCTACTCCTACTTTGTGGATATTTAAAGGCATTTCATTATTTATTTTCATAAAAATATATTTTAAATACAACTTTCTAATTATATATATATATATATATATATATATATATATATATGTGTATATATCACGTATACGGAATCTTAACTGTGCTTAATGAAAATCAAATTGCAGCATGTGTTCACTCGCGTGAAGTAAGGGAAGTGTAGTGTTACCTGGCAACCTTCTGACGTGACCAAGAGAGGTCAACAGCACTACACTTTTGATACAGTTTGGGAAACGTAGTGTGAGAGACAGAACCAGATTGGAGGTTTAGGCATGGGCAGCGCTGTATCTTGGCCACACTCATATATTGTTGCTGAGCACATGCATGCCACGTTCATCTTTTTTTAGTAACGTTTTACACGCTTACATTTCTCGTATGCTTAACGGGACAGGAGCATTTGTTATGTGCAATAAAATCACGCAACAAAATCGGACATGTTGTTTTCAACACAAACCTCCAGTCATAGATGAAGTTCTAGAAACATCCAGTTATGCCCTTATGGAGATTGTGAGAATGCTTGCCTATTAAGATATAATTGGAGATATGAGCTTCATTGTGTAGATTTCCAACTAATGCCGTAATGTATGTGTCAGTGTTTCGCTACCTGAGAATGCACATACCTAGTAAAAAACTATTGTCAGAAGGATGGGCAGGCCACCCATATGAATGCATAGAAATGATACAAGTTGTAAAAGAAATTAAACAAAATATGTAAAACAATATCATACTGTGAACAAGAATACCTTTGCAAGAGATATTTGTGGCTGCTGGAGACAAAGGAAAGATAATGCTACTGTGAAGAGTCAGGAATGAGACGCGGACACAGAGGACTTGTGGTTCTGGTTATATACTTCTATTAAAATGAAAAGGGGGTTGGAAAATGCCTCACTGTCCCTAATCCAATAGGTATTTCCCTACCTCATCAAAAACTAAGGGTCTGTCCAGTGTCAAGATGTCCAAAGTAAATGTATGTCATGTGTCCAAAATCCCAGCCTCACCCTCACACTCTAAAACAAACTCTAAGGTGCAAAGAGTATTGTCTTTGCTTCTTGAAGTGTACACATGTTACAATCCAACAAAAAAGTTCAAATTCCAACACAACAGTTCTAACATGGTCAAATGTTCACAGCTACAGGGAATTACTCATTTCCCAAGATTTCTGAGGAAACCTAGGGAAAGCAAACTTAATAATACAAGTTGCTTGTAGTCCAAGATTACAATTCCTTCCTCTTGTCATAATCCATTCCAAGGGAAACGGCTCCATTCCCCAGGTTTGTCTCCACATTCAAGTTAACTCTGAGTCCTAAGGACATTGGTCTTGGATTTCTCTTTTAACTGTACTGCAATTTGGGGTTGGGTCTCCGATTGACAGGACACCTGCCAGGTTTTCTTCCTCATTCAGATGCAATTCAAAATCCCCAAAGGCATGGGTCTTCTTTGAAATTCTCTTGTACAGTTCTCTGTATACACTTGACTTTGCCTGATGTATTCTTCTGCCAGGACTTTCATGTAGCTTGTTAAACACACTTGACTTTGGTTCACACACTTGACTTTGCCTGGTATACTCTCCTGTCAGGACTTTCATGCAATTTCTTTATACAGCATGTGTTTGGTATTTTTGTAAACAGTTAATTCAGCTTGCTTTACAAAAGATCTGGTATACTCCATGCCAGATCACAACACAAAGTCCCCCTTTGGTTTGTCTCTCTTGGGTTTTCCCTGTTTCCCTTTGTTCTCTTGCTTGATTGTGCTTCTGTTTGCCTGGGCTCACTGATTCATTTTCTTTGCTTCTGCAGCTTTCCCGATACCACACTAGGCGGTTCTCTGTCTCTCGCGACCACTGTAAGCACCTCTGATGGGCATTCTGTCTTCGGTAGGGGTTCCAGTTCCCTCTGCACTCGGAAAGCACGACTTACTTTCTCGCGTCCTTTCTGCCACGGCCTCATCTGAGCTGTCCTGCGCACGCTGGACACCAGGTCTCCTTCTCACTCCTTTCTGCCATTCAGACTTCTGCGACACCACCATGACCTTGCCCTGCTTGGCACGGGATAACTCCATGTTTCAATTCTTGGCATGGTTTTGAACCATGCACGGCCAATTCGATTGTCCCAACATCTAGATGGCTGGTATTGATGTTCTTTAGCAGTAATCATTACAACTTTTTGGCTTTTCCTCATCTTAGTTTCTATCATCTCATTCTCTATGTGATGTTGAAGAGGCTGGTGTTTGCTTTCTTGAGTGGTAATGATTACTATTCCTTGCCTCTTCCTAATCCCAGTTTCTGTCATGCTGATTTCCTTGTGGTATTGAGGAGGCTGGTGTTGGTCCTTTTGGGGATTAATGGGTACTATTCCTTTCCTCTTCCTCCTCTCAATTTCTATCATACAGGTTTTCATGTGGTATTGAGGAATACTGGCTATAGGCTTAGCGAGTGGTTGAGGGAGTTTGTTACAGTATGCCATCAAGGCATGTGGAAGGGAGGAAATATCCCTGAGAGAATGGGGGATATGTGACTTCTTCTGATGAGGCCGTGCCATCTGCCTGAGCATCGCTTCACCCAATGTGGTCCCCCTCATAGAGCCACCCCCTGGGTCAGGATCAGGCCACATGAGGAGAAGCTTACTCTGGGGAAAAAGTGAGGGCATGATCAAATTCATCACACTGCCCATACATGTTTTGAAGTAATATTATACATGTTCAAAGTCTTTTACACACATATGGAAGCACTGAAATCGCAGAAAAAAAGTATAAGAAATCTGGACCACTCTCTGATGTACTCTCAGGAGATGCAGAAAAAGACAGACATCATGCTGATAGATCACCGTTAGAACTCCCACTTGCTCGGCAAAAGAGATAATCCATTGGAAGAGTCTTCTCCTGTTTTCAATCTAAGATGACTGTTGCAAATGGAGAATGCAGCTTTCAATTGATGCCCAAAAACAAATTATATTCAAAATAAATCAAATGTACTAGAGACCATAGAGTGTAGGCTGATGAAATCACTCACAGACTCAACTCCAGTAGGCATCCCTTTTCCTGGAATGCACATAAATATGCTACATTCTTTGTTCTAAATTCTACTTTCTTTGTATCATATTGCTCAAAATGCAAACAACCCATAACTGAAATCATACTATTTAATAACACACATCTGACATTCTGTTTTTGATATCACTATTCTTTTTTGAGCAAACTAACCATTTCTTGGTTTCACACTTTCTTCTCTTTTTTTTTACATTTCCTAAAACATCAACCCTTCTAAAACACACCACCCTGCAGGGGGTGGAGGGCATTTCAAAGTGCTTTTGAAGCTGTAATCAAGGATCAAGAGAAACACTGCCCCCTACCTTAGATTTAACACACACGCAATATTGCAATATCTTCCCCTGTCTACCACCACCTGCATATCTTTGGTTGGTGCCCCTTCCCTCATTTCCCTCCCCACCTTACTTTCTGGCCTCGCCTGCAAAAAAAAAAAAAAAACATGAAAAAAAGGTTCCTTTAGGAAACAACTTTCTAAGTTCAAAAATAGAATATCTACTTTACATTTTTCAATGAAGTTGTTGGATTCGATAGGATTCTCCAACATTCCCATTAGCATTTTCTACCATGCTAATGTAAATAATGACAATTGTATACCAGAGAAAACCAAAAAAGCACAAACTATTTTCTGTCTGAAATTCTTCTTTTTAGCATACAATAAAGACCATAATCCATTGCCCTTTTTGACTATCCATTCTTCACATTCCCCTGTCTAGCCCATGCCTTATTGGAAAACCCAGATTGCACATGCACACCAAAAGACAGCCCTTCTACTCTTTTTACTGTTATAATTGTAGTACTCCTGCATTGCCCGCTTTAAACCATTCACACATATTTTCCACCAATCAGTTACAAGAACTCTACATATAGCCTATCAACATGTTAAACTTTCCACCCACCAACTGCCACGTAACAATCTTCTACACAATTTTTGCATCTGTATTTCCAAAATAATTGTACATAGTGCTCCTATAAATGCACATATGCATTGTGCAGTGAGAGAAGTGCATAAATAAAAGGGACAGTACCAATGGGCAAGTGCTCATGGGAGCCGAGGAGGGAAATGCCAAGGGATGCCAAGGTGGGAGGCCACTAGCTAACTTCTGGGGTAGCGAAGTCACAAAGAAGTGGTACATCTAACTGTAGCATCCCTTTAACAATGTTTTTCTGTGTAAATAGGTTTTTATAAGTGACAATGTTTCATAATGTTACATCTTTGTATATATAAATTATTAATAATTCCTCTTTTAACATATATCAAAGAACTATAAACCTCCTTTAACAAACACATTTTTTACAACGCATACTTATGTGTGACATTTTTAGCAGCACATGCTGGGGATGCAAGTCATTGTTCAATTGCAAAGGGCATGAGGCTCAATCATTACCCAAGCCCCACCAAACTACCCCTGTTATACACTGCACCTACCAGCATTCTAGTTCAGTGTCCAGTATTCCCTCAAAATGTGATCAAGAGCCAGTGTTCATAGCTTGCATGGCCAGTCTCCACAACCCATGGGGCATGGGCATCGGACATGCCGCATACCCCAATAGGCAAATCAGAATACACATTTGTCCTTGCTGAGGGCCAGGCCCACTGCCCACAGCAGCAAAGTAATATGAATATGTTTTGTACTTACATTTCGACACTTTCAAAAAAGTAAAACACTGAACCGATTTGTAAAAGCATGCTTTCAGATTTAGAGTACAAATTTGTATTTGCTTGGTGCCAGGACTATCGCCCAGACATCAAAATTGTATCACAATTTGTTGTTTTCAAACTTAGAAAAAATAAAACAGGGCTGATTTGCAAAACAATGTTTTCAAGTCCTTGCTAATACTCCTCTCGAAAGTTTGCTGCAATCATGCCCAACACTTCAGGCTGCAGCCACGAACAGCATTTTGTTCCCAGTCAAAGCTATTTGGCTTGTTTATAACTTTGCCCCCCCTTTGGCAATCCTCATGCAAACAAAGTATGTGAACCCCTCTGATTGATTCTGCAAAGATCGGTGTGGTTCATCAAGGGGGGCAAAGTTATGGGGGTCCAAAAATGTGTGGTTTTCCTCATAGATGCAAAGGAAAAAATGTATTGCTCATCCCTACAACCCAAACCGCTTGATGGATTTTCACCAGGTTTTTTTGGCAGGAGTGGCGTCTTGGCCCCAAAAGCATGCTTTTGTAAATTTGCTGTAAATCCATCCAGTAGTTTTTTTTTTTTAAATGGCCAAAAAACAGATGCACATTTTAGTGATATCTGGGTTCC
Organism: Ambystoma mexicanum; assembly: GCF_040938575.1. NCBI lineage: Eukaryota > Metazoa > Chordata > Amphibia > Caudata > Ambystomatidae > Ambystoma > Ambystoma mexicanum. The sequence continues at coordinate 700,345,262 of NC_090930.1, forward strand.
ATCCTCAGACAACCCCCTGGACCAATCAGGACCCAGCATGATGTCCACTGTCATCAGAGATGTCTGCTGATTGGATGGTGAAAAGTGTGAGGTGCCCCCTATTTTTTTTGGAAACACTGCCATGTTGGATCTGCGGACAGCCGCCGGTGTCCGCCAACAGAGTGCTGGGGAAAACACCTAGAAAATACATTTTGGCTTATTTGATGGCCGAAAGAGGACCAGGAAAGGGTGGGGGAGTGGAAAAGAGATGATATGAGGCTGTTTTTCTTTGTGAAAATGTGTGCGCGGTTGCCCCCGCTCTGCTGAAAGGGTAGGAATTGGAATGAAGGTTATATGGAGCTGTTTTTATATAGCAAAAATAGGATCTGCAGAAGCCACAGAGTCTGCAGTCAATGTCAATGTCTGCGAACACTGATTCAATGGCTGTGGGTTGAGGGCAAGTTGTGTTATTTTCAGGTGTATTGTATGTACCTGTTATATGGTTTAATTATGTTTTGGTGGTTGTGGCCAGTGGCCAGATTTTTGGGGGCATGGGCGTAGGCCATGGCCCCAAAATCTGCCCACTGGTCACAGCCATTATGGTAATATGTGTATAGTAATTAAAGGCTCTGCACAGGGAGTAGAAAGTATGTGGTATTAATGATTGACTGAATTGCAAAAAATGGCATAATATGCCATGATTTCCATTCTGCAGTAGCTGGTGAATTGGAATAGATTCACAATTTGGTATGGATACCTATACAAATTGTTTTTTAGGGATGTGCTCTTGTGAAACATGGTTTGAGAGAGTGCATGCATGTTTCCAAGTATATGAAATCTGAACAATTTCATTTATAGGGATGTTTTTGGCTTCCAGTACTTGTAGTACGTACATTAGGAATTCTTGAGGATCTTCTTGTGTGCTTATGGTAAATGTTACCATTACTCCAGTGTAGTCCAATTTTTGCCTATACCTGAGACACCGTAAGTGCAGTCAGGATTACTTGTGGCATTTATATGAAAGACAAGCATTTGCAAACACAACTAGTCCAAGCCATTTAAGGAAATGTTGTGAACAATTGTTGGCAATTCCAACAGAAGATTGATTATTCCATTTGCTCCAATTGTGTTGCTGAATTTCAATGGACCAGAGAGTTGTTTGCTGCATCGTTTGATGAGCCTGCAGATTTTGTTGGACTAGAGACAGTTGTCTCTTTCTTTTCTAATGGACATGCAGTTGAGTTTGTAGTAGACAGTTTTGTGGTTGTATTAGGAGTTGGTAGTTGCTTCTTTAGCAGTATAATTGGTAGATTGTTTGTAGAATTTATTTTTATTCATTTTCTTTTTAAAGGTAATAATTTTTGAGGTACATGGTACATATCTAGATAGGGGGTGTACAGTGCACATAGCCTGTTGTATTCAGGAAGCAAAGAATGCCAGCATTGACTTTGTGTGCATCAAAGTTAACTAGGAATAGACCATTGAGTGTACGTAGACCTGAAAGTGCTACAAAATTCATATATTCCATAAAGACTGTGCTGCCAATGTCAATCAATGCCTGATCTAGGGAAGTCAATGTGATTTGTGAGAACCGACAGCATATTCAAGAGAAAGAGAAAATTATTCTCTGCATATGTACATGTTTTTGAAAAGAAGGAAATGTGCTATTGTGCGGCCAATTTGTTTTAACTTCTGCAAATTTGTCAAAGTGGATGTTCACAAAATGAATGTTGTTGTCATGTGGATTCTACTTAAAGCCAACAACTGTACCAATTGCTCCAGTAACTAAACATTGTTCTACATCAAGGCTATGCTCTAGGATTACTCTGCAGTTTAGACACAGAGTTAATACATTGTGTAATCCAGCTGTGTTGGAGGGTACATTTCTTTAAGTTATTTAGTCATGCTGTTGCTTGTTGACAAATAGGGAGTGCCATGCTATGCACTGCTAGTTGGTCTGTTGAGCTGATATGCAGTATGAGTTGCATTTATTTTTTAACATTGTCTCATTGAATTGACTACAGCTTGAAAGGGTTGGCATTAAGGACATGCATTTTAGATTGTGTTGAATTCATGTTTCCATGACATGAGGAGCAGATGGCACATTGATTAGTCTAGTATTTAAGATGCATCTTTTGTAAGCAGACCAGTTATAGTGCGTTTTAAAATGTTAGCATAGGTGAGGTCTGCATGCTTTGTATGTGTTCTGTTTACTAAAAATGTTGCCACAGATTTACGTTTCCAATGCTGCTGGGTATGTTGTGGCATTGTTTGTGTCCTAAAGTTTTGAAAATAGGTTGACCTTTTACTGGTGTTAACTGTAGGAGGTCTCCGAAAACAATAACATGTTTTCCTCCAAACAGATCTTCGTAGTAAGTGTTTAGGACTTCTTGCATTCTGAGGTGAATTAAAGCCAACATGAGGTTGTAAACCATGCTTACCTCATCTATTAGGAGCATTTGCATTTGTTAAAGAATTCTCTGTACTCCAGTAGCTGCTTCTGCTGATAATTTGTACTATTCTAATTTATTTTGGTGTTCTACTGAAAGGAGAAGGATTCGGTGTAAAGTTACACCTGCTATGTTGTTGGCCGCAAAACATGTGGGGGCTGTTACAACAGCCGAAAGGTTGTTGTTTGTTAAGGTTTGTAGAAATGTGCTGAGTATTATAATTAAGAATGTTTTACCAGAACCACCTTCATCACGTAGATATAGGAGCAGAGGTTCATAACGTTTACAGCTAGGCCTTTTAGTTCAATGTTTAAAACCATGTTCAATTTTTTCAGTGACTTCTAGATAAATGGTGAGTTGTTTAATCATTAAGCTGTCTTCTTCAGATTGTTTATATTGACATATGGTATTTTCTACTTCAGTCATGGCTATTTCTGCTTCATTTCGAATGAGTGGTTCTCCAAGTGGTTCTTGGCCTCCTGTAAGGGAAGGTTGACTGCCCTCAAGAGTTTCTTTATCTAGTTGATCTTCAATTTCTTCTTCTTGTTGGCGTTCATTGTCCAACATATCTTTGTAATGTTTGAAATTGGCATTTGTTATACTGCTTTCATTTGATTTGAGTGCATTTTCAAATGAGTCATAGTCACCTAACAATGTTCGTGCTTTTCTCCATGGTTTAAAAAGTTGTAGTAGGGCCATGTGCTACAGTTCTCTATGTTGCAGAGATTTAAATGATAACTTTATATGATTAATTAGGCTGGGTTTGGAAGGTTTTACTAGGCTTCCTTCACAATTTGAAACTGAATATTTGCCAGTTGTCTCATCTGGCGTGACAATGTTTTTGTAGGTGTAGTTTTTGCGCTATGCCGTACAAATACATGGTTTCCAAAGCAGTACTTCTGTTTGGGTAGTATGTGTTAATTAATTGATTTTTAAAAGGTCCTGGCAGTTGCGATCATTTGTGGATTTTGTTTCTATCTCTTGGTAGAATTTGAGCACTCTTTTTTGGGATGAAGCTGGACCAAGATTTAGCCAAACAATGCATTCAGATGTGCCATACACGGCTGTGCCTGTTAAATGGTCTGCAGCCTTGTAGTACCCATATTCTGTATGCGAGAGCATTGAGATACCGAAGCTGTACAATTTTTGTTAGATGATATGTTATCCCAGAGGTCTTTTAGCTCTGTTTTTTCAGCTTTGGTGAGATAGGCTGTGACATATCTTGCAACTGCAGTAGAATATGTCTATGTTTGCATTCCTTAAGAGGGCAATTATTGAATTGCACCTTTTAATGTTTTATGTGTTTTAGAGGATTTGCCTTTTATGCTGTGTCTAACAGAAGACATGAAGCTGTTACTTGTCCTTTTTTTGCAAACGGGTCTACATAAACCAAAGCAACATTTGGTACAGAATTTACATATGTTTTTATATCTAGGTCGCAAGTATTTGCCACTCTTATGTTATTGGAAGCATAAGATTTGTGTGCGTAAGATCTGTGGTTTCTGAAGAGATGTTGCATGTTATCAATTTTTCAATATACTGTAAAACAGTGGCATCACTATCATGGCCACATTTGGGAGAATATGTTATCAATAAAAACATGTAGATGTCTGGTGCTCCTGTGGATTGATATTCTTTTCTCCAAAAGAAGTTTAGCACTTCTCCAAGCAGAGGGCTAGTTTTATTGCTGATGAAGTGCAGCATGGCAGTGAAGCAATGGTGAAAGTACCTTGACACATTGACTGGGTCAAGCGGATAGAGTTTTGCTGGTATTTGTATATCTATTCCATCTTTATGTTGGTTTGCAGTGCATAAGAAGTCGTGCAAGTCATCCCATGCATACTCTGCACAGCTTAAAGTAACAAACCATGTGGATGGGCCTAGGTTCCTTAGCATACAAAGTACACCAGCGTGATGTTGGAACAAGTAATCATTTTTACCACATATGTTTGCCAACATATTTGTGATATCTAACTGCAAAACTTAATCTTTGTCTTTTATTTTTGGAAGCAGTTGGGTAGTGGAAATGTTTTAAAAAAATAGAGCCTGTTTTTAATGTGTGTGTCACTCCATAACATAGAGTTGCTAGTACACTTCAAACAGGTGGTGGAAAATGTATTCTACATTTTGTCTTAATCTGGGGTCTTTAAAATACATTTGTAAAGAGCAATATTGTGATGCACTAATTTGTATGGACGTTTTGTCATACCTTCCTCCTTTTCCTGTAGGAAAGAATAGAGGAAAAGAATGTGCTTTTTCTCTTTTTTCCTCATATGCTCATTGTGGATCCTTTGGCTTGATGCATTTGATATGTTTCTAATGCATCTTCAAAGGTGTCTTTGGAGTGTAGTGGGTGAATTGTATACAAGTCTAAAATGTTTGCAGCGACTGCACATCTTGTTTCCAGAGGCCCTTGTGGCCTAACAGTGATATTCAGCTTCCTTAACCAAGGAACTTCAACCTACGATTCCACTCCTCCTTGATAACGACCTGTTGGCCAAAACAGGTGCTGGCTTACTTCATGTGAATGACACCACTGCTGCATTTAAGATTGTGGCAACTGTATGGCAATTAAATTACCAATTCACATACAAGCACGTTTCAAGACTTATCAATTACTTGTGCTAGACGCAACAACATATCTAGTGAAAACTATTGGCAGCCAGCGCCAAGTATGTTAGGGCTCCCTCCCCTTACCTAGCCTAAAATGTTAGTTGCAGTAACAGTATCTACATGTTCAAATTGGCCAGCTGCAGTTGAATCTTGAATTATTTGGGTTGTTTCTTTTAAGTTTTCCTCTATGTTTATACCTTTGTAGTATTCATTGTTTTCTTTTAGATATGTCCAGGTCAACTAGTTGTTGCCAAATGTTTTTTGTCTTTGTTGTTACTCCAATAACTAGTACAATCAAAGATTGATCTATTGGTCGTTGTATTCCTAGAGTTTATTCATTTTATTTAATGACAAATATATTACTTAAGCACAGATGCCCCTTAGTAACTCAGACAAAGGTAATTTGGCTGATTTCGGCTTACGGCGTATCATAGCTGGAATAGGTGTACTGTTTGGATTATAATGCTCTCATACAAGTTAAGTTGTTGGAGAGCCTTTGGAAGTGGGAATATTTCTAAGTTATTAGTTATAGCATGTGATGGCGTTTGGGTATTGTCAAGCTTTGTCTTGCAGTACATGCAAGTATTGAGAGCTCAGTTATGTCACATTTATTTTCTGCTGTTAGATATAAGGCTACTTGGAACCATTGTGATTATTCATTGTCCTCTATTTTGTAGGCCATATATATTGTTTTTGTGCTCTTTTTATAAAGAGTTCTCCGACATATACTTGGTCTGGTATTTCAGGTATTTCAGCAAATGTGTTTTGAAACTTAACTTTTTTGTGTGTGTTTGTTAGGAGGTTGGTGTGTGAGATTTATTTCCGTAATGTTTTCTGAAGTTACTGAATTGTTTAAGTTGACTTCATTTCCAAAGTATTTACTTTGGAAGTGCTCTATGTTTAATGAGTTCCTTGGCTATTCCATATAGGAGAACGTTATTTAAATTGTATAGTTCTAGTGCAGGAGTTTTTGCATAGTATAGTCTATGCACAAGATTCGGTATAGCGGAATGGTGGGTTGCTAACATTTTGATGTGGTTGAAGATGCTTTTGCAAGCAGTTCCCGAAATGCAGGCTAATGAATGTCCTCACAGACCAGTGTTGCTGTGGACTGGACAGGCGTCCATGGTTTGTAAAGTTTTGGTTCTACATTTGTCTTTTAGTTTGACATAGTGATTGAGGAA